>NC_046619.1:15647441-16887844 GCF_900324465.2 Anabas testudineus
GCTTTTTGTGGTCTTAGATGTTAGGTGCTATACTAGTTTATACTAGAGTTTGAAAGTTTGCTTTAAACACAAGATATTGTTGCCAAGCTTGACGTCCACAATGCAATTGGTAACTCTGCACCTGGGGTATATTTAAAGGGGAAATGATGGTATGTGAGTCTCTCTGTAATGTAAAGGCTGCAGTTTAGTTGATTATACACCTTATACATTATGAAACTGTTAATCAGGAAATAACATGGAAGTACTGCGTTTTACACACTTTTGTCTGCATTTGTGCCTTTTCATGATTATTTTGGAAAGGGTTGATGACTTTGATGCTAGCTGTTTTTTCTGTGGAGTCCAACTTTTTCCTTATGTACATTTCATATAGCACTTTTCAGATAATGTTATAATCATTACTATATTACTGCTCATCATCCACAGCCAACGGAATTTGGAGAGCCATTACACTCAAACTAAGACTTCTCGAATGTGTGTAACTGAACCTCTCCCCAGATGAGACAGTCTGTCATCACAAAGACCAAAACTGATGAATACTATTCTGTTGTTATTAAATATTAATGGTGTTTACCAGAAGGTTGCTCTCAAATGGTCAACAAAGTGCAAATACCTAAGGTTAACTAGGAGATGTTTCATGATACCTTAGTTTATAGTAGTGATTATGTTTCAGCTCGTGTTGCACATTTTGCAAATAATACAGGTATTGATAAGCTGTAACTGCAAACCTTCACATGCATGCACAGATGCAAATGTCTGCATAAACACTATTCTTAACGGGTTAACAAATGTTCATTAATTGTATGTTTTTTTTATTTTCTGACAGCTACAAGTCCATTGTGGAGTTTATTGATGCCCAATTCGAAGCCTATTTACAGGAGGAACTGAAAATCAAGCGCACATTGCACAGTTACCATGATACCCGCATCCATGCATGCCTGTACTTCATCGCTCCCACAGGACACTCGCTCAAATCCTTGGACTTGGTGACTATGAAGAAACTCGATAGCAAGGTGAACTTAATTTTATCAAACTAATGTCATCATCCAGAAGCATTATTTATCTGTCAGAGTTTCCAGTGGAACTTGTTTTTGTTGATGTTGATGCTAGAGGAAGATTTATTCGCAGATCCACTTTCAGTTTTCAGTTCATATGCAGATCAATACCACTTAGTGTCTATTTATACAGTTTATTTACAGTTGAGCAGGATTTACAGAATTAATAGCCATGATAGCTGCAGTTATTTTGAGCATAAAGTGAAAAGGAAAGTTGTAAAGTATGTTACTGAAGCTATAGGATTACTGTAGCACTGATAATACTGATACACTGTAGGTAAATCCTAGACTGCATCATTGCCTGCAGCTTTTGATCCAACCACTCTAGTCATGGGTAATAAACCTTTTCCAGGCCATCTCCCTGTGAGCAAATTGGCTCCGGTCTTGTTAAAGCTTCGTTGTAGGTCAGCTGTAAAATGCACTCGGCTCAGTGACTGCTGTCTCGTTTTTTTTGTGCAGTCTTTTCCACGATAGCTCATTTACATGGACCTCCTGGCATCTGTACAAAGAGTTGACTCAGTGTTTGCCAGAGCAGCTGTGTCTTTCAGCTAGCGCTCACAACTGTGTGATCCAGAGCAGAGCTTAGTCTGTTAAGGCATTCACCTAGAGGGAGCGGTTAAAACGATACTCTGCTCAAGTGTCCCTAAGCAAGATTCTCACCAGACTGAGGGATACGCTAAATTTTTTTGTTCACATGACCCTCAGCTTCCTTAACTAGTAGTTAAAGGGGCCCACATTTACAGAATAAATTATTTGGGATTGTGTAGGCAACATGGCATAGAGAAAATAGTTGTGTGGGAGTGTGAGTGTCATTTTTCATCAGCCAGTTGTGTGTATGTGTATATAGAATGACCCTGCCTGTTTTTCCTCCTCCCTATCTCTGTAATTCATTTTTTCTGATTAGATAACATAGTTGGCCTAAATCTTGTTTCAACTATTTGAGTCTGACTCTTAACACCATAGTGGAGAGCTTTTAATTGTTATAGAGCGGGATCTAGAAGCCTCTTGTTCCGTTTGATGCATTTACTTTTTTTTTTCATACCTGATCTGCTACATAGGTTGTTGTTCTATCTAACGAGTATTATTTATTTCATGATGTGTTTAACATTTGGCTATTTTATTAAAGTACCCCAACTTTTGTAGTTGTGAATATAGAAATGGAGGTGAAGTAAAGTTGCCACTGGCAGCTTCCCACAGATTCTCTAAAGTTTTGTCCACAGCTTGTCATTATGTCAGCCTACATCATATCTCTTCTCCTTTTTCAACTGCAGGTTAATATTATCCCAATCATTGCCAAGTCAGATGCCATCTCCAAGAGTGAACTGGCCAAGTTCAAAATCAAAATCACCAGCGAGTTGGTCAGCAATGGAGTGCAGATCTACCAGTTCCCTACTGATGACGAGTCAGTTGCAGAGATCAACTCTACCATGAACGTAAGAGTCACAACCGGCTTTTATACATACTATGTCTATGGCGGCAGAAAGTTGGTTGGTAGAACAGTCATTTACAAACTTCAGGGTCAATGTACGATTCCTGTTTCCTCCTGATTATAGTAGTACTTACACAGTTACAACAGTTTCCCTAAAGGGATCACTAAGTATGTCATGATTATTTTATTATATAGCGGTACATTCATAACAATCATGAGGTTATGTTTTTAAGATTGAAATCCTGTTTTAAGCTAAAGTAAATGACCTGATGCACCAATTGTTTGTTACCACCATAACAACATGATTTTGAATAAGGAATGGCATCGTCTGTGACAGGAAATGATCCTATGCAGGGTGTATTCAGAGCAGCACAATCGGACACCTCACTCTGAAGGAAGCCTGCTGTGTGGGAAAGGGCCTGAGTCCACTGACAGATGAGCCAATGCTCACTTGGTCCTGATCTATTATAGTGCCTTATTTTCCTCTACAAAGGAGTATGTTTTTATATGTGCGTATCTAACGAATCCACAGTGCTCTCAGATATGTTTCTCAGTATATAGATGTTGACTTTCTTTCTGCTCAACAGAGCCATTTGCCGTTTGCTGTGGTGGGGAGCACAGAGGAAGTTAAGATTGGGAACAAGATGGTGAAGGCCCGGCAGTACCCCTGGGGGACGGTGCAGGGTAAGCCTCGGCCACATCCTGCACAGGAAATGAGCACATGCTCCTCTCATCAGAGCTGTAGCAGCTCTCACTCCCTGTCCCCATATTTCTCATCAGCTCCAACAGCTGCTGTAAACTAGTTGATAACCAGTTATGTAACCTCATTTAGCTGCAACACTTTCTCTGCTGTTACACTGTATGTTGAAGCTGTAGCAGCTCATAGACATGTAGCAGTTTGTGTCACTGACATTTGGATTACAAATAGGAGTTATAATACTTGCTTGTAGGAGTTACATTGATCTGCTCATAAGTTATTTGATACATTTTCAGCAGGTTTTACATCCATATCCAATGAGTTGTGTGGAAATTATAGCACTTCTTATACTTGACACCCACCCAGGCTAAATAAGAGTACATTTTTCACAATGTGCACTCAGTGTGAATATGAGCCCTCAAACATTCCTAAAGTTAAAAGTCACCACTTTAATATCACAGTCAATATTTTGTTAGTTGTTCAATGTGCTGTATTACAGCCATTACAATGCATTGCAGTCTGTAAGCATCACTGTCCTGACGCTCACGGACTGTAATATATAACGTTACTGGCTGCAGGCTATCTGATATTGGGTTCACCACAGACTGTGTGCACTAATGTTTACTCGGATAATGTCACACAGTCAGCAGGAGTGTGGTGGGTAGCTCAATTTAGTCCGATTGGAACTATGATATAATACATTAGATTAGAGTATAACATCTGATGTGCTGAGTAAAACATCCATGTGTCTCTCACAGTGGAAAATGAGAATCACTGTGACTTTGTCAAGCTGCGAGAAATGCTGATCAGAGTGAACATGGAAGATCTGAGAGAGCAGACTCACACGCGCCATTATGAGCTCTACCGCCGCTGCAAACTGGAGGAGATGGGTTTTAAGGACACAGACCCTGACAGCAAGCCCTTTAGGTATGAAAACTGAGATTTTGTGTTTCTTTGATTTCCATTTAACCCTTAATCCTTTAGCTAGCTTGCAGCAGTTTCAGTTTTTCTCTGTATCTGCTGTGTGGTTCAGTTTAATGTTTTCTTTAATTTTGTTGCCTTTCTTCATTCCTCTGTCAGTCTGCAAGAGACATATGAAGCTAAGAGGAATGAGTTTATGGGTGAGCTACAGAAGAAAGAAGAAGAAATGAGGCAAATGTTCGTCCAACGAGTTAAAGAGAAGGAGTCTGAACTTAAAGAAGCAGAAAAAGAGGTATGATTACTGCACATGGACCCTACCCTACCCTTTAACATCATGTTTACTGCTAAGTTTTAAGCTTCTACTCATGTCTTGATTAATACAAAATGACTTCTTCTTTTATCATGGCTACATAGCTGCATGAGAAGTTTGACCGTTTGAAGAAACTTCACCAGGACGAGAAAAAGAAACTGGAGGAGAAGAAAAAGTCCCTGGATGATGAGCTCAACACGTTCAAACAGAAAAAGACTGCTGCCGAGCTCTTGCAGAACCAAGCTCAGCAGGCAGGGGGCTCTACCACACTCAAGAGGGACAAAGAGAGGAAAAAGTAAGTATTGTTCTCTTTCCCCTGTGTCTTTGTCCTTGTACCACAGGTGCAGAAGATCACCAGCCAGGATACTATGAACCTGCGTGGAACAAGAAATTATTACACTGACATTTCAGGATCATTTGCCAAATTAGTTTCTGGAAACTGTCTTTTGTATAGATTTTGTTTCTTACCAGCAAATTGTGTAGCTGTGTTGTGAAAAACTGGGAACTCCTGGATCTTTCAGTCCACTATTTTGAAATGTGCTGCAGACAGAAGTACATTTAGTTCTGTCCCATTAATATAACTGATTGGTTTACCTCTGGTTAATGATCCTCTTGAGATTAGTTTAACACATGAAATGGATCAAAGCCCTGATTAAGTATAGATATGATCTCACTACCACTTTGCTCTTTATTTTTGAAAGGCAAATGAATGCTGCAATTTACCCCCTATAGAAGAGCAATGAACATAGCTTGCACTATGCAAAGAAAGACCAGAATTCATAATATGTCACCAATGTGGAAAAAGGAGAGGAGCAGAGAGGGGAAGAGACTTGTGAAAATGACAGTGTCCTCATCTAAATAGTTGAAAGATGGCCAACTGCTAACGGTGATTGATGAGTGAATTCCAGTTAGAAATCTTCACTCTGCTATTCAATCTTTCTGATGGCTCAAGCAAAACAGATAATGAATGTAAATATTATTGCACAAAAGCAGCTGATAAATGAAGTAAATTTTTTTCAGATCACATTTTTTTATGCAGTTGTTTCGATTGCGTCATAGAAACCATTGTGCAATATCCTCAGTGATAGTTTTAATGCATCTGTACACATTGATGTTGAGTTTCTTACATAGATTGTTTTTTTTCCAGTGTATGCAAATAGGTTTTATTTGTTTTAATGAAATCTTGAGTCTGTCTTTGTAGCCATATGTGTTCATCTATGGCTTCAGTGTTCTGTGGTCCTTTCATGTTGGTAATCAACTCCTGATTGTGTGTTGAAGCTGATGTGACTCCGTGCCTGTTAAAAAAAGGAAGACGACACTTGCACTGAGAAGGTTCTTGTTACTTTGTTTTCTATCCTGTTCATTTATTGTCTTCACAGCCACTTCTTCTCTGTATGAGATATGCCTGGAAAATATCTCTTCCAAGTGTTGCAGCTGTGCAACTTTACCTTTGTCTGTGGGTCACTGATTAAAACCGACTGTATGGGTCTTGCATTTATTTATCTTTATTTAACCTTCAGGCCAAAGTCAGTGTTTTCTTCAGTCCCCAGGAGACACAGTTATTGATTAATGCTCGTTGTGTTGATGTGAATCTGTCTTGTGAGTGCATGTGTCACCTATGTTGCATCCATAATGTTTTCCAGTTAACTCCTCCCCACCCTTGATGCATGCTGCATGAGGCACCTTTTCTGGTAAGACTCCTTCTTGGGTTTCACCACCATCAGTTAAAAAACAAAAGATATAAAGGATGCGTTAGACACAAATGTTATGGCTGCATACAAATCTTAATGTACACATTACAAAAGATAAAAACAATATTTAACGATGTGAGCTAGACACAGTGCTGCTTTCAGCACAAGCTTCATTGTACTGAAAAACATTTAAACAAGTGAATGGATGCTCTTTATCTTAGAAATGCAACGGTTTTTGCTTCAAAGAGAAAATTTTTAGTGATTTTAGAAGAATTTTTAGAAGTATTTTTTAGTGTAAAACATTTCACTCCAGATTCTCAGATTATTTTAATATTTGGGGTTTTGACTGCTTGGGTAACAAGGCAGTTGAGTCTTAATTTGGTTTCTATTATATTGTGTGGCAATATGGTGAATTCAAATTTCTGATATTTATAGATTTGTATTGATTAATAGAGAAAATAATCTGCAGATAATTGTACATAATTAGAAATTACACTAAATGGTGTGATCCAACAACATAAAGTTGGTTGTTAACTCCTAAGCTTTCTGCTGTTGAGCTGAGCGGACCAGTTGTAAGGAAATGCCCTCTTACTCGCGGTTAACACTCCAGACTATTACCTTCTGTGCTCACACCTGGCCTCACACGGACAATAGACAGACTGTACTACCTCACTTGCAGGATTAAGTCTGGGTAGTCTCTGAACTGAATAACTCAGATAGTTGCGTTTTCATAGCCCACAAGTTCAGGGTGTCAGTGCATGTACGAAAGCAGCTATAGTCACATTTACAATAGAAATGGGTATGTTATTGCAGGCCTGTAGCACTGAGCTGACCGCGTTTACCATCCCTGTGGCAGTTCCTAAATCAACCAGTTTATTAGATCCCCACACACCCCTTTGATATACTGCCCCATCTGCCTCGCTAAATCCACAACAGTCTCCTTTTTGTGGTTCTCTCAAGTCCTTCCCCACCCAGCCCTGTGCTTGCACAAAGAGCCATTCAAGGCTGAACTGAGACTAACGGGTCACAACAGAGCAGCAAACGGCCTCAGGGTCCATCTCTGTTTAGAGATGACATGTTTTGTTGATCTCGCAGCCATATGACAACCCCCATCCCCACCCATCCCTCTCGAGTGGATACAAAAGTCAAATCTACAGAGGGGGATGTTGTTGAGAATGAAGACATCTGCCCTGCAATCTGGAAACTCCTCAAGCAGCTAAGTCTGTTAAAACAGATGAGAACAAGCTGCTGTTTTATGATATTGAGACAGTCGGACATTGTTTAAAGCTCGGGTTTAGGCACAACCTGTAAAAACAAATAAAACATGTATTGTTCTGATTCCAACGAGCAGACAACTGTACCTGCACCCTCACCTTTGCACACATGAACCTTTTTGAGTTGCCTCGAAAGCATGACTTCCTCTGAATACTATCTGGTCACTAATGTCCTGTGATGTTACCAATGTGAAACTGTGTGTGTCGTAATGATGTTTTTAACTAAAAGACAGCAATAACAGCCCTTCTCTCTCATTTCCAGCTTAGGATCCCTGTAGAAAAAGTGCTCCCTTGTGGCCATCCTGCTGTGAATGAGTTTCCACCCCATCATCCTTTAGAGTACCCCTTCCCCACCCTCACCCAATCCCCGTAATCCAACCCTCCACATGCCCTCCCTGCTCTGCGGAAGATGCTGGGCATTGCTATCAGTTTGACATCACTTTTTTTTTTTTTTTTTTGCTGAGTGATGCTGCTGTGTTACATGGCTTATACAAGCAGTTATTCAGCTTGTGTTTTTATACCAATTTACAAATAATGCATTCCATATTTAGTTTTTTATTCAGTGATTCTTTGCATGATGAAGTGAGCTTTTTTAAAAATTAACATACATGACTACTGTTGTGATGGGCAGAAATGTATTGAGGCTAAAGGGAAATATGCATCAAACAGTGGGACCTGAGTGTTTGTGCGTAGAATACAATCTGCACATACCACAGAAGAGAAAACTAAGACATTTGAGATGAGATTGATCCATCTTGAGGTTAAGGGGTGATGCTCACACTCAATATAACAGCAGCTAGTTGGGGAAAAAAAAACCAAACATACTTCTAAGTTTTCAACAGCTGTGTACTATGGTACATACAAGCAAACTTTGTACCATGCAGACAAAAAACGTGAATTGGAAAGTGAATTCATTTTCTATTTGTTTTTGTCCCTGTGCTGATGCTGTTTCACTTCAGTCTGATGCATGAGTAGACATGAGCCTAACCTCTTTGCCACTTCTGTCATACCTCATTCATTGTCATTTGTATGCATAGTTGTATTAGCTTTCACATTTGCACTTTTTTCCCTATTACACACAAATGTGATGTTTTTAAAGTTTATATTAATGTTATCAGTGCAATTGTAACTTTCTTTTTATTTTACTGATTGTGAAGGCACATTTAAGTCATTCATCATGATGTCCATTGTCCTGCAGGGACCAAGTGTTGTTTGTATTATGAGTAAAAAAGAAAAAAAAATCTCAAAATATAATAAAGGCCAATTTTTCACCAAATATTTCAACTCTGGCCACAGTCATTGTGTATGATAGATATTCTTGTTATAAGGAGATCAGTTGAACGTTTACTGAATCTCATTAGGGGATTTTTTTTATATGGTTGTTTGAAAATGTGATAAATTACTGTGAATGAATTTTGAAGGCATTGGTTTTGTTTGCATGACACTTCCCCTCTTTGGAAATATGTGTTGGTTTCAGGTCTTAACAATTTAAAATCTTCAGCTGTAGAAGCAGAAGGGTACTTCCTCAGTTACTTCAAGGTTGCATTTTTAGTTTGTTTCTGGGTTGAACGTGTCGGAGCCCATAAAACACTCAAAATACAATCGGAACCAGAGCCATTCCCCCTCTTAACCATCAGCTCACTCGTCTATGTGGTGTCACTTTCCTTTGCAGCAATCCCTGGCTCTGCACTGAGTAGGCCCTCAAGCTTTTCTGAGGGACCGGCCTATGTGGGTACTGAGTTACCTCAGTTGTGACCAGAGGCCATGTGGACCCCATCCTTCAGGGTTTCTTAATCATTACCTGCTCTGCTATAATATGGGTTAAAGCATATTTGTGTGTCACTGCTGCTCTAACATCACCTTAAGCTGTTTTAATTCTTGCTTTATTGCCTCAGCTTATGCTCATGTGAATCTTTTTTTTATTTTATTTTTTTTGCTGTGACTAACACATTTTCCACTTCTTTTGTGATGTAGAGTACATAGATACCCACACACACCTATTAGTTTATTATGGTTTGGAAAGCACATTTACATTTTGGCTGACTGAAATGAACCACAGTCGGTAACACAGGATTGTCCGTGGGTACAGTTAGTCACACTTATTGTGTTGTTTGAATGACTGGATAATCACAGGGATTTTACCACCTGCATTTTGCAATAGTGATATTGAAACTAAAAAATCTCTCTTCTCCCTGTCAGCAGATGAGCTTTTAAATCTGTTTTTTGTAAGTGTTTCTGCTTTGCCAACTCTGCTAACTGCTGGCTTTCTTTCTCTTTGTCTCTTTAGCTTCTTTTAATCTGTCTTGACCACCTGAAGAGGGGATTGCAGCTTCAACAAGAACTAAGCAACCTTTACCTCTACCTGTTTTTCTTGCTCGATCAACCTTTTTTATTCTACCCTTTGCATCTTGTTTTGTTGAATATGGCCTTATGTGGACTCGCATGGTATTTCTGACGACCTAATGAAGCTCTAGACCCAGGCAGGATATGAACCAGGCTCATGTTTAAATCTGCTAATATGTCTTAATGTATATAGTCATCAGTGGGAGTTCATACATTTACAGGACTTATAGTGAAACCATTTGATCTTTACTTGAAATAAAATAGCAGTAACCTGCACTATGCACTCATGTCATCAACAGGTTGTTAATACAAACTAGAAATCAGAATCAAACGCTGCTGAAGCATTAAGGCTTGCTTACTATACTGTGTTTTGAAGTATAGGGTGTTTGGGGATTGGGGGTTGTTTTGTTTTGTTAATTCTTCCTGCCTGCAGGTTTTCTGAACATCAAAATTAAATGGGAATATTGAATTAAAATCACAATCATGCAAAAGCCAAAGCAATATTTATACCCATGTTTACATGTCACTGTTGAATACCATGGAGGTCACATGGCATGGCCTTTTATTACACATTGTGCTTTAAGATTCACCTTGCTCTTCTATATTTTGCATGCATCTTTTTCTTTTATTACTGCTGTGATCTTTGACCTGCTTGTTTTTATCCCCTAATAACTGAGTTTTGCTGTTTAACTTCATTGCTGTTATCTGCAAAATGGTGCATATTATTAATGTATATTTGCTCTGTCCCATGATTTCAACTCCCATTTTGCCAAATATTAGTATAAATGGAGTTGAACTGAATCCCAGATAGGAGTATTAAAATACTCATTCATTTATATAATTTATAAGGATATATTTTGTGTATTGAAGTGGAGACTTATTGTTTATTACCTATGATCTTTGGACGTGACTCTGAGTGTGAAGTGACATTTTGGTGTCAGAAAATGCCATACATTTTTCTAGTATCAGTCGAAAACTCTCCCACACTACAAATGATTCAGTATCTTACTTTAGTTTGATTCCATTGATGTACATTTTCAATAAAAATGAAAAAATACAAAAAGATTAGAAGTTTTTGTATTTTATTTGCAGTGTCTTAAGCTCATGTTTACCCTATATTGTTCATAATGATGCTTCTTTCAAGGTGCAGCAACACTTGCCGTTGTGTCTAATTCAAGCTGCTTTATTTATGTTATCTTAGAATTAAAACCATATTTAATCAGAAAAGATTTTCCCACATTTCAGGGGTAAACGTTGCACTTTTAAACTCTTTACTTTGATTTTGCAGCTATATTTACTTTGCAAATGATTAGATTAGATTTATTGACTTCTTCAGATGGATGGATTACTGAACAGGCGTACCGGTGTCAGGCAACACTTGGGCCTGAGCAGAAGCATTTTTAAAAAGACGTATGAAGTGAATTGTTTGAAAATCACAGTTAAAAGATGCAAAATAGCCTCAAAGAGGGAAAAAAATACCTAAAAGTGACACAAAATGTTCCAGAGGGACAGAAAACCCAACCATAAATAGAAACAAAAAAAAACTTCAAACAGCCTGATTTGAAGTCATTTTGTGTTTCTTTTAGGTTCTGATGGATCCTGGAAAATTCTCACAGTCCATTCAAGCTTAGAGGACAAAAAGAAAAGTGTACAGAACACTATGGGCAGAAGAAAGATGTGATAATGTCACTGTGACCATATCAACCAAGGTTTAAAAGCTGCTACCAGCACCTTTGCCTACAATCAGGTAAAACATATTTCTACTATTATTAGGTTTAGGTTCCACACGATGCACCTGTCAGTGACTGTTTGAGCACTGAGGTGAGTGCGGGGTTTATTCACCACGTGACTGAGGTGAAGGCCTCATCTGTCCGGCGGCAAAGCATTCTGGGTCAGTTTGGTGACAGGCGCCATGATTTTACTGTAGCTGGACCAGAAAATGGATGCTTCCTGCTACAGTTGAATGGGTGACTGTACCTCCCAGGGAGGTTAGCGCGGCATTTTGTACCACTACTTTTGTACTACTACGATCCCCTTAAAGGATAGAAACCTGCATGGTGGTTCCCATTAACGACCGAATCTGAAACTACATGCGAAGACTGTTTAAGTGAAGTGAGGCTAGGTTAGCTAGATGCTAGCTAGCTAATGCTAAAAGCGAGCAGCTAGCTGAAAGGGGCTAGCACGATAATAACAACCGGCTAATCATACAAATAAAGGAAACTGTCTCCTGTTCAGTTGAAGGACAGACATTGAAATCGGGCCAAAGGCTACACCTTAAGGTAAAAATGGATACTGCTAACGAGTCGCGCATGTAGACTTTGCTAAATGTTATGTTTAGCTTGTAAACGTGTTAACGCTAGCTTGTGTTGGTTACTCTGACAGTCCACTGCGTCACTCTGCCAAAACTACGTGTTGGCACCAAATCCACCTTTTATCATCATATATATCCACACAATGTTTTGTGCAGACACAAAGCTCCTGTCAGTGCATGGTGCTGCCTGGTGGTGTTGGTTTTGCAGGGGATGTTTTTGAGCCTCTATAGGCAACATAGAGTATTAACTCATCATTTGCAGATGTTTATGCCTACTTGTCTCATCCAGATGTTTATTGTCTGACTTACATCTTTGACCTCAGTAACAGGTATGGCCTGGATTTGATTTGGACGGTGTAGGTGATGGAAGAAGGGACTGACACTGGCGAAATGCCCTCCTTTGAGCCAAGTCCTAGTTCTGAAGCAAAAAAGAGACCTACTTCTTCTGATGGCAGTAAGTATTAGTCTGGGTTTTTTCACATTTAATCCTCATGTTAAAATGACTGGTGGGCAATAATGATAGAGACAGTATATTACAATATTTCTGCTTTGTCAACATAAATGAAAATACTGCATAGTATACCATTTAGCAATATATTTGTGGCCACAAGTCACAGCATATAACAGTGCAAACATTGTTTTTAAAAGTGCAAAACTGCCGTTTAGTGGTAGCTGGACATTTCTTTCACCTTTAAAATTAAATTTAATATTGCATCTGCTTTGCACTTCAGCTTGAGTAAAGAATTTGAAGTGGTACTTGAAGCAAGTAGTTGCAGTTAATTAGATTGTTGTAGTTGTATAATTTCTGTGCATAATTTAAAAATAGAGTTTTTAAACTATTTTTTGTGTCATTTTATTGCAGGAGACGAGCCCATGAGGAAAATGCCTGTTTCAAAATTTGGTTTGAGACCTCGATTTGAGCCTGTACATTTTGTCAGCGGTGGAAGCAGCGGAGGAACTGGTGCGGATGAGAAGGAGAACGATAAGGAGCGAAGGAGGAGTGAGTCTTACAGTGTGAGACAGTGGGACTCTGAACACTCTTCTTATGGCAGCCAGAGCAGAGCGCAGGGCTCCTCCTCTCTGAGGCCTGCTTTTGACAGACTGTCCTCATACAGTTCTGACTCTTGGGGTTCCCATAGAGATAGAGACCGTGATAGAGACATTTCAAGTGGCACAAGTGGTTTAGGCTATGGAGGACGAGGGTCCATTTCAAACTTCATGGTAAAAACACAGCAGGACTACACAGCCAAATATGAAGCCCACAGCTCTCGAAATTCAGACACTTACTCTCAGCCCCACAGGTACAATGGATATGGGGGAGTGAGTAGATCAGGAGGCTGGGATTCAGGACATCAGGGTTTGGGGTACAGTCATCAGGACCGGCCGTCATCGAGCAGGCCGTTCAGCAGAGTGTACAACAGCCCATGCAGAAGCAGTTCTACCATGTCTCAGTCGGGCTCTTCATCGCAGCCTCTTCCAATATCTCAGTCAACTTTAGATGAGAAGCAAAGGCTGATTGCAAACGTAGCATCTGCATTGGCTATTGCTTTTAGGGACCCTATGTTTATGACTGGAAGTGACTCACCAAACTATAACTTTATGTTAAGCCGCAGTATTCAGGCCTGCAAGACCAACCCTGAGTATATTTATGTTAATCTGAAGGATATTCCACAGGCTGATCTACCGAAGAACAGGAAAGTACCCACAGACGGTTATGCCTGTGAACTGAGATGTCAGGGTGTGTATCTGGCTACTGGATACTCGGGCAGTAAAAATGGAGCGAGGGACAGAGCCTCTGAGCAAGCTGTAAAACTGTTCTTGAAACCAGTTGAGGTTCGTGTTGTGCAGCGCAAATACAGACACTCAATAGTCAATGACATGGTTGTGTGCCAGACGCTCAGCCCAACCCCGGCCTTTTTACCTGCACTTCGCAACCCAGAGGATAAACCAACGCCCAGCTCTAAGGGCCAATATGAGCCTGACAAGCGGAAACACTGGACCGAGTTTGTAGTTATAGACAATGCTCATGACGCCATCTGCATACTCAACAATTCTGCAGCTTTTAATCGCATGAAAATAGACTATAAGTTCGACCTTCTCCCCAATAGTGCTTGGCTGTGCAGTGTTTTCCTGCAGGATGAGCTTGTTGCACAGGCAACAGGCACTAAAAAGGGCTCAAAACATGCAGCGGCTGAAGACGCAGTGAGGAAACTTCGCATGAACCAAGCACAAAGACAGCAGCAGTTGCAGCAACAACAACAACAGCAGCAGCAGCAGCAGCAGCAGCAACAACAGCTGCTGCAACAACAATCTCAACACTCCAGAGGAAATAATCGATCAGATTGTGGTGGACGCTTTGGGCAACAGGGTGGCAAAAAGAAGCATCTGAGTGAGCTGGTTATTCTGGAAAATTCTGACAATGCTATCTGTATTATTAATGACACCGCTCAGTTTAATAAAGTGACTGCTGATTACAAGTTCACTGTTCTGCCTGATCATCGCTGGAGGTGTGAAGTTTACTTGGAAGGACAGTTTGTGGCAGCAGGAATCGGGCCAAAGAAAATAGTGAAGCACATTGCAGCAGACGAAGCTCTGGCCACATTGAGACAGACACAGGCTGTTGTTAAATCCAACCTTAGGAAGGAGGGTCACAGCGACGCCATATCTCGATCCCAGATCCTGGCTCGCTCCGGTGAGGAGGCCACAAGACAGGAAATAAAGGAAGATAACATTGGAAATCAGCTGCTCCGCAAGATGGGCTGGAAGGGTGGTGGTCTGGGAAGAGATGGGGAAGGCATTGCAGAACCAATCAGAGTAAAAGAGCAGTTCTCCAGAGAAGGGCTGGGCATGGATATGGACAAAAGCGGAAACCAGCTCAGCAAGCGTGATATTGAGGACATCATTCGTAACTATGCCAGCTCAGACCGTCAGGACGATCTTCGCTTCTCAACCGATCTCACCAATGATGAGCGCAAACAGATCCACCAAATATCTCAGAAATACGGCCTGCGAAGTAAATCATACGGACAGGGAAGGCAGCGGTTCCTTGTTGTCAGTCGCAAAGTGCACAAAGACCAGCTCATAGGTCAGCTTTTACAGGAAGGACAAGTGGGACGATATGAGCTTGTGAAACCTCAGGCCTCTCACTAATTTGCATGAAAAACTAATTTTGGGGAAAAGTCAAAAATTGTCATCTGCTTGGACTTGAGAGCAAATCACACTCAAGTGTAACTTTAGTGTTTATACTTGTGTGCGACAAATTTACAACACACACCGATAAATGACTCTTTCAGGTATCACCTGTAGTTTCTGCATTCCTTTGCCATGAAATGTACTTTAGCTTCAGGAGCTTTAGGATAAGTGATTTAATTTATTTTTCTGTCTCCTGCCATTCCACTTATCGAGGTATATTTGTTTCATTTATGCACAGTGCTTTGTAGTATCATGTCCTGATGATAAAATAAAATGTAATTTACAATGTTTTTGTCAGCAAAATCAATTTTTGTTTCATGGCTTTTAAAGGAATCTTGCAGAATATGCAGCTTATTACTGCTTTGTAGACAGTTCACTCATGAACGACAAGGATTAGAGAGGCATTAACATCAAACTGTAGCTAGGTGCTCATACTAGTCTCACCGTAGTGATACATCTGTATTCAGCAATACTTGCAATGTTGTTTGCTCATACAACACTTGGAGCTTATTCTACAAGTACAAGCTGCATCTGTGGTCAGAAAATCCTCACATGGAAACTGTAAGCTGTGATCTTTGTTAAATGTCTGATGTGTTGGTTTATGTGAGTACAGTTAACCTGTCTGCTTGTTTTCACAGTTGTAATAACTGAATAAATTAAAAACTGACAACCATCAACAGGCTGGACTCCATTAAGACGGATACTTTAGTGAAAAGATGACGAAGATAACTGATGTATATTTATTTTATTTACAAGAAAATGTACAGTTTGTTACATGGGTTACCAGTGCAAATATGTGTAATCTGAAGACAGACACCATCTTGTTTTAACTGTGTCATCAGCTCATTGTAACAGCGGATGTGTAAGATTGTATAACAGCATAAAACTATTCCCACACAGCCTAGAAATGATGAAACAAGTGCCCAGAGAGGGTACAGGACCTTGTTTTATGTTGATGAGGGACATCCGTGATCACCAATATCTAGAATATTTAAAAATTCAAAGGCTTTATACGTACAGCTCAGAGAAAGGCATCTGTTGACAGTTAGAGGATTTAATGTCCGTGCCAGGTTAATTTTTATCCCACCGAAAGGCTCTCAAAAGGCAAAAAGATAAAACCAAAAGGAGTGAAACAGAAGGAGAAACACCCATAAACAACTTTGTTTTGTTTTTTTTGTATATATGAAGTGTTGGTAACTACACAGCAAACCACACAGCAAGCACATCTAATTAATTGTCACTAAACCATCCAACCAGTTTACTTAAAGTATAAATCAACAGGTAGAAAAGTGACAACCTTTTAAAAAAATAAAAGACTTGGGACATGTAGCAAGTAACCCAGACATAACAAGGTACATTAACTTTTAACAAACATATGCAATTGCCAACAATAGCATTCTGTAGAAGTGAATGTCACAACACAACAGCATACAAACTTAGCAACAGTTATGGGACAAATATACTGAGAAGGATTTTAAGATGTGTCATTTTTATTTCTGTGAGATTGGTTGTTTTCTTGATCGATGGTTTCTTAATTCTGGGCTGGACACTGTTCATACTTGTCAACAGGGGTCAACAGTCACGCCAACTCTGTTCAACAATAGCAGAAACCCTCTTCTCATACTCCCGCTTGTTTTCCTGGTACAGCTGGGCTGCTTGGCTGTTAGCTGGACTGTTTGGGTTTGGCTCATCCAGTAAAGACTTTAAATATACAACAGAGAGAGTTAGTGTTCTATGTTTCTAATAAGGTTTTAAGACATAACATAATGTCTTATGACAGTTGCACAAAACCTTCCCTGAACAATTACGTGTTTATCATAAGAGGAGTGTTAAATTACCTGTATTGAAGTTAAGATTGAAGAGACATCATAGGTTGGACTCCAACGATTCTGAAGTATATCTAAGCATATGCTGCCATCTGCATACACTGCAAAAGGACAGAGAACATAAAGCCTTTTAGATACATAACATACAAAACGTAAAGAATACCTTTCTGTCATACTTATCATACTTCCCCAATACATACCATTTGGATGAAACATTTTGGAGACAAATCGCACTGTTGGAGGTTTATTTGGATATTCCTCTGTGAATTCAATAGTAAGTTTGAAGGTTCCTGAAAGTAAGAAGCAGTGGCATTGTATGACGTGAAATACATGAAGTGAAAACAGTACAGTAATGTAAATAACTAGAAGATGCATCTTTTCAGTTTGTCTGACTGGTTGTTTTGTTCATGTTGATATGATACTCAAAAGCAAGACAGAATCAGCTTTAAAATTCAGCTGCCACCCTGATTATAAACTGGATCTTGTTGTGACATGGTGCCAGTAAAAAAAAAAAAAAGTCAGGAAAAATCTCAAAAACACTGACTTTAGAAAGGTTATTTTCTTAAGTGAGTTGCTGAGGAGGACACTAAGGGAGAATACTCCAAATCAAAGGTGTGTCCGCTTTAGACCTCAGCACTATTCTTGATTTTGTAAAACAATATTACACAGTCCGTTACCATTAGTAAATCAAATTATATTTATATACACAGATGCATAGAAATGCAGAGTGAGCTGATAACCAGTTGCAGTTTCCTGGCAAAAACATTTAAGAGCTTAGAGTCATCGTAAATATTTGATGGCTGAATTGGAAAGAAATCCTTTGGATGTGAAGCGCTTTATAGAAGACTTACCATCTTCAAAAGGTGTTCCCTCTGGTCTAAAAAATCAAAAACAGGTAAGGTAAGTTCCTACAAAATGTTCAGATAAGTCCCAAAATAAGCAGAAGACGTTTACAGATAAAACACTGTTCATTGATAAAATGTTCTGTTGTACTTTTTAACAAATCAAATTAACTTACCCAAAAATCACAGCGTTCCATACCATGATATTATTTTCTGATGGGGCCCCACTAACTCCTGCTGGAGGATCCTCTTGCAGTCTGATTTTAAACAGAGCATTACATATAGAAGCAATTACTAAACAAAACGGTATTATTACCCTTTTATGTGATCAACAGACCAGGCACTTAATAATGTTTGAAAAATGGGAGTGCAGCTTGTAATGTACAAATAAACAGACAAGGTCTACTGAATATGAAACAGCTGTCTCTCTACTTGTGGTGGGCAATTGTATGCTAAAGGAGGTTGAATTGCAATGTCAAACACTGCACCAGGATGTTATAACATCAAACAACAGGGTTTCTGCTGTATTTGTGGAGTTAAATTTTACATTTTAATGGATGATAAGACTTTATGTCACTGAACTGGAGTCAATTAATGATTTAATTTAGTTGTATGTTTAATTGTAAGTGGTTTTCAGCTTTTCATAACAATAATTACTAGTAATATAATTAATGAAATCACTAAACACCTTGATAAGCAGGCAAAATGGAAAGTTGAATGAATAGATGGATTAGCCAATTAAATAAACATTACAAAAGGTCAGAGTTCTGGAGGATTTTATGATAAAAAAACAAACTTTTATAATTAATGTTACACTTCATAAACCAGCCTCCCCGATGTAGAGGAAATATTTAATACTTTGTACATATAACTTATTGTAAGGTGTGTTGAATAAGCTGAGCTTTTAAGACTTTTGAAGGTCTAAAGATATTTTATACAACCATTAGTATTTACTATTTGATTTTTTCTTTCTAAATAAAATGCCATCAGTCATTCGGTAGTAATATTGTGAAATAGCAAAATATTTAGCATCGTCTACAATGGTGAACTCACTTTGTGAGTGAAAATAACCATCTGCTTGGTTCATTATTGGTTTATTACAACTACATTCAAGATAAATATTTATCAAAGCTTAGTCCAGTTTGACAGGAGGCCACTAAGGATTAGGTCTTGGACACGATCAGTAGTGTTTAGTTGCAGTATACTAAAGATCAGGCATAAAAAAAACATGTGCCACACCGTGTGCTGAGTGTCTGTAGGTTTTTAGTAACAGCATAGCAGATGGTTGATTATCCTCAGGCTTAGATAGTGATCTATGAAAGCCTGGGGATGGGAGCTCCCTTGATTAGTGTGTATTTGGATATTGCTTCTACCCAAGCGTCTGATCTGTCTGTTAAGGGGCATCTGGCCAAAGACCTGAGCTGTGACGTTAACATACTCTCAATTGTTAGTTAAACGAAAGCCCACTGAAATCATATATAAAATAGAGCATTTAACAGCTTTTGGGAGTGCTCTTAGAGAATTTTTTTGTGCTACACATAAGAACAAATTGCAGGAATATTAGACACAACATTAACGTTAATACTTCCAGCTACCTTGCTAACGTTGCGCCCTCACAGAAACTAACGTTAACACTTATCATTAACGTTACCTGTCAATACCTTGGCAGTCGTGACCTTGTTATTACTACACAAAACTAAAGGTGCCCTATATACCAAAGACAAGAACATGTTCATTCCCGACAATGTTTATGTGTCTGTGAGTATTATTATTTGATGATGTTGTAGTTTAAAATGCCGTTAAGGCTAATGCTAACCAGTTAGCCCTAAGTTGCTAACGTTAGCTGTAGCTACTTCTCTGTTGTTTTCCTTTCGCTTACCGTTTAAAATCTCTCATTAAACGTCGTCTTGCTGGAGTTGACATCTTGGTACACGAAACCTAAACTCTTAGCATAAACGTAAGTGGCTAAAGTGTTAATAAATGTAAGTTTAAAAATAATCGGTATGTTGTTTCAACTCCTAGCTACTGCCTAGCTAACGATGGCTAGTCTGTCAAATATTTGGCTGCCTCGGCCAGCTAAGGACGCTACCACTTTCACTGGAGAGGAGGCATTCATATAATTTGTTTCTATATTTGTTGGCTGTATAGCCACATAGACGCGTATTAACAATATCAATAAATGTAATATGTCTTTTTATATATATTTGCTGGTGTAAGGCAGTTTCAGATCGTTGTAAACATAGCTAGACTGTTTTTATCCAGCAGAAAATCCCCCGTCGTCTCCACACTTGTATCTTCCCACGAAAATGACGTCATATGTTTAGCACACACACATTCAGTTGGTTGGGAACACGGCTAATGTTCTCAAGTTGCTTCGGTCTTAACTTTCTTTTTTTTGCTCACAATAATTGATCTACGTTAGTGTGCCGACGAATTCAAACCATACTGAGTTAACTACTTTAGGTGTAGTCCGTGACTGTTATGGGCACAAAGCAAAATATAGCTGGCGTCCTAAATTAAATGTGCAGTACCACGGAACGACCACTAGATGGTACCTAAGGTCTAAATGTTGCACATTATTGACCAAATTAACCTAACGCAGGACGATTTATTTGAATTAAATTAATCACTATAGTACTAACAGCAGGATTATTCTTTCCGCTATCAAAAACACATATATACGTGTAGATATGATATTAAATAACGTCACTTCCATGCGTGTGCTCACACCTCCCATATGGTCTAGCGGTTAGGATTCCTGGTTTTCACCCAGGCGGCCCGGGTTCGACTCCCGGTATGGGAACTCACGTTTTTCTTACCCTCCAACATTCACATCAACAGCTCTTTGACCACTCTTTAGAGCACGCCCACGTCACCCTAATCTCTCTTCTAACAGCACGTCGTTTCGCGGGGCCTTATCTGTTACAACCATCACAACATGCGCTCATCATTTCCAGAGAATCTGCTGCAGACCCCGCCCGCTGAGGAGTTAACCTCAGTTGCTCTCATCTCACAAGGGCCTGGACATTCCCGGAAGATGCCCATTGCCATTTCTATCGCCCTCTGCTAACATTTATCCTGGTCCGCTACTTTATTTGACTGCGTCGTCTCAGTCACACCTGTAACTCCATGTGATAATTAATACAGCCTGTGTATTGATGGTTATTTTTGATGCAATAGGACATGACTCGGACACTAATCAACTTATTCCTTTCTGTTTTTTTTTTTTTTTTGCAGTCCAACATCGCCCCACCATGCCTATTGCTCAACACTGAAACCTGTCCTCACTCCTCTGGTTTTGCTTACCGCTGCCAGGCTGCAGCCAAACTTTTTCCCAGGAAAATGTGACTGCTAGGAATTCCCCACGCATCAGCCCCTGTCGGAGAAAACTGCAGCCTTGTGTGAGGAAGCACAGCGGGAGGGTAAAGCTCACCGGTGACTGGTCGATGATGCAGCTTTAGCACCGTTTTGTCTCTAAGTCGCACCGGGGGCTGGAATAATAATGTTTTTCTAACGTCGTGTGTCCTGAGGACAGACGCTCACTGCATGAGTAACACCAGGGGATCTACTGCTCTGATGACAGCTTCTAACAGGGTGAGTCCAGCGAGCACTTTAAAAGGCACTTTTAATACTTACTATCTGTTATTTTATAACCTAAACGTTGTTGTATGTGTTTATTATGTGATCATTAACAAAGTTGGCTGTGGACTTTTACATTGCTTTGGCTCATTCTTTGCTTTTTGCGGCGTTTCGTGGGAAGTAGTGACGTCTCTTAGTGGATAATGACGTTATATTGTGTGATATTAAATCAGCTTGCACACACCACAGGCCTTTTTCTTTGCACGCAGCCAGTCTCCAGCTAACTTGGAGTATTCAAGAGATTATGAGGCCACAACTGAAGAAGCATGACTGAGCTCATATGATGTTAGTGACCTGCAGGCTCTGGCTTTTTCTACTACTCTGTGTGGATTTGTGTGACTCCCCTTCCTGTCAGACAGCTGGCATGTGACTGCACCCACAGCCTGTGTGACTGTGAGCGTGTGCTAAAAATCTTGACAATCAGTACAGATCAGACACCAGCACAAGTTATATTGAGTTACAAGTAAATATGAGCAGATTTATAGTCGCAGTGATGATAACTGTGGGATTGACTCAAGTGTTTTTTTTTTTTAAGAAATTATGGAAAATGTGAGTCTCTGTGCTATAATTGAGCACTGAAGATGAGTTTCAGTTTCTAAAATGAATATTATGAGAAATAATAGAGCATTTTCTTGCCTTTTATCATGATAACTTCACTATATTTTGCTTTCTGATCACTGGTTGGTCAAACCAATAACATAAACTTGGGCTCTTTGTCCACTTACGCCGCTGAAGCAGCCTCCCACTGAAAATATGGCTGCTTTTGGGGCATCTCAACTCGCTGAGGTCTCTCCCTGAGGACAAAAGCATGTTTTCTGTTTTTCTCCGTGTCTACAAATATAGAATTACAGTTTGTCTGCATGGCAGAGTGGTGGTTTTTACTGGACTTTCAACCCAAGTCCAAATGTTTGCCAGATGTTTACATTTTTGGGCTGAGATGCTTGTATCATGGGACGGACAAACACCACCCCATTAGTCGACTGCAGTTTCTCTCTCTTCAGAGGAGGCGGCCGTGACGCAGAGAGAACAGAAGAGTTACAAGCTTGTCAGTCCCAGTAGAAACGCAACCAGCTGGACCCCCCCCGCCCACCCCCACCCCAACCCCTCCCCAAACCTTGGGCTTCCCATGATGGGAACAGTGGCAAAGTCATGTGGAAACTTCAATCCACTGAAAGCAATTATCCAGACAAGACTTTCCAAATATACTCCAGCAAGAAGTCGCCTTGTTTGTTTCAAGCATGTGCTCATGTTTTAGAAGCATCCTGCCATGCTGCTGCCCACACGTTCAGCCTCCCCCACCCCTCCACCCTTTCCTCTGTGCTTTGATACCTTTAATGTTGCACAGGCGATAATGTGATACGGCGAATTGTGTGTGTGTGTGTGTGTGTGTGTGTTTGTGCACACTGCAGATAGAAGGTGGAGGCCAGAGCAGTTCCTGGTATCCTTCTTATCCTGTGACAGTGATATCACCATCAGCAGTCTGGGCAGCTGAGGAGTGCAGTGATGACCGAGGACAACAATGGAGAACTGTTCTGTGCTGTGCTCTCTTTAGCACCGAATCACACCCTCAGACATCAGACACTTCTTGTCTGAGATGTACCCGTCTGCTTTAATGGGCTGCTCGATATTGATTTGGCTACACAAAAAGAAGAACTGAGCTTTTATCCTATTTAGAAAGAAGCACTCCGCTTTCACAAAAAGCTTTCTGAGTGGCCTTGCAAGAGACGAGGAATCCAGTGGTTTACCTCCATGGACCAGTGTTCACAGATATTTGAGTTTCCAGCAGTAATTGTAATATTTTTACCCCCCAAGAGCAGCTTTAAAATAAAGTGCTCACATGTTTCTTACTCTTTCTTCAGGACTAAAAAGAGGATCATGTCTGACGTTTTCTGAGGCTCCATGTTTATGTAATGGTTCTTTCTTGTAGGCGAAAATTAGAGTCATTTGGTGCCTTAAACATAACCACAAGATGGCAATGTTCATATGCTTTGACTAAACACTCCTGCGACATGGCTGAAACCTCAATCGACGTGCACAAGTGCGGGAACCAACTTGTAAAAAGAGAAATAAAACTGTTGAACTTCCTCTTTTTAGTGTAGAAAAATACCCTGCGTTTTCTGTCTGATTTCTGTTGAGGGCAGCCAGGGGAACTGCTGTGTGCAAAGTTCCTTAATTGTACGCTGCAGTTTCACCACCCCAGGCTTTTGACACCTGAATATCACCTTGTCAGACATGTTTGATTGCTAGGCAGGCGGAGCAGCAAACCGCTGCTGCTGGACATGACGTCAGAAAGAAAGGAGAGACGAGGGAAATTCCACCTGTAACCTCATTGTGCTCTCTTGCTGCCTGCCTCACAGACATGTGACTTGGACGAGCCGTTATGGCTTCATTTCTCCATGAATCTGTGCATTGTCATGATGTAATGCAGTGTTACACTCAACCTATTTTTAGCACGTTAAAAGAAGGAAACTTCGTTTTGTGTTTTTCCAGCAGGCATTATGTAGCAGTGCTTAGTCATTCAGGAGAAAGGTGATATGGACAAGGCCGGTTTCGTCCAAAAGTGTCCAAACCTGCCTTTTAATTCACAAAATGTCGTGTTTACACCTGTGTTTTCTGTGCAGATTAAACAAATGACATATTATATGTACATTAGTGAGCTTTGTAGGTTCCTGTTTGAAATGTTTACACTATGAGTATCGCTCTTACCAAGTAGAAGAGTAAAGGAAATATTTCAATAAGACATCATATTTTTACTTTATGTTTTATTCAGATGAAAAAGTGAAACAAAACCCCACAGATACTAAGAAAGATATGATTATATACAGTAATACCATTAAGCCTTAGCCTCAGTATATGAGTTTGTCTGCAGGGGTAATTAATCCAGGGTGCATCAGTATTTAGTGTCCTCTCTGGCAGCATGTTGACATAATAAGATGAATTAATCACATCACTTTGATATGTTTATGGTGCCCACTGAGGCCCACGTAAGCACACAGTAGTGAGCTGTATTACTGATGTATGTGTAATTACTTTAAAGGAGTGGTGGCTTGTTTTTCTAATGTTCTGGCTCATACTTTGACCGCGCAGAGTAGCTGCTCACAAAAATAGAAACTGGCTTTGCTTGCAACTTCGGCACATAATGATATTTCACCCTGTCATTTATCATGTCTCCTAGAACTAATGAGGTAGTAGCGAGTGGTTCACGGAGGCCTTTTATGAGTCAGCTCAGCCCGTGCTGCTTGGATTCAAACTGATCTTTGCCTGAAGAAGCAAAGTGATCCTTCCTTATTTAACTTCCAACCAACTCTTTCAACAAATGTGAAAAATATAAGCACAGACACAGCTGACAGAATCTGCAGTCAGCTCTCGCAGCTCATCACATCTGCTGTTAGGCAGTTGTCTCCCTTCACCATCAGTGCATTTTTGTTTGGGTTTTTTTTTTTTTTTTTGGTTGTTTTTCTTTTGAGTTAATTTCAGAGTGACAGGCAGTCCTCAGGCGTGTTGAATTATTTAACTGCTTGCAGCCACTGGGTATTATAATCCAGGCCCAGAGTGACAGAGGAACATGCTGTTAGGGTCTCATGGCATTTTCTTAATTATGAGCATAAGATAAACAAGGCTCTTGGGTTGAAAACCTCTGGTTGGTGGTTCTTTTAGTCCTGAATTAGCTGGTGTGACACAGGTGGACTGTTCAAAACCTCGGTGATTGTTTATGATGTGTGCATGAGAAACAACTCTCAGGTGGTCATTTTTGTGACGGATTGGGGCAATTAATCCTTTCTGCTGGTATGTGACTGCAGGTGCTGCAGCTGAAACAGCCCACGGAGGTGTGATGTGGAGGATCTGGATTGTTGGCCTGCTCTGTGTATTTAATATTTCATGAGCTGCAGTCTGTGTGTGGCTTGGGCAGCAGAAGACCTAATGCTACTCTTGAAGGTCCCAGCTTATCAAAACCTGCAGTATGAGCTATTAAAAGATGTATGCCATCTGTTTTATTATCCAAACCACCCAGGAGATAAACTAAATACTGTGGTAACACCGTTTAACCTTAGTATATACAATTCAATTCAATTCAATTCAATTTTATTTGTAGAGCGCTTTTTACAATTGACATCTTACAATATACAAGCATTCTCAAGCTACTGGTATGTGAAGCACTTTTATGAGGTTACCCACATGTTAAACGACTAGTTGACAATATGCTGTCGATGATAGGCTGTCTATTAAATATGAAGCAGGAACCAGGAGAAAGCTTCACTAAGTAAAGCTGTTTTAAGAGCAGTATTGTGGTTGTTATTTAGTAGGTCGTTGTTAAAGCCACTATTCTTCAGTATTATTCATTGTGCTCTTTGCATTTTTCTATAAAGCTCCAGCGTCACAGTTTGGCTGGACATCAGTTCTTTCCCTGTGAAGCTGCCTAATGCCCAAATAATTTTCTGGTTTCTGGTTGACTTTCCAACACCCCGGATTAAATAAATAAAATAAAGCAGTTTTGACTTTTGAAAATGTTCTGCTGTATCAGTAAACTTGTTAATCAACACCCTGTCACTTTACTGGAGTTTCAGGAGGAGGAACTGACAGATATTTTACTTTTGAACAGCGACAGGCTGTTTTCTCAGTTTTTACACAAAGCTACTTTCTGTAACTTTATTTTTAATGGACATACGCAAGAATGATATCGGTATCGTTAGTAAGTGTTTAAAAAATGTCAAACTGTTAATTTAAGAATTTAACGTCTTACCAATACATTATTATGTTCCATTTTCTTCCTTTTATATAAGGATAAATATGTTAGTGTCCCATGAAACTACCATCTCAGAGCATTTTTATTGGAGCTTTTTAATTCAAACTCAACGTTTGTTTAATGTTAAATTGCAACTTGGTAACAAACACTTGAGCTGTGAATATCACCACTATAATAAATTGCAATGTACACGATGTCTGACTGAAATATGTCTTTGTAAACCAAAAAGAAAAGTTGACCTTGAGTGCAAACAGTTTCAAAAATGGTTCCACTTAATTTGTCTGTCTCCTGTCTGTCATCTGCGGTGTGAAAGCTGGTGCTTTCATAGCTGTCAATCAAGCAGCGTTACTCTATCAACTTATTTAAGAAAAGTTCAAGGGAAGCAGAGAGGAGAAGATGTACTCGTCGGAAAAACGCACTATTTATTTCCTGTTGTTTTTAAGCAACTCCCCATGGAGAAGGAGTGTTTGTGACCCCTTGTTTATAGTTATCTCTCCAAGAAATAATTTGCATGTGCGTGCATGGTTCATGTCACATATCAGTCTGAGTAAAATCAGCTAGATGGACACTGTATTCTAAAGGCCTGTGGTCTGTGCATCATCGTCTATTCAGAGGTGTTAATGAATCACTCTTCTACAGGAGCTGTTGCACATTTCATGTGTTGTCTCTACAGCTGTACATCTACACAGTTTGTTAGCTCTCTATGTCTGTCAGTATAGTGCACTTTTATACCGCTGTGAGCCGTCAGCTCACAGAACAAACTAGGTTTTTGCAAAAGATTTCAATCTGTTGGCATGTTTAAAGCAAAATAACTGATATTATTACCTCAGTCTTTCACAGTCTTGCTTGTTTACTTCATTTTGTGTGTCCCGCCGGGTGCACTTCTGTCCTGTAAGCTAGTGTTTGACAGCTTCCTCGTTCTGTATTTGAGTGGCTGGGGGAGACATCAGATGACCTCCAAGCTACACAAATAATCCTGTCCGTCCTCCAAAGACTCCCATATCTCATCCTTTCAAGGACTGCTCCAAAATGTTTATGAGTGCTCCAAAATAACTCTTTACTGAGTGATCTGAATTGAGTGTATCTCTCTTAGTGGTTTGTCTGGTACACATTTGGTGGTGCACGTCTAGATAAAATGTGCCATATGAAGTGGCAAACGTAGTGAAAGTAAACTGCGGTGAGCATTAGTCCTGTTTGGAACCATTTAATTACACTTTGATATGAATATAAGCATTCATGTTGAGATAACGTTTGGCTTTTCATATATTTTTCACAGTGTTAGGCTATGATGTGCTATACTATACTACTGTCAGGTTAGGTTTTCCTTTGTCTATATTGATTATGATCATGTCATAATGCGAATCTTGCAGCTGAAGATGAAACTGACTTTTAGACAATAAGATTAACATGATGCAATTAACAATCAAGTTAAAATGAATTTAATGTCTCAGGCCTTAACCACATAAGCTAGTATTGCTGTGCTTTTCCCCTTAATGAGGCCAAACCACACAAAATGGGGTCTTTAAAGGCCTGCTTCTGTTGTGGTTGGCTTCTGTTAAGCAGAGCTATCACAAGAGTGTAACCAGTGTGACCTTTCTTTATTCTTAGGCTGCAAAGGAAAGGTGTGTCCTTTCAGTTAATCTGCAGGGTCATGTGGCTCTGCAGTGATCAAACATCAAGGCATTTTTTGTGCTGCAGTTAATATACCACTATTGTAGGAATCAAACAAGAACACAATGCACTGTGTGAGACAGACGCTTTGTGTTTTCACACTGTGGGATGAATTTAATTGGATCCCACTGACATTTCTTGAAGCAACAGCAATTTAAACATCTTCACTTTTATTGGTTTTCCCCAGAGTGTGGAAATGATTTGTTGTGCAAATCTGGGCGAGTTTACATTCAGTCTTACAAAAGATAATTGGGAGAAGTTTAAATTCTTGAGAGAGTATGGTTTTGCATTTGCTTCGTTCGAGGAAAATATACAATAATACATTATTAAAACATGCCATTAATGGGGCTGTACCGTTTAGTCTACATTTGATGGCACAAATGTGTTTCTCCCAGCGCTGTAAACTAGAGTCCAGTGACTGTAATGAAGTAACATTTTGTGCTGTTCAACGTTATACATCTAAGACGTGTGTGTGTGCGTATATACAGCGTTGCATCGGATATACAGCGTATACAGACTGAGTTGATTCTACTTTGCTCAAGGCTAAAATGTTTAGTTGGTAAAATAACAATTGCTTGCAGTATTTTGGAAACAGACATTGTAAATAAGGGCGATTGAAATTGGGTCATTGCATTAGATTACAACACAAATAAGACTGCAGCCAGTTTAGGAATCCTTATCACTGCTTCGCTAGATTTTACCTTTGTGATTGTGTCCCTTTAACGTAAAATCCAGAGTCTCAATGAAACATTAACAGGACATATCTGAACGTTTAGTTTGTGCATGTCATAGTTCCTCTAACTCCATCCCTGTAGTTCCTCTAAACAACAACTGCACTGACAATGCCCTGTCTGTCTCTGAGGATAGTGGCAATGTGTGTGAAGGAGAGTGTTGACATTGTCAGCCATGCTCTCCTGTGTACTTAGTTGATTTTTTGGAGACTTTCTGTTAAGAAAACAGTTTTTTTTTTTACCTACTGTAGTTAATTAGCCACAGTTTGGAGATCAGTGGAGCGCTGCACGGTTTCATTACAGATTTATTTCTGCTCATATTTGTAAAGAATAAGCTGAATTTGTGCTTCAGGAATTTCAAAGCTTCAAACCAAAGCTGTGTGCTGCAGTTCTCAAACATTTCCTCTGTGTATTGCGAACATTTCCTTTGCTTTTGATGACTTTCTTCTTTGCAGAGTACAATAGATAGAGAATCTGTGTGACTATACGAGTAGAGGTTCAGTATCAGATCACCGTGTTGTTTTGTTCAGCACATCTCAAATGAACAAGAACATTGAAAATGTAAAACAACTGTCTTTTAGGCTCATATAAACAGTTCAGTGTTGTACACTGATTCACATTATCTGACTTGCAGAAGTGGAGTCGACATAGGAAACACATGCATGTGTGTGTTTTTGTATGTTTACATAGTTGTCCTGGATTCTAGCGGTGCTGCAGTACATTCACCTCAGGAGTTTATAACACAAGAAGTGAACAGTTTCCTCAAAGGCTTTGGGGTTGTGGACAGTATTTCCAAAGGCAGTGATAAATGGATCTTGTTTGGTGTAACTTTCCCTCACAGCAAGGCTATCAATTTGCTCTGAAGCAAACAGCTGCTTTGGGCTCTGAGCTAAACTGAACTGAAGCAAGGCCAGGATGAATTAATGTGATGATGAGAGGCTTCATTGGAGACTGAGGGGCGGATTTGGAGTTGCTGCAGTTGCAGTTGAGTTTAATGGATTATGTTTGTTGCGTTCTTTCCCAACAATTCCTATTTAGAACAAGCTTTATTGAAATAGGTTTTACTCCTTGTTTAGTATATGTGATGAAGGTATTTAGTGGAAAACACATTTTTGTTTTATTCTTGTTACACAGGCCAGAGTGTGAAGACACCTCTCACCACAGACCACCTCTTCCTGTTTGCTTGAGCATCATTTCTGATAAAGATTCTTATCAAGTCTCCGCTATATCTACGCACACTGAACTCAGTAAGACATCTGAACGGACAAAGCATGAGCTGTATGTCACTACTGTAGCTGATCTGCGTGACGTCTTCTGTAGAGTGGAATAAGACCTTAACTGTAAAAACGGAGACACGAAAACCGAGTTAGCTGAGTTAAATTTGCATGTGATTGTTCACAACAGGAGCCTTCACATTTAGAAACCACGATCATGATCAGTGAATCTCGAAGAAGAGGAGTGGGAGGGGGAAGAAGAGAGATTTTTAGGCTTCTGTGGTGAAGCACTTGTTCATATCTAAAGCGCTTTACAGTTTCATTTCTTTGTGCCTCCCACTGGGAGAAGTTGTTTTATGGGGCTTTTTAATGCAGGGAGATCAACTCCCCCACCAGTCAGCAGCTTAACTGACTCACTGACACAGCTAATAGACTCGCTATTCATTTTAAATATTTTATTGGGACACAAAGAGATGTGAACTTTACCTCTGAGCTGCTACACAGATTTTAATCACCTGGCCTGGCCTATATTGTATGGTCAAAGTCTAAAATAAGTGCATACCTGTCCAACTGTTTACTTACACCTCCAGCACTGGTCCGCCTCTGCAGGAGAAACTCGTCTGTCGTCTTTCATGCTGTTAAGGTGTGGCCCGCTGGTTGGACCTCTTTGCTCTCCCCTCCCCCGCTGCAGCACCGTCCAATCCCCATCGCAAGTCGAACTCACCTGAAAGAATTTACATTCAGGGCCGATACTCATCGCTGATTGGCCAGGTGAAAGCAGCCTGCCTCAGGGCTCCCCTACCAATGGCGACAATGCTGCGTGACTCATAGGGAGAGGACAAGTTGCTTCACTACACTTCTCCTTTTTCTGTTTCAAACAGCAGCCATTGCATTGTCTTTTTTTTTTTTTTCTTTCTTCAGTTTTGTTTTGTCGCCGTGAGAAAGACGTGTGAGGACGGCCAGTGGTTCACACCTTCACACAACTTTGACCCCCCTGAATGAACCTTGGATTATATCCTTGCTTCACCTTTTGTTGTCTATTTTTCTCGTCATCTTCACTGGTTTCTGAGATCGACGCCTGCTCGGTTGCTAACATGGACCTTGTCACCCGTATTCTGTGTCTTTGAGGTTAGTGATGAACAGTTCTGCTCCTCCAGCTCCTCATACTTCACCTATTGTCATATTTTTTGATAAGTGGCTTGAAATGTGTTATTTTCAACGTTTAAATACAACATTACTGTATTAAGGGGTTAACATAGAGTGAAGACATATTTCAAATGTATGTTGCAGTTAGTTGCCATAATGTGTAGTCACAGCATTTTCAATAGCACACTTGACATATTAAGATATTATAAATATAATGACACTTTATGTTGACACACCAAACTTTTTATTGCTTGACATCATGTATGATGTAAAGGTTAAGGTAAACATTTGAGTTGTTTTCATTTTAAAAACCAATAAGAACCATCTTTTGTAGATATGCCTGGTTTTTGCTTTTCATTTATGAATTGTTGCCTTATATGGTGTGTTGAACCAAGGGCGGGAACAGTGTTTTGCAAGCCCCTTGACCAAGCCCTCGTGTTTTTCTTGGTGTAGTAATCAGTCATCACACATCAGGTCAGTTTTGATCCATGACCGTGTCTCAAACCTATTACATTTGTCAGTTTTTCATGTTTTATGCTGCATTAACAGACAAAAAAACTGCTGTGGTTTTACAGTTACTGCTCTACACAGTCATGTGTATGAAGTCAGTCATGCAATGCTTCATGCATCAAAATCTTCAGTTCATCACAGCTGAATGTTGCTCATCTTGTAATGTAGAAGCACAGAAGGCCTTTTTACATTGAGGGAAGTTTGAACTGTCTTTTGCTTTCTCTTTTTTGCCTGTGTTAGGTAACCTTCCTTTAACGTCTTTTTTTCTCGTCATCCACTTAAATTATTCTGCTTAATGTAGTTCAGTATCTGTTTCTAAAAGTTGCTCAGTGCAGCAGAGATAAAAGCCCGCTTCCTGTTTCACCAGAAATCTACTCTGCACTTTGTTGACCACACAAAACTTGTGCACAGCCTACATCACTGAATAAATATGGGTATAGTTTGAGCAACGGCGAGTCTGTTTTCAAATGCTGCTGTCATCCTGTTTTGACCAGGCTTAATGTAGTTACATGCAAAATATCTCATCTTTGAATAGTTTCATCAGTTTGACATCCAGAATTGATTTTGTTGATGTTATGCCTGACGCAACTTGCTGCTAGGGCTCGAGGTGGGCAAATGAGGACATGAGTATTTCAGACATATCTCTACAGTATACTCTCCCAACCAGGGAACTATTATTAGCCGTGGCTCAATTGGCCTTGCGCTGGAAGAGCAAATTAATTGTTTTTGCACTTTGGAGCGCCGGCTGTAGCATCAACTTATGACCCAGTGTGTGAATGGTTCTGTTGTTCATCAGATATGAGTTTGCATTTGACACAACTTTTACGTCATAGTCTGTGCCCACTCCGATTTGGATTGTAAATGAGGCCCTCGTGCCTCAAAGCATGAGCTCACATTGTAGGTGCTGTTGAGCAAGACTTTTTTATGTGTGTGTGTGTGTTTTTCATTCAGAGGACATAAAGACAAGAGAGAACCAGAGAAGAGGGGGTGGACACTAGTGTCAAGTTAGCTCTTCTTTCAATACAAAGTCAACAAGTCTTAGCCTGTAATTAGATCATTAGACTTGGGCAAGATGACGGAGGCGTTGCAAAAGAAAAGCATGGCGAGAAGGACGTGGGGTGGAGTTTGTTACTACAGTCTCAGCGTACCTAGATATGTAAAAATGGAGGATTTATTCCGTTTCATGTTACAGGCACATGATTGGGAGAGGATAAAAACAGAACTAACATAATATGGTTGGCAACAGTTCTTTATGCTTTGCATTGAATAAACTCAGAGCCGGCTTTAGTCTCACACGGTCAGTTTACTGTTCTTTCTCACAAAGAGGTTTAAAAATATTTCTTTCTTGACATTCGTATCTATTGAAGCAAAAATGCAAATATAATATGTTTGTGCAGACTAAACTTTGTACTGATTAAAATCTAGTGGCAACAATAAGTTTTAACTCTTTGTTCGAGCTAAAAACCACTTGGAGAAATAGATGTGTTTTTTTATTATAATTGATCAGTGTCAGATAGTATTATTTATTTCTCTTTGAAGATTTAAGGTTTGCTTGAAATATGAACCTGTTTATTCACTTCTCTTTCCCATTTATGGAGGGGGTTATGGAAAACCAGTGGACTCATAGTGAAACCATGACATACCCGCGGTTGTTATCGCTTAATAAACCTGGCTGGAAAATGTTAATATCGGAGAACAGAGTCAGAGGCCCCGTCCTGTAAAATGCTTTGCTTGGCTGTTCCTGTAATCCTCTGTGATGGCTTCTTTCACGTCAGTTCCTCCGTTTCTTCTTTGCCGTTTTAATTTCCACAACACCCTCTTGTTCTTCCGAGGAGTGGATGAAGGCCGAGAAGTTGGAGAAGTGAGATTGTGACAGGTCGCTTGAGCTCCTGTGACTAGCCGGGAAAATCTGGGCGGGGAAAGTTAATGTGTAACACTCTCAACTGCCATGGTGTCGACGAGCAAGGCATACGATGTCTTAGACATAAATATGCTCAGCATATCAAAGCTACTTGTGCATCTGTGCTAATGTGTTGCAGGTACACACAGGAAACCCGCCCTTTTTTAAAGAAGTCAAATCGATTGGGCAATTGTCTCCCCATGTTGCAACTGTCTCATATTGAGAGCGTGCTGAGACTGGCAGCCCGTTGTTCTGAAATAAACCAGAGCAATAATCATTGCATCTGAACGCAGAGTCTTATAAATCAATGCGGACTCTTCATTCCTATATTTTATTTCAGCCCAGAAAAAGTGTCTTGGTTTTGTATTTCATTGCACTTTTTTCTTTACTTTTATTCTCAATAAGTGAAAAGTATGTGATGTAACACTAGGCGTCAGTGATTGTAAAAACACCACTTGGTTCTTCAGTGCTTGGGTCTTGCAGTGTTTTTTTATTTATTTATTTTTTTAATTTGTGTCAGTTTTAATATCACATTTACATTTTACCACAGATTATGACAGAAGGGAGCTTCCAGCATGTTCTCTTTTCAAATAGAGGCCTTTTGAAGTGGGCAGATGTAGAGAGACTCACAACAGCACACCTGGCTGAAATGGGTCAAACAAGAGTGTCATGTTTTTAGACACAGAGGGAGAAAGCAAGAGTGTGTGTGTGTGTGTACATATATGTGTGTGTGTGTGTGTGTGTGAGAGAGAGAGCGAGATGATATGTGGAATATCAGGTCACGCCTTTTGATAACACTCCTGGTTATGCAACGTACCATGCCGGTCAGGGCACAGATTCTGTCTCCACAGCTGCAAAGAGGTTCACTTACTGCATATTCAACACAGTGCATCGTGCTCCTTGAGGCAAAGTAACCAAGAACTCAACTCATGTACAATTTTCAGATACTTTTGTACGGAATTCCCCTGTTTATACCTTCACCCCACTACATTTCACATTTCAGAAGGAAATACCGGAAATACTATCTACTTCACTGCCTTTGTTTGACATATACAGTTACAATTCATATTAGTGTTTTACATACAGAACCGATAATAACACAATAGAGTATTTTAAAACACCACAGTGTGTATAATTGCTGTACTTAACTGCACGTTGCCCAGCTCCAACATTAAAATGCTGCATACACATTTATATATACCAGTCATATTAAGCTAATAATATCAGATAAAACAACAGTGAAAGTACCACACCCCTGTCTAAGAAGTACTTTAGTAACATTTTGAAACTCCCTGAGTACTTCTTCTGCTTTTGATCATACTGGATTTGCAAAAAAGGAAAAAGGTTGTTTCTGCCTGTTAGTGGATAGTGTAAAGCTCAGTAAGAAACTAAATTAATAAATATACAAATTATGAATTATGGATTACTGGGCTGTCAAGTACATGGGCTAATGTTAATGAGATTGTAGTAGCAGTTCTAACTTTTAAGTGTATTAATATGCTGAACTATTTCGAGAACTACTCTGCCGGGGAAGTATTGCTAATTCATGTATCTTGATAAAAGTTTATCTGTCAAGTTACTCACCGAGCTCGTGTGGGTGGAGGCAGATTTGAGGTGCAAGTTTATTTTACTCCTGATAAAAGCAGCACGCAGAACCTCATAAAAAAATTTCCATGAAAGCCTTATGTTTGGCTCTGCCTGTGTTCAAAGCATATAATTTGTAAAGGCGATACATGTATGGCCTATTTAACAGCTTTAAGTTGCTGGCACTATATAACACACCGGCCTGAAAACATATTCACAGAGCAATATTTTTCTTTCCAATTATATGTGGTCCGCCCTGCATGAGGTAACATCATGCATAATAGTATGTTCCCAACTGGGAGATACATGTGAACATAAAACTGACATCTTCAGTGAAAGTCTAAATCACTCATGGTCCCTCGTGATAATTTAAACATCATGTAATGCAGTTTATTGCAGTATCACTTGGTAGAAAGAGGCATCCTGGGAAATTGATTTCCCACATGGTTTTCAGAGGCTTTAGTCCCAAACACCCCACTGCAGGGGTGTCTCTGTCTGGAAGCTTCACCAGCAGGCCGTCTTATGGAAAACTGGCTATGCCCATAATGACTCCAACACTCAAGTAATCAGCTGAACTCCTGTCTGAGTGAATGTCTTACATCTAGAGCTCAGAAAGTGTATTTATTTCATCATTTCTTTATATTTGTGAGAGGTTCTTAAATTAAATGTCTGTGGTAGAGGCTCAGGTATTTAATGCAGCCTAAACTGACCCTCAAATACCCACTTTTAAACGCACATTTTGTTTGAAGACTTTATCATGACATGTGGCTCCTGTGGCGGACCCATCGTACGAAAAAAAAAGGTGCTGAACCACACGTTTGACTGAGGGACAACTCAAAACACATTTTACTTCTACCGTTGGCTCCAAATTCTGACTACTTTCATTCGGAGCGTTGATGTCAGCGCATGCAAACCTGAATGCAGAAATGACGGCGATAGAAACTTCACACTTATACTAAAACTACACTGCAAGCATTTCTTACATTTTAGCTTAGTGGCTGTTAATAGTCCCCATTCACTCCAAAACAAAACTAATTTTAATCTTGTCATAATTGTTGAAGTCTGAACTCGTGTTTCTAAGCTTCTTATAACCGTAAGTTATACATTGGTGCTGGTGGTGGTGAAAGAGCATCTTCCAGTTTCTCAATGAGTCATGATTCTCGCTTGTGCAGAAGGGTTTTTTCCATTAATAGCATTTTACTAGACAGTCAGGAGCAGTTTGAAAAACCATTCAGCAGTCTGTTTGTGCTTGGACTTTACCGTGTGTCCTTGCAAACTCGTTGGGCCTTCACTGAGCTGAATGAGGCCCACCTGCCCTCTCCTTCCTGCACCACACAGTCGACTTTACAAGCCCTCTGCCTCTGCTTGTTCCTAAGCAACAGCCACTCCTTGTTTACCTTTGCGTTTTTGCATTGTGATTCTCGTCAGAACAACATAACCCTGGCCCCTCTGGAGACTGATTGTCAGGCCTCTTTAGTCAAAGTAGCACTGAAGCAAAGGTTACCGTGCACATACGGCTGTCATCAGTGCGTCATGTGTGTGCCTGAGCAAAAGCGATAGATTCACTGTAGATTCATTTTCTTCACAACTCTCAGAGTTTTGCTTGTCGTGCATAATTCTTCCATATTTCTAATATGGTTAAACATTAGCACTGTGTTGTGTTATATAACCAGACTGAGCATGTATCTGTTACCAGGTCATTTATTGTCCTCATCTCCTGCAGTCTTGCTGCACCTTCCTTGTCACCTGACTATCATAAATGAGTGTATTTCATAAACCTTCTCAAATATTGACCAGGCTGGACAGACTGTCCTTCTGCTTCCTGCGCAGAACTCAAACACTGTATGAATAGAAGGAGTGGACGTTAGATTTATGTTTGCAGCCACTGGACCACATTGACTAAAATTAAAACGTTGGTATTATTAACTTTAAATAGATCATTTAACTTTATCATTAGTCTGGTTTACACACTGTTATGGAAAATATGTCAGGCTGAAGTGGCTAAAGTACAAGTAATGTCGTCATGCCTAAAGCATGCAATCCAAGCACAGTCATGACTTCATAACTTGTACTTGAGGCGTGCTCGTTTAGTCACATAGCTTAATAGTTTTTCCCCTGTCCCTAGCAGCATGCACCTGACATCATGAAATGCAATGACTTGGCACTTCTGTCCTCAGATCCAGGAATGAGGCACACGTTTGCTGTCTTCAAGATTAGAAGAAACATTGGCTAGTGATACCTAATACCACACTGACTCAGTATCCAATTGTGTGAAATCAGATAAGCTGTCTTGAAGGGGCTAAGCTGTCTCAGTGTGAGTGGTCCTATCTGGGAGGCTTTAGGGGATCAGATGAGAGGAGCTGATTTAGTTGTTACTCGCTGTTAAACTGAAGGTTGATCTGCAGACGTCTTAAAAACAGCTACAAATTGCCATGTTTCAGCGTGTTAACCTTGCATACGCATTAGATACAAGTACGCCGCAGTCTGAAGCCATGTAAACAGACTAAATGTGCATTTCTCTGCTTCCTTGCTGGTTGTTTAAAAGCAGATTTAACAAAAAACATAGTATATGTAATAGTTTAACATTTTGTGCTGTATGCTTTCATGCAAAGATTACAGTGATGAGATGATTAATACCACTGATGTTGTGTAAAGTAAATATAAAACTAGAGTTACAAAACACAAAACTAGAAGTTAAGCTCTTGTTTTTTCTAAAGCTAAGTTATGTCATCAGCATATCTGTGTATTTACCATACAGACGTGTCTTCTCATTTCTCATGAACTTCTCAAAATGTTGAATTACTCCTTTAAGGATTGCTTCACCCCAAAGTCTATGACAAGACAGAGAAAAATGAGATTATTTCATCTCTTTGATTCTGTTCCCTCTCTAGGCGTGTTGTTTGTTGCATAGAGCTGCATGCCTGTCTATGGGTGGACACATCAGCCTGCTTGTGTCCAGACCTGTTTGGTATGCAGCCTCCTCCGAAACAACCGGGTCCCCTGCTCCCAGCCTCGGCTCCGACTCGGAGCCCTGATATTTCACTTGCTCCATCTGAACACGTACTCAGTAGTATACTCCAAAGGCTGGCGTGGAAAGTATGTTGGCATAGTTCATTCAGTGTACAAGCTCCGCATGAAATTTCCCCCCTTGAGAAAATTAGCTGTTGTGGGAAGTTACATAATCTGATGGCTGCTATCAGCAGTAAAATTGGCACTGTGGTTTATAGTTTTAGAAAGAATTAGGAATGTCATCCCTCACCTTGTTGTTTAAGTTGGTTGAGAGACTATGAGAGTATGCTGCTGGCATTTTCCTGGGTATGGTCTCTCTCTTGCTGCCGGCACTAAACTGTACCTGTGCTGTGACATGTTAGTTTTTGTATGAATGTAAACACATCAGAGCTGGGTGCTTGAAGACGCAGCACAGTGTCGTGTTTCTAGCTGAGCTTAGATGCAATTTTTCTGAGAGTTTTCTGTGCATATCTAACGCCTGTGGGAGAGTTGGTTACTGTATAAAAACAAGAGAATTTAGCTTTTCCAGTCTAGTCATGCATCAAATTGCTCCCACACACCAGCCAAAACAACAGCAGAGTCAGGATGAAGCATTTCAAATATGTCTGCAAGAAAGGAATCAGCAAGGCAGTTTGAGGCAGCTGACACGCATGCACAGACATGTGTGTGTTTTTTTTATGCTCACCTTTATGTGTTTTTTACTTGGTATCATTTTGATTTTGAAATAGAAGAAATTATGTATTGGGCTTTGATATAAAAGAACCAAAGTGAAGCAGTAGTACAGTTGCCAGATTTATAGTTTACTGGATATTCCATCAAACATTATGTCAGGCATTACTTAAGACGTAACTTAACAAAATTAACGGTACATTTAACAAATGAATTGAGTTAATTTCCACCCATAACGAGCTCCTGCAGAACCTACAGTCTGTACCTGTACCTGTAGTTGCTGACTGACCAAATGCTTTATGAAAACGAGTGTCGATTTAATGTAAAAAATGTCTAATGTAAATTAGGTCAAATAGAAATGATGGAGGCCCCACATTTGCACAAGCGCCGCTCTCCAAAAGTGTTGCACATACCAGCTGTGACTATGGCCTGCACAGACAAGGTTCAAAAGACCTAATTTATCTGCGGAGCACACACTCCTATAAACATAATGGTGCTATTTGATGCAGCATAGTGTCTTTCTACATGAAAATATTAAATTGCACCTGCCATTTTGCATTTTATAAGAGCGTTATTTGTTTATAATGGCAGTGTTATGACCTCCTGTTATGTGTTATGAGTAGTTTTAGTAGCCAGATTTTTTTTTTTTCAGTTCTGGTTGGTAAAATGAATTTACTCAACTAACACTAACAGGTCTTATCAAATGTTTAATCACTCATTCTCAGCAAAGACTACTAGGAAACATTTAGGTGGCAGGATTATCAATTTTTAGCTTTGCCCTGAATGTTGCTTTCACGACTTAGAATGTCAGACATCACTGGTGGTAGATTATTATCAGCTGGAAGATCAGACTACTCATTTTGAAGGTTGTTGTTTGGTAGTTTGAGGTTGAGTTGTAATTTTATTAAAACATCACTTCAATCAGCATTTCATTGGCAGTGTCTAGCTACTTTAATGCTGTATGAGCAGGGCTGCACACAGCACACTGATGCTTGAGGGTGCAGATGTATTTTCTAAAAATTTGCTGCAATTTCCTGCCCTGTTTTCACAACTTCTATGGTTCTTCCTATCTGTGACATGTGGCTTGTTGCCACATAATAGAAATAGGCCGCTGGGGGTAGTTTTGAGAAATTGACTGCATCTGTTAAAACGTGTCTTCATGACTAAAGCTAGCTTTGGCTTCATTTGGATTATCTTGTAGAGGACTTTTGAGTCTTTGTATGGACACGATTCTAGGCTCATCATTTGTTCATATTAACAAGAAGTGAATTCAGCAGATGTTCTCTGCATTGTTAATAAATGGCTTATAAGTGTTTTAGTGTGGTTATTCTCAGTGGCTCATAAAAGGTTTGTAGGATACTATAGTTGCACATGCAGCACATTCATACACTGATATACATGTCGCACATGACGTTTTTGACCTATAAGTGAACACTGTGTGACAGGAACTTTGTAGTTCGTTCTGAGAATTTGTGTAAAAACCAACTTGTGAGGCCAAGTTAGGAATGTGTGTGTGTGGTGTGTGTGTGTGTGTGTGTGTGTGTGTGTGGAGAAGGGTGGGGGGGTTTAGTAATGCTGTCTGTGTTTGCACGCCTTGTGTCAGCATTGTGGGGAAGCAATGTCTGCAAACGGCAGGTGTGGCTTTGAGAGCCCTGTTGTGATCCTTTTGAATTCAGCATCTCTGCTATTAAACCATCCAACGTGTAGCAGGCTTGAAAATGTCAGTGTGAGAGAATATCTAATAGTGTTTCTAATCTGATCTGTCTAATGGTGGTCCTCCTGCTCTAATAAATTGTGCTCTTAGGTCGTTGTAAAACCAATTTTCGGTGCTTTGCAGAGAATGCTAAACATGTTTTGTGGCGAGTTTTGTTAAACACAGTGCAGTTCACATATTTTCAATCAGTAGTCAGGTGCCCATATGAGCCAAAAAGAGATTCTTCCCTAAAGCCTTGTCACTGGTAGTGATGGGAGCCAGCATCCACAGTCCTTCTTCTGCTCACAAATGTTCTCAAATGTGTGTGTGTGTAAAGCTAAAATGATTCTTAAGTAGTCTGAGTTAATTAAAGCAAATTAATATCTTTCAAAGTTAGTTAAAGTGTTTTAAGCCTAATATTTCTCTTTTGTGTTTCCATGATCTGTGTTGAGTTGCAGTAGAAGCAAAGTAAATGTAATGTAAAGAAGAAATGTACTAAAATTGCTGCAACTTTGGGGGTGGGGTGGTTACAGCAAGCAGATTCTGCTTCAGTGTTCTTGTAGGCACCTGACTGTTTTACGCCAGGCTTGAAAAATAGTGAACAAACCGTCCAACTAAAAGCCATTTTTGTCCTTTACGTCAGACGTTGACATATATCGAGTAATTATATTATTCTTATAGGAAATGCTACCTGTGTCACAAGAGTCACATCTATGAGAGTAACAGCAAGTTGTTTGAGAAGGAAGGAGGGGGAGTTGCGAACTTTCCGCTCTTACACAGAGGAAGAAATTTTGTGTGGTTTAACAGACAGGAAGCAGCAGAAACCCACTGTTCAGTGATGCTGTTCCTGTGAGCGCGAGATTCACAGGTCAGTTTGTGGGTGTTTTTTTTCTACCTACTTTTAAAATATGTCATTGTTATTTCTGGCTGTCATTATTCCTCTTGTATGCTCAAAACAAGAAAGTCCAGTATGGTGTGCTATTATAAAGGGGCAAGTTAGATTAGGACAGAGACTTTTATGTCTTAGTAGGAAATGTGTCTCTTACTGATTGCAATAAAAAAAAATCTGAAATGTAGTCTCTGGGGCAATACTGAGCTTCCATCTGTGTCCATCAAGCTATATTATTCCACTAAAGCTACTGTCTAATCTTCCAAAAAACTCTTATTGGTACCTCTAATAGTGGTACCAGTAGTTGGCACAAACAACTGTTGTCACAGGAAGACACGAGGCCTCCTTCCAGAGCCTGAAGCCTGAGTGGAAAAATACAAGTTTCACAGGAGATGAGATTAAATTCCATTCTCCTCCTGAAAGACAGTGTTAGAGGTGACGTTTTTCTTTCTTTGGCCCTGGCATGGCAGAGCCTGGCGAGCCCTGGCTCAGGAGCAGTGGCCCCTTGTTCTGCAGGCACATGCTAATATCCAACCCGTGCCTGCTTTTGTGCCTCTTCTGCCATTTTTATCGGCACACACACGGCGAGGCCTCAGGATTTCAGCGACACCACTCCTTTATTTAGCTTTATAAAGTTGTGTTAGTTTAAAACACGGTGATTGTGCAATACTGGGTGGTGCGTAAAATGTTAAATGCACAGAATATACTGTGTACAAAACATATTTATGGTGCTGACAGTGCTGTAGCAGTGTCGAAAAACACCTTTTAGTGGTTTTTGTCTGGCATTGATGCAACTTTTTTAATTGCCGTCCTCCCCTGAATTAGCAAACATGACATCTCATGCTAAAATTTGGTTGAAAACACTGCCTTATTTTCTTTGTGTGTGTGTGTGTGTGTGTGTGTGTGTTAACCTGAAATGTAGAATACACCTGCAGTTTGCTGTCATGTGGGGCCATACCTACCGATTATTTTGATGTTCATCCATCAATTATTCCTAAAAATTTGTTTTTCAATTAAATCTGTTGGTTATTTTCTGAATTGTTTATCAATACTTTGGTAACTTAAAAATCATAACTTTTATCAAAAAGGTAGTGCATTTATATTTTTTAAACATAAAAAATATGAATGGAGGTCTTGTTTCAAAGCAACATTTCACCCCAATATTATTAAACACAAAAGTTTAGATTGGGGCATGTTAGGCCTAATTAGGAAAAGCCCTGTTTACTGTTTTCTGCCAATGAGGATGAGAGGACACGTTTTAACTGGTGATGAGATACACTCTGTTACATCCCAGTGATGAGAGGCTTCTACTGCTAATGCTAACTGTAATTAGAAACGTGCTCATATTATTTATCTGCAAAATGTTCTTTACATTGACGTACAGCACAACGATAATGCAAATCTATGTCATGCATGCTATGCTAGATGCATACGTTAAGCCACTTTTAGTCTTACAAAGAGCGTTACTAGGTCTCTGTTTGACGATACAGAATAGACTTTAGACGATACTGTTCGGTCTTTATGGATAAAGATGCTTTTTCAGCAGGAGGAGTGTAAACTGTCATAATTTGGGATGAATATAATAATTGTGACGCAGCGACACAAATCCACGTATTTATCTAATTGATTATGACGTGTTGTTTCAGACATACTGTCATGTTCTATTTTGCATTTTCCATGTCTTACTTATCTAAAACGACTGGCTTTGAGCAATTTACCTTGGCACTAGAGGAGCTATTGTTGCTATTAGTGCGTAGTTTCATGGCATCTCAGTAAAACATTCCCAGAAAGGAACTGCTGGCCAGAATTGATGACCGGGATCCTCTGATGCTCATGTAGGCTATCACAGTGCACCAGGAATGAGCTTGAGTCTCATATCACTGAGTCATTTCCTTTACAGGAACCCAGAGGATCCTGCAAAAACAGCATGCCTGTGCTGACAATCATCCAATAACAGAGAACACACATTTTCTGCCATCCTGCACATTGGGGTTTCCCTGCACAGCTGAATTATCAAAACTAAACATTTTGGTAGGGCTGTTTTAAGGTTTCAGTGTCTCTTCAGCACAAAGAATTATGATCTCTGTCAGATTTAAAAGCTTTGCAGGTGTTTTGTCAGTGCAGAGAGACTCTATAACGTATCCGTACGCCTCAACTTGCATGAACAAAAGATTTCAGTTATCAACAATGATAACACATTCTCTGACACCATCAGCCAACTTAATGTCAATTAACCACTGTAGTGTAGTACACTGCTAAACAATCACGCCACCCAACGAAATTTGCATTTATGTAACCTGAGCTTAAATGGCTGATAGAGTAAAGTTTGCCTTGGTCTTTTCCACACATCTTACAATGTTTGCACTTACCACATACAGGATGAGTCATTGCATAGTCATTAAATTGGCTTAAATTACCTCCTTTCATGGTCAACAATGAGCTCAGCTGAAGAGACTAAAGCGGGGGGGGAAGTAGGGCCTTCTGGGAATGCTCCATTTGTTCATGAATCCTGACTCTAATTGGTTGTTATTGCGACTGGCAGTCACCATGCTGTAGGGGTGGAGTAGGCCAGTGTTTTTTCTTCATACTCCTCCTCAGTCTGCTGCACACCAGGCTGCCATATATAACACACAGTTGTAATGACTGGATGAGGGGACACTGATAAAAAAGACATCACATCATGTCAAGAGCCGTGATGGAGCCACACTACCAGCTGTCTGTGTTATACTTAAAGCTGCAACTGATGAGTGTGGTCAGTATCAGTCCATTGATAGAAAATCAGTAATAAGTCTCGTAATAAAATATTAGTTTTTAGGCTTTTAGGTGATAGTAAACGTCACACTGTTTTGTTTAGAACTGTGGGCCACATGAAACAAGGTGGTTGGACAAGTTGATAATTGTGATCATCCTGACATTTATTGGCATAATGATGAATTATGAAAATAATAGTCAGATGAAATAATAATTAGCTCACACCTTTATTACAGATAAGTTAATAAGCAACTACCTGTTATTATTAAAATGGATTTAGTTTAATGAATGAAAATAAACTCATAACCTCAACCTCAAATTACAAGCTTAAGCTGAATTATTTTTAAATTATAAGTAAAGCTACTTGCCATAGATGTTTTAAAGAAGAGAATTAGTCGTTTGATGATTAGTTTTTTTTTTTAGAGAGATGACATACAACACGTGTGCTTGGTTGGAATTACATGCAGGACACAGCTCCACTTTTCATGCTGCAGATGCCCCGCCTGGTAACTACACTGAAAAACTGTCAGAGAAGGCCCTACCCAGAGTCAGCTCTATTTGCTCTGTGGGCTATTATGTATTGACTAACATCCCAGTAAAATCCCTCCCTTCACTGTTCTCCTCCTCTTCGTGACGTAGCAAGTTCACTTCACGGCCCTGCCCCTGTGCAGGGACAAGGCAGCTGTTGTCATGTGCTCTGGGATAATGTGCAAGCTGCATCTGACTAATGGCTAGCTCCCTTGTATTCCTGTCTGCTGGTAGCGCCATGCCAACTGGGCCAACCAGATCAATGAAGCACTGACAGAAGAATCATAGAAAACACATGCAAACGCTGACAAAGCGTGATACATTTCAGTATTAATATAGAAGACAGACAAAGAAAGTCTATCAGAGACACAAATACAAAACATAACATGGAAGAATAACAGTCAAACTTCTGCCCGGTCAGTTCCTGCTGATTCAAACGCACTGCGTTTCATATCATCTGTTAACCTGTTAACAAGCGGGTGATGCTGTTCATAATTTGCCTCCTGTTCAGCCTGCAGGTGTATAGGCTGAAATATTCACACTAACAGCTACATATAAATGTCTTTAAACACTCTGCCAATTGAAAAGGTTCCCCCTTTGAGATGCTCGGATACAAAGACCGCCTGCTGGTTTAGTTTTACCGTCTCCTCAGATCTTGGATGAAGCAGCGAGGCTGGGCGAGTGTTCCCATATGATGCAGAATGCTGCACATTTCATCCCACATTAGGTTTCTCAGTCTGGCTTCACAGAGGACATGTGCTGTACATATATGTGATCCATGCTGAAAATCCAGTCGGTGATCATTTAAAAGGCAGACCGAGCTCTACTTTTGCTCGTCTTTTGTTTTTCCGAGCTTTCACATTTTATTTTCTTTGTCTCTTTTCTGTCTCCCTAAGAGATGCTTTCCCGGCTCCGACTTCATGTTTCTGCTCTATCTGGATGCTTAGTAGAAAGATAAACTTAACTGCAGAATTGTTTTGGCCCTGGTGCCCCACAAGCTGCAGACATTCTCTCCACTTACCCCCCACCCACAAGGTATGCAGCTTTGTGAGTCACACAGGCCCACCCTGCTCCACCCTGGAGCAATGAGAAAAACAGGCCTGGTTTGTGTGTGTCGGGGGGTGCTAAACATTGGCATCTCTAACTTTTTAACTATAGCCAGCTCTTTGGTGTCTGGGAAAAAAGTGGGATTGGGGGTGTGTGGCCCGAGGGGCTCCTTTTCCATCTACTCTATAAGCTAAAATCCCTCCCTTTCTCTCTCTCGGCCCTGAAACCTGCCTTTGGGTGTCGGGTTGTTGGGACACACCTCAATACTGACATTAACAACCCTGCGGCCTCGAGTTTCCCTCCCCCGCTGCCTGTGATCATGCTAACTCCCTGAGGGTCAGCACAGAGGGGCTTCCACAGTGTCACCAGACGAGTGATCTCTCGCCTGAATGTGTGTGTTTATGCTTGTGTGTGTATGGGGGTTTATTCAGACAGTGTTCGCCCCAGTACCCGCTCACGTCGTCATAATATCAGCCTCTGGAGCCTTATCATCTGGAGTGGTGTGCCTAGAGGTGTCTTGCTTTCAGGAACAGGGATAGTTATGAATTTGAGGGTTACAAGTCCTCAAATGAGATAAATTACACATTTTCTTGTTTCTTCTTCTTTATAGTAAATTGGATAATTTTGGCTTTTGCATTAGTAGGATGAGCTGAGAAAGACGGACATGGATGGAGAAATGAGGTCCATGTCTTACGTTTTGGTTTCATGTCTCTGATATTTGACATAAGAGAGATATTTGCAGGAACAGAGCATGAAATCTGCTGCAAGCTATTTTTTTCAGCAAGAATTTTTTGGTTTGGTCTCGACTTGCTTGGCGTTTATTAGAGGGTTGTCAGGCAGGGAGACAGGAATTAGCCGGTGCTAGAACTTTTTCACCTTTGGACATCATAATATGAATGTCCTGTCTGAAACAGGGTATGTTATCATTTGAATGGGGAGTTTTAAGGCCTTAAAAAATACAAAGAACTATCTTTACTCCTCCTAATTTTCTCCTAATAAACCCTCATCTCTGTTTTTCTCTTTTAGGTGTAGATGCTCCAGGCACAGCGGGACCCAGCCTCAGTGTCAGAGAGGGACGAGGCTGCTCCCACCTGGGCCACTGCACTCCTCTGAAACTCGGCTCGTGGTCTCTCTCGCGGAGCACTAACCGCCCACATTAGAGAGCAGGAGGAACAGGAGGACAACGACAGGGAAGCCATCTTGTGACGTGAAGCTGAGTCTCTCTCGGTGCAGAGAAGGAGCTGGAATAGTTATAACAGGGGTATTTTAGTTTGCTCCCTGCCCCCTGAGCTCCACCACCATGACGACTGCAGTACAGCCCAGCGAACTCGTGTTTGAGTTCGCCAGCAATGGGATGGATGAAATCAATCAGGTACGTATGCCACTATTTAACCTTTTTTAATCAAATAGTTTGTTGCTTTTATGCATAACTGGGCCTGTGCTCTGTTTTTTATTTGATCAAAAGACCTCTGGGCCAGTGTTTAACCATCCATCTTTTTCAGCCAGACGTGATGTATGTGATCGCGTTGATAAATGTAAGACTTTTCATAGTAGGGCAAACAAAACTTGTGTAAACAGCATGGTCACTGGTGTAGGATTAGCTGTGGGTCTCAGAGCCTGTGATCTTTAACTCTGAGAACATGTTGGGGAACGAGTCAGGTGGAGGGGAGGATGGAGCAGAGAGGAGGTCTGGGAAGACGAGTGTGGGCTGCTGGGAGCACAGAAATGGAAAGATTGAGAAACCTGCAGCGAGGTCAGGGAGCGTGGGAGAAGAAGGGGTTTGATCATGAACGTGCATATGATGTGAAGGTTACTGTGTTTGAATATGATGTGAACTTCTGCTTATGTGTCTTTTCATTGCCTGGTCAGGTGTGCAGTTATCTCACCCCCATACCCGTGTCTGAATCCTGTGGAGCAGGCTTGATTGTAAGTGTGGATGTGTGTTATTGTGTACCAGTATCTGTATGTGACATGTTGTCACTCGATCCCTGAATAGCACCGGTTCAGGCCTAACCTGACAGACCAGTTACAGGAGTGCTTGGAAACGATTGGATAATTCCACTAAAAGGTGTCGCATTGTTCCAGCGCTACAGTTTTTGTCTTTGCTGCACCCACTCTGCCTTTTGTGAAAACAGTATGCCCCTATTTATGAAATCCTGGAAATGCCACCAAAAACCAACAACATACTAACGTACCACTGCAGTGGCCATTTAGTTTCTGCTGGCTGTGGGAAAGATTTATTTTGGCCACAATAAAGCCGTAGGAGAGTTGGTTCTGTAATGATTACCCTTGCTATATTGGGTTTTAAGTCAATAAGTGGCTCCCTCAGTGCTAAAACTTCAAGGTGATACTTAACTTTGTGATTTTCTACACAATCGAGCTCTGATCCAATTATGAGTAGCCACAAAATTGTTCTCTTAGTTTGAAATACAATACAATACAAAAATTTTAGGATACTGGAACAAGGCATTTGGCTTTTTGCCATTTTTAAAACCTGATAGTATCTCGTGTGTTACAGGTGGATACACTTGTTCAACTGTTAAGCTATTGAAAGTGTAAAGACAGTTGGATTATATTGTGTCGGGGCAGGTAAAGCAGAAGAGAGTGGGGTGTGGGGGGGGAACAGCCTGCACAGATGTTGCTGCTTTCAAAGGCAGAATAGGGAACTCAGAAATGCAAATCAGCAGCCTGATTATTATCACTCCTGTTTCCCTGCTAGAAACACTGTTCAAGTCAACAAAGAGGAAGAAGCAGTAAAGACCTTTATGGTGTTCAGTTATAGTTGTCATACTGTTAAACCATGTGCACTGGTTCACCTGGGAGATCCAGCTTTTCACTTTAAACTTTACTTCAACTTTAAACCCCAGTTTGGCTCCTCCAGTTGTTCTTAGCCTGCACATTGAAACGGGCGTTTCAAATTGAGAAATGAACACAAGGCAAAACAAGGCAAGACTAAGGTGTTCCCAGCAAAAACAGAATCCAGTTAACATCAAAACAACAGCGGAGACGGCAGCTTCAGGCGGCTCTCGCTCTGTCAGCAAACTCTTGTGGGACTCAGATTTCTGCATTTGATGGGAGCGGGGTGGGAAGAGCTGCTCAGGAGCTCAGCAGACCAGTAGTCAAAATGCCTTTGTCTACACACACACACACACACACACACACACACACACACACACACATACACTTGACACTCACTCAAGGACAGCAAACATCATTTAAACCCAGACAAGGAGATGTGGTAGCCTCACTGTCTGGCTATCTGATAATATGTCTACCAAAGACCAGCGATTAATGGCAAACATACATTGTATTTTCAGTGAGACACTGATAACGCCTGTAGTCAAAGCAAAACTCAGGGTTTTTATTAGCCTCAGGAGGCCTTGTGGGTTTGCTGCTGAGATGACACGGGCTGTTTGTTGCTGATTTTCAAAGCTGCGATGAACGCAGACACCTTCATTATGTACAGTGTAAACAATTACTAATCAACGGGATATTAGTACCAGTGCTACTTTGGATGCCTACCCATTTAAGACTGAGTTTGAAAAATGAGCGGTCTGTTAGTTTCCTGGTTAAATTGTAGCTGAAATGGGACCGAAGCCATGGACTCTATATCCTGCTCTTCCCGCCCCCCACAGCTCAACTCCCAGACACCTGGTACACCCCCGAGCTCCAAACCAACAATGAACACTTATGCAAAGAGACAGATAAGCCTTTATTGATATTCTTCTTACTGCACTTTTTTGGACTGTCCTTATCCATCTGTAATCGGGTCGTGACAAGAATGTGGTCTTATTCGATCTACAATTTTAGAGCAGCATTTAAACAAATGACTTCATATTACAAATGCATATATTTAAAGAAGAAACAAGCGACCAGTTGAGCTTTTCCATTGTGGTTTGCCGGGTTTGTGACACATCTAGCATTTGAATGAAACATGGTATTAAGTGTTTATCCAGTTATGATTACACATGATTTTGGTTTAGACACATTTGTTCTGGATTTTACTAATACTTTAATTTCAGTATTTTAAACACCTGTAAATCTTGTTGGCCTAATTTATCAAAATGTCTGCTTCTTAGTAATTGGGGCAACTAATGCACTTAAAAGCAGCTCCTGATAGATAAAGTACACTTTTGAAGTGTAGTCTGCTGCCATCTCCTGGTAAGCAGCTGACTCAGTGGATATGCATCAAAATACCTGACGTGACCTTTAATTTTAAAACACAATTCATCATTGTGGTTAATAATTAATATTCATTTCCACTGCCTCTGCTTCTCATTTTGAACAGAAGCTGTCATTTAAGTCAGAAAACATCAAAATTAGGTTTATGACTCAATCATAACACTGACACAAACAAAGCTCCCCGTGAACACTCTTGACAAGGTCTGAGTTGGAGGAGCTCTGAGGTACGTCGGGCTTCTCAGCCGCTCTCAGTGGTTTGGTTTGGTAAATCCCTCTGTCCCTTTGCTCCTTCCTGCTTCAGACGGTGCCGTGCCTGAAATGAGACTGTGAGGTTAGAATTCCCAAAGCATGTTTAGGACATGATGAAGAGGGTGCTTGCCTGCAATTCACGACTGATCAATTAACATTCATTTGGACTTATATAAAAGATTAACTTCTCAAGAGAAGTAGGCCAAATCAAACAGCTGGTTCCTGTCTTCTTCAGCGCGTCCCTGTGGACTGCTGCAACACCACAGAAATGAGCTCTTCTCCATGCTGTGTGCCTCCATATTAGTTGAAATTGAGTATGAATCTGCAATATTTTACAAGGCAATAAAAATAACAGACCAGATCAGGTTATAGCATTAATCTGATGTCATGTGGGGATTTTATATTGCAGTTATGATGTGCGGTGGAGGAATTAATAGTGTTTTTATTGCATACACACATATGTATGTGCAAGGACCGTTGCTCCCCTGCCTCTCAGTGACAGCTCCCGTGTTACAACATCTCTTACCTTTATTTTGTATGTGTATGTGTTTCCTCTTTCTGTTCAGCTGGACGACCCATCAGTATTCCCAGCGGTGATTGTTGAGCAGGTACCAGCAGCTGACCTGCTGCAGGTTTATTCAGGCCTAGAATCCGATGAGGTGACCAACGGCATCATGGTGGACACCGCCCATGTCGTCGAGGAATCATCTATCCTAGTGGGAGGGGTGGACCTCTCAGGTAAACATGTTTTTTTAGATAGGATCCATAAAAGACCAGTTTCCAACAAATGCAGAACTAATGGATAATTTGCCTTCTGCTCAAATTCACAACTAAAATCCTCTCGGCATTGATATGGTTCTGAAAAACAGGCCCTTACTCTATAATTTGTTAGGAAGACCTGCTGTAACGGTAACTTGATGCTAATTACCCGGAAAATAGAGACACTGTTCAGTTGGTACACTTCAAAATTAATTAATTACAATTTATTGCTAGCATAACTTTGCCATATGGTTTACCTGAATATACAAAATTATGAAGTATCTTGTTGTCTTGTTCAGGTACAAATAAAGGATGATCTTGATCTTGTTAAACCTAATTCAGTTAATTTGTAGAGCCTGGTAGTAGTGAAAGCAATTCACCTGACAAACAAGTGACCAAATACCACAACATTTACCAGTATTTACCAGCAAGGTTCTCATGTTGCTGAATTGATCTGCACAGAAACAACGGTGTCAGGTGCAGAGGACAGCATGGAGACGAACGAAGCTGCTGCAGCTCTTCTCAACATGGAGTCTCCGAACAATATTTTGGATGAGAAACGTATGCGTAAGTTAATTTGTGCTGTTTATATTCTGCTGTTTTAAAAATTGTGCAGATTATTAATGATATTTGGAGCACGAGAGTCGTTCCCTATGGTCTATTCATAGTTTTTTCATATTTCTTTGTTTACCTTTAGTTCACCCTTATGGCACCCTGCTGGAGTCAGACCTGACATACACCCCACTGAGGCCAGACCAGATGGACAACGGTACCCTTGACATGTCACTAGACGAGGACACTTCCTCCATGGATGAGATTCCACAAAGGTCCTTAAAACCTCAGAAAAAAAACAAAGGTAACACTGTTTTCTTCCCCTCTGAGTTAGAAATCAGGAATGATCTATTGTACTGAAATTTCAGTGTTGTAGGTAATTGGATGGTTTTATTCTAAACTTCCACCTAATAACACACAACCCCTCGATCTGAATCATAGTGCGAAAGCCGCGGGCAGTGCGTCCCTGCTCCCCTATCACCACCCCTAACTTGCCACTGAGGAAGAAGAGCAAAGAGGGCAAAGGTAAGCCTCACTAACTAGTCTGCTTTTCCGTAATGAGCCAATAAAAATCAAGGTCTCTCCTCCTCTTGTGTACGCTCAGTTTCCTCCTGTGGAGTGTGCAAACAGCAGTCCTCAACCCCTGCTGTCCGGTGGGGTTGAATCTGAGCGAGTTAATGGATGAGGGGATCTCAGAGTGCTGTGTTTCACAGGGAAAGAGAAGTGATTGCAGGCTGCAGGGCACATTGATGCTCTACCGATAGAAGCAGAGTAGTGCTGCTCAATGCGAACACTTATTGCACCATACAGTGTGACACAAAGAGCAGGGGGGCTGGGGATGGCAGGTTCAGCTGCACACATATACATCACCCTGCCACGGTGTCTAGGATTCAAGTGACTACTGGGAGCACTGCTGTTTTTAACCACAGTATCTCACAAGTCAGAGTAATCTACTCCCAGGCTTGGTATAATTAATTCCCTTCCGAGGCACACATGTACACACACAGCTGACACAACAATGGTTATACAAAGTAATAGGAGTAGGTGTCTTGTAACCCCCATGGCTGCTATATAACATTTTTAAGTAAAACTCAAAAAAATTGCTAAATGAATTAAAGATGTCTGTAGCACAGCTCTAATGCCCCGACATGAATGTCTGTGCTTGAATATTAACAACATCACTTAATTTATTCTCCCTCAATTTGCAGGCAACACCATCTACCTGTGGGAATTTCTCCTGGCTCTACTGCAGGATAAAAACACCTGTCCCAAATACATCAAGTGGACACAGCGGGAAAAAGGCATCTTTAAACTAGTGGACTCCAAGGCTGTTTCAAAGCTGTGGGGCAAACACAAGAACAAACCTGACATGAACTATGAGACCATGGGAAGAGCTCTCAGGTAAGAGGAACATACAGATGAGCACCGTTTTGCAACGTGTCATTGTCATGCATATCAGCTCCTATTTAGCCCTGAACCCTGCAGACATGATTCCACAGATATGTTCACATTAACACACGGGAATGACAGTTTAAAATTTTATGTGGCTGTTAGACTTGAATGATGATAATGTCTATGAGGTGTTAACAGCCTCTTATTTTTGCTCTCCCCTAGGTACTACTATCAGAGAGGCATCCTGGCTAAGGTGGAGGGCCAGCGGTTAGTCTACCAGTTCAAGGAGATGCCAGCTGATCTGGTTGTTATCGAGGATGAAGAGACGGGCTCTGATACCAATGCCGGCTACGGTAACCAGAGGTCTACGAACGGGCGATCTGTGGTCCGTGGGGGGTCCAAAGGACACGGGAGGGCCCACGGACAACACCATGTGTCAGTGAAGCAAATGAAGAAAGAGCCTAATGAGGAATCCCTGTTCCAGGAAACTAATGACGGGCAGGCAGAGCACCTCATGCACTCCGTTCATATGTTGCAAACCAATCAGGGGTCAGCAGTCCATGATCCTCTACACACGATGAGGTAAGAAGACACACCTCCTTCGAGTTTCACACGCTGTTACAAGGATGTAGGATGGTTTCTTATAATTGTATTTGAATAAAGCAAAGTGTGTGTGTGCTAAAAAACGGTTATTTCTGATATTAGGCATGATCTTTTAAACTAGAGCATGGCTGTTACATCTGGTGATATTGGCTTATTCTGGATGTGTCAATATTGATGCATATGTAAGCAGAGAAGTAACACATGACTGAGGTACAGGAAAGTGTTTCAGATGATTTTAATGTTTATTCACAGTTTATTCACCAGAAAACAGAAAAAAATTTTTACTTTAAAAGTAAAAGTGAACATTTTGATAAACTTGTTATTTCTTGGCAGATGTCAGATGAGAACGGTGATACGAAAGTGAAGCTATAGCCAGTTAGCTCAGCGATAATACTGGAGAAGGGGTGGAAGAGCCAGGCTAGATGTTTCCCCCAGTTTCTAGTACACACGAGACGGACAAATAATGAGTGTGTTTTGCAAAATGCGTCTAGGGATCCTAGATAAAAATATGTGTATATTGTGTCTGTATCTAAAGAAAAAATCTTAGTGGTTGTTATATAGATTCTGACTTCTGTAGCTGTTAAATATCAATATCTGTCTCAACCTGAAAAAGCTCAGGATCAGACAGACTTTCTGAAATCCCACAAGATGTTTGAACTGCAAATGTCTCTTCAGACCGATATGGTGAACATGGTGGTCTTACATGATACTTACATGCTGACTCAAACCTTGTCAACCTTTTATTAATGTCTGCGATGTGTAAGGAGATTTGATTCCACCTTGAAAACAGTTTTGGTAAACTTTGCATTGCTGTTAAACTGCATTGTGGTTCACAATAAAAAACTCAGCAGTAAATATCACCTTTGAAAATCTTAATAGACTTTTGTTGATGTCAGAAAGGTGTTAAACCAACTAGTGGGGATTTTCTCGACTCTTTGTGTCGTACAATTTAGGTGTAATCATTTGCCAGATCCACTGCCTGTATTATCACTGTATTATAAGTCATCTGGCTTTTTCTGAGCTGTTAAACATTGTCTGCAGTTAGGAATCAAGGAGAGTAATGATTTCTACAGTACAGCTGACAACGCTGTTTGTTATATTAATACGGGCATTAGTTCTGCTGTTTAAGATCGTAGCTGTGCACTGGGTAACTTTCTCAACAGGCTTTCATTAAAAAATAATCCTTGTCTATATTTGCAAATACACAAACTGAATATTCAATTACAACAGCTCAGTCAGAGAAGATTAAGAAACAGGAGTACATATTCAGTTCATTTTGTCTTTTCAGGACCATCACTGCTCCTGCATCCGTTCCCATGGTCCTGACATCTTCTGGCTCTCTTCAGTCGATTCCCCTCACCACTGTCCTGGCTAATGGGGACTCCAGCCACTCCTCCCCTCCTCGGGTTATCCTCCAGACCATGCCATCCACCACAGCAGGTGGTAAAGATGTGCTCACCATCCAGACAGCTTCTCTAACAGGTGGTGCCAACAGCCTGCAGGACGGCCTCCCGCAGCAGCTCCTGGTCACCAGTCTGGCCTCCTCTGCGATCTCATCCTCCTGCACTTCCCCTCCGGGAGTCATTAGTTCCAATGCTTCCAGCCTCAATGGTCTCACCCGCCTGGTTGCCATCAACACCACCTGCGGGCAGACCATGGTGGCACAACAGCCTGGCACTGTAATTGCCACCGTGCTCAAATCCAGTGACCTGTCAGGGCTGCAGGTCAAAGAGGAGATGCTGGACAACAGCTACTTCCAGTCGATGGTGAATGGTGATCCATCACTGGCGGCACATACTTTTGACAAAGAAGAGATGGAAGTCGGGGAGGCAGAGCTGCAGTATAGGACGGTGATAATTGATACCAGTCAAAGCCAGGGCCAGGAGGCTGCAAGTGAAACTATAATTAATGGACATTCCTCCCAGAGCAGCAGCCCGAGTGAAGGCCTCACCCCTGTGGAGGAGCTGGAAGTGCGTGGGGAGATGTCCCTACAGCCTGAGCAGGGAATCAAAGGCCTGCAGGAGCTGCCACTGTCTGTCCAGCTCCCTGCAAACTTTATCCAGATAAAGACAGAGCCTGCGGAGGTTTAGGTCTGCAGGACTCTTACACAAGCAGAACCAAAAACAACAATTGAATCATTTTTGACCACAGACTTGATATTTTCTTTTCCAACCACAGTGATCTGATCAAAGATCAGAGGCGTGACGCGTGTTGCTCTAACTCTAGTTCAGCCTCAGGATTTATTGTTTACTCACATATTTTGTGACCATGTGCCTAATTTTAAAAATCAAGGGAATGTTTAGTGAAAAGTCACTTTTCACATTCAGGATTAATAATGTGTAGACATCAACCCCGATCCACACAGACACAAACAAAACACACACATCTCCCCTTTTAGGAGAACAGCCATTGGATAAACCAGGGATCCTGTCTGCCAAATGTGCCAGTTGGTAATTTTCTTACCTTTACATCTCATTGGACTTGTATGTTTAAAGAGGAGAACGCAACAAACCAAAAGTGGGGACTGGTTGCCAAATAGTGCAATGAAATCAGACTTCTGAGAGCGTGCAGAATGTATGTGTGTGTGAAAACGCAGACAAGTCTCTGTTCCCATGGATGGGGGTCCAACCTGGTGAAAAGACACACATCATAGAGTTTAATTGAAGAGTGCCTTAAAGGAAGTTCAAACAGCTCATGACTTTTATGGAAACGTCTGGGAAGAAGATGAAAAATGGACTAAATGGCTTTACAGACTTTTAAGAACTTTTTACTCACTTATTTTCATATAAACAAAAAAGGTATGCATTCACTCTCTATTACCGGCCTTAAAACACTGTGTTACTATGGAAATGGGCATTTTTCTGTCCACCAAGGACAATCCAACATCAAAACTGTTTGTATAGAGCGGCAGACGGGAGGTGCAGCAAGATAGGGAGGCACAAATGGAGAGAACGAATACACAGGATAAAACTGATTTTATCAGCCTCTGCTTCAGAGGCCCCAAGGCTTAAACCCTGTTTATATGAAATGGAATATATATGAATCTATATATATATAAATAAATATATATATATACATATAATATACAATTGAGATTCAGTTTTAAGGCCACAGCAAATTTATTTATTTTGTGAATTTCTAAATTCTGTATAAAAAAGACACGTGTGTCTTCTATTTACATGTATAAACATGAGGGAAAATACAAAGAATATGAGCGTTAATACCCAGAAGCTTATTTGGTAGTTTTTTGTAAGACCAACATTTTCGCCTTCCATATAATCAGCTTTGGTATTTCCTTGAGTTTTGGACTCGAGTGCTTAGAGCAGCATCATTATTCAACTGTTATATTCTCTTACTGTAGATATCCTCTGTTGTGTGTCTGATTTAAACATGTACTGAATGTGCTTTTGGTTCCCTCTTTTCAGTGGACATACCCACCTTTACCTTTTTCCACAGTCGAGCAGATTATGTTCTGTGTTGTGCAAAGTATCAATCAGTATGTCTTTGAAATCAAAGCTCAAGATTTTGTAGTCACTTGGTACAAGGATGTACCAGTGCTGCTTTTAAAGCTCCTCGTCCTTGTTTCCTTTTTTCTCTTCTTCTCTCATCTCCTCTCACCTTGTCTTGTCTCGTCACATCTCTTCACTCACCTTGCCTCCTTTCCTGTGTCATCTCCCGTTCTCTCTCATTTTCCCTTGTCCCCTCTTGCCTCCTCTCCTCTGGCTTTGCCTCCTTTCCTCCCTTGTCTCGTCTCTTATCCTTCTTTGCATCTCTCAGGTCATTTGAGTGAGTACGTTCTTTATTTGCTGCCCCACTTTGTTAAGAACCTCTTAGCCCAGACATCCGATTGGTCCCTTGGTTCTGCTGGGGATGAAGCCATATTGATCCTGAGTGGCATCTCCTCTAAATTGGTTGTTTTCTCCACCCGGACTGTAGCTACACAGTGAGGACATTCAGACATACTGACCTCCATCTGCTCTGGAACCTGAGGACAGGAGTTAAGCTCTGCCTCACAACCCAGCATCAGCCAAAGGCCACTGTCTGCAGGGACACTCTGAATGTATACTTATTGTTTAAATACATGCTAAAGCAAAATTTGACAATCAGTAATTACACTGGGTTACATTTGCTTTCAGTCTTTTAGTGGGTTTTCTTTTTTGCTTTGTATATATTCATTCTCCCCTACCTTTTTCCTTAAAGCACTGTGAGATGTTGAGGTATGTCCACTGCTTATATTTTGTTGCTTCCTTTGTCTTGGGTTGTCAACGGCCTTCTTTATGCTGAATATAGAATAGATTTTTAAGAAAATGTCATTGTAGTAATTAAAAACAAAATCTTCTTTACTGAATATCCTCTTTATGTGTTTTCTTGTAGATAAAGTGGTTTGGAAATATCAAAATATCACAGAAGACGTTTTTGGAAAAAAACCAAACCAGACAAATTTAAACTTGGAAACAAACGGCTCATAAGGGGTTACTAAATCAATTAATTTCCACTCTTTAGATAATACAACTGAAGGATTTCAGCCTTGAAAACTCAAAGTCATTTTGTTGGGTTGCTGCAGCTTTGGGGGACATTCGACCACATGGCATTTAAAGAGAGAAGAAAAAAAAAAGTAGGAAACTGGATTGGAGCCATTAGGCCAGAGACTGATTGGACTGTACTTAAGAGCACTGTTTCTCCAGTTGCTGTGGGTGGACGAATACATTAGCATGTGACATGCCCAGAGCTAAAGACAGACGAGTCTGTCACTACAACTTGCTGAGAGACAAGAGAGAGAGTGTGTGTGTGTGTGTGTGTGTGTGTGTGTGAGGCTGTGGTTGGCGAGTGGAAGGGTTACACTGACTTGGATTGATTCTGCTGGAGCATGTGCTGTGTTGATGTGTTTGTGAGGAGGTTTGTGTGTGTTTGTTGGAAGGGTGCTTTGGCTCGGACTGTGTGTGTGTGTGTGTGTGTGTGTGTGTGTGTGTGTGTGTGTGTGTGTGTGTGTGTGTGTTCAGGGTCGGGGAGGGGGAGGGTGGTACTGAGGAAGCTATCTGGCAGCGGGGCTTGCCTACTGTGCATAGCTCTGTGTACACCCACATCCACAGCTGTGTACCTCACAATCCTGCCATAGGGTTAACACACACACACACACACACACACCCACACACACATAGCCATAGCCGCCACTACACCTTTTCCTCATTCCAGCAAACATCTCCCTGAGCCTTTTGCAAATTGTTTGAAACAAGTTTGAAATCAGTGCACAAATCTCCACATTCAGGAACAAATAACCCTCCATTACATCTAAACAGACAATTTGCTTTTCTGTTCAGCAGTTCATCGATCGCCTGCCATATGGTAAGCGCAGGTTGTTATGGATTACTAAAATAATGAAAGGCTACTAGCAGCCGTTACGTCTATGCTACTCCTTTGGTTAGTGAGTCAGAGACCCTGAAGATGGAGCGAGAGCCAGGTCCTGCGAGAGGAGGACTATTTCTGTGTCGCCTGCAGCCACTGACACAGCGCGAGTGTTTACTGCTGTGCCATGCTGCCTCTCACAGTGGGAGCAGTTGAAGGATGACGACTGACATTACTCTGCCTGCAGCCTGTAGCAGGAACAGAACAGGGAGCGCTTATTTAACCATCAGGTCACCAGACTGACTGCAACATTACAGAGAGAAGGAGCTAATAACTGCAGTCTTATGGCCGTTGCAGCAATATGCTCTGCGTTAACTTGACAACCTGCAGCCAAGGTAAAATTAAAAAATTTTGAGGGTTTTTGCAAAGAAGCAAGAGCAAATGTTATGAAGGACAGCAGATGTTGCATGGTTTTAAAACATAAATATACATAAAATGGTGGGAAAACATCTGGATCAATGTGGCAGTAGTACACCTCCCTGCACACAAGATGGCACTGGTAATACATGTGTCTTCAGCAGAGCTCAAGCCTCAGTCTGGATTGGGGAGAACTGTTCCTTCAGGTCACTAATCTAAATACAGACACTCCTCGTACATTGGTTTTCCACTCTCCACTGCCCCAGAATAGCAACTTATAGATCTAAACGAACGAGCGATTATCTGAATGAAAATAAGCGGCTGGGAGTGAACTTTCCCTGCATTTTTGATAAGTAACAAAAGGAATCAATTCACGTGTGAGGTTCAGTGATCGTGGCCATTCCTCAGGCCAGGCAGCCGGGGTCCTTTGAACCGAGCTAACCTGGTAGACACTCTGACACACTGTGTCTCTGTTTATCCTGCAGAGCAGTCGATCTTGTTTCCTCATGAAAAACGCTGATATACAAGTGCTGTGGGAGGAGGTGGGGCTTCTCAGACTGTATATAAAATGCATGAGAAATATTGTGCAGGGCTTCGTCTGAAGTGATATATTCTTTCATTTTGTGTACGAGGGAGGAGTTCACAGTCACAGACTCCCAGATCTGCCTCATGTCTAATGTAGGCAGTATTGAGCCACTTCATATGTAGTAGGAATGCAAATGATCTGCGATTTATATGGATGTATTGGTTTAAAAAGCCATGCATTTATAATCAAAGATTATTTGATTTTAAGTAGCTTGTAGTTTTTATTTTTTTGCATTATCAGAAAAAAACTCCATTGGTTTTATTTTTGTCTCCTCATTTGCAGCAGTCTTTAAATTCACTCTCTAAAATCCCTTAAATAAGCTGAATTAACTTACTAAACACCACATTATTTACACCATTAGATATTGTGTGTTTGAAAAGAAAACCACGAACGCTGCATACAAATCTGCTACAGGAGCTGAAGAGCTTAGCTGTAGATTAAATTCAACTTGTTTCCTTAAGATGCTTTCAATAACCTCTAGAGATCTGTTTACTTTGTGCAACAACTGGACTCAGATACATTTTCTGATTTCCTATAGGTTCCGCTGCAGTATCTCTTTCAGGGTCTTCTCCATGATGATTTTTAATTTTGAGACATTTGTACTTCTAAAGTTTGACTTTCATGGTTAATATTGGACTTCAGTCCCAACAGGCATGAGGAGCTCTCAGGGAGCCAGCTGTAATATCTGTATCAGCCTCTCCAGTCAGGGTGAGCCATCCCATTCAGAATGACTCTCAGGGCTTCCATGGCAATTTACTCTCACGACTACACAAAAGAGTCCTCAGAGTCTTCAGAGACCTCGCTAGATAGACAACTAACAACTAACAGCATCTTACGAAAAATAACACTTTATACTTTTTTTCAAAACATTGCGAGTGCATACGCTCTGCAACAGCAACAGCGGCAGCAAAAGCTGGACGCTGAACGCATCCTTTTTCATAAACACTTGACTATTTGATGCGATAAGCAGGAAAATAGTGAGAAATTATATATATAACACCGATTTTTTATGAACTTTTCAGAACTGCCTCAAGGGCTTTGCAGTACACTTGTCAGTTTATTTGAAGTATGTTTGCAATTATTGCATTTGTTAACTCATGCCACTATTTTTTACTTGACATGTTGCTTTGGGCCATTGACATTATTGATTTAAAAATAACAATATGGTTGCATTCTGAACTCCATTTATGAGCATATCCATAAAACATTTACATACAGCAATATGTTTCGCCCTCTTTTTCGCAAAATCCATTTCACTGCCAAATATTATTGATATCACTGACATTGTTATCACACTGAGTCAACATGAGTCAACATCTAGATTTACTTAGTACACAGGATACTTTTATTTCACAGTAAACAAAGCATTTTTTTTTTTAAGCATCAGATTAAAAAACAGAGAGAATAAAAGCACATGTCTGTTTTTTATTGTTGAGATTTTTAATTTCATGCAAAATGTTTCTAATAATGAGCAGTGGGACTAATGGAGAAAAGAAAATGAGATCTGTTTGTTCTATGTTCTAATGAATGAAACAGAATCAAACCCACCTAACACCAACTTCCACACAAACAACTTTGGGTATTAAGTTTCTTTCAAAGAAATCACATCGTTTCATATTTGTTTCATATGTTAGGACAACTGAGAATAGTCATATAATGAATTTTAAAAAGGAAATAAAAATCAGGAGATAGAAACATATACAAGGCTTCAAAGCAAACTAAGACAACAAGAGTGCTCCATTTTTGTCTGTCTGTTTAACTTCTGAAAATCTCACATAGCTCGAATACTCTCGGGTATTTATGCACCTTGTTATTCCGACGACAGAACATCAATTACAAATGCCTATCCCGCTTACTTATCTGTGAGCTGCAGATGAGAGTTATTTCAGCTCGACAGATTGAGATGTGGTGTTTCAGATTAAAATCGCCTCTGCAAAGAAGAAACTATTTGAACAGTAGCACTATTTAAAGCATTCTGTGGATTGCAACAGCAGCGAAAGCCATGGAGGATAATACAACAGTAAGTACATCACAAAAGACAGCTGAGGTCTGTGCATCTTTAATTATACTGTGTTTAACATGATGCCAAAAACAAACAGGGAAAAGAATTGTTGTAATACAGCCAGACAGAAAACCTTTAAGTATTGGTGTTTAGCAACTTCTTCTGTTTGCATAGTTTTATATGTGTGTATATAAATATATTAAAAATATATATACATATGCACATATAAAACTATGTACTTAAACCACATGTGTGTGTGCGTTTTTTTTCTTTTACTTGAAAAGCAAGTCAAATATTGCATATCATGTTCTGATCGTATGTTAATATATGTTTTATATGTTTTATTTTATTTTACCATCTTATTATGTATCATATACTACAGTACATTAAGAACAACGTTTAGAACCAAATAAATGGAAAATAAATGCATTACAAAGTAAGGACACAAAACTAGTTTCTAGTGACATGTCCCAGACTAAATAGCACCTATTCCACTAAACCAAAAAGGTCTATAAGCAAAGATAGTTAGACAGCTGTAAACACACCTATTAAGAGAGAATCTACATGCTTCAGATGCCATTTACATTGTTTAAAGTGATTCATACTCAATGGGCCATGTTTCATATTGAATAATGATTGTGTGTGTGTGTACAATGGACTGCTTAAGTGATCTGGGATTTTTATCAAAAGGAGAATTTGCACCTGCAACAACATTTTAACAGTTTCTATCCCAGACTGTGCACACACACACTCCTCAGATCCTCCCCAGCATACGTGCAATCCACCAGTTGCACGGCATGACAATCTGACAGATGACCCGTCCTCCTTGGTAGTAGTAAGGCCACGGGTTGAAGCCGCCCAGGGGCTCGTAGTAGCGGCGGCAATAGCGGTAACCACGACGACAGTGCTGGCAGCAGTAGCCTTGGTCATCCAGGCGGTTATCCAGCTCGATTCCAGCGTCTCTCTGCAGGGAGAGCAGGAGCGGGCAGGGTTAAAATCACACACATGACAAATGCCAGTCCTCCAAAGACAAGGGCATGGAGAGAAAGAGGAAGGGATTGGTTTAATTGATGATCCTGCTTTGGCTGTAGGTCAGCAGAATATAGTGCATGTAAAAACCAAACAAGAGTCTAAAGATCTGAATTGATGTCTGTGAAAATGCAAAGTTGTGCTACGCTTGATCACTGTGACAAAGAGATCACGATAGTGGTGAGACTGATACACATGATGTAATGCCCTTGACCTTTCTATTATACATAGTGGGACTGCCGACTGCACATTGCTCCATCTCTGAATGCAGCGCTCACAGCTTCTCTACCGGTGCTATCTTCAATCAAAAGGACTCTAACGCTGGTAGTTAGCAGCATAATTACACTATTTCTTTCTTCTCTGACCTCTTAACTCCCCTGACCGCAGCCCACACTCTGCGCCAAAATGGCTGCTCCTCCTCCAATAGAGCATTCAAATGTGAGCTAACCACGTCTTGGCTCCCTCCTCCTGACCTTGACTTTAAGTGCATGGCACATTCCTAAAGCAATTAGCAGAGTAATGATCGCCTAACAAGGATTCTTTCATTTGCTCTTGCTGGCTGCCTCTGAATTTATAGAGGGGCCAAATGAAACCCAAACGAAAGGTAAATTGGGTAGAATTAATGGCCCTTGGATTTTTCCATTGTGCTGGTTGGTTCATGCCCTCATAGACTTGTGGGGGCTGAGTGCCATGCCTTTGATCAAGAACAACTCCAAATGGGGTTCGGAGAAGTGGCACTTAACTCACCGCACGAGTCGAGGCAGCCACTGCCCTCAGTGCATTTGACCACATTTCAATCTCTTTTAGTAAATGAATCCTCAGAGACAATCTGGCTCTGTCTTGTTAAACTGCTTGGATCCGCGAGTTGACGGCCTGTTCTGGCTTCACATTCAGTGCAAACTGGCGTAATTCTCTGTATAGCGCTTGCAATGACTCAGCTACATGCGATAGTGCGGAACAAAACACACCCACTGTTGGGAATAGGAAATGTGTGGGAATTGTTTAAGAGGACAGGACCCGCAGGAACACATGGCTGAGTCCCTCCACTCCCCTGCTACATTAAGAATGGGAATTAGGGGTTTTCTTGCATCTACTCCAAAAGCCAGTGAGTAGAGTCGATCACAGCAGTTTTATACACATTTGTTTTGTTTTCTGCAGCAGGTAGCAGGCTTACATACTCACACAACAATAAATTCTAATAAAAAAGTTGATTTGATGGTTAAAATTACAAGAGACAGAGGTAAAACACAGACAGAGGGTTTGACAGATCACATCGAGGATAGCTGCATTTGATTTATTACTATGACAAGCGGAGGTAGGCTGTTAATTATTTATTGTTTCAGTCAAGTTTCAGGTCATCAGCTTCTGGGCAACAATCTGTTATGGAAACAACATGAAAACTGTTGATGGAGCAGTGATAATCTTCGCAGCTCTTCACAGCCTAAACTGGGTTGTTACAAAAAATCTGGAGCTCCAGTACAGAAAAAGAAGAAAATATTTTATTCAAACGACGGCGTGTTTATGAAAACAAACAGCCAATAGGCAGCATTGTACCTTAAAGACAATTAATCAGAGCTATCCTTTTAAAACGGAGGGTACATATTAATCATTCCTCCTCTGAGTTGCCGTCCCTGGTGGGATGCTGCGGTGATAAGAATGGTTCACCTTGGGAAATCTGAGGCAGTCACTCACAAACAAGCAGCATTAATGAAGAGTAAAAGCCATTACCCCTTTGCTGCATCTGATTTCATCACATACTCAGGCTCACGTATTCACATGCAAACACACAGTGGTGCACACACACACACACACACACACACACACACACACACACACACACACGCATACAGACAGACACCGCTGTGCATAATATGAGGCACTGGATATGAATGAGTCTGCAGAGTAGAAAACTGCGTCAGTCATTCAATAAGACGTAACGAATCAATGCACGACTCCTCTAATCTCCACACTTGTTGGTGTTATTTCACACACACTGATCACCGCTCTTCATGAGCTTGAAGCACATGCCTGGATGTGTTATTAAATCTCATAGCAGAGCTCATCACATTCATTCTGGGATCAAAACGGCTGAGATAACATTTCTGTTTCATACGCTGCTTTGTATTCGAAAAGGTTTTTTTTTTTTGTCATGTAGACACACAGGACAGTGCAACATATGAAAAGCTTTGCTGTGTGTCCTGATCTCTGATTTTCATCTCACTGTTCCCTACAGTGATCTGGAATAACAATGAAATGGTTATGAATAATGTAATTGAATGAGATAGTCATGTATTTCAGTAAACTCTGCTGGTTTACCAAAGTGATAAGGAGCTTTAGCTTCAGTGTAAAGATTTCTCTCAGGCACCAACAGCTCCTGCATTCATGCATTTGAATCCATTCAGAGTCTTGTACCTCTGTTATGACAAACCGTCTAGTCTGACCCTGGACATGTCTTCTACAGGTTTGTAAAAATGGCTCTACACACACTTAGACGCAGGCAGAAACACACACCAAACCTTTTTAAACGTGGATGTGTGTGAGGTCAGTTCATACTGGAAGCCCATCCTTGCTATATGGGTCAAGGACAGTGGTACCATCCCGTCAGTCGAGCCTGGTGGTGGTTATACTGTTTGAAATTTCCAGGGCCACCTCTGATACACACGGCAGTTCGACATGTCAGCCATGGCAAAGGTCAGCTTTATATATCTGCCGGCCTCTGTCGCGAGGACTCAAACAATTATTCTGCTTTACAAACGTGCTGTGTGGAGAAGCTGCACTGAAATTCTTATCAAACGTGCATGAAGTTTTTGTTTTTTTCATGTCTCAACGTGTGTGTCTGTGAGTAAGATAGATGAAAATAAGTAGGTAGAAAGAGGAACAGTGTGGATATGTTACTGTGTGTTTGCTTGGTTGTCTTCTGACTGTGTTCACATTTACATGAGTTCTGGAAAAAAAAAGGTTTGGCTAACACATGTGGCATCCCACTGGCACGAGCGAGAGTTCAGACTCCCAATTACAGACTGCTGCCTGCCCTCTGCTTGGTCACAAAGGCCTTTGTTATCGCCGAACCCACAAACAGAGCCTGGATGTGCTGCTGGAATGGATTGCAGTGGTATGCATTACTCAGCTGATAGAGGCAGAATGTTTCAAAAGGCGAGCCGAGTTTTTCATCCCCTGGTATGTTTTAATTGCTTAGCGCTGCATCTCCTGCCACAGACGATGAGGGAGAAGACAGAGGAGCTGGGGGGAAATTGAGGAGTTGAGCGGGAGGTGTTTCTGGGACGGGCCTGATAAATGTCAACATTATAGGACGTCTCATTTCTCTGCATGTCTCTCACCGTTTCTCATTGCTCTGAGGAGCAGACTGAGCCTGACTCATTATCCTTGAATTTAGCTTTAGTCGCTATTCACCTGCAAGTGCTGAATGTGTGTGTGTGTGTGTGTGTGTGTGTGTGTGTTGTGTGTGTTCCTGGTATCTTTAGTGTGCAACTGCTGGTTGTGTGAATGCATTATTCATGTGTAATATACTGCTTCATGTGACTTTCCCTCAGAGTCAGGGATAATTAATCATACAGCATTGAATGGTTTACATGCAATTCACCAAAATATGCCACTTGGCCTTTCCATTCATTTTATATGCTATGATAATTAAAGCTTTATTAATAAATGTAACTTATCAGTGCAGCAATGAGTGACCTTGAGAGTACGCCTTTGTACAGTGCTTTTCACTGCCTCGGAAAAAAGGAAGTGAAAAAAGACACTAACGGGTGCCGTAAGGCACAAGTTGCTGCCTTTGAAAGGCTGGATATTCCTCTCAATTAATGGAGAGACATTAAGGGAGTCTTCAATGAACTGGCCTTACTTAAACAGATATATAGAGCAATTGCTATGCCCTCTGGTGCACAAAGTCAGTTTTAACATCAATTAGTGAGCGATTTATATGCAGAAAGAGTCGAGGCAGAGCTGGAGCTGACTGAAATGACTCCGCTGTACAGTATCTGGTGGTGTGGTCCCTGCATGACGTGGCACAGAGGGGCTCTACTTACATAGTCGTTCACAGGAACGTGGTCCAGGACGTCACGGGTGAACCGTTGACCTGCGACCTCTGCGTCAGGTGTATCCACATTTTCTACCTCAGTATCTGAATACGCAGGGAGAGAGAAAGAGAAAGAGGGAAAGAGAAGCGATGAATACACTCGCAACAGTTTCTGTTGTTAGAAGAAAAATGAAAAAAGCTCTTAGATTAAATTTTGGCTAGTGTTTTCTCAGTGGCTTGAAACTAATTACTAACATCCAGGAGAAATATGCTGGAATTCGATCCAAGCGTTTTCATGCTTCTGTCAAACAATAGAGTTGTAGTTGGTGTGTTACCAACACAGACATTTTCCACTGATCTTAATTAGTAAAGCCTACACATGCTTATGGATAAAATCCCTTAAAAACAAATCTGCAGATGACCTTCAGCAGTGTCTGAATGTAAGAAAGCACATTTACTGATGTACTGTACATAGAGTAAGTACATACCTCGACACCACTATTTCGCTTTCAGAGAGAAATTGCTGGAATTACTTTGTTGATTAACATTTCGCATATTGCACACCCTGCAATAAGCTTCATCTCACTATGTAATTTGGTCTATTATTGTGTCCTAAGAGTCTTATTTTCTCAAATCTTTTCAGAAACTCTGGCCTTTGTGTTAAGATAATTTTAGTAGACTTAATAGAATCCAAATGGTTTTATGCTTTTTTTTTTTTTTTGTAAAACGAAGTGACAGTTTTATTGCTTCCATTGCAATAATTGCTTGGTTACTTTTAAGTTGATATGATTAACTTGTTAGCAAACATTTGCTTATTTACACATCCAGCAGTTTTGGAAGAACATTATCAGTAATTTGGAGTTGTGTTTATAGTCACATAGACAATGTAAGTCTAAATTTAGCACAATGTTAGCTCTGTTTTTGGTCTCCACCAATAAAGGATTTGCAGATTCAAGTGCTAATTCTTTATAAGTTCACCACTAGTGATCCATTTAACAAATTAACATTATTTTTACATTGTCACTTGACAAATAGATATTAAAATATGAATAGGAATAATGTAATTACACTTGAGACTGGACTTTTCTGCACATAGCAAGAAGCCTTTAGGACTTAAAACGCAATATTATCCTCATATGAAGTAGTTAAAATTAGCTACTGTATGCATAGGTAATAATACTTATACAGTGTTCTTCTATCTCTGTAATGATTAGTTTTACTTTCAATACTTTTCTAACTTTACCTAAATATAATGTTGATCACAGGACTGTTATTTTCTATTGAACTTTAATTAAATGATGTGAATGCTTCTTCCTCCACTGACCACTTTCTTTCAAACACAGAAACACGTTTAACTCAAGCTGGATGCTCATATGGTTGGGAACTCATGCAGTGTCTATAGACCTGTGCATGGCCTGTGGGGTTGCCCTCCAGTGAGAGTGTTAATAGTCTGCATTTAGAGGCAGAGATGCCCCCCTGCTCTTACCACTCAGGGGGGAGGGATGGATCCAGTGGATGGGCAGCTCCTGGCAAATCTCCCAGATCTTGGAGTTGAGGAGGAAGGCTGGGTTAACGATGGGCTCCTCTGCAGGAACCCACACTTGGGAGTCCTCCACCTTCATATCCATGGCCTCTGTCTCATCCATCTGCTAGAAACACACACACACACACACACACACACACACACACACACACACGCACACACACACACACACACACACACACGCACACAAACACACACACACACACAATACAGCATGTCAGAGCTTGCCAGAATGCCCAGGCCCCACACAAAGTAGTCCTGCATTTGCACTCTCCTCCCTTGAGCCACGCAGCAGCTCCAGCCTCATCGTTTTATGTATCACCTTTCTGTCCGCTGAGAGGGCGGCATTTTCCCGACTCCTGACTCCTACTGCCCTGACTCCCTCGTCTTTCTCACCCTCTTCTCAAGCCTCTGGCATGCTCTTTCTATTATACATCATTGAAATTCACAGACAGTGATGATTTGACTTTTAAATGACTTTAGAAGTGGTCTTCATTACTCTGAGTGTGGCTGCAATATCGCTTAATGTGACAGACACAATAAAGCCTTGCGTTCTCCTCCTTCCTCCCCCCTTCTCTCCCCCTTCACCACAGTGCTCCACTTGGCACCCAGCACTATCAGTAGGCTTAATTTGTTGATACTGTAGTTCATGAGCTGTAAAGTAAACTATTATTGCTTAATGATAGGACTACATGTCAGTGTTGTCTAATAGAGACATATGAAGGGGATTTGGTAATGCTCTCCCGTAACAGTGCAGATATTTATTTTCTTCATGTATATGTAAATATACACACAAACAAACCCCTCTTCCCATTCCCTTGTTAATTAGCAACCCAGAACAGAAAAACAGTTCACTTGACAAATGTTTTTACAAGGTGATTTTCTCCCAGTCTAAAGCTTAATTGCACATTAGTTAAGCTTGACGTAGAATCCTGAGGCTATAGAAGGAGCAAGAACCATTTATATTGGGTCGTGCCCCCTCCCTCCTGTTCACCCCTGTCACTCTCGCCTGAATTAGAATTTCGCTTTGCATGCCGCTTCTTGTTTGTCATCGAGCGACACAGTTGTGACCTGCAGTGAAGAAGAAGAGGAAAAAAAAAAGAGACTTAAGCACATTCTGTCACATCAAAGATTGTGTTTTGGCTCGGGAGGTGTTTAGCCAAGCTTTTGACACACTTTCCCTCACTTTTAAGTGCTGGCCAGTAGACTAATGATGACTCGGAGGACTAGTGTAGCAGGGTGGTGGAGGGGGTGCTCTAGCATTGAGCTGGTGCACTCACTGTTCCCGTGGCTGCAGAAATTACAATCAAACTCGAGTAACACAAACAGCACTCCCTAATTGGCCCTCTTAACCACTGAAGCCAAGTGAGTCTTCTCTGGAAAGTAAATGGAGGTCACGACACGGGGCTTACAACATGACTTTGACTTCACAGTTGAGATACGACTCCAATAACTTGTAGGAGAGCGTCTGGGGGAGGGGAATGGTAAAGGTCAACATTTTAGCATGGAGCAGAGATTTCTAAATGCCAGTTGACGAGCACAAAGACAACATGATTACAGTCCTCCAGTTTACACACACCTTTCAGAGGGTTTTCCATTTTGCTATTGACAAATGGTATATTATTAGGACAGGAGCAACTTTTTATCAAGTATTGGACCTTGGGAATGATGATAATTTGTTTTGTGCAGCCTGCTCCCGGTGTATGTATGCTTTCCGCCTACAGTGCATAACTTAATTATACACCAGTTGTGCTGTAGTTAATGAATTTACCCTCTCCTGCCACCGCGTCCCAAGGGGGGAAACACTGTCTACAAGATACATTGTTTAAAGTGGTGCTATGTTTGCCAGACATCAACAAAGATTTTCTCATGATACCCAGGAGCTTTCTCCTACTGCATATAACAGAGGCAGCGGTGGTTTATTATGCAGTGTACAGTTCAAGCCACTTAAAACGAGGATGCTGCCACTGTCCAGGACTGGTCACAACAGCATGTTTGTGCAAACTTTTCAAGCTGAGTTCAACGTTGACATGCAAACTTGTGCCAGTGGCGAACTCAGAAAACTGTCTTAAAAGAATGTGGAGAAATCATTAAAATTCCTATTGGCCGCGTTGCACTGTCCACTTTTATTTAATCTGTCTCTGTCAGAGTACAGACTGTGCCAAAAAGGGATGGTTTTCTAAAGTTATGAGACAGCAGGCGAATGTACAAACACCAGCAAACACTAGGTTCAAGAGCTTCTTTCCTAACTTCAGTAACTCTAACTCTATTGAGTGTGTAAAATGCAGTGCCACAGGAACTAAATGGTCCAAATACTGGCCATGTTACCAGTGTTAGCTGCTAGTTCCCAGTTACTGTTTCACCAAGCTGCTAAAACGAGTTCAAATATTTTGTTTGTGTCACTTTCAAATGAACTTTATTTTTTGTTGCACACAATACCTCAGACTGATATCCAACCCATGCTTCGTATCTGCAGATGAAAATAAGACAAAATAAACATCACTGTGTGCTTGCAGGACATTGGTTGGTGTGTTCACATCCTCGCTGTGGTGTTGTTCCAGCACTGTTTTTTATGCTGGCAGTTGTTGTCTGAGTGGGAGGTTCTGGGTTGCTGGGCGAGCTCTGGTCATCCATATTAAGTGGCTGTTTAATGGAGCAACCAGCGTCCATTGACTATGTTGTAAGGTGCGGGGGAGGCGGATGGCGATTTTCATGTCTGACTTGGGGGGACCTGAATGAAGCTAAGGGATTACTCCCTCAGACATTTCATAGAGAAAAGTAAATTGAAACGGGAGGTAAAAACCTGGTTAACAATTCATGTTTGTCACCTGGCTCTCCCTTTCACTGGCTCCAGTTCCTTATCAGCTGTTTGCAGTTTTTCCGCAATTCTTTCCATTGTTCTTTGTTTTTTTTATGCTGCTCTAGACACTGCTGCGGCCGCTCTGAGCCTTCCCTCCTAAAAGCCGATGGCTTGGTTAAGCTATGAACCATGTGTGAGATTCTTGTGTGTTACCACCTGAGGAGGAACTGGTGCTGATCTTCTCAGGGGTCACATGTGGGTGGATTTTCACAGAGGACGGCTCAGGGGAGGCATGTGAGGACAGACCTTTGTGAGGTCAAACCAACCTATGAGTTGGTCAAGCCAAGGTTATTTTTTTAAATAAATAAATAAGTCTTTGGTGGTAAAAACATCCTCTGGAGCTAAATTAGCAGAATAATACAACAGTGTTACTACAGTGAAAATGGAGTAATACTGAAAATAAATGTACCTTCTCTATAGAGGGAATTGATCAGGAACATAGGTATTGTGGATATATGTATAACATATCCACAAAGGTATTGTGGATGTATGAATAATTGGCTTGACATTTTGGAAAATACATTTATTTGGTTTCTTTCAGACAGTTAAATGAGAAGATCAATCAACTCTCTATATCTCTTGTGCACAGCAATGAGCTAATTTATCTCCCAGGATATGGATCGAGAGCAGGGACAATGTAAGTAAAACATTCCCGTGCTTTTCTAGGAATGTCTAGGAAATCCTAATTTTTTCCTTAATTCAATAGGATTCATATTGTAGTTCCCTGGATATTGTGTACTCAAACCTTTCACCTTTTCCATCTCCTTATATGATTAGAAAGCATTCCCGCAAAAGTGGCCTTCCAACAAAATCCAGTCAGCAGGAAAGTACTTGGGATAACAAATTAGTAGTTTAGAAACACCACACTGTCGGGGACAAAGTAACATGGTTGACTGTCTGGTTGTTTCTACTTGGCCCAACAGCTGATTTACAGCTTCTTTCTATAGAAGTTACTGTGTCATCTGAAGTAATTTGAGTACTGAAGTGTCATACTAGAGTACATACGCTGTTTTATTATGCTGGACGACATAATATACAACCTACAGCTTAGAAACACCTTTTCACTTCTTTTATTGAAATTGACGGTGCAGAATGATCTGATCTTACTCATGGCAGTCATAATAAGGGCTCCTGTAACTCGTGGTATAAGCCCCAGTATAAGCCCCTGGCCTTAAATGTTTCACTTTGGAGCTGTGAATTAAGTCAATTAGTCTTTACAGTGCACAAAAGAAGACAGAGATGGCACAGACATATGGTTCTGCTTGGGCAATTAGTATGTGTTAACGTGGATCAGACGTTGTGGAGATAAGAGGAAAAAACAAAACGGCGTTTGGTTTTCGGGTGTAGCAGCTCGTGTTTTTAAAGTTGAAACAGACAATTGGCTTATACTGTTTTAAGCTGAAGCAGCGAGTGGGGGAGCATCAGATATTTGCCAGTTACTTCTTCCCAGCTCGAATGTGAAATGTAAATGAGAGCATGCTAGAAGTAAAGACATTTGACAGAAGGATTTTCTCTTTGAACATAGGATCCACTCAGCGAATGGCACTGTGACATGGAAAAATTGAGAATTTTGATTGACTGAATTTCTTCCATGCCTTTTACTGAAGTTCACATACAACTATAAGAACCCAGAGAAGTAAAATGAATCCCTGTAAACTTGGAGAGGGAGCCTCGTGAATTTTCCAAAGAAAACATCTTTTAAAAAATACCATTTTAATGGCTTACCTCTCACTCAGACCTCTCTTGCATCCTTCCCCCTTTAGGCTATTTGGGTAGAGCCTTTGGAGAAGATGATTAAAAATTAATATTGGCTCAAGATTGACAGCAAACACCATTTGATGTGAGCCACAAAGAACCTATGGGTTTGTGGGCAGATTTCTGACGGTTTCACAGGCACCACAAACCCCAATTTATTTTTTTAGTGAGAGGGGTGGGGGAGATAGGATAAGATAGACAGGCTGAGGATCTGTGTGGTGCTTGTAGTGCTCGACTCTTGGATATCTCCCCACAATATGCATGACAGCCTCTGCAGGACTACAGAGAGTCTGAGGAGCAGACAGCTGAGGAGGAGGCATACCAGTAACCGTGTGTCTTCAGACGCCACCTCTGCCACTGCGGGTAGTTTCCTAGTTTGGGTCCTGATGTAGCACCTCTGATGTTCGGCAAACCGGATCCCAGTGATTCCCTTTGAAAAAGGAAGAAGAAATGAAGGAATTCTCAGTAATTCAGACATATGTATCATTGATTAGCTCTCTGTGATGTGGATATCCCAGAAGCACTGGGGCGATCATTTTAAAACGCTCATCTCTAATCAAAGCTTTTAAAAAAGTCAGATAAGTTAAAACCTAATGAGTGAGAAAAGGTATGCTTTGATCTTTCTTTTTCTTTGAGCGTGGTATAAAATTGATGAGTGCTTGGCCCTGGCAACACAACTCCCACTTTCAAGCTCAATGGAAGTTAAAAGACAGGGATGTACAGCCGTGGCTGCATAATACCTCATAGGATGGATATATCGCACAGGAGAGACAAGTGACACTGTTGAGAATGAAGTGTTTTCTACAGAGAGAGGCCCCATTGAATTAGCCAGTCATAGGTCCCTGTCAGTCTCTTAATCTGCGCAGTCAAGTGTGGAGTCACTCTCTTTAGCTCCACTGATGATCCTCCACCATGTGGACTGTAGCTCTATTCAATATGACACACAGAGCCTCAGCAGACAAGAAAGAACTATTAATTCTCTCGCTGCCGTTAATGTTAATCTAAGATATTCAGCCGGAATAAGTCTGAAAGACTGTCTGCGGATCAGATTGTATCCAATTTATTTTCTGCAGAGTGGAGCTGCTCATTCAGCATACTGTATTAGGACAGACGTCAGGATCTACATCTGCCATGGTTGCTTTAAAATCGTATCAACTGAAAATTGTTTGAGTGATACCATGAAAATGAACTTGATTCAATCAAAATTTAATTACAGCAACACGGTGATTGCTATGACATCTCCTTTGAATTGGTTAACTTGACCATGTGGGTGCTATTTCTCCACTTTCCGCGGTGCTGTCACTCTGAAAACCAGATACCAGCCGCACAAGACATGATACAAAGTGATGCTTGTCATAATCTACCGCATGTAATTTTGACTGTGTGGAAAAAGGATGGGGCAATAATAGTCTCAAGCACCAAAGCTTTATGTTTATGCCGAGCTTTATTGTGATGAGTCTCCGTGTAATTTGGATCTACTGTATTGGTGCACTGCAGCAGAAGCGAAGAGGGCAATGTTGTGATGAGATACAGTGATTACTGGGGTTGGTCAAGCAGAAAATGAAGAAAGACACATTAACACGGGGATGAGAAATGGAGAAGTGATGTCATTTTAACAAGAGATTTTGACATATCCACTCGACGTATCCACGTGCAAGATGCTCCTCTGCATCTAGTCAAGAGAACAGAAAGTATATGCATCATTCATCTCCCGTGAATAAAGAACTAAAGTCATGTCAGCAGGTAATAGTTTGGACAGTGGCCTGATATTGTCAACATCAGCTTCTGTATTTAAAAGACATTTCTTACTCATTGCAATATTGTTGCTTTAAATGGCATAACAAAAGCTATTCAACTGGAAAATATGAGAAAGATGCATCTGCATTTTTAAGACTGTGCATTATTTACTGTTAGTGACACTCTGTCACAATGCATCACAGTGAATAATCAAAAATCTAGGTGAGGTTTTATGTTTCTATAGGATATCCTCAACATCAGCAGCAGTTTTCCTGCAGTCATAGATTTCAAAAGTGACTTCTTGTTGACAAAAAAAAACGTCTGGAGATTATTTTTGTTTTTTCCTTATTACCTATTTGCTCAGAGAAAAGGTTACAGTAGAGTGTGGAGCAGAAGAAAGTTTTTTAATTCCCCTCAGACCAACACATCCTCATGGCCAACGGCTATCTGAAAGGGAAGTACACAAGCCACAAAAAACGTACAAAGCTACAAAAATAGAATTGTATATGCAGAGAAAGGTTTGTTACTACAAAACATTTGTGTCATTGTAAGACTCACTGCTGTGTTACATTATATACAACTACATTTTGGTTAGCATCGCTTGTGCAAAATAAGCAAAGCAAACATTACAAGTTATCACGTTGAGGGGTTCAACTTTCCTGGTGCCACCGCTCTCCTCTGTCTAGTTTATATTCAGCTTTCAGTCACACTGTCCACTTTCCAGTCCCTGCTATTCTCCCTCCAGCCACCAGATGCCTCTACCCTTTCCCTCCACCTGACCTCTCCACCCACTCGCTCGCCCACCTGCCTGTGCCCTCACTGCTCTATCCAGTATTTAAACCTGTCCGTCACGCCGGCTCCGTGACAGATTGTCAGGTTCTTCATGTTCACTGTGGACTCGTCTTGCCTCCTGTTGTTGCTTTTTGATTCTGACCTGCCTACACCCCTTCTGGATTTGTTTGCCAGGACTGTCTGTAAGCCTCTTCACCTTTTTTTGTGTATAAAAGTCACTTCACTGCACCTGTCTGCAGGCCTGTGTGTGTACACTTGGTTGCTCTATCTTGTCGCCTTGTACACAAACACCAGTGATTTTTAAAATTCATAATACAAAAGTTAACACTGCATTAACATTTAAAAGGTTTGTTGTTTGTTTGCTTCATAACTTGTATTTACTTTCTCTATATGTTTCCTGCTTTACAGGATACGAGCACACGTATGTAACACCAGCAGGAAATACACAGAAAAAGTAAGTGCTGTTTAAAAGTAATTTTGTTTCCAAAGTTAAAGATTTTCTTTATTTATTTTAATTTAAACTATCTTGATGTGTTATTGCGCCTTACGTGCACGCTACTAGGTCATTGGCTAGAAGTCTCTAGATTTGCTCTGCTCACGCTGCAACATTTCTACTTTTGTTTTCAATGTCTTCTCCCCAAACTTTTCTATTTTCTTGTTTAAAACTTCATTCATTTTTAAGTTGCACTGGATAAAAGCATCTGTCAAATGTCTAAATTTGAAGTTTAAATGCACTTTTCCACAAAAATCAACAAAATCAAACATAACTTATGTAACGTAACTTTCCCATTGCAACACAATGGGAACACAAACTGAAGCCACGAAGAAACAAAGCTGTTCACTTATTGCAGAGTGGCTGCATTCACCAGCTGTGTCTTCTAGCATCTGTGGTGATCTGTGGATGATAGTTGTCAAGAGCTTCAGGTGATATGCCGTCTAGAGGTAAGCAGCTAAGACAAGATGACTGACAACTGCCGCGGTTACTATAACTGAACCAGGAATTGTCGGCGATACCTGTGCCGAGAGGCTGATGGCAGTTATGTCTGTGTTGAGTGATCTGGTAGGACGGGTAGTAAGTGATACAAGAAAAGTGGAAGTATCTCCAACACTCGCTGTGCTGACAAACAAAATGTTATTTTCTTCCATTCGAGTTGGAACAGTGGTGCAGTGGTTACCCTGGGTCCTCTGGTTTCCTCCCACAGACTATCAGACAAACGTTATAGTCTGAGTAGATGACTGCACACAAGGCTCCAGAGATCTTACTTTATAACCAGTGTTTCAGCCACAGCTATGTGGGTACTTGCAATTGTGACATTATTGTGAACATGGGTGTGTTTCCCTACACAGGAGGCTACCTCTCCGTATTATACAATACGGATTCAGTTCGTATGATCTGAATGTAGTTTTCTTCTGATTGCCTTGTTTATGTTGGATTGCTCAGCTGCACAATTCACTTTTAGCACGGAATAGTGATATACCTGTACCTGTTGTGGGTGCTTTGAGTAGATTTACCAATTATTAAAGATATACATGTCAAGAAAAGTATCTAGGTTTGTATAATATTAAAACACCAGTTATTGGAGGATGTACAGTAAAAGCTGATAGAAATTCGACACCATCCAAATGGACCTGAAACTACTGTTTATTGTTTATTCAAGTCGTCTGCACTTTGGGTCGGATATAATCCAGCTTTTACACTCATCTGTGCTATAGGACCGCTGCAGTTTGCTGTTTTATCGAACTAAAATTTCAGAACAAGGTTGAAGCCAATTTTCCTGAATGTGCTTTTGTTGGGTTGTCAAAAATATTTATTATAAGTTGGATTTTAATGTAAAAATGACTGTTTCTCTCCCTGTGTGTGTTTCATTCTCCATTCTTGTCCCGTCTCTCCCATTACAATGAGTCCAGTATTGGTCTGAAACAATAGTGAGCAGATTTCTCTTGTGGGCCACAATCCTGGTGGCACAATCCCCTCATTTTCCATTCCTCACAAAGCCCTCAGGCTTAATGGAGATTGTCTTAGTGTTAGCTTTGGTCTGTGTAACAACATACAGTAAATTCCTTTTTTTTGTATTTAACAAAATCAATTCTAAGATCAATGCACAAACTACCACTTAGTACAACCTATTGTAAATTTTGTGTGGGTTTCTTTTTTCATCTTTTTTTTTTTTGGAAACACGAGGTTTGCATTACTCTGCTCACTTGCTTCTTTCTTAGTCTTTCATGGTGGAGCACTGAATTAAACAAATCTCCTCAGGGGATGTGCTTCACTAACAGGAAGTGGAACAAGCAACAGGCACATGTGGTTATGAATAAGTGTGTATGTGGACAAGCACACAAAAAAAATAGAGATTGATTGCTGAGGTTAAAGTTTTCCTGTGCTGTGCCGGGTTTCCATCATATAGCCACTTTGGATTCACAAAGACCATTGTACGGAAAACAATAATGACTCAGTGTAGGTTTTTTGTTTGGAGCGAGTTGTATCCTGTAACTCTGAGCCTGGCATCACAACATTTCACAGTAAATAATGGTGTGAGAGTAAGAGCATTCATTACCTAGTCAAGCAGCACGCACCCTTCTTTTTGCAGCATGTGTAACCTCCTGCACACTTGAGCAGGATTTAGGAAGGAAAGGTAAGTTAATGAGTTGTGCCGGAGACAAAATTGCAGTTGAAAAAGAAGTGAGAAACAAATAGAGATACGCTTTGTAATGTTGTTTGTCTCCGTACTGCGAAGACTGTATAGAATTAGTGAGAAGAAAGACTAATCTTTCTCTCGGCTGCAGTGTCTGCACTTAAAGACTTAACAAATCTCCAGGAGAACAGTTCATGCTTTTCCATCAGCTATTGATATTCAGTGTGTAATCCCTGTGTGTAGTGTAATTTCCATGACTTTGTTCTTCAGATGTTTCAATGGTTTGTCAGACTTTTTTTTTTGAGCTTGACAAAGGAAGGGAAAATATTGCTAAAGAAGAAAATATGATTTCAACAGTGGATAAATGTTGTCAACCTCCTTTTTGAAAAGGGCAGGATGTGAACATGATAATCCTTCCTCTGCTGAAGAGAAGATACAATTATGGCATCAATTTCTGAGCAAAAGAAGAATAGCTTACATGGTCTTGTTTAACCTTTACTTACATTCTTGAAGTCGTGCACCTCGAGCACCTCCTCGCTGCCGTTTCCCATTCGGAAGATCTCAGTGCGCTGACCTGGGTCAATCTCCATCATACTGTCTGTCTCCACGCCGTCCAGCACAGCTTTGTACTGATGGTCATACACCTGCCATGACACAAACAATCACACGCTATTGTTACTACTGCAGCAATACAACAGTGGTACTCTATATTTATCATTGGCTATATTGTTATATTTAGCAAAGGGTCTGTAAAAACTTAAGAGTTCATCACAATACTTCAACATAAATGTTTGGAACATAAGATTAACCCCCCTTTATCACCGTCCATAATTGTTTCATCTATTCTAATCTATTCATCTGTTTCTCTAGTTGGAAAAATAGCGTTTTATAGGCAAAATTAAAAATCAAGACATTATCATCCTGTGACAGAGACAGAAAAATATCTACACCCATGCAAAATGGGGATGAAAGACAATGCCACTGAAAGGTGATGAGAATGGTGCAGCTGTGCAGGTTCGTGTAAGTAAAATTGGAGAAATATCAACTCTTAAATCAACCTTTCTGTTCATATGTTGTGCAAACATAACTTAATTACTTTAGCAACTGCTACCAGCGTACGAATAAAGATTATGAATATAGTATAATATTCAAACTGAAAACATGAAACTCAATAATAAAGTCAAATGAAGTTGCGGCTCACGATTAACAGGTGAACACGTGTTGCACTTAGTTGCTTTATACCGATTAGTTAAAAGTTAACCTTGAATCACTTTATTAGTTTTGATACTTGTGGACAGTACAACAACAACAATATACAACTGACATTTCAATAGTGTCTGAATACAAACAGTATACACACATCACCATGTGTGTAAATTGTTATTTGTTATTGTACAGCTTTTTTACAACTCATGTTCCGCGTAGATGACCCTTAAACCTTTTGCCGTGTTGGCTGACGAGTCAAACAATAAACTGTTTGGAAGACACTAAGAAAAAGAACATTATACCTACAGTCACGCATGGAGGTGTCAGTGTAATATGGGGATGCGTTCCTACTTTATGGTGACTTGAGATAAACATGAATTCTGCCCTCTACCAGAGAAGTACAACTGATGCAGCACGACAGTGATGCCCAGAATAATAGTAAGTCGTGAATGACTTAAAAGGAAGAAGAACATTAAAGTTATGTTGGATTTTGTTTGAAGATCTGAAACTATTTAGGGTGGGATGCATTCAAATAGAGGAGCTATAAGGAGAAAAATACTGCATAGCTGTAATCTAACAATTCTAATTTCCCATTATCTGATCATCTGATCCATTGCTAATAGCTAAATATTGATTTAAGCAGCACCAATGTGTCAAAGATGAGACGTGTCCACCCCAGTAGTTGCACCCATGATCCGAGATGGTCTTAAACACAGAAAGTAACTAAACAGTCAAACTGACCCCACATTCACAAACTGACGTGAATGATAACAATTAGATAAGAAAATGTATTAATCCAAGTTGGCCTACAGAAGCTTATAAAATAAAGACCTTTTTAATCTCTGCTACCATTAAAGCTTTCTCTTCACTGTTGCCTTAAAGCGGTGTTGTTTATCACAACTGCTTGCTTATGTACTGTTCTTGGACACGCATGGATAGCTCTTAAAATTCCCTGTCTGAAAAATGATTCATGCCCACCAGCTGAAAATATGCTATTAATATTTATGTGAGAGTTGTGTTATGATGAGAAATATATTGCTGAGTTCATCTTCATCTGTCTCAGTGGCAAATCAGAGCCTCACCAATGAGACGCATGATTAATGAATACAGTCGGATGGGAGTCCATCAGGATTTATATCCCTCATCAGAAATATCTGAATGTCCTCTAACGTTTTCTTTTACTTTACACTCTTTTACACATTCAGTATTTAACATGTTTGGAGTTTTATATGCGGTATTCCTTGACATTTAAATATACTGCATCACATATAGCGATGACTTTTCTTTCTTTTGGTGGGAGAACAGAGGAATAATCGTCAACCGGGATATAATTCTTAATAGAAGATCACTGTTAGAATGGCACTGGCCTATAAATCTCCATTAACATGGGTCACCGTAGCCTTGGCTCCGAAGAGAAGTAGAACTTAAAATCGTCAGGAGAAGCCAAATTAAGATGGGCTTGAAATTTAAGTGTCAATTGAGCAGTTATGGATAAAATTGGTGCTATTAAACAGTCTGAAAGCCTGTGTGGTGAATTAAAGTTCTATTTGAGCATTTCTTTTATATTAACATAAAGGTGGAATGGGGGGGAATAGATTCTGGAGGCTTATTGATTTATACTAAAACAGTGAATTACATTTTCAGCAGGCTATCACTTTTGATGAAAATCAAGCGGTGAGAATCTCCCCACTGCACTAGGTTGAAATAGATAATAATGTATTACAACAGTTTGACTTCAACTGGTTCAATATCCAAAGCTGCTGCTGTGCACCATAATTGGCATTGTGAAAATGGAAATGAATAGCCTCTGTAAGGCCTCTTTTATACTTATAGATGCTTCATTACATTGGGAAACTTTCAGGATGATTTATGCAGCAATAAGGGAACAGTTCGGGAGCACAACACTCTATTTTGCCCTATTGTGAAGCTGATTGTTGTAATTTGTTTTTGTGCCAATTCTCATAATTCTCATCTTATATTTTGTTTAAAAACACACAGTGCATGATTTACGGTTAGATTTCTTATTATGTACTTACTGCATGTTGTACAATTTCTAAACAGGAATTCAGAGGAACTGTCACTTGGCTGTGAAACCTGCAAAACATGACTGAAAGCTAATTAGCTTCTCACATGACACCGAACAGGAAGATAAGGAACATGGGAAGGGCTCCAATTTACAGTATGTTATGTAGTTTGACAAAAATATCTTAACTCAAAGCGGCTCACTAAGTCAGCCAGAGGCTCCCTCAAAGAATCTGAGCAGCAAAAAAGAAGATTGTCCTCCGAGAGCTAATGCCTTTTTAATCAATATGCTATTAAATAAACTATACCAAAAATGGAGCACATTAAGATGAAATTGGGGTGGTGTTGGCCTGAGAGTATCAACAATGTAATACTGATTTGAGCTTTTAATGGAGATGTATACAAATATGATGAACAAGCCAGTAACTGTAACACAAACACTGCACATACACGACTTCTGTCTGAACTGTACACGAAGACTGCGAGTGCGACTGCGGTCGGTAAACTGAGCTGAACATAATCATGCAATAAATATGTTGTGGTGCAACATAGTTTTGAATGAATGCAGCGCTGTTCTCATTAATGGAAAGCAAGGTGCTCGAGGTGGTTAGGCAGGACCGAGGGTGCATGTAGCAAACAAACCGCAGACCCGAGTAAGAGCCCCGAGTCCTGTGTGAAGTTGGGTTCAGGCAAGAGAAGCACTTTGGTTAGGACTACAGAAACATTGTGCTTTTGTTTAAATTTTAATACTGATGTTGTGTGAAGCCCATAATCTCTCCCTGACCTTAACCCAGTGCAGTGAGTGCATGAACCCAACCATAATATACTTGAATGATGTTGGAGTCACAAATCTGGATGTTGTACTGTGAACTTTTTGTGGACAATAAAACAGGATATTGTAGATCAGATATTTTAGTATTTGGATCATCTGTTGCCTGTGTACATTTAATTGTTAGGCATCAACATATTTGTGACTTGTTATTTCCGGTCATCGTGAATTTGAATAACAAATGTAATCAGGTTGCAATTACACCTACACCTATATACCTACAAATACCTACAAAATGTATTTGTGACTGAAGTTTAGTTGAATAGAAACGCAAAAGGTTTCAGAGTCAGGAGTGAAATGTACAGTATATTATTATTATATTTAATCTTGGGGCAGTGCAACAAACACAGCGTTGCCATATTATCACTTTAGGTTCATATGTAAAATTACCTTTAGAAAAACATCTGTATCCAGTAGATACGGAGCAACTTGAAGATTACAGACTAATTAATAAATGTCCAAGCATTCACTTTCTGTAATTTCCACTTCTGATGGGAATCTTTTACCTGCTAAATGCTCCAACATACCTGGACATGCTAACGCTCATTTTGTTTAATTAAACATCTTTTTTTTTTTTGTGTGTAACATCTCCACTCTTAGTCTCCACTCTTTTTTAAAAACACTGAATCAGAAACTGTCTTTGTTAATAAATCTGGCCACAATTTGAAAGACTGCAGAATCCTCTGAAATCACATTTCATTATTTCTGGTATTTGCCATTTTCAAAATTCAAAAGAGTTCCTTGTCAACTCGTGACGTTTCCTACTGCGGCTATAAGCAACAGCCTCGAATCTGAAGTTCACTACTGACTCCCTGTTGTCTCACTAGCATTACTGACTTCTAAGAGCACGCTGAAGTGCAAAAAACAACTCTCAGCAACAATACATTGGTGTCTTTGGATGCTATTATTTTTCACAACTGAACTGTTTATTTGAACACCTAAAGGTTACATAGCAAACCAACCTAGTGCTGTGAAATACACATTGATTGCCATAGAAACATTACTGGAAACCAAGCATTGTTACGTATTTGAAAAACTGCCAGCTACTATGTACGATATCCTTCCAGAGCTGCCTGCTTTTCTCACATCACAAGATGCCTCGTACTGTTGTACAGTACGAGATAAAGAATTCACATCTCTACAGCAAGAAGCATTCAAGCTCAGGAGTGTGAGGCGATCTGTGTGGAAGTCTTCACAGACAATGCCTTGTTTATTTCCTCTGTTCAAGGTTTCTGTCTGAAGTGGTTCCTAACAACCTCCACCTAGATGGTTTCAAACACAGACTCACAGTGAAAGGAGCGAATGAGAAGCGGCAGGCACAGGCAGACCTGCGGGTTGTTTGTGCGAATGGGTTCTGGTGTGGCACCCGAGGACATTAAGCAAAGGTCACGTAGATGTTGTTACAGGTGAGTGGGTCGCAGTTGGCAGTGTGTGTGTGTGTGTGTGTGTGTGTGTGGGCAGGCGGAAAAAGCGAGTGTGTGCAAATGTGCATCTATGGAGGAGGCGGCCGTGGGAATGAAAGAGATGAGTTGATGACAATATGTCCTCTTAGTTGTCCTTGAGGGTTAGGAGATAGAGGCTCCAGTCAGGCGGAACTGGATGCCTGTCACTCACGGCGGGGTGGTGATGGCGGTGGGAGGTGTGGGTGGAGTGAGGTGGCGCAAGGTCTGAACAGTGCACCGGGCCTCCTGGGAGCCATAGGCAGCCCTTGATAGATCGAGGTGGGCAACAGCTGAGACAGTCATACTGGCGAACACTGTGTCCTTTTGCTTTTAGTCCATATAAAGTCCTCTGTGGTTTTAAAACACTTGGAGACCTGTGGCTTTAAGAAATGTTTGACAAACATGTTTATGTTTTATTTATATAGTTTATTTTCAATACAGCAAATATACTAGTATATTACAGACAACAATATACAACATGTTTACTATGACACTATATACCTAATAAAATGTAATGCTGCTACTAGTGCTACTTCTAATTTGTAATAGTAACGCGTTTATTTTGTCAGGCATGTGCTGTAATGTTGCACAAATCATGTTTTCTACCGTGCAGTAGTGTATCCAGTCCTCACCGAAGTGTGAAACATATACAGCCCCTGGTTTAAGTTAAAGGAAAAGATAATGATCTTAGATAAATATAGCAAATGTCACAGTGACGGTGACTCAGTGTCAAAGTTCTGTGGCTGCAATCACTGACTACGACAAAGACAACAGTTTCTTAGCAAGTTGTAAGTAGCAAAACTAACTTGTAGTGTATTATTGTAATTTCTATAAGCGACAGTTGCTAAGCCCCAGTATGCAGTGCCATTGTTTAAGTTATGGTCAAGGTTAGAGAAAGTTCATCTTCATTAACTGCGAAGATCTTGGGAACAGCGCTACTGCACGCTTAACTATCCACGCACAACTTCCTACCCATTTATTATGGTGACACTACTTATGGATTCTGAATAAAAATGTTAGTAATGTTTTGTCAGTAAACAATCCTGTTTCCCCAGGGAAGACAAGCAGTTTGGTTAAGGTTAGGAAACAGTGTTCACAGTTAAATAAATACTGCTACTGTAAATGTTCTGTAGTGTGTTAAACTCGATGTTGTTCTGCAAGATCTGATAGCATAAAAAAAATGTATTGAAGTTCAGTAACAATGTGTTGTTGTCAGTGTATACTCATTATGTTACTAGTAAAATGTAGTACGTGGCTTCGGATGCAGTTATGTTCCTTAGAAAACAAATGTGCATTTATGGTTTTGCAGGGTTTTTACAGGGTTTGCAGTTTACTGTTGGTTTCCTAAAGATCCTTAATTTGCAGGATGTTTCCAATCAGGAACATATTAAAATGTATTTTTTTTAACAGCTGTTGAATGCCACTATTTATCATGTGTGAAGTTAGAGTACTCTATTTTCCAGTTTTATTTCATATGGAATTGTATATGTCCAATAAATAAACAACATGTGTACAGTAAGTATAGGGATACTTACTATAATGTTAGGCTTTGTCACGACTTACAGGCTGAATAAAACACAGGCATTGCTAATGTAACACCTGTGCTGCTGTAACATGTAAAAAAGACCAATGTAATTTTTCTCTACAATATAATTTATATTCTTTTTCACATGAGATAAACCTTTATTCGTCTCACAGTGGGGAAATTTCCATATTTATACATACAGTGTCTGCCTGTGACTACGTTTGCCTTCTAAATTTAAATTTTGCATTTGAGTTACAATATGTGCTTTGAACTGATTGGGGAACAGTGGGGTCCGCCTGATGGAGGCGGCTCGAAATAGCCTGCGAACAGAACACTTATCCATATTTGATTGGAAGAAGCTGACATTTTCTTAAAGTGTCTTTATAAGGAGATTCCTGAGTCGCACTGGCAATGAAGCAGCACACAGTGCTGAGTCACTCACAGTTTGATGCCTGTAAGTCCTCTCTATTGTAGCATGACAGCAGCTGAGTTGTTGCTTGTGTAATGTCAAAGTAGAGAACACTCCAGACATTTAAGGTTTGTCTTGTTGCCATTTATACTGATTTTATCTGTGCTTCTTGTCCTGGATTTACATCTGTCAGATATAATAACCAGCCAATTTCTGGCAGTGGAATCTAGCTCTATCACAAGTGCCAGGTGTCTCATAAATGAATTACAGACCCAAAAAATGAGAAATAATAATGTGGCTTTTCTCCCAGGTACAGTATATGAGCTATGTTTTATTGAAGAGCTTAAACTCGGACCAGCTGGGCATGGAAAAGCAGAGTCGGTTGATCACATCAACCGTCTCGCCGTGATGCACAGGGAGTTTACATTCTTTCTGTGTTTCTCTTGTCTCTCCTGCTGGCTCCTTGTCCTCTAGCAGCCTGCACCAGACTTATTTTTCAGAGCTCAAGTCCCTTCACATGGGCGGTCACATGAGAACGACTAATGTCTCTCAAGTACTCTGGTTGCACTTTGGTTGGCAGTGTTATTTTTATTAGAGTTTCTCATTTTCTCAGGAGTAAAAATGGAACATCTCTGTTAGCCACATTGAAAATTGCCACTGCAGAGGTGTAACCTTTTTAAAAATAAAAGCGAACACAGTTTCTGCCAGAATAATTAATCGTCCCCTAGAAAAATGACAGAGATAGGCGCACACACACACGCAGTGAAGTTTCACCAGGAAAATTACAGGTAATAAAAACAAACCTGGGTGGAGAATTCTTGGAAACAAAACACGTTAAGCTGAGAGAAGAGTCGGAAAAGGTTCCTATGGAGATATTACTTGAAAATGAGGATCCGCAAGGGATATAATTACAGCCAGTAGTATTTCCCACCCAGACACAGTGGTGCAGATGGCCTTCATGCACACAAGCACATGTTCTCTATATTTACTGTCAGACACTGACTATGAAATGCATATTTATGGATGTGTTTTCTTTTACAAGGTGATTTTAACAGATTTTATAGATAAAACATGAGTGTATTGGGTGGCAGGGGTATGAACAGATAGGCATCTGATTGTTTGTGTCTTGAGACCATGGGGGATTATGCTTGTGGACACTGATTACCAAGCCTGTCAACTCCCAAGGTCTGGAGAATTTGGATAAATGAAGTAGGAATGCTCACCGGCTGCCAAACACATGCAGGCTGCTGTTTGGCGATGCCTGCTGAATACAGGCAGCTGGTTCTGGACAGGCGCCAGCTCAGAAAATTCAATTTAGAAAATACTGGTCAGTCACTAATGCGTCATCCACTTAGTTGATACAGGGTAAAATGAGCCTACTGGCAGTGCATGACATCAATCTCACTGAAGACCACCTGACATAGAGCACAATACAACACGATGCAACATGTTGCAAACAGTGGTAATACAGTATCTGGCTGTGCGTCAGTCAATTTGTGATGTTTGTTTGTTTCACTGACTTTGTCAGCGGGAACATTTACATTCATGGATGGTGAAAATGAAAAAAGATTTCAGTCTGTAAATGGGTAAACGAAAAAGAAAACAGACAGTGACTCCCTACAGAACACACCGTTTCTACACACTAAAAGGTTTTACACTTAAGATAGTAGAGTATAAAGTATAGTATATTGCACCAAATACCAATGTTGCAGGACAGTAGACACTTATAGGTGACAAATCCTGTTGGTTAATGATAATTTCTTGGACTCAGGTTTAATCTGCTGCTGAGTGAATTGTTAAATTTAAATTAACGTTATGTCTCAACTCACTTTGGACTTTTCCTGTATTAAACCAGTCATTAATCTCCCCCCTAACCACACTCAAGTACTGACAATACCTAAACATAAATTTAGCAGAACAAATGTGTTGTCAGTAAACATTTCTGCCACTTGCTTAATTTTCTCATTATATTCACAGAAAACATTTGGTTTTCATTATGTTTCAGCTGTTCCCAACTGACAATAATGACACAAAATGATGTTAAGTGAATGTCCAAAATCTCAATTTGCTGCTTAGGCTGCTACTGAGTGAACTATTGAGTGTCTGGTGAATAGACAGTGATTTTAGACCTCTTAAAGTGTTTTGTCTGCGTGTCTGTGCTTGAAATCATCCACATTTAAAGAACTAGAGATTATTCTCTGTCCATTTTTATATTTACTCACAAAAATATGGGTACCATTCAGATCAACTACCACTGAACTTTCTTGGAAACAAATTCAGAGGAATTTCAGCCTCCAAATAAAAAGCCAAAGCATGTACTCTCAACTCTTGTCTGGAAGCTGTATGCATGTACCCAGTCAGTGTGTAATGAGAGGACGCAAAGTCAGAGTCTGCCTCTAAATAGAAATGTTTGTAAGGCACTGAAATGTTTCTGCATTGTAATTATCACCAGCCTTTTTTGTGGTTTTGTTATATGCGGAGGTAAATAGCTGGATGCAAGCAATTAAGTAACAGCACCCAAGTTTGGCCTGTTTTTATCTGGAGGAAGATCTATGAATAGAACCAAACAAAACAAACAGATATTTTAACTCAGATCTACTAAATGTTGGATATTTACTACTCACTAGACTGAATACAAAAAGAAATAATGTTAATAATGTAAACTTATTTTGATCTTGCACACTTAAACTTGAACTCTTGCATTTTTGTGGCATCTTAATATATTTTTGGAATCTATACAAAAATCCCGATCAGAGTATGTAACATTAAATGAAAAGCTAAAACTAGGTTGGCGTGGGGTTAAAGTGCTTTTGGGAATTCACCCAACCAATTACTCTAGGCATCAATTTGATGGTTTGATGCTTTACAGCTGCCAATGCCAAAGGCCAGTTAAGGAAAAATGCTAAGGTCATTAGCTTTTCAAGGAAGAAGCGCTAAAGTGTCAAACTGCAAAAGCTTAATGGAGACATCTTTGTAAACCACATTAACACTGTTAAATCAAATCGCTACTAGCAATGTACCTCCCTTCTGAACCAATTTTGTTGTTTGCTAGTAAATTCTTCTTATTCTAGCAGATAACTTGCCAACAAATACACAGTGTGATGTCACTCTCAGATATTTCCAGCAGAGCTTGGCTTCAGTTTACTCCCAGTAACATGTACAATCATCTAAAACATCACAGATAAAGGTCAAATTTGGGAGGTGGTCTCCCAGGATCAAACAGCAAAAGCTTCTCTCTAGTCTAACCATTTTTGCACTGATGCTCAGTAATCATACAAATCCACTGTAGACAAATAAAAGGTATAAAATTCCTTGCTGATAGAATCTCAATAGACCAGAATTGAATGCTGCCAAAGAGAGTGCATTTACCAAAAAGTGAATTGTGACATTTAATTAGAAAAACCTCCTCCTGTATTGCATGAAATATCACATGCAGCTCACTTACAGTAGTTTGAAAGTACCATAGGGTGACTTTTTACCTTTATGTGCAGTGGACAGTGAAACCATATTACTGTAAGTTCATCAACAGTCATCTTAAAAAAGGTTGTTTATATCGGTTTCTCCATGGATTTTAAAACTGTTGTGCAAAATGTGATGAGTGATAAGACGAACGAAGAGAGAGAGAGAGAATGTGACACAGAGCAGGGTTGATTCTGAACAGCCAAGATGAAACGAGGGGCTGCTTCTGTCACATGGCTGTGATTTGTGTGTGAAGTCTTGGTCCAGAAAACTGTATTGCATAGAGTTCTATACATGAGAGCCACAAAAGCCCAGTTAAGAGACTCAGGCGTTGCAAGAGGCTTGTGCCCACTGGCCACCATACAACAAAGAATCATGATGATGAAGGGAGATAACGTTTGCCATTGGAACTTACTTCTGCACATCTGGAGAGCATTTATAGTGTGGCACTAGATTGTAAAAAGAAAGCATTCAAACCCAGGCTCCACACACCTTGGCCAGTCATGGTGTACCTGTTGGATTGCTGGTTTCTGAAAGTTATAGAAATGACTGGACACTCTGGAGTGAGCCAGGTTAGCTGCCTCCATTATGTGTGCTAATTTAATTCCCTCCCAGCTCTCGCTCTGCACTTGATGCACAGACATAAGAGTGGTATCAATCTTCTCATTTAGCTGTCAAAAACAAAGCAAATAAGCACATTTCCCCAAATGTCAAACTACGTATTGTGCTGAAGAAATACCACTGAAAATACTTTCTTGACTGTTGGCTGTTGGTTCAATGTGGAGCCAGCAAGGAGTCTGGGAAAATGTTTTCTGTGGAGCTCTTTACAGACTAAAAAGTGGCAGAAGGAGGAAAATACTTTTTAAAAAACAAAAACCAGTTGCTAAATAAAAAGGTTCTTGCAGGGGTACCTTTTTGTCAGGAATAATGGAGCATGGAGACATTTGAGGGCTTGTGGAATCTATGGAGCATATTTGTGCAATAACTCAAGTGGAATTTTGGCAGAAGCCACAGACTATCATACTTCTCCCCTTTTATTTTTGTTGCTGAAATCAATTCAACGTGGAGCCTCTGAATCTTAAACGTAGCCTACCTCTCTCTTCTGTCAACCTACTCATACCTGAACAGGGTGTAATGACCCACTTTCTCTCTTTGTCCCCCAGCGACTTAGACACTTACCACGTTTGACCACCTTGCTGTGGTCGACTACAGTCTGCAGCTGCTGTTAATTTACAGGAGCAGTGTGCACCCCTTTTTCAGCTCTGAAGCATATATGACTAATCACACCAGTCATTTTAAACAACTTGAGCTCTCTCTGGCAATAAATCACCTTGATACGTGCTACTGTGCCCATAATAGAGCTGCGTTCAGGAGGGAGGAGGGCAGGGGGAACTTTGGGAGCTATTCAGTAGTTTTGGTCAACACACTATTGTGAAACAAACTCAGGGACTGGGACACATTGTTGTTCGATGTGTTGTTTGCCACTATGATCTCAATAAAAGTCAAAGTGAGAACAACAGTGAGTTGTGTTTCAGCTCAGGGAATATGATGTTTCCCTGGACCTTATGCTTAAAAAGTAAAGATTTTCCTTCCTTTTTATGGTCTTTTGCAGTTATAACATTCACAAAATCCAAAAAACGTACGTGGTTTTGCTTTGTAAATATGCCACTGAAGTTTTTCAAGACCCAAAGTTACATGTTCAAGCAAATGTGACATATCCAGGCAAACTAACTTACATTTATTAGCTGTTTGATCTGCGTTCAACATTTTAGCCAAACGCTGGATGAACCAGAAAGAGAAAATACTTCTTTTTCTTCACGTCAATGACACAGAGAGAAAAAAAAAACTTCAGCTATGTCCACGAGTGTACGTTTTTATCTTTACCTGTCAACTCTGAAAGAGAACAGAGGGACTTCACATGGCCTTTAAAGATGGTGTTAAACCGCCTTTTTGGGACCTGAGAAATGATCTAACATCCCCTGAAATCCCCAAAGTCAACATGAGAGAGAAATGGCATCAACAGTATCAACAACCAGTAAAAAGTAGTAAAAAATGAAATGAAGTTAAACAACACAAAGACCTTGGCTTTGACTGCATTGTGCCATTCCTTTTTTCTCCTTGTCATTGTTCCATACTGCATCTTCTCCTCGTGCCTTTTCCTGCCAAGTAACCACTGTGCCGAGCTGAGGAACAATCTGCTCCTTGTCAGGAGCGCTGAATGAATCCTGTTGCTTATTGTTGAGGTGAACACGTTATTTGAATACGACCAATCTCCTGTAATAAAAGGGCTGTTGTGGTTTATGAAATATTCATCAAAGGTATCCCCGGGAGACTTGGATGCATTCAGATGCATATCTCAGAATCTGAAACAGACTTTAGCAGACAAAAGATTGCAAGCGGTACCTGCAAGCTTCTGAGCTATGAGGCAGACATTCACAAGGGGAGTGACCTCTATAGTGGATATGTCTCCTTGTCGCTCTGCTGGTTTTCAACCATTCCACCTCCTAATAAATCAACAAGAGCACACTCTAGGATCCAGCAGCTAAATGGCATTTAAAAAACAGCTTGTGAGAGCTGTAAGGCTGCAATTTGGATCATTTAGACGCAAAGCAATAATTTGGCCAGATGAATGGCATTAACAGCAACCGGAACGTTTTCAAGCCACCGCAGAAAGAAGCCCAAGTAGCATTTTGTTAAAAGTCAATGAAGGCTGAACTTCTTGTGGTTCAGGAGGGCAACAATGTTTTCCATTTGCTCAGGTTCACTCGATATTGGGGATGTGATGCATTTAAATTCACTGGCAATGTACCAACAAATGACAATAGATCGTTGCCCTGCTATTTATCAGTAATGCATGTTTATCTGTGTACTAAGTTATGCTTAAAAACATTCTGCACGGACAGCAACAAAAGGCGGTGTACAGTCAGTGTCCTGCTTTTGCTACAAATACCAATAACGGCAGTTTGAGCAAACATCCACGGTTTAGTCGGCATGATCAAATTTGGAATTGCTACAACAAGAGAATGACCACCTCTCTTTTATGACCACAACACAGCTGATATCCCCAGAACAACAAATCCCCCCGCCACAACTTCATCTGTGCCTGATCACATATAGAACAAGCCGCATATGCCTATAACAAGGTAGACCGTTAGAACAATTCCTGACAGATCTGCTGGGAGATACATAGGCTCATAATTGTTCAAACATTGTTTACTCCATGCTTGTGCCTTGAAGACACAATAAAAAGGGGGGTGATAGCCCTATGCAGAGACACTGGGCTATCACACTGGGACTGTGGGTACTGATGAGAAGCTCTTGGTCTGTTGCCATGGCCCCTGTGTGGGCTGCATGTCAGCGCTGGTCTGCCCTTCTTTTTAATAACACTGAAAAATGCTTTGAAGACCCACTGGGGGAACACATCACATTATGCTCCCAGTGGTTTGGGCCTGTGATTTTACAGTTTAACATTGTCTCGTGCCATTAAAAAGCTCAGGAGGATCTTCATTTGACGCCGATTTTTTTTTTGTCACAATTTGCTGTCAAACCTACACGGCCCATCATGGACAGTCACTAATGAAAGACATGCAAATGAAGCACTCTGAAAGGGCAAAATAACACTTTTAGTATTTGTGCCACCGGCTGGGACCGGGAAATTAAGAGAGGGAACAGCCAATGTAATTTATTTTCTCTCAGTGAGGTAAATGAGGTTTTCTCTTAGAGTCATGTGGACGACGAGGTTGCTTTGCTTTAAGTATAAACATTAAATGCCCCTCCTTGACTGTTAGTCAATGTCACTTCCATTAGCAACCTATTTGTGTTCAGTGTAGGTCAAGAGTTGGAGACTGGAGACATTTACAGACAATTTGCTTAGAGCCTAATTGTCATGATTTCTGCACAGTCATGTTTGTTCCACCTCTGTCAAAGCCTTAACCCCCATTGTTATGTGGAAATTTCCATGAACTGCGATTTTTACTCCAGCCCCCAGATGCTCCTTTACCTTATCACCTGTTCAAATACCTGTTCCTAGTTTCCACCTCATTCCATTCACCTCCTTTCTATGTCGTCTTATAATATCTGGTTTGTTACTTTGAGAATCAACAAATATCATTTTTTTACCAACCACTTCATCTCAGCTGTCCAATCAGTCTTTTTCCTTGTTATCTGTCTTGCTCTTGTAAGCAACCAAAGCAACCCCAACTACCACCACTGGGCTCTACAGCGTGTATTTTTATTATCTGAGGTGTCTTTGGAGAAACAAGCATCTCATTCGACATTTTGAATGCAGTGATTGTAACTTATATTCCAGAGAAGGAGAAGAAGAAACAAGTGAAGCAACTGGATTGTTTTTATCTTGGGCAAAGAAATTACACATCTCAATGATCCTGAGTCTCCATAGAAATAACTCACTACTGAATTATGGGCCAAAAAAAAAAAAAAAGGTAGTGACAATGAAGCAACTTGTTTGTAACAAAAACAACTGTTTTGCTGCAAGCAGAGTATAGATGGGCTGTAACAATCTTTAAAATCACAGCAGGTCGGAGGGATAATGTAGTGTGAGGTGACATTACATGAAGTTGGGGAGGGAGGAGGCCAGAGGATTACTGGTGTAGCAAGAACATCAGTGACCTTTGGATTAATTTTGCATGCACCCGTCTAAGTAATGAACACGGCTTGTCTTTGCGGTATAAACAAAATGGTCATCGTAGCGTTTTTAATATAAAAGAAACCTTATGTTAGAAATATTTTAAACTTTATTTAAATTTAAATTGCTTTGTAGCCTGCACGGTTTAAACCAGTGATTAATGTGACTCCATTTTACAGGTGTAAACTCATAAAGTCATGTAGCATATATTATGTGTTGGGACGTTAATTTGGTCAAACTGCAGCCCCCAAACTAAATTGATAACCAGTAAAAATCTGTTTCTCAGCAGGAACGAATTTTGATATTAACATGTAGTGTGTGACAGCATTGTTGTTAATTAAACCCCAAAACTTTTCATCTAGGCTATTATTTGTTCCTGCCAGACAGTTAATGAGCCCCACATTATCTCAGCGAGAGACAAAAGCCCAGAGGACACGCTGTACTTTGAGGAGTCTGAGACCTCTGGTATAACTGGTTAGAAGAAAGCCATGTTTTCCAAATGACACAGCGTTGCTCACACTGGGGAGAGGAACAGAAAAATCAAAACAACCATCATCCTCTACCCACGTTTAACAAGAATTAGACACCTTCCATTTCACACATTTATGTTGTAGCTGCTCATGCAGGTCAGTGGGTTGCGCCTCCTGCCACTGTGAATACCAGGAAACGGGTCCTGACAAGCTTTATCACCATCAGCTGACAAAGTGAAGTACATTGTCTGGGCAAATGAGACACAGCAGCCAAGCAGCAGCTGTCATCCATTACACTCGTGGCGTTGATTGCTGGTTAACTACACATCCAGTGTGAAGGAAAAATTCATAAATACTTCAGAGAATCATGAGAAAATATGATGCATCTTAATTTTTTTCTTTGGGCAACTCGACTGTTAAAAACCATGACAACGTACTGCATGTCAATCACTACCAAAGGGAAACAAGTTGGACCAACAGTATGGACACACAGTGTGTAAGGGGGCTGACCAATACTGCTAATTAGAGCAGTGCATCAGTGTTACGAATCCTGTTGTGTAGGACGTCTTGAACTGTTTCTGTCATGCACCCGCTGGGAAGCTGAAAAGATTGAACGCCCTCTGATGTGTAAATCCACTGAATTTTTATCAACCAGTAACAATAGGGAAACAAAAAGGGCTGCATTTATTGGTTTAACATTTTCGAGATCATGAACTATTTCTTTTCATGTACGTTTCTCATTATTTTCAGTTACACAAATTAGAAAATGCAAGTTAAACTTTGCTCAAACTGTCAGAGTTTCTAGAAGACACAACACTCTATACAGTGAACTTTAGAGCGTGATTTTCTTCAGCCTTTAGATTGACGTGTCTGCTTAACGAGCTCCAATCTTCTTTTGCTTCACTTCATCAAATATCTCTCTATCTTTACGAATGGTTTTGTATTCAGAACTTGTCTTGCAACTTGATTCGTGATAGCCTTGCCTCAAATTAGACTTGTCTCTCAGTTTTTCCTAAATGTATCTGATTCATCATTGCAGACATTTTTCAAGGCAGAACAAACGACAGATGCAGCACTAATCAATGCAAAGCAGCAAGTTGCCTTAATATTAATGGCCTTTTTAATGCAGTAGTCACTAGTGACAGACTCTGATAGCCAGTTCTGGTACCAGGTGGATAAAATACCCACATTTGTTGAGCCCAGCAGCCAAAACAATCCCTTATTGTAATTTTTTGTTTGCATTCTCTTTAGCTAACTTCTCTCATGCACTACAAACATCAGCAAAGAGACACGTGTGTTATTACATGTTTATTAAATGTAATCAAACATGTCAGCATACATGTTCTTAAGTCAATGAAACATCAGCTAAATACATAGGCTAGTATTTGTGGGTACTTATGATGAAGGGGAATTTCAAGTTAACATAAAAACTGTCATTTTAAATATTTTAAGAAGGACAAGCGCTCAGCAATAACCTGCTGGTGTTACACCATGGTCCGTCAGATTCTCCGACTTGTAGTAGTTCACCTTGAGATAAAGTTGCTGCATGCGAAACACCGATGATTTATTTAACTGACACTTCCTGAATGATTAGTGCAATGCCTATTATTTCCACTGTGTTGTTTTCACTTGTGCAACACGAGTGAGGACTAGGTTAATGAATGTCTCAGAGCAGTGATAAAACATGTGGTCAAAGCCCCGTAATGCTTCAGCTCTGCAGAATGTCCACGGTTTCATTTAACAGTTAATTACTGTAGTTTCTTTTCTGGTTCAGCGTCATGATAATTAGTCCCTTAAATTACAATTAAAATGAATGAAAGCATTAGAAAATAGTTTCTTATTTATAAGGATTCAGGTTTGAAATGCAAATTCTAGATTCAGATTAAGTAAAATACAGTGAACTCCTGTTATTTCACCTCCTGTAGTGACGTGTCCTCTTTATTTCCTTTTCTCGAACACCCTCTAGTGAAACTGAAGTGATATCATAATAAAGGCACAAAAGCTGCATTATTCAGTATGGTAGCACATCACGTTTGATTTATTGACTTACGGTATGGATTCAAAGCATCTGGAACAAATTTCACATCATTAACGAGGCTCATTACAGCTCTAAAGCTCAGGCTGTCCAGTTTGTACTTTACTCATTTCCTGTGTGAACACTTCAAGATTCATTTGATGAATGATCTTCCTTTGAAAGTGTGTTAATTTCTACCTACCTATCTAAAAATAAATAAATAATTAAAAAAGGCTAAACACGCCCGGCAGGTCTGGATGCATGTCATTAAAATTACCTAATGTTTGAACTCTTAGAGATGCCACATTTTCTCACATTTGAAAAAAGGCTTATCAACCTAGGCCACATTACATGAAGTGTTAGACATAGGAAGGGTAATTTAGATGCTGTTTCACTCCTCAACATATTGAGCAAGGTGACAAATAAACACACAGAAAAGTCAGTGCTACTTTAAAATGTTTAATTGCTGACACATATATGGCAGCCTACAGTGACAGCCATTTGGAAAGAGAGACTTTTATTTATAAAAAATGTGGTTTATCAGAGAATATAGCAGTGTAATAGCAAATATCTGATTTGCTGTCTCAACTACATTGAGGCTGGAGGACGCATAGAGTATTTCCAGTTTGCTGTTCACTTCTCTGCTTCAGCATTGTGACTGTGAATGCACATCGAGACTATAAGCAGTGCAGACTTACTGAGAGAGTGAAAGTGGATGTGAAAGCTCAATCACATTTTAAATTGTACAACAGAGCAGAGGAGTCTACTTGGCAGTCACACTGGTGAGACAGAGAGGAGAGAGAAACAGAGTCTGGAGGAAAAAAGGCGAGCATTTGTGTGTGTTTACCCACCACACTGTACATACAACATGCTGCACATGAGCTGCTGGTGGGTTGGCAAACCGAAGCACTCACAATTAAGATGCTGATCTTTCCTACGCCCATATTATTCTAGCTTCTAAAAAGAGAATCACAGAAACACTAAAATGCTATATGGCACAATAAATAACTCCCGGTGGGCTTTACGGCGCTGTCACACTCTCTGTAGCAGTCACCGTCCCAGAAAAAGGCAACGTGCCACAACCGCCACGAAGCCTTCCTACCTCAGGCACTGGCAACAATTTAAAACAACTCTCTTTTGTTTTTCCCGATCTGCATTCCCTCCCTCCTCCTAACTGCTCCCCGAGTAGAAGGCATAATGCATCATCTTAGATGGGAGCCTGTAGCGGCCTAATTTAACAGCCAGGGAGAAACATCGGTGGACAGTGGCCTGCTAATGAATGAACGAGCCTGACGTGTAAAATCAGAAAAGATTACAGACTGAGGGGCCGGCCTCCCAAAAGGTCCTGCCAAACCAGCTGTTTAGATAAGTCCCGTTGCCTCCCCTGAATAATAATTCCTCCATACAGGACTGCCTAAACAAACGGAGCGTAAAGAAATGTTAGCACTGTCTTGTTTTATTTCTGGACACAAATTAAGCATCAGCATGACAGGGCGATAGAATCATATCACAATCAAATCTTGTATGTTGACATCTGGACGCTAAGGGGGCTGTTGGGTATACACAGCGTACGAGCAATAAATAAACAAAGGAGGACTCGGCCTTGAAAAGCCATACACCTGTGACCAGTGGAAAAGCAGCAGGCGCAGTAGTGTTCATTAAAGAAGCTGGTCCTGACAGTGAGGCCTTTAAGAGGCCATCAGGAGCGACAACTCAGCAGCTACCTTGGGACCGCAGAGGGAAAGGCATCAAGGTGAGCAATGCAATTTCAGCTTGAATAATGGAGCACTTTCCTCAGGTCTGACATTCATGTATTTCTCAGGCAGTTTTGCCATACAGCCCAAAAGTACCTGTGAGCTATTCAAGGTTCCCCAGGAAAAACTAGTTTACAGTGTCTACAGGTTCACAATTACTCGGTGCCTGGCTGCTGGTCTGCAGATAATCTCGCTCATAGTGGCTCATGAATTAAAAATAGAACCGAATACATCAAATCTAATGATATGAAAATTTTGATTTTGGATGTGGTGCAGTATAAACGCCACACACAGCAGACAGCACCTACTAAATGTTGTTCCTTTTTTCCCTCTCTCTCTGTAATGACAAATAAAAAAATAATAAAATTTTCATCAAAGCAAATTGTTACTTTTCTGTTGGATTCACCAGCCAGATTCCATTTTCACAGAGTTGCTGATGTAAACTGGTAATAACAGAGGATTAATTTACAAGGAGGTAAAATCCCCTTGTGAGACTTGTGGCCCAGAACAATAATGAACACATAGTAAACAGAAGTTTGCCGTAAGCCAAAAGAGAATGCAGAGGCACCTAATCTACACACTGAAACACACAGTGCACGCTGACGCACACACATTACAGCGTACGAGCACAACCACGCCCCTCAGACACACACGAGCAGAGAAAATGATGGCAAAGGATCTTCCCCAGGCCTCTGTAACAACATATGTTTGCAGGTAATTAAAGGAAGATCCCAAGCGGTTATCATGTCATATTGAAATACAATGCACAGAGCAAATTACCTTTCTGTGGTTATTTATACAAAGCTGGGTGCATCAGGTCACGTTGCCTTGGTGAACTGTGAGAATAGATGAGAAGCGTTCGTGGCTGAAGTCGTGCTGTGGTTTTGACTTCTAATTACAATGCTGAGGTCAGAGCGCTGTGATGTATAGCGTGTAGTGTGTGTGTGTGTGTGTGTGTCCGCTCATTTTATTGTTGAGTTATAGCTTTTAGTAATTGTTTGTATTACAAGAACACGAAGTAAGTTACACTATTGACCGAGCATAAAAATAATTTAAGCAAGTAGTCGGTCTGCAAGTGCGTAATGATTCTCAAGAGCAGAACAAATTTTGTTATCAGTGTTTTTAGTAATTAGATTTAAGGCTCATTATTTCCAAAGTCATGGACTCTTGTCAGATTTGTCAGCTTTGGTTTGCAGCGGAGCAGAGTGTCCATTGTATTAAACCTGAAAGTAAAGCACCATACTGTTCAACACTGACTACTACTACTTCCTAGGGTGCTCCACCACCTTTTTCATTTGACTATGACTTTAACTGTGATAATGATATGAGTCTAACAGCCAGTTTGCACCTCTCACATTCTCAGGCACTCAGAATCTGTCAAAACACCTGGAGGAAACGATAATAATGGGAGATTTTAAACTGAGCAGTGACCACATTAACAATAGTCTCTACAAACTTGTTTCATTCTATTCTTTCTCACTCTCAAACAACAAACTAAATGACCACATAAAGTGTTTGTCACTACCCTTTGCTTCAGATACACGGATAATAAGTTCAAATAAGTTCATGATGTGTCAATTCCATTGTTAAGGTTTGGTTTAGTCCCAAAAACAATGTTGTTATATTTAGACAAAGATCACAGTTTGGATCTAAAAAAGTAATTTGGTCCTGTCATCATTTCTACAGACATTAGAGAGCTTTGTCACTTGAGTGTCAACAGAGCCGCGTGATGTTGCTTAATAATAACTAAGACTTAAAAATGTGCTTGCTCGAACAAAGAGTGGGATTTTTTTTATGTGAGGCCAGTCAGTCGAAATACTTACTGTCTTAGTTGTTACCACCACTATTACTATATTTTGCTGCTATTTTTTTATTTATAATAGGTATTTATAGACTTTTATCCTCCAACTTACTGTCAAATTATGTTTGTATTGTAACATTAATGGACACTGACATATTGTGTGTTATGTTACCAGGGTTCTTACATATATATATTAATACACATGTATTCCATATGCGTGTTCAACCTGCATTAATTGGGACAATTAGGTATAAACACAATGATTATCATCATTCTGTTTCTAAGCTGCAAAAGTAATTGAGTATTTTCACATCTAGATATAGATTAAGATTGGCCAAGATAGTTTTTGTCCAAAAGTCATTCTCCTTTTAGCTCTGTGTTGGGTCTCCACCACCTCACTGTCTGGGTGCTAAGTACTTTGCTGTGTTCACAAGCTAGTTGCTGAGTTTATCGGCCGGCCTCTTGTTGGTGGACATGTGTTGTATTCAGTGAGTTTATGAGAGATTTTCACTTTAAACAGCTGCTATGAAGCTTAAGAAGCTCCTGATGATAGTGGGGAAACTTATCAAAACACTAAAGTTAATGGCAATTAAACCAAAACACTGCAATGAAAGAGCTTAAAATGAGTGATAATAATGTCACGACAGACAACACTTTTCACAGCCATTTGATTGGATTGAAATTATTAATGTAAAAATGTTTGTTAGTGTAGCTTTTAGGGCAGTTCAAACAACTGGGGAGATGTGAATGTGAATAATCCTTAAAAAACATCATGTTTAAATAAAGACAAGACTCTCCACAGCACTCTCCAGGTAATCTTCATTTGCAAAAATTTCCAGGAGAAATAATTAAACCCAGAGAACCGTGGTTATATAAATGATGTTTTTTCTTTTTTCTCTATTTGTACTGATATATTGCACATGTTAAGGTCTCTGATGGAAGCACATACTATAATTTGGAGATTTAGTTGTTACCAAAATGCTCATCTTTACGCTCAAATGAAAAAAACAACCCCCCCCCCCTCCACTATTTCCTAAAATACATAATGTTCACACCCCTTGGCAATGCTGCCCAGAGTCTATACATGTAGGTGGCAGACGCTGCTCAGGATTAGCTGGTGAGTCAAGAAGCGTCCCGCTGTGTTGCACCTGATAACACTCATTCACCAGACAAGATGCTGGATGTCACATGGACTAATCCATCCATTCCTCCTTCTAATTACAGTATCTGCTGTATGAATTCATCTATTCAACTTCAGAGTGGTCTCCAGATAGTTTTGCTCAGAGCACATACCTGAGTTTTTCTGTCCTACTGTGACTGAGGGAGCTTCTTTCCCATTTGACAGACAGGCGATTCTCCTTTGAAGTGTCTCCATCGTACTCACTGATGTGGAGGCTAGAGAATGAGCCTCCCCCTCAAGACCCCATTGAAACAAAACCCGCGGTCCACAGGTTTGATATTCATTGCCTGGGCAACCTCTGCCATCAACACATTTTGTGCCACGTGAGAATGATCACAGCTTATTAAAGTGGAAATAATGACTGCTCTACCTCCGGCATGAAATATTTAACAAGGACAAAGGAGATGGCTCAAAGGTAATTCATATCTATGTTGAAAGGAGAGAATGTGGACAATACTGTCTACGCAGGAAGTGCAGATGAACCTTGGTTAACCTGATCATAGAAGGGACTTTCTGCAATTGAAATTTGTAGCTTAATGGAAGCAGGAATAGAGGAATAATGGCAAAGGGTCTTCTGAATTAATGTTTATTAGCCATAACATAGATGTTGGTACAACAGCATAGAAACATCATGCACAGTACGTTCGTTTCCTCTGTTCACCTCATGGCATTTGCAGCACACACAAAGTGGACTTATGCGTTCAAAAGTGAAAAATATGAGCTTATTTTTAACCACCATTTCATATTAATCATTCTCTCTCATTGCCAACTGGGCTCAGAATGTATAGAGCATCCACTTTCTGGATGTGAAATTATTGATGTATTTTTCCTTCTAGCTTGAGGAAATTAGCTTTTTTTTGGCCTTTTGGAAAAATCATGGGAAAGGCGCAGAGTGAAAATGTTCTCCATCAAGTATGATTGAATTGGATTTTACAAGATGAATTGCCACAAGAGTTTATCCCAATTACATTGCCAAGAGGTTTCGGTTCTGCAGCAGCCACTCTGGTCACCTGCAATAGGGTCAGCTTTGATTTATCAGGGTCATTGTGAAAAGATGTTTTCAATGTGAGCGGAGAAAGCAGATAAATTCAGCAGGCCACCATTTGCAACAGTAAAATGTATTTTGCAGGATTGGTCCAAGAATGAATTCGTAAATCTGAAGATTGGACAGCTGTCCTCTCCAAAGCCCACGCATCTTTTAATCTAGCTGAATACAATACAGACTGAAGAAACTGGCTCTGGCTCTTTGTGCTGCCGTCCATTTTTCTTACTTGCATAGTTTTTTTTCTTTGATGTGACCTGTATGATTTGTTGATGTGGAAACTCAGTGTGTCTTTCATCTGTCTCTCATCAAGACTACACTTACCACAGGCAGTGGCAATAAGGCTGATTACTCACAAACAATGAGGTGATGTTTAGTCCTACCTTTCCCAGACTGGGGCTCCACAGATACCTCAGGCTGAAAACACAGAGAGCCAAAACAAGGAAGACCAGAGCCAGAACCAGAGCCACTCGCTGATACATGTGGTATCTAGCCTTCTTCTCTTGTCCCGCCTCAACCTGCAAACAAAATAGTAGGTTCAGTGTTGCATATGGTCTATATTACGCCTTATTATGTTGATGCTTTAAAGTGCTGCAATACCCATGAGCAGAAGAAGACAGTCGGCCATTGTTGCCATACTAATTCATAACAGGTCAGGGAATCTAATGTGAATTAATATTGTGCTTTTCCAACTGTTTAATAAGCACTTTAATCTTGTAAATGCACCGTATGCATGCCTTTCTATTAGTTTAGTTTGTTTTAATCTAAACAGACACTATTGGCTTTGACCACTGCAAAACTTAACCACCAATGAGGTTACTGATTAAAAAAAAATATAACCATCCCCATCAAGCAGAGAAGAACAAACTGTTACAAGTGCCACAGAAAGGTTACATTTATTAAACTTTTCCTCAAATTAAAACTCTGCCTGCTGTAGTCAATTCCCCAAGCTTAAGGCCACAAATTAATAAAGACAAGCTTTTGTTCCACCAGGGCTCCAGCAGGGAGAAAATGAAAGCTTCTCATTCACACTGGACCACTTTTGAAGGTCTCGGAGGACAACAGAAAAGCAGATATGTGAAAAAATGGAACCAACTTCAATTAGCAAAATTGGTGTTGCTTATCTTCATGTCTTTTAAAATGATGATAAAGCAGCTTTAGTTTTTCTATTGTGGCTGGGGTTGTTAAAGTAGTTAAGCTGCAGTAGATTGGACATTACGTTATCATGCAGACTTCTTTATATAATATGTTGGAATTATTTTATTATTATTTAATTTTTTTAAGATTTTCAAATTTCATATCATGTTTCTAATGTTTTCAAAATGCAGCAGGTGGCATCGTGAACAGGAAGAAATTTGATTCAGCAACAGTGGCACCTAGTCACTTTACTCTGATTGCAAGGTTGAATTTACAATTTCTGGTTGGGAAATACATCAGCAATATGACTTCGCGAGAACAGAGGACACATTATTCTACTATTTGCCCAACAGTGCAAACACACCGTCACCTTTCTTCAGTTACATATTGGAGACAGTAGCCACAATTTTGTGAGGCACCTCAAAGTATTAGACATTCCTGAGGCATGATGAAAAACAGACGGCTAAAATCAGACAGCCAGAAATTCCTTACGTTATAAATTTCTCTGTGTGAAGAAAAAAAAAACAACAAAAAAAAAAAGAAACGGTGGCTGAAATCCTCTGCTCTCCTGTGGCTGGTTGCATAAGCAGTGGAAACTTAACTGGAGGACAAACCTGTCTCTGCCTGTGCTTTGAATATGGAGTACTCAGAGGAAGAAGGTGAGACAGACAGAGAGACAGACAGAGAGACAGACAGAAATGAAGGCATGGATGGAGACAGTGCGAACAGACTGAGTGCACAGCACCCGCCAACTAGTGTTTAAAGGTTTAGGAGTTCAGAATCAGCCAGGCGATTCCTCTTGAGCTTTGTGAGGAACAGTGCCTGGAGCCCCCTGCTGTTATCATGCAAAGAAGGAGCACTTCCTCGAGTAAACAACACAAACCAAAAAAAAAAAAAACAAACAAAAAAAGGGAAAAACACACAAAGTAGCCTGCATAACCAATAAACAGAGGCATTTATTACACTGTGGGTTAGGGTTACGCACTCATACAAGCAGTGGAATTCCTATGAAAACTACTCTGAAGCCACAGGTGAATTCCTAATCATTCACCGTCCATCACTTGCCACGTATTTATCGTAACTATCTGCTGGACTGGTTTCCTCCACAGTAAAATAAAATTCACTTTTTGTTGCATATCTGAGTGATGCTCGCATGTGACAAGCAAGAATATTCTTGGTATAAAGCAAATAAAATGATTCAGGTGACTGAAGGAGACTGAAGAAGAGAGTGGAAATAAAAGAAGGTGAGAAGCCAAAAGAAATTAGATGGAAAAATTACTATTCTGAGAAAACTCAGATCACTCAGCAAGAGATCAAGCAGCACTCCTTTTTGATTTCAGGAAAGACAGACTTCTGACATATTTTACTTAAAGCTTACACTCACATATCACAGGATTTCTTTCTGTTTTTTTTTTTTTTTTTTGGCTTTCAAAGCACTCTTCCTGTCACCTGCACTTAATTTATTGAACTGTAAAATTTTAAGAGTTTTCTTGACACTGCAGTGACCTAAAGTCCTTTACAGTATTTAAAAAGGCAGTAATTGATGTTAATTTAAGCACAATAAATCAAACACAATATATTTACATATCTATATATAAAATGGACTTACATCTTTCCAGAGAAACTGTTGACTACTGGATTGACTGCTAGCCTCCATGATGCAAGCCCACATGAGGAATCTTTCCTCTTTGCTGGGGAAAAATACTCTCTGCAAGAGAAAGAGTCCCAGCTTGATTCCTTTGCTATAATTTGGGAGTGTGCTGAAGGGGAGGGAAGTTTCAGATGGAGTGGAATTACTGAAACATTTGTGATACCCATTAAAAGCAAGGCAGATGTCTCCCCTGCCTGCCTGTCTGCTCCTATTTCAAAGGTGGAAACCCACGAATGGATTCAGACTGAATGACAAAATCTCTGCTGAATAAATTACGCACCATACTTGGATGAAAATACTGTAGTAATTCACCACTGTCGAATAATTCTCTTTTTTTTTTATTCCTAGCCAGTCAGCCACATCCAACAACAACAAACAGGTTCAGTATAACGGAAGAATCTGACAGAAGATCACCTCCAGCAATTTTTAGGACGCATAAAAATACCAGCAACAAGAGTCCTCGCGAATATCGATCATTTCACTGGACACAGGATCTCAGTCTAAGTGCACTGGAGGTTTTAAAACCCCTCAACAAGCAGTTCGGATCAGTCTTATTCTTACATAATCTCAACTAAACAGATACTGTGAAGACATGTACAGTATCAAACAGTGTCAAACTATGTGAGCAGGGAATCTCGAGCATTCAAGCGAAGTAACAGCAAGCAACACACTTTCTGCAGCAGACACAGACTTTAAATACTGTTTAGAGGTCATCTGAGCAGCCCATCACATGCTGTTATGAATAAAAGCTTCTTTACAGTGGGTAGTAAAAACAAAACTTCAAGCCGATCATTAAAAACTTGAGCGATGCATGTTTTTCTCCTCTGCAAGCTGACACTTTATTGTGGGAAGACACTCGGTTGTTTTTTTTGAACGCAATTAGTATTGAACCACTTTTAGGGGCCTGCAAGGGAGGGGTTAAACGACACATGCACTAACTGAAGCGCCTCAAATATTGGCACCCTCAGAACTTTGTACAGCTCTTGGCAAGCTTAATAATGCCATCCTGTGGCATCCAGTTATTTCTCACATCCATACAGTGCATGGTAACATTAATAGTTTTTGAAAATGTCACTGTGACTCAGGGACGGTGTGATCACACCTGCAGCTCCTCTTTCTTCTTTTGGCCAAAGTTGTGGTAGAAAAGTTAACCTCTTTTTTTTTTTTTACATTTGTGTTTGGTTTGCTTGGGTTCATATTCATAAAAGTTTCACGTGAACCATGACTTGTAAACAACAGCAGCATAGAGTTTTTTAGGAACCTGTCTGTCAAGTCAGGTCAAGGTTTGTTTTCAGCCTCTGTACATTTAGCTAAAAACAGTACAGAACTCGGCATCCTGTACTATGATTCATAGTACTGGGAGTGAGTGAAGACAGCAAGGGCTGGGTGAGAGAGATGGTGACGATGAAATAAGGTGGTGGACATGCTTCAAACCTAGGATGTAGTTTGTCCTTTTTAGTTTATCATCGAGACCATCGGCCCTACTTCACCTCCTCGTGGACTCATGAAACCATTATCATCAGCTCAGTAGGCTGTTACCATATGCCGGCCCTCGGTTGTGATATTTACAGTAACAGACATGAAGTATACTATGTTTAGCCACGAAAAGCACTTTGTTAGATTTATGGAAAGTAAGAAACAATTTAGCAACCAATTGCTAAAACTTCATAATTAATCACTTGAGAGAGAGACAGTATGTAATGTATGTTCATAGATATCTGTGATTACCTCTAAGACTGTTTTAATTGAACTCGTTTACTTTACTACTTGCTTTTTCTTCTTCTCACATAATGCCAAGTAGCCACAGAACGGACTGTTCACAGGAATTTCTTAATTAACCTCTTACAAATGTGAAATAGCACAATTCTTTGTGCTTGAAAACTTATCACAAAACGTTAGTAATCATAAAATGATGTTGAAGTAAATACATTTGAGGTTGGACTGAGTCTTTGCTCCATTCAGATGAAACAAACTGCGGCAGGAAATGTTTTCCTGGAACTTCAACTTCTTAGCTTATTACATTTGAATTGCACATCTTAAAGGTAAACATGTATACTATGTATTTGACTATTTTGTTATTTTTAAACTTTATCTAAATGTTCTGATTTTCCCTTCTGCAGCCCACTTTATCATCCTGTAACCATCATTATCAACCAAAGTGCTTTGCAGACATTCATGTACGACCCTGCAGAGCTGTCAGTGTTTTTACAGCATGATGTGACTGAGGTTGAAGGATACAGTTTCAAAGCACACCTCAGTTTTTTAATACAAACCATGTGCCTGTCTTTTTTTTTTTTTTTTCTCATATCTTCTGAGATGGCGCACAAAGCAAAAGCTAAATAGTGTGATAAAGTGTTTTGAAGTGAATCCAGTTTATTAAAAGCACAATTTCACAACCTAAAAGTTCCACTTCACACTTGATTTGCAGAAGTGAAAAACGACGACTCGGTCAATACCATCGGAGGTGGAACATTCCGGTTAAAACTGGTCAACCTGCAAGCCTTTAGTACGACAGGCAACATTTGAGAACATATTAAGTCTGTCAGATCTGATAGCTGTGGGACCTCGTCAGCTCTTTCCCATTGATATAAATCTACACAATTACTGTGACAGTTTGCTTGGGTAAATCAAGCGGTGGGTCTTTCAGGAATAGTGTTGTGTCAGCAGCAGAGTTGAGCATCCTGGGACCCTCATTCCCCCGATAGCATTCAGCACCAAGCTGGGGCTTTGACACCAACAGAATAGAATAAACAGCAATTTAGTCTGGAGTGCATACCAGATACTCGCAGATTAGAGTCGAGGTTGATAGGAGCAGCCTTAGCAAACCAGGAATAATGACAAAATAAACATTTACTCTATCCTCTTCATGCTTCAGGCCTGATAGCTTTAATAGGAATCTTTCTCTTTTGTATTTGACACTCTTGCAAACACAGATTGAGCGCTGTGACCAACACTGAGGCCCGTTACAAATCCAACACACCAAGTTGGATCCTAAGAGTTTTGTTTTTCTATGTAAATAAAACCATTTTCCATCAGACAACAGCAGTTCTGCTCAAAATGACTTGTCAGACTTCAGGCAAGCTCTGCCTCCACAAACCTGCTGAGTATATTTTGCTCTATTTTACAGTGGCCATCTGGAAAAAAGCTGTTCCTTGTTTGCTTTTTTTTTAAATTTTTTATTTTAACTCTTAAGCCAGCCTCCAAAGCCTTGTCGAGCTTCTGTCACTCAGAGAAAAAGCTGTGGTGGAAACCCACACATTTCCCACATGCACATCCACATTCATTAACAGTCCCTTCCCACATGAAGGGAGACTGTCACAGCTAAAGAAAGAGAAAAAGATGCAGAAAGAACGTGTGTACGAGAGATAGAAATGCACAGAAAATAGAAAAAATGAGCAGGGCTGAGATATTTTATTTGTCTATTTCTATTTTCCTTTGCCTCAGAGGATTGAAAGCCACTTGTGGATGGAGTAACGAGGTCCGCACAGGTCAAATGTGACACATAATCCTCTGTGATTTGATTATCTGCTACACCACCTCAGTCTTTCATTACAGGGGGGAGGACGAGGTGAGGCAGTCACGGATTTTCACTCGGTCTAGACAAAACATCTAAGAGCCCCCATCCGTCATCTTTCAGATCCTCCTCATGCTTCAGTGAAGGTAGAGAGATGGCGAACCTGTGTGCGGGAAGTTTACACAGCATTGTTTCCCAGGTCGGACACATTGTGTTGATTTGATTTACTACTGAAAACTCTTCACTGTAAAGTAGTCAGTGAGGCCCTCGAAGGCAGCAACACTCACACTGACGCTGCTCTTAAGGCTCTTAAGTCAAACTACTGTACATGAAAGTGTTGATCTTCTGTTCAGGTTGATTTGCATTTATTTATTGTTAATTATTTAGCTAAGTCCATTCAAATTAAATCACATCTCATAACTCTTCTCCCGTACGCAATGCTCTGTTCCGCTCTGAATGTTTTCAGAGCTGTGTCTGTTAATGAAGAAGTCATTAGACTTTATAATCAACATAGGTTCTCATTGTACAGAGCAACATGGCCGTCTTCTTTTTTAATAAAATACCACATTTTGTCTTAGTGGATACACAAATCCACCATGAATACAAAAGATTCAATATTACAAACATTTTTGGAATATTCTTTAGCAAATATAATCTGAACTCATCAGTGGGTAAACAGTTTAAAACTCTTTTTTAAATACAAAGCAGCAAATTGACTTTCATTTTTCAAACTTCATTTCACAGACACGGTACACTCAAACTGTTTTCATGTCTTAATACTTAGGCATAACCCTAACTAATTTCAAGGCCAATTTTCAATTCATGTTAACAAATCCATCTCTCAACCATTTTTATCTAGTTTTCTAAAACCATCTTGTTCCATGACAACAAATACAGATTTATGAGCTCTACGAGAACAGCTTTATAAAGTTTTCCTTGTTTAACCCTTTATACCAAACACCCCTGCTCACACTCACTGTAGCTAATGTTTTTGCTACTTGGGTGCATTGGATTTGATCTTTTATTACAACATTGACACATGTTCTAATGAAAAATGACTACATGTGTACTCATCCAGCAGATGTGAAAATATGTATCTGATGACTGTACATCCAGAGTTCACTCACTCGTATCTGTTTCAGGGAAATATCTGTATTTTCACCCGCTAAATGCTCCACTAAGTCAGGAAGTGTAAAGCAGGTTGTCTAGCCGCTTGCTGTGCATGCAAACAATGCTGAAAAGAGTGGTTAGCATGAACCAGAAATGCAAATTTAAACTAAAACAATGAGCTGAAAGCTGCAGATTTGGATATTAATGCAACACTACAATCCATTGTGAGTATAATAATATTGACTGTAGCCACTTTAGCTCTCCCATTTGACAGTGATACCCTCTCAATTCCTGTTTATTTATGAGAAGAGATTTGCAGTGTGCTTTTTTTATTTTTATTTTTTTATGATTTGCATTGAAGCTCACACTGATTTATTCACTGATAAATCCATCTCTGAAAAAGTCATCTCTCAGACAATTAATTTGTTTCATAGTTTATGTAAATGTGTAATTGTTCAAACACTGACTCTTAAAGAAGAAGCTATGAACAGAAGTTTAAGGGGCAACTGTGCACCATCTGTAAGGAACTCCTTCCACATCCCGAGGAGCCAGATGAATAGGAATGTGGATTACAGCGCTGCCAAATCTTCTCCAAGTTTATACATTCATTTCCTAAATCTCACCTTGAGAGTAAAGCTACTTGCTGGGGGATTTTCTCAATTTCCTGCTTGATGGGACAGGTGTATTTACTTTCATAATTGTATTCCTCATCCAATTTATAATGCGATTAAATATTAACACAATTCTGAGTTTGAAGAAAGGCAGATCTGTGAAAATTATCTAGACAGCAATGTTGTGAAATTGTTCTTCTTGCTTTGCAACTTTTTCAATCACCCATAAATGGAACAGAAGCAACAAAAGAGAAAATATTCTGCTTCTTAGGATGCATTGAAAATGGTTTTTCGACAAATAAAGCACTCCGAGGAAAAGATAAAAATAGGTGCAGGTATTTTTCACTGTGATGATCTTGACTCATCTTGGCTGAGCTCTGTTTAGTTAGTGGCAGAGCTCTCTCGGGGAACATTGAGTGGTGTAGTCAAAGTGGAACTCTCCTGAATGAGCTTTGAGCTTCAAGTCCCCAATATCTCAGCATGTGTGCCACAGAGTCAGACAATAGAGCCAAATACAAGTCATAGCCAAATCGTAATTACCTCTGCACCCTGTAGAAGCAGACCAATTGACTCCTCTAGATGAATGACAACAGGTAAAGGGCAGTGATTAGCCGCAGGCCTCTGAAGCTTTGTTTGGTGCAAAGGGGAAAAAAAAAAATCTCTATATAGGGCAGAAGATATGCTTCACTTATTACGTTCTTATTATTTTGTGGATTTATTATAGGCTCAGTACATCTGCTCAGTACTGGAGACTTTGCTTGTCATGGTTGGCTGGTGGTGCACATACAGATCTACTTTGTTTGTGTCGTTTGTGGACAGTTGTAACATCATAACCGATTACTCGATGATGTATTATAGTTTAAGAATACCTATAATGCATTGATATTGAATTAGTTACCCTTATATTTCACTGTCCTGACTCCTAGTTTGTCATTAGAAGTCATTCATTCATTAATGAAGGACAGCTTGTGGATATTAAAGAGGAATTTAGAGGTATTTTATGTGCACAAACCAACATGACAAACAACCTTCGAATGATCATCTGCATTTGTTTTTTTTTAACATCCTGTAACCACAAACATCTGTGCTTTTGGGGAAAAAGTCCCAAATTAAAACTGCATATTGCTGAATGATTCTCATAGACAATATTAAAGATACATTTCTTTTTTTTTCACCTTCATTTAGTCAAACTGACATTTTAAATTTACTGCTGCAGAAACAAACACACTAATTTGCTCCAGCTTTAGAGACAACAGCTTAATTACAAACTAAGACGTAGGTGATAAAAATGTTCAGAAATGATTAAACTGTGTATAAATGATCTGTTCCCAGGTAATAAAACACTACCTAAACTCATTAAATGTAGAAATATTTGTTATACATTCATTAATAAATCTGAAGCTATTTTAAACTGATGGAAAGAAAAGAGTAATAAATCTAAATAGTTATAAATTTGACCCATTCATTTATTAGATTTGTGTCTTACATGGCATACAAGTGGAACCCTTTGAACTATAACTTGTTTTCAAATTTCCATCCTTTCCCTGCTTAAAGCTGTGCAGGCCCATTTTCTTGTGAGTCATTAAATATTAATAAAATTAATTACTATCAATAGGGGTGTAATGATTCATTCATTGCACAGATCCATTAAGTATGAATTATGCTGATCCAACCGCATCCATCTGGTAAAATAAAGAAACAGAATGAACCCCTGCAGCAACAATCAATATGAAATTATTTGAACTGAACTATTCATGACTCTTTTGGAAAGTTGTTGAATTTATTAATTTTTTTATTCTGCAAAGAAAACCTGTCATCTGGTCCATTTCTGATCATATGTTATGAAGGTAGCAAGTTGGCAGTGAGCAAAGTAGTGTTGTAAATATTTGTAACAATAGTGGATCATATTAGGTTTTTAAAGAGGAAAATTAGGTTTTAGGTTTCAAAACCAAAAACAGTGAGGAAAACTATTTTCAGATAGTACATCTCCTCTCCTGCTATTACAGATAGAAATGTACTTTTCATTTTGTCAAAATAAAAGTAATGAATTAACTAAAAATATAAAATAGATACTATGTCTGAGCATTCACCCCTTTAACGCACATACTGTAAATGATCTCAGGTGCAGTCAATGCTGCCTCTGCTGGTTTACAACTTGTTAATGTAGGAGTTTCCTTGCAGTGCAGTGTAAGTGTTTCAGTATGAATACATGTGTATATGGAGGATAAAATACTGGTGAATCACTATCCTGGCTAAAAAAAAACTACAAGGTGTAGACAAAAGAGCACACCAAACTAATTACTCCTCATAAAGCAAGTTAGGGGCTAAATACAAGAAAATGTCCAAATCACCTAATATCCCTTAGATTGTAGTCAAATCCATCACTCTCAAAAACTGAGTGGCCGTGCCAGAAGAAGAGAGACAAGCAAGAGACAACAGCTGTTGCCCAGGTTGTTCACCAGTGGAAGTTTTATGGGAGAGTGGCAAAGAGAAAAAAGCTCATATTAGATGTCAGCTAGAGTTCAACACCAGGCCTGTGGGAGGCTTAAAAGTCAACTGGAAGAAAGCTCTACGGTCTGATGAGACCAAAATCGAGCTGTTTGGAAATCAGACAAGACACTAGGTTTGGTGTAAACCAAACACTGCATTTCATCTCAATCACACCATCACCACCAAGAAGCACGGTGGTGGCAACATCATGCTGTGGAGCTGCTTCTCTGCAGCAGCCTTAGGAAGGCTAAAATGAATGTAAAAAAAAACGTAGCAACATCCTGGAGGAGAACCCAATGGAGTCTATAAGAGAACTGTGTCAACTGTGTGAGAGGATTTGTTTTCCAGCAAGACAATGGCTTCAACAAACAACCAAAGTTACACACAAATGGTTGAAAAACAGCGTTCTGGATTAGGGTTAAGATTAAAGTAATTTTAAAGGGATTAGAAGCTTTTTTTGTGGACACATTCACTTTTTAATTTCTATGTCATACTTTTAATTAGAGTGTTACAGTGCTGTGTAAAATAAGTATAGAAATATGATAAATGTCTTATATGAACAAAATATACAATATTTATCTTGGTGAAAAACACTTTTATTACAGTTATTCTGTAATATACCTAACAATAATAAAGAGTCATATACAGTATTTTCATGATGGCTGTAAAGGGTTATTTAAAGTAACTGACTTAGAAAATCTTATTTAAAAAGAAATTAAACTAGCTTTTGGATGAGGTTGTGCATTAAATATAGCTGTAAGGTAAATAATTCAGATGCATATGTTACCAACTTTAAAGGCGTCATCCAGATATTACAAGCGCAGCTGTTTGTGTCTATTAAAATGTGTGTGATATGGTCAGTTATATCTTTGAAGTATAGTCCAACGTGACACAGCTGGCACAATGTGAGAACGTGAACATTGAACCACTGAAGTGCATGAGGATTAAATGATCTGTGAAAAGATCTGCTGCTGTGATATCACTATTACACCTGTTGGACTGTGACAGACATGCAGAGCAGATCTTACATCTAGTATTCAGGCAACGCTGTAATGAGTAGATAATGTGATTTATCTGAGATCCAACATGATAAAACAGACAATGTGACCAATCTGCTATAATTTGTTTTGAACAATAGGCTCCTGATGAGATAATGGTGCCAGTGACTGTGCACACATGATCTTACAGCATGCATTAATCCGATTATAGCATGCTGCTGTCACTACCTGTAGTCTTAAACCCCTATAGAGGATCTATCTGGATCTCTTGAGATAAAAGTAAATAACTGCTAGCTAAATAATGCTAATAATCTCCTGGAAACAAAAGTTCAAGTAGTACAAGGTGAACAGCACATAGAACATTAAAAGCCTCCAGGGTTCAGGAAAGTAGAATAAGTAGTGTCTGTGCACAGAGCTCACGCGAAGTGGCTCCATGGGAAAAGGGAAGTGGTTCCTAAGCAACTATTGCTGCTTCACTGTGGGAAACAGCAAAGGCCCTATTGAAAACTGGACTATTACAAGAATTAACCCTAAGAATCTTCAAAAGGCTTTCTGTCTTGTGCAGTAAGTACACATTAACAAGCACACTGGCTAAATTACTGTTTATTAGAATGAAACAGGCAGTTGACCCAGGGTTGTTATTCATTTAATTCTTAGTATCTTAAATTTCCTTTAAAATTGGCTGTAACCACTGCTGGGTGTGCACTTGAAAAAGCCGCCTTTGCTGCTAAGGTGAAAAATGAAGCATACTGTATGTTGCTGTAAAACTGTACAGTAACGTAAAACTAAACCAATTTATTGATTTAGTGAATTATGCGTACAGTCAATTTATTATACTTATCTATTGATCCAGGTGCTATTTATAGTGCCTGTAAAAAAAGAAGTAATTTTCCTTTTTCCAGTAATCATCCAGTAATCATGCTCACTTGACCTAAGATGGACCCTGGAACACAAACTTCAAGGCAATGTGACGTTTACTCCATGATGCCCTACTCTCAAATTTCACCCGCTTATTCATAAATATAGCAGTCAGCAGTGTGCCCACCATAAAATGAAAGAGTGAGCATGTAGGTGAGAGAAGCAGCAGCAGCAGGCATATTATCACTGCTACTTGTGGAACAGTTTACTGAAAAGATCGGTGTGATGTTTGTGGCAGATTTACACCTTCACTACCACTCATTCATATCCCATAGTCTTCACTGTTTTGCTTCAAGGGAATATGTCAAGGTTGCATTTGTTAATTAGTTGTTTACTCTTTTAAGCAGAGGTGGTGCTGGAGTGGTGACCAAGGGGGGAACGAGCCCCTCCAAAAACGTTTCCTTTGTAATGAATGTAGAATCCTCAGCATCATGGCAACTAATCAGATTGAAGGCTCAAATAAACCATTATTATTAGAACATAATTAAAAAATAGCAATTATTAAATGTTTATTTGATTGTGTCCCTATCTATTTTGTGACAGTACTACTGTAGCATATGCAGCTGAACAGATCCTAACCCTGTTAAGGTGGAATGTCTTTTCCCTATTGTGGAATTATAAGAAGTCACTATTTCTATTATTTCATATGCCAATAAATAAAAGAGAGAAAAAAGCAAAATGATCATTTATATTTATTATAAATTGATAAAATATTGTGTGGAATAAGGAGTAAAGTCTTTGTTTTAACATGAATGTTAATTGCTGCATTTTTGTAATTTGGATTTTGTGCTGTATGACTGTGGCTCCACTGTTGGCAACACACAGCATTTTTACTTTGATGGTTTATGAGCATCTGCTGAAACACTCCCTGCAACAATGACTGAAAGCATCTGCACAAAGTCTGGTTTGTCCAGCAAAGCACTTACACACTAAGCACAGCTGTAAAAGGCGCCAGCTCGATCTTCTAACACAGGTACTATTTCATCAGCAAACTGTCTGCACTGCTAATCTACATGGTCTGGTCTGAGAAGGTAAATCTATATTATCATTCTTAATATGATTTAAAACAGTTAGCATGTTGTATTTGCTATATCAGGTAATAGAAATGTAAATGTCTGACAAATGCTGCCGCTATTTATTGTAATAGCCACTGTAATGCTGTCAATATGGAGTCAAATAAACAACAAACATTTAAACTCGTTACGTGAACTACCTTAATGTGGGTCATGCTTCTTTTAACACCTCTGGAAATAAATTAGAAACAACAAAAGACAAATTGATGACAAACTTTCATTATCTTTGTGCTTAGGAGCAATGGGAAAAATAGGCCTATTCATCACATATTAATTATCCTGATTTGCCTCTACAGGCTAGGTAGTGTATTCTGAAGGCCACGGACTATTCAAATGGACCTTTACTTTCTGAAAACCCTAATTGAAAAAAGGGCTCTAAATTATTTTAATGCAGTAATTTTTCTCTTCCTTTCATCAGATGAAGCCGTGCACCCAACTATATTTTCATTTGCCAGTGGGAGATAATTCGCCTCATCACTTTAAATTACACGTACAGTTTAAAATTAAATAATGTCTCTGCTTGTTTTTATGTTCAGCTACTAGCCTTTGTCAGAGAATGCACTTCAGGTTGACACTAGTGAAAGAAGAAACCTCACCTAATATTTACTAAATCCATTCACTGTCTTTTCTTTATTTTAACTTCTAGTACAGTACAGTACTTTTTGAAAATCTACACTACTAATAATGGTGTAGAGTATGAATATCCAAGTTTTACCTGAACTTTTAATTTATGCTGGTTATGAATATTTGATCAAAATGACCTTCCTAGAGCAATTACAAGAGGGTAATAAAGTTCACAAGTGTCTGTAATGGCAGCACTGCAGTAACACTTGGAGATGAAAGAGCAACCCAAAAAAAAAAAAAAAGTGTTTCTCCTGCATCTTGCATGATGCAAACACTCAGAGGAAGGCACAAGCTAGAAAATGCTCTTACAAAACACCATTATGATAGAAACAGAGAGTTAGAAGTCATCATTGTGTGCTGCATGTCTGCTGAAAGTCAGTGTAAAATGGTGGCTCAGTACAACATCACTGAGCTTTTCCTTTTTCTCAGATCTCTAGCATCAAACATCAAACATGTTCCTTTTTGGTGGCATTTTAATGTTAAAATAACCCTATTTAGCAATTATAATTAACATATAAACATGTACTTTGACTTTTATTTAACTGATTACAACAGTTATTATTATAATAGCATGAACTATAAAGCTATTTAAGTGTTTATTCATGGTCTCCTATTACTGTAAGTACTGACATGTAAACAACGCAATGAATGATTGACCAGCACATCTGTGATAACATGAAATACCATTAGAGCATCTGCAGCTTATTAAGAAAACATGTACCTGTTAAAAAAAAAAAAAGGGTAATTCTCTACCTCATGTTTGACAAATAAACTCTTCTCACTACATTTCCTTATGAATGCTGCAGAATTAATGCTAAGCAGTGTTAAATAAATCTAATAACCACAATATACTGTAGGTTCTGGATAAAAGAAAAAATGAAAGCACAAAACTGCTGAAAAATCTTGTTGAATGCATTTAATCTGCAATATACAGCTTTTTGCCTTGAGGTAGGAAGTATGTTGCTACAGTAGTCTTGCCCTCCTCCTCCTACACAGTCGATCATGTTCCCATCTGACACTCGTCACTCTTTTTTGATGAAGGATCTGGCCTCTGGTGCTGTGCATCCATGAAGTGGGTTCTGAAATGAAAAAAGAAAACGCTAAAGCTGACGTCACTTACGCTGCATGCTCTGATGTTAATGCATTTCTTTCTGATTTCCCTCATAGTAGCTGTTGCCATGACTTCCCTAAGAGCCAGTTGACTGCTTATTACGCCTGCAGCAGATAATGTATATACCCATAAACATCCCAAATTTCTCAGAAAAAGCCAATTTCAGGCAAAGGTGTTTATGTTTGTATGCACAGAATGATAATGTTTAGCGTATAGGCGTTTGAAAAAATCGAGCTGTGAGTGCAGGTTGTGCATTTCTGTTCAAGTAGCTTATTTCTTACAGCGGTGCTGCAGCATTACAAAGACAGAGTGAGAACACGGAGGAAAGAACATAGTGCTAATTGATCAGTGAATTTAATCAAATGGAACTAAACTGATTAAACTATATTTCATGCAAGGGGACAAAGCGAGTTACTTTATAACATTTCCTCATTGAATCACCTAATGTATAATTTTAATCAAGTCGTATGTATTCTCTCTTTTCAAATGTGCTCATTCAGATATAATAGGAGCTATAATTGCTGTGTAATTACTTTGTGATATAATTAGACCATGATTAGCATGACACTGGCAATATTTATTGGAGCTGTTATTTTTTTCCTCACTTTTCTCTGATATTTTTTTACTTTGCAACGTAAACATATAGCGCTACGTCCGGAAAGTCTACACATCACAACTGAAGTCAATTAAAGTCCAACCTTTTTTCTGTTTTCTTTCATTTGTTATGTTGTCAATACTCAACAGCAGTTTGTGGGGTGGTTTGTTTGTTTGTAGCAGGCCAATAAAGGAACAAAAATACTTTGCTATGTTTAAAGTGATGGTGAAACACATGCAATTATGTTAGGAAAAGTGCTTTAGGTGAGAGTTTTTCTTTAAATGACAACATGTAAGTGAGGCTGTTTTCCTTTTTAAGTGGTCTGCAATGTCTTTGTGGGCTTATTCCAACTGCCAGAAACTTTACTTCCATCCATTAGCTTGTCAGAAACTTTGTATTGAAATTGACTTATCTTGTGACTCCCAGTCCTTCCACAATACATCTAAAAAACTCTCCCGAGACCTAATTTTCTACCTGTATCCCTGCACCTTCTTGTGTGAGTTATTTCCTCTGTGAGCACAAGTGAGCCATCATGCCGGACAATACTGAAGACAGAAGTTCTTACAGTGATGAAACACCCACACAGACACAAACCAAAGAGTCTTGAGGGTGTTTTTGATAGTTTTTTTTTTTTTAAATATATTGGCATGAGTCAGAAGTCATGAACACTTTTAACATTTAATGTGTTTGTTACATGAGATTTTGCATAAACTAGAGTGTGTTTAAGAAAATGGAACTATGTTGGTAAATGAGGAAAATAATGTGCAGTGCATGCAGATAAATGTAAAGATTTCCTTACAAAATAAAATCACAATGCAGCTGCTAACTTTACACGAGCCTACTGAAGAAATGTAAAAATTTGGCTCAGGTCATGAGTTAATGCCCGGGCCAACAAAACATTGATATAAATTAAGCATTGCACAGCAGAAAAAATCATATTCCTGGAGGTACCATCATTAGCTGATATACTCTTTGCTCAATGTTTACTCTCTAGGTACAGCTGGAACGAATTACAGTAATTGATTGGATGCACAGAGGTGGATCGAGCATAGAGCTGTCCACATTTCTGGCTGATCTCCTTGTTATAGTACTTCTCCCTCCTCCTCTTGCAGCTTGACGGAGGCCGTCCTAATGTACGACCATTGTCTAGAGGTCACTGTGGACGTCTGAGTCATGTGGAGGTAGGCCGTCATGCAGAGCGCTGCATGCTTCAGGGAGTAATCACAAGCCTCCAGCTTCCCCCATCAACATTCTTTGCTGCCCTTAGGCCAACAAACCAGATTTTTCATGTCAGCTGGCATGCACCTTCAACTCATAAGTACCTGTTTGACTTTCACAAGTCTCACATCATCCAAGCATACACACTTCCAGGCAAGGTTGCCATATCCTTGGTCCATAATTATATGCCAGTTATAAGTGTCCACTTGCGCATGCAGATGGGCTGGGCTCCTTAAAAATCCAGGTATCACGTTGAACCTACATACACAGGCTATTTATCATTCCCTAAGGGGGGAGCCCTCACATCATAATAATAATTTCTGATATTTCTCATTACTTTTGTTCTCACTTCCCCACCCCCCCCCACACACACACAAACCCCAGCGAGCACTCCATCAAAAGGAAAAATTTAAATAATGACAACTTTTTATAATTTATTTTCCACGACTTTCTGTGTTGTTAATCTTGAGTTTCACAGTGATCTTTTGTGCATTGACAGTGAAACACACGTACATGAAAAGATTAAATCACGTTGTTACAAAAAGGACAAAAGCATAATTCACAGGTTGACACTCAGTTTATAAAGAGTGACTTGTCACTTGACTTGCTGTACCCTTTCTACCGAGTTATTTTAGATTTTCTCAGATGACTCACCTGATTCACAATACTCGTTCATGAGGAGGTTACCAAAGTGTCAATGGAAGATGATATATACTGTATCACAAAACCAGTAAATAATAGTTTTATAATGTTCCCCAGAGAAAAAACAGGCAATCGTTAAAGGTAAATGATCCTCAAAAATGTTGACTGATCGCATCAGAATGTGATTGTTGCTCACTAATGCCTAAGTACTTCATCTGAAGTGACAAAGATGGTTATTTGTAAAGCATGACACTTGGTGCTGACTGGCATTCATGGACAGTAGTTACAGCTGTAATGTTAGTGGAAGACTAATGTCTTATACGGCTTCAATTATATACAGTATATGGAAATTTTTAAATAGACTGCAGTGAAAAAGGTCAGCACTTGTTGTTTTGTACATGCTCTGAGTGTGGTTTGAAACATGATGATTAGAGTGTGGCTGTCACGCCTCTGCATTAGGTGCTTTTTTAATGTACATAAGCTGCAAATTGTAGAGACTGCGAGGGCGTCTGGCATCCATGAGAATCAACCTTGAGCAGCAGAAAAACATGTCCCTTAATAAATCAGGGGACTTTTGAAGAATTATAGAGTTACCACCATAATTTCCTGCATTTATGAAACACCCTATAGCCTGAATATTCATGCCATACTTAAAGCCGCATAGCCAGCCTTTGTTCTGCTTGCTGTAAATGTACTAAGAAAGTCGGTGTAGCTATGATGCTTTGTGATTGACTTTTTGTGTGAACACTGGAAGACGCAGAGTGAGTGTTGTCTTACTTCATTACAAACACTAAGGCCCAGCTGCAGAGACAGCTGCAGCATATGTCAACACCTGCCAGAGGAGGGACAGGATATCACTCCGTCGTCAGGCTCAATCTCAGCTTGATCTCAGCTCTGAACCAAACTTTAAGTTGTTAACTTATGAGTGCTACAGTAAATAAACACGCAAACACCTGCAAATGTCAACAGTTCACACCAATTTGGAGTTTGTTAATTAAAAGATGCTGATTGCTGATTTTCTCACATTCTGAAGGAATTGACGACTAAACAAACGCATGGTTTAACACCACAGGGAACAACTGCTACACCGTCATGAAAATATTAATTGAAAATGTGCACTGATGGTAAGATTGGCAGCTCTGTGTATGTGTCGTGGCACCAGCATTACGGCAGAGCAGACTGTGGGTCCATGAGGCAATTACTGTGCACAGTTGAGATCCAGTCAGAGACTACTTCCAATGGGAGAAGCCGGCACACAGCCCTCACACTCCGAAGCCCTACAAAATAGTCATTACAAAGTTCAGCACAGTCAGCAGATTTGAGGAGAACTTTGTAGCTTAGTGTTGGCAGCCAAGTTGATAGTCGGACTCAGAGGAGGTTAACCATTGGCTGCCCTAGCTAACGTGAAAATGTTGATAGATGTGACCCCTGCTGTAATGGATACAACATACAACGACCTATATGGCAAATTACTTGCAAAACTGTTGGGTCCTGACACAGCTGAGGTTAAAGTCGATTACATTTTATCCATTTGGGCCTTAAGGCTCAAACAACACGGACAAGATTTTATTATTAAACTTGAGGCTTTAAATAAATATTGACAGCATTTTGTTTGTTATTCATATTTTAGTCATTTTAACCAAATAAAAACAAATTACACTGTTAATACATATAATTTTACAGAGGCCGCTTCATGTATAGGTATTATAGGGAGAAAGAGAGAGAGAGATTAGATGCAAATAAGCTCAGATTCAGAGAGGGTGTTGAGATCATATGGTATGAATACTGAAGACCAGCAACAGGTAAGTTCCCCTGTGGTATTGTGGTACTCTTCAGCACTGTTTATTACGAAATATAGACACCTTTAAACAAAACTGGATAAAAAACAGTTGAGCATTATAGTTTTTAGCAAACATTACTCATTATACTCTCTAATTAAAATATTTTCAGCTGTCATAGTAAATATTTACAGCAGTAAGAAATTATTTTTTATTAATTGATTAAGACTGGCAATGAAGTTACTGTATATATATATTTACTGCAACAGTTTGGGTCACTCCTAAGCAATACTTCTAATACTTAAGTTTGTCTTTTCATGGAATTTCTTGACAGCCTGTAAAATATAAAATATCAGAAGACGCGTCATTTAACCATCACTTTCAAATATCCCAATAATTAAAAGTGATGTTAAATGACTGTGTTGCTGAGTGTTTGTATCTCTATTACATGTCCAAATAATGTGGTCTGGTTTGTATGTAGCAGTTATGTTTGGGTGCAAAAAGCCCTTTGAATATGGAACAGGTGCAGGTGAAATCAATCAAGGCTTTCCATCTGGTTTTCTGGGTCATGCTGGGTGTGACTGGGATAAGAAAATATTTTCCTCCAAGTGCAGCTGAGTTTTATGGGAAGGAGAAGCTCTATAAACTGAAGTGGAACAGACTTTGGCCTCCCCTTCATGGGGTTGTCACACAGGACACATCATCTCTGCTGCATCATTGCCGTGATCCTTCATGTAATATTGACTATCTGAAGGGTAGTTTTAAGTTCAGCACTTGTTATACTGAGAAGTTTCTTTCTAGTTGCATCACTCCTGATCTCACTTTTGAGCCCAACCACAGGGCATGCTGTGTTTTGTGATACAGCCCACCTTTGACCGTTTGCACCTTAGTCATCTCTTATAATGATTTGAAATGCCTCGATCTGAAATGAGGATTTGTTCTCTGAAAGTAATTAGGAGGTGATGTCCACAGATCTCATAAAAGGTATTGGTACAATGGTGGTAACCATAGAAACCTTGTGACTGGAGTGATCTTTTGGGAGATGTGATTTAATAATATATTGGCCAAGCAGAGAAGGCAAATATAATATGACTCTATAGAAATGCCAGTCAGTGATTAGGTATGCCTGCACTGCTTTTCAGAGGGTAGATGTATGAGGCCATATATGCTGAAGGAAAATACACACAGGTAAAAAGCAGGCATATTACTTGATCATTAACTCTAAAATGATGCAAATGTGTTGTACAACCAATCTGTTCCATAAATTAAAAATGAGAATTGGGATTAGCGCTTAAGTCGTATACTCATTATTTTGACTGGAAGGAATTATTTCTGTGTGTGCAGTAATAAGTGCAGCACATGACATTGGTATTGCTTGGCAACCAGCGATATACATTTTCTGTATCTGTTTACATGCATACCTAACCATATGCAAGCCCCTCTTTATAATTTGAATTATTTATCAAACACATATATATTGCCCTTTTAAAGTGGGGTTCAGAAGAAAACAGATTACACTGCAGGGCAACTGACACATAAACAGAGAGGTGAGAATCAGAGTTCAGGGAACCATATGTATATGCTTTTATTCTCATTGATAGTTCAATGCAAATAACAGCATGCCTCTTAACCAGCTGCCATTGTTGTTATTAGCTGGACTGAAACTCCGTGTAAATGTGCAGCAGTACCATTGTTCAGCTCTACATATACTATTGATTTGTTTTAATACATGACAGCACAAAGGAATGAGAAAAGTAGCAACACATTTTTTCCAAAACACTGTTGCAAATAGTGCTTTGATTAACATTTTTTTTTTTCTGTGAATAAGTTGCTCCATAGAAAAATGGAGAGAAACACTTTTCAGTGGAGGAGGGAAAAAATGCTAATCACTCTTGTCTCCACACGATTTCCTACCTGTTTTTAGGCAAATTACTTGTAGAGATGATAGTTTTATATATTTAAGTAGAAAGAAAAGACAGATTTCAAAATGGGCAAAGCCGATCTGTCACTTAAAAGCAAGCTCAAACATCTTTCACAGCTTCCATTTATACTGTATACTATTTGAATTTGTCACCAAAATTATCCAAGGTTGTACTTTTTTAGTTACTTCTTTACACTGATGTTAAATAATCACAATACTGTACTTTTCTTTGGTGAGATTTTGGTGACATATAGTTTTATTCATTTGCTGCTGATAGATGAGTTTTCTGTTTAACACAGCATTAAAATTATAATTGATGCTGTGACTTTCTGTCTCTGCTCTTAGAGAATAAAGTGACAATGTAGAATGAACTTGAAAATGTAAGGTCACATTTTACAAACAATAGATCTTGATGAAGGATTTTCACTTGCTAATTCAATTTTGCAACAGAACATAATTAAAAGGATGGCTTATATGGGTGTCCTCAGTCATGGCCTTCTGGAGAGCTCTGATTTAAATTTGAAAGTAGCTCCATGTTACTTTTTTCACTCTGGAATTGATTGTCATTATGTGTCTTTGTCCATAGTAACGTTCAGTTCTCTGCATAACTCTTTGCTGCAGGCGCTCTGACTTGTTACACAATTAGCCTTGAAGTAGTTCAATTTTAACCTGACACTATAAGAAGCACTGAGCCGGGTGAAAAGACACTCCAATTTGTCCAATTCCACACTTCTGTGGATTTGAGTAATCATCCAGCTATACTTGCTGATTGGCTCTGAACAGCGGCTGGTATTGAACAGCAACACCATGCGAGAGATTCGCTTTTTTTTTTTTTTTTTAAAGATGTATTTTTATTCTTATTTAAGTCAGAGCTGGAAACTGCATTGAAATGTAAGAATAAAGACCATTATATGAAAAAAAGGAAGCCAGGCTATTAGAGGGGCAGTGCATCATTAACATTAGCATCTTCAAGAAGAGCAATCCTCAGTTCAGCCAGCCTCCCACTGAACTGACCGTTATGATTTAGAGTTTGTCTTTGAGATCCCGGCGGATCTCAACCACAGATCTGCTGACGTAATCAATCATCTCCACTTACCTGCTTTGCAAAATTGCTGCAGCTGATAAGGAACAACTCCTCATATTTATGGCATGTTTTTTTCTATATGGATGTGGAAGTTTACTTTGCAAGACTTGATAATCTAGTGTAGTGTAAGGCATCATGTCAACATCAATTAATATACATATAGACACATTTCAGACACAAGTGGGATGCCTACAGAGCCATTTCATTTAAAGCTCTGTGTTCTTTTATCTGTACATTGAAATAAATACAGAGAAACCTTTTAATGCTCCTCTATTAATCAAGATAGAGTTATGGTCTTCATGCACCATTACTTGGAGGCAACACTGACAGGCACATTCAATGGCCTTATTTTGGGAGTACAGGGAAGTATGTTCTTTATAAATTCTAATTATAGTAATAAGCAAACAGATAAAAAAAGGAACTACAATTATTTTTGTTGTTGTTTCTCTGTGTTCCCTTGCATCCAGATGACTTGGATGTACCCATGGTCGATCCATTTGTGAAATGAAAAGAAGATAATGCTCATTATTCAGATGTGAGGGTAAGGACAGATTAGCAGAAATGATTAGGCCTTTAAATTTGCTAAACACATTTTAAATAAGATGCTATGATAATTGTAATAAAGCTAAGTGTCACTATGTGTGATTGATGTATATAAGCGTTGCCAAAGATCTACATTTGCTCATGACCACTTGCTCGCTTTTAAATATTGCTGTAGCTGATCAGGAATGTGTTTTACTACCCAGTGATTTGCCTTTTAATGTTTATTCTGCAAGACATGACAAATGTAATGTAAGCAACACATCACACACACAATACATTAACATTACAGATACATTTGTGTTGACTCCAAAACTATTTAATCTAAGTAAACTGGTAAACTTTGTTCCACTGGCCACTTAGGTTTCTATAAACGTCTTTAGGAAGAAGCCCAAATGAATCAAAGTAGGCTTTTTGTCATCTGTTTATTGCAAAGTGAGATGGTTTAAAGCTCCTGTTGGTTTGCTGGTATTACTGAGAGCCAAGTTAAATTTCATATATTATGGAAATTATTTCAGATCAAAAAGCTCCCACCTGTGGACAACCCAATAATAGATGTAATAATGAGTCACTGTTGCCCCAAACATGTCGGCACAGGTCAAAATGACTGTCAGCCATTTCAAGAGTTTGCATCTCTAAAGAGTTCTACACAAATCGTGCACTGTCTTACTCAAAGCAGATTATCACAGGACTGTGATCTTACAGATGCTGAGCATAACCAGCATAGCTGAGCTGAGAAAAAGAGCTCTGTGATGAAACATAGTAATGATCTGATCTTGTCAACTCCATCGAACAAAAGATCTCTTACGTGATTATACTGAAGGTATTGAGTTTTTAATCATCTCAGTGTCAGCAATCACTTTACATTAACCCTGATAACTTACGTTCCTGCTGCGTTCTCCTTTGAAAGAATTTAGACTGACCTAATGTACTGTACATTTTCCAATGTGAGTCTCACTTCTCAACTAAATTAAAATGTAGTTATGCAAAATATCAAAAAATGCAGTACGAAGTCAATGTTTTTTCTAGTTCTGCTGCGTTTAATGTATCTGAAAAGAAACTGATTTCAAATTAATCTAACAAGATAGAGCTGGTGATATTTCAGAAATTTGTTTCTATTCACAAATCCCATGAAAAGACCAAAACCAACAATGAGTTAGTCTGCTAATACTTTCCTTCTGCGCCTTTCAGCTCCAAGCTCCCTGATTCCTACTGAAGACATACAGTAAATCTCAAAAAGGAGAAAAACTTTTCTTTAGAAAAAACAACAAGTATTTCCTCAATAAATGCTTCTCAGGTTTAAGTAAATAGGTCATTAGTTGGGGCTATTTTCAGTAGCAGATTAATACATTAATACATTAATGAACATGTATGTTCTAGTGAGTATTTATGACAGTAGGATAGTGATAGTAACCATATTCACATTAAGTACAGAAATGTGTCTGACTGATGTGATTTTAATAGTTGGTGGTCAATGGTGGACTTTTGGAATAAGCTGTATTGGGTTTTGGTTACCCCCACAGTACCCGTTAGTGTCAAATTATCCTGTATGCTTCTTTAATTTAAGGATTCCAGATAGTATCGGCGTGCTGCCTCAATGATGGTGTCACAGTCACAGACACGAATCATCATTTTACAGCTGGAGACCAATAATGATGCAACACAGAGCTGGAGGACACATGTGTAAAGGAGCGAGTTTCCACAGCACAAGATGTGCTCATCAGGAGACAATTCCAGCTTAGTCTGACTGTCTCTGCAGTCATACTAAGCCTTTGCAGCTGTAGAGCTGATCTATATATTCTTGACTAATATCCTGAAGACAGGCAGCCTTTTAAAGGCCAAGAGCTACTGTATGTACTAGTGCATTTAAAAAATTACATTATCAAAGTTAGTTATTACTTATTATTCAAAAAGTGAAACTTGTATAGTCTAGATTTATTACACATAATGTGAAACATTTAATTTCAACATTTTTTGTTTTAATGTGGATGATAATGACTTACAGGTCATGGAAATTTAAAAATCCAGTATTTCAAAATATTAGATGTCTGTCAAAAAAGGATTTACAATGCAGAAATGTTCAACTTCTGAAACTTATGGTTTAGTGATTAGTTCTCTTGCCAAACAGCTAGAAGGACTTGGTTTTAAATCAACTAGTTGGCTTGATGTCTTTCTGTGAGGAGTTTGCACTTAGTCGAGGCTCCTTTAGCACAAATTACTGCATCAGAATGGTGTGGTATGGAGGCAATCAGCCTTCGGCAGTGCTGCGACGTTATTGAAGACTAGGTTGCTTTGATAGCAGCATTCATCTTGTCTGTATTGTTGGGTTGGGTGTTTCTCATCTTCTTCTCATCTTCTTATCTTGACAATAAGCCATAGATTCTCTATGGGGTTCAGGTCAGGCGAGTTTGCCCGGCCAATCAAGCACAGTGATATCACGGTGAGCAAACCAGTTAGTGGTAGTTTCTACACTGTGGGCAGCTGCATATTGGATTTTTGATTTTCACGCACTGTAAGTCAAAATCATCAAAATTGGAACAAAATGGAGACTTGAAATCACTTTACACGTAATAAATCTACACTATGTGAGAGTTTCACTTTTTAAATTAAGAAAAACTAAAATAACTAATAATGTAATTTATAGATTATTACATGCTTCTGCATTTCAATATACTCATTGTCTTTAAGTATACTGATTAAGTGGATACATCAAATCTGTGCAGTTATCTGAAAAACAGCACATGGAGTCTGAACTGAGTATTCATCACAGTCACATTAAAACATATACGGTATGAAAACACAGAAAATAATATTATTTTGTTGATGGTGCCAGAGTGATGAAGGAAGTTACAGTATCTGTATCAAGATGGGACTATTCAAAGGTTAAGTATAGTACTGACATTTACAAGAAATGAAAGAATAAAAAGCAAATGGCAAAGATGTTACTGTAGCTTGTTGTTTGCAAAACTGTTGCCTAAACTCACTCAAAATCAGCGAATGTTGCTCTGTTGAAGAGATAAAGCCTCTACTGTGTGTGCAGTAAAGCCTGTCTTAAAGGCAAGAGGAATATTTGTACAACATCCTGTTCATTTTCCTCATGGAGACTTTTTATTGCATTGCCTGCATCCATTGTCATGTGGTGCGTCGTGATGTTGTATTTTTAAAGCCAGAATCTAGCTTGCAAGCTCTCCCACTTTTTAGATGCTGACCTCCGTTTATATCGCATGCTATATCTGGTTAAACTCTTAAAACACTGTGGAAACATGTTTGATTAGCTGGGAGCTATACAGTGGAGCCCTAGCACGACTCTGAAGAGCCAGACAATTTATCTGAAGGATCGTTAAAGGTTCCTGTAACATTTAGCTGTTCTGCATAGAAGCAGCATGTCTGTGCTTTATAGAAAGGAGGGCTATTTGTGGAATCACAAATGGGTTTTCAAGCAATAGACACGATGGCTTTTTTAATGAGAGTGAGGTGGCTCTTGTGGTGAAAAATGTGAAAAAGAGTTTTAGTAATCTCTGAAATGCAGTAGGCAGTTGTGTGAGACATTTTTAGCCTTTCACTGGAGTGCAACCAGATGGGAGTCTGTATGGTGGCTCAACCCCAGCAGGCATGTTCTCGCACACACAAAGACAGACACAGTTAGACATACATAAAACATGATTTTAGGTGCAAAATATCATAATAATGTACATTTTTTCACATTCTTGAGTCTAGTTACATTTACTTGAAACCCGCAGAATGGATGGACTGGGGTTTTTCACTTAGAATATAGAAATTAGAGTTTTAAAAACATGCCCTCACCAGCCCATGCCCGGTTATGCCAAGGTGATGGGTCCTCTGCCGCTGACATATTCAGCTTAACTGCTCAGGGGCTGTAAATATGGAGCCTGTTCCAAAACTGATAAACTCTGTCCACTGGTAGTGTTTACACCAGACTTAAGCCTTGACATATGTTTTGGAAATGAACATCTGCTGAGGCTAGTGATAATCCTATAGGCAGCCCATTAAACACCCGAGGTTCACAGATAAGATATACAGTATCCCTATATTCCCACTCAGCCCCTATCATCTTGAAACTGATTTCCAATAACATGCATGGGTCTGAACTCTTAAGCTGTCTCAGGCTAATGCTACTTATCTGTTCTAAAACATTAAGCAAGGTTTTTTGAGAGGTTAAATTTACACTGACTACCCCAATGAAAGCTTTGATCATTTGACTTTGTGTCACAGACAGTTTCCACTTTTATCTGCAAAATCCAGTAGAAGGGTTTTAGTGTGTGTGTGTGAGTGTGTGTGTGGCAGTGGTGGTGGTGGGGGTGTCTGGGCACAGTTTAAAGTGAATCACTTATCTCATCTGTGGATTTTACAGAATGATAATACCCACCAATGTTTTTCATCCTGTCAGATTTATGTGTGTCATTTCAAGTAAAGTAGCCACCTGCATTGCCTTTCAACACTAAGTGTTTCTATTTACTGTATATACAGTCTGCTTCTTATATGTGTTGTTGTTAGAACTTGAGCTTTAAGTATTTCAAAGTACTGTAGAACCTCACAGCACACAACATATTTTATGATTTAATAAACCTTTGAAAAACCTTTACTCTAAACTATTAATGTTAAATTCAGATAGAGTAAAGATAAATTTAAGATAATAATGTTGTGACTGCTGTGAGAAGTGTACTGTAGGTGTTTCATGACTCTGACATTTCCATGTGGACTTAAGAAATGTTAAAACATAAAAGAATGCATAACCATGATTATCAACTGAAAGTGGGGATAAACACTGATGACGGGGTCAAGGTCACACTTAGGGACGAGATGAAGCAAAATATTATTGGCTGTCCAGCACTTATCAGTGTTGTGCTGGTGCCATTTCAACAGAAATACAAGTGCATCCATTTAAAATGATGGGCATTGCACCTTGCAAATAAGAACACATTTGCATGAAAGCAACCAATTATTATCTGAAACACATGAAACAAGGAGAAATGTTTTTTAATGAATCACAGACAAATACAAATACCATGTGGTGTAATTAGGTTGAAAATATTATTTAAGTTTATTTACTCAAGTACTGTATTGAAGTAAAATTTCGAGGTACTTGTAATTTACTTTATCTGCTAATTTCTTAGTTATTTACATTTGAATTATAAATATATATATATATATACACACACCACCGATGTCACTACAGACTTGTGACACATTAAAGGATAAACCTTGAATGCTTGACCTCCACAGTGAGGGGGTTCAGTGGCTCTGTTATGCTGTTGTGGGGCATTTTCCCGGCATGGTTGGGGACCACTTGTCCCCTTAGAGAAAAGGGTTACAACAAATCAATACAAAGTTGTTCTGAGTGATCACCTTCATCCAATGATGAAACTCGCCTGTGATTTCTTCGAGGATCACAATCTCCCCATCCATAGGGCAAAGGGGGTCACTTGGTGGTTTGATGAGTACAAAATGATGTGAATCATATGCCATGGCCTTCACAGTCTCTTGATCTCAACCAAATTGAACAAATATGGGAGATTCGGGACCAACATGTAAGACAACACTCACCACCACTATTATCAAAACACCAAATGAGGTTATATCTTCTGGAAGAACAGTCTTCTATCCCTCCGGTGGAGTCCAGAGACTTGTAGAATCAATGCCAAGGTGCACATTTGCTGTTCTGGCTGCATTTTGTGTTATTCTTCCAAAATATACAACCTCTTTTGCTGTTTTGATGATGGTGGTGGAAATTACTGTGTAACACGTCTGTTCCAAAATCTCCCATAGGTGCTCAATTGGGTCAATATCTGGTGACTGTGAATGCCATATGATTCATATCATTTAATTTCTATTTAGAACGTTTGGCATCTTCTCTGAGCAACTTCAGCAGTTGTGGTGCTCTGTGTGGGTGTGCGTCTACACAGGAGGCGTTCGGGTCCCATACAAAGTGTAGGTCAGCTGTGTACTGTAGCACTCGGAGCCCAATAAAAACCACTGTACTGTGTTATGCACACAAACACAGCAGAATGGGAGTTAAATATAAATATCCCCCCGTGATTAGCAAGCCAACAGGTGACCTGTTTAGACAGCTGGACTAAAGTAGGGTTGCATTTAACCACCCGCAAAATGTCCCCCACAAAGCCACTGGGGCCCCCTAGGATCAGGCATTCAAGGTTTTTCCTTTAATTTGTCAGTACTGTTTCAGACCACATGGCGAATGTCAATGAATCAGTATCAGCTCGGTTTTAAATCGTTTTTTCTTCTCCACCAACTCCAAAGGAAATATATGGCTCTTTAGCTGCAAAATGCCCCACCGCATTCATCAGCTAGTTGCTAACTTTGTCTGTTGTTTGGTGCTCAGCAGGTAGTGCTCTGTGTGTTTTCAGAGCTTTCACTGAACATAGCTGCCTGCTGCGGTGGTTGAAAACAACCCCACGAGAGTGGTGGGAGTAAAACAGGCCAGCACAGCTAAACAATGAGCTGAAACTAATTTAACTGCCCCTCTAAAATAACTGTTAGCCCCAGTTTGGCCCCTAAGGTTTAAATGAGCCAAACAACTACTGCTAAAACCATCTCAAGTTTGAAAATGTCCAATGCCACTATATTAAGTTCAAGCATACAGTTGTATGTGTGTGGCATCATTTCCCAAAGCTGTCTACATACCAACATTACTAATTGAAAATGAACAATGAACCTCACTGTTCCTTAAAGTTTCTACATTATGATAAAATATGCACTTTCACATCATAGCCTATTGCACATTGTAATGGATTCTGCCACTTGTGCTGCTGATGAGCTGTGATACATGAAACAGGGAATTTTATTGAAGGGCTGTTGTCTTAGACTGCATTTGGTTTAGCTAAGGGGATCTGTAAAAACCTAAATAAAAGAACGTATACGTGCGTTAAAAAGTGCTCCATGATATAAAAGGGAGAACGTTTAAATATTTAAGAATAAACTGCTGTCACATGTGGACTCCTTCACGAACAGTGTAAATACCAAAGACTGAAAGAAAAGGCTTAATATTGCACCTTATCACGACATAGATTACACCTCCAGAAAGCCTACATATTATACATAAAGCATGCACGAAAGATGTAAGATATAAAAAAGGGAGACATTATCACTGATTTGATATATTTTTATTACATCAAAGAACTGTAACTAGTGCCTGTATAATAGCCTATATTTTCTGGGACTTCATTATTCACAGCCCACTTCTCTGTGATTTACCATCTTAGAAATATATTCATACCTCACTCCTTTCTGTACTTTTTATGATTTCAACAGAGTTGAGAGTCAAGTTGAAATTTTCTATATTCATGAGACCAAAATAACAGTCTATTGCACAGTGAGCCTGTGGGGGGAAATGGGAAAGAATAACATAACAAATTCAGACAGAGAGAGCCACGTAGCTGTGCCACCACCACTTCCAATCTGTAGCCGGAGATGAGTATCAGTCTGGTCAAAGAGCCTTCCTGTGTGCTGGAGCCGTCCTTGGAACTATTTAATCACAACATGGAACACTGTGGCAAATTGTCGCTTTCTGATTGGCCCACGCTTGACAGCCATGACCATATGGTGGGAAGTGATATACCTACCTGCTATCTTCCCGTGAGTGATGTCTCCAGTAAAAATGATTACTTCATTTAACCACGCATTATTCGGTTGGCTAGGGGTTGGAGCAAAATAAAAATTTATTAGACCATCGGGTGGTAAAGCACAGCACATCAGCTGAGGCTTTGGTGTGTTTGTGTTACTGCTTCAAATGTGACTAGTTTGGTAAAATAAATCAGTAATAAGTCAAAAATACTGGACACAATATTTATAATACAATGCAACACCTACAGTTTATAATGCCTTTTAAAGTTTTTATAGTTTTTTTTGGCTTTTTATGATGATTCTTTAAAAAAAAAAAAAAGAATGAATCCATTTGTTTGCAACCTGTGATCCTAAGATGAATCTCAGCTATTCCACAAGGGACAATGAAAAATAAATTCTAATTTATTTATTTTAATTAAAATCTTTATACTGTGTAGTGCTTCTAAATGCTGAACGTGGGTGGTTAAAATAAATAGTGTTATTGATTAAACTGATTACTAATTATAGACATGCAGCCTTTGGTGACAGTTCAAAAGTGGACACAGATTTGTATTAAGGGAATCACAGAAAAAATGACAACGAATGCAGTTTTTATACAGTAATGCTGTATATATTGTTAAAAATGACAGCCTCAAGCCTAGTCCCTCGTTATGGTTAATTTAAGTGTTGTATTTTTGTGATATTTTCCAGACAATTGTACAGTGATACAGAAATAACATTTACATACTTCATGTCTCATGGAAGAAGCCGTGAAGATATGTGGCATTTAGGTAAATGTCACGCAAAGAAATAAACAATCCCAGACACCCACAGACTTTCATTCATTAGTGCTGACTGACATAAACTGTAATTAGCACAATTAATACATTTTAACAAATAAATGCCAATAAATGATCTTTGATGCTGGAAATCTCGTGTTAAATGATGCCAACACGGGACATGATTTAGCAATTACCATTACGCATGCCACCTGTGAATTTGAAGATACTACATGTCATTGCCTAGTTCAGCTATTAAACCAACAAATGTAATAATGTGCTCATTATGCGTGTGCTCGTGGAAAATGTGTGCTTTTAATGCTGAAAAAATAGAGTTTTTTATGAGACCCCGCTGTGCATGAGCACAGAGACAATATTAAGTTACAAAATTGAGTTATTGTCTCAGCTAAATGAATCCCAAGGACTCTTATTGCATTACGCAGTGACATGCAGACATATACGGCAGTAAACTGAATATTAAGAAGAGAATGTGATTATATCAATCTGCTATGGTAATGAGAGAGAAAATAGTTCATGGTGTGCAAAGGCTCAGTGGGAAGGTCACGTGCGTACCCAGTGTTTGGAGGGATCTTTCGGTTTAATTATACAAGAGGTGAAGATTATTAAAATTAAACATTCAATACAGAGTACACGGACTTTAGCTGTATCACTGGGACACGCTGCTACTGACATGCCAGCCCACAGATTTTTCATTGTCTCGTTACTCAGTTCTGAGCGTTATCGTAGTTGTTGACCTTGTTAGTGAAAATGACAGTTTGCTGTAGAAATTATCAAATGCCATGGAAATCTCTTCCTTTTCTCCATTGAAAGAAAAATTCAACAAACAAGCTTCTAATTCACTGTCAAGGTGCTCTGATAAGTACAGAGGAGAACTGACATGTTTGCTGATAGAGTGGAGAAACACAAAGCATGTGGCATCCTGCACTAGCGCTCTCGACTCTCCTTATCACTCAGTTATAAATCAGTCATACCCTACTGCGGAGCTATGACAGACAATGTTGTTCTGGACACCTTCATATATTTACTTTGCTTTGTTTACACTTGACATTTACACTTACGGTTTTATTTTCACTAAACCACCTACATCACTCAGAGACACATTTTCATCACAGAAACACATTTTCATCAAAGAATGATGGAGCTTTGCGGAGGACAGACTGCATGCTCCTGTTTTCAAGTGAGTGAAATCATGACTTTTTTCATTTTATTTATCTTTACATGATGTATACAAGATTGGGCAATTTACCTTGAACTATAGGCTCTGTTGCATTCTTCACCAAATTGAGTTTGAAAAGAAATGTGTTTGAGAAAACTGCAGAAGAAAAACACCAGTAAGCAGAAAGTTTACTCCAAGTTTGTATGTTGAAGTTGAGATCAGTGTTTATTATGTAGAATTTCACCCACATGCGGATTCAATATTTCACAATGTTTATAATGTGTAATGTTAATAAATAATAAAACCTCCTGTTTGTCGCAATCCATCAGTTCAATTCCCCTTCAATGATCTCACAAAATAGCAAAATTAAGAATATTTCATTCCCCTTTAAATTTGAGTGAGACACATCTATATGACCTGATAATTGCACTGAGTTTTCTGGTGCTATCAGTTGCCTAAAGCATATAGACATAGGTCCATGATTGGGAGGTATTGGTTTAAACCCCAGACACTCCCAACACCTTGAAGGGGAGAATTAACAAGTAGTGCTCTGCCTTTCTCAACAACCAATGTTGAGGTGCCCTTGAGCAAGGCAATTAACTACTATGGGCTCAAGTGAAATGACTTAGTGACTGACATTAGAAGGCTGTCCTGGCAGCCATTGGTTGGGAGTGTATTCCATTATATGGCAGGGTTTGAGAAAGGTGGTGCATTTTCAGCAGCACTTACCTTAAAAAGTAAATGAACTGTGTTCATGAGGTAGAATACAGCACGGGTTCGCCTGCGCTGGTCCTAAGGGTCTGTATTAGAGCTGATTCAGGCATGTTTTAATGGCTCACTTCACTCTGCAACTAGGGGTATAAACATTGCCCAAATCCACAGGTTTGGTTCAGACCTTTGTTTTTTGTTTCTGGATGCAGAGCTGATAGTTGGTGGACGCTACACTGGACACATCACTTTCTTTACTTAGAGCCTGCACCCAATGCCAACTGATAGGCCCTCTGACAACAAGAAATATCAGATTTCTGGGTTGTTTAAGCAATTTGGGGGCTTCAGGGAGCTGCTTCTAATATGGAAGAGTTCTATCTCCAACATTTTGGCAGGGGGTGGAATCAGGAGAGTGTGATCATGTTAATTGTGGTTTATTCTGAGTTTTGGAACAATTGGGAATGGATTGAATATTTTGTAGTTTCAGTAAAACCAACAGAGTGATGTGTCTTCATTTGTGTTTTCACAATTTTCCCAGTTTAGCGTCCATTCATTTCATACTCTCTCCAAACGTTGTGGTTGCTCTGTGGGCTATGACTGCATGGTTGGTTATAGTGAATTGGATGCAGGTTTGCTGTCATTTGTTTGAGTAAATGCCTGAGAATAGTTCCTTGACAAAAATGGAGCTATTCACAAAATTTTCCATGACTGTCAGCAGTGTGCAGGAGCTACTTAAGAACCAGCGAATAAAATGAATTAGCCAGAGATTCAAAATAAAGTGCACATAGGATAACATTACTTACATGCTTTAATGTTAAAGTCATTTTAATTTATCTTATTGAAAATGGAAACTAGCACGGACTTGTAAGGGAGGTGCTGATTAAATTTCAAACAGCTGCTATCCACCCACCACCCAAATAATTTGCGCTCTGTGAAACAAAGTTAAAATGCACAGAAATGATTTGTATTCTGGACCATGCAGAGTTATTTGTTTGTTTGCAGTCCTTTGGTTTAATAAGGCTGCTAATATCAATTACACTAAAGATTGCCTTGTGTCTGTGTCTCTGCTGCCGGGGTTGTGCATTCAGGGGAGATCAGAGACAGGAATGGATCTTACCTCTAAACACAGGATTTCTAATTGCTCTGACATTGCTCACGCCATTGGGCCTCATTTGTATGTTCAGGTGAAGGAGCAATTTGGTCTAATGCATTGACACAGATCATTTCCCTCCACCTCTTCTCTCGTTCCTCACCTCACTTCATCAGGCAAAGGTGGACGGGCAGAGAGAGTAATATACTGAACCCATCTGTTCATCTGTCAGACCTTTTTTCTTCGCAATTTATGGCACGTCTACTAGGTGAAGTGTCTTCCCTCCCACGGAGGCCCTGAGAGAAGCTGCAGAAGTGAACAATTCTCACACTGATTTCACAGCCTCTGAAGCTGACTTGATGAGTCGAGTTGGATCATTTGTGATGGAGGCTTCAGATGCATTCTAGACTAATGGCAGTCAAGGCTACAAATTGCACCCACTTACACCCATATCTTGGGAAGCCTACTGTCTGAGCCTAAGAGAAGTCTGCCTGACTCCACTGAGACAGGTGTACTTCTGACAGCTCTCTGAAGTATTGTCAGGCGTCTTTTAGCAGTTCCACCCCTATCATAAGCAGCTAGAGAGACAGGACGTGGGTGATTCTGCATCCCCTGAACCAGCTGCTTCCTTTGATCTACTTGCTAGGTTCACTTGGTTTGGATTATGAAGCCATTTTTTATATGCACACTCACATATTTTATCCAGCAGGAAGCCAGAATCTGTGCCATCTGACACAACCTTTAAAACAACTGCTGATTAACAACAGAAGGCCAATCAGTTCCCTCTGTGAGCAAGCACAGGATTCACCATTGCTCTTATGGCAGACATATGGTAATTTTTTTTCACTTAGCATAAATTATAGTCTAGTACACTTCTGTGTCTGTGCAGGAGGTGTCCTACTAGTATTGTCAGAATGCATTAATGCATGACATCGGGTTTTAGACAGTTATTTACTGAAGAACTCAGAGAACGGTGGCGGCGAAGGTGCAATTTCAGTTTTTAGTCTTGATCAACATCAGCAATCACCCTTGACCTGTGCCACTGTGCAGATAACACCAGTCATATAACAAGCAGAGTATTTAGCTGAAGTGGAACTTGTATCTAAGGTTGAGAATCTGTATTTTCACACCGGCAGAGAATATGCTATATGAGTGGAGGAAGTCAACTGTGATACTCAACCTTCCCACAACACCTGCTGTCATGGTGTTCTGTCTCTCTAGTGGACCTTCCCACTGGCTTATTGTAGCTTTATGAGGCTATTCTCAGGTGTGACCGGTATTCAGCGGCACATACACACATCCTCATCTCCAGAATTAGAGCTCTGATTGTTCAAATATTTAAGTGATCACCATGACAGTTGCCAGCTCTCTCTTTCTTTCTGCCTGATTGTCTATGTTCCTGTCTCTATCTCTGGCTCTTTTCCAAATCAGTTCCTCCCTGCTTGAACTTCACCACAGAGTGTCACGCCACATGAAGTCACACTCACAGGGTGAAGATATAAATAAACAGACATGTTTTGGGCAATGTGGTGGCTCAATGTTGCCTCACAACAAGTAGATCCCGGGCATTGTGTGTGGAGTATTTTTTTATGATTCAGTTTAAGATTTATTTCTTAGCTTTTCATTAAAATTTCTATTTATATGTATGCAGTATACTTTACCACCTGGATTTCACTAAGAAAACAGGTAAGGGCCTTCTGGATGGTTACTGCAGTGATTAATATGTTTTAGCTGGCAACACAGTGAGGTCAACTGATTACCTAAATATTGTGAATGACCGTGTTTTTCTTTTAAAAGTGGTTCTTGACCACGAGACCTTAATTTTCCCACATGTATTGGCCACCACGGTGTCCAGGCCTTACCCCTACTGCAAGGCTTTGGGATATGCTAGAGAAAACTTTACACAGTGGTCCGATCCCATCACCAGTACGTGAGCTTGGCGTGAAATTTATGCAACTCTGGAGGGAAATAAATGTGGTGACACTGCATAAGCTTTTAAAAACAATGCCACAGTGAAGGTGTGCTGTTAATAAAGGAAAAGGCTATCTAAGAAATATTAGTATAGTATAGCAACCGTTAGGCCATGCAGGGTGTGTGTAATTCATGTTCAACTTTACACATATTCCATAATTTGCTCTCTAATGTGATATTGATGTACAAGCTATGAATCAACAAGCTGCCAAAGGTTCGTCAAAGGTGTACATTGGAAGCTGACATACTTCTCTCCTAGTAATGAAATACTTAACTTAACTTGATTTAGACAAGTCTAGGTGGATTTAAAAATATAAAGAATATTCAGATATATTTTACATACAGAATATGAATACTTCAATCATTTATTTAAATGTAGGCCACACCAACAACTTGTCAGTGTTCGACTCGCTTTTTGCAACTAGTCTTTAAATATACAATAAATTCATTATATTATTATATTTAATGCACAGTAGAATACATTTATGTGATGGAGCAATAGCAGGCTCACCAACAAGTAGGTACACTAATTAAACCAAATTACACATTAACAAACATTTTGTCTTTTCGTGTGCAAAACCAAAAATTTGAAATGAGCGTGATTGTGATGGAATATTCAATCTGTGCAAATTAAAGTAAAAGCAATTATATTATATCTATATTATATTTTCAATGATATTTTCATCAGCTGTATTTTAAATCAGTTTAACCATAATTCAATCATTTCTGTTTTAATCATTTTAATTTTGTCAGTCCCATCTCTAATACAAATGTGTTTGATCATTCTATCCAACACTAATGACCTCTGCTGAAACGCTTCCATACACTCAGTAAGCGAACAGTGATGTGTCTTTACAGATGTAGAGCCAAGCTTCAGCCTTCCATGGCACATCCGTTTGGAGTGACAGGCTGCCATTCTGACTTAAGCTAATAAAAAATAACCTCCACTTTGCCTCCAGAGCTGACATATTGCATATGCGGATGCAGGAGGAGCAGCAATTTATTTCTTCACAAGGGGTCACTTGTATTTTTAATAATTCATCCAGCATATGTTGAGATGTCAGTAGCTCCGCTTTGATCAAAAGCTAGCCTGTCTCTCGCTGAGCCATCAATTTCCAATGAAAGTATTTGGACTTCAACACACACCTGCCATGAATATGGCACGTACATCTTCCTTATATTCCCTTGCACAACACTCTGAGTTGGTACACTCGTAGAAAAATATTCTTCTGTGGTTCATGGCAATAAAATGTTATCATTGCAGTAGATGGACTGATTAGATGGTGAAACAGTGCAGAAAGCGATACGGCCTGAGAGAGAACATGGCAGCAGATGCTGAATTTTCACAAGTATTGCTTTCTGCTGCCCCCTTGGGATGTCCATGTACCTCTGGCTCCTCTCTGTTGGTCTTGGGGTTCTCAGTGCCTATCAATGAGCTTTGATAGGATTTTTTTTTGCAGTCGCTAGGTCACATTAGGTCCATCACTTTCATCTATGTTTGGTTTTTTTTGGTAATAAAATGCATTCTAGTTGATGTTTATGCTCTCCCTACTGTATGTGTTTAGTCCTCAGGGGGGCATTGCACTCTGTAAATACCTCTCTCTGTGTATGCTCTAATGGCTCTTGATTTGGACAGTCAGAATATGAGGAAAAAAGACAGAAATCATTTCACCTCTCTTTCCTGGTGAGATCTTAATGTTGTTTATTCACACTTTCCCATTTGTTGCTACAGGTGAGAAATGGTTGTTCAGACAACAATCACATGAGGCACTAAACCACACACAGCACAGCCTCTTCTGTGTGGTAAAATGAAATCAAATTACAAAAGTAAGACAAGTAAAATAGAGTAATATAAAAATGAGAATTCTTTAGGGACTAGGAGGTGGAGGCACAAGCATCTTTCCATATCCTAACACACACACACAGACACACAGACACACACATACACATCACAACCCTTTCTTTTTTTTTTTTTGCTATGTGTAGTTTTATGAGAAATTGTGATATTGCCGTCTGACACCTTGTAGTTATTCAAGAGCCAACTTAGTATTCATACAAACATAATTAGAGTGTAAGTGGACAAAGATATTTCCCACAAGGTAGTTGGATAATAAAGTTAGGTTACTATGGCAACTGTCTGCACAGATACAATATAAAGGAAGAGTGAAGAGCAAAGGAGGAGAAAGACAAATCTATCTATCTATCTATCTATCTATCTATCTATCTATCTATCTATCTATCTATCTATCTATCTATCTATCTATCTATCTATCTATCTATCTATCTATCTATCTATCTATCTATCTATCTATCTATCTATCTATCTATCCATCCATCCATCCATCCATCTATGAAGGTTGGATTTACTACAGGACCGTTATATTAGACAACATTAGTTTTAGCCAGGTCGACCCCATAAACTCCCAACTGAGTCAAGTACAAACCACATTTCCAAAATACAATCAAGTCAGTCAGTGAACACACTGAAAATCTTTCCAGCCTACTTTTGTCAGATAAAGTTTCAAGCTAATTTAGTTTGTATTATATTTTAGGAAAGTTTGCTTATGTAAATGTATTTTTATCAACTTAAATGAATCACATTGTATTAAATAAATTTGCTTACCACCCATTTACAGTAAGGTTGGCTGCAGTGTTTTACTGTAAATAGGATGCTGAATATTTCTTTCTCTGGGTTCTTTTTGTTACGCACCAGACGTTTCACTGAGTGAGTCTATTCATTTTTTTTTTTCATAGCTACACTGTGCATGTATCTACCTGTACAGGCTGGTGTTTCATGACCTGCACAAAGGGACCTAGAGGATGCATAAAAAAAAAATGTCAGCCACCTATGCAAGAATATACTTATATACATATATTGTGCACTTCTTTTATTATTGATTAGCTTACTGTGTCAGTTAATAATAAATGTCACAAAGTAGTCATAGAATAAATGTCCCACATCTACAAGTAGCTCAGATTACCACAACACAAAACAATGAGGTGCGGGAAGATTTTGAAAAGTTGCTTTAAAATAATTAATGATTATCACTAAAATGGCTGATTGTTTTTCTGTCGATTGACTGACTAATGTTTTAGGCCTATACGAAATACCGTACATATGTATGCATGCATATGGTCACAATTAGCCTCACCATATTCCTGCAAAATAGAACATACTGAGTTTTTAGATGAATGGCAAATCAGCCAGCAGCGTATGCTGAGGCCACAAACTGGGAAGTTTTGATAGCTTCAGCTTGACTGTGCTTTACTTTTGTGATCCATTGTAACAGCTGAAACCAAAAGGGCTATAGCTGCCAACCTGAACAAGCAGCAAACAATAGCCACCTTTTAGCCCTACAGGTGGTGGGTTTTTGGTGCAGAAATCATGAAAATATTCCCTCAATTTAGCACAGCTACCTGTTTCTGCCAACATATACACACATTGAACTTTTTCTTTGGGGAGTTGCAGTAGCGCTGGGGTGTTTTGTTTACTTAATTTATCAGCACAGCACTCTCTCTGCTCAGATATTGCTCAGCTACTTGCCACATTGTGGTGAAAAGCCTTGCTGGACTTTCCGTTTATGAAATAATATGTGCACTTAGTTGCTGTTTCTCATCAAAAGCAGGCTCACTTTTCTTTGCTTTCTATGTTGAAGGGTAATTGGTAGTGCACGGAGAGCTGGTCACACACAGTTAGGGTTGTCATACAAAATGTATGATGAGCTCATAAAATGTAATTTAGTTTTCATTACAGGTAACTCAAAATGCTTCCTTTTGGCCTACCAATACAAACAACCCCAGAATAATTTTATTCTGTTGTATGTTTAATTTTAAATAGATTAAAATTCAATTTTCCCATCATTAACCCATTGTGACAAAGTGAAAACATGGTTTTATAATATTTTGCTAATGTATTAAAATCTAAAAACATCAATCTCTCATTTATAAAAGCATGCAGACCTTTTTATGGACTCTAAAGTTTGGTCAGGTGCATCCTCAAAATGTGTATTTAGTCTGACTGAAGTTCACAGTTTGTAAACTAAGTTGATTGGACGTTTGTTTTTTTCTTTTTTTTTTTTTAAGGGTACAAATGTGTTTATAAGACCCCACAAATCCTAATGCATGTCAGGACAAAAACCAAGCAGCAACGTCTGAGGAACTCTAATAAGAGCTCTGTGGTAATATAGTGATGAGCTATACGGTAGATGAGGACAAGCATATGAAACCATTTCTTTGAGTGTTCCCATGAGCAGAATAGCCTCATTTTAGAGACGTCTGGAGACACCACATTCTTTCTAGAGTTGCCTGTCAGACCAAACTTAGTAACAGGACAAGAAGGAACCTAGATCATAGAGGGGACCAAAAACCCAGAGAATATTCCATCAATCACCCCTTTATGGCAGAACGGGAAGCTTTACTTGAGTAGTAGATGTTTGACAGCCCATTTTAAATTTGCCTAACAGAGGAGAATGCAGCCAAATGACTTTGGGACAATCTACAACTGTCATTCAGTGGCCTAGCCAAAGCCCAGACTCAAGAACATCTGTAGAAGGACCTGAATATAGTACATGACAGATGTTACTTCTGACAATACCTGGAGACGATCTACAATGAGACAAATTGCCCAAATCCAGGTGTGCAAAGCTTGTGGAGACTAATCCAGAAAGAAGATGAGGCTTCTACAAAGTATTATAAATGAAATAATCCAATTTAGATTTTAATACCTTGCAGAAATAAAAAAAAACATGTTTTTACTCACTCATTATTGATTATTAATTGTAGGCTGATGTACAAAAACTGAAATGTCATCCATTTTAAATTAGGTTTCCAGTGCAATACGTGTAAAATGTGAAGGACTTTCTGAAAACACCATATAATATATAGTGTTGCTAGAGTGCTGCATGACTGATTTTCCAGTTCTGGTATATTTCTTTTGCAGGTCTGATTTCATTCACATAAATAACAGGATCCATCCCTTTTATAGTCTGACTACACAAAACAATTTTCTTCTGCTGCTCTTCCTGTAATGGACGAATTGATGACTACAGAGACTTGCAAATGAGTCTGTCTGTGTATGAAAATAGCCATTGCTCTCTTATCCTGCGATCCATCTTCTTTGGTAAAATATCCATGAAAGATTACATGTGTGACTGTTGTACATATGTGAAGTAAACCTTTCCTGCTGTAACTGTCTGGTAAATGGTAAACATGTATTAAAAATGTAAACTTAATAACTAATAACTGAAGATAAAAAATTTAGTATTTTATAACAATATGATCCATAAACATTTTTTGAAGGTTGTACAAAATTAACTTTTCATTGAGTATTTTTTTTTCTATTTAATTTATACACTAACCTTGCAAAAATGTTTACCAGGTAAATTTAATTACAGTTAAATAAAGAATTGTAATACATTCATTACAAATTCAATAATACATGTACTGTAAACTTGTACCACCCATTATTTTTCATGGGCTACGTAAGACCCTGTGTCAGTGATTAATTAGCAGGTTGTCCCACTTATCACAGTAGAGCTTAATTAAACTACTCATTTGCATTAGTGCTCAGTGAACCTTTGATTAATACAAGCGTTTCTGGATAATTTGGATATGTACCACGAAAAGGAGAAACTACATTTGTTCTCTGAAATATGAATCTGTAATTCTGAATGATCTTGGAGCTGAGTCTGCAGGATTTCCGGCTCTGTGTGATCACCCAGGCACTAATGAGTAAATTTTGTTGCTGTGATCAGCATCAGCCGATGACAAAATGTACCGAATCTGCAGCGTTGAAGTTAATAAAACACAAACTGCAAGGGGTAAAACCCTCAGAACACTGACATCGGAGCCATTCTCAGTGAAGTTTGACACTGTATACAAAGTGCTAAATTACCTGACAAACACCTTGATACTCTACCTTCTATTTTCTACAGTACATGAGGTACCATTCACCTGTGTGAAGTGTATTTATTTTCCCACCGTGTCTCTTTGAGTTATGAGCTTCTTTCAGTCTGAGAACAGTAGAGAAATGCTGCATAACATCAAGCAGAAATACAACAAGAGCTCTCAGCTGCTGGTGGAATTTTCGCTCTCGGAGGCGTTTGCAATTTTTAAAATAAACTTTTTCTGTCCTTGATGATTTTCTGCATGCCATAACCATTTATTTACTCACAGTTTAATAGGACATGATTTTCTCAAGAGCGCACTAAGAGCACTGAATGTCAACATCAAACGGCTACGTTTTATACATGAGGTAAAGTCTTGTCCTTAAGCCTTCCTCATGCAATCCTGTGATGGCTGTAAGTAGCACACATTGAAGCTGGCTAAACGTATGTACAAATAAGCAAACAAATAATTGAGAAATGTGTTATGGTTTTTTTAAATGATACTTTTATAGTACATGTTGTAGTTATTAAGGAAAATTCAATGTTTGTAATATACATACCAAATGAAACCTGTTTCTGTTTCAAGAAAGTTGTTGATGCTAAAAGAGATTATTAAAACAACTTGCAGCTTGCATTCAGCTGCAAGCAGTAGTAACAGATGAATTAATTGACATAATATGAGCTGATGATGAAACCAATAAATATGCTTATCTTCTAAAGGTTGCTCAATTATATCTAATTACTGGATGAACAGGAAATAATTAGTCATGGCGATGATGGTTAATCTTGAGAAAAGGATGAGTGCACTCTGTGAAGTGTCCATGTGTTATCATCAACCCTCTGTTAAGGATTAAAGGAATATTAATATATGCATTTACCAAGGGAGGTGATGCTAAGCCAATGCCTGGCTAAAAGCAGGGAATTATGAGAGCAGGAAAAGGACTCGGGGTCCTTTGATCGGATTACTGTATTTATCCAGCAAGTGTTTGTAACTCAGGTGTCTCAGCCACTCACAGGGTCTGAAGCCTAGCCTATTATTTCCTCTGATTAGAACATTGTTAATTCACTCTTTCAGCCAATCAAGGAACACTTTGGTGACAAAGTGAAGCAAAACTTTTAAACTCTCAACTTCATAATGTAGCCAGATTAACGTTGCAAATTCTGCGAGACTGCAGACGACACAAGCATTGTTCCAGGCGGCACTTCCTGCAATGCACCCCTTACTTTAGAAACTCCCCCTATTTCAGAAATTTATTAGGGGATTTGTATTTCTAATGACACCTGCGCCCTGCCACCAGAGAAATGTAAATAATCCCATCATAGAGCCTCGACTCATCAGCGACAGGCTAATCCCTTGTTTAAGGCAGTTACACCGACCCCACCCATTAATACTGCCTTCATAAAGACACAGCTTAGCATACATTACAGACTTATAATGTGGCGAGTGCTTACAGCAAACTTGAGAAATCTCCCTCTCTGCTCCAGGAAGAACATGTCACCTCTGCTGCTTTCATAAAGGGTTCTGCCACGCCGCATCACAGCTTTCTCTTTCAAATGCAATGAAAAATAGAAAAAATAAAATAAAATAAAAAACTCTCATCTCTGTGATGTATTGGGACAGAGTTGGAGCAGTAATAAATTAGACCAAGCCAAAAGGATTTAGTCCTTGGAGAGAAATGTTAAGAGAAATGGAGAAGTCAAGCACAAGAACTAAGATCTTGTGACGGCCCCTCTCCCACAAGTAGTTGTAGTAGTTTTTAAACTTATGCAGCTTCACGGTATGTGATTCAGTAAAGCAGCTGAGAAAAAGTCATCCGGCATGTTCTCTCCTCTTAGTCGTACATATTTGCAAAAGTGAACTGTAATATGCAAGATATGTACAGTAGCTTTTCTCGTGTCAAGAAATGTGACTAAAGATTAGGCAGCGTGGGTTTCTGTTAAACCTTAATACTGGAATATATCTGCATATATGTAGACAACAGTATAGTTATGTGTACAGTAAAGATATTACACATAAACATGTTGTGACAAGTCAGAGGATTACTTAATTAGAGGCCAAGCGTGTGATGATGAATAACTGTAGGTGTGATGTGCAGAGGCTGTGATATAGGAGCCTTGTTATTATACAATTGATCAGTGGCTTATTATTACTGATTAGGGAATATACAGAAACACCTTTTTTTTTATCCTTTAAAACAGAAAAATGAATTGAAAAAAAAAAAACCAATACATTCTTTTTCATATGACTATATATTTCACAATATATTAACCAGACATGTAAAATGTTGACTCATTGTTCAAATTAATGCATTGAGGTATTAGTGATCTTTTAAAATCTGAAAGTGCCTAAATCCTCTGAAAATTACTTTGAGCCCATTTATGTCATTTGGCTAAAATTAAATCATACAGTACTACAGATGATGAAAGGTTATGACTGATTCGCACCCGCTCATCATCATTGCCATTATCCAAGTCTTGATTACTTTTCAATTTTGCTGTGTAACAGCGATGGCCTAATGGCCACAAAGATCTCTCTTGAGTGTTTTTTGTGCTGGTAGGAAATGAAAGCAGTCACACTTATGAGCAATAATGGTAACAGTTCATAAAACGAGCACAAACTCTCGGTTGCAAATTACACGTCATGCACACTAGGAGAATGTGAACATCTTGTTCCTCTGCTATATATGAGATTATGTGACAACATATCTTTCATCAGATAGTTGCACAGTTGTCTGGCAGCATAAACAGAAAAATACACCATATTAGTGACAACACCTACCTTCTACTGAAAGCCAAATAACTAATTATACCACTTATTTAATTACAATTATATGACATCATAACAGTGTGAAAGGTGACTGATCAACTGATTAACATTAAACGAAGTGGAAGTACATAGATAAAACATTGCAGTGAGTTAAGAATATAACTTTTCAGTATACAAGTGATAGTGTTTGCTAAACAATACAGCAACCTGGAGTTGAGATTGGTGTGACAAGTACAAATAATTTTGTACAGTCTACGTGCCGATATGTTCGACACGCTCTAGCAGTTTCACTCACTGCTGTAATGTCACTGCAGCTAAATCAGCCTTGAATCTCATGGTGTTGAAAGGGATTGTTTTAATAGCTTTTTGGGTTTATCTGTTGGGAGTTTGCATTGACCCTGTAGGTGTGTATTGGAGAGCAGCACTCCCTGCAGCTGAGCACTGCTGTACAGTGAAATGAAAACAATCTTGACGATGAAAAGTATGAAAATAAGGCAGAGGCTGAAAAGAACAAGACTTATCTTTCTAAAGAGAATAGAAAGCAAAAAAAAGGATTTTTTTCTGATCCATGTATTCTACTTGATTTATTATTTGTTAGGGTTTTTACGCATTCCTACACTACTTCAGCATTTGCCCTAACCATTATACTATGGAACTTTATACTGCAAGCATTTTCATTACAGTGCTTAATATAACTTTTTAGTGGGTTACTATTCCATAGCACTATATTGCTCCCATTCAAACTTACAGAATATATGCGTAAAGGGTATATTTAAAGCTTATTATAAATGTTGGTTGACGTTAAATGTGCAGCATGATGTATGTTACATACCTACTCTCACCTTTAGCATAGAATCTATGATGCTGTGGCTTTAATAAGAAATGATAACTAGCTAATTAAAATGTTCCTTGACTAACACAGCACACATCAGTTAAATATAGTCATGGTAAATAGCTACTGTTTAAAGTTAGACAACAACAAAGTTAATGAAGCATGCTACTGTGCATCTCAGGAATAAAAAACTGGTTGCTTCCCCGTCCCAGTCACCATCCAGTAGCATTGGAAATACCAGTCTAATATAGTATGTAGGTGTGTGAAATAAACATTAAGTTTAGTCCCTGAGAATATAAACTACACTGAAACATTAACTTTTCATTTAAGTTGCACTGCAGTAACACTCACGCTGAAATACTGCTGTATCAATATTTCATTCTCTAAACCAACACATAGCACATCATTTTACAATACGCCATAACACTAATTCATAAGAACCAAATAAATATTATTACTAGATATTCTTTATGATCTCATCTCATGGATCTCATAGCAAATTTCACTTTGTTGTCTTTTAAAATCTTAAAACTTAATTAAAACATGTCACCGAGGATGACATTATTTAACAGTATTCTTCAGGAGATGTACATGTACTGTACTGCTCCCATGCTCCCGCCCATTGAATTTTCTTTGTGAAATCACTGTTGCAACAGTCTCTTTGAACATGATCTGATGACATAAAGTCTCGTAGAGTTTGTTGACGTGTACAGTGGCCTTTGTTTCCTGCTGCTTTAAAGGGTCTCAAAGCCACATTCTTTGGCTGCGGTCATCTTTGTGCATCATATAAATATGTAAGTACAAGGACTGAGACTCTGTCTAGATATTCACCAGACAGAGTCATCCTGAAACCACTGAAAGAAAAAGTGACATGTGTGAGAATACAATGGTTGTGACTGATATTTCATTTGTTCCTCAGCCTAATTAAAAATCACTTATGTACTCAGCTCAGCTTTAAAAATCTGATCAAGAGTGATCTACAGCATAGGTGCAGTTGTATTTATAGTCAACTAAATGGGTTAATGCTAGCAGTGGGTTGTAAGAGACCATAGTGCTTTCTGATTACATTAGAGACCAGCAAAAGGACAGACTTGCTGGCCAGGGATAATTTCCTATATTACAGTTGCTTGTTGCCTCATAACTATTGTGTCTTTCTATGATGCAGAAACTGCTCTCACACAAAGACCCAGACTCTGGGTCTCTGGCTGTACCTTAGGTCTCTAAATACCTGTACCTGCACCTTGGAGTTTGATAATCATATTGCAGTTTCTGCACTCTCTGTTGGATACCAATAGATCAGCCTGTACCTTGAAGGTACATGTGGCCACCATCGTGGCCCACATGGAGGAGTGTGAAAACAAACTGTAGTGTCACACAGACTTCTTATCTATTTTCTAAAGGGGACTCGGTGGTAGAAGCCTCATGAGTTCCTCCGTGGGATTTGTACTGAAGCCAAATTTGGAGTGCTAGAAGTGCTTTGTCTGCTCCCTTTTGAGCCCTAGAGGAAGCCTTAGTCAAAGGGGCCGTCTGCCAAAACGACCTTTCTTCTTGCTAAAGCCCCAGTAAAGAATGTGGGTAAGCTCCACACCTTGTTCATGAGCCAAGTGTGCATGTGCAGGAACTCCTCATTCCTCACCAGAAGACTGCCTGCGTTGCATGCCAATCAGGCCTCTGAGTTGGCAGCATATGACCTTGCTCATCAACAATGTGAGGAGGATGAGATATCAAAACACTGTCACCCAGTGTGGCCTGGCTCCATAAATGGAGGAAATGACAGGGCTTTGCCAGTCTGAGTGTCTGTTTGTTTGGATCATGGATTGTGCCCTGTCCAAATAGAGGCTCTGCAAATTGACTGTACAGAGGAGGCATAGACTGTTGAGGTGTACATGTCTGAAACTGTATCTGAGCTTTGTTGAGAGCTGGTCTGTGTCCATGTCTGAGGCTCTGTTGTTGACCTGCGGGTTACCTGGGGGCAGTTCTGCCTGCAATAACCAAGAGTCTTGCAGATGTAAGAACTGTGTGAAGACATCCATGATGCCATCATCTCTACCAAACACTGTAAATCCATCAAAGATTAGGTCACAAATTAAAAGGGCAAGTTGTGGTAAGATCTGTGCTAACTACATGATCTGTTTTGTAGTGTAATATCACAGGTAGTGACTATTATCTTGCAGATAACAATCACAACTTGTGCTGTGTTGTACTATGAACAATATCTCTTATACCCAATTAAAGATTTTAATGATGATGATGGATTCACATGTGCATCTTGGGGGCGACTGGTGAATGCTGTTGATATTTGCAAATAAATGAGTTATTAGCGGGACATATTGTTTGTTTTGTAATTATACATAAACAAGATCTATAACTGAAACAGTTACTGAAACAATACTTTACTGAACAAATAATTTCCATGGCTTGGAATAATTGCTTTTGAATAAATGAGAAACTAAATTATTCAAACATAACTGATACAGGATGAAAAAGCTTGTCCTCTTGTTTTCCTTCAAACCTGTGTATTGCATTACTAATTTGGTAATTTGTGAGGTTCTTTTTTTTGTTGTTGTTTTTATTTTGCACTTTCCAGAGATAGAGTGCTAATTAAAGTGTGTTACTATGGTGATGGTCATTTCTTGAATTTCCGCTGATAAAGTTTGAGTTTCTGTAAATACCAGTGCTTTATTGGTCTGTTTAATGATTATTGTGGTCCACAATAACTAAAAATAAAGTGTTAAACAGACTACTACTACCACTTCAGGTCATAAAGAAATGCATTGCCTCCCGCATAACACAGAATCTTTGTGTGTTGTGAAGGTACAGACAGGAAATGCACACCCGGCTTAGAAAAACAAGTTAACCTAAAGCTTTCAGATCAGCTGAATTGCAACTGTATTATATCAATAAGCATCACAGGAAATGCATTTGTATGAAATTGTTAAAGATTTTTACCGTAAAGTGTTATTTCGCACCCAGGTTCTGCGTTTCTGTACCAACAGTAATAACCAAGAGCAAAGCAAGAAGAGAGCAGACAGGAGGATGCTTTCTGCATTTAAATAACTTCACAGGTCCTCCATTAAAAAGATTAAAGAATGCAAATAAATGGAATATGTGGTGGAGTCACTACATGTGTACTGAAACTATGATGAAACATCATGTTTTCAAGACAACACAATCCAGTTATTTATAATTTATGTAATTACTAGCAATCATTCCCATGGTTTCCTAACTTCCTATAGAGGTTTAAAATAGCAGTTTTGTTGATTTAGTTTTAGAACAGTAAAGTCTTTTAGCCAGCTGGTCAGCTGAACATGCAAACATGTGAAATTACATCTTTAGTGTAATGTTAAATGCCTAGCAATATGCAAATTAACAAATATTACCTGGATTTAAAGTAAATAAGTCATATCATTTAAACAGACTACACACAGCTATGCAACTTTATTAAAAACTCAAATAATAGATGTGGTGCTTATGTGTATTACAGTATATTAGACCATTCTTTCCATATTATTAGCACATTACATAATTCTTTTCAGGATAAAGCACTAACCAAATCCTTAACATATAATGGGAGCCATTTAATAAAGTATGTATCAGTGTTGCCTCATTGAGCCACTATCTCCATCATCACTAAGAGTCTGAGGAAGGTGCCTGCGACAACTTGATCAAACAGACAGGGACTGAGAAGTGATAGGAAATTCTCTTCACCCCTAAAATACATATTTTATTAAATTGTTACAAATAAGTTGATGTGTAAAATAATAAATTAAACATCAGATAATGTGTGTTATGACTGCACATCTTACAGATTCATCTCTTGATCAAAATATGTTTAAATTGTCAGGGATAGCATGATGACAACATTTAAAGATTTAAAGATTGCGTTCTTTGAACACTGACAGACACAAATTATTTTGTTAGAGGGAAAAAGTAAAAAAATACAAGCTGTAAACAAATAGAGGATACATCAGCCATCTGAAAAACATGGCAAAAATAATCCAAAACACTTTAAGGTAGTGAAAATCAGGGAGAATTTGATCAATAGGGGGTCAGATTCAGTTCAGTTTTGCAGTATATGAAGAGGTCATCTTCTCAGCTTTAGCATCTTATATTTGCTTGTAGCTACGTGACAACAATCATGTGGAAGACTTCAAACTTGACAGTTGACCAGAAGACGACCATCAACACCCTCTAGTGACAGAGAGTCATCTCTGAAAGGGCTGGATGTTCGCAGAGTGCTGTATCAAAGCATGTTCATGGAAAGTTGGCTGGAACGGAAAAGTGTGGTAGGAAAACGTGAACTGAGCATCAACCGTCCTCAACTGTCACTGGGCTGGGAGCTGACACCCAGAATGAACTGGGTTGTACAAACACAGTAGCTGGGACATCTTAGGGGTTCATCTTGCCACTGCTGCCCCCTCATCACCTACGTCCAATATATTAATTAAAAGATTTAGAGATTCCAGAGAAGGATCATATTAAATCAGTACTTGAAAGACTGTAATCTTTAAAAACTGCAAAAGTGCAGTTGACATTGGTAACGTGCAGACTTGTGAAGTCACCATTGATGCTAAAAGGTCAAAATTCTTTTCTTTCAATATTCAATTGTCTAAATGCTATTTTCTATAAGACGCAGGTTTGAAATCATTTGTAAATTAGTCTGTTTACTTACATTTTCCTCCTAGTCTCCTACTTTATAGAAATAGGGCTGTATATTGCTATTATCATCTCTGCAGACATGGTTCCCCCGTCACTGGCTTAAATTAGATTATTTCTGGGTGCTTCACTGGTCTCAGGCAAACAGCCGGTGTTGGTTTGTTTGGTAATGTGGTGAGCCACATCAAAGTCTTGGCAGTTCTGTTGTGAGGCGACCACTTTGAAGTGAAACACAAAACACTGCTGCAGTGACTGCTTATCAGCAACAACTGCTTATCACGGAAGATGTGAGGACGGATGGTGATTGATGAAATGAACTGATGAATTGGCAAATAGAATTGAAATGTGCATTTGTATTGAGTGTACAGTACATTTGATCACAAATGATTCAGCTGTGTCCCGCAGCGTGTGGACATATCAAAGAGAACATTTATGGGCATTTTGGAACACTACGCCCCATGTTGGTTTAAGCTATTTCATTCATTAGATAAGTCATTAGATAGGGCAAAACTCTTCTGCTATCGACAAACAATCATCTGGCAACTCTAAAAGGAAAAAAGCACTTTCTGAACTTGAATGAAGCAGCTATATACTGAAGGACACATTTTAATACGAGTGCCTCATTTTAATCGCCTCATAATACAGGACTGTAGGTCAAGAAACATCACGATTATGCTACTGGAATCATCCTTTTACATCTTTCTTTCTTTGTCTTCGTGTTCACATTTCATTTTAATGTCTACATTTAACTGGTCTTCTCTGAAAACTCTATTGAGTTTGTCTCATATGGTGCAAAGAACATTTCCACACAGTTCCTTTCTCAGTTGCTTGTTTATCAAAGCATGTGTTTGGATTGCTGTGGTGTCGTTGCAGAATTTGCACAGTTATCAGGAGCAATTCAGGAAAACACTGAGTCAGAATAAAGGGAGAAGAAATATATAAGTTACAGAATGTATCAGCAAAAATGGTTTTATATATGGGTCTGTCAGTTGGTTGGTCCACCACTTTGATTCAGATTGAAATATCTCAATTTAAAATAATTTTGTTGTCCCTGGCCCAGCTTTAAGCAAAGCGTTGCTGTGGCATATTTTTTCTAAATACAGTCACATTTGTCTGTTTCAACATTTGACACATAGTTTTTTGAACCATCAAACAAATACAGATTTTATGTGATTACTATTTATGTTTATTGTACTTAAATTAATTCAAAATTCAGCTGCTTTAACAACGTCATCAAGATGAATCCAAGTTCTTAGTTGGGGGAATGGCTCAGTGAATATGAAATATAAAGTTTTTGCAAAGTATCTTAACACACATCACCAAGCTATGTATCACTGTTCCAGCTATTATGACCCATGAGTAGGCATTTTACCTACACATATTATCTACATAATTACTACGTCCTTTTCTTGCGTGAATTTATAAGTATACCATCCTGAATGTCTGATACAACCCTAATACACATTAACAAGATTCACTCAGAAACCTGCATCTGGTGATTTCTTATCAGGAGCAGGAGTGCAAATTAAGTGATAATTAATTAGCAATACTTTTCACTGACTATCTGTCACACTGACAGATCATCTGTGCTGGTCTGCCCCTTGAGTAGAAATAGGAAGCTAAGAGTAATTAAGTACCTTTGTGGAAAAGTTACAGTGAAGCTATGAATCACATGACGTTAACTGCCATCAATTTGGCTCAGAGAGTGAAGGGTGGTGGACCATCAAGAGCTCCATTTACAAAAATCTACGTAAATAGACAGATAAAGGCCATGTTGATTGTTGGAGTTTTGAATGACTGTTGCATGCATAATGAAACTACGGGTGACAGTAATTCTCTATTGACTAAGAATCTTTTCAGATAGTGAGTCATTGTGTGGGATGAAGAAAACCATTACAAATTTCAAAGTGAAAGTGTCCCACTTTGGCATTGTGCAGGGTGCAGAAGGAGATCATGGCAATCTGAATCTTCAGTGGTTGATTATTTTGTTAGACATGATTATTTTGGTATCGCTGTCTATCATAAATTATTGACAATTAGTCAAGGCTTATCGAAACGTGAGTGGCTGCTTTGAATTATGAATCAGGAGATTGTGGATGTTTGGACTGAGATAGATGAAACAGTTGGTAATCAATATGCACATCTTCCTGGCACCTAAAGCTAATAAAGATCTGTCAGGGGGAGCCAGACAGTTTGGCGCAGAGAATATTTACAGGGGGAGATTCTCCACTAATTGTCAGAGTATAGTATACCCATTAGACAGATTGTTGGTCTCAACGCTACACCAGTGCCATTCACTGGTGCTTTTACAGTATAATTGGATTTATTACTCTGAACTATGTGGAGTTGACAAAAAGCATAACAAATCAACAACACATTGCTGCAGTGACTCAAAGACCAACATATACAATACAAGATTTACTGTAAACAGTACACAGCTGTTTCAGGCTTTTTATATTCCACATCTGGCTCTACGTTATGACTACTGTACAGTTACAGTAAGGCAAAATCTGAATTGTGATGGAAACACACTGTGGTTGTCCAATGAACCATGTTCTTGTTATAAAGTCTCTCCACAGAATGCTAACTGTATCTGACTAAGTTTAAACACATTAAACAGTTTCTTGCAGTATCATAGTATGGCGCAAGCACCCCCAATTACAACATGGCCTTGCAGTCTGCCCTGACTGTCAGTTAGATCACACTAAAACTGCAAAGGCAGACATTTCACTTTGAAAGGATTAATAATGAAATCTTGCTCTTTACACAGTTTTTCACTCTGACATTGGAAGAAATTCTCTCTGCTGCAAGAGACTGTTAAAGTGGATGAGTGGACTTGGGGAGAGAATTGGCTGCAATTGTCACAAGAGCTTGTGACTTCAATAGCATCGCCTTTAAAAGCTTGGTCACACTTTAAATCCCTTAACTGTACTGTGTGTCTGCTAGTATCTTGCACTTTGTTTTTTGGCATGCTCATCATGATAACATTGATGGTTGATGCTTTTTTCAATGCTGTGGCTGAAGAGAGAATGAGTCACATTGTATCACTGGCCCTGGAATTAGAAGACGCTGAGACGAATATGAGTTTTCAAACACAATCATGATCTGAAAAACTGTTAAAGTTTTATGCAAAATTGAGCAAAGATGAGGAAAAAATACTGCATTGCACCAAAACACAACATTGAGATGTTCACTAATTCATGGTCCAGTGTTTGTTCATGCATGCATGTGTAAACAGTCATTTAAACCTGCTTTCATAAGCATGTTTCATACATGTATCCCCCTCATTTGCATGCTCAGAGGCACATTGTATTTTAGCCCTCATTATGTCAACTGTTTTCTTCAGATTCCCTGCAGTACAAATGCTCACAGAACATAAGCTGTGGTTGCAGAGGGAAATTTTGTGAATCCTCAACAGAGACAAAGAATCAAAATTAGCAAATGATCCCAACCTTTCCATAGCATGTGCCTATAAATGGCCATAAAGACGGCCACACATAAACATGGTCCAAACCACATGCGCTTGCCTCCTAATGTGGTGACACTGCAGAAGAGGGGCGAGAGGGATGACCCATAATTCATCACCCTGCACTTTGGACATCTGGCGCTGAGTACAACCTGAGTGAGGGGACGGCTTGGTGTAACCATCACAGTGCACGGGTGTCTGTTTCTCCAGGCTCTCTAAGCAATTGACTCATTAGCTCACTGCCGACTGTCTGGATATGCATTATTCATGTTGTGGAAGGGTGGTACGGCGAGATTATGTGTGTGTGTTGGAGTGCGAGAGTGAGCAGGGGTCTCATGAGAGGTTGATGTAAGGTGTACAAGACAGAAGATGGTCAGTTTACAAAGACATCAGACAGATGTTGGGTGGAAAACAGTGTTTGAGTGGACTAAGGGTTATTACCCTGGTATATGTGATATGTAAGTAGAAAAAAGGGTGTAGTTAGTACTTTAGCTCATGGCGAGTAAAAGTTGTACAATCGAGTTTTGTACATTAGATTACTTAATTTTGCTAAAATCTGAATTATTTTTTTTTTCTGAAGACCTGTATTTTTCCTCATTTAAGGAAGTTGTTTTACATTTTGGGAATTAACTTGTTGGCTTTATTTTACAGATGAGATGATTGACCCGACATCTATTAATGAACTGAATTCAACTAAAGGACATGAATGAGAGCAGCGCAGACTTTGTTCACTTGATGTGTGTGTTCCTTCACTCTTGTCAGTTGCCAGTTCTCCCTCAACCTACCTCTATAACATTATTTACTCAATGATTGTTGATTGTTGTTGGTGTGCAGGGTCCATACAGTGTAGGTTGGTTGCATTTCAGAATCAAATACTCACAGAAGCCAGTAACCTATCTTACTTGCTGCAAAATTTCAAATTGTGAACTATGAACACAAACTAGTTCATTTTAATCTGTGTAAACTGAACTTTGAGCTAGCTCTTGTGAAGTGTGAACTTGCACATCACTGATGAAATCCGCCTACGAACAGCCCTAAAGCTTATTAATTGACATGTTGTGTTATCTTAGTGTAATTCATACAGAACTGTGTAAAGTGTAAAAGTGTGGGATCACTGGGATCTTTGGGCTCTTGGATAAGTCAGGATCTTGGATAAGTTTCAGTTCTGTGGGCAAAGTCTGGCAGGATGATGGGGTAATCAGCCAGCCTGAAGTCTAGAGGAAGCAATGACAGATGATAATGCAACACTCTAGTGATCGAAACAGGTATCAGAAACCGAGCACAGCACTAAAATCTGAACAATATACACTTTAAAAGCATTTGTTCTGGGACACCATGTGCTTGGTGGCTTGCCAATGGGCTTTGGTAAGAGTTGAATTTATCACCTAGAGCCCCCTCCAGTACAGGAAGAGATGGATCGTAACAGGCCTGTTGTTTCTCTCCTCGGCACTGAGAGCCCGGCATGATAGAAGAGAATGGATGTTATTTCCTTGTATTTGGTAATCCTGAGGCACGGTAGGCGTGCTGAGCGATACTTTTCAAAATATTTTACATTCAAACACATGAACACATGAAGCCCATGTGACGTGTCATTAGGTAATTAATAATAATGTCACATTAATTAATGTTAATGGGGTAAATAAGACAAAAGGAATGGGTTTTCACTTGATGCACACAAATAAATTCAAACAAAACAAACAAGCAAACGCCAGAATAGCACTGTACTTCCCTCGAAGAGCAGTCTAAAATTTTGTATCGATAGAAATACATGTAAAACACAGTGAGTCTGTCTTTTCCCTATATTTCTTAGGAACTTAATTCGTGTCTTGTAGCTTCCTGATCCCAAGTCAGTATGGCCAGTGAAAATTCAATCTAGTTACACATGAGAAAGAGGTTGATAGGATGTTTTCATGTCCACACCTGCAGCACTCTCAGGCTAATAAAGACTGCACTGCAGCGTAGTAGGCTTTCCAGATAAGTAAAAAGGGAAAGAAATCAAAAAATTTAATTTAAAATGAATCTACTTTTATTAATTAGAAAATGCACAGTTAAGTAGAAATATGTATATAATTTAAATTAATCCCATCGTGCCAGATATAAACGTAAAACTGGTTTAACTCAGTCAGTTTGGTCCTAATTCTTTAGCACATTAAACATCTTGTGTTCAGGTCTGCCGCCACTGTATAATTGCTAATCAATGTATTGATTGATTGAATTTATAGCAGCCCATTATAATTTCAGGACCACTGAAATTTTATTTGCTTTGGGAAAGACGGTGTACTGTGACCAATCTACTTTTATTGAAGTGATAAAGTCTACCATGATATACTGAAAACTACGTCACAACAGCGAAGGCTTAGGAGTTCAGTTTAGGTGTTCAATACACAATGCATTTTAGAAATACAACTCTCTTGTGAGAGTAACGGCAATTAAGATAGCCTGACTCTCAGTGTGTTGGAGGGGTATTTTACTGTGCATCTGTGCAATAATGGTACCTTGGGGGGCCGTCTTAATGACATGACAATACAATCTCCACTGTAAATGCTTTCTGAATTACAATGGCTTTGTGTATGTGGTTGTGTATGCATTCCAGGACATGCAAACAAATCAATATGATGAAGGTTCCCAAGAGTAAACATAATTACCAGTGAAATTAAAGCAATTGTGTCTGAGTAGTAATTACAAGCTCTAAAACTGTAAATCTGATACTTGCCAAATCACATGCTAACATACCTGCCACTTGCTGAAAACCCTTTGCCTCTTATCACACGTATGTCTCACACAGAGAGACAGATAGCACAGAGATTTTCCAGATTAACAGCACCTCTTAAATTAAGGTGGATTGTTGCATTAAGTGGATGAGAACACTGTATGAGATAAAGCCTCTCTAGATATTGGCTCGTACCTCAGCACTGAGCATCAGCTGTCAAAGTCTTTGTCCAGCAGATAACAACGCCACACTGAGAGTCATGTTTGGCCTCATGCAACTATAGCCAGTCTTTGACATTTACAGCATTGATTTGATTCTCTGGGAACCACATTGTCTTACTTGACAGGAGCTGAACAAGCAAACAAAAGCCTATACAAAAGCAAAGAAATATCCGTCTCTCTTTCACCTCAACATCTCATCCTCGCTGCTGAATCATAGCCTTGATTTGTGCCGGCTGGCTCAACTTAGCTCAAGGGTTTTATTAGCGTCTAATAGGTATGTCATTTGAAAATGACAAATCTGACAGCTATTTTACCCAGGGTGTATGGTGCCGCTGCTTTAATAGAGCCATTGGTCTGTTTCCTGCAGAAAAGACAGAAGGCGCTGGAGGAGCCATGTCTTTTTGTTAGTTTTTCCTACTGACTTAATGTGAGCTGCACTGCAAAATCTTTGTTCCACCATGAAGGGGATTGAGAGGGATTCTGCAAAAGTGTATTGTGAGAAAGCAAGGGTTGATACTTTGGTTGCAAATCCCAAAGAAAGACCTTACTCACTCATGATGTCTTCTATAATGCCGGAGCTGTGCAGACGATAACATTTACATAACAAGATGTTGTGATAAAGTGAGAAAAAAGCCTGATTGCTGAAAGCAGGGGGTACAAACTTTATAGAGGGAAAAATAAGATGTCTTATCTTTCTTGCACCCTGCAACTCTATCTCAAATGTGATGACTTTGATGTGAAGTATATTTGCATATACATATTTGAACTGGACAGTAGCTCTGTGAATCTCTGCCACACTAAGAATAAAGAACGGTGCACACTTGATGATCCACTCTAACCTCTAAACCTGTCACAGACAATCTATGATTTGTATTCATTTACTGCATTAAATTTGACCCAATCAGCTGGTGGCGACTTGTTGAATTATCCCCAGCACCATTTGTTGTATTATTATTAGCTTTATCTTTTTCCTCTCCACTGCAACAACCCAGTCTCCCCACAGGGATCATTAAAATTTAATCTAAACCGAACTAAAAATTTACAACTTGAAATTATTCTGCCCCTATACAAGGCTAGGAGTAACTGTAACTCACTGTTGAAGCAGCCTACAGTATATTATGAGACAAATAAAATAATCATCATTTCGTTGCCATAACATTTCTGGCAGCAGCACAGAAGATTTACCTTCATTTCCAGATATGCTTTATATCGACACTTATCAGATTTTAATGTATTAATTTACATTTCTGCTTATGCCGTGTGTTATTCCACATCCAGTGCATTTTCCATTCATATGAGAACATACATGTTGCTTCATGAGGCAAGACTTGAGATTAAAAAACCCACGTTTACATGATTGGTCATGGTCCTTTACCAAATTGTTTCCACACTGCCTTGTTCTGTGTTGTCTGTCCACCATGGTGCAGCAGAGTACATCTGCAATGCAGGGGGCTTGACAGTCTGCCCTCTATTTCACATGTCATTGCCTAACACTTTTGCTTTTACTCTTACTCTAAGCATCTGTCAGTGAGGTTTACCACATGGAGTCAACCATGTGTCTGGATGGTGGAGCAGATTATTCTGCAGCAGCTCTCCCTTCTCTCTCTTTTTGCTGCCACCTGTGCTTCTTACACACAAATTGAGTTTTGGTGATGACTGAAAGACAGAAAAGTGTTGCACAAGAAAGAAAAGTGACCTTCATACTATACTGTAGTACCCAGTATGTGGGGCTGCATATACCTTATTTTGTATTCAGAATGAAGTGTAAAAAACATGTTGCATACAATTCAGTTAAGTCGAAATAAAGCTATAAATAGAAATTTGAGAAAATGTGATTATGATACTCAATCTCAGCAGTTATTATGCATAGACATGGCTTGCCTTTCCAGTAGAAAGGACAGTGCATGCACCTGCATATCTGTGTGTTTATGTGTGTATTTCTGTGTTTGCATATAAATGTGTGCTTGTGTGAGTATGTGTGTTCATGACATACTTTATTCCCATCTCCCCCATGAGTCCTCCATCTCTCATTCCCGCCACCTCCCTTCTATCCCTATTGGTGATGGATCCGCATTAGAATTCATCCCTCATCATCCTGCCGAGTTATGACCTAGTAATAGTCAGCCCCTGTGGCCTCAGCAAATGAACAATAAAACCAGAGCCTTGCAACACATCTCTGGAAAAAAAGAGGAAGCAGTTAGGTGCCAAATCCTGACTTTCATTCACTCTCACAATAGCGTGCATTCCTGTTGAGCGAGGTGAAGTCAAAACAAATATGGCTTCATAGTGGCTACTTAACCTTGATGATATTCTAAGCCAACCTTTCATCCAAACAATATGAAGATTTAAGGATTTAGCCAAGCACCCTAATGCGTTAAACTTGTAACTAATAGGCATGCTGTTTTGAGATGGATGAATGCATCATTGTAAAGGGCCACATGCAAAAATCTGTCTCACGTGAAATTATACCATGCACCAGGAGATGGTGTGTGAGTGACACATACGAACACTAAATAGCACGGGCAATGACCCTGTCTGATCTTGTTTTCTGTGGTTGCTGTTTTTCACGCCAGCGCTGGATTATGATTAACTTGGCCAAGATGCCACCACATGGGGAGTTGTTTGAAAGGCGAGAGGAAAGTTGTTGCCGTGTAGAAACCGGTCCGATTGCAGGCTGCCTGGGGACTTCACAGGGATCAATACAGGCGGAGTGACAGCCGTGCACTTGATTAAAAGTGACTGCTACATCTGGCAGGCTTGGCCATTACTTTCCCACTCAGAGTCCCCGGGGTGAAAGAGCATGAAGTGACAGGCCTCAGTCAGCCCTCCATTACCACCTTTCTGCTGCTCCTCAGGTAGCAGAAGACGAGGGCAAAAATAGACTGACGGATGACCTGGGGGGAGATGAAACAGAGAAAGAAAATAAAGGTGTTGCATGTCTGTTTGCCTATGCGATTGTATACGTAAGACTGTGTCAGAATGTGTCAGACTACATGGCGATGTGTGTTTTTGAGTCAACACAGTCTGAATACATGAGCAATGTGCAGGATGCGGCTGGATAGTGTAGTAGTAAGATAACCACCCTCCATTTGGGGTACCAGGCTTCAAATACTGGCTGTGGCCTACCTCCAGTAAGGATTTGGATAAAAACATCTGCCAAATAGCTACTTTTTCAGTTTCATGGGGTATAAGTGTAATATATTTATTTATTTATTTTAAGGTTTTAAGTGCAGAGAAATATTCAAGTGCAAAAAAGGTCTGGGTTTAATTTTTGTGTATAACCTAAAGGTCAGGGTCGAACTGTCGAACACAGAAAAATGTTAAAGTAATGTTTAAAAAGATTGTCATTGCAGTTGCAGGCATCCGGACTTGAATTAGAATAGCTTTGAATTAAAATATGAAATAAAGACATGCAGGACCTACAAACTTAAATACAAAACTTCTTAATAAATAATTATTATGCTAACACAGTCAAAAGCTCGTTCAAATGTCAGGGGCATTGCCCTCTTTTATACAGTATCATCTTACACTTATTTTGTGTAAGATCTAATCTTGATCATGACCAAGTGCAAGTGCCAAGTATCAAAGGGACACTGACATTAAAAGAAGCCAGTGTGCTTGATGCTGTTAATCTCTCAGCCAGAATACAAGATGCATATTTGCTATGGAACAGTGTGAAGCCCATTGACACAGACGCAGCTTTTAATAGAGCAATAATGGACAGGCCACATGTCACTAACGAAGGCTTTGAGTACAGATGGAGCTCGTGTGGTGCTAAACATCTAAAAACAGGGGTGGCGTTCTAGTGTGTATATGTGTGTAACCGGTGGGCTGGTAGTGTCTAGCTCATGTATAACATCACAGTAGATGGAAACATTTTAAACACATAAACTAGAAAATTGTCTTTAAAGGCCTTTGTTTTGAAAAACAAATAATTTAGTGTCTGTACAGATGAATGGATGGATAAATGGGTGCAATGGGTGGAGGCCTAAGTGAGTACAGTTGTATTGAAGTTCTTGTGGAAAAACTGAGAAAGCTCTTTTTGCCATTTGGCATGCACTTCTGATGAGGTTCCTAACCTCAGGTCATCTGTTTTTGTCTCCTGTTAAGTCACTGTTACCTGGCTTCAACACCACAACACTTGTGCAACATCAGCTAAGCTTTATTCTGCACTGCACAACAAATCTGATAAGAAAAAAAGTATAGATCGGGTGATTATGCGGCAACATCTTATGCAGTAAGAAATATCTTTTTTCAGTGATTTCTAAACAGATTCATAGATGTTTGACCTTTACGTTTGCTGAAGATCAACTGTACTGTAAAGAATGTGTTTTGCTGATTATACGATTGTGTATGATGTCTGTGTGTCTCAATTTGACTGTGTTATGCTTCTGAGAGGAAGTGCGTGACAGGTCAGAGGGGTGAAAATACATTACCGCAAAAGTTTGGCTGCATTTGGCATCTGTTCACATTCGAATAATGTGTGAGTTCAGACTCTGATAGCTTGTTGATTCCCAGTAACTTCCACGCTCAAGGACTTCATTTGGTTAAAGCAGGTCCTCCTTCCCTCAGAGAGTCACCTAAACTGTCGCCTAAGATCCAGCCAGTATCTGAGATGCCGTGTGTGTGCGTGTGGGTGTGTGTGCACGTGTGATAAGCTCTGAGTTCTGCTCAATCTCAGGCACATAATACGCTTTAAAGTAGCAGGACAACCTGCAAACTCAGCTGCAGTGGGTCATCAAAATGATTCAAAGGGAGCAATCCCATTTAACCCTAACCTCAAAGCCGGTGTTCCAGAGACCCAGTTTCAAATAGCCCCCTTCTTTGCCAGTCTGTTCCCATCAAAGAGCCTCACATGAGGGACAACAAACGTACATGTTTGTCTGTCTTCGGTCCATTGTGGGGGAGGCTGCATTTATGTCATGTCTGCATGACATAAATGTGATGCCTTTCTCCTACAGGCTTCTAATTACTATCAGAATGGCTCTTGTTTTGTACGCCAAGCATTTGACAGAAAAAATACAGCATGTCTGATTTTAATTTCTATAGCGGAAGACAAGAATGAATTAATCATCATATCTTTGAGTGGAGCCAGCGTTGTACCTGTAGGTGTGCATTATCTCTCCCGCGCGTCCCTTCTCGCATTCAATCATGCAGGCATTAATTAACGCCAAGCTGATGAATATAGCTCTCAACCCGGGCGCGTTGAATGAACCGTCCATGCTACCTGTGACATAGTGTCTACTCCACTGTGAACATGCAAGGCAGGATTGAGCTGATCAGAGCCACCATGATGAGGCAGAGAACCAGGCAGCTTGTTCTCTGGTCTCATTATTGCAAATGTTGCATATTTACTTGTCACACAGTAATGACACTATTAAAGCAGGTGATGGCTGTTGATTTGCAGTGCCACAGTCTAGTGCTTCCAGTGAGGCTTTCTATAGTTTGAGTGTGTTGTGTGGGTGTGCTTTTTGTTCTTTCTCTCAATGGTATTGTATTAACCCAAAGAGCACCTTGCCATTAGGGAGAATAATACAGTCTTCCGCTAATTACAATTTCTTTTCTTCATGCCATTTCAACAATCACATACATATGGAAACATGACATTGTTTAGCAGTGAAAGGTTGTAACAAAATTGTAAGCATCCATAATTACTGTACTAACATGGGGCTTTGTAGGAACTGCCTGTCAGTAGCTCCAGAAAAAAAAAAACAAGACAAAAAAGAATAAAGAATCCTACTATCTTGTAAAACTGAAATAATTCCTCCACCACTATAATATACAAGTTGGAGAGAAATTGTTTAATTTATGCTGGCAACTTATTTAGCCAGTTTTCTTGCCCTCAGGTAAGCTGTTTCGGAGCCTACGGGGACAAGATCATGTCAAGTATGTCACCCAACTCTTAAATTTAGATGATTTGACTTTGCTCATGGCTATGCCTCATGTTCATCAACATAATATTTAATTCTGAGTCCAAAAATCTTGTGCATAGATATTCGAACGGGAGTAAGTATATTCAGTCTCTTTTATTTATAGTCATAGCTCAGGCACATTTTAACAAGCAGAAAGATAAATCTAAGACTGTATTAAGTACATGTTCTCAACATTTTCACCATAATTACAAAGGCTTTAGCTTTTTGACCGCTGAATAATTACATAATTTTGCATATGACACTGATTTCAAAACCTCATCCCAACCCTTTCTCCTACAATCACATTTGACTTGGTAAAAGTTAGACTAAGGTTGTGGTCAACATGTTTATTAAACTTTAAATAAAACCATGAGCTTTCTCTAATCTTAAACAAATTGTTTTTCTCACCTATACCCAGTCACACACAGGACTCTGAAGTATTATATGAAGAAATTCTGGTCTGCAGTTTGACTTTCCTGCACATTGCACGCCTATCATTCAGCCACTTCATGGAAACATGTTTAAACAATATTGTTTTGGTTTTCAACAGGTGCCTGTTACATTTAGGCATTTTAAATCACTTCAGACATAAACATGCTGCTGTTATTTATCTTTTATAGTCAGTTATGTGTTAACTGCATTAAAGGAAACCAGTGCACAAGATTTACTAAATATTACAAAGAACTGTGATAGCTGTATGTAAGAAATGTAAAGCAAAACAAACATCAGTTGCTAAAATGTCATTTACGAATTTAAGAAAATATTGCTTGTGCAAACCACATTAGAACTTTTATGAAGAGACATGTTTGCTTTAGACATTTCTTAATTAACTTAAATCTTAGATATGTCTTACATCTTCTTCTAATTTCAGCTGGATAAGCTATTTTCACCTCTAATGAAATTGTAACTTTCTCCAGAACAAGCCAGTGAAAGCCTTGAAGAGATCACGGATGCTGATGCAATTCCTTGGTTGCCGACAGAGGTCGATAAAATTCATGAATTACTTAAACCCCCTTTAACTTGGCCTTCCACTTGGCATGGCTAAATAAGTGTTTGTCCATGTGTTCAGCTGGATAATATACTGTATCATTAGCAGATTTTTTTTTTATTCTCAACAGACAGAATGAATTAAACAACAGAATTTTGACATAACTAAAACATGATGTACTAGAATTTGAAGAAAAACAAAGAGAAAACAGAAACACAGTCTGTGCTTGTGGACAGACACCATGTGTGCCCACTTCTGTTAAAGTGAATATTCGATTCGCCCTTCCTTTAATTTAGGATGCCTAATCAATATTTCCCAACGCTAGAGATACTAGGACATCTAAAGTAAAAACCCCTGTGGCCTCAGGGACCTCAGTGAAGTACGTTGCCCACTAACACTTCCTGCTGTGTGGGTGTGAAAAACCAGTACACACTTCCAGACCTTCCCACAAGTGGAAACAGTTGGGTACTGCCAGATCCTTTTCACGAGGGCCAAGTCTTGATGTGTATGTTATGTTGATGGCATTAACATTTTTTAATAAACACCTTGAGGAGCCTGTGACAGCAGAAGGCATCCTACTTGACACGCTCTCTCCCCAGGCTCATAGAAACAGCTGTTGGAATCACCCAGACGTGGGTTGTGAAGCCCTGCTGGCATATCTAGCCTCCGCAAATGCACCCGGCTGAGAATACACACTTTATTACATGCAAAGCCTCCTGTGGGTGTATAATACCTTTAAGCACGTGTGATTGCTAAACAGGGGAATTGTAGATTCATTTCTTTAAATCTCCGGCTTTGGGCTAAGAACATAAGAGAAAACGTCTCAGTTGGATAAGATGCAGAGTAATTTATCAAACCTTCACAAAGTGTCACCTACTGGATGCGAATGACATGTTTCGTATGTTGGAACCACTCAAACATCCGGTGGTATAATCTGAAGATGATTTTCGGAGGAATTTAGATTTTCTAATTTTGCAAATGTTCATTAATGAAATTGTTTTGTTGCGCTACAGAGAAGGCCTAATCACTCCAACTCCCTTTGTTACAGCAACCACAGCCATTTAATTGTTTTAGTTGAGGCAAACCTTCGGGGGCTACTCTGCTTGTCAAGTAAATTGAGGATGCTACATGCTAGCTGTGGTCCTACTGCAATGAATGGATGAATGGGTTGACACAGAGTGCAAGGAAGAAGCTCAGCACATGAATATGAATTAGGCCTCTCCGTTTGTGTTCACTAGGCTGGAATTAGTGCTTTTCATTACTGATGGCTTATAGGCTGACTGTTGTGCTGGCGGCTGGGGTCACAATAAAATGATGTGTTTGCCAAAGGCAGAGAGGCTGGGTCGCCAGGGACTAAATGGCCCAGTTATGAAGAGCAGAGCTTATCTCCCTCTCTGAACCAACCCCTACCTCCAGCTAAGCTAAACATACACCATGTCCTGTGGGGAGCATATCTCTAAGAAAACTATCTTCTGTTTGGTGTCACTATCTGTCGTCCGCTTCATCACATTGCTTAAAAGTGCATTTTAGACTTTATATTTTGTACAAGGGGAGTTTATATTCCAACTGATCTGAGCAAAAAACCGTCCTTACATTGTTTCATCATTAGATAACAAAATGATTAAAAGCTACAGCGACAGTTGCTCAACTTGCTCAGTTGCCAGACTTTCAAAGAATGAGCAGCGGAGTTGACGCGTCTTCTAACAAAAGGCTTCATTGCTGTAATTCATGCAAAAACAGCCTTGTACATCCAAAGAGCATGTCCTTTATTGATTAGACCCCCCGCTGGGACTGACGATGATATAAAGCCATCACCGTATGCCTGTGTTTAAAGTCCCCTCTTAGAACATCAGCATGAAATGAGCCTGGATTATGCTTACTGCGGGGAATCAGTACCACTGTTCTTAACGATAAAATGAAAAACGCTGTGAGTTATGTCAGTGTTTTAGGGTTAAGAGTTATTAAAAGATTTCTTTGATGTGACAGATTTTAAGATGGATATTCTTATTGTTTTTATCTTCTGCTGACATATTTTGTTAGTAGTCTTGATATCTTGTCTGCTATCAAGACCACTGTCTGATGGTCTTATTCTAATAATGTGATGGTGAAAAACCCTGTGCATGTCGCAATTATGTCATTGAAACCAGCATGAATGCTGTGTGCGAGGGGGGCCTGTTCCTAAACTTCAGCTTGTTTTCAGGAAAAATGGACACTGCCAAAAATGAATAAGACCATCGAGACTGTCAGCACTGAAAGGTGAAAAGGCAACATCTGTTATGTTATAGGGGTGCATCAGTGCCCACAGCATGAGTAACGCGCATCTGTGTGAAGGCACCATCAACATGGAGGCGTAGAGTATATTGGGATTTTAGAGAGACATATTCTGCCATCAAGGCAATGCCTTTCCCCTGGAAAAAGGTTAATATTCAGGCCAATTCCAGGCCTCATTCTGCATGTGTTTACAACAGCGTCGCTTCATAGACACAGAGTGCATATGCTTGACTGGCCTGCCTATTGGCAGTGCTTTTGTCCCAACTTTTGGGACAGACTGTGTTGTGGGCATCGACAGCAACTCTTAATTTGCTTATATTTGCAAAATGTAATTATGTTCGTCAATGATAAACCTGAAAATGTTTGATGTTCTTTCATTGTCAAGTCCCACAAATTAAATGTCAAAACACAGTATCCACTGTTGTTCTCCAGACCGGCAGGATGACACAGTTTGTCAAGGTCTTCCAAAATCCATAAAATCTAATATTTAGATATAACACTACCAGAAATCGGGAGGAAAATTGTAGTCTTCAATGGCATTGTTTGGTTAACCTATCCAACCACGCTCACCTCCTGTTTATATATGAGAATATAATTACATCTTGCAGTATTCTCCTAATGGACAGTCATTTCCAGAAATAGCTTCATCCCTGAAAATATACTGTACTGAACTGTACATACAGTACTGAAACAACTGATGCAAAGATAAAATCAAAGTAACACACTAAATAATTATTGTGTTATAAACAAATGAGATGTGTACAGAAATTTAACACTAGTAGCATATAGTTTATACTCCATATTCTGTGTTTAAAATGAATTAAAACAATATCTTACCATATGCAGGAGTCATACTTTCTGTAGGTTCTTACCATAATAGGTATCAAAAGCCAATAAATTCCACTGAATACCAACTGCTCTGAGCTTCTCATATTTTCTGTCTTTTCCCCAAAGATTTCTTAGACTAGTTTAACACTTTCTCTCATGAATTATGAGAACCTCAGTCAAGATTTTTTTTTAGTTTTTTCTTTTCTTTCCTAGGCATGAAAAAAACAATGCAATTGAAATTTATTTTATAAACCCATTTTTAATAGATAATATTAAAATGGATTTATCAAACCACTAGCAGAAATTGATATACTGTGTGAAAACAATGAAATGAAAAAAATATTAATGCTAATCTGATGTTTTCCCACATTTTAACATATTCTAATACTTACAAAAATGTTCACCCAGCTGCTGACCAATGAACTGCAGAATTTCTAACATTTTCTACAAAAAGACAGAGAAATACTGTCCATCGCTCTACTAACCCCGACCCTAACCCATGCATGTACAAGTGAACAGCTTTTGAAGCGCTGTCCACTGTAGTGACCGCTATGCATGAAAGGGTTAACTAACAGGAGGCTCAGGGAACTCCTCCTATCTGAAATACAAAAATCATTTCCCATTAACCATTTTAATGGCAAGAAGATATTCAAGGACACCCTCAATGTTAGATTATCACTTCAAAGACAAGCTGTTGACACTCTGGAAACTGTTAACGATGTAATGAATGAATCATGAGCACCGTTTTTGGTCAGAGGGCTGTTCCTCCTCCCAGCAGTGTGGTCTGGCCGTCATCTGTGCTGTGTTTGTGACACCCTGCAGAAAGAGTCCTTACCTGACTTTGACTCTGTGTTGCACTGACAGGTGGTGAAAGGAGTGAGAGGAGAGAAGTTGTTTTTGAGACGGTGAGGTACAAAGGGACTTTTGTCGGTCACTTGTGTTTCTTGATCATCTGTTGTCGTGCCAGAATAACAAGACAATTAAGTAAGGACAAACGGCATGTTAATCTGTGTCTTCACTGCTGCAAATCAGTGAGGATCATTAAGCCTCTTATTGTCTTTAAGTAATTCTGAGGAGCACATCTTGATCAGTACACTGCATGTATCTTGGTAAATGGAGCATAAGCATGCTACAGATATCTTACTGGTCAACATAAAACATCAGAACATCATCATCCACCTAATCATTTCATTAATAACATCAGTGAACTCAAAGATTATTGCTGCCTGTAGCATGATAGATCGCCGTGTTAATACTCTTGACATTGATCTGACTTGTCTTTGTCAAACAAGCATTCTGCCCACTGATACATATTGAAACAGCAAACAAAAGAAATCAATTTGGAAGTTTTAGTCCCACTGATTTGGTTGTATTTGGATATCAGAAGCTCTACCCAACTTGTTGGTAAGTCTTGTCCTTAAATCCTGAGATGGACATTTAGATGAATCAAGATTCAACCCATTCACTGCTTTGTCTTCATTGGAAGACAAGGACAAGAGGAGCTGTTGCACAAACATATCTGGTTGCATCCATTATTGTGAGATGTTTTCTTTCCTTGTTTATCCTGCCTTTCGTAGATGCTGAAGGCTGGGAGGACTCAGCTTTTGTTGTCAAGTTCTGTCTGGAGAGCAGTAGGTGGTACTATGGATTTCCTGTTGCTCTCCTATTGAAAACAATGAATGTCAGGTTTTTTGTCTACCACATGCCAACCCAACATGGGTGCCAACAAAACTAATTTCTGTGTTTTTTTCCAGTGTACTGTACATGTGGAATAGAAATGCTTTGTGATGCACACAGGGTTAAAACACCTTGACAGCATTCAAACATTGTCCAGAGAAAGTTTTCACACAAATCTGAACATTTGACTGTAAAATCCTGTAAAGTGCAGCATGTTTTTGTTTTTGATCCTCACAAATGAACTGATAATAAAACCTGAGAGGTTTACACAACTAATTCGTTTGTGTGTTATGAGTTGCTCACAATTCATAAACTTTGGCAATGCCAAAGTAGATTCTGGCTCATTTTAAGAACATGCATTTGATTAAAATAGTTTTAGACAAAGGTAAACATAGAAAAAAGCATTATCATTTAATACATTTCGTATGTCTCTGTGTGACACGACTGAGGACAAAGACAAGTCCAAATATATTCCACTATGAAACAGGACAGAGACTAAAAAACATCACAGGTTTCAAACTCTACATGCGTACTTATTATTTTTAAATTTCATAAAAACAAATCAAAACCTCATTCATGGAGCCTTGCACAGCTTGCAATGTTTTTTTTAACCACCCTCTAGTGTTTGCTCATATGCTTGTGATTTCTATTCTTTCAAAAAAAAAAAAAAAAAGAAAATCTATGAAGTCACCAACCGGGAAGGAAGAAATGAATGCTAAATTGCCAAAGACAAGAAATAAACCTTGTTATCTGTCTCACAGCTCCTAAAATGCCTTGTGAATAGCTCTCCGTCCTGTTGAAATTGAAGTGCTCTGAAGAGAGGAGCTCTGTGTGAACTTGACCTAAGTGGCAGCATTTAATGAGAACAAAACTCTCTAGGTGATCAATATGGTCTATCAATTCAAACTTTAAATGGACTCTGCTCACCAGGCTCCCATTCCATAAATCCACACATGGTTTCAAAGAACTGGTTTCAAACAAGAAACAGTCCAATCGGAAAACTTGTAAAGTGGGTGGATCCCCTCTGTTGACCTCTCTGACAGGTCTCCACTAAAAGAAACTGTGTAAACAGTTTTATTGCTGTGGAAAAACATCATTTACATAAAATAATGATTTTCAAATTAACTGTGAATGACCCTCGCTTTAAATCTGCGTGTTGGCATCGATAATTCATCAGAAAGTGTGGGAGAGTGAGCGTGCAGCAAACAAGAGAGCCGTCAGTCAAGGCTGTCAGAGACAGCGAGGACGTGGTTGTGAGGAGAGGGCCGCTGTGTTGTGACTGCAGCTCAAAGTCTAAGGTCAACACTGAACTCCCAGCTCCCTCCCCCCCATTTTCCATAAGAGCTCCCCATGCAAGTGGACAGGCCAAAGACGTCCCCACTGACCGCTGTGATCCGCAGCCAAGTGGCGTCTCCCTCTGCCTGATCAGACCCAGCACCTCTTGTTCACTGGCCAACTGGCCTTCTTCCCCGAAACCCAGGGCCAGGGCTCCTCCTGGTTCCGTATGTTCTGTGCTTTTTTTAGGCCTGTGATGGATGCCAACCGTCCCTGGGCACCCTCCGAAGCTGCACCAGAGAAGGGGATTAAACAGATTTCCTTTTTTTTTTTCAGAAAAGGGGATGGATGAGTGTAATCACCTATAATCTCAAATTCTAGGCCTCTTGATAATGAACCAGGAGCTGTTTCAGCCATTTGGATCAGCTCCCTCCAGTCACCTTCTTAAACCATGAAAAGAGCCTGTCATAACTGCCTGAAACTTGTGCAGAGGAAAGGAGGGCTGGAGGTAGACAGGCATGGTTCTTCTAAGCTCTATTTTCTGCCCATGTCATGTCACTGTCACACCGTGGCTCGTTCAGAAGACTGAACACTGAGGACCAAAGTCACTACAGCCAACAAGCACTTGGCTATTGATCCCGGCTAAAATGGAAACCCTTAGGAAGTTAAGCTCTCATCCTACATGTAATGGCACGGATGAAATGACAGACTAGGACATGCACTCTCTCTAATCTTATGAAAACCAAGAAGTGGAGCAGCATTTTTATTTAGTGTGCTGAGGAAGAAATGAGGGAACATTCATTCCTAGCTCCTTTAAACACATCAAATAATATCTGTCTGTGTGATTTACAGCAAAATAGGCACATCTGTTAACCTAGTTTAGATAGGAATTAGTGTTTTAATATTTTACATTTTAAATATACATTTTTAATAAATATGATTTCAATCAATATAAATGGTGGTTGTTAGTAAATGTCACTTGTGGAAATATATAGTGAGTAAGAAATAGATGTGTTGAAGTCTAGACATGATCCAGCGTAGATGTATGCAGTGTATAGGTGACATTGCATTGGACACTGGAGAGATGACTTACTGTACCTTTTTCATAATACATCGCAGATGGAAGCAAGACAAAGATAGTGGGAGTGTTCAATTTCAGTTAACGACTTCCATACTGTCAGAGATATCGATACTGCCAGACAGCCAATGCACTGGGGGTGTGCTCGAAAATAAAATTCATGAAAGAAAGAATAGCAGAGAGAAGAGGTGTGAAAATTAAATGTCATTTCTTGACAGGGATGTCTGAGAATTAAGCTGGCAGTGAAGTGTGACAAAGTTGTTTGGTGACAAGGCAGGAGAAGACAATTGTCAACACATCTTTCCTTCCAACAAGTGCTGGCACCCAAGAAGTAGGTGCAAAGCTAAGAGATGTAGCAGAGCGGGAGACAAAGAAAGACAGGGAGAGGTGAAGGAGAGTGTGCGTGCGTCTGTGAGGGCTTGATTACAGATGTCAGTGCTGGTGTGTGTCATATGAAAGATGTATGGCACTTTCAGTTTTCTGTGTGAAGTTGCCATTGTTTACCCATGTATCCTCCCGCAGATTAAAGACAAGCGAGTCAGGTAGGCTGGAGTGACTAAATTACCTGTATCCGAAGACATGAGTGAACGTGTCTGCAGACAATCGCTCACAACTCATGTTTTTGCCATTTTCGTTTCGGATTTTGATGCAAATTTGAGTTTGATTAAAATTTGGTTCTCATTTGAAAGTCATTTGACAGATCATCCAACAAAATGATGCCTGACATTACTGCCGAGCTAAGCCTGCTGTGGGTGTGACATTTGTAAACAAGACAGATTTTTTTGTAATGAATGGCAGTTTTTTTTTTTTTTTAACCAGAAAAAACAACCAAATTGGTTTGTTGAATTCTTGTTAGTTGAAAAAGAAAGGTTCAGCATTTTAGGAAATTCTCCTATGGTCATTCTTGATAGTATATCTGATTTTTCTCTTTAGCCAGCTTAGATTAGCTTAGCATAAACATGGAATGGAGGGAAATAAAAATAAAAGGTCGAAGTAACACACCACATGTCGGCTGTAGCTTCATATTTGATAACATAAAGCTTAAATCACAAAATCTTAAAGTAGTGTATAGAAAATTATATTTATTCTTTATAAAACAATGCAAATTCATGTTTTTCAATCAGTGCTATTCTAGAAAATGAACTGCATTGTGTATGTGTGTGACTTAATTATGGTTATGTTCTAGTCCAAAAGTAGAGGTCAAGTGATTTTGTTATACTGCACTGCCACTGCCAGGAAGTTGGGGTGGATGCATTGGACACTGGAGCCTTTTTTGACGAACAGTCAATGCACATTTTGTTCTTTTAATCATGAAAACAATGTGACCACAGCAGCAGAGGTTGAGGAAGGGGTCCCTTTTGAGCTCACATATGGGTTGTGTATCCCAGCACACACACACTTATGCAAAAATGTCATAAAAAGAATTATATATTTTAAATCTGTATTTCTTTCTATCCTTCTTGTGTTTTATTCAATACTATGATCATCACTAATTTACTAAAAGCTGCTGGCAAGTTGAAGTCTCTGCTTTTTGGAAAGACACCATCACTTTTATGACCTTGCGTCCTGAGAGTAATGCGTACCAGCATGCTGTGTGTTTTTTTTCAAAGACAAAATCTTGATGTCAGTCTGTGCCATCTCACTACCTCTAATGCATCTCATGACCATATCCCAAGTCCCTCTTTGATCAAAGTCCCCAGTAAGCAGCTAGTTTCTCAATAATGGCCTCATTCGATTACAACGTGTAAAGTACTCCATTAGTTTCTCTGTTCCTCTGTTCTCATGAATCATTAAGTGCTGGTTATGATCAGCCGGCTTCATGATGAACTGCAGATTGAGGAAATGGAAACTGCAGGAGCTGCCTGGGGTCACAGGTGGATACAATATTCTTAAAGGCTAAATGAACAATTGCGTATTAAGGTTGCCTTTGTGGGTAGGTGTGGAGAAACAATGAAGAACTATCCAACTGCACAAAATAAATTCATATAAAAAACAATTTAAGGCAGCTTTTTTTGTTGTAGATGCAGGAATACTATTGAGAAAAAGATGAATGCAAGAAAACAAATTAACTTTTTCAAATCACTGTCTTTCCCCTGGTGTCATGCCTTCACTGCTTCTCCTTAGGCTGAGGAGAGAGAAGCACAGTATTAAGTTTCACACCTCTATTCCTTGAAAAACTTCCTCTGCAAAACACCAAAGACAGTAATATACAGCGTGTTGGACACACACTTGTCTTTTCCTTCTTCTTGTGTTTTATTTTATTTTGTTAAAGCATAATGAATTGACTGTATGCAAATTGACTGTACAAGCGAGGTCTGACATGACTTGTGTGCAGCTTTAAGAGGGAATAAGCTTTGGTGCCACATTGGCTGGAGATGTATCCATTTGTTCTGCGAGGGAGGGGGTTAAAAGAAACAAGAAATCAAGAGGACCATAACAACAAAGTGGTTTAGATGACTAAGTTGAACTTCGAAAAGACTTGACAGAAAAGAGAACAGGAAAAGTCTTGCAGAGAGTTGAAGACACGAAGAGGGTGTGAGACTGTGGCAAATCGAGTGAGTCACAGAGGAATAGACAGTGCCTGTTACCCATAAGCCACGCGCCGTGCTTGTGAGAGTGAAATTGATGAGTTCATCTTCGTCTCATTATTGTCATGATGGATCAGATTGCTGACTTCCCTCAAAGGCGGCTTAATGACTCGTTGACACAAATCTGAATGACTGGCTTCACCGGTAGTGTCCATTAGTGTGGCACACAAAGCTCTCAGATGTGCTTAAACAAAATTGATAATTACCAAGAGCTTTCATCATTGTAATGAATGGCATCAATAAAGGGACAATTCATATTGCATTTAATGCATTCGATCCTGCCATTGAGGAAGCCCAGGCTGTTATGAAGTCCAGAGATGATTTTAACTCCCATTTGTCATTCCTTTGTTTTGATGCAGTAATGAATTATAATAATCCCCATTGACAAATACTGCAAAACAGGCTATAGAAACACAATGTAAAGCTAGGTAAGGCCTTAACAAAATGAACACACTGGATCATTGGTGCTGTGCTTTTGATTGAGCAATTCTCACAGCCAGAGGAAATGCAATACAGGCTATAATAACAAGGTGGCAATATTACCATAATTACAGCTCTTTCTTTCTTGTCCAGCTCATTCTCTCTCTTCCTCTAACACCCCCACCCACCCACCCTTCCCTGGTTTGTGTTGTTTCTTGACGTTGGTAATGCTCAGCCTCTAATGGCCATGGCGTCTTCTCCAACAGGGCTTAAAAACGTTTGTCTGCCTCCTCCATCCCCTTACTTATTTAATAATGAGACCACACAAGGCAGTGCCTCTATTCATAATGGGGCAGCAGCGGAGCCATGTTGGTTGGCATACAAATCATGACAGACAGAGGCAATGCAGCAGGAGAGATCTAATTGAGATATAAATTAGACCTCTGCTACTGATTGACTCAAGAATAAGTTGAATGTAGTCCCTGTCAATATGGGAGCCCGGGCTTTGTGAGTCTGTTGAAAGTTGGCTGTCTCCCGTGCTTACACACACTGCACGTATCTAAATACGGAGATCTGAAGGCATTGGCATGTTTGTGCCGGTGCTGTTTCGACATCCTGATGGTTGTTGGTGGCAGTGACAAGCACACTTCGATGTTTATTCCTCTCTATTTACGCTGGAGAGTTCAGGATCCCATCCCACCCTGTCTCATCTAAAAGAAAACAACAAATCATTTCTCCCAGTTTGAAACAACAGACCAGCGGAGGGGCGGGTGAGGTGGGGAATATTTGCTCAAAGTATGATTTCAGAATGGTTGAGTGACACAGAGTCACTTCTTCCATGTCCCGTTGTTTCAACACACAACTAATAAGATAAACAAACATGCTATGATCACATCACTATATCTCACTAATTACTTGTCTTGACTTGCTTCGCCATTTATTATCTGTAAGAAAGCACAGATTCATTCTCATTTGTCATTTCTAGCACAGGCAAAACATATTTATGTGGTAGCCTTATTTACAGAAACAGAACTGTAATGGTTCATCTGCTCTACATTGCAAGCTGTCAAATCGGAGCACTTCATATTTCACCCTCAGCGTCTCTAGAGTATCACGATTCATGTCGACGATGCGATGGGAGGCGATGATAAACTGGAAAACAGGGACAACACTTAGTACCCAGGTGCTTGTATGAGCTTAACAAAAAGCCAAGGAAGGCCAGCAGCTGTCTGTGGGGATTTCAGCATGTTACAGCTTTGATGCATTTTAAATTGACCTCGAGCATACTTTGGAGACAAGGAGAGAGGAGAAAAAAACACAAAGTAGACGATCAATTACTATTCTATAATTGGACAGGGCTTTAATGAGGCTGGCGGATGCAGCCTTGTGCACCTTTGTCAGCCAGAGTCACTGACGTGGGTGGCCTGAATCAAAGCATGTCCTCATTAGCATATCTCCACACATGCAACACTGGCCCTGAGAGTCGTTAACACTTGAAGCAGAAGAGTTTCTTCTAGGGTCCAGTTTCCCAGTGATGACTGACCCCAACCCCATTGTTGCGTTGCATAATAACACACAACTAACCCAGTAACACATTTTGTTTTTATAGCCACTGAGAGACATCATAATTACAGCAAAAAAAAAAAAAAAGGAAGCGTTTAACACATATCAAAGCAGATGTTTAACGGCGTACTGCATACAATGTACTTGTCAGTTTAACACAAGCAGCGGGAGGTTGGAGGTAGCAGCAAGTGTTTTGATGTCATACATCTGCTCTGGTGACCCACTCATACTCGACATCAAGAATTAGAGCTGAGTCAGAGGTGCAGAATACGGTAATGTAAAACCATCAAGGTTTAAACAATTCTTTGTTTCTGTTAATGTGTTAAACAGCTGGCACTAAATCTGCACCATGTGTGATGTTGGTTTTTGATATTACTGTGTCATATGTTTCATTGTTGGGCAGTAATTTATTCATATGATAATGGTTTTAGTTTGCACTGCTTTATCAGCATGTGAATGATGGAAGTTGGGGGATGGGGGGTAGACTTGCACAGCTGTTTTTCTTTCCTGTGTTTGTGTCTGTTTGTGTGTTTGGGGAGGAGTAGAAGCAGATGATGGGAATTCATCTTCTCCGGATATGGCATTGTTCTGTGTAGTGTTTTATGTAGTATTTACTGTCAAGTATATACTGTATGTTTTCAAGCACAATAAAGTTTATCTTGACTTGACTGTATGCCATGTGTAACAGAAATAGACACACAACACATGATTACATAATTTGGATAGATAACCGTACACAGTAATGTTGCATTCAGACATCTGCAGAAAAACAAATATAGCTAGAACATCAGGAAAAAAATACCTCAGCTCTGACTCTGTCTGATGCACATGAGCAGTTTTGATTGAAGACTATAATTACATTGAAATTATATAATATGGTAAAAAAGGAAGTGTCCATACAGTGTTTGATCATTGTACAAACATTAATTCAAGCTCCATGCTGTTAGCTGGAAGACTAAACCTGCAGGAGTCCTGGTCTAGTCTGTCCCAGTACCTGTACTTGTGGTTTTAGCACTTACACAGGTGTGTAATTATGTGCCACCAATGTGCATTAGACTTAAACTACTCCGCCCAGCCCTCCCTCTGGCTGCCCTCTGCTATGTTCTGCAACACTCTGCCCAGCGCCTCAGTCATCATAATAAAATTACTGTAAATGAAACGAACTAATCACTGGAGGCTTTTACTGTCCCTCTCCATGTTAAGATACATTTTGAAGTTACATACTGCACCTGTAAAGGTATGCTATAGTTAATTTAATGTGAATACAGCTACATATGTGTGTTGAGTCTTTCCTCCCAAATGTACACATTAAGCACCATAAGTATATGGTACTATATTGTATAATTAGAAGCAATTTGAGTTCAGACAGAAGGCGCCAAGATCAACAAACAGCCCTATGATTAATGGGTATCATATCCCATACTATTATAGCTGTGGAGTTATAAAAAATGCCAGACTTTGAAACAAAGCAAACAAAGCCTATTCTCAAACAAATAAACTGGTCAGTGTCCACTAAAGCTGGCAAATTAGATAAAAACCTCAACACTCTGTTAATCCTGCATCAGAATTTTATGTTTAACTTTGTGATTAAAGCTTTTTTTTTTCATTCTTTGGGCTGAAAAGACAGAAACATGAACATGTTTGAGGAACAGCTGAACACTCAGTTTGGGTAAAACCTCAGCAGATCATTGTCACTCACTGTAAAACCGTGAGTGTGGCTAGTCGGGCAGATGTCAAGACTCAATTCACTGTATGATTCATGCAGAGCGCTCTGCATCAATACTAGTAATGACTGCATCATATTTTTACAATCAAAGTCAATATCCTGTGTTTTGTCTGTACAGTTGACGCCTCATTATGGTTAGATCACTTAAACCATAATGTTGTCCTCAGGAAGCAGCCGAGCTTCATGTTTATGTAGCCTGAAACATAAAAATTGACATTTCAAACTTTCTTGTCTCAAAAGTTAGCAGACAGGAAATGGCAGGAGCATATGGTTGCATGAGGAAGTGTGTTAAAGTGTATAACAATTAAAACTAGGATTGATTTATGAGCCTCTTTACTGCAGTTCTATCAAAAGCCTATCAAGTCATTTTAGATTTAATCAAAAAGCTGAACTCATAAAAAGGGCTCCAATGAAATTTATCTGTTCTGTTATCAGTTAGAAATCACGCTGAACCTGGTCCTGTAACTTCGAGCTTACCATGTTTGTAGTTTTTAGTTTTGTCAGGCTTTATACTTCACATTTTCAACAGCTAGTACTGATTATTTGAAGCACTTAATACTGCCTGAAATACATTTTGGCAACATAATTAAGGTATATTAATCTGCCAATCTGCTACAAGAGGTTATAAATGACACTCAGATTGAAAAGAGACTTGTGACATAATGATTCTGTGGCAGCATGTGGTAATCCCCTTACACTATACAGTACCACTCGTCTACTACTGACTTATGCAACTTCCTATGTCCGGTTCCACTTAAAAGCAGCATGCTATCCCTGTGACTCAACAAAAGCTGACATACTAAGGGATTTTATGATGTGTACTTCCATACATCTTATGTATTCTTAAATTTGAACATGTAAATAAATGAATGTGTTTGGTTAATACAACATGTGGAATATGCAACAATTACACTTAGTGAACGTTCCCTCATATGGCTGCACAAATTACTGTGACATGCCAAAACAATGCAGATCTAACAGTTTGGCTGGGTGCCTTGATATTTCTACAACTGAACAGTCAAGACGAGCTCTGATGGCTTTCACTTAAATTAACATACCCCTTTTACATTTACGTTAGCTTTTAGCTACTTTTATACTATTGCTGGCTATATTTCTTCATGACATGCTACATATTAAATAAAGATTTGAAAATATATGTTTTTTTGTGTAACCTCCGAGCAGGACATTGAACACATACAACAGTTTGTTAATGTCTTCTTTTGCACATCTATTTTATGACACCAGTTTAAATTCATCAGTTCAGTTTGAAGCACACTGGGACATACATCTTAAAACGATATTGAGCATGACCAAGCTTTTAGTCTTACACAGTGTCACCTAAAACTCACATCTTTGCTTTACTCACATAAAATACACCCCTTGCTTGTGTGAGCCACTAATAGCGACGGACTATGATATTTGCGATGTTTGACAGGGGACCTTAAGTGTACAGAATGCAGAATAGAGAGGAGGAACAGAATGAGCAATGCAAATCTCCCTCTTGGTTAGACTTTACAAATCTTAACCCAATCTTCCTTTGAACAAAAGGGGTAATCCTTTATTTATTAATAAAATGAAATTCAACAAATGAGACTTGGTTGCTGTCTTGCCCATTACGCTGAAACTTGAAACCTTGGAATTCCTTTCAGACAAATTGAAGCCACGTCTCCATGCATGCTGGGCATTTCATGGTAGGTTTAGCAGGGAAATCTCAAAGACTCATTAGATGTCTTCTAGCTCTGCTTGGCAGCAAAAGGGTATCTGCAAGTCTTATCTGAAGTGGCAGGCTCCACTCAAATAAGACAAGAGCTATTATGAAACTAGGCCTTGCGAAACTTTAAGAGACACGCTACTCAAGGAGGAGGAATGTTTAATGTCCCTGCCGTATTTGGGGACAGAGGTACTCATGACAGTGTCTTCAGCCCTGGAGCGCTGTTACCCAGTTGCTGGTTAAACTGATAGGCCACATCATTACCAGGCTTCCACATAGCTGCGGATAGAGGGACAGGTAGATACCAACAGAGAGAAAAAGGAAAGAGCAGCGTCTGGGATCAGCTCAGTGTAGCTGCCGGGGCTCAGCTGCCCACATATGCAATTCAAATACAGAGGCTGGTGTGCAGCGACAGGGTTGTGCTGGACCTGGTACATCTGTACCTCTTCTGGCTCAATGTGGAGGAGGTGGTGAGTGACAGCAGGTGGGGATACAGCCCAATTAGAGAAGAGCTGTTGGAGTATGATGAACGGGGCTGGCTTAGAGAGCCTAGGAGAAGCACAGGCATCGGCAGGCTCAAGATGCCCACAGCTGTCTCGCTGAATGAGTATAAACATGCTGAGGGCCTCCTCCATACAGAATAATGCAACCAGCATTCGCAGGCTTGTGTGTGCTCTCCTGTCTCTCTTCACCTCTCCTTCACAGGCTTTGACAGTTATGAGCTCACCTCCTTGACTGGCATGGCCTTGAACTAAATTTAGAGAATCATGCAGCTTGACACTTACTCCCCTGTAGATTCATATAGAGGCAAAAGTATACACTGTGCACTGTACAAAATGCAGCTTTGTGTATGTGAGTGGAAGGGTTATCACTGTGTGGTGGGAAGGCTATTGTATGAAGTGTGAGAACAGCCCCATCACCTGTTGCTAGAGGATATAATCGTGCTGTCACTGCAATGTCGAACTATCATGATGTACTTAGAAAAATGGAGATTTAGGTTTAGGAAAGAAAAAGTAAAACTGTTTTTTCACCGCACCAATGCGACTTTTAAATAATGATTTAGCTTTCCCTTTCTTGAAGCATTTACATAGTTCTGTCTGAAAAATTAAGGCATTTCCTTTGGACACGTAGACATATAATACACTGCCATAGGCAAAAACCAGAGCTATATCACTAGAGCTGCTGCTGGAAGCACAGTGCAGGTTTCAGGAGGAAGTCTTTGACAAGAAATGTAAATCAGACTTTATACGTTATGCTGATTGTGGACTCTGGCACACCTGCAGGTGGGAGAATATCTTCCAAACCTTTGTGAAAGAGATTAGTAGAGGTTTATAATTCAATTTCATTACTGTATGAAATAGGAGGACACTTCTTGCCGGCCACCTGTCTACTCCTGTCTTTCTGTGTCATTACCTTAATCCCCTGGAGTTAGGGGGAAAGGCGCTTAGCTCCCCTTCTCCGCCATAATGTCGGGTTGGTTCAAGAATGTCTTTGAAAGTTAATTATATAAACTTCTTGTTTGCGCACTGTGAAAAAAAAATATTGGTTGGTTTGTGCAGGGAAGGGTGTAATGCAGTACAGCAGCGCCGGAGATACAGAGCATACATTTCACCTGTTAATTCCCTCATGAGTTACCCCACCTTGCATCAGTAGTGGGTAAGGTTGAATGAGCAAGTCGATCGAAGAACAGATACAGTAGATTAAGAGAGATAAACAGCAGTAGATGACTGTAAGAGGAAGGAAGAGAAAAGGAAAAGGCGAGATGGGGATTAAGCGAGGAGAGAGAGTGCACGCTGCAAGTGAAACAGAGGGAGAGAGACATGTTGTGATTGTGTGCCATATTGGTGAATAAATTTGTCTTATTGCACCATCTGTCACTGAAACTAAGTCTTTTCACGATCAATGGTAATCCATGACTTGAATGAAACAAAGGAAATCGTTACCATACTGTGTGTGGATAGCCTCCACTCCATGGCCAACTCTATTAATGCAAAGCAAAGAAATCAGGGAAAGTGTAAAATTTACACTGCCCACATTCACCAAATGGCAAAACTGACACCGTGCAGAGGATGTGAAAATCCAAGAGTCCCTCACTTTCACAACAGCAAGCTTACCAAGTTAACACTGACATGGACCATAAATCAATACAGTTTTTAAAATTTCAGGCTGAACGTTTGAAACGTTGCATTGAAAATGAGACAAGGAGTCTTCCAGCTCAGTTGCCACAGAAGGATAAATACATAAGTGTTGTGAACACAGAAATATCAGGACTAACCTAACGCGGATAACACTGCTAACAAGGGCACAATAACTAAAACCTAAAAGATGCAAAAAAACAGACACACATATGCTTATACCAAGGATAATAGCTACCTAGCTGTAACATGTACAATGTTTGCATATGTGGACTATTTTGAACTTAACTTAATGAGCAAGTGAACAAATAGAGGAAGTAATATTTTCTAATTAAATTAAAGTTTATTATATGATAGTGCATATTGACTATGATTTCAGGACCTTACAATATTAGTACTAGTGCTGCAACCAACTTCCACTATCAAGTAATATAATTAATGGATTGATAATTTATGAAGTATCACAAAAAAGGGGGAAAACGAATTTCCAAATCCCCAGATCACAGTTGCTCTAATTATGTTTTTTTTTTTTTAACAGACTAACATGTGATTCGTCACATTTGAGAAACTGAAACCAGGAAATAGTTGAGTTCTTTGCTTGATATCTGTTTGTATTTTTATTTAATAATTATTGCTAATAATCAGCTAATCAACTACTGATTTCAGCTGTAATTACTGCTTAATAAAATATCATTTATCAACAGGAAAGTAAATCTCCAAGCCTTCTGCGTTTAATTTATTGATCCTTCGGCATGAGCAGAGTTTCAAGTTAAGATTTTCACTTTGTGGAGGTGAAGGTTGGGGTCGTCTCTAGGCTGACAGGGATAATCCCCACCCCCACCCGCTCACCCCACCTCGTTCCAAAACGTTTGTGTTCAAACACTAATCACCGCCCCCAGAATAATTGACTGATCCAAGTTTTTGCTCAGGCTAATTTATGTGTGCAACACCAGGAAAGCTTAAAGACAATCCTGGGGTGTCATCTGTGTGATAGATCTCTCCCCTCGTGCCCTTGTCGCTGTGTGAAGTCTCATATGTTTACATATCTAGATTTGACAGCCTTGGTGTTAAAATGCAGGATTCTAGGCACTTCTGTCCCACCAGCACCTCCAACCACTGAACACTCATAACTACTGTACAACATCTTTGAATATTAGGACTAAAATTCTGGTGTTCATGGGCAGCATCTGTTGTACCACAAGCAATGAACCTTTTATCACAAATATAAGTGGTTCAAGATAAGTTCAAGACTAAGAAATATGCATACATTTTAAGATGTAACTTATTTCCATGTTTATAGTTTAAGAACGTTCATTACTTTGGACATTTCTGGGAAACCAGCAGGGGATAAATAAATGAAACGTGTGATGTTTGTTTTCATCTGTTATCAGGCCACACTAATCCAGCAAGTTTAGTCAAGATTATGCATTTGAGATGAAAAAGTGAGGAATATGTAAATTATATATTACAGGCACTCATGCTGCAACTGCTTCATTCATTCATATTTCATCCATGCAGAATTTTCGTGGCATGTTGTTTGGATTTTAAATGTATAAGTTTAGTGGTAAATAAATGATCAAAAATTCAACAAAAATACAGTTATAAGCTATAACTTTAAAAAACACTTGTTGTTTTTAGTAAGATTTAGTAAAAAAAAAAAACTATTAGGCACATTGGAAAGCATACATTACACCTGGAAATGTATGGCAGCAGTCACCTTAATAAAGAAACATCTCATTGCATGTATCTAAATACTTAGCAGAGATCACAGAAGACTGAGGGACTTTATATGATGCATTCCTACACAAAACAATGCAAGTTGTTTGATTTCGGTCTTTCCTTAGGATTTATTGACCAATAGGAGAAACACAGAATATCACCAGAGCTGTCACTTCTGTGTGAGCCGCATCTAATTTCTGTGTTTACAATCAAAACAACATGCACATGAATATATTTCAGATATAAGCTTACCATATGAGCACAGTCAAATTACCATCTGTACTGGCTGCAAACAAGATGCAAATGATAATTCAAGACGTAGGGTCAGCTGGGGTTGTGGTATGGATTTTGAGATAGGGTCTGAATTTGGAGGGTCAGCTGGAGGAGTGCCAGAGCTCTGTAGAACAATTGCCTTCCTCCTTTTCATTTAAAAAACAGCAGAGAAGGAAAACAAAATCTACTTTCTTCTCCTGTCACAACCCTGTCTCATACAAATGAAGTTTACACGTTCCTGATTTACAAAAGCAAATGTGTTATTTATTTATGTCCTAGGAGAACAAAGGCGAAGGTGCACCAAAGGTCCCCAGTTTTGACTCACATTCTGATTTAACAATACATAAAAAAAAAATTAAATAAAAAACACTGTGATACACCTGAATTATGTGACATTTACATTTTGTGATTTGAAGTTATTTTCAGGTTTACAACATAGCAGGTTATACAGGAAAGCCAAAATGACAACTTTTTCTTAATGATTTTGTAAATGCACACCTGTACATTTGGAAAATGAAAAAGACAGTAGAAACAGACACATGCTTTATATCTTGTCCAAATATTATTAATACAAACGGTATCTGTGAGCAGACACCGTGTAAATCAATGTATCTGACCTACATGCCAGAACATTAAAATTAGGTCACTACCTGCCTGGTGTGCAGGCGTAGCTGTGTTTGGGGGATGTAATTAGTTCTCTGTGCACGGTTTGTTTAGAAGTAAACATACAGCAAGATGACTGCAGAGGTACCTTAGATATGAAGAGGACTGTCTGTGTCAAATCGCCTGCTTCACCTACCACTTGTTACCAGTAGCCACAGGCTTGGTTCCTTAGTCCAGGAGAAAAGAAAATCAATTACATCAGCTGCTACTTTGAAAATTCAGACCCAGAGCACAACACTGACCTGCCAGAAAATTGTTGTTTGGCGAATTAAATAAATTATGAAAGTGCAGAAAAACAATTTAGCCTTGCATATCCAGCTGCCGTTCTAATGAATCACTGCCACCCAAAACGAACTAATTTGTGTTGTTGCACTGTGAGCATGATTGATGAGCATGTTCTAGGTTGCAGTAAAGGAGACACAGTTCAACAGCAACACTCTGTATCTCTCTGCAAGTCTGAGAATAAAAAAAATCTTGTCTTTATAGACTGTATACATTATTGTTGTTGATGCGCCTGCACTTCAATTTATGAACAGGATTCTTCACATGAAAAAGTCAAGAGTGTGATTACCTTTCCTATTTTTGTTAGGTTTGTCTTTTTGTTTTGCGGTTCTACAGGAACAAACATTTGACAAATGCACCACCTTGAAATCACGTGTCGGAGCTGTCACTGGTTACTGTAGAGTCTGAATTTATTTCAGTCAAGCAGTGTCTGTTTTGCCACCCTGCTGATTCTTCATTGTTGTTTACTACAATAGATGCTAAACTTCTCTATTTTTCATTCACGTCTTCTCACATTGGTGAGAGCTAGCTGCTTTATTTTTTTTATTTTTTTAAATATAATACCTGCCAAAAAAGCCCACCAGCTGAGATCCTGTACTAATGATGCTGAGCATGGACTATGTTAGCCCAGCTTGTGGTGTTACACTTTGTTATTATTTTGTGTGTTGTGATGTTTCACAAATGCTTTGTAGTCATTTGGCAGATCTCCCCCTGTTCTTAAACCTTTTCTACATTTCCAGAAATTTGACAGGACACATGGGCACGGTTACATACCACCAGCATACACACACGTCCAAATGTATAAATACTCTACAAGCACACACAGAGCTGTCGCTGTAGCAGGGAGAGAAAGCAACAACAGTGGCCCTGAGTGACACAGCCCCATTGTTGAGTAGGGGCAGATCTGACACCACAGACATCAAATTGATATTAATATCTATGAGAAGCCTTTACCATTTGAGTTATCGCTCTAGCGGTCAAATGGCTTCCAGGGGTGAGAAACAGCTGAGAACATGAATGTTTAACAAGACTGCTGCATAGTTCACCTGAATGCAAGCCTCCAGCTCCGTACTGAATTATTAACCGCTGCGAGCCTGGTCCAAATTCCTACTGAGATTACATTTATAGGTCTACACTCTGCAAAGTGTTGAGAAACAACATGAGATGAAATTCAAGAAATCCCTAATGTAATTACACCGTCTGCAAGTGACAGTAGTGGCATTTTCATTTACAAGGAGCATACAGTAAATGGAACAACAACAGTAATGGGGGCAATCCACACACTCATCAGATATTCACCAGAATATATCAAAATGCTGCAAAAAAGGACAAACAGGCATATATTTACTGTATGAGTAAAGTGATGGTTTATATCATAGATAAAGTGGGTTTTACTTTTGCTTACACCCAGGGTGACAACAAGATACAAACATAGCAGTACCCATTCATTTTAAATGAGTGCTGGAAGACAAGGAGCAACAGAGAACACAGCGACAGTCAGCAGAGACGTCTCAGTGACTTGTCAACAGAAAGAAGTTGAGTTAAACTTTATGTAAATGAGCAACAATGAGGCCACTGAGGAGAGGATTTGCTCACCTTTTCTTTTACCACCTTAAACCTTCTTTTGACTTTAGCTACTATCATATTGTTTCGATAAATTTCAAAATGTCACAAAAGCCCAGTGTAGTTATGGCGGAAAAATACCACGCGTCTCTGTGTGTTTACAGAGATATCACAAAAAAGAATAAATCATAGAGGGAGGTGTTGTCGGGATTGGTGACGTAGGTCACTCTGTGTGACATGACTGTTCATATTTCTTGTTTGAAAGTCGCAGAGCTCAGTTAAGGGACACAGAATGTCTTCACGGAGACAACCATAAATAGACGTAAAAATAATTAAATAAAAAAATAAATAACATAGATGGTTGAAAGTGACCACAAAGACACGTGACAACCAAAAGTCTTAAAGTCTTTGCTAAATTATTATTATTATTATTATTTGGTATAATAAGTGCCCTTCGTCTTCTAATCTGTCCATAACCATGCATACTTTTATAGCATTACTTTATTACACTTCTTACAACTTTGCTCGTAAGATTGTAGTTTGTAAAGATTAAATTTAAAAAAAATTAAAACAATCATTGTAAATTGTATGTGAAGGCAACTCCTAACTACAGTCATCTTCCCCGGGCATTCTTACAGTAGCACTAGTGAGATATGGCAGCGGCTGGCGTCATCCATCAAACAGCAGCACATACAGTGCTGTACTGTGGACTCATGCAGCAGTATTGCAAAAAGGGGCCGTGCTGCTTTAGACATATTCACTGGAAAGATAAATGCATTGCTGAATATATTATAGTCTTCACTACCAATCAATGCACTTTGCTTCAGCAAGTAGAAAAATCCAAAGCTTAAGAGGCTAACAGGACCTTGGTGCTTGCTAAGCTATGATTGCACCCTCACTGTTTATAGCATCGGTTTAAGGTATAGATTCATGGCAGCAGTGTCAGGCTTTAAGAAACTAAACCAAAACCTACTTAAGATGAATATTAGTAGTATTTTTATGTCGTAATTAAGTGTCATTAGTGTTTCTTTCTTTGTTTTTGCTACTCTCTCCTGCCTCTCCTTTCTCCAGTGGTATAAACATACACACATGTACACACACACACACCGAGTTTATCTCCTCTAGAATTGTATTAGGAGTGAGATGGTGCAGCCCATGCCACACATAATGAACAGAACCTGCACCGTATGTATCCGTTATGAAGTCCAGATTAGAATGGGCAAACCAGGAGTTGACCTGATTGGCAGCTACATTGATAAACAGCTCTCTAATAGGCTGTGGATAGGAACATCCCATCCATGACTGACTCTGACAGCTATCCTGCTCTGCTTCAAAACAGCATATCCACTCGCCTTACTCCAGCACCAGGCCTCATTTTCACCAACTGCTTCAGAGAAAAGACATGGATGGGAGCCATGTCAGCCTCCAAACCAACCACAGCACCACTTTGTCTGGTACAATAGTGTAGTAGCACTATTGTCTGTTACACTGGGAGTTACCTTCACATGGTAATTGCTCGATCTGTCTGAGAAGCGATAGTAATGAATGCAGCATGTAAACTCTGCTGGCTTGGAAACGCTGGGGTAGAGTGGCTTCTTTTGTGGATGTTATGGAGGGCAGTGAGGTGATGTGGAGCGAGAGGCCAGAGCAGTATGCTAGGAAATAAAATACAGAGGCGTATTGTTCATAAACCACACATGCTCTGCTTGGTACACTGCTGGAAGCACCTTGTAGTGGAGTTTGAAATACAGTCAGCTTCCCCCAAGTGAGATATGCTAGTGACTGGCCTTATCCATCAAACAGCAGCACATACACCAATCAGGCACAACATTAAATTCACCTGATGGTTTTAATGTTGTGGCGGACAGGACTCAGTAAGAGCACTGACTAGTCTGTGACTCCTGTCAATCATGGCCTGCATTACATATTTTCCCTATACTGTCTTAACAGCATCTCCAACATTACATATGATGTAATGCTGTAGTACTGATTGGTATATAAAGCTGTGTAGTAGGCTCGTGTGTGGCAGTATATTGTCAGATAAGGACCGTTCTGCTTCTCTGTAAATAAAGATACATGGATTGCATCTAAATTTGTATTATTTACACATAAAAAGGAAGCTATAATGAGTGTGTAGGTGCTGGTGCATGTGCTGCACACACGCTTAATAGTAGAAGAGTTTTATTATCAAGGCAAAACCTTTAAGCTAAACAACCATATAGGTGCTTTGTCTCTCTTCTGTGATGTGACCCATAGCTACCTCTGCTAAAATAATGCCCCTCAGGAATACCAGAGCTTTGTGTCATGGTCATGGTTACAGTAATAAACACAGAGAGTGCTGCCATTGGCCTACCAGACCTCTGTCTTTATGTTTACAATACATACTATATGGTCATATGATCACAATTTAAAAATCAACTGATTAAGTGGGTTAGGTTTGCGTAAAGACCGTGGTTTGGGTTAAAACAGCTTCAGTAAGGTTAGGTTAATTAGAAAATATATTTTTCTGCTGGTTCTGCCGCTCTGGATCAGGCCTTTGTGCAGACTAATTTACAAAATATGACCCATGGCATTGTCGTGGCAGTGCTGTTTGGAATATGCAAATGCTAGTAATAAAGTAAAAAGTCCCAGCATAACACTGATATCCACTATTTTTGTGCTTGTGAAAAGCTAAATCCAAACCATGTTGTAAATACAAGGAAATGCTGACAGGGATCATGTTTCTCAGTTCTGAGACCACAGTGGCACAGCCTAAATGTTCGAATAGCCTCAATTGAGCACATGTGTGCAGCAGGGTTGAGTACTCTCACCTGCAGATATTAGTGTTGTTTCCTCACCGCGTGCCTCCCCCTGCAGATAGTTTGCCTGGTTTAGACCACAGTTCACCTGCAGTCACACACTGTAGCTTGTTACAGAGTTGAGGAGGAGAAAAGGCTATCTCAGCCAGGTGAACCAGGACAGGAGGCTAGTTAAAAACAGTGCCCTCTGCAATAAAATTCCAAAAATGGAAAGAACACAGAAAATTTAGAGCAACCCCGAGCTCATACAAAACTCACTCTTACATATATATAAAAAATGTGTAGTGATGTTGTTATTTCAGTGAATGTAGTCAGCAAGTTTTACATGCTTAAATCCTACTATAGGCAATATACTTTCCCTAATTATTAACACCATGAGCACACAACTGAGCATATCACTTTAATTTAGTAAGAGATGCACCAGTTAAAAGACAGACTTCCTGTTTTAAAAAACCAAAGAAGTGTGAAGATTCTGAATCAAGACGTATCATAAATAAAACACATTTGTTTGCTCTCTTCCATGCTGAAGAGAGCAAAGCGGAGTTTGGCCAAAGAAAAAGTTTGGTACAGTAAAGAGATAATCTTGTCCAAGTATTTGTCCTTGTTGAAGAAACAAATAAAGATTTACCGTCAGTGCATCTTGTCTGACGAGAGTGAACGGCAACACATTAGCATCTGAACACATAAGAGCATCACAAGGACATAGCTAAGGTGTGTTTCTGATGTCGATGGAGGCCGCTCCTTTACTGAATAGTAAATAAAATGTATATATATGTAAACATTTTCTTTACTATTTAGTATTTACAAAGGCTTTCACATTGGATTTTGGAGTTACTATCAAAGATAATATTACAACATATTGTCTTTTACACAATATAATTAGTTAAGAGGGGATTTCAAGGTAATTTTAATCTACAGTGTTGATGCTGTACACCTCTAATCCCTCTGGAATCATTGATTTCATCCCAAAAATAAATAAGTTATGAGAGAAACTAAGAAAATGAAATCCACATCCAGTCATTGCTGATTCTAATGAACAAATTTAAATGCAATTTAGATTTTTGTGACTGATACTGGCAACTGATCACTTCTGCACCAACTGAGAATCAAGTGTGGCCGTGTGGTATGAGACTACAGTGCTGGCTGGACGGCCGTTCATGTTTTGGAACAGCGCTCAATTAGTGTGTTCAGGGGACCGTCTACCTCCAGAACTCCTGTTTGTTACTGACCAGTCATTCAGTGTATCGAGTCTCTCTGTCGTAACGTTTGTGCTCCTTCGGACCAAGACTGAGAAATCTGTGCAAGTTGGTGGAAACAGTCTTTGTGTGTGAGCTGCTTTTTTGTCTTTTGTTTGTCTCAAGCTTAACGTAGAACCAGTCACAAACAATTTATACAAGCACTACAATTTTTAATAACAGCAAATTAACCATCAAGGCGTCAGTAGACAGAGTTTAACAGACCCAGTGGTTATCTTATGTAAAGCCTTACTGGCCACCCACCAACTAAAGCTAAATTAAGGCTTCGTAGCTTGCATGAACCAGAGGAACAAATCTAGTGAATTAAACTTTTATATATACAAGAGTATGTGATTCTTGTTTTAAGACTTTATTTATTTGTAGTTTATAGTTTCTTGTAACACTTCCAGAGAATGGACAGCAGGGATTTAGAGAATACATATTTATCTGATCAAGAAAAGAGATCAGGTCAAATGTGTGGAATTTAAATGATCATTCATCTTTAAAACATTTTGCCATTAAATCAGGGAGATCTTGCTCTTCAGATTTCTCTCTGACACTCAGCTCTCTGTTTTAGCAGTTGACTGTTTTTACTATTGAAAGAGCAGGCAGGTCAGGAGTATGGAGTAAAGTTAATACATACTTCGCCCAGCCAGCGGGCCACTGCCCAACTGGGAGCTCTTAAATGAGAGCAACCTTTAAAAGAAATACTGTTTGCCAAAAAAAAAAAAAAAAAAAAAAGCTGTGGTCACAGTGGAAAAACAAACGCAAGTACTTTTTCTTGTAAGCACTGAGATATCACAACCAAAAACCTGCTGCTGATATCGCCTGTCAGCCTGGCAAGGCCATTTGACAAAAGCTGGTGGGAGAATTAAGCATCTCTGGTTTTCCAGTTGGAGTTGTTCTCAGCTACACACTGACTCGTAGACAGAAGCATCTTCTGCTTTTTGTGCCATGTGGCCTCTGTTCAATCAAGACTAAATAGAAAGGTGAAGGGAATCAGGCGTTTTCTATAAACGTCACTTTTTAATGACGAACCCTTGACCTTTTGAGTTTTTCATTCTTTGAATTTAATTGCATTTCAATTAAATTCAAACTCACAAGCATTTTGCAAATAAAGTCAATAGTAAGCTAAATCAATACTTGGCTAAGAATGAAGCAAGGACACAAGTATAAACTCATTTCTCTGTTTTGCTGATTTTTTATTTATTTATTGAGTGCAGGTCAGTAACTGAGTTTTTAAATTAACTAACAAACTTTTAAGAGGCTTTTTATTTCGTGATTGACGGACAATGTCAAAAACTTTTGCTTATGTTTAAAAATCATGATTACTTTTTATTAGACAAATGCATCTGCTGCCAGAACATGTTTTGTAGTTATTCCTTATAATACAAATGATTCAGCTTTTGTTATATATCTACTATATTATATATATACCTCCAGCTGCCATTATATTCAGAATTAAAAAAACGCAAAATGAATTAGGCTAAAATATGACTACAGTTAGCAACAGGTTAACAGACTTACATCTGCCATTTTGTCAGATCTGTGATCAATATTCATCCTCCAAATGTCTTTGTTTGACTATTATCTGTTGAAGGGTGATGATTGTTCATTGATTAATAATCTGTTTATTCAGTTCTTGATTGTTTTGTTTGTAAAATGTCAGAAAATACAAAATGATTTCCAACCCAAGATGATGTCTTTAATTGTTATTTTGACCAACCAACAGTCTGAAACAACTAAGATGACGGTAAAAGACAACGTGTTCTCACAAAATGTCTTATTTTTTGACCACAAAGTCTTTTTGTTTGTATTTTGGAGTTCTGATTTATTAGCGCATGCTTGATGCAGCGGAAACATTTTGGCAGAATTGCATGTTTTTAAAAAAAAAAAACATAATTGGCAGCACTTGAGGGTGGAAGGCTGGCAAGAGTTCTCATCTTTGTTCCCACACTTGTGACATGTACTGGTTGTTGGGGCACCTGCACAGAGTGGGATGGGAACTGGGGGTTACACCAATCTGATGAAGCTAAGTGGTGGCAGGTGGAAAGAAGTGGCTGGTGTAATGACGCATCATCGAGGAAGCGCTGCTCCGTCTGCATTGAAAATAACAGGGAAGAGTGTGCAAAACATTGCAATTTTGCAAAATAACACCACTCTGATTTACATTCACATCATAAACTATTTTATTAATCTGTGAAGCAATAGAGATGCAAGTTGGATTTCCAGACTTCTTTGAATTTTGACCCAACTTGCCTTCTGCTATGTGTATGTACAGTATTTGTCCTATAGCAAACGTCATATACTCTCTTGTCTTCAAAAATCATGGCATGGATCAAAGAGTTTGTCATGTGTCAGTATGTTCCTACTCTAAAAACATCCATTGCAGGTATGCACACAGCTTTAATATTATTATGCTCATCACCATGCCTCGATGTAGTCCATCAGTTATTCCCCAAATGTCTGACATTTATATCCGTATCCATTTGACAGCTTTGAAAGAAGAAAAAAAAAAACTTTCTTGATGATAATCAGGGTTGAGTATAAGCCAGCAAATCCTTAGATTCTGGACATCCTTAAATTATTCCACTTGAGCATATTCAAGCCTAAACAGCTAAATGAGAGCTGATATGAGAAGCAGAGATAGAGGAAAGCCTGAGCTGCGATGCTGATACCTTAGTGCCGCAGGCCCCGAGGCCGCTGCTCCTCTGCCTTCCAGTGGGAGGCATATAGAGTCATCATTAGAAAAAGCTTAAGAGAGAGAGTTGGAATCAAACACAGAGAGAGAGAGAGAGAGAGAGAGAAATAACAGGTTTCAACTCAACTCCCCGCTCTCACTGATTCTCTTTGAACTCACAGCCAATTTTGCATGCTTGCGCAGACCTACACCTCTAAGCCAGAAGAGCCCAGCGCTTCCGACATCTAACCCTTGTGCTCAACCTGTTGAGCCGACTCCCGCTCGCTTCCTCAACCGCCTGCTTCAGAACAAGGGCCAAAAGTTGAGGGAGAGAAGTTGACACACCCCTTAGCTCCAGTAATCACCTGTGACACATGCCTCTCTTTCTCTGGTGCCTGTGTGAAAGTGTTATAGCCTGAAGATAAGCAATTTTACAACAGTAAGTGCAGCAGAGCACAGTTTGACAAAATGTGCTGAATGGCAAGTGGGAATACACTCTGATTTTTTAATACTGAAACCAAGCCAACTCATAGTTCACTTTTTATTTCATGCATAGATAATCCAAAACACAGTAATATGTGTTAATGTTCTGCAGCCGGACTGATTATTATTCAATAAATAGAAACAACACACTATATTAAAAGCACTTCAATGAGGAGAGGCACAAGAAGGATGTGTTCAATGCACTATAGATGTGAGGAGGAGGATTTAGTGATTAGAGTCTTTGGTGATTAGACCCCATTGAGGGTTCATATTATGTAAAGGTGATGTCAGATTAGGAGGAGAACAGGAGTTATCTCCCAGTGGAGTCTAGACACAAGAAATGGTTAAAGATGTAGATGAGAAAATGAGGTTGGAGCAGCGGTCTGATGTGTACGGTGAGGGACCTGATGAAAACTGGCGGTGATTGGGGGTGGAGCTGAAATGGCAGCTGATAGAATAGAGAGGAACAAATGTGAGATTTGACAGCTTTGAGATGATTGGCTCACAGTAACCGTGGCGTTAATTGGTTTGTTAATAGAAGTGGAAGAACCTCAGCCAGGTGGAAGTGGAGAGAGAGAGAGAGAGAGAGAGAGTAAGATTATACATAGAGGAGCGTCTTCCTGATTGAACTTTCACTTAGCGCATACATTTGATTAATCTCCATGTTCCACCATCAATACCTATAGTTTCTGTTGAGTGACTTCATAGTAATTAAATTATCAACTGACTTCATTTTTTAAATAATTTGATGTGTTTTACAGGACAAAATTTTATTGTAGTCCAAGTTTAAATATACTTTGATTATTAGACAATACTATGACTGGTCAGTGTACTGTAAATGTACTGTATATTCAGTGTATATGTATGAAACAGCTTTTAGTTTTTATATCATATGTATAATGTACTTCATCCACTTTAACTATTGTATATAGTTTGGTCTTTTAATCCCTTTGTTTTACTCTCACCTACCTTTTTCGTGAAGTAGCTGTTGTAGATTGTAACATTGCACCACAGCAACTCATTTATTTTCATTAAATACATTCTTTTTCTCTATAGTATCTAAGTTTCTTAAAAACACATTCAATGCAATTTAGCTTTGATTTTAAAAGTGTGTGTACTCTACTGCAACATGGAACACTATTCCTCCAAAAGTCATTCCTGCATTTGCTGTTTTGATGATGATTGTGCACAGTCTGACTGACACCTCAGCCCTAAATCTCAATAGTATCAGGCAGTGCATGTAGTAACCTCCCCATTCATGATGTTTCTCCACTCATTTATTCAGGGTTTTCTTTTAATGTCAGCTGTCTGTATGTGCAGTATTTTGTGCGTGAGATTCATTAGAAATGGATCTTTGATTTGGAGTTCAGTTAATGAAATATGGAAATCTCCAGGTAGACTGATTGCAGGACTGTCCTTTGTAAATCTTTATATTAGGGAGTCCAGCAATATCTCACGACAGGAGATCTACTGTATGTCTCTATTATATAACAACATATACTTCGTGACAGTCACACTCTTATACCTGATTAGCCTAGTCTCAGGTGATATGCACCCTCAGGTTCTTGAAAAACCTTAACTGCACCATCAGAAATTCCCTATTAACTCCCACATAACACGCTGAAGCAGCAGGTTGTTCTCCTCCACCACCCGACAAAGCTCTCTACCAGACTCCTACCATTTCCTTCTTCTCGCTTTCTCAGATATATCACAGAAGAGAGGAATGAGGAGACAGTCCTGGAGGTGGCCCAGAGCTGGATCTTAAATTAGAGGAGCTTAGAAAGAACAAGTGAAGTGACAGCACAGAACCCTGAGTCACCCCATGACTACTCATATACATACAGTCTGTGAAATGAGAGCCACAATGAATAATGTCATTATGAACAATGTCATGCTGTTTTATTTAGTTGGTGTAGTCAGACTTCCGTTGGAAAAAACACAGCCCCTCTCAGTCATTTGAATAAGAAAGCGAGTGAACGTCATGTTTCTGCTGTTTACCTACAGTTAGAGGCGAGATAACTTTCCAGAGTTGTCAATTCAAAGCATGATAAACCATGTGCTGTGTTTTGGTGTCTAATAGCCTTTAAACACATAAATCTGTTCCTCCAAATAGACTTTTCCAGATTGTGTTTCAATTTCTCTTTGGTAGATGAAACAACACCAACGCAGCCTCTTACATTGTTTAAACATGTGAATGCAGCCTAAAAACAACTTTTAGTCAACAAAAAAGATATTTATTCAAGTTTTCATTGTGCAAATGTTTGTCTTCTAAGGTTTCTAAGGCTGCAGCGTTCAGTGTATTTTGATGTGCAGTTGCTATAGTTGCAAGTGTTATGATGATCTTGACAATATGACTATAACTTTTTGACTATGTGACCGAAATGCTAGTTCAAATTGCTGCTTATTAGCGCATCAGTACAAGCACCTTCAGAAGAAGAGATATTTATTTGATGATGCTTTGAAAAAATTATTTTATATGTTGGGTTTAAAGGAGTAATTTTATCTCCAGAATCTCATAGCACGGCCCCAAAGCCCATCTAACTCATTGTGAAACTGACACAACACCCCTTTAGTTTGAGTTTTCAGTCTCATTAAAGTTTGTTTTAAGACTCTTAACTTTGAATTGCTAAAGCAGCCACATTCTCATGCAGCTTTGTGCAGTCATCTCTTATTAAATATTAGAGCATATATAGTGGATTGGGACAACATAGGATCATTTCATAACATCAGGCAGATTCGGTTTAAGTGAGCTGTTCAGGCTGTCATTCTTTGAATGGTTTAAAAATTGAGTCACGGTGAAGGAGGGAAATAACACATATGCTTTCACCTGTAGTGTTAATGTAGCCTAGGACAGATGGGCCTGAGCTTAGTTGAATCAAACCTGTTGAGAAAGAGGTTTTCTCTTCACTGTTCACAAAGTGAGTCCAGTCCAATTGGAATATAATTGCTGCAGCATACTGAGTGCAGTACAAATATACTGAAGGTGAACTTAAATAACTTTGTGCGCACACTTCATTTGGATGGAAGTGAAGTACATCTGCTAGCTGCAGCATCTAAGAGATGTCAATTAAAAATGTCATGACACTGAGTGCAAATGACTCACCAAACCTTCAGCGACTAAGTGTTTCAACACCTGTGCACACTGGACATAATTCTGAAGATGTTTTTGGCAAAAAAAAAATGTGCTTCATTTTTCACTTATTGTGGCCTGTGGTAAGAGACAGCCTAAATAAATATTTTAGTTGGCATGGCCAGTTACTGCTGGCTCCTGACTGCCAAATCTCCTCTCATTAATCAGTTTAAGATATAATCCATGTACTTTCAAATAAAGTAAACATGCCACTGCTTTGAAAAATCTTGCAATGCATTGGCAATCAAATGATCACTGCTTTGCTATTAGGTACAACAGTGAGTTAATTTAATACATTTTACGCTTCAGCTATAGTTTTTCATAATTAACTAGTCTGTGAATTATTTCCTGAATCATTGTACGTGTTTGCCTATTCAATCTCAGAAGGTTTTGAGCCAAGTTGACATTTACAGTAAATCTGACAGTCAACAGTCAAAAACCAAATGACAGCCAGTTTACTGTCAGAGCAGATAAATTAGCAGGCACAAATTATAATTCTGATTTTAGAGGCTGCAATCTGTAACTAACATAAATGGTATAATATAATCAAATAATATAATACAACCAGTAGATAACCACATGTTGTGAAGTAATGTTAACACTCTTAAATAAGCAGATTGTCGGTGTGTCCTTGTAACTCACAGGTGCAGCTAAATACATGGAAGGCAGCGTGGGTCAGACTGTGAATCAAACATTAATGTTCAACACTTTCGAAAAAGCTTTACAACGTGAAATGCATTTGACTTTATTTGCTATGAAAGAATGCAAACATCTGAGGGCAGAAGATCCACTCTGTCTTCTTTCTACACATCCACCCACACGTGAAGCGTATCCTTACTTCGCCAATGAGGTGTGTACTAAAAGGAAGCTTCTATTACAAATTGTTCTATTAAGTGTCCTCAGAGGAGGATTTTTAAGTAGCCTTATGGTAATGATGGCTCACACGTTCCCTCTCTACTCTCTTTTCCTTTTCCTCCCCTCCCTGTCTTTTTTTTTCTTTCGCCGACCCTGAGTGCACTAAAAGACACTTGTCTCCTCATGTCTTTTCAACGACAGAGAAAAGAAGATGACTTCCCTCTTGTATTCTACCCCATTATGAATATCTTAGGCACTTTAAAAAGTGGGCCTTCAGAATTTAGCAGGGCAGTTTTGTATTCAGGCAGACCGGCTTATAGTAGGAATGAATGCAGATCAGTGCTTTAGTTGAGAATGTTTGATACATCCAGAAATCCCTCGTAGAAATGATTATGGATTCTAGGAGAATCTTGGGCCCTATTTGAATAGGGCGAGCTGTAGGCTGATTTCGCTGCTAAGAAGAACAGAGGAGATCAGCCTTCATTGTCAGGCCTGACAAGATTAAGCCGACTCAAAACGCTGATCAAACCGAGCGACGTTCTGCGTGGCGAGGCGAGAAGTGGTGGCATAGGTGGCTGCTCTGAGGTGTAAACAGAGTTTTGACATTGACAGGGACACTTCATCTCACCCTGAAGGGCCAGACAGAGGCCATTACCCTACACCCCCGCTCCCTCCCCTGCAGCACCACTATCACCTTGTGAGGAGACACAATGCTCATGAAATCCTTATCTTCCTCACTTCAGCACTAGCAGATATTGCTACACAGTGGCATAGCTACAGTAAAATAAGTAGCAGTCAGGTTTATCTGTCTGCAAAGAGATGACTCAACTGGTCCTGTTTCATTTTCTACAAAAGCGATCATTATCTTTAACCTCATTATTCTGGTGGGCTTACTGTATATGTATGTTTCTTGATAAATTTCCCTTGTCTCAGTTGCAGAACTCTTTTTTTTTTTTTTTGCTCTGTTAATAACTGTCGCCTGGAAATGAATGTGGTTATTAAAGCAACAGCTGTACAGAATAGTGCAAACATAAATAGGAATTTCTGCTGGAGCAGACAACCCATTTAATAGCATAACAGATAAATACGTCTCATTTAAAATGTCACCTCAGGAACCCCTCACCCAGCTTCACTTATTCTGTTTTATGTGTGGTCTCTTATGACCAGCCATGCTAGTTGATTATAACATTAGAGTTGCCTGCTCAGCAGTCAAAAGTATTACAGCCCTCCACTACTGTAACAGCCATGTGTCTTCCTCTTGACATTTTCATCTCCTATGCAAATACAGACCCAATGGAGCCAGTAATCATTCATCAGGAAACTGTCTCCAAATGGTAACTGCTTCTGTCCTGCTCATTTATTATTCATCACCATGGATGGGTCAGGCAGCAAGAGGCTCCACTAGAACCACATATACAGTTAGCCTCATTCCACTGTTTATCTCCCCTACTGGAGTTTTGAAATAAGGAAAAGTCCAATGTTCACTTACTTAACTCGCTGAGTGTCAAAAATTAGGCTGTGTAGCTTGGTTCACTTCTCCGCCCCTGGTATTGATAAAACACCTTGCTCGCTGCTGATACTCCTGTTCATTACTGTGTTTAATGAGAAACTTCTGCACACACTGCACAAAACACACACTGAGTTCACATTTCACAAATAAGAGGGAAATGCATTTAGGAGAAGCTGGAGGCAGACTTTCATCACAAATGTGACAGGCAGTGTGACATGTAAGAAGCACCTTCATAAACAGGCCAATAAACAAACTCCTCAGTGGAAATTCTTTTATATCTATAGTCTCTCTTCTGCTATCATGTGCAGTGTTTAATTCAAATTACACCGAAACAGTAAAAAACATCAAACCAAGATGTTAACCTAGCAAAGGAAGAAAAATGAGCTTCCTTGGATGCAGCTTCACAGTTCTACTGTGCCTTTCTGGTGTCTCGTCTTCATCCCTGCAGGAATTTTCTGTCTGTGTATTAATAACCACTTCAAAGCGAATACGCTCCCCTGAATGTGTTGTGCATGCATTTAGAGGTCTATCTTCGGCTGTTATGATCCCCCGCAGCAGACGACATGTAAACATATCAAAAGGCAAATGCACGCCGACCTGCTGGCTGTAGTCTGTCGCCGTGCAAGTCAACTGTCTGGGTTTTTAGTTTGATTTGTTTTCAAGCAAGGACCCATGCTTGTGATGGATGATTTCCATGTGCAGGAATCATCAAGCCTGTGGAGCGAAGTTACATGCCACCATTAAAATGAATGGAAAAGACGGTTTGTATAATACTATGCAACCACAGATTGACATTTAAGTTTGCTTTTTCTTATCAAACACAAATATTATGTGCTATCTGTCTTCAAGTTAGCCGATAAGCTAAATTTGTGGTTCTTGATTTTTTGCCCACAAGAACTTTAGCAGATGCCAAGAATCTTAGTTTCAGCTGTTAGAGTTTTGTGAAGTTTATATAAGAGACCTGGGTACATCCCCTCTAGTCTGTCATCATACTTAAATGGAGCATTGTCTAGGCCCTCTAGCTTCCCCACATAAAACTGCCTGTGGTGCAATTTCCCTAAGACCCCTTAGGGCCCATAATTCTCTTTGTACGTTGTCTGACAATTTGCTAAGCAGTTAAGTCAGGGACACAGGAAGAGCGAGAAGTGCTGCAGCTTACATGGTCTTCACTAAAAAACAAGGTTCTGCAGACAATTCTGCAAGGTTATGCGAGCCATTCAACTTTCAAAGTGCACATAGAGTGGTCTAAATGTAGAATACTGAGCTGTCATTCCCAGCTTAGAGATGCAACCAGCGGTTGCAACAGACACGCAAGCACATGGAAAGTTTATAAGTTCAAATAACAAAACATGGCTGTTCTTTCAGGGCTCAAATATTTGTTTAGTGTGATCATAGAAAGAAAAGAAAATCCAACAGATATGCAATATGAGCCTGAGGAACCAGAAGGCAAAAAATTGGAAAGGGTTTTAAGTCCCACTTTATCTCTGGTGCTTTCCGGGCAACCCAGATTTAGTGCATCACATGCATTAATCACCCTGCCAAGTGTAAAAATTCCACCAACAGAGGTTGTTGGCTTTAAACTAGAATGACATACATTCAGCACACATGAGGTGCTACTGCTGATGCACTACTGTACGTAATGATGCTCAGTGTCCCTCTCCACTTGTCATGTTGCAGATATGATTATGAGGGACTTTTTTTCTGGGGTGTTTTTTTTATCAAGCCATCTGTAATGCTGCAAAACCATCACTATGTCGTTCACAAGGACACAAGTTTCAGTGAAAAGTTAAATTTATGCAAAAATCTGTTGTGCTGCCTGTAAAGAACTTTATATTTGTGGTGATGCGTGCATGTATGTGATGGGAAGAGAAGCACAGAAAGAGAAGAGAAAGTCATAAAATCTTTTTTGGTACAGTTACCCATTGAGGTAAAATTATATTTCCAATCTTTTTTCACACTTTCCTCCTCACAGTAAACCATTCACAATCAACCTGTAATTGATTGTAAGAATGAAATTGCCTGTTACAATCTGGGATGGAATTGCCTGAGGGATGGCATGAGGGAACTAAATAACAAATGAGAGGACAGGATGAAAGACACTGCTTTAATTCACCACAACTGATTTGATAATAAAACTCAAGATCATTTCACACTATAGCCAATTATGTCTTCAGTGAGTTCTACCATCACGGATGTCGGAGGTGTATGGCTCACTATCATCTCCGTGGCATATTCAAAATCAGTGTGTTGACTGGTCTGATGTATTTTACAATTACCTTGACATATACAATTATGTGCCTACTACACATAATTTAACAGCAAACTATAATTACATTAATTCCTTATAATATTCTAAGTTGTCAAAACATTTTAAAGCTCGCACCATTGTGAAAAGTTCTATTTCACAGTGAGCTCTCTTGACTAATTTTGCAATGCAAAACACACAAGCGGGCTCCAAGGTGACATGAAGTATGAGTCAATTCTTCATGTGAAGGAAGTAATTAATTAGGATGTCAAATTCGCAGAGCATCCTTGCCTTCATTTTTCTTCTTAATTGGGGAATAATTTGGAATTTGGAGAGGCAGCACATCACATGTAATGAAGATTGACACCTGTTATTCCTCCCTGTCCTCGCCACCCACCACAGACTACGATTTATTAACAGCCGTGCCCTTTTGTAGGGTTACATACACGTTTTTCGTCAGAGCTCACTGTGCAGTCACAAGGGTCATGTCCCTATAGATGGCGACAACTGGTGGGCTGCTGGGCGCCACCCTTCGGGGCAGACCTGGATGGCAGAACGGGAATTCTCTATCCAGCTTCATTGCTCAGATCCAGTCGAGTGATGACTTCATTCGAACCGCACCTATCCCTCCTGGAAGGCTCCTCGACGCTGTTTCCCCAATGAAATTAATATCAAGTTAACATGTGTCGAAAGGTCAAATGCGTGTGTTTTCACCTTTCACACAGCACACTGGATATGATCTGCCCACCCCAAATTAAAGCTGCTGCCTGGATGTGGAAGGGAGATTAATTGCCCTCTACAGCCTGGTCGTGCATAATCTCACGTCCACAAAGTGTAGCTATGCAAGATTAGGTTGCACTAAGCCACTAAGCGGTTGGTGCACACACAGCCAGGGACTTGTGTAAGTGCATGCACACATGTAAAACACAAAACACACACCTAGGTGGGTGCTTCCCCAAACATACAGTGCACAGAACAAACCTGCTGCTGCACAGGGGTGTGCACACACACAGCTGCTAGACCAACCACAAAATCTCGGCCTTCAATCCAGATTAATTCACCACAGACACAGACCGTGCTGTGTGTCACAGGACAGAGAATCTTAATCAAACCTGTGCTTCGTCAGTCCACATCGAAAATATGTGTGTGTGTGTGTGTGTGTGTGTGTGCACGTGTGCGTAGAGCTATTGGTCTGAAACAAGAGCAACTGCTCCATCGAAAGCAAGACTAAATAATCATTGTTTGTGTGTAGCAGATTGGGCAGCTTGAAAGGGTTAAGCATGAGTGGATTAAAACGGCGGCACACATCCGTTTCCATACTCTAATCCTCTTAGTGCCCACTCCTAATACGTTTTTATATCTTTCCTATCTCTCACTAAGGTGAAATATCAGATTAGTTGCCAGGCTTTGACTATATCTTATTACAACCTTATCTAACACTGAGGGGTTGTGAGCTTCCAGTGAGGTGGGGACAGACACTGTGCTGAGCGCTGGCCTCTCTGCCTTTTGTTTGAAAAAAATGCAGAATTAAGGTTTTTTTGTTGTTCTGATCATTGAGATTAGTCTCTAAAATAGATTATTTGTCCATCATCCTGTGCTGATGCACACTTGCAAGCTATTTTGTTTACAATGTAATGGCAGAAATCACTTCTTCCCTACAGTGTTATGGCAGTTCGACATGAATTACAGAGGAACAGAAATTGGTCAGACCAGGGAGAGTTAATTCAAGCCTTCGTCTTTCCATCTGGAGCCCAGTGTGAGAAAAACAAAGCGCTCTCCGTGCACACTCATCTGCAGACCTGATATTTATTGACTCTGACATGTGTAACGTGTGTATTTGTTCAGGTTGCACACACATACAATCCATGAAGTAATCCACACCTAGTGTAAATATTGTAAACAATTGGTCCATCAACTAACCTAAATGAAATTTATATACTGCCCCCAGCTGAACTGGATCTCATACTGCTAAAATCAATCACTTCCTTGCAAAAGTTAATGAAACATATGAGAACACACCAGTTAAATCAATGAATATGAGTCTCTAATGCCATAAAATAGACATTGTTCATGTGTCATTTAAACAGAAAAATTCACAGTATTGCTATTTAAATTTATATTGTATTTATGTAAAGGGGAGTGTAACAGGAAATTAGGATCCAGACCAGGGGTGGAGTCTATAAAGAGGGGCTGGAACCTCACCTGGGCTTTTCTTCCTGCAAACACTTGAGACAGCAGATCCGGCCTTTGTTTGGTGTTTGATTTGGTAGGTTGCTTTTTTTTTTTACAGTTAAAGGGGTATTTCCTAATGTTTCACTTGTACAAACTTTAAATGTGGCCTTTGATTCGTAGGTGAAATTAAATATGTGCAGATATGCTGGGAGAGGGACTAAAAGTTATCTAGGTCAGCCATGACGCATAGGTAGGGTTATTAGATAATCAAACTAGTAATTTATAGTTCATCTTCACCTGCATGAAAGAAATGTTATTTAGGTTTTTCAAATGTGTTTATTTTGATCTATTCTTGTTTTATTTAATGTTCAAACTAAGATCAATGTCTCGAACATTTAACCACTGCTCCTCCCACACTAGGGCCTGTAGTCTATTTGTACTCATTCGATTGGGTGGCAACATGTTTGATTTATTTATATGTATTTATTTATTGTGGGGATCTTTGCTGTTACTGGGGAAAGGTGAATCTGTTTTGACTCACTCTTGCCCTTTGAATTGCGATAGAATTAAACAGTCTAATTTAAATTTTATAGTGTTGACAATTAGTTTTAAGCACAATGGAAACATTGCTCAGTGCCATAATTTGTCATTCACACTAAAGGTCACTAAGTGCTCTTTAATCTAACAGTGTCCAGCTGGGACGATGCCTTATCATTTCACCTTTACAACAAACTTAATTCAATGCTCTAAAGCTGAGTCACTGCTCTGTTTGTTTTTGCTGTACTTTGAAAGTCAACTAGCGGACGTGACCCCCCCCCTGCCTTTCAGCACCACCAGGATCTTCTGCAGGAGTGGTAAAATATCTCACAGTTGCATATTCAGGTGTTTTATGGGTCTGTTGCTTCATTAATCTCATGTTTGGAGAATTGCAAGCAAAAGAAGGTACTGTATCTGTTAAGTTCAGTTGGCCCTTTAGTCACAGCAAACGAATAAAAAAAGTAAGTAGCCTTAATTAGCAGTTGTTGGTAATTAAATCACACTCTAGTTAGATGATAATTGACAAGTTAAACCAGATACAAACAGTGAAGCTCCCAAATTAACTGAATCAGTCGTAACTGTGTTAATATTGAACTGGCCTGCCGATGATGTTGCTCAGCAAAAATGTTGGCACGAGGTTGTTGACAAGTAAACTGTTCTTTCTGAAAAGTGAGAGATGTTGCAGATGTCGGATGTTTCACATTGCTCAGACTGATAACAACTGGGAGAGGCTGATGTAGAAATTTCCCCTCTCAGAATTACAGTTTAATGCAGCGTTCAATGTGTGCTGCAACGTGAAGAAGTGGTAGTTGGAAGTGGTGTTCTCAGGATATCTTTAGTGCTTTGCTAATGTTTCTGCTGCTCTGTTATTGTTGCACTCATTTCCTTTTATTTCTTTATCATTACTGATTGTGGATCAGGTGTTAATTTAACTGTTTTGTTTTTATTTTTTGCCTCCATTTTGTTTTTCCAATATATTGTCCAGTAGTAGTTTAACATGTGCTGAATGCATACTGGTCAACTGAAACACTGATTCACCTCTCACACCGATACAATGCCAAACAATGCACCTTTGACTGATATACTCTGTCTGCAGTGCTCGTATACTGTGCCTGCAGTGCAGTGCACATTTATATCAGCATAGAGAAGGCACCAGTTAATCCACAGCGTTATGATAGTGAATGTCCTCCTTTATCCACCTTAAGACGATCCTGCAGCCCTGTGCAGCCCAGATATTAGTCAAGAGCCAAAGAGAGAAGAAGTATGTGTTCTTTGTGCATTGTGAGGTCTTTGAAGGGCCACGATGGCTCACTCACATACAGGGAAAGGTTGTTCAACCTTTGTGACCACTGGGGGACACAGCAGATGAGGAACCAGGTCGCAGCAGTGACAGCAGTATAAATGTGATGATGAAGAAGTTTAATAGTGAAGCTGCAGGAGAGGCTGAAGGAAGCCGTTTCTAACCTCTCTGTGATTTGACTGGACTTAATAAGCTGGGCAGTGCTGAGAAAAGTGGTCTTTGTGTGATTGTTGCAGAGTACACAATGAAAAGGTACACTAGTAGCACACTGTAGGAATGTTGTCATGAGTGGGCCCCCGTTTTCTTTCCGTCTTAGCATCATACATGTGCAAGAGGTGTGATACATATTCTTGCAGGTAAAAAGTTGTCTGTGTTAATGTGAAAACAAAATAATGGTGTGTTAAAGGCAATAAAAAGAAGGAGGTCTATCAAATAAGCAGGGATGTAGACAAGGTATTATTTATAATATTGAAAACTTTAATGTAGCATGATTGTTAAGCATCAGATGTGGTTTAGTGAGTTACACCTGTAATATTTACAAAAACTGTCCCTTTGACACAGCTGCTTTGGCCCATATTTAAATTCAGATATACACAGTCAGTGCTCAGATCTGAGTTAACCTCCAGTGCTGCCATTCTGAGTTCACTTCCACAGTTCATTGATCCTAAAGTACATCAGAGAATAGCCGGTGCCCACGGAGCAACGAGAAAACCGTTTAGTAGTAGATTCCAGAGAAGCCTTCTCTTCCTTGAAGAACTGCTGACGCCATCTGCGTCTCTGGCGCTCATACATTCACATACAGTACATGGTTGGTTAAAACACATGAATGAGCTGGAGCAACTCAGGTGGAATACAAATACTGAGGCTTTACAACCAAATCATGATGCAGTTTCCAGGGAAGCAGAGCACTTCAGTGTGGACATCTCTCTTGCTATCTCTTCCTTCTCTCTCCCTCCCTCTCTTTCTCTCTCTCTCTCTGGCTGCAGCGTGAGGCTAGCTATGGGGAAATTACCCGTGAATGAAACAACTGTTGACACAAAGAGAATTATTTTTTTGCCCTTGCTTCACTGTACGGTCAGTGGATTATGAAATCCTGTGATCCATCCTGAGTCCTCAGGCCTCGGTAAACATTAGCTGACACATGGAGGAAAGGAATCCCCATAGCCTCAGGTCCAGATTGCCTATTGCCAAAATAAGCTGCACCACCCCACTACATAGTAAGAAAGATAATAAAGCCAGGTGCCAGAAAGAGCAATTATTTAAAATATTCAGGTATTAAGAACCTTAGCATGCCTTGAGGTTGTATCGATTCAAAGAGCAACTGAAGGAACATGTGGCTGACACAGAAATGGAAACTGATGTAAAAAAAAAATGTAAACCAAAATAATTCAGATTGTTTTTTGCAAATGTATTGACCTGTGCTTCCAATTGGTTTTACTGTAAATCTGGTTGCTGCTAAAGGACAGCGTGCGAATTCAATGCTTTATTAAAGTAATAATAATTAAAACTGGGCTGAGTATGTATAGAAAAGTTTCAATTCTAATGCATCCAGAGAGGGTAACCAATTTTATAACCTATACAGAATGAAGTGACATTTTTATTTGTGTATGCACATGCAAAGCCAATATACATTTATAAAAACAGCTACAGCCGTGGGAAACTACAAAATGCGGCATACTGTTGGCATCCTACTGTACCATGCTGCGGCTGATGGGCCAAGACACTATTAATCCTCACGTTTCACACTGTTTCACACATTACAACACCGTTGCTCGTTGTTCAGTATAGTTAATATCACATCTCAAACGAGCATTGGCTGCAGTGCATGACTAGCAGTGGTAGTCCAGTGAACAGCTGAGCCAACAGTATAGATGGAAAACTTTAAGATGAACTTCAAAAAGTTCATTTATTAATAACTTCATATAATTAACCACAATCTTAGCGTTTGAACTTGCAAAACATTGCAGATTTAGCTTTTTAATATGTTCTACAATACTGCTTTTCTAATTTAACCTACAGCTACAGCCCTGTGTTTTTTTTTTTTTTTCCTGTGTGTGAGCTGTAACTGCCACCATCTGCTCTCTTGGTGGCTGCCCCCATGAAACTGTGACACACTTGACATGCTAACGTATGCTGTCAGCAGTTTTCAAAAAAAAATATATTGCTTTATTGAATTTATGGCTGAAATGCATTGATTAAAATGAACCCTGTAGACCTTTTAAGACCTAATGTTTACTGCATTGGAGCTTCAGTATGTGTCACTTTGTCACCAGCCCTGGCGCTGGAGGACGTGTAGAAAGGATCAGAAGACAAGCGAGACTCAATTCTCAGGCGTGGGCTTGGTTCCATTGGATTTGTGGAAAGATTACGAACTCTAATGCGTTTATTGTTAAATGTTAAGGACCTCCAACTCTCCATGGATCAAAAATCAGTGTGTAATACAAAAAAAAATACAATCCGCTTACCCCAGACCACTCTGTACCAGATGCACAATTAGTGTGTAGTAAACAGCATAATATGCTCTCCTTTTATGTGCCATTTCCTCAGTCCCACATTGCACAGACGGATATGAGTCTCTCAAGGAAATCAATCCTCCTGTATGCCTGCATTTTCTCTTGCACAGACATCTGCAGAGGGAACTGCCACCTTGCTGTAGCACCTTATACCATCTTTAACGCCAAAGGCTTTGAAGACAGCTAATTTCCATACTAATTTCTTTCTTTTCTCCCTCACTGTAATTCCAGACCAGGAATGAGGTGAGAGGACATGTGTCGCTTGATATAATGGCGGAGGACTAATTGCATTCTGGGATACATGCCTGGAATTCAGAGTGTTTAACAGGGAAAAAAAAGCATGTTTTGCAAGCAGACCACATACAACATCGGGACAATTAATAACCCTCCTTCAGGGGAGAAATTTTGGACTGTCCAGCCTCTCAGAGGACTACACTGCTGGCTTTATTGATATCTGTGGCCAGATTGAGACAGGCCTGCCATCCCCAGGCAGTGTGACTCCACTGGGGCTCCACTGTGACTGGACTGTTATGAGGCCAACTTAGTCAGCCTGCTCCAATCATAGGAGCACAAACAAGCCCCTAACCACACTGAATGCTAAGCCAGATCAGTCCCGGGGGTGGTTTGTCAGGTTTTGCAGGGATAACATAGCATGAGATTTATTTTTCACTCTGTGTCTCTCCCTCGCTCACTCTCACAATCTCTCTCCCTCTATTTCTATCTCTGTGACTGTTATTTTGAATTCACATCTCTCTGAAGAGGAGAATGCCTTTTTGACACATGCTGACATGCACACACACTCACATCCATACATAGTGGCATAGACACAAATGCGCCGGTGTGCTTACACCCCCACACACTCTCACCTCCTATCTCTCATCGCCACAAGCAGGCAACGCGTTCGAGGTCTCCATTTATACACCCATTTATATGGTTCAGATGTGGTTCAGCAGTGAAATTAAGATGAGATGTTGACAAGCTAATGTTGAAATAACAAGACCTACTAATTTGTGACCAACCTTATGGAGCCTGCGCCTTCAAATGTTGCTGGAGCCCAGTGTTAAGGTGATGAAGTGTAACATTTAAAGTGGCACGATAATAGGGCAAAGTCCTCATTACCGTGAAGGCACTGGTGGCACATTATGAAAAGCAATAAACATGACACCCCCTCATGCTTTTGCATCTATCACACAGACAACATATGGGTGCCCGCAGGGGTGGCTGTTTTTACCTGCCTCGGGTTTGCTAACACTGTCATGGTCAGTGTAAATGGAAATGTCATTTTCTTAACAAAACCTAATTTTTCACCAGCAGGAAGTCAACATTTGTTAGAGTGAGACTATAACCTTTTTAACACTAACACTGAAAGGTTTTGTCTTAAGTGAAAGTGGGCGCAGCTGTTTTGCTCAGCATGTATGGGAGACAGCAAGAGGAAATGGCAGCCAGAGAGGATGGGTGCTGTGTGGAGGGAGTTTATCCTCTGTTAATATAACCTCGTTCTCTGATTTTACAGTACACAGCCTGGACAGGCTAGTCAGGATTTAGGGTATTACCACAGCTAAATCAGTCAAAGCCAGTCAAAAAAAATTTAGATATTAGATTAGATGGACAGCTTAGAGAGGGGATATAAATCCTAACAATATGTTTACCTCTTCTTGACTTCCCCATTTATGAATACAAAACCCAACAAACACCTTTACTTAAAACTGACATATGTCACCAACTTATAAAAATACATGGCCAAGCATGCAATAATCCTAGAGCGCAGCCAGAGGTAGTGACCATGATGTCCCTGTTCACTGCCTCACTCTGAGGGGGTGAAAGAGGTACACAGCTGCACTAATTTGTCTTGACGAGAAAACAGCTGTAAACACCCCCAAAGGGGGTGACAAGATAAGCACCATGTTGTGGAGATGGTATCAGGTGGCAACAGTGTCCCACACAGGCACCATACTACATTTTCAGGTGCTCTATCCACCATGTTGTGCCTATTAATCAAAGCTGACATTGAATAAACACAGCATCTCAAAGCTAATTGACCGTACGCCAGGTGAACAGAAACTTGTGTGTTCACAGATCCCGTCTATTGTCTGTTTAGAGCATTGGGTTAGTGTGGCTTTATTTTTTTTATTTCTTTTACGGCCCAGGCCCCCCTAACAAAGACGACTGATTTTGCACACTGAGGTAATCAGATAAAAATGAAATCTCTGGTTATCCTATTGTGCCTGTGATTACGCCTATTGTGTTTCATGCTATGGAAACAGGAAAGGAATGTTAAATATTGTGGGTTGAACAGTCAAGCATTCAAAAACATGCAGCTCCAAAATCTGTAATCAATATAGCAAATTCAGCCCAAAATGCCCCGACTCAAAGAATATTTTTTCACCAGCCTGGATTGCTTAAAGCGTTCTACCATAAAATGTTCGATTTCCCAATTCAGGAATGTTAAAAAGAATGTTGTTCAGAGTTCAGTGCTTTTCAGGGGAAAATGAAGCATGTTAAAAGGAGCACTTTGTTGATTTGGAGAAATACTACAGTAAACACCACATTTCAAGAATGATGTGAAACTCAAACAATCTGTACATCATGTCCTCACAAAATCAATGAGTGAATAAAATTTTCCTGGTATTTTCTCTGCTATAGATTTTTAAAAGCCTATTTTGCACAGGAATCTTAAATTTCCTGAACCCTGCTCTTTTTTTTTTTTTTACCACTACTACTTTTATCTAAAAATTAATAATAATAAAAAAACAACGAACAGTTCATATTTCACTTGCATTGGTGTTTTTACACCTAAATCTATTGTACACCGATTTCAAAATGAAAAAATTACACCAGTTGAGTATTAAAACCACGTGCGATAAAGTGAGTTGCCAATTTTTTAATTCTACTTTGAATGCAGTACTTTACAAAATAGCCATTTAGGTTTTAACTTGCTATTTATCATCCAAACATTCAAAGAGAAACAGTGAGAGCGCATTTAGCTCCAAACATAAGAGGACTGTGCACAGAGTCTGTTAATTGCCATCTAACAGTATAAATAGCTAAAGCAATTATGCACAAACAGAACAAGCTTCTCTTAAACATGTTTCATTTCAGAAGCAAATGGGTCATTGGGTTACTAATTATTAATTGTTTAAACGTCAACAAACTGCATATTAAATCAATACAGCTTTTGATGATGAGGACCCCACCAACCATGTGACTTCAAACGGCCACATCGAACAATTCTTCCATTCATTTGCATCTGTATGGCCCTACCCATTCTAATACAAGACCATCTGCCTCCATTCCCTGCTTGTGTCAGGCGAAGCAAGGAGAGAGCATTAATTTCAAAAAACCTGTGGGAGGCTATTCAAGAAAACACTGCACCAGAACACATAAAATACACTACCTGTCCAAAAAATGTCACCACCTTGATTTAACTAAGCTAATAGGTGAGAGCCTCCCATTGGATAATTACTGCATGGATGATTTCAGCTGGCAACAAGTTATTTAACCCTAACCGATGCAGTGGGTAGCTTCTCATTAAACAACCATCAGAAGACACATCCTGTGGTCAGGAAAAGATGTTAATCTGTTACAGAAGAGTCAAATTATTGTCATGAATCAGAGAAAACATCTAAGGAGATTGATGAAACTGCTAAAACTGGGTTTCAGAGTGATGGGGGCATCAGGGTAAGAAGAGAGGAGGGTGAAGTGATGCACCCATCATGTCAGTGTCTACTGCACAAGCCTGCGGGGGCAGTGATATGATCTGGGGTTGCTGCAGTTGGTCAGGTCTAGGTTCAGCAACGTTATGTGTCCAAAGAATGAGGTCAGCTGATAACTGAATATACTGAATGACCAGGTTGTTACATCAATGGATTTTTTCTTCCCTGATGACACGGGTATATTCCAAGATGACAATGTCAGGATTCATCGGGCTCAAATTGTGAAAGAGTGGTTCAGGGAGCATGACGCATCATATTCAGAGTCCAGACCTTAACCCCAGTGAGAATCTTTGGAATGTGCTGAAGAAGATTTTATGCAGTGGTCGGACTCTCCCATCATCAAAACAAGATCTTGGATAGATATTAATGCAACTCTGGACGAGAATAAATGTTGTGACTTTGAAGAAGCTTATCGAAAGATGCCACGGCGAATGTGTGCCATAATCAAAGTTAAAGGCCAACGAGTATGTGACGGGCAATGTATATCGCATGCATGTCCAACAAGTGCAGCAGCAGCCATGAGAAATGTCCAAATGTTCTATGGCTACACTAGTAGATCAGAGGAAGCCGCCGTGTACAGAAATGGCACAAACACACATACTGCCACTTTAAATCTACTCGTGGATTCACAGAGAAGTGACGGGGAGGAAGAGAAATGGCACTTGGTGGTATTAACACTGACTGAGCATCACAAAGCCAAGCTGTACCCTGCCTTACTCATCTTAACCAAGATGTGGGTCCCTGGCCAGCGCTTTGGGGAAATTAGGATTAAAAACAGGATTAAATTAAAAGTAGCATCGCAGCAACAGCGTGACAAAAAACAGCTGGTGAGGAGTGGAAAAAAGTCCATTCTGCTGTTGGATTGTACTTGTCGCCATGTTGGCTCAGCGTCTCAGGGGACTCTGTGAGCCCTCCGATGGATGGTGAGAGTTGATACTAATTGATGTATCATGGACAGGCACAGTGTGGAATGGAGTGGAGGGCGTGTTGTCATTGACGAGAGGCACATAGATTAAGCCTGTCAGTTCCCCTTCCTTTCTTACGCCTCTGGCTATGGGTGCTCAGGAGGAATCCATTTTTTTTTTTGAGAAGCTGTATGGATGGGGGCTATAATAACAACGTCATCTTCAGCCGTGGCCAAAATAAGCGTGGCCATCTTGCCCATTCAGAATCAATGCACCACTGTCTGTCTCTGCTGTCTTGTGCTCCTGTAAGTCCGTGTCTGTGCATGAGCCAAGTTCCAGTGCTGGGCAGGACATGGGGGTGATAATGCCAGCATCTGTCAGAGGAGCTTAGATATTCCTTTCCAAGCAAGCAGCAGGGACAGACTACAGACGTGTGCCATTCCTTGGCAGCGGAGAAAAAACTGATATGAAATAAAATCAGTCATTCTCTGTGTACTTTCAACTGCACTGGTTCAAGCTTTTCTCCACAAACGCTTCAGATATGCTCAAAACCAGTGCGAAGTTGTGAAATTCCCATGGACTTAAATAGCCAAGCTGTGGCTTCTATCTTCAAGTTTAAGAATAAATGTCTAAACAACCTTAAAGCACAGCAGTACAGTGACGTGTATATGCCAGCAAATGTATTTTTGATACCAATAACTTAACAGTAAAGCACAAAATATCACATTTGGTTATGTGGTTGGACTTTTCTCCAAAGCATTAGCCTTTGTTGATGCACATTCCTCTTTTTTTCTGCCAGTTTTTCATCAACAACAAATAGATGTTGCTCAAAAGAAAATTAAAACTGTAATAGTCACTGAAGCAAATGTAGCCTTAGAGCGCAGTTTAGATTTTGACAGCACTTATTTAAGTGTTGAAGAGTGTATTGAACCGTTATGAACATTAATTATCACTTTCAAACCCCACTTGATATATAATTCATTTTTATTTTTTTAAGGTAAATACTTTATGTTTTGCTACCAATATAATTTTTTTTAGAGTAGATCTATGTGGTGGTGTAAAACAGAAACAAGATTAGAGAATAAACACTTCTGAGCTCGACTGACAGTTTAATGAATCAGCCGACAAGTAAGCACATTACCTTCTTACACTCAGCTTCCCTCTTTCTTTTACCAACCGAAATGACGATGGTGAAAACAAACATCGATGCTAAAAAGTCAATGCGCCGCCACTCACGACAGAAACTCAAAGGATTTTAACATCGTGGTAAAATCAGTAAACGACACAAAGGAATGTCAACAGCAGGAAGTATATTGAGGTAGAGTGTAACTCATAAATGAAATATGCCACCACTCTCTGCGAGAAGGAAATGCATTGTGGCTAAATTACTGTGCTACAGTTTATGATCAACCCTGCAGCTCGAGGCAATGCTGTTGCCTTTTTTCACACTGTACTCAACTGCAGGCTGAAGCACATCTGCAGCATTTGTAACCCTCTTAGAACCTCAGTGTGCAAACTGGAGCAAAACTTTCAGGCTAATGGAGATTTAAGTCCATCACTGATGAGTTGATGGCACAACGCTGGGGATTCATGAACCAACCTGCTGTTGTGACACCTTCAAATGATATGATATGACAGGAGTCGTCCAGCGAATAGGCACAAACGCAAAATAACAAATATCTATTTGTCCTCACAAGCACTCACGTCTCATGTACGTTCACATTAAGTAATAAAAGCACATTTTGGTGTGTATTGTTCAATTTAATTGACTGTCACCTGTTCTTCCTGTAATGGAAGACACAGTGCAAGCCCCCGTGACGTCATCTCAGGAATACTAAACGTACCATCCACTGGGTTGTACACACGGCCATCAGAAAGCCTCGAGGAAAAGAAAGTCCCCTGCTATTGCCTGCGGTTGTTTAACTGGCTGACATTAAGAATTTATGAGCTTTAAGATTCTTCTCGCGCTCTTGTGCGAGTCTTGGGAAAGTGCTATGGACGAGCAAACAAGTTGTTTTGTTGATACTTGTTTTGTCGAGATGTAATTGCATCATGTAAGAGGAGAGGAAAGCATGTTCACACGATTATCAGTGATTCTTTTAAGGGACATAATGTGACTTCATCCTTCTGTTTCACAACAGTACATTCAGAGATGCTGGTGAGTAAGTGGAGACGCTCGAGGATTTATCTGCTGTGCTCTCGTAAGCAGAATTTTTAGAGTCACAGAAGTGTTCACATACATACAGTGTGGACTATATGAACAGTTTTATGTCACCGGTGTCCATCTGGTGCAGTAAAGTCAGCCCAGTGAAGCTGCTACTCCTGAACCTCAGGTGCTTATTAGAGTGGCACAGGTTACCTTTTTCTAATGAATTAAAGCATAAATAAATCAAACGCCCGTAGTGCACAACAGTGACCTCCCTCTCCTTTCCATATACAGTCTAATCACAGCTTTTTGATTGATTGGATATAGCTCAGACCTCATTCACCCCTTGAACAGCATCTTAATTGTGGTCAAACTGCCGACTTCTTTTCCAGTATAAAGAGGAAATTGATTTGCCAGCGTGTTTCATTGTTATTCTTGTGGCACGCTGTTGTTTTCCACCGGGGTGAAAACAGTCTTGGATGGGGGGGGCGGGTAAAAACTGGCCGATATGGCGACTGCGGACGCTAGGTGTCACCCTTGTGACTTTGAAATCGGCCTGCCCTCCACAGGATGTGATGGCGGCTGAGCGCGCTGGTGAGAGGCAGACAGGCGGGCAGACGCGCTGCACGGGAGGAGGCTGTGTGCGTGCGTGTGCGTGCGTGTGCGTGTGTGTGTGAGAGAGAGAAAAAGAAAGAGGGAGAGAGTCACTTCTATGTGAATGAAAAGAGTGAGATTTCAGGGAGGGTGACGAGTCTCCAACATGCTCAGAGGAACTTTATTCCCCCCCTGTTTTCTTCAGGAGCGAGTAGCTGGCGTCAGACTGAGCCACAACATGATGTCGGCCTGAATTACACGGAGCCGAGGGAGCAGGGGCGCGCAGAGCAATAGCTAATAACTGATTTGTTGTTGCTTTTCTTATGATGATCAGGGACAGACTGGAGGTCATAGTCCACCCACCTCATTATTAATTATTAACCTTTGTAAATATGGGGCTCCGCAGCAGACAAACACACGATTTAATAACGGAGAAGGCAGCTTATTATTTTTCACGGGTAAAAAAAAAAAAAAAATCTCTATTATTAAACACACTTCATTATAGGCTGGTGTGACGTCTGCTGGTGAGGCGTTTATTCAGGAGGATTAAAGGTACAGCTGAGCTCAGTGGCCTTCATCATCAGGTATGAAACTAATGGCTGCGATGTTGGAGCACATTTAGTTTTAAACAACATATAATATACTTTAACTCCATTTGCCCCATTGCGCTGTGGCTTATGTAACTGATAAGGGGCCTCAGGGGCAACATTTAGTCGGAAAACCTTTAGGATTTCTATTTTCGTGGCATGCAAGGCAGAAAAAAACTGCGCCGGCTGGTTGTGGTGTATTGATTTTGCCTATGGCAAGATTTCCTAGCAGCCTGTTGCACTGCATAGAAACCATAATCTATAATGTTTGTTCATTAGTGGGAATTGCTTCACCGTTGTGCCTGGTTGTTGCTCCCAGTTTAAACCTAGAGCACATGAAAAGCGAGAAAGACACATTAGAGCAGCTGCAGATGAGGAAACACAATGCGCACAGTTGCAACAGCGCCATAGATCAACAGGCTCACGTTCAACTTTAAAGCATGCAGTGTGTGGCTCTGTAGTGATGTGGTCTGCCCCGGCGCGCAGGTTGCCAAACTTAGACGTGTCACCAGTGCTCAAACAGAGCCGCGTACGTGCACAGATCACACTCACGATCCCCTCTGACACGATCTGTTTTACAGTAGGGATGGATGCATGCGTCCGCTGGAGCAGAGGAGACGAGCAAGGACGAATCTGTGCAAAGTTATCCACAGCATCTCTTCTCTGACTGCTGAGGGAAATTATGCTGTTACTCTTTTTTCTTTTTTTTTTTTTTCCTGTGACACTCATGGGAACCCTGTCAGAGACCCCCCTCGGGTCCCCGGACCTCGGTTTGGGAACCGCAGTTCTAACGATCAACTAATACACAGCCTCGTGTTTCGACTTGTACGCTGTAATTGCTCGTTGAGTCGTCCATCTGTAGGAGAACAGGTAGTTGGCTGTGTTTCATTGCTGTACTTTGCCCCACCCACCAGCAGCCCCAGCCCTCCTGTGTAACCCCTGATTGGCTGAGGGGATTGCGGGTCCTGAGACTAAGCGCTCGGCTCGGAGCTGCGCGTCCGCCAGTGTGCACCAGTGAAGCGAGAGGAGCGCTCGTTGGAGTCAACTAGACACCCTACTGGCAACGAGTGGTGATTCTTTTTTCTGCCTCCACCAGGCTGGATCTAGGCTACTGTGCTTGTACTTTGCTGCAGCATACCATGAAATGTGTTCTGTACATACAGTAGGCTCCTCCATCGTTTCCTCCTGCTGCTGTTTGGCTACATTTACATCGGATTTTTTTTGGTGTTGCATGGACTAAACGTCGGGATACGTTCAGCCTTTTCCATGTGAGATACCAGGAAATTAATTACTAAGTTAAAGCTTCGACACTTGCGGAGGGGATGAAAGACTAAACCTGCTGGAGACAAAAAGGTAATCGGGACTTCAGTGATGTGATGAGACATTCCTTCAATTGCACCCTTGTTCTTTAGGCAAAGAAAGAAAGAAAGATATCCGGACTTAAGCTGTTGAATAATTTTGTGACTGCAGATCCTTTTACATTTTTATCACATGTGCAGTTTGAAAACCTAGAGCCACCGGATGAAGAGGAAATTCTATCATTGCTTTTAATTTCTCCACCAGAGCAACATATTCATCCACAGAATGCGACTTAAATATTTGGTGGCATCAAGGCGGAGAATTTAACCCGGAACCTTGAAGCTTTCTTACTTCATCCTCACGGAAGATTTACATTTTTTGTGGACTTGCTCACTTTGTCATTTTGTGTCTATGCAGTCCGAGCGTTTTCTCCACGGACAGTTCACCAAATGACTCATGTGTAAGACCAGTTTGCCGCTTGATAAGAGCTGCACAGGATTTACACGGCTAACTCACTGTTGTGAGAGAATTCAGCATGTTTTCAATGATCTGTCCTCCCCAATGTTTCTCCCGCTGCAGTAGACCGGAGGATGTGCTGTGCCTGAGAAGAGTAAAATAGGCTAAGGCACTTGTTAGAATTAGAGCTTTCACACCATGATATAATTTGCATATACAAGAGCTGTTCGTCATCCAAACACTTTTCTGGACATTTCAATGAGATGATTCATTTGGAACATTTCTGCTTCTTTCTCTGACGAGTATTCTTGTGCGTAATTATCAAGCTCTTTATTAGGCAGAGGAAAAAAAAAACTCAACAGGTACAATGCAAACCAAGGAGATGGAATTAATACAAATAATTGCTGTGCTCTTCCTATTTTGTGTTGGGGCCGAGGCTGTTATCAACCTAAAGTATGGAATAAACGAGGAGATGAAGCCCGGGTCAGTGATTGGAAATGTGACAAAGGACGCACTAAAGCAAGGATTTCAGATTGCACCGCAGCCCCCATACTTGAGGGTTATTTCCAATTCAGAACCGCGATGGGTGGAACTCAGTCCAGCCGGAATCCTTACAACCCAAATGAAAATAGATCGGGACGTAGTTTGTCGCCAGAACCCAAAGTGCATTATTTCACTAGAAGTGATGTCAAACTCTATGGAGATCTGTGTCATCAAAGTTGAAATTGAGGATTTGAACGATAACGCACCCAGATTCCCAACGAGCCACATTGACATTGAAATTTCTGAGAATGCCTCCCCTGGTACCAGGTTTCCCCTAGAGGGGGCAAGCGATCCGGACTCCGGTATCTTTGGCGTGCAGTCGTATTCCATAACCCCAAACGAGCTTTTCGGACTGGAAATAAAGACCAGAGGGGATGGGTCCAAAATTGCTGAGCTCGTTGTGCAAAAATCCTTAGACAGGGAGACCCAGTCCCACTATACATACGAAATAAGCGCAGAAGATGGAGGAGACCCTCCAAAGATAGGTGCGGTCCAGTTAAATATAAAGGTAATTGATTCAAACGACAACAACCCTGTTTTTGATGAGCCAGTGTATACAGTAAATGTGATGGAGAACTCCCCCATCAATACACTAGTCATAGACCTGAATGCAACGGATCCTGACGAGGGGACTAATGGAGAGGTTGTGTACTCGTTCAACAGTTACGTCACCGAGAAAACGAGGGATGCGTTCAAAATTGACCCCAGAACCGGGATCATCACTGTCAACGGTGTTTTGGATTATGAAACAACGCAAATATACGAGATTGACGTGCAGGCCAAAGATCTGGGTCCCAACTCCATCCCAGCTCACTGCAAAGTCACAGTGAATGTGATGGATACGAACGACAACCCACCTGTCATCAGTTTGCTCTCACTGAACACAGAGATGGTGGAAGTTAGTGAAAACGCGCAGCGTGGATATGTCATTGCGCTAGTCAGGGTGTCAGATAAGGATTCTGGAGCGAACGGGAAGGTGCAGTGCAGGCTGCAGGGTAATGTTCCGTTCAGACTGCAAGAATATGAAAGCTTCTCCACTATACTTGTTGATGCCAGGCTGGACAGAGAGCAGAAGGACACGTACCACCTGACTATCCAAGCGGAGGATAGTGGCATCCCTCCTTTACGCGCCACCAAATCTCTGGTAGTCAAAGTCACTGATGAAAATGACAACCCTCCCCACTTCCTCAAACCACACTATCAAGAGATGGTGATGGAAAACAACCTCCCCGGTTCTTGTCTGCTAGCAGTATCTGCAGAAGACCCGGACCTGGGGATGAATGGCACAGTTTCATACTCCATAGTCCCTGGTGAGATTAAACACATGGATGTAAACACATATGTCAGTATAAACCCATCAGGCCGCATTTACTCTATGAGATCATTCGACCACGAATACACCAGGACTTTTGATTTCAACGTTTTGGCCAGAGACAATGGTAATCCCTCCTTATCAAGCAACGCCACGGTGCGTATTGTGGTTCTGGACGTCAACGACAACACACCTGTTATGACAAACCCTCCGCTGGTTAATGGCACAGCGGAGGTCTCCATCCCAAGAAACGCTGGGGTGGGTTACATGGTGACCCAGGTTAAAGCAGACGACTATGATGAGGGGGAGAACGGGCGGCTGACCTACACCATCTCAGAGGGGGACAGGGCTTTCTTTGAAATCGACCAGGTGAACGGAGAGGTGCGCTCCACCAGGATGTTTGGAGAAAACGCCAAATCCACCTACGAGATCACGGTGGTGGCGAGGGACCACGGCAAGCCCTCCCTCTCCGCCTCGGCCTACATTGTAGTCTACCTCTCACCAGACCTGAACGCGCAGGAGCCTATTGGACCTGTCAACCTGTCTCTCATCTTCATCATCGCCCTGGGCTCTATCGCAGCCATCCTGTTTGTCACTATGATTTTTGTGGCGGTCAAGTGCAAGAGGGACAACAAGGAAATCCGGACATACAACTGCAGGTACTGACTTCATCGCGGGCACGCCTGTGTTATGTGTGTGTGCGTGTGTGTGTGTGTGTGTGTGTTTGCGTTGGTGCGCATATGGGCGAGAGAGCGTGCGCCCGTGCGTGCGTCCACGATCGTGCCTGAAACTGCGAGTTGTCAGTGCTTTGCTTTTGTCATGCAGCATGTAGAGGCCCCAGTGTTGAGGACTGCAGATTTCTTTTTTTTCCCCCACAGCTGAAAGTGAGGATCTAAAAAAAAAAAAAGCTGCTTTAACTCAGAAACATTGTGATGAGGTCTCAGTGCTCAGAGCTGGCAGGACGTGACTGATTGATTTAATCTTTCTATTGTAACCAATTGACTCATAAATATGACGGTTCTACTGTCATGTTCAATTTTCTGTGTGTTGCTGGACAATTAACGCCCCACTGGTTCAATAGCAGTCCCAGACATTTATTATTTAACGTTCACCGTGACTGATTGGCTGTTATCAGCTCTAATCTGCTGTGATTATGGACAGTCCTCCAGGATCATTTAGATTGACCTCGTTTTTCTTTTGATCCAAGGAGTACTATAACAACTGCAACTATAAGAACATGTAATGTTACACTTTTAATTCTCCTTAAATCACATCCTATTCATGAACTATTTAGACAGTTTCCTGGAAAGGAGCAGATTATTATTTTTCAGTTTTGTTCATCAATCTCAACATCAGAGCTCACTTTGATTTCCCTGTGCCACATTACAACTATAAATTTACATATAGATTGGATTTGAGAATTTAACCTGAAGCTATAATCATATTTTGCTCCAAACAAGTTAAGTTAGTTCATTTTATAAAAGCAAAATTATGAAATAAATATTCTAAAACCCTCTGATTTCTTTTTCTCAGTATAGATTAGAAATAGTTTTTGTTGCTCTTGTAATGTTGGGTTAAAATAATCACTGGCTTGAAGTGCTTTGCTTGGATATTGAAATTAATTCTTGTTGTCTTTTTAGTAGCTTTGAGGAAAATCCTGTCACAAAGCATAAATACTCCAGTTTCAAGTGTGACCCAGCCTCTTGATTGTTAACAGAGAGAACTCACTTGTCCTCTCAGCAAATACTTAAACGAGACTAAATGTGTTTTTATTCAAGCCTGGTTTGAAAAAACGAAACTTAACTGTGAACCAGTGTGACGATATACAGGCGTAATCACAGCTACCATGCAATATTATATTTGTAATGCCAGTTACCTGTTTCATTCAGAGAGGAATTAGTGATAGACAGCAATTACAACAAATTCAAAATCCCAACCTGCTCTCATACTTCACTTTCCTAGTGAGAGCCACTCTCCCTGCTGGGTGCTTTAATCAGCACTGATGTGTTCTGCTTCTCAGTCGTCACCTCAAATATGAGGAGCAGTTATCTCCAATTTATTGCTTGTCCTCTGTCAGTCGGTCTGACTCTGAAGATTTCCCCTCCCAGATTTCAATTTGGGCACAGAGAAGCGAGACAACATGTTAAAATGATAAATCAAAATCAAAAGAGATGGAGTATTTTCTACCCTTGCAGCTGCCCATTTTCTTTCCTCCGAATCAAGGGGGAACAGAATGGGGGCGGGTGCTGTTTTCAAGATGCAATCTAAAAGAAAAATGAAAAAGACAAACTACAATGGTGCTTCTTAGCCAGTGTGATTTTTAGAAGCGGGAGAGGATTAGAGCTGCTTTTTAGTGAGGCACAGAGGCCAGTGGAGGCTGGCATAGGAGAGACATTGCAGACGAGACGAGAACAGGAACAGAGGCACTCCAGATATTGTAATTTTATGGGTAACTATAGTTTTAGTTGTGGGCTGTAATGTGAAATAAACCACATGCTCTGTGCTGTAAGGTTAAAAATGGGCTCCTTCAGCGTTTGATGGCAATGCAGATGCTAAAAATCATCACAAATTATATGGAATATGTCTAATGTAGTTTGTAGTCATCACTGTAGCAAACAGCATCTGTTCTCTGGAAAACTGCAAGGCTGTGCAAAGAATGGATATTTCCCCCAGTCTGAAGATGCTTTGATAAAACATGGCTCTGTTGCTCATTTACTCTTATTAAAGTCAAAATACTCAGTTCAAGTTTGCAGCAGCCACTGAGAGCAGCTAAATGAATTTGAATCTGCAGTTCTCCTGCACTATTTTTTGCTAGTGGGCCTGCTTGATAATGAAAGAAAAAAATGGAATTAGTGTGTGGTGTGTGTGTGCTTTGAATATAATTGCATATACCGGTAGTGCTGCTCAGTACCAGTGTGTTCTTTTGCCTTGCTTCTGTGGTTTTGGCATGTTTGCATAAGTCTGCGTGTTTGTGACATGTCAATTGTTGAGCATGCAAATGCAAACAAACAAGGGATGACAGCTCCATTGTAAGCCAGGAGTGGGGAGTCACTTAAGTGTGCTGTCCCACCCCTGGACACGGGCAATGAGCCTTTGTCTGGCACCCACGGTCGAGCAGCGCCCTGGCTGGCATGGCGGGCCGTCTTTTTGACCGTGTGGACAAGGGAGGGGAAGGCAGAACACTGCTTTATTGAGTCTGTTCAGTTTCTTCTACTTGCGCAGGGTGGCGGAGTACTCATATGGCAACCAGAAGAAGTCCAGCAAGAAGAAGAAGCTGAGCAAGAACGACATCCGCCTGGTTCCACGAGACGTGGAGGAGACAGACAAGATGAATGTGGTGAGTTGCTCATCTCTCACCTCTTCGCTCAACTACTTCGACTACCACCAGCAGAGCCTGCCGCTGGGCTGCAGGCGCTCCGAGAGCACCTTCCTCAACGTGGAAAACCAGAACTCACGAAATGCAGCTCCAAACCATGGCTATCAGCATCCGTTCACTGGGCAGGGCCACCAGCAGCCAGACCTCATCATCAACGGCATGCCGCTGCCAGAGGTGAGATAAAATCCACTGTGCTCTGTCCTCAAATCCTTGACTGGGGTGCTTTGGGTAGAAGAAAAGGGGAGGTTTGGTTTTCAAATCAATTCAATCGATTCCCAGAAAGTAAGTAGTCATCTTTGTTTGATTTCCTTTTTCATTAATTATTCACAAATCTCACTGATCGTGCTGAATTTGTACGTTGAGAAGTAGAGATGCTATACACTACCTTTCAACACATCTCAAGGTCTAGTGATATTTAGTATTCCATCATACTTCAGATTATAGTGTCACTGAAATGTCTCCTACTGATGGAAAGCCGAGGTATTTGAAATGGCACATGTGACATTATGTCAGTCGATGTGAGTGGAGCCCTTCGAGGGATTTCAAGGTGCCGAGATATTGAAGCTGACCTGTGACTGAAAGCGCTTTGCCAAGCAGAATTTGGAGGCCTGACAAAGTGGATTATTTGGCCTCTCTTACTCCACTTGTTTTCTTTTTTTATTAGTGTGTGCTGAGCTATTACAAAAAGAACAGGAGTTTGAGCACCTGCCAGTTGTATTGACCCAGCTAATCAGCTCCACCACATGTCATTTCAGGCGCTATCTGAAAGAATAATCATTGCTTAAATGCTTTATCTGTGTGTTAACAATTTGGCTGCAGTGTTGCTGCATAGCTGCTCTGCACAGCCAGACACTGAATTTCCCTGACATACCACGCATGGCTTCAGCAGAGCAGTGAAGGTCTGACTTGAAAGACTATTCAAGCTGACAGAGTGTATGCAGACCAGCTGATCTTTAGTTTATAGATTTTTGTATGTATGAACTGGTCTATTGGATTCTTTGGGCAACTTCCCCCCCTCCTCTCCGTTCATGACCCACTTCTTCTTGATCCCATGGGAGAAAGGGACATTTATGTTTGTGTGTGTGTGTATGTAAGGGAGCGAGAGGAGGGAAATGTGCATCAGTGTGTGTGTGTGTTTTATAGGAATGTGTGTCATGTTCACTCCTGTAGACAGCAGCAAATAAGCTCCAGCTCCACACACACATATACCCACACTTGTAATTGATGACTCCAATCTCAGTTTGACATTCAGCCAGCAGAAGGTGGGGGTATAGGGTTGGGAGCAGGGGTCTTAAAACAAGAAACACAAGATGGATATTGATGTATTGACTGGATGATCCAGAGAGATCCAGGCACCAATGGATCCGGAGGGGTCAATGAGACCTACTTACAGGCATGCTGATTTACTGAGCCTGCCTGAGCTGGTTCTGACAGAGTGTGTGTGTGAATAAAACAGATGGAAGGAATGAGAAATGATGTAGGGGGGTTGTCCTGTGGTGTTATCTGGTCAGCGGAGGCAGACGTAGGGGATTCAGCAGGTACATGCAGTGACCCGTATGCTGTGATTGTATTTGCTAGTAGGTAGTGCTATGCAGGTCACCACCAACCTTTCCTCAGCCAGAAAATGTGGTTCTGGCTTCAGGAGAAAAATCAGCTACCTTTTGCAAAAAAAAAAAAAAAAAAAAAAGCTTGAGCAGCATCCTGTCTCTGTGGTTTAACCATCCAATAAAAGCACATTTGCCGCAGGATTAGTGGAGCCTTTATTTGTTTCAGCTAATGAAAAAGTGGAGAGGGAGGAAAAAAAAAAAAAAAAAAACAGCGCCAAAGATTGATTTTGATGATTTCACATGCAAAGCTCGGAGTTGTCTTGATAGAGCGATAAGGAGGCAAGAAGTGAGCGACGGTGAATGGGTCTTAGTGCCAGGTGTCTGCGCCCTGACTACGTTTTCTCATTTTCTTAGAGGCAGTTGATGGACTTGATAGAGGCTGGGGACTGCTTAGCATGCAGCTTCCATCACTCTCCGCCTTGCACATGATGTTGACAAACATCTCTTTGACCCAGCCTTTGCATATTTTCCCTGGACTAAGAAAAGAAAGAGTGTATGTGTGTGTGTTTGTGTGGGTGGGTGTGTGTGTGTGTGTGTGTGTGCGTGAATGACTAAGGAAAAGAAATAGCGGTAGTGAGATCGCACGTGACTCTCCAGCAGAGTAACCCCAGCATTACAACGGTTGTGCACTGACACCGCGTTCTTTCCTCCTCATTGTGACATTTGCCAGAGACGGCGGCTCTACAGTATGTTCAAATGTTGCTCTTAAATAAAAAATGTTTTAGTATAATTACAATACCATTTATAGCACAAACAAACAGCAGTGAAATGACTGATAATTGCTTTGTTACAATGAACAAGCTTGGGCTTGAAACCACTTGACTCCACAAGTCCTCAACCCCTCTCCCATTGACTGGCTAGGACACACGAGTGGCTGCACTGTTGTGATTACTGAGGCTGCTTTGTCCCAAAAAATTGTTTTCATCCTGAGGGCAACCTCATAATTATCTATGATTCATTTATCCCCGACGGAAGAGCTTTTTGTTTTTACACCGGGGCACAATGACGTCTCAGTGTTTGTTTATTTTTTCAAACATGGAGTTTAAAATTATCATAGCCATCTGAATGTGGATTGGAGGTCAGATTTGGTTTTCTAATGGAGGGAAAGAGGATATGATGCCTATTTGTAATTCATGTATTTGATCGATGCAAAGTTCTCCTCCATTGTTAGTTTATGTGGGGCAGTGAGCATCCTGCTTATGTCAGAGCAGCTGGAGTTGAGCTTTTCCTGCTTTACACGTAGCCCATTGGCACACACACACAAACACACACTGCAGACCAAGATAACAGTGACAGGTCTCCCCAAAGGCCTCATACCTGCTATTGCATTGTGTATATTGTATTCTCCCTTGTGAGAATGAGTAGCACTATATACCTCCCTGAACATCGCTGTCCATTGTTTGGAGAAGCATCAGCTGTGAGATGTTTGTTAGACCTGCCTGTGGTAGCACTAATATGAACGCTCACAGGAGAATAGAGCTGTCTTCTATGGCTTAATTATAGTGAATCACTTGGTGGGGGAGACAATTATACAGTAAAGGAATGGCCTTTGGCTAGAATGTGTTTTTGAATTTGTAATGTGTGCTAAGGCTTCTCACACCTGTGATTTCAGATAATGAGCGCAGCATGAAAATAAGTTATCTTACTTTATCGATTACCCTTATTCAGGTACGGACATAGCAGATTTGTCTTTTACACAGTCGATAAATGAATCAGAAAGGGGTAATAAATGAATTACAAAAAACTGTGTGGTGTTAAATGTCCTGCATGCAGTGCACAGTGCACTTCATAAGTTTTAGTTTATAGAGAATCAATGCAATCATTCTCTTTCTTAAGGATACTGCAACAACACGGGGTCTCAGCAATACTGTATTGTGGTGCATGCCACAGTGTCAGTTTCAGTTTCTGACAAAAGAGAAATAGACGTACAGTTTCTTTTTGGTCAACCAGCTCCTTCATTCAGTTAATCAAAAAGCAGCATTAATGAGAAAATAGAAATTGGAAAATAAAGCTGTCAGGGCATCTCAGTGCGCCGCTTTTGCTGTTTTCTCCTGTTAGTAAGGGAGATGTGTTGATATTGATGTAGGAGAGACAACAGGGAGTGGTTCCAGCGAGGCTGCGCGTCCCTCGCTATCACTTCACATCAGGACAATATGCATGGGAGCATTCAGACGTGTCATATTGAGCATGCAAAGTAGATGTCACGCTGTCAGCGCATACTACACATCTGTTGAAAGTGCCAATCACCCCCCCCCCCCCCCGTACACACATACATACTCATGAATACCTACACACACACATAATTCTTATTGAGCGACACATTTATTTGAAATATGGGCTGTGACATTATCATTTACATCATTATGACCAACATCATAAATGAGAAGCATAATCCAACATTTTTGATAATCAAACATTGTGATATTGCATTTAAAGCACTTTATTTAATGTTGTTTTGCTGTTGTCATGAATCCCTGGTGTTTGAGATATGGTTAGCAATAAATGCTGCTAATATGATTCGATATGATATGATGTGTTTAGTGTAGCGCTGTGGTGCTAATGAAAAATGTACATATTTACTGCAGTTCCTGTTTTGTCTCTTTTTATAGAATATTTTTTTTCAACATTTTTAACTTTTAAATTTCCAGTAAGAAATGTATTAATACTCTCAAGGTCTTTTTCACTCTAGAGGATGGTGAAGAGTTAGCGTGGGAATTCTAGATGTATTTTCAGCTTATTGTTACAGACTGTATCTGAAAGAATCATTTAGCTTTGGTCTGTTTGTTGACTTGAACAAGCTGTGATTGGCAGAAAGCATCAACTATTGGTTGAATGTGTAATTAGGAGGACAACATGAGAAGCAGAGAAGCAGAAAGTGGAAGTAAAACTCTGTCACTTGTCTCATCTCGGCTCTCATGTTGTTGCTGAATGCAACAAATTACTGTAAGTGAAGACTGTCTGATGCTACTTTCTGAAAACGTCCATTCCCTGTTATTCATTTTCCCCTGACAGCTTTGTATTCACTGTTTTCAATGGCACTCTGAAGAGAAGTGATAGAGGTGAATGAGTGTGGCATATTTAGCAAAACTAAAGGATAAATGTCCCCAGTCTTGATCTGCGTGTTTAAAACTGAGTGAACATTGGAATTATGGGAAAGTCATGAAAAGATAAACAGGCTTTCAGAGAGGTCAAAACCAGTCCCCATTAAAAAATATTACCCCATTACTGTGGGAAATAAACAACAACAGATTTAAAGATATGCTGATATTTTGCAGCAAGGGAAGAGATATGTAACTGATCCTGAAGAAGTCAGTCGTTAATATATATTTTTGATGTCTTGGAAGATTGGGAGGTGTATGTATCACGCTTTAAAGTCTCCACCTTTCAAAGGATCTTAGAATGAGTCGTTTCATCTCCAAAAGCTTCAAATGTGCGCTGATTGAGTGGCAGTTGAACCTGTTAATTATTTAGAGAGGTTATTTGTAAGGCAGAGACTTCAGAAATGCTCTGCTTTTCAAGTGTCAGTGTTTGTAAGGTGAAATAAAGCCTTGTCTGTCAGAAATAAATTAACAGGGTGACAGTGATGTACTCAGTGTGCCGTTATTACATTCCTCAGCTGGCTCCTCCCATCGTGTTTAACACACAGAACTGTTGAAGCTGTGGGGTGATTTAGTGACATTACTCAACAAGATGGTTTTCACTTCATGCACAACCAGCGCTAGTTTTACACTCGGTTGGGTTTTTATAGCCTTGACCCCAACCCGCAACACCCCATCACTGCACGTCATTCTCAATGTTGCAGAGGTACAGCGAATTGACATAACAACCCCAGGCAGCCAGTTGCAAGCATCCAGGCCCGCCGGGTTGCCACCCACTCGTCGGGATCAGAGCACCCAGCCAAAAGAGCTTAAGAGTCAAAACACATGAGTGACGGCGCCTGATGTACACATGTCTCAGTATGTGTCCTTAACCACATGTGACTGGTACGGTGCATTCGGAGGGAGTAATATTGTAGAGAAATGGCAAGGCCCAGTAAAACGAGAAGCAGCAGAGAGGGGGAGAAGAGGCGAGAGAGATCTATTTATAGAATGCCAATGATTTTCCTCAACCTGTATTGCCTCTGCCTGAAACATGGTATTTTTCTCTGTAAAATGTGCTGTTGGGATGAGGAACAGATTTTATTGCACAAACTACACAAGCCTCTATGGAATTTCCTTAAAATCTTGAATGTCTAAGAAAAAAATCATAGAGTGGTTGAACATCTTGAGAGCTTCAGAAAACATTTTAACGAGACTTTATGCATCTTTGGGCAGACACGAGCCCACAATTACACCCAAACAAAAAAGCTAAATCATATGGTGCTAATCTACTTAATCACTTATTCATCGTCTGAGGTAATTTTACTCAGGAAACTAAATTACTTTAAAAACAAAGGGAAAGAATTCACTTTTTTGAAGCTAAAAATAGTCAGGTAGTGGCATTAGTAGTGTGTGTGAAAGCGTTGCTAATGGTCACACACCTAAATGCAAAAACTAGGTATAACTGCATTTGGCCTATAGGTTGATGGGGCCACCCATAAATGAGAGAAGGCTAAATGGAGTGAAGGAAATGGACATAGTGATGATGTTTATCGCTGGGGAAGGCAACATCATTACGCACCTTGTTAAGCCTTGCAAGCAATCCTGCGTGGACGTAATTACCTAGTTAAATGAGTTTCCTGTGGCGTTGTTTTTTCATTTCTCAAATTGAACTCTCTGACACAAATATGCCTCATTGTGTTTTCTTTTATGGAAATCCTGTTGGGGGAAACGTTGAGGAAGACATTTTGAAGCAATCATATACTGCCTTTCACACATTTTCATGCAAAGTCCCTTAGTCAGGCTCCTGCAGTGTTTAGTGTACTGCAAAACAAAGGTGGAGTTTTAATAAAAAACTTGTAAAACAAAACAAGTGTGAGGGAAAACTTATGACAAGGGAAGGCTCTGGGTGAATTATAGAAATAACCCCATCTCTCATTAATGCAGATTTTGCAGCCCATGGTGGAAAATGCCTCTAGTCACATTAATATAGGATAGAAAAGGTCAGCCTACATATTTAAAAAAAACACAAATGATAAGACTTGTTATGGCCAGGAGTGAAATCTATGTGCAGTGGAAGCTCACAACACTATTTGCTCTGTCGTGTCCAGCGTATGTCAAGAGAAATGTACCCACCTACGACCCTCTGGCTCAGGAATATTGAAACAGGCGCAGTTGTACGCTATGGACCTGATTTACTTAAGGTTTGTATGTACAAAAACACATGCAAACTGGATATCACACAAAAAAAAACTGTTACTTGGGTGAAGAGGAGGCATAGGAGAAATAAAAGAATATATTTTAATAATAATATATTTGACAGAATGATGGAAGAAAGGAGTTCTGGCATGATCTCTGCGTGACCTCATGTTTGGGTCATACCATCATACTGTAGCTGTTGGTGCTGTGGTCACCCAAAGTAGGTTTTCACATTTGTTTGTCTCAAGTCCTGAATCCCTTGTTGTGGAGAATGGGCCATTACCTACATTTTCCACATACTCAGGACGCACTGCATGTGCCCAGATGGGGCTTTTATGTGGTTGCTGGATTCCTGAGAGTTTAAGAAGCGACTGACTCTTCACATGTGCAACTTGTCCCCCCCCCTGCAAACACTAAGGATGTGTACAGGAATTGTAAGCACACACATTCTTCGACTATGCAGCTCATTGGTGACTCCAATGTTGTCATAACCAATGTTGTGGCCAAAAACCCTGAGTTGGTACATGATTCATTCATTCTGAGAAACAGTGGTCTTTTTTTCCAACTGCTTTTTTTTTTTTTTTTCAACAGTGAAACACACAAAGACCTCATTCAAACACAGCCACCTTCACGATGTCTGCATTTGTTTTTCTTAGATGAACACTCTTCAACGAAACATACAGTTCTCACTCTTCAAGAGTGCATAGGCATTTTTTGAGTAAATCAGGCCTCGTGTATTGACATGTGCAAGAAAGCACTCATTTAAAATGTGTTGAAAAAATAACATGGGGCTCCATCTGAAAAAAAGGTGTAATTACCTAGTAATGGCCTTAATGATCTGAATGCACTGAAAAACAGTTTAATGTATTAATTAAAACGTATAGATATTCGACTTTTTTTGTCCTTGTGTCTTAGTTGAACCCCGGGTTACTAGACTTGTTGCTGTATTGTTACGAGCGTTCCCAGGGCTTTTTGCCTGAGTGCTGATGCTGTGCTTTTTGAGTGACAGGGAAATGGGGGAGGGATTCTGTGAAACATAACAATACTCGCTGTGAACAAAAACTTTTCCAAGCAGCCTGCACTGACACCCGGGAAGAATGACCTTTCCAAGTGTCCTGTTTTTTGCCTAAAACAAAGAGGGAGCAGAAGGATGTTAGTTAGCATTTCCCCCATCAGATTAAATGTCAACTTCTGCATGCATAATTGTAGAGGGGAAAGGAGGAAGACTTGAAGTGAACCAATTTGCTGGTGGATGGATGAATCGTGAGTTTGGTTACTCACTGCATTGCAGATATAGTTACTGCACTTTCAGTGGCATCTGCTCGCACTTTAACATTTTAATTTTACCACCTTGATATGTTTGTTAGCATTGCACCTGGCTTTACAATAATTATAATACTGAGTGAAACTTAATTCTGCTGGAAACAATAGAATTATCCCTTTGTTGCACGTACCTTTTTAAAGTAAAGAGGAGAAGAATTTATAGAAGGCAGAGCAAACAAAAGGGAGCAACCGGCATTGTATTAAACACAAATGCTGCATTATACCTTTGTTTTGCTTGTTCCAGCCGCGGAGCAGCCTTTCCTGTCCCTTCCCTCTTTTCATTTCAGCAAATTCATACGACGCTTTTGTTTCTAAGACGTAGACCTGGATTTGCATAAGGGAACGTACGTATGGGAAGTTTGATGAGCACGGAGGCTGTTGGCGGCCGAGCAACTATAGCAGCAATATCGGCCGCCTCGGAGGCATGCAGCAGTACGGCTAGAGGAGCAGCAGGGTAGCGTAATTGTGCATTGTTCATCCACAGAACAGAGGCAGAGCATGTAATGAGCTGTAGCATTTTCACCCAGCCAGCCTAATGGGCTATGACCAAGTGTAGGCCTCTCAGAGCCCTCACGTTCCCTTTGCCCTGTGTGGCCAGTGTCTTGGGCCTCTTTTCTTTTCTCCCATTCTCCCCTTTTTTCTCTGCTCGATCAGCGTCAACCATTCCTTCACCCCTGTTATCCCCTCCTTTATCTCCACTACCCGACCTATTGTCCTCCTGTCTGAGGAGATGGTGGGACCCCTAATGTGTTCAGTGTGTGGCTCCTTTTCTCATTCATGATGTCTGTAAAGCTCTAAAGCAGTCAGTCTGATTCAGGCTGACGTAAATCAGAATAGCTCACTGATGGAGCTCCGTGTGCAGTGTGATTACATTAAAAACCCAAACACAGCATACAAATAAAAGTTCAAGAGGAGAATTTGCTGATGTTAGGTGTAGGGGATTTGTTGTTAGAAGTCGGCTCATTTTTCTATCAAAGGCTGTTTTGCATTTTGATTATCTGGTTTTCCTGAAAGCAATTCAGGTGGGCCTGTTTCACTCAGGTTTGTTTTCCTGGGATTAGGGCTTTTGAGAGGGGACCCAGGGATAATATGCACACCCATATCTGGTTTCCAAGGAGGCGGGAAACCATTTCTTTGCTTGAGTGATACCAGGTCAAGTTGGAAAGATAAGAATGTGTGCCAGGGAATAGATTAGATATCTACTCTGGGCTGAGCGCAGAGGATGAAAACACTACTAATGATAATAGTTATGATTGCCTTTCAAGCAAATTGATAACGACTTCACCCGCCTCTTTGTGCTCTTTTATGGCATCCGAAAACAACATTCAGGGTGCAGTCAGTGTCTGGCTGTGGAGCACAATGGGACATCAGTTTTGACTTTCCCCTCACGTTCACCGTTTGACATACCACAGCTCAGGCAGCCAAGTTAATGAATAAATAGCACTTGGCCTCTGTCAGACTGCTCCAAGTGCAGTGCTTTCTCCAGTAACCTCCTTAGTTCAAGATTACTTTCCTGTACCTGTTCTCGATTTGAGAGCTGTTCTCAGTTCAGTTGTAGGGGGAGCTACTGAGGAGGCCGTGTATCTATACTTGTGAAGAGAAAGATTGGTTCTAGTCTTTGTGTTTTAATAATGCGTTGACAACTCCGTTACAGAGCACAGCAGGATCCGAGTTCCCTTTATGTAGTTCATGACTGTAACATCAAAGTAAGCTGTAAAGACCTTTAATGTGTCAACATGTACAGTATAGTGCATGCACACACACACACACACACACACACACACACACACACACACACACACACACACACACACACACACACACACACAGGAGCATGAACATACTGTTTACTTAAAATACTTCTTTAGAAGCTTTTCTCTGAACCATCAAAGGCGAGTTGGATGAAAATTTAGCTCTGTGCTTGTGTTTAGCTTAGCGCAAATACTAACAGCAAGAGGGAAACGGGTATAAAAGGCTTCTGAAACTTCTAAATTGTTCCCCTGAAATGAACATAGTTTGTTTTAGATTGTGAATGGAAACTCTAATATTATTGTAATAATACTTGAATTATGATTATTCATCTTCATTTTGTATCTTCTACACGACGATTGATACAATTCAGTATTAAGTTTTTGTGGCAAGAAGCAATTATTGATGTTCATTGTTTGCATGACCTTGAGTGCTTAGAAAGGCACATAAATAAAATGTATAATTTATTATTATTATTATAATGATTCAAGATGTGAGTGAAGTTCTGTGATGCTCATTTCACATTTCCCCTTGCTTCCAGTCTTGTGCTAAAATAAGATAAGCTTCTCGTGCCTACAGTTTCGTATTTGACATACAGTCATGAGGGTGATGTAGTTTGCTAAAAAAAAGATAATCCAGTCTTAGCTTTGTTTTTCTTAGCTTTTGGTTTTCATTATAAGGCCAAAATATTGTCCGCACTAAATGTTAATTTGTGACTGTCCCTTTTTGTTTGTGTGCGATAGGAGAGCAATCAAAATGCCAAGAGTAATGGGGGAGGACAGTAATGGGAGTGGTGTTCTGACTTTTCATTTGTTCGCTACCCAGTAATGATTATTTTAGCCTCTAAGCCCCAGATTTGGCCTTGTTTTGCTGTGGGAAGCGGCATCAGCGGGGACAGAGCAGCCTTGCCCTGGCTGAGAAGCTTGTCTGGGGCTAAGCTGGTTTGGCAATGAGACTCAGGTACACAGCGTGGACGACATGTTGAGTGTAGGGACAGGAGGTCAGTGGTGAAGTAATAGAGGAGAGAGAGGCACAATAGTCCGTTTGGGTTGGTATGGGTTATGTTTTGCTACTGTGTTATCTACATTTGTTTGCCTGGTGGCTGAGTGAGAACATTTTCTATTTATAGACCTCCATCATTTGCCTTGTTAGTAGCACTGGTAACAAGCCATTCGCCAGCTTGCATGAGCAACTGCAGAAAGCTGACTTTTGGTTTAATTTGGAGGACTAGCTATAATCCAGACTAAGTCCCTTAAAGCTGAAGCCCTCCTCCCTCCTCCCACCACTGTTGGATTACGGGAGTGTCTTTAAAAGGATAAGGACCCGCTTATCACTGCTTCCCTCAACACTTGTTCTGGACTTCAGATGTGGGGGAGGAGCAGTTCATCGTCACCCAATGTGGCCAGTGTGGATATGAGTCATAGAGATTAGGCATATGACGGCTGAGATCAATGATAATCACAATTTACAGTTTTTAAACCCCCACAGTCACAAAGGCATATGGGTCCTAGCATATGCCTCTACTCCCACCCCACTGAATATCATCAGTAATTTGAATCTAACTAAATAACGCAGCTAAATCAGATGTCCAACGGCACAATGACTGCGGTGCTTGCAGCTTTTAAATCACTTTCTGTAATACAACAGAACAGATCCAGCATTTTTTTGTGGAAAGATATGGATTCGAGACCACTGGAATATCAGAAACCATCTGAGCATATATCAGAAATAAATTAGTCAAAGCCACAATGAAGGGAATGTACAATTTTGATTTTTATATATATATATATATATATATATATATATATATATATATATATAATAATAAAAGGCCACATTTGGTTAGTGACTAATTCCACATTTCCTTTTTTCACAAACTAATAATAGTATTTTCAGTACCTTGTCTTCCCCATGTCCCAGTGTTTTTCTAATATTCACCATTAAAGCATCACACTGATTGCTTTGCATGTTTCTTCCCCATTTATTTGTTTAATTAAAGGAATACTTCACCATTTTAGAGTCTTGTCCTTGCCGTGAAGTTGCCAAGCAACCAGCAGAGACTCTAGGAAGTCGCTGCTCCTTGCCAACAAATAGGCTGGTACTTAGTCCGGTAATCTTTGAACAGAACCAAGTTGGCTTTTTCTCCCTGTTTCAAGTCTTTATGCTAAGCTAAACTAACAATCTTCTGGCTCAGACATGAAGTGATTTCAGTCTTCTCATCTAACTCTCGGCAAGATTGTGAACGTGTACGTCCCAAAGTGTCGAACTATTCCTCTTGGCAGTAGCACGCCTTCCTTTATTTGTAATAAATGAGCTAAAACGTGCAGAACTGTTAAGAAGCTATAGCACCACTTAGGTGAATCCAGCAAACAAAGACAGGAGTTGTACAAGATTATATCCTGCCAGTTTACGGCTGTTTGTATCACTCCTTCTAATGAAGTGTTGTTAGGAGTTGGGGAGAAGGGGGGACATCAGTGTTGCAACAGGGAATAGGGACCAGTCTAGCGCACATAAGCATATGTGTTGTTTGGGATGCTATATTTGAGTGTGAGACTGTTACTTATCTCATCGGGGTGTGATGGTGGAGAGGTGAGGGAGCCAAGCAAATTCCTGGTGGATCCAGGCTGCGAAGCCTGAACTCTCAGCTTAGGAGCAGTCTGGGAGTTACAGAGAGAGTCAAGCCACATGGGGGAGTGTAGAAATAGAAGTACCTCAGTGTGAGTACTTGTTTACCTCAGTGTCAAGATTTTTGACTCACCTCATTAACCTGTGCACTTGGGTGGAGCAACACATGTCTTACTCTCAGTCTCTCTCTCTCTCTCTCTCTCTCTCTCTCTCTCTCTTCTCTCACACATGCACACGATTAATAATGATAACTAAGAGTAGGCATAAACACATTAAAATCGAGCTAATGAACAGATGCAACAACAGGGTGACGAGGCAGCTATCACACCTCAAAGGCAGTGAATCGATTTCAGCTACCAGTTCACAGATACACCCTGTAGCACTTTCCTCAAATCTAATCATGGATCCATTTAAACTATGTTAGCTGGGAGTCTACTTGCCATTAAAATGGGTTTTCAATTTCTATTATTTTAAGAGCGTTGGTTAAAAAAGAAGTAAGTGCAGAGGTAAAGTAAGAACCACATGCCTTCCATATCTGAAAGACAGAAGAGAAGTGTAGTCTCCATATTCATCCGAGCTATCCCCACCTCTTGTCGCTCCCCGATCTTCCCATTACCCATGCAGTCTGCATCCTCTCCAAATTGTTTTGCGTGACCTTTGCTACAGTAGCTCTAATTATTACCATCATACTGGCCCTGTAAGGCACACAGCTAATTATACTGGATTTATCTGAAGGGACATTGGTGCCATTCTTCATAGACATGGCTTGGTTACGATCAGTGCGGGTGATCTAAACCCAGAATAAGGTTAATTTGGGTAATACTGTAATAGTAATTAGAGTCACCATAATTACAAGCATAGTTGTAATAACAATGAAGACTAGGCTATTAGTAACAGGGATCCAAATTAACTTGCAACATGTATGTAGTACCTAACTTAAAAACAGCTTTGAACAGAACAAGGGCGAGAAGTGCCGTGCAATATGCATAATGACGTTATTTACATTTAGTCATTTGACGGACGCTTTTATCCAAAGTGACTTACGAGGTACAAGGGTAGACAGGGTACTTGTAAAGAGGTAGCCCACAGCTAGGATTCGTACCCCAGTCTTTCCTGGATGAAAGCCAGTGATCTTACCACTACACTATCCAGCCGGACTGTTGCTGCTTCTTTCCCAGTTCTCTGAATCGATGTTTGACAGTGGTAGTTGAAAGATGTGTTTTCAAAGGCATTGTGGGATTACCTGTTAATGTAGGTACCAGGACCTCTAGTCATTGCATCTCATAAAGAGTTGTTACTAGAGGAAGCAATATTTTTCAAAGCTGGAACATGAATGAAGAGGGGCAGTTGGAGCTGTCTTTTGGCTGGCGGGCAACTCATGTAATGAGCCTAAGAGGGTTCCAATTATTCCACTTGCGATCAAAAAGGAGTAGGAGATTACTTCTCTTGCTTCTTTTTTCTTTGACATTTTACACAGTAACATCTTTTGATAGGGGCTGGGGGAGAGAGGAAAAAACGATTGCTAGTGAGCGCCCGATAGTCTTGAACAGACTCCAGTCCTTTCTGTCTAGCAGAGACAAAGCAATGCTTTTGCAGCTCACACATTTTTTTTTTTCCCTTTTACTTTTTTGGATGCGTTTGTAATAAAACTACTTTTCCCAGTGCATGGTACATTAGCTTTCTCTCAGATTATGTCACCTGCACAAGACAGAAAGGAAGCTTTCATATGACCGCAGGCTTTGGCTACAGCAGACTTAATGGCTGATCGCTGCCATATTTTTCCACAGAGCTATTGTAAATTGCGAGGAGGCATGTTGGGCACTCGTTCACTCACTGCAGTTGTTTTCCTCCTCTGCTTTAAAAGTGTAAGCTATGTTCCAGGAAATACAAAGGGGAGTTGAATTGCTCGATTGTGGACATATTTTTTCCTTCTCCTTTTCATTTGTTAAAATTACGGATTACAAATAAAAGCACATTACATGACAAGGGGTAAGCAAAAGGATTTCTCCAGTATGGGATATCAGACTGTATCAGCCGGAGAGGAAAAAAAATTATGGAAAAACAAAAGACAAATAATATTATGTACTACTGTGCCGAGACAAAGAGAACTCATCCAATCTGCATCAGCACAGATAAACATCCACCCCTAAGATATGTTCTCGCTAGATAACAGCTTAGCGTGTGCTTGCAACGCTGACACACAAACACAGAGCAGAGCTTTGATAAGCTCTGAAAATTACTACATGTTGTTTATGGTGGCAGAGCAAAAGGATTTGAGGTCTTCATTTCAAGAAATCAAGCTGTGGAAAGGTGGATGCAGGGCCTTAAGATGCATATCAAGCGGATAGATTTGACTCCGTAATAAAGACATAATGAGGGGTGAAACAAGATGTGAGCTTGAGTGTTTATGTGCGTGTACAGTATGTGTGTGTGTGTGTGTGTGTGTGTGTGCCTGAGGTCTGGGAATACAGTCCTTGCCTTCCCCTGTGGATCCACTGCAGGGGTAGGAGAGCTCCACCGTCTGTTGCTGTTTTCCATGACCCCACATATCCCCCCACAGTGAAAAACGATGTTTTCCCCCAAAGACGGCCCTAATACAAATTAAATTAAATGAAGTCAGTGTGGCTAATCCATGTGTGTTTCAGCTGCCGAAATACCCCCCACTTTCTCCCCTCCCCTCCCTCACGAAAGAGTGGGTCAAGCCCGCTGCATCTGGCCCCCTCTCCACTGGCCCTGCTCTCAAGCTGCTAGGCTCCCAGTCCCTGATGGAGACAACAGCAGGCCCCGCTCTGACTTTCTGCCCCACTGCAACTGTGTGTGTGTGTGTGTGTGTGTGTGTGTGTGTGTGTGTGTGTGTGTGTGTGTGTGTGTGTGTGTCTGGCTTACAGGTTTCACACATTTATTGTTTTTGCTTTAGCTTAAATGTAAAAAAATAGAGAATTCACGTGTTCACATCTCTGACCGAACAGCATAGTAATGAAACACAAACAGATTGTTGTGATGTTGTTTTATTCTGCCTCCGTCCTGATGGCAGCCAGTCACAGTCCTGTTAACAAGCTGGATTTACAGATGCCGTGGTGATGTGCAAGCAGTTAATACGCTGTCAATCCCACTGCTGAAAGCGGCCTAGAAAGACCATCCTAAATATTAGCACCAGATGTGCTTCATGTTGAAGGACCAGCAAACAGGATCAAAACGCTAACTAGGCTTTAGGATCTCTGATGGTAGTAGCTTTGTTGTGACGCTAACTATAAAATCTCGCATGCCCATCTGTTTAATAAAAAGGCCCTTTCTGTGATACGCACTCTGGCATCAAGCCTGATCACCCACCCCTGATTTGTGCACCAGCTCTGATTTGTGAGACAAAGTGCATCGTCTGAGTTTTAGCAGCTGGTCTACACAGATATTGTGTTGAGGGGGTTGTGGGTCAGGAGGGCGGGTGGGTTTTTGATGAGCTGGAGTCTGGAGTACATGTTTGTACGTGTGTGTGGCAATAGTATATGCACGTGTGTGTGTGTTGCGGATCTGAGCACCTGCACACATGCCCTTTTGAAAGCTCCATCACCTCTCCATCCAGCCAACACACAGTGTAAACATGGTTTGTTTGAGCGAGTTGCCTGGGGTAGTTGGATTAATGAGCACTGATGAAGTTCCACTTGTATCCTGGGTGCTGCCTCCCTATTTGCTGGAGTGGCTGTGATGTGGTAGTGTGTCTGGAGGCGGTGACTCATTCCCTTTACCCAGTGTCAGATTAAGGCATGTCAATAAACAGACCCACTCAATCCATCTCCGAGTGACTGCATCCGCTCACAGAGCCTCCCAGTCTGTAATGAGCTGCTGCAAATCTCCATCCAACTAAAATGTCTGGAAAGATGCCTTGTCACAGTGAGCGAGAGAAAAAGCAAGAGGGAGGGAGATGGAGAGGGAGACAGAGCGACTACAGCAGCATCGATGTGGCTGACAGCCACCTTTAAGCTGCTAAGAGAAAATGTACCACGCCGTGCTCCGCTGTGTTGTAGAGTGCAAGTCGATCGGCTCTCCTCACACATTTATACATCTCTAATTTGTGTCGTCCTCATGTGCATTGAGTTAATCAAAAATTAATTCTAAGTTTACTGATTTCAAAAGCAACTCGAAGTAACGCTGTTTATTGAGTCACTGCTCTCATGTAAGCGTTTATGGGGTATGTGTTTACATAATCTGCAGTGTTTCTGAATGTTTATTTTTAAGGCCCTGCCCAGGGGAGGTGGGAGAAACCTTTGGGAATTCCTTGTGCACTAATTTAGCGTGCCCCCGTTTCCCCCCTCAACACTTTGGCTAATATAGGGCACAAACAAGAGGGAAAATGCTATCTAGTAATTCTCTTAAAAAAATTAAGTGACTGCAGTAAACATATGTTTGTAATGCTTATTCCCAGAGGCCCCGGAAAGTACAAACTCTACCTGGATTAAGTGTTATCCTCAACATTTCCGAGTCTGTTAAAAAAAAAAACTCTACCTACCTCTTTCATGTGGCACCATACACACATTAACGGATTTTGGGATGAGAGGAGTGTGAAAACTTTCAGTCTGACATCCAAATTAAAGAAAATCCCTCAAGACTTGCCTAAAGGGGAAGTTCCCGCTATTTGATTTTGATTGGGCTCCACGGGCTTTGAGAAAAGTAAGCCGATTTCTTTAAGGAAACAGTGTAGATAGTCGAGCCTTTTTCCTCCCTCCCCCTTTTTATTATGTAAAACCATGAATTGTAATCTCATAGAGATACTCAGGTTTTTTTTTCTCACTTGCAAATAGAAGTCTGAAGACACATGGAGACCTGAACGCTCAACAGATGTTGAATGTAATCCTATCCAGCCTTATGTGTCTGGTGACACATTAGAACCCTATGCCTACCAAATGGACACTATACCTCTATTGGAACAGCTTAAAGGTAGCAGGCTTCGCTCAAACAAAAACACAGACCCTGAAAGCCACACGGCCACCAACAGTTCGAAACATGTTGGGCCAGAGCAGCCATCCCCCGGTAAGACAACAGCTCTAACTTAAGCCTCTTTAGCGTCAGTCGACTCCGCTGGAATGCAGACGTCTGCAGAGGGGGCCTATTATTTAAAATCTTTTCATCATGCTGAAAGGGAGGGAAATAGCTTTGACGTTGAGAAGCGCATGAATAATGAATGTCGTTTCTATCAATGTATGTATAATTAATCACATCTCTACTAACTGGACTTCTTTGGAGCCTGTAGGCCTGAGTGACATGGAGACTTGTCTGGACTATTGTCTCTGTTGAGAATAAAAGACAACCGCATGATCTGCAGTTTCCTATGTAGGGGTGATGCACAGGTGGAGCAAGCAAAAGTTCCACTACTTTGGCCATTTTCCTCGTTTTATGAGAGCGCGGGTGATTGTTTTGGTTAGAATGGGCAAGTGTTTGTTCAATTTCACACGGGAAGGCAAGACAAATGAGGAGGAAAAGCAAGTGTGGGTGTTTGCGTATCTGTTTCATTGTGTATAGAGAAGCTGTTCTTAGGTTTGCTCAAACAATACCCAACACGTAACACATGAGAACAAGGATACAAGGAAGAACAAGGAAGTGACCTCGTGGTAGCGCTTGGTTCAGTTTATTTTTCTGTCGAGTCACAAAGGGCTGCAGAAATGCACAAACTACAGTGGCGCAAGGAAGCTTTTAAAAACCTTCTCTCCACAGAAACATTCACTTTCATAACATGATTGATTCCCAAATGGGCTGCGGGGTTTGGGGTGAATTGATGGGTGATGAAGTGAAATGATGCAGAGAATGTGGCAGGTTATTTGTCACACATGTAGCCTTCTGTCACAATTGATTGTGTATAATTTGAGTTTGCAGGGGAGCCAGTTGATATTAAATGGTAACAACTCTCTGTATTCATCATGGCAGGCCCCCTTTAGCAGGCAGAAATAGAAAATGTAATCTCATCCACAACCATGACTGTGCCTCAGGCACTCTTTCACCCTTTTTACTGCTGATCCTCCCTTAGGGGCCCTGCCCTCTCTACAGGAAGAGGGAAATCTATAATCTAGCAGATGGCAGAGAATCTATGGGAAATTCTATAATCGGGAAGAAGGTGGTGATGATGGTCGACGAGGTGGAGGGCAGAGGGTTGTGGCAGCTCAAGGGCCAAAGAGCATTTCTTCCTTCTCACATAGTAAACAAAATATAAAGCCACTTTGAGCAGATGCTTTGGTGGCCTGTGTCTTCATCAGGGGTGTCATAGTGACTGAACCTGAGCTGCTTTGAGGTGCTGCTGGGTTCAGACCCAGAGGCGAGGTGGTAGGGCGCCAGTACAGGCTTGCAATTCAGGGATTGTTGGAGAGCAGCGCTTTTGTGGGGAAGTAGAAAGAGAGTCGGTGTGTGCAGGAATGCGAACGTGCAAGAGGCTCAAAGTGAAGCATTTCTTTTCATAGTCATATTGTGTAGGATGAGAAAGTCACCTGCTGACACTCACACATGCACTCTCCTGCATGCTCACTGCAAATTTAAATGAGGGGAATAAATGTATTTGTGACCAGCCAATTTCAGACGTGGACCATCCTTTATCCAGAGGAATTTTTACTCTAATTTTCTCTTGTTTTACTTGTTATTCTTCTATTAATTTAATCATAACCAAACATCGCTGGATAATGAAGCCTCTCTTATAGCAGTTGGCTTGCGCCGTAAACCCCTTGGATCTCTTTCTCCTCATCCTTTCCTTTAGCAATAGGATATCAATAACAAGGCACATTATGTGGAACATTTCCTTCCGGGACAGAGGGGAGTCCATGAGTGAGCTGCAGCAACAATAAACAAAGACTATTGCACAGCCTCAACTGCTCAAACACAGAAAGAAGCAGCCGAATTTGATCTGACAGTTTAATTGATTCTGTCTAGTCTGTTCTGTATGTTTTTAACTGTGCATTATGGTGTGGTAGTAAGAGCATTTGGTGTCCACAACCAGCATGGAAGGATGTTTTTAGTCATTGAAATTGATGACATCAGGAGTTGCACCCATAATAGAAATATAATTAAACACATGCATATGTTTTTAGACACTCTTTCACCTCATATTTATGTAACTTTCATTTTAATAGTGCTCTAAATCAATTATTCTGATTATCAAGTAAGATTTAATATTGTAATTTACCAAGTGGAGATTATTCCAAATATGCAGCCTGGGAAAAATTGCATTTCAAATCATAGTATCCTGGTTTCAGTCTTTTTATAAACCACTATATATGGAAAAGAAAACAGTCCCTAAATAAAATTTCTGAGTGCGAACACGTTGCTGATAGCATCATCTTAAGCATCCTGTTTTTTCCTAAAATAGTGCGTTATTAGTGCACGGTGCTGCTTCTGTCCATATTCTTCTAGCTTGCTTCCTTGTTAAAATGATATACTGCGCTGTATCAGCCTTGATAATGCAAACAGTAGGGCAGCTGTGTGACTTTTTTTTCCCCCCTCTCTCTTTCTCTCCTATCTGTGTGACATCTGCTGAACTTGCCGGGTGTTTACTGGTATAACAACTGGTGTCTTCACTCCCCCACCCCTCCTCTTTTCTCTGGTGCTCCCAATGCCCCCACACAATGAATACACTTGCATCCAGACTACAGAACCAATTGTCACGCTGGGAGGAAGGCAAATCAAATCTTGCAGCAGCAACTAGGCGAGGAGATTGCTTTTCCTCTCAGCAGCGGAGAATCGGGCCATCGTCCTTGTGCCTCAGGTTTTACTGGAGAGGAAGAAGCAAAGGGTGAAAAGGGGAAAGTTACTAGGCTGCAGGAGATGGACTGCAAGTCTACCGCAGGTCGAGTCACACCCCTTTTCTTCCATCTTCACTCACTGGCTTGCCACTTTACACTTCCCTCCCCACTCATCCTGACACTACTTATCAGTCACCCACTGACACCAGGGGTTACATTCCTCGCTCCTATCTTCCAGATGAAACGGAACAATAATTATGGGGATAGAGTGGCTCCGGCCGGCAAACTGGGGCCGCTCGGATCACAACAACACATTGTCCAACCTGATTAAGTAGCCATTTGTGGCGTCCTCGCTGTAGTTAAGCAGTTCTCATCCTCTTGCCTGAAATTTGACCTCCCGGCATGATATATTGACATGTCCTCAGGTTTGAGGTCGGTCAGAAATGTGGGTGCGGACATTACATTTCTTTACAGGAAACCCACGCATCCAGTTCTTTTCCAGAATAGGAGCTCTTGAGTGACTCATCTATGCCCAAGGTTATGCCCTCACATGTTGGTTGTTTGTTTCTTTCCTCTGACAATTTGATAAATAGGTGGTGTGGTTTCCACTGAATCGTTGGACTGATGAGAAGCTGCTGTGTAGAAAAGCAGCTAGATTGGGACTTTGTGGTGTAAAAAAAAAAATGGTTGAATGATATAAAGAATATCCAGGTTGCATTCACTACACACTTAAAGGTTCTCGATGTAAAATCCCTGAGACATAATTTCATTATAGGAAGTACAGTTCCATTTCAGTAGTGGAACAGCTTGAGAGCAGGGGCATGCCGCCTTCCCCTCCAGGCCGTGCTCACACAGAACCTGCCATCCAAACCAATTACAGGCTGCAGCTAGAGTGACATTCACAAGAAATTTTCTATCTTGTCTTTTAAATGAAGTTTTCCCCTTGTTACTCATGCCTTGCATTTTCATTAGTCTCTCAGTGGATGCGCAGCAACTGTAGAAGATGAGGCGGTTTAATTTGTGTTCACCGGGACCAAAGTGGAGCACAGGTGTAACACAAAACATATGCATTGATAGTAAGGCACAGAAACATCACTAGAAACATTTATTGATCTATAAATTATTTAAAGGAAAGATATTAGCCTCCAATAAAGCAGGACACATGTATGCGATAAATGCTAATTAATTTATAACTTAATGAAATAACGTGTTAATCTTTAATTAATGATTAATCTAAGTTGCAGTATTTTGCCACTGCTGTTACCTTTGATGTTTAATGAAGTCTAGTTTAACATGAACAAAAGGAGTCAGGGGTAATACAAGAGAACAAACATGGTGTGCTCCAAATTAGTAATATGGTAATTAAATTTTCTTTTTATGAATGATCTCTTCTATAGTAATAAGTTCAAGTTTAATTAGGGGTTAATGGTTAAAAAAAAAGGCAGAGTGTTGCTAACCTTCATCACAAACACATCATAATTTAGGAAACCCCAGTCAGAGGCCTGGCCTTTCATAGCTGCCTATAATTATACAGTTTCCCTACAAATATAATGTAGAATAAAGTGGGGGAGACGGCAAACAGCAGTTGTCTCATGGCGACTAAAGGAAGTCTTATGCTTTTGAGGATATTGAAATATAACTATACCTGCACATCTATACATAGAAGCTCCTTCAATTTTACAGCAACTAAGGAGACAAAAGCGGTGTCAGCATCAGTCAAATAATAAGGCTGCACAGCGTATAGAATGTCTTTGAAGCCATGAGAAAATGGCATCAATACTAAGATACTAAACAAACAAGGACATACATTTGGTAGCATTAACAAGCTCTTACATTTTTCATAGACTCCAAACAGGTCATGGGAGCTATTTGCCAGAGGTAAACACCACACATTTCCTGCTGTGATCTGCCAGCATCACTTTTATTCATTTATGTATTTATTTCAAAAGAGATCCAAGAAGACTGAGACTAATATTTGACATTTCCCCTGCTCTACCCGTCCTTACGGCTCTGACTCCAAAGCATTGTGGCTTCACTTCCACTTCTCCGTGCAGAGAAAAGTTTCAAATGTTCATCCCCATTAGTCTCATAAGGAGAGTGTGCGCACAGTTGCACACAGTGTTTTAATCCAGGACTGTTTGGTCACTGTGTATGACAGCTGTGCAGGGCCACTGCTACCTCAACAGCAGGCCTGTGTCAAATGTGTAGCTCACTTGATAATCAGCGACTGTGCTTGAGTGTCTGCATTAACCTTTCTTATCATAAGGGTGAGTTTTTTTCAACAGGGCTTTGATATCGGTACTGTAGACTTCCCTCGGAAGTCAACCATTGACTCAGCTTTTATCAGGATACAGTATCTGCTCCGTGGAATTTAAAGTGAAGGTTCTGCTTTCTTTCTGCATCTTATCAAACTTTGCCGAAAGGGTCGTATCCTGGCTTTTCGGAGGACTGCGAAAAGTCCTTTGAGAGGCTTTGATACCCTTTGGCCCTCTGACATCTTACCTAGTGTGAGTAGATGCAGGCAGAGGGGAGGGGGGCTACCTGCTTAGTGTACACTGACTCTTCTGTCCATGTGCTCTCATGTCAGACATTCTCCTTGCTAAATAAATGTTGAAAAAATGAACACAGGATGCCTTTGAACTGCGTTCTCTAATGTGGGTCAGAGATCTATCGTATGCATATTCTGAAAACCGATTCATCTGCAATTGCGGAGTTAAGATTCCCCTGGAACACTCTTAATTTCATCTACTTCCCTCTGCAGTTATTTATTTAATATTTCCACATTAATGTCTTCTCAAACATGGTAAAAGTGAAGAGTTCAGAGGAAGGAAAAAAGGGGAAACTTTTCCTCTCCCTCTGTCTGCATGATAGCCTGTCCTCCCTAATGACTACATTTTAAAGACAGTGGGCTGACTGGCAGTGGAGGGAGGGAGCAAGGGATCGAGAGCAGGGAGGGTGAAAAGGAGAAGAGAGGCTGTGCTCACTGCAGCACTCTCCTCAGCTCTCAACTCCCAGTCAGCCTCTCTGTGTGTGTGCTTTGAAAGAGAATAGGATTCAGCCCTTTGAAAGTCGAGGCTGCTCACCAGGGCCTTTGTGTAAAATAACATTTCTACTGAAAGCCAATTACTGGTAACATTATTTTGGTTGCTTCCATTATTAAAAGTACCTCTCTGTGTTGCCCCCCCATCATCCCTCAACCACAACCCCCACCCCACCCACTCACCCCCCCCTCCTGCCCCCTGCATCGTTCTGTTACAGACGGAGAATTATTCCATTGACTCCAGTTACGTGAACAGCAGAGCCCACCTCATTAAAAGGTATGTCTTGATTAAGAATTCCTACCAGCACCTCGTTACCATTGTTATCTGTAATTGTTTTATCTAATGAGTGCACAGCTAACGTTGCAGTAGTTTTCATGTGTTCCTACATGTTTTTCATTCAGTGTAATTGCAACGGGAGGATAAGATTTAGGGATAAATTGCTCTACTCCATAATGGGTTCAGGAAATGCTCGTTGAAATGAGCCACAAACACATACCTTTTTATTATTTGATCACACAGAGCAGCAGAATCAGCAAACAAAGGTTTTTGAAACATAAAGACCCTATTAGTCTCCTCTAATTCAGTAGATTATCAGGTCACGGCTTACATCTACTTAATGGTTAGATGATATTCAAACTATTTCTCCACTTCTCCCATAATTAGATTCTAGATGGTTTGTTTTTTCTTGAGGAGGGAGGTGGAATAAACCTTTTCATTGTGCAAATTCATTCAGTCCACCTGAACCATGATATTAGAGAGCTTTGCAGGAATGCGGGGTTAGGGGTTAGGACGGGGTCATATAATAATTCCCTCTAGCTAGAGAGGTCTTTGTAACCAGCCTCACTTCACTATTCTCCCTTCTTACCTGCAGCTATGGAACATTCCTGGCTTTCGTTTGTTTGAGGCCATCCTAGCCTTTTTGAAAAACCATTATGGCAATTTCCCCCTCAAAAGATTCCCTGCATTAATGTAAACAAAGAGCATTCAAGTAAGGGCCTCTGCAGCACACTACAAAGAAATCCCCTCAGGAGCCAGGGAGCCTATGGTCTGGGACAGGTGCAATTACAGCGATAACATCAGAGAGCCAGCATTACCTCCGCTGCAGTCCTCTCTCCCAGGCTGAAGAATATGAGGCTTGGGTTGAGGAATGCAGCTACCATGTGCCGTCCTTCTCTTCCTCTACCTTTCTTTTTTGTTTGCACACTTTTGTTTGCTCGCATTCCTCCTCTGTCTATTCTTTCCGCTCCTTTTTTATCCTTTCTCACCTTACTTATAGCCATACATATATTTTTTCTCTCCCACAAGAACACATGTTCATATATTCATCCCTACTTAGAGTTGTTTGTACAGCAGAATTTGTTCCAGTGGGATGGAAATCAAATGAAGGGAAATCACGCTGTTACTGTGCAGCTGTTGATTGTACCCCCCACCCCATCCTCTTTATTGACTGTGAGTCCCAAACAAGACAGATGCTCAGTTTGTATGCCTCCACCGTTTCCTACATCCATCTTCCTTCCAGGAATTCCTGATTACTGCTGTATTTGTTTGATTGTACTGAGTGAGTGCCTCCTGTTTGTTCGATGTGATGTCCTTGAAGTCAGTGCATCCATCCAAAATGTCCCTGGCAGAAACACCCAATAACTGCCGCGCTATCTGTGAAGTTAGAAAAAAAAATCTGCTTAATCCAAAAAGACTCTCAAACCCTTATTTCATGGTTTCAAGGCTGGACTGAGGCTTTGTTCTTTGCAAAAGTGTAGTGTTTAACTAAACTTTATCCTAAAACAAATTACTATTCAGCTGTTTTAAATTCATGGAAATGGACCATATAAAAGGGCAAAGAATTCAGAGGAAGGATGCAAAAAAGGACAGGTCGGGAAAGACGGACAGCTCATCACAAACCATGAGACAAGAGGACAAAGGAGAAGCATGTGAGAGACGGTGATGTGACAGTTAATCAACATTTTCCTCTCCTCCCTCCTGGCCCCCATGTAGCACATCGACATTCAAGGACCTGGAGGGGAATAGTCTGAAGGACAGCGGCCATGAGGAAAGCGACCAGACCGACAGTGAACACGACGTCCAGAGAGGACACTATGTTGACACGGCTGTCAATGACGTGCTGAACATGACCGTACCCCCCAATGTTTGCCAGCTGCCAGACCAAGGTAAGAGAATCGCTGCGTGTTTATGGGTGTGTGTACTGCTCTGAAGTATGTTTTGCCAGCTTCAAGACGAGAACAAAGTGTATTGGTGTGTCCACCCATTGTGACAGTAGAGCATCTTTTAAGGTGCATTATGCCCAGTGTAGGCTTCTGATGTGCAAGTATGGACATCACCTTTTTTTTTTTGTCTTTGATGTCCCGCTAGAGCTGCTAATGTGAGGGATCTCTGACAGCTAAGGCTACCCTTTGATACAGGCTTAGGTAACATCATTGACTGATAGTAGCCATGTCTGCTCTTGAAGTGGGGCTGACTTCAGATGTGCTTGAATGGCAGCAATTAGGCTCATAAAGGTAGAAGATGGAAATCTACATATCCACATGCCCTCATCCATTATTCAGTGGGATCATTTAGCGGGGAATTAATGTTGATGTTTCATTTCTGACTCACCGTTTAAAAAGACATCCACTTGGTTGGCAGAAGTCAGTGTAAGGGTCATGTTCATTCTTAACTACTGCCAGTCAGACCGAGCAGGAGAGTGGGTCAGTCAGAGGGAAAGAGAGCAGAGAAAGCAGGATAAAGCTGTGCGGAGCAGACCAGGATGTTACTATATGCACCTGTGGGTATTTACGGAGCTCAAAGGAAACACCACATGCACAGGTGCAACGGCTCAGCAGAGCACGAGAGTCGGCATGTGTGAAAATTGCAGACATTTTAGTATGACTCACATTAGCTATTTTATTCTGAGTGAGGAGGAAACTCTGGACATTTTATTTTAAAAGCACACTCTGGAGGACAGCACTTACAGATATCAATTGCTGTATCTGAACTTTACATTTGCGCTGTGCTCCAATTTGGGAACTTGCCAAATTTAGTTTTTCTTCCCTCAGTTAACATCTACATAATTTTGATTCCCTTTTACTAACACTGCCCTAGTAATGCGTCCTAGTCTCTCACTTCTCTACTTTCTTTCCTCCTCGGCTGATACAGGAGGAAAAAATTTTAATGAGCAAGAGATAACAAAAAGGAATCCTATTTTATAAAAGTGCATATAGGAATAGAGATTATGTGATTTTTTTTATTTTTATTATTTATCTAACTATTTTTATCAGTGGACTCGCATGTGGTTAAAAAAAGCAGTAGTAGACATGTGTAGGTTATTCTGTGCCTGGTCTCTGCCATATTAAACTAACAGGATGCTTCATTTATAGCAATTTGGCTGTTGATGTTGTTTGCCCAAGGAATAATAACATTAGACAACCTACACTTTGTGTTAATCAGGAATGGTGTCATGCAAATGGGTCTGCCTGTGTAATGACTTGGCTGAGAAACACAAATAGACATACTGTATGTATAAGGTGACCATTACAATCAGCTTCTACTGCGTGTACCTCTGTAGCGTCGGACAGTAATGAACAATGAAAAGTGAATTTGCTGACTACTGGTTGCCAGCTGTAATTACCTCACAACCCGCAAAAAATTCATGTGCCTCTAAAAAAAAAAAAGAAAGAAAAAATGCATGCTGACATGTCTCCAAGTAGTGGGATCTCATTATTGAGACAATTAGAAATGATGTACATGAAGAATATTACAAGTGGGGAGAGCTCTCTCAGGCAGCTCTTCTTTCATTAACACCAATGATTGTATCTGTTTCAGCAAAATGGATGCATGCCATCTGAATGTGTAATGCACCTCCACATTGCTGGTAAACAGAGCAAGAGGCTATTTCACAGTGCTGTCCACTCTTTTGACCAGAGCGAATGGATGATCACAAAGTATATGCTTAGAATTACAATTGAATGGTTCTGTACTCGGTGAGCTACATACTTTTATCCACCGTACAAACTTTACAAAATGGCTCCACTCCAGTCTTTCCTCCTTTTGTTTTGAAAGTCAGTCAGCAGCAGTGGCCACACCAGAGAGTAATGAGAGGCTGTTTATTAAATGAATTGACCAAAGATCCTTACACGTGCAGAAATGTAATGACATAGCAAATGAAATCGTCCCTCTATTACCATCTCAGCGGTCTAATTACATAGTTAAAGGGCATGGTGGGCTGACGGAGACGGGCAGATTCAGCACGGTGCACAGTTGAATCTGTCTCTCCTGCAGTATGAGGATTTTACGTTGTCAGATTTTTTTTTTTCCTGGCTCCTCGGGAGAACACTAGCCTCCTCATTTCCCTGCTTCATTTTGTTCTGTGCTAACTGACTTGAATACAAAGGCAGAAATAGAACAGTTGAGGCTGTATAATACGAGAACCACCGTGGTTACAGTCATGTGATGATGTGGTTGTACTTCGAGCTCATCTGTCTTAATTGCCAAAAATGGACACTATCTGCTCGTTCTGTTGAGAGAATGCAGGGAATTGTCAGAAAACAAATAGGCATGTACACTAAACACCGCACTGCTTAGATGTCTTCTGGGAGTAACTGTTGTACAGTGCACCTCTCCTGTCAGCTAAGGCAGAAAACAAGTTGAGAGACTGCAATTGCCAAAGGACAACAACACACACAGGCAGAGGATGGAGGAGCCTTGTTCTGTGTGTTTTTATTGTTCTGTTTTCTCGTGTTGATAAGTGCCGAGAACAAAGGGAAGCTGGAAGGTGGAAGGGGGGAAGGAAGCAGGGTTAAACTCTCAGGCTTTTACAGTGCAAATGTTTACCATTCCCAGAGCCATGTAAAGCTGTTGTTTGCCCAGGAGACGAGCCGTTACCTTTACACAAAGACCTTGCATCACTATCATGTTGTGGGCTTTTATGTGGGAATCCATTTGTGACACAAGTTTCAGGGGCTAACTAACCCAGCACCTTAACAGAGGGGGGGGCATTCGTCATTCCTGCATCATTTCAGGAGCAGCAGCTATTTGGCTTTTGTCCATCACAGTTTTGCTTCTTTTCTTTGGTGCCATTTATTAGCACCTGCACCAATAGCAAGGTAACTTTCAGCAAGGTGCTTGTGAAAACTTTTTCGACTTAAATTTCAATGAATGCCTCCTTGTTGGATCCCTGCCAAGAACCCAAAGAGGCGTGTGTGCTCATTTTAAAAAACCTGACCTGAAATATCCACACCCAGTGGATTAGATTAGGGAAGTCTGAGGAACAAATTACATTAAATCTCCTAAAATCTATAAAGAGAAAGCTGTCTTTATGCAATGGCCCCTTCCTATTTGCCAATAGTGTAAAAATGGGTGATATCTCTGTAACTATCAACTAAAAAAAGGAGCGATATAAAATGAATTCCTCTTTATCTTTATGGGCTTGTGAAGTTGGGGGGATTTGGTTGAAATGTGCGACATGCTAGCTTTAGCTCTGTAGAACCATTAGTGTCAAGGGAGAAGCAAGGGAACAGACTCCGAGGGGGCTGGTGACAAAGAGAGCTAAATCTATTTTGTCGACTTCCCTTGATTGTCATAGCTCACACTTTAATTCCCCTCGGAAATGGATGAGCCATGGTTTTTAAGGATTAAGATTCGTGTATTGTTAAATCGCTCGAGTTATCTTTGCGGGAAGAAAAAGGGGGAGGGCATGATGTCGTCTTACACTGTCCGATTTATGGGTTTAGAGGTTTCTGGTCTTAGTTTTGAAATTATTTCTAGGTCAATGTGTAAGTGTTCTTCATAAAAAATCAGATTCTCTTGTCTTTAGCACTCAAAGGGATCCAAGACCGCTCAATTAGCTAGAGCAGGGAGAAGGCCTCTTTTATATTTGACATATTCTGTGGCCTCCACCTCTGGAGAATATCTCTCATCTATCTGTTAGCTCCCTGTGGGTGTGTGCCTGAAGCTGGAACCCAGGAATGGAAGCCCCCTCCGTGGGCTGCAGACTTCTCCATATTCCCTTCCTCCATCATCAGATCCACAGGGTTTCGCTGTTCTTAATTGATTTCAGCTCCCCTCACGCTATCTGTCTCTCGTTCCCGCTCCCTACATATGTCTTTCTGTCTCTCTCTCCTGTTTGCATCGACTGACTGAAAACATCCAAACGCACATCTCCCAACTTTACGCCAGTCAAGCGCTTCCCCTTCCCCCTGTTGAATTAAAGAAAGAGTAAAGGCACCTCACATGTTTCTGCAAACTTGCCCTAAATTCAACACGGGAACATTTCTAGTTTGCAGTTCTCTGATCTACTAACGAAAATGCTGACAGGTGTCAGAATCAGGAAGGCAACAGGAACCAGGGCTGTGCTGACAACAGTCGACGAGAGGGAGGAGAGAGAGTCTGTGTGCGAGGGAGACAGAGATGGAAAAATAAGCGCAGAGTCTAGTAAGCAGTCTTAGCGAGGGAGAGTAAAAAGAGGAAAAGAGGAAACAATCTCTGTGACAGGTAGGAGTGATTTTTTTTTTCCTGTCTCTCATTCCAAGATAGCTGTGAATGTGCCAGAGGGTTTGACTGATTCTCAAACAACATTTGATTGAATTATGTATCAGAACTCTTCGTGTGATCCGAGCAGGCGACAACACTTGTTGCGTTATGATATTCCGTGATTAGATTAACATACAAACTCTATAGTGGGACCATCCATTTTGATTTGGGTTTGCCTAATCTAATGTGGAACCTGTGGTAGAGGTAAAATGGCTGACAGTGACAAAGAACTCAATACAGGCATTAAGGAAGATAGAGTGCACACACACCGCATGCTCCAACACACCAGTGTATGCTTGCTAGCAGGTGTAGTGAAGTCTATAATGAACAACCAAGATGCAGATTTTGCCTCTAAGAGGTGGAGACTTGAAGAAAAAGAAGGAAATAAAATGTTGTTTCAAGCTGTGTCCATCTGGCCTCATATTTTTTTATCATCACCGAATGAAATTGTGTGACTCAGTGAGGCTTCTGGCTCTGTCTTATTGAAATTACACCTAATATAATAAAGCACAGCTGACCAATATTGATTCTGGCCTTGATAAAGCTGACAAAACCTCTATAACTTAAAGGGAAGATATGATTTTTAAATATTTCTCCGTGTAATAAAAGTGCATTCCTGCTTAGACGACACCGCTTTTTATGTCTGTTCTAAATTTAAAGAAAAAGAATGCTGCGGCTGCTTTGTGTTATATTTTTGCAGCACTTGAATAAGTAGCGCACCATGTCTTGTAAAAATCATGCAAACCAATCTCTTTCTTCTTATAGGTTAATTTCAAGAGGGACTAATATAAAAGCTGCGGAGAAGGACTTAAACAAATTCGACATGTTTTGATACTTGACGTTTTGACAAGCATTGCTTCAAGCTGTTCTTTCTCAGCCACACACACTAATGCAGACAAAGGTCTTCATCTCCAGCACAGACTGTAAACATACAATATATAGTGATGTTATAATACTATAATGGCATCCCCCGAACCCTCGTTCTGCCAAAGCTCTCTTGAATATACCCAGTGTATTTAATCAGCTCAAGAGGGGACTGCTTATCTCTCTGCACTTGTCATGGATAGCGTATTGAACATATCAGAGAGAGAAATGGGAATAGTTCATTATTTTCTAGGGCTCACAATGAGCCTGATGTATCTCATTGCAGGCCCTCCACTGACAGCTCATTTTCTAGACAATCCTGGCATTCAGTTCACACCGCGGCAGGGCAAGAGAGACAGAGAGAGGGAGAGAGAGAGAGAGAGAGAGAGGGAGGAAACACAGAGACGGAGAGAAAATAGGGCTCCGGATCTCCATTGCTTATTCATGACGCTGTGGCATGCTAGGTGTGTTAATAATCTCCGCAGAAACCAAGTGAATCGCAGTTGTTTGTTGAACACCTAGCCAAGCTGGGCCCCAATCGACAGCAGATGGGAAAACAGGGGGATCAGGATGATCCCAGACAGAGGGAGGGAGATTAAGAACAGGTAATGTGCTGAAGTTGATGGGGGCCGAGTGTGTATTAAAGAGAGGGGAGAAGAGAGTACCTGAATTTTAAATGTGTCTGAGAGTGTGTACACAGTGTGTTGAGTGTGTGTGTGTGTGTGTGTGTGTGTGTGTGTGTGTGTGTGTGTGTGTGGCTGCAGGTGTGTGTCTTTAAAGGTTAAGGAGGAGGAAAAAGAGAGAGAGACACAGATAAAGAGATGGCACAGGAGAGAAATACTATGAGTAGGGGGAAATGAGTGAAATTGAAGTAGCAGAGCTATAGCATTGTCTCCAGTCTGCTTGCCTTTTGTGGTTCAGATTGATTCTAGTTCTTGTCTGAGGGACCAAGGCAGCAGCCATTTCCTAACCGCACCATTGTGTTTTGAATTCTTGGAGGTCGCTGCATGGGTTCAAGCCCTTCTACACTAGAAAGCGAACAGTAATAAGACAGAGCGCTGTATGAATGGAGGAACTTCAGGACCATTTTTACAGGAATTACACTCACAAAGAGCAAAAGTTGGTGCGATACTCTAGATTTTATTATTTAGCTCATTGCTTGTCCTTTAAGTAACTCTCCGGATGTTCCTGTCCCTACCTCACCTCTCAGTGGTACTTGCTACCCACATGTATCTAATGTTTACATATCCTCTCCACTATTGTATTTTTTGGGGACAATGCTCTTCTATCTCCAGTGTGATGTGGGCTCGGATTCTAATCTGACCAGAATTTACATTTTACTGTGATAATCCTATCGATGTGTGATGCAAATGCAAAACGACATGTTTACAAAGGCTCTTCTGCTATGGGTTCCTTTGTTTACATCCATTCACAAACAGGGCAGGTTCAGATGCTGTTGCATGCAACCGTGTGCAACGATGAGCCAAAGCAAATCATTTTTCCTTCAGATGCGTCCCTTCATTTACTGTGTTGTTGCTTTTCGGTTGGCAATTTATGTGTTAAAGGAAGAGAGAGCAAGACAGAGTTAGAAAGCCAGAGACTGTCCTCCCAAGGAAAATGTGAGCAGAACACCATATGTTTATGTTCAAGTGACAAAGCAGAGTAACAGCCGTGCTAATTATGACAGGCGTAAAGGAAGCAGTCAGGATATGTACATCAAAGTCTTTGTTGGGGGGGAAGTCAGGGTGGAAACAATAGACTTAAACATGGGAAACTGCTGTTTGTTTCTCAGCAGTCAGCATCAGTTTCTGGTGCATTGTTCCATGACCTTTACTGTGTATTTATGTAACCATAACGACTAAGGTCCCATAATCATAAGTAGTCTTAACTATTTTAAGTTATTTAAGTTGTACCTAATCAAACCACAACGTCAGTGTCACAGCTTAAAGTGGGTTTATTTTTCACTCAGCAGCGTTTCTGATACAGTCAGAAAGTACTTATGTGTTAATTTAGAGGAGTCATATGGGAGATATTTTGTAGTTTCATTTGAAATACATCGTTTATCGTTTAACCAGGTCAGTAACTGTAATATAGTAAAAAATACAATAATGAATTGTACTGCTTCCAACACTTGTCTTGACATCCTTATTCTTAGAGTTTGAATGGAAATCAGAGACTGCTGCTGCTGTATTAACTCTAATGGCTGAAGGTCAGCTAAGAAAAACATTTTTATGGCACTGCCAGGGGAATGCATCCCCATCTGACTAGTCATTGTTGTCTCAAGTATCAGGAATGCAATTTGTGAATGTAACGGCAAAGTTGGCCACCAGAACCACTCTGCCTCTAGGACAGAAAATCGTAGAAGGTATAACCCCAGAGCTGATCCTGATCCTCTGGTGACAACTTAACTTCCACTCAGGAGTTCTTAATACTCTTACAAAGCCATGCCTTACCACAGACTTGTTACTGAAATGGTATGACTATAGACTGATACCATGTGGAGTAAACAACCTGATGAGGACATACTATACACACAGACTAACTCAAAGGAGCCTCTGTGTGTGGCTGGAAGTGGGCAGGATAGTCACAGAGTGACTGCCAAAGCAAGGCTTGTATTACAGGGATCCCAGGATATCAGACACCAGGCGGCCTGTGCTCCCTCCAGGCAGGGCAGAGTCTGGCAGCTGGCCCATAGCCCAGATAGCTATAATCAGCTCCATTACCTGTAGCACTGACTCCCATTTAGGAGCCTTCATAGTGGAACCATGGCTATACTGCAGGGATTTAGGATGCTGTGAAATTTAGCAAAAGCAAAGATAGCGCACGCTTGCACATGCTATAGCTACACCTGCTGCAAACACATACATTGTACACACATAGGAGCACGTTGGTAGCTGCACGCTACATAAATATGTGGTGAATGGAGAGAGATTTTCTGGGCATTATGTGTCTTGGCATGAGGCATTTGTTTTATCTCCTGCCTCTGTGAAGGGAAAGATTAAGAATATACTCTGCTCTGTTTAAGGGGAAAATCAGCTGTCTTCTGACAAGTACATTGTAGCCTGCAGTTTTCTGTCCAGAATACAAAGAGACATTTATCACTGCAGCTGGGGTAAGGGAGGAAGAGAGAGAGGGGGTCCCCTGTGCTATTTCTTTTTTTAAACCCTATTACTTCCTTTCTGTGGGAAAAAACACTACACCTCCATCCTCTTTAATCCATTTGAGATTTCCTATGTTCCTTCTTTCTTTCATTTCACTGTATCCCCCACTGCTTTTGTCGTCGCCATCCTGGCTTTGTCTTAGTTCTCATCACCTTGTTTCTCCTCACATTGTAATTCAGATGGAATATGTAGCAGGAATATGTAAAGTTATGTCGTCCTCTTCAGTTGTGGCAACAAAAGGTTACTACCTCAGGCACACTGCTATAATATTTCCATATTTTGCTCTCTTCATGTATATTCAGTGAAAATGATTTATTCGGGAACATTTTATTGCTGTTGAAACGCTGGATTTCTCTCGCACAGACCCTGTATATACAATAAAACACTGCATGGCAGAATGTGCTCTTTGGATTTGTACTCGGCAGAAGTTAAACAGAGGTTAAAGAGAAGTCATCCAAACTAGCTGTATCATTACTATCTTTCATTCACCAATTAGTGTCAGCGTTTCCTCGCTGTCCCCTAGATGACCTTGAATGAATGAGCTCACTTTGTTGTAATGCAACGTTTTGAGCAGATCTCAATAGTGGAAGGCACATTGTGGCTGATAGTAACCCAGATCATAAACTACTGATGAGTAACAGAGGGGAGGGACTGACTGAGGTGCGTGACGCCCCGGCAGCCTCCCTCAATCTTCTCCTGGCCACCGATCTCCACTAGACCCTGTCTGGATTTGTCTTTCAACACATCATAATATGCAGCAGCCTCCTAATCTCTATCTCTGTGTTGTGTTTATTCCTTATAAAATTAATTAACATCCAGCTTGAGAGTAAAATATAGTGCTGGTAGGTTTAACCGGACAGTTTAAAAGTCCATCTGAATTACTTACTTACTAAATAACGCTGTAGTGAGAATTCTCCCTTCTTTTTTTTTTTTTTTTTGGACTCTATTCATGTGTAAAAAAAAAAAAAAAAGGTCAAGAGCTGAACAAGATGCAGAGTGGTGTTTCCACACTGTGGCATAGCTGGCGGTGGTGGATAATCAAATTAAAGTAAATTCCTCAACATTAAAAGCATTATTCACAAAGGCCCTCCATTTTTATATGGTTGTACTAATAAGATGTTTCCTTTAGGCTACCACACATCTTTTTGGGCATTAACCTAATTATCATATCACATTAGGATATTACGTAAAATCAGGTTAGTGTGAATTATGTAAATACTACAATAAGTGCTGCATTAATCTGCTTATTTAAAGATACAGGGTTACATTGCGCAGAAAATACTTCTGCTGCATTCTAGGATGTCTTACTGTAGTTTCTTCTATGTATACAATATACAAGCGACAAGGTACAGAATTCATCTTGCAGGATGCATCTTGCAAGGCCAAATGCGACTTTTCAAACCCGGCTCTCCCCCACCTCCTCAAAAGGGAGGATAAAAGGTAATGGGAGAGGTCGGCTGTTAAGTTTAATGGTAGACAGGAAAGTCTCAGAATGGCTCTTTTTAATGATGTGCCTGTTCTCCTGCAGTCCTCGTTATAGATGAGGCCAGAATGAATGCAGAGGACAAGGAGGGAACTGTGGCCACACACTGCACCCCCCACCTCAGCATCTACAAGATCTGCTGTGGGGGGTCTCAGGCTTCTTTTTGTGTTCTCCAGAACACCATACAAATCATGTGCTCCTTTTGTATTCAGCTCACATTGGCATCAGAAAATAAATAAAGCAAGCAATCAGGCCACGACCTCTTACATCCACGATGCGCCCCCACTCCCCGTCCTCCCACTCTGCTGCTCTCTACAAACTTTAGTGTAGGTTTTGCAACTGCATGACAAGCTTGCCGTTTGGCTTTACCACAGGGAAGGTTGTTCCTTCGCCATCTCCAGAGTAAAGGAGCTCTAGGAGCGAGGGAATTGGATCTTTGACACCTGTCACTTCCACTCCGCTGCACCTTGCTCCCTTGCCACATATAAGGACTTTTCATGTCACAGCTCAGCATGTTATGAGTGGGCACAGGGCCTGAGAAATCCAATTACTACCACTGTGTCAGACCCCTGCCAACATCCTTATATATGCTATAGTCATGTTCCTCAAATCAGAAAAGATGTGCCTATTAGTTCCTTCTCTTCTTCAGACTAGGCTCGCACCTCCATTTCAATCTGTGTGTCTTAGATACGAGCAGCAGCTCTTCTCATGGGCTGCCTCACTTCTGTCAGTCCTGCAGATAGAGTAGCACTGGCTGGTGGGTGGCTAATGCTACGGACATTGGTTCTGACTGTCTGATATTAAGTGGTATCGCGGTGCAGACTTCACTGTAGCGTATAATGGAGAACCTGGTAGAGAATCAGCAAACCTCCCAGATGCCAAACAAAATGGCCTTTGTGACAGGGAAATAGAAAGCGTTAGAGGGGCCTCCCTGTTGCTTTTCCTCTGCCCACTATTTGTAAATCTAATGCATCTCCACACAGCAAGAACCTTGCTGGGTTTTCCTTATTTCTTTTACTTGCTGCTCATCCCTGAGTGGCACTGCCAGTCTGGTTCAGCGGGAAACAGGGGTCAGCCTTTTTCAAAAGGATCAACCATCAGTGTCCTAAGCTGGCCCACCTTCTCTTACTGCACATGCTTTTGCACGCTGAGCTACACCTGCCCATCACCCTACATACCACCACACTCGATATGTTACAGCGTCCTACTTCCAGAGGTTGTTAAAATTGTCAGAAGAAGGGACAAGTGGAATTTTTTATAGGAAGAAAAACTAAAAGAGGACAGAAAATGAGAGACTAGGAACTATGCTGGTGCTTTTGCGATGAGATAAAATGGAATATAAAACACACAGTCCTGGGTGACACAAAGTGAACATGACTGAATGAGAAGCCACATTGCATTAATTATGTAGGGCCACTCTTTGAGGCAAAGCAGAAGCTCACACAGACAGAGGAAATCCTAAGATATTGGTATGCTGTCAGCTGTGCCGTCCCTGGTTGTTTGGACCTTGACACATTGACAGGCACTGAAGTATTGTGTTTATTTCAGATGGCTAATAGAAATGGCACTTGAGAAAGCAAAAATAATCAAAAGGGAAAACTGTGAGAAAAAAATTCTTTATGGCAAATGTAAGAATATAATGGTTTCGTTCTCTTTGTTGTTTATGTGCTATAGGTTGTTCAGAGCCATTAAATCATAAAACCCTTTCCCCACACTTGATTGTACTTTTTGACTGCAGGGATGAAGACGTGGATTCACACAGATGATTCTTGATGTTGGCAAAACATCTTTAATTCGTCATGGGTTTCTTGTTTATTAAGGGAAAGCTCTGTGCCACACTAAGCGTTGTTTTTCTATCTTCCAGTGTTATATTTCACTGACATTTGCTGTTTGCGTTTTTTTATTTTTCTGCCTATTAGAATTTCTGAAACGTTTACACTGGTGTAATAGGGATTCATTTCAGCTGATAACACACAAATATATTGAGTTGGAGAATACATATTCCATTATTGGTTTACTCAGGAATGAGATGAAGTGACCTCAGGGACACACCTGACATAAACACATAGTTTTGATAGCAACAATCCCTGTACTGTCCCAAAGCTGTCCTTCTCTCTGTCCCCACTTTCTCTATAGCTTTTTATCTGCCCCCCAACCCCATTCACAGATGTAATTTAAGAATCTTTTTTTGTCCCCCTCGCTTCTCCCAGACTCAAGGGTTTAGGAGCAAATTAGCTTACTAGCTCGGTCAAGCTTAAACACAGAAATGCTGCATTTGTTCCAGTATATTTAAAGATGTCCTCTGCCGATGCATTGTAGAGGAAACGAGCCAAGTAGACAGCGGCAAGCAGGCCGCCTGGCTGGCTCGCGTGAGGGAGCGTGCAGGTCTGCAACTGGGAAGCCAGCAGCCTGCTGCGATCAGTTTGGGGAATGCATTGTACTTTTGTTCTGGGCCCAGAGCTCCAGAACACAGGTTAATTTGAAGCCCACCATTAGACACACAATTTGGATGCTGCAAATTGACAAGGGTGGTATTTCCTGTGTCATTATGCTGAAATTCAGTACGTCTCATCATGCAACCCTGTCTCCTAAAAATTAAATTTCTAATTAAACAGCAAACATGAAGGTTTATGTGGGAAACATGATGCACTATATGGATTATGCTCAAATGCAACATATGGTTTTAATAATAATAATAACAAAATTTAAATTGATTTGGAAGGAGGTGGTGGAAGAAAAGCACTATGGTTAAAGTTTTGTTTTGAAGGTTGATAAACACTTTGTGTGTGACAGGATTTCATGTACAGACGTGTCCAGGGCGTTTCCCACCTCTCACCCACTGACAGCTGGGATAGGCTCCAGCATTTCCCGCGACCCTTCAGAGGACAAGCGGTTAAGATAATGGATGGATGGATGAATTTCAGCATACGTTCACTTATTCAGTCTCTTTGAATAATATACTTGTCATCGTTTAACAATTTGACATTAATTACTTCTGATTATTAAGTATAGTAATTGCATGTCAAAACAAGCGTCATTGTCATTCAATGGAGGTAAAAACTATTCTCGTGGAACAAATTGAAGTGGACCTTTTGACATAACGTATATATTATCTTGTCTTATTCAAATGTCTGTCAGCTGGTAAATTCTAGTCTGATGATTGCAGGAAAAAGTTGTGAAGATCAAGGACAGCAGCATCCGTACACTAAGTGCACTTTGCCATAGCTCCATAAAGATGTAGATTCCCTACTTTTATATTTTGTTTAGTTTAAACTGTGGAAATTGATTACAATCCATCACAGAGTACCAAAGGGGATATTTTACCAAAAAGTGGCCCTCCAATCAAATAAAAGTACTGTTCTTTCTCATTTGCCTTTGGGCATTATGTTTTACCACAATTTGTTATTTTAGATACTAGATTATGTGAGAAAGACAAGCTCAAGTTGCAGTTTAATTTTGACTCTAATTGCTTTTTTTTTTTCATCCTGTAGCTTTCATATTTTAAAATAATTATCCCTTTAAAATACTTCTCACCCACAGATGAATTTCCTCTGATGAAATTCATCACTGAATTATATCCCTGATGAGTTTTTCTTGGAAATGTTATATGTGGCCACGAAATTATCTAATTTACTACCATAAAAAGTGATTTCTGGTTCCAGTGACAGTGATATGGTTGGCATCATTATCTTGTAGCAGGGGAAAGCACATGCAAACTCTTTTTACAATTTGCTGTTGTAATTTGCTTCATGTACATGATATTAAACCTTTAACCAAAATACACTAACTCCTTTCTGGGTACGGAAATGGTGGATACGTTATGAGAGTTGCTCCAAGAGAAGTCGTTTGACCGAAACAGTGGTCAATGATTAGTTTTCAATTAAAATAATTAATTTTTCAGTGTCTAGTGAGGAAAACCAGCCACTGTTTCTTATGTTTGTAACCTCTCTGCAACCTCTTTTTTCCTGTCAAGCCAAGTTCAGCCTATTTTATGCAGCCAGGCATGGGACATTGCCTTAATGGGCGGGTTAATTCCAGGTCAGAGGCCAATTTGAAAGAGTTAAACAGACACTGACTCTTCTAATGTATGAATATTGGCTAGTCAGAAAACCTACAGGTCGCCGAGGAGTTGACCACAGTAAACGATGTCCTCCGAGCGGTGCACGTGTGTGATGGGATCAAAGGGTAATGCTTGTAGAGTCTTAACATCTGTTACTGAGAATCTGTAACCTCTAGGAGCCGTGATGGTGGGAGCAGAGCTCAATAAGGTGAGATAATCCCCCCCCCAAGCAAAATAGTATTTGTTGCTGGGGCATTGAAACCAGCCCACCCACGTATGTCATCATGACAACCAGTTCGCATCGTTTCCACTACATCAAGCAGTCCATTGGCCTGTGGTCCTGCTTTTGAACAAAACAGTGCTCTGCGATGACATAGTGATTTATAAAGCAGCATAGAGATTGCTTTTTTTCCCTCTCGCTGCTGTTACACAGCTGTTAAACAGATGCTGTTTGTACCAATTTAGAAGCTAGTGCATTGTTTGTCAACACCAGTTTGGAAATACATTCTTTATACCAGGACCTGCTATAAAATGCACAGGATGGGGTGGATGGAGGAAGCGGAGACAGTGGAAGTGAACATTTGCAGAATTCGTCTTGAACTGTTGTTAGCTTTTAAAACAAGTATTGACAAATGCTTGTGAAGAACGGCAACACTGCCACAAAATTAAGTTAACATGCCATTTTGCATCAGCATTTGGGGCGGACACAGGCGGTCAGGCCTGGTGGAAATGACAAGCTGTCAGACACTCTGCGGCGCTGGATGGATTAGACAGTGAATTCCTTCTTGATAAATTGACTGGTACTAATGCTCAGAAATAGAACTAGGGCCACGTGAACCCCTGGCTTCACAGCCATATGACAGTACTAACAAGGCTGCCCAGTAAGTCTAATTTAATCAACAATTATTATTTGACTGCGAGAGTAGAAGGAATTCAGGTCAGATAGCCAGAAATGAGAGGAAGAGATTTTTGGGTGAAGGATTTATTTAATTACACCAGTGTACGTGAGACAGCAGTACTGATGGGATGAAGGAGGAGGACAGAAGGAAGAGAAGCATAAAAGATGGGCTTGTGTGGAGAGCTGCGAGGGATGAATCCGGGGGTGTCAGGGGGGATAGCTTGATGTGACTGAACCAGATGCTGTGGGGAGAAGAAGAGGACTCGGTGCTGTGTGGAGAATGATGGCTTGCGTGGCGCAGTAAGGGTGCCCCTCTACTGTTTGTAAAAACAAGACCATCACACTCCATCTTGCCGCTCCCGCAGGAGCCAGACCTCCAGGCTGATTAATGGCCCACGGACTGAATTGGCTGGCTGGGATGACAGCAGTGCTTGGACTCTCCCTAGTGAGTAGTGAAGGAGGCTGCTTGGCCAGACCTCGGCCTCAGCTGGCCGAAGAACTGTCCTCTGTTGTAGTTAGGGCAGACTAGATGTTAAGCTCCATCCCCGGCGTTGGGATCAGCCAGGGCCAAGGCCTGTTAGGTCTCAAGCATACTTTGGACTCCGAGCACCAACCAGCCACAGACAGTCACCCTCTATTCTGCTGGTGCCATGTTTTCTGAGTTTTCCTTCCCTGTGATAATTCCATCAGCTTCTGCATCACAGACTCTGTAGTCACAATTTAGATTTAATCAATCTTTGCCATGTGACTGCCAGTATGGAAAATTAATGTGGAGAGCAATTAGAAAACAGGCATCTCACTGACAAAGATACACTGGAATACCAAGATGAGAGCAGAAAATTGGATGGTGTTTTAGCAGAAAATGAAAACCGTCTATTCACCACTCAGACATGGCAGCGACTCCTCAGTCCCAGGCAGTTCTTAAAAAATGTCATAAGAGCTTTGGTCATATTTAGTTAAGACAAGAGGAATCAGAGGAAATTGGTCAAATCTGTGTAGGCCACAAGTAAAGATAATCTAGGTTTCAAATCCTCTAAATCATTTTCTTTTACAACAGCCATGTCTACATTACTGCCTGGCGGTATATTTAGAAGCATCTATTTTCACATGACAAACAGAATCAGGACATTTATTGTTACTTCTACAACAAAAATGTCACCATACAGAGGAAGAACGAAAAGTAGTTTAAGCCAAAAGTGGCAGACGTTCTTTGTAAAATGACTTATCATGCCAGAGCGCTGTTCCAAATTCTTTTTAGGGTTCATCATGCTGTAAAGCCAAACTGACTGAATTGTGTCACACTGCGAGTCCCATCGCCGTGTGGCTCCAGTTAAATTAAGAAAAACAGAATGAAGATTTTGTCACCTGAGTCTGGGTTCATAGCACCTCCACTCCATCTCTGGCCCTCCGATGTGGCTTCGTGTTTCTCGTGGCTGCTTACACTCATTTTATAGGATTACATCATTGTTGTCAACCTTGCGGGTGTGTGCGCCACTTTTGGAGGGAGAGGAGCCTCTGTTTTCCAAATCGAGCTCCAAGTGTTAGCCAAACAGGACGCGAAAGAGCTGGCAGAAGCTCAAGGAGTTTGTCAGGGAGTTGCCTCTCGGAGTGAACACATCCCTTTCCTTTTGTGTCAAGGGATTTTAGTCTTTTGCTGATTCCTCTTTTTTGCTACATTAGCAACAAACAAATAGCACCTCCAGCTGTATGACATGAAGGGATCATTATACGCCGTGCATGAGGGTAAATTGAGCAATGAGCTTGTCAGGTTGTGGGATCCCTACGCTGTAACTGAGGATCTGTCTGCTGTAATTTGAAGTTAAGACGCCTTCATCTGATTGAGGGAAACCAACAGGATTGAGTCGGCTGCTGGCAGGCTGTATATTCAAGATGAAATGACAGAGAACATGTGGGCTTTTCCCCTCGCTGATCCAAAGTAACTCTGTTTCGGGAAACTACAAACACAAAAAACATGGCCAGCGCTATCAGGAGAATTTGGGTTTTGTATGTGAAGTGCAGTATTTATTCTTTTCCAATGCCATGCACATCGCAACATTCAAATTTAAAGTGCTCCCTTGTGCCTTAGTCAGTCTTTGTAGCTTAATTTAATATTAAAGTGTAGTTTGTCTGATTTGATAGCAGTGCTGTGCTACCTGACACACAGATTTTTTTCTTGTTGCCTCCACTACCAATGTTATTATTTTAAATGTGGAAGACTTAAATCACAGTCAGCTTCCACCTCCCGATGGAGCTCCCTCACTAATTAATAGGTATTAAATCATAAATAGGAAGTGTTCCCAATAACATCCTGCTCTGTACTGTGCTTTAAATCTGTTCCTGACACTGATTGGCAAGCTTATTTTCCTGATGACTTTGAATACATGTCACAGCAGGAGGTGCCTTCACTGTCTTTTATTCCGTACTTTTTGACTTCCAAACCTAGTGCTGTGAAAGCCATTAATTCAGCTCTTAACATTACAGTTTGCTCATTTTTGGAATAGGAGGAGATTGTGTTTTGTTAGAGGTCGATGGCCTGTCACTTTTTTTTATTTAAATTTTGTCTCCTCCGTTTTTTGTGGGTCTTTTAGAGCAACATCTGCGTTTTACGAAGCTCTGAGCACAGGCAGGATGTGTGAGTGTTAATGGCACTTGGCTTTCATAACAATGTCATTTACAACCCAGTTGCTCTCCCATAGAACCTTAAAGGAGAGAAAGTGGCATTCAGAGCATATGCATGCACTGCTAAGTGGAGAGCATGCAACTTGTGTAAATTTCTTTGTGCCTCAAGGCTTTTCATGCTTTAGTGAGTGCTTCAGGCTATAGAAAAAAGCCAAAGTATTTAGAGGAAATTGCATTCATTACCAAGATGCTTATAAATCTTAAATCAGCAGAGAAAAAGATCTACTTTGTTAAACATGTCAACCAAAATTTGGAAAAAAGTTTCAGGATTTCTAAATATAGAAATGGAAGTTTGAAATGTATGTTGAGGCTTGCAGAGGTTTTCAATGGTAGCAGATATCAAAATACAACAATGGCAAATGCGCTTTACATCGCTACTGTAGCTGAAACACTGTCTGCCTAAAGCGTCTTTATTTTTAGCAATCTATCAAAGAAAATGCATCAAATAGAGGCTAAGTTCAAAATACAGTTAATCACAAAGCCGTTACATAGGATTATACGAGAACATTGGATTTGAAAGGGCTTTAAAATGCTGTTGCAGTGGACAATCTAATCTAGTGTGTGGGCATGTTTTCTTTATTTTTTATATTCATCGCTCTCCATTATGTTTTTCTTGTACCTGGTAGCGGCTTCTGTTATGATTAAGTTATTACACTCTGATTGGTTCCCTTCTGCTTAAACAAAACCCCAGCTTCATGCCTTTTCTCTCCTTGATTGCTGCTGGTGCAGTTTCTTCTTCTCCAGTAATCAGTATTCATCCAAATTTACATACTTACCAGAAAAAATATATAATTTGCTTATTCTTGCTTTTTGGCCTCATCAAATAACTTGATCTGTATAGAGAGTTTTATATAACTGTTTTTTGATGCTGCAGTGTCCTTACATCTTTACTACCATTGTACTAATGTCCTGTAAGATGGTAACTCGCATGTTTACATGAGTGTCATTTGTGATGCTTATTACAATGCCGTCCCTTGTAACATCTGAATCGGCCATTATTGGATAACATGCGTGTGTCAGTGTGTGTCTCTCTGCGTGTATTTAGACACAAATGATCAAAGGAAGTGTGGCCTCTAACTCACTATGAAGCATTTATGTGGAGATTGGTCACTCATCATCTGCATTCTTGGTGCCGATGTTCATTTTTTCTGCCTTCAAGCAAAGTAATTACTCCAGAACTCCACTCCCCACATTTGGATTCTAACAGCCCATGATACTCTTTATTCATTCATTCAGTCATTTAGTCACCATGTTATCTGTCAGTCTCATCAGATTATACTTTATGAGAGACAGCTCTGGCATATTTGGCCCTGAAAAGCCTGTCTCCAATCTTCACATATCGATCCCCGGGGCGTAAGCAGAGGTGCCTCTCATGAGCGCAGGAAAGAAGGGAGAAAAACAGATCATTAGTGATTTTAATTAGGTGATCTGTCAAGCCGCGATTGCCAGATGTAAGCGTATGCATTTGGGTCGATAGCAGTCCCTCTCACAATCCACTCTTGTCACCTTGGGCCTCTGGAACGGAGGATGGCTCTTGCTAGGAGTGAGACAAGCAGTAGGGGAGCTCGGAAATGTGTCATTGTGTATAACTGTGTTGCAGGTTTGTTCACAAGATTGGAACTGGTGGAAAACAGCACAGAGTCCTGAAGAGGTTTTGGAAAATGAATTCATATGTTTTTAGGGCTCAACATTTTTTCAAAGGGCTGATGTAAATAATGTTTTAATCAAATCTACAGAAGGCAAGTGAAGTAATGTATAGAGTTTTTTTGGTTTCTATCGCCTAGTGGTGCTCCTTGGGCAATTAAAGTGTTTGTGTGAATTAATAACAGAACAGGAAAAGCAAAATTACAGCATTTCACTGTGAATAAGGGAGCATTCTTTTGTTGTTGTAATGATGCAGAAATTGTCTTGAAAGTCATTCCCCTTCACTATAACAAAGTACAAAAGAGTGCAGTTATACAGACTCAGACAAATCTTTTTTTCACTCCAACGTTAAACATCATTATATATTTATAACTCGGCGCCAGATGACAGAAAGGGAGAGAGAGAGACGAACCAGGCAACAACACAGCAACTCGTCTGGTGTCTCTCTGAGATATCTGATTGCACTGTTTAAACCTGCCTTTCATCTAGTGTTGCTACAGAAAACCCAATTATACAAGAGCTGCAAATGGACTTTTGATTTAACAATACATAATTTAATTGGCATATTAGAAGTGCCCCAAACATCCAGCTCTGGTTATCAGTCAGTGGTGCTAACAGGACTGCAGTCTTGAACAGATGCAGGCATGCAGGACAAGAGAGCAAATCATTCAGTTGTGTTAAACTCGGCTTGTTTTAATTAAAATAAATGCTGCATTGTTTTTCATTAATTTCTGCTCTTACTCTCATGACAGCTTTGGTAAGCCAAAGTCAAATGTACAGTAGGGTATTGTGGAGAATTAACTAGAGATCTGTGTGCAAACGAGTGTGAAACTTGTGAATCAATCTGCTCTCACAGACAAGCTGACGGTCATGTTCTCTCTTTGTCTCTCATAGATCCCAGCGAGGGCTTTCACTGCCAGGACGAATGTCGCATCCTCGGCCATTCTGACCGCTGTTGGATGCCTCGTGTCCCAATCCCGGCACGTGCCAAGTCACCTGAGCACACTCGTAATGTCATCGCTTTGTCTATCGAAGCCACCACAGTGGATGTGCCCCACTATGAGGATGGCACCTCCAAGAGGACTTTTGCCACCTTCGGCAAGGATGGGCCCGAGGACGTGGAGCGAGGAGAGTTAAAGGGAAAGCGGACTCAGGAGTCTCAGGTGTGTAGCCCCAAGGCCAATGGAGGGGCTGTCCGTGAAGCTGGCAATGGGCGTGAAGCAGCCAGCCCCATCACTTCCCCTGTGCACCTGAAGAGTCCAGTGTCCAAGCCATCATCTGCCTACAACACACTGAAATGCCGCGACGCAGAGCGAATTGCCAACCACAGTCTGCTGCGGCAGCCGGAGGGGAAGGACAGTGAACCGGCTGTCAGGGAGATCAACACGCTTCTCCATGATGGCCGGGACAAGGAATCCCCCAGCAGCAAGCGCCTGAAGGACATTGTGCTTTAGCGAGCTTCTCTATGACACACACCTACATGCATACACACATACAGTGTAAACTCACATATATATACCCCGCAATAGCTGTGTGTGCACAGAAGAAAGTCAGGCTGTGGAAGTAGAGAGATACACCCATTTGCAGTATACGATATTCAACAACCAGCTCAGGCTGATGATGGTGAGCTGTAGTATGCTGCAACTAGTTGTGTGGTCAAGCCAAGGTAGTGGATGTGGCTTTGTTGTAGTCGCAGTACTTTTTCCTTGTTCGCTTTTTTGTTCCTTTTTTTTCTATCTGTCTACAATGAGTGGACAAGCCGGTTGCTGTTGACTGCATGGACATGGCCAGTGGAGCTCCCCAGCCCTTGCGCCAAAGCAGGACACTGCGTGCGTGGACACCTGAGGTGCCAATTCATAAGTACAGTTATGCCTTTTGAACTACTTTTGTATCACAAACTGATATTTGCCTTCTTTGGTTTTGCAGTTTGTTCTAACTGCCAAACTCGCTCTTTGTTCCTTTGTATAGTGAGCTCCATCAATGTAATAAGCAACACAAACAGACACACACAGGACTCATCTTAAAAATCTCCTCAATTTATTCCTTCAACAGTTTTCAGTTCTTTCTTTCAGGAGAAGGAAAAGGAGACCTCTCAGTCTCATTTGCCCCTCTCCCTGACTAATAAGAGAAACTTTCTCTGCATATCCCTGAGGACATCCTAGTGTCATCAGACTGTGAGGTCTTACAGTATTTATATTTTATCACGGATGGAGCTAAATGAACTCGTGCTATCTGCCCAGCCACTCTGAACACTGGAAGTGGGACAGACAGATTCTTGTGTTCAAATTGAGTTGTATGAAAAGACTTACTGCTTTTGAAATCTCCTGTGCCCAACCTTGATTGTAGCCAGTGGAGCACAAATTAGAACTTTGTGTTCTGGTCTTGTACTTATTTTGACTTTTGACTATGGGGCTAGGATAGAAGGGATCGTCACTCATGTCTTGCTATGTGAAACTCTGTATAGGGTTTACTATTATCATTTTTAATAACCTGTTGTTATGTGACAATCCCTTTAATGTTTTGTTTCAAGAGAAAAAACAAATAAACATTGGTGTTCAACTGAAGCTACAGTAGCGTTTGTTACACAAACACAAAAATAAAAAAAACATATATGCCAAAATATATTTTATAAATAATTTAAAAATGTATAATGAGAATATTTAATGCTGTGTAGTTATTTTATGAGTAAGTTATACTTGAAATTAACTTGCTTTTGTTTGTCTTTTGCTTTTATATTGAACCTGATTTGATTTGTTTTGTTTTTATTTTCAAAATGAAACTGGATTATTATTATTTCTTTTGTTTACTGTGTGACCCCTGGCAACTGTTGACTTGCAGTCTACCTTGTTGTAAAGAGTTACTTATTGGTCAGTTCTTGTGCCATCAAGTTTCTGTGTGGGCTACTAGAAAATGTAAAAAGACAAAAAAAAAATCTACAAAAAAAAACAAAAAAAGAAATTTCAGCACCAACATTAGTGTGTCAGTTCAACGAGCTTAGAGTGAGATAGCAAAAGAAACCAAAAAAGATGCAAACAAAACCTTAAGGATTGCAAGATGTTGCTTAATCTTAGTATCTAAGGAGGAGAACGTGCCCAGTGTTCTTCAAGCTGGCAACAAGGTTCCACCTGTTTTATCAATCTAATTAACCAGCTCTCCCATTGGTCCCAATCAAGTTCAAACACGACTTTTTCTGGTTAAGCTGAGGGCGTTTGGACATGCAGACTAGCTTCTCCCAGCACTGCTGTCACCCTGTGCCATCTGCGTTCAGTTGTTCTAAAGATAAGGTTGAGACCAGAGTGGTATGAATAGGGCTCTCCCTTCCTGTGAGCACCACACAACAGACTGGGTGGAATCGTGTTTGAATGAACTAAGGTCTTGGAAGAACCGTGTTGCACATCAGCAATGTGGTTTTATGTTGCTTTGCAGTAAACTATGTACAATGTGGAAAACATGAATGAAAATGGACAAATTGCATACAACAAACTAGATCTTGTAGCTGAATGTTTTGCTGGTCTCACCCATGGCTTCTGGCAACATGAAAATCGGAATAATCACTGAATGTATACAGCAGCTTATTATTAAACTATTAAATGTTCTTTGCTTTGTTTCCTTGTCTTTACTTAACTTGAGTCAATTTTAAAGTTTAGATTTGAATTATCCTCAGTTTCTGTCTATTTGTGTAAAACTACAGCTTTTGTGCAGATTGTCAATTTACACCCCCCCACCCCCCCCACCCCCCCACCCCCCCACCCCCCATGACTTTCATAACTTTCATCTGTAGCTTATTCTTTTTATGACACACCATGGATGTATGCCCCAGTAGCTACTTGTTATACTGAAACAAAAAACAAAACAATCACCATAAATCGCCATTATATAAAAAAGACATCTGTTGACACTTTGAACTGCACATAAACTAAACTGTTAGTGTTGTGTGGTGCAGCTAAGTGTAAGGTCTATGGACTGAGCTGGATGAACGCTAATGCATGTATGCCGCACAGCTTTTTTTTATTCAACTGAACAGGCCCTATTTTTGAAGTCAATATCCAAAACTTGCATTACAATTTATTGACGAGGGGACATGACGGCAATTTTTAGGCTGAGTTAATTACTGGAGCACATTGTAGGTCTGTATATCTACAGCACAGGTTGCTAGAGGTGCTAAGTTTTCTTCAGTGCTCATAGTCTTTGGCAGTTCTTGCACACTTAATGCTATGCTCATTCCACATTAAGCAACGAATATGGCCCCTCGCTACCCCTAGCTATCTCTCTTTCATGGGTCCAAATGTGGGAATGTCAAATGACCTGACTGTAAAAACTCCCAGCAGCAGCAGGTAATCCCATAACCTCAGAAACGCAACATGATTCAAACCACAACACAGAGAATCTAATGGATGGGCTCATGCAGTAACACACTACTAACCTAACGGTTTGACTGAGTAATGAATAACAACATCAGCCCCCGGCTGGATAACTGCCAGTGAAGCCTGTTGGAAATAAAGTTATTTGGTGGATTACTTTTAGTTCCCAGTCAGACACATTGGACTAGCACATGAATGTAAGGGGCTCAAGTATAGTAGAAAAAAAAGAATTAATTTTGGTAACAAAAATCAACGACATACATAAAGTGATATCTGAGATGCAACAGTGTGAGTTTTCTATAGTGAAACAAATTCAGCCTTGCAATAGTTCATTAACAATCTTTAATATGATGTGAGCATTTGAGAATGATTGTGGGAAACAGCATGATAACACATAATGTGATGTCTATTCTATTTGTCATGATAAAATGGAAATTAACAGTTTGAGTCCAGGCTGGTTCCATCGCTGCATTAATATTCCATGCCTCCACTGTTGCTCTTTCCCATTATTTCCAGAACAGACCTTTGGGAATAGCCCAACAAGTGAGGTGAGTGTGTGCTAGTGTCTGTTTCTGATGGTAGTGCTCTTTTCATTTTGCTGGAGTGGGTCACACATGCCATTTCTGAGACATTTAACATCCCCAAATGTCTCTCAAAGCACAACAATATAGATGATGATCGGGACCATGCAGCCTGTCATTGAGCCTCACATTCAGCTGGTGGTTAATGTTAATTCACAGCAGCCCAAGAGTGTGATGTCATTACAACACCAGATCTCTCTTGAAATATTGATTTATTAGTTGACTTTGAGTGGGAGGGTCTAAAAGCTTTGAAAATAAGTTGAAAGGCAAGACAGAGTCTGATTTCTCTCTGGTAGTCTGCAACAATTTCTATGACATTTTCACTCAATAACGGCTCCACTTTGCACCTCTCTGATACACAGCAGATCTTTCTCTTGAGTGAGTTTGTATGGATTGATGAAGAGAAATCGACAATGGATAAAGCCACATTCCAGCACTGTATACAGAAAAGGAAGGAGACTTGCGAGGGGAGCTGCCACACAGCTGCCCTCCATGATAAGAAAGGGAGGTTGGCTTCATTTCTATAATTAATTTGCCATTCCCTCTACACCCTCTGGTGGAGCCAACATGAAAGCCGGTCTGAAAGCTCACTTGCTAACACATCCATTAGTCTATAAGGAGGATCTTGTTTCTTCCAGCTAAGTTCTCTTCTCATGGGCAATACCACTATTCCAGCCCTACCCCATTCATATGAATAACTCATGCCCTTTCAGTAGTGTTTAGGCCCCTGGGTCTCCATAACAAACTCGCCCGTACCAAAGGTACAGTCCAGCCTCCAACTGAAGGGCAAAGTATGCATTTTAAATTTAATTTTAAGGAAATCAGTTTCATTATTATTAACATGAGTTACTGCAGCAATCCATTCAAACCTACTGTAAATGTTAGAACTTTGTCTTCCAAATCAACAGTATTCCTCTGGGTCAAACCTTATTTACAATGCAGGAACCATATTTGTAAATCCAAAAAATGGTGCCTGTCCACGCATATATAATTGCTCCTAATTTACGGTGGCCCTACAGAATATTCTCCATTACGGCGAGATTTATATCAAAGGTTACCGGGACACACATCCGATTAACTTCCTATTAATGTTTCAATAATCATTTTGCAAAATGGTAAGAGGGGGAATCAGAGAACAATTAAAATGATTTATTTCTGACATGGACATGCACTGAAAGAGAGCAGGAGGAGGGCCTGCAGCCTTGCATTCCTTCAATACAAAATAGTTTGTCATCTGCTCTTTTCAGTGAGACCCCGTTCAACCAACCCCCAATCAGGCGCACTGATCTCTGTCGCTCTAGTGACCTCATTCTATCAAAAGGGCTTGCAGCTGCTCCTGCCTCATTATGACCAACTACTCCATTCACTAACCCTCTGGTGGAGGTTCACCATGGGATTAGGTGGTAGCCAAAGTGTCTGACACAGTAAACTAACATATCCAATCATGCACTGTCTTGTTGCAAGCCTCTGAATGTTTGCCAAATAGGACAATAAAGTAGTCTAAAGAGTAGTTTATATGTTAGCAGTTTTTCATGTGGTTGTCCAGAGGTGGTTTATTTTAGTGACTGTGCCCACAAATACAAATACACTATCTACAGATGGCGATTTTCTCTGTTTCTGCAGTTTGCCAGAATCGTTTTATTTCAGGCATGCAAATGAGATACTGACTTTGGGCACTCTAGCTTACATCTTTTCTCTAATTTCCTTCCACTGAAAGGCAGGTGAAGTGGTCAAGACATGAGAGTCACAAGCCAGAGAAGTTCAGTCAAACATGAAAAAAGAAAGTTTTTACTTTGACAGCTATTTTTTACTCACTCAAACTTACAAATGGAAAACTTATTATCTTCACAGAAAAGTGTTATTATTTTTTGACCTCTGAGCAGTTTCCTCGATCATCTACTTTTACATGCTCTCTAGGCCACTCACCAAACAGATAATGGTTTGTTCTGCAGATCCACACCTATAAGCAAGATGATTATCATCCCTGCTGGAGAGAAATCACATCAGCCTAGAACTAGGTTCACATCCTTACATCACATCTGTGCAGGCCTCGGTCTGGGCCTGAGTAAAGATCCACAGCGCACTGTGAAAAGACGACAAGTTCAGACTTTGCTACTGTCAAAGCTTTGCCGCAGTCACGGCGATTTGAAAATGGCGAGCTGCATGAGTGGGATATTAGCTCAGAGAATAGAGTGCAGGGCTAGAGAAAGTTGGTAGAAATCAAGAAGACTCTCAGGGACATATTTGTCCTGGCCTAGAGGCAAGGCTAGCCCAACAAGAAGAATAACCTTTTGTTATAGCTTTATATTGTATTGAAGAGGTTAGTCTTTGTCACAATGAGAAGTGGGCTGGTCATTGCTATCAGTAAGAAGACTGATTACTCTCTCCATCTCCCCACCACTACTACATATCTAATAGGCCTGGCCAGTGGCCGCTTCCCTTTACTGTAGTCACAATGGAACTTTGATCATCACTGAAATGAGAGACTCAAACAATAGTCTACATTCACTAAACACAATTGAGCCCTCAGTGAGATGGGGAGCAGCGGCTGCCACATTCCCCCAGCAAGCTTTAATTGGAAGTGATGCTAGACAGATCATATCATAACCATTAGTGATGCCCTGATAAAACTGACCAGGGAGCTGCTCTGTAAAGGCTTTTTGTTTGAGAAGGGCCCAGTGAGCCCCAGGACCCCTCAGTCTCCCATCTCCAGCAGCAATCACTGCTTGACCTCAGCCACCTCTCTCAGCCTTTAATGCCCAGGATGCTGGCTGTGGGCCTGTGGAACAGGGGCAGTTGACCTCCCTCTCTCTAGAGGATAAAAACACTGATAACAGGGACTAGAAATTAAAGACTGCAGTCTTTGAAAGCCTCCATTGTTGTCAGTGGGAGCACAGCAATGAATCTCGCCAGCCCGCTCCATGGACATGCATTATCAGAAGGGTGTTTTTTTGAAAACCCAAACTCTGTGGTTGCCTCTGATTTATTTTACTCTTGCACAGGTACGTTGTTCAACCTCTTTGCCCTTTTGGCAGGAGAGAAAACACCAGAAGTGTGTTGGACTTTGGATCATAAGTAAAATGAATGTTTCAGGAACCATTTTTGATCCATTTTTGAGTCCATCTCAAATATGTTTTTCTGTCTCTGTGGAATGAAGCCTTTTACTGGAAGGTATGGGGGACTAAAAAGATTGGATCAATTGTTCCACTGCTAGAGTAATTCAGAAAGATGGATTGCAGTCCAAAGTGAGACCAAAATGTGCTGTAAAAAGCTAAAACCAGAGGAGCGTGTCACTTCAAATGTCAGTTCTCATGGTTACTGAGGTATGCTCCCAGACAAGAGAGTAGTTTTCTAAAATATGCAGTATCTTCAAAAACCTTTGCAGTAAGGCGAGATCTGCTTTCTCAAGTGTTTCTAGTTGTTTCTTGTGATCCTTTGACAATAAACGTAAGTTTAGTTTGAAGAGATCTGCATGATTCACAGTGCGTTGCAATTTAACAAGTTTTATTGATCATCAGTTACGTGCATTTGATGACATATTGATTTTAACCCTTGCTTTTTCTTTCCGAGCATGGTTTACTCAGTTCAGTCGCTTGTTCTTCCCTCTGTTTTCATTTCAGGAGATATAATGCTTCCATTGTGTGCAGGTAAACAGAAATACAACAATGAAAATCAGTTTCTTGGTCGGCCTTCCTGTAAAGCTCGATACTACGCTACAGCTGGGCTAATGTTGAATGAAGATGAGCACTTTAGAGTCATTGCACACCTCTTTGTGCTGTGTGTCCAGCCCTGTTGGCTCTAGCTGGCCTTCATCAGCAGTCTTTTGGCCGATTCAACATGTTGAATTAAATTGTGGAGGTAGTGAGAGAAAGAGAGCTGACTGGCTGTTCATCCTCGTAAACCTGTGATTTCATCCACTCATAGTGTTTGTTTGGGTTTTTTTAGTAGTTTTCCCTCTGCCTTTTCTTCGACAGTACAAGCTGAGACTTTTTTGACAGTAATACCGAAAGTATAAAACAGATTAAACATGTTCAAAGTGGAATGTTAGGTTGATTTGCTTTGTTTGCCTTCCCACTGTGCATTTTAAATGATGAGCAGACAGAGCAATACTGACCAGTTACAGCATTTTTAATTTGTTTTCAGGTTTCTAATCTTTAACTCACTGACACTGACAGTCAACTAATGTTTCAGAGGATCTGCAGTAATTGAAGTCCTCACTAGCTCTTTGAAGTTCGCCTGATGTGTCAGGACCACTAGTTAAATAAGTTCTTTAATGTTTTAAGGTTTTTTCATCATGGAGCTGTGAGGTTGGGACAGTTACTTCGTTCAACAATGACGGCTTTAGGTTGTATCGCAACAATGACTGTAAATGGACAGAGATCCAATCCAAGGCTGTAGTTCTCAACAGACACTTTAACTACATAAAGGAGGATAAACACCTGGATAAACGTCTCTGACCTTGCCCATCTTTTAGTAAAGCTTTTTATTTTTTTTAAGAGTTGTATTATCAACTTCAGTGTTACTGCTTCAATACTGCTGACATGCTATTGACAATTACAGCGGTGAGTTTCTCTGCACATACTCATGCTACTCATCTACTGTGTGGCACAAAGAAGGAAAAAAATACATTTGTGCAACAAGGCATATGCCACTTATATATATAATATATAGTGTGTTTTCCTGAGCTAACAAAGTGATATCAACAGTTGAAAGATAAAAGGACGGCAGCAAGTATATAAAAGCCACTTGTTTTGTTCTGCATGTCATCAAATTAATATCTCTGTGTTGTCTCAGTGTGACAGAACAAGTGTGTTTTGCCCTGTGCTGCAGCAAAGAACAGACTAAGTAACATTTAATACAAAAATCTAAGTTATTACCTATTTAAAATTATTTATTTGTTGTTATATTATCATATGTAATGTGTCCTTTGCTATAACTAGCAGAAGCAATAGATATTTATGCGTAAGTAAGTCTCAGCACAGCATTTCAAGTAATTCTATAGAGAATGTAAGTGAGCTTTGGTTTATATAGATGATGGTTTTACAACACAGGAAGTGCTATATATTTGTATAGCACCCATGTTGTTGTAGGTTTTGGCTGTGCCACGTGTAGAACTGATGCTGGAGACAAGGACTGGTACTAGTTCATTTGAGGGAAGATTATGGTTGTGGTTAAATTTTAATAAAGAAACATCATGATGATGATGATGATGTTTAGATTGTGTTTAGATAAGGTTATGTGCAACATCACAATTTAAAAATAACCTTATCTAAACTTTTTTAACATGCTCATTATTGCAAAGCAGGAAGAAATGATGTAGAAAAACAAATTAAATACTGTCAGTGAAAATTTACAAATGTGTTTGGTACCAACATTTTGACACTTGGCAGAAAGGCCCATTAAGCACATATCCTTAGTATATTGACTGAAAACATGATTTGGGTAACATTAGATGTCTTTCTCATTATTCCAGTTTATTCTAAAACCCAATCTGCATAAAAAGCTGGTTTGTCCAAACAGCCGGTTTGTTCTCACTTCCAGCTCAACTAGCAAGTAGCCAATTGAATATTTAAGAGAGCATGGATGTAATCATCTTCTAACATGCATTTGCAGTATGTACAGATATATAAAACTATACATCAAACTAATTAACAACGTTGCATGCAAAAAAATCTTTCTGTATCTTTGTAGCCTGACTGATGTAAATAAATGCTGTTTTGCTCCTTATAATAGGCAGTGACAAAAAAAGGTTGAATGGATTTTACTATTCTGCAGAGAAGAATAGTAGATTACTCAAAGCGCTGAAATTGGAACGGTGTGTGCAGTGCACACTTCTCATTGTTCTCCGTGTTATTCAAATCTCTGAACAAAAGTGAATGGATTGTCTGGAGCTACAGGTGTGTGGAGCTTCCAGTGCAGCAGGGGGAAGAAATTGGACATGTTTTTTTTTTTTTACCTAAGTTGTAGAAATGGTTCGAGACAGATTTCTCCACAACAACAAAGAAGAACATGAAATAGTGTCTGTAGTGAAGTGTTAGAATAAAAAGAATGAGCTCTGGCCATGGTGGAGATGAGCTGCATCATCACAAATACATCTTCACAGATTTCTTGTGGGTGGTTTATATAATTTGTTACTCGACACTGGGATAGTCAGAACAGCGGTGTACTGTGTGTCTCCATGCTGTGAGTATTGTATTGGTGAAATGCTGTTGTTCAGCATTCAGTATCTGAAGATTTACCAACACTTTGTGGCTACACGTTTGATTCACGATCACGGCAAGACGATTTTACGTGCATTTGGTACTGGTCATATTTTTGTTAAGTGCCATTCATAATGGTCCAGACTGTTTAATCACTATAGAGATGTTGTGTAAAAGTATTTTTCCTTTTTTCAAAACGGTATTCTGACTCATCTAGGCAGTGCCGCTCATTCTATCCGAGTAATGCTTTCAGATGTTAGAGGAAACCCTGGAGAGTAAGTGTCTTTGTTGAATGTGACCCCACGAACAATAGATAGTTGGTGTGAGCTTTTCCCCCCACAACACTTCAGCAGTGGGTGATATCAGCAACATTGCACGAGAGGGAGAGAGGGTAAAACCTACCACGGAGCCACAAAGAGAAACTGTGAGTGTTAGAAGCTTCCCCTGCTGTCTCTGGTGATTCACTTGGCCTCTCTCGCTGATTCACTTGGGAGCTTATTCTCAAATTCAACAAGATGGCTTCTAATGAACCTGCACCTCAATTTCCAAAGCAAATTCACATTTTTATGGAACACTGTGCCAACCATTATGAGAGGGTCCTTAAGGGAATTTGAGGATTCTGTATTACAGCACCAGTGATGGAGTTCATCAAATCCCTACATCAACCGAGTTTATAGCAGCTATTGCAGTGGAAGAGGAACGGTTATTGGCAATAGCAATGAGGATAGGTCAAAATTATTTACTGTCATTTTTCAGTCACCTACCTAAAAGTTAGACCACAGTGTAACTACTAATTAAGCAACTAAAACACTTACTGATCACAATTATTACTCACTTAGGTTGCAGCATCTCTTGTTAGAGCCAGATCTGCTGTATTTTCCCTGACAGGAAGATACTACTAAATGTTTCTTCTGTGTATTCGGAGACAGTAATTGAGGCAACAAGAGACAACAATTGTTCTTGCCCCTTCATATCACCAAAATTTTATGCTCCATTCAGACAAAAGCTTTTTTCAGTTTGTTGAGCAACAATCTGTTAGTCAGCATGACATCGCTTATTACAGTCTCAGGCCTCAAGAATAAGCAACAAATTGATAATCAAACCTGCTGCATCAAGAGGGGAAAACACTGTTGTTTTATCCACAAAACAATGAATGGGTGCATGAATAAATTATACTGGAGATAAAAGGTTGAGTGTAATTTGAGGCAATATTTTCGCTCACAAATCTCCCACAATATTCTCTCCCACCGAGTGGATGAACCTTAATAGAAACGTTTTATTTCTTATGTAGTCTACATCAGTGGATATTGCTGAGCAATGAAAAGATAGGACTCCTGCTACTAGGTGATGTGGTCATAGATTATTTTAATGAATATAAATCAAGCAGAGACCAGTGTCCTTGTGCTGCAGTCATTTACATCATTGTTGGGATAAATAACAAAGACTATGAAAAGAGTGTCTTGTCACCTCAAGGGTTCTTTCCCCTTGTCTAGTACCTTAAAAATATCATGGGAAAAAAAGCTAATGGTGTGACAAAACAATTTGTACAATGCCAGGACTTTGATTAAATCAAGCAATAAAGAGGTTATTAAAATTGCAATACCAATGCTTTAAATGCTTTATGTTTCCCAGTACTCTCTCGCAAAGTGGAAAACAAGGGTGACTCAATGATTAATCCAGTGTTAAGACTGAGCACGCCGCCTTATAAATATCTATCAGTGCAAATCTGCCAGATTTCTTTTTACCTCTGCCCCCACAAATGAGCAAAGATTATAGCCAAGGCTGTACAGATTTTAATCATTTCTGTTGTGAGCTCATACGCGACACAGGCCTGGTTGGGCAATGTGAGCTGGATACCCATCATTTTTCTGTGGTTTCACTGAGGTCAACAGCTCAAAAACCTCTGAACAGGAAAAAGCTACTGGATGAAAAAAAAAGTCATCATTACAGTAGTAAAACTCGCTCTCTGGTCCTGCTGCTGCACCACAGCCTTTGCCTGGAAACAAAGAGTGTTACTGGGCTGATTCAGGCATTCATTAAAATTGGTATTTGGCATGATTAATGATTCTTGCAATTCGCAGGGAAAGGTACAGGCTCTGTTGAGGCTCGGTGAAGGAAACTGGACTGCGCTGGGTAAAAGGGTGGGTGGTCCTCACTCCTCTCTGTAGAAGCTCACTTGCTCTGTCATGTTGTGTTGTGCCGCTATGCCTCTCAGGGACCAGCTCTCTGGAACACAATGACTTTATTTCCTTAGACGAGTAGTCTTTTAATTTTTTAAATTTTTTATTTCTTTTTTTCTGGCCTGATCATTATTTCCTCATTTTGCATTCGTTTCATCAGAGATAATTTATCTCTGCCTGTTTTAATGAAGTGATAATTCCATGATAATTAACGTAATCCTGCACCAAAGCAAATTTGCCTAATGACTGTTGTTTTGATAGTCAGAGTTGGTGCACGGGAGAATGTCCACACTGGGAGGAATCGAGGCTCTGTGCCAGACAGAGGAAATAGGAGAAAGCAGAGTCTGGAGCCAAAGGACAGAGAAAAGTACCAGAGAATTTGACTTTGTGACCTTAACTTTCTGTGGTGGGTTGAAGGGACCCCTAGCACTTTTCATTCAGCCGTTCAAATAATAGGGTTCTAATAGGTCAGCTCAGTGAAAGAAAGCCTATTTGGTCTGCCCTCTTATGTCTGACTACAAATATGACTGCCTGGAGATGATGAGCCAGGTGAGGTAGGGCTTTGGCCAAGGTATTGTCCCTGACATTTCATTTGTTCGGGGGTACCAACTTTGACATTTCATTTGTTTGATATTTGTTCGACTCACACACCAGAAAAGTTTAACCTTTTCAAATCCTGGATTAAACATCCATAACTACTCCCTTTCCGCTCAAAATAAATAGATTAGCATTGGATTCGGTGACAACAATTGATTGTGGCATAAAGATGTGCATACACAGCCCCAGTCATATATAGCACATTAACAGATCTTTTCAATTAATGTGCAAAGCTTTTGGTCCACCACAAGAGAGAATGACATTTCTAATGAGTATTGGAAGCCTTTTTCTCATGAACATAAACATATATGCAGCCTGAGAACTTATGTGATAATGGTAGAGGATGTTCTTTCTCTCTTTTACTGTATGTGTTTAGTCACATTCCACATTTGCTATGGAGAAATATGGATAGAGAGATAAGAAAAAGAGAAAATCAACGTTAGCATAATGCTCTACATAATGTAAAGGGACAAAAATAGAGTGACTGAATAACATATTCACACATAACATTTGATTTATGTAGGTTTATTTAGAATACTGGCTTATGAACAGTAGATGAAATGAAATTAAAAATATAAAATAAAATTTAATTGCAGTTTCTTGTAGTTTTCTCTACTTTCACCAGATGAGTATACAATTCATAATGGTTATGTATATAACTCATTAAAATGTTTACTGACAAGCGTGTGTGGGTTCAATTTGACACTGACAGAGGAAGAACACAGCAAAATCCAACATTCAGTGAAAATGACAGAAGTATGTATGGCATTTTGGAACTGCAGCAAATGAAACAGATGGATTAATGGCTTTAAAGTGAAAGTGGAACTGGAACATCCAGCTGGCTTGATCAATCCACTGGCTCACCATGGATGTGGGGAAGACGGGCAGCCAACAAATCACCACCGTGTTTGTGTGTTTTACATGATTAAGCATATGCAGGGAGCATTAAATCACCCTTACCTTGCTTGACAAACTGACAGCAGCAAGATCCCCCCTTCACATCACTCTGTGCGCATATTGTTTCCATTCAAAAACATTAAGATTAATTGAGTAAAAGAAAAATATAACCCACAACAACAATAAATTAATGATATCTTTTAGTGAGGTCTCAGGACTCTAAACACTGAACAGAACAACCTTTATCATTGTATAATGGTGTACTGACTTACTAGTTAACAACAGAAAATACATTGTTAGTAGAAGTTTATAAAAAGCACCATCATTATAAAATGCTTTATTATTGTTTTTTCATGAACATAAATTGATTTAGTTTTAGCCATACAGCATATCAACAGTATTACAGCTGCTTATTCCAGTTAATAGACAAATGGCTTACAGGTAAGCTCGTTCACATGGTAACTTCCTGTGAAGAGGTTCGTAGAAGTTGCGAAACGTCCATCATACATAATGACAGATGCTGATACTCTTGCTCTAATGAGACATTTTCATTTTATCCGTGAGGTGATAATTTCTGCTATTTATTTTGTACTAATTTACACAGCGGCACATGTAGCCAGACAGTAGCAGATGGCTGGTGAATAATAAACATAGAAATGTTAGAGGAATTGGCCCTTGTACTGATGAACTGCATGAACTGACAAGAAAGACAAAAGTCACTCTATAGTGAAACAGTTGATTAGAGTTCTATGAATTATGGTCATAAATAAGTAGGTAAAACTGTTTGTTGTTTAACGAATGCTCATGCTATACATTTGAAGTTATATCATTAATTAATGATTAAAGTATTAATCGGCTAAAAACTGAATTAACAGGTATTAATTTAAAAACTTTAAGTGTTTCATTGTAAATCTTGACTGTTTACAAGTATTATGACCTCCACAACAAATCTGCGGTCTATGAAATGCCCTAATAATTCCTTTGACTCTCATTTTGCTAAAACCAGACAATGGATAAAAACCATGACAACAACATGCACTGTATTTGAGATAAGTTATCTGTGGCCCCTTTAAAACGTCAAGATTATCTTCAAGGAAGCATTGCAATTATGCTGTTATGTTATTACCGACACACTATGGAGCTCATAAATGGCATTTTGCAAGTCCAAGTCCTTGAAGTGTTCTGGAGATACCCCGATGAGACAAAAGATGAGTCGATTACAGTGTAATGTTTGAAGCAAGCACAAATGATGTGTTATTGATAAGATGGTTATTTTACTTATTCAGCATATTTAGCCCAGCTGGCTACTGCGATTGATTGCCATGTTCAAAAATAAGAAATAAACACATCTCATCTATTAGTTAAGTACTAAACTTAACTAAAGTGTTGCATGTATGGAATAGCAATTCCACAGTGAAAGACATAGAATGATTTTATAGTTTCTCTAACTTAGATTAATTCACAAATAGCTCTTTTTTTTATTTAAGCATCTACAACAACCATAAAGAAGACTACAAATGATAATAAAACCTCATTTACCACAAGGATACCTATAATTCAATACTGATCTTCCAGAAAGAAAATCTATTGCGCTCTCATTTACTGCAGAAACATAATAGAAAGTCTTTCAGGCTCTAAAGTCCAGCTGTGGATAGCCGAAGCCACAGACAGGAGAGACAGGGTGGTCGCTCATTAAAAGCCTCTAATTTTCCAGGAGAAGAATGGCAAAAGGCCTCTACCAACGCAGGGGATCCGCACACCTTTTCACAGCGGTGTGTGTGTTTGTGTGTGGGTGTATCAATTAGGGAGGCTTGTTGGGTTTCTCTCTTCAAAGTAACTAAATAATTTAACCATCAGGGGTCACACTGACCAGTGTGACATCAGGTCTGCACTGTGCTGGGGTTTTATAGAGCTACAAATTACGAAGAAAGCTAGAGAGGAAAAGGATTTAAAAAGTGTGACACTATGATTCAGCCTTGCAAGGCTTTGTCTGACAGTGAAAGGGTGTCACTACAAGTATCTGATACTCTTACTCACTGCTAAGGTGGGACCTGTGTAAATTGGCTCTGCTGCTTCTTAACTGCTTCCATCAAACTGGATTAGGAAGGATGCCAGAAGATGGACCCCTGATGGTTAATTGAAGTTTTATTAATGCTGCTGAAATTCAAATGGTAGAAGAGTCGATATAACCGCAGGGCTACGACTAAGGGATCCTTCCACATCGTAGTGTTTTAAACCAATTATAGGTATTTTCCAGTGTCTTTATTCTTACATAGCTGGCGAAGAAGCCTATTTTATTTGACCTTGAACGTCCCCCTGCGGTTGTCTGCTCACAGGATACAGAGTTGCTCCCTGGTGAGAATTCTATGTATTCGATAATTAATAATGCATTAGCTCATTGCTAACAGATAGCAGTCTGGTGGGGGACTGACACATTAGTAGTCTGGGGCAGTCTCTCCACTCAAGCTTAATTAGGTGTTTGTAGTTGATAATGTAACAATACTATATTCAACACTGACTCTTTTCCCCATCCTGCTATATTCACATGACTTCACTAAACGCTTTAATGCCACAGACACTATTAAAATTCTGTCCAAATAGCCTTTTAGTGTTTCGTTCATCAGTATCTTTGAACAAGAAGAATAAATTGTTAAGTAGTTTTGAGACTTCCTTAAATGATTTGTTAAAAATGGTGTTCACTCATCACTGAAGTTCTCACATGGCTCCGTTTCTAAAAAGACTGGCTGCCGCATTTAATATTCACTTCCTGAAAAATGTAGGAACTGGCTGCATTTTTTGAATCTGAGTGTCGAGGCAGTAAGTAATGAAAGTGTGACCCAGAATCACACTGGATGACTGAATGTTAAAGGAGCAGATCAATGCTTTGTGAAATCCGCTTGGCGAGGGTTAGATGAGAAGACTGCTACTAGTCATGTAGGCCTGTTACATCTGAAGCTACAGCCAGTAGATGGTTAGCTTAACTTGGCACAAAGACTGGAGGAAGACATCAAGATTGGCAGGATGTCAGGAAATCAAGTTTCCCAAATTTATCATTTTTATGCTTCATGTTTTTAACAGATTAAACAAACAAAATCTAATGTTTTAATTAATGAGCAGTAGAGAAACTGATAATCAGATATTTATTCTTATATTTGGAGAGTCTAGCTAGACGTTTCCTGTTGATACTGTTTATATACAGTTCCCTCCAAGAGTATTGAAATGACAAGGCAAATTTATTTGCAATGATCTCAAACAAAAACAAGTTAATTAGCTCTGTAGTTCCACTAATTTTTAACAATATCAAACTTTTAGAAAGAAATTTCCCAAAATGTCAAACAATTCCTTTAAATATCTAATGTCAGGGTTTTAAATATTGAAAGTCTTCCTGGCATCTATGTCTCTTCTCCGAAAATGTACCAGCAAATTGGAAGGTTTCAAGTGTTTTGAGAATTTCCTGATCTAATCTGTGTCCTTCAACAGAGTTCATCAGCTGGAGAAAGAGTAAATTATGTTGTTGTCTGTGACTGTTTACTATGGATAAATTGACACATCCGCTTGCTGGTGTTACTTGTGTCAAGTAAATTGAAAACAGGCAGTAGTAGCTGTCATAAATGTTACTGTGGTGGTTACAGACATTATTTATTGCCTTCCCAAGATCAAGGTTGGAAGAGCAGAGCTACTCCAGCTGTCCATGCACACACAGTTTTGTCAATTTACTTCAGTCTGCACCAGGGGCTTCCATAAATATATATTTACACTTTCAAAAAGTATTGTAGTGCGAATGTGGCCACTGAGAATTAGGGCATGTAATGCTATCTTTAAGTCAGTGATTAATAGTTCCATATGTGTCCTCTGCATTTGTTTAGGGCCACCACGTCCCCTGTTGACAGGGAAATAAGGTGTCAACAGCACTTTGCATGTTAATAGAGCATGCCTTCCTGCAGGATTGGACGGGCGAGAATAGACCCCATTAAGTACACCAAGAAATCGGTGGTAACAGCCTTTAGACTGACGACCCCCTTCTGCTACTGCAGCTTCCAGTCTGTATAACATTAATATTCATTTTCTTGGTTTTAACGAAGCAGGCAACAGGCATAGGGTGCCCCGGGAGCACTGCGTTTAGCATCAATGGAGATACAGTCAAACAACCAAACACAGAGGGAGGAAGTTGGCTGTCTCCTTCCCCTGGGCTCCATATTAATGAGACAACGCCACACTGCAGCCAATTACAGCCACTCCCAGACAGATGCCTTTGGTCCAAGACAACCTCCCACAGTAGATTCAACCCCCACCTCCTCTCAGTCACCATTCCTTTACATGAAGATGCATATATCATTTCTCCTTGACAAAAATCCATATGGGATATAAATTATGCATGTTTTTCCCCACCCACATTGGACTATAGAAGAAAAAAACATAAATCCAGAACCAAAGTCCTTTTAACCTGCATCTACATGTTAAAAACATTATTTGTTTGATTCACTTGTCGATTATACATTCGACCACTGTGTGAACTTCTCATGTTCAGGAACACAAGAGCTAGACCCTAGTCTAAGTCTATTTTGCGTGTCTCAATAGGGACACTTATTGACCTAACGCATTCCCTAGCCCCTTGCTGTTGTGTAGGACATACTATTTTATCACAGGTACTGCCTTAACTTAACCCTAACCATCACAACTAAATGCCTCATCCTACACGTCACCTTAACCCTAACCAAAACCTCATTCTAACCGTAACTCTAAAACCTATTCTCAACCCCGAAATCGCTGTTTAAACACCCTTCTCATTGTGAGGACTGGATAAAACATTCTCACTTTCTAAAAATGTCAGTCTTATGGCTAAAAATGAATGCGGGTCCTCACAATGATAGCCATACACACACAGAGTTTTTAAATTTAAAACATAAAAAAGGCTCTAACTAGTTTTGTTGGGATTGACCATGACCTTCTTGCAAGTGAGCAAAAAGTGAGGTAACCGCTTTCTATAGACCATTGTGATTCCTCAAAACCTTCCCAACTGAGCGTGGGTCATGGCCTCCAATAAAGATGCCATTGTACAGCTGCCAAAATAGAAACCCTATAAAATTTCCTCCTGTAGGTGGCCGGTCTTGCATGTCAAGACTCCAAATAAGAGTGCTCTTGAAAGTATTGGTCAAAAAAGGCCTTTTATGTAGTATACCTCACTATTTAAAAGGCCTTTTCTAGCCAAGTGAGATGGCTCATTAATTGTGCATTACAAAGCTGGGGCAGTGGAAATAAGGCTACCTGTCTGGCATCACAGCAGCCCTTATACTAGATGGCAACACTACACGGTCCTTTGAACAGACAGGCTTAGTAGTATGGCTGTACCAAGCGCTATGGGTTTGATATGCTTCTGTTTGCCTACTGAATTCTGAATTGAGACTCAATTACTATTACTCAGAAATGGGTCACATGGCCTGATGGATGTCTGTTTACCCATAAATGCATTGATGCACAGCTACTGTAAAATTACTACCAATTTTACAGAACAGAATCTAATGTGGTCCCATTACAACAAGTCTCTTTAAATTGTCATAACTTTTCCTAAAAAAAAACAATGCTGGACTAAATGGCACACAGAACAAATACAATGTATTAAACAGGAAACATATCATTATGTTGTTATGATGGCAGCATGATTCATTGTTCGACTTAAAATCCAACTGGTTGCCAGACGCTTATAGAAGTCTCTAATACGTTCTGCAAATAATAAACATAGAGCTGTGAGGACAAGCATCACATTCTTTACTTTATAAATTCAATTTTCCTGCTCTGGTCATATGGAAAAATTTAAGTACACTATGTACTATATTGCACTTCACAAAAAGGTGAAAATGTTCAACATGTGGGGACTAAACATTATTAAGCAAAGACACTGTTTGCACTTTGACATCATGTGTAAGTATGAAATTAAAAAAAGCTTTAAATCTCCCACAGTCTGGCAGCTAAAAAGTGTCTGCAGACAAAAAGCTGATCCATTTTGAGAGAAGAGGCAGACAGATACCAATAGGGGCCTGGGGACCTGAAAATCGTTGGGCTTGGCTGGTATTCAGGGTGAATCAGGGCCAGTAGTACGATGCAATGGCCCGCTACAACTCAGGGGAGGAGGAAGGAGTGGCATGACTGGAATTAATTCCCTGTGATTGAGGCAATTGCCAAGGTTACTGCAGAGAATCAAACAGTGGAATGTCGCAGGAAGTGCTGTTTTCAGAGGCACAGTATCCTTGGTCACAGCTCATACAAGGAGATGCTAATGATATCTTTATCTTGTATCTCAGAAAAAGGATTTCCCTCCTGGCAAACCTCTTACTTAGGTAGAACCATCACAGTCTTATTTTCTTAGTCCTCTCAAGTGTTTTAAAATTTGTATGTTACAGGCACAGTGAAAAGACGTAATGAGGGAAATTGGGAAATGAACTGTATATGTAAAAACAGCCCTCAAACTAAATTCAAACAAAATACCCTGTTTGTATGAATGTGGTAGGCTCCTTTCTAAACTGAGTGGAAATCTAAATGAGAAATTCTGATCTCCATGATACACCAGCATAGAGTAATGTAACCCACTTCTGGATAATTACACCCGGTTCTAGGTGTGTGAGGAGCTGAGGAAGTGAGTGTAATAACCACAAACATAGCGCAGGAAACAAATATGTTCAGTCAAATGTAAATCAGATTGTAAACCTTGTGTAAATTATATGTAAACCTTCAGTCAACTTCAGTTTCACTGTTAGAGTGTCATGAGATAACTAATCGTACACAGTATGTTACATAATCTACATTAAAAACAAAAAACACAGTTAAAAACAGTTTACCTGAGAATATTGAATGAGTATTATAATGGGTTATTGTTAAAATTAAAATGTATTTTTGATTTTTATTTTTATGTAGGCACAAAAAAATGAAATTTTCACTTCTCTAACCTTTAGTCTACCACTCCTCTGTAACTGCTTTCTAACATAGTACAATGAATAAACTCTCAAAATAAACTTCAAAATGTGTATGTAACAAAAACAAAATTTATATTTTTTATGTCCACGCTGAGTCGTGATAGTGTACGTCACCACAATGTGGCTATTTGTTGCTGCAACACAGCTTCCGGCCACTAGGGGCAGTCGTCCGTGAAGACGTCACTAAGCGCAAAACTCATAACAGCGCTCCAGCGACAAGCGAAGAAGAAATGGTAAGCCGCCATGTTGGTGTCGGACTTTAATAACATTCACCTGCTCTTTTCTGAAATAAGTCCTCATATTAGTAGGCTACATAGCTGCATGTTGATGTAACATATCGTGAACTGCTGCGGAGAAGTGCACCTGTGTCCGCTCGGATTATTACATTTAACTAGCTTCTAGCTAGCAGCTTTATTAGCACATAACCCGAGCGTTCATAAAGTGATTAGTGATAAATAAGCCCAGTCTGAAAAGACTGCGGGTCAGAAGCAGCAAACCCTGAAGTCGGATTATCAGCAACAGGTGCTGTCATCAGCTGGCCCGGCTGCCAAGAGGAGCCGCAGTCAGACATCAGCAGCAAAGATAGTGGGAGTGTTGGAGCAGACACATTAGTCCCAGCGCCAGCATCGGGCCTGTCATCAGCAGCGGAAGTAGTGTTGGCTTGGCAAGGCCTGTAAACGACAGCTCTTGTGGGACAGATAAAGCAAAGATGAGAGGGAAGTTGGCGGGCCAGCACTCAGAACAAGAAGAATAGGGCCTGCAGCAGCTCCACGTCCACAAAGATGGCGAGAGATTGTGTGTGGGGTGATTAACTCACCTGTGCCAGAAAGGAAATCAACAAAAGGATTATTTACGCATATCCCAAATTGACTGGAAGTGTAAAAACCTCATAGAAAAAAGCTCACAAACCCACAGGACACTGACCTTGGAGGGAACATCTAATACCAGTGATCCCCAATATAGGGAATAGCTTATTTAATCGTCATCAGCAGGTTTTACAGCTTTGACTGTACAATACTGTCATGGGCCCAGGACTGAGTGTGTGCTGTCATTGCTGCTGGAGTCCAACCCAGTGTGATCGATGGGATTTGAGGATCGGATGGTTCAGTTTACACCCACAAGGTCAAGGAAGAAACTCTTCTAAAGGTACAGTAAGACTCTATTCATGTTGCTGTGTGTGCACACTGATGCATTTCAGTGTTTGGATGTTTGTGTACTGTGCCGTGTTTAGAGGTTGGTTTACTGTGGCTGGTTTGGTTGTGGTGTTTCTGATGATTAATCATCATCAGTTCTGTTATGGGTTTGTCTTTATCTGACAGTGTTTTTATAAGTTGCAGCTCACACTGTCACATCAGCTTGTTGCTGTGCTCACTGGTCGATGCGATTGCTCTTTGACAGTCTGTTACCTTTTGTTGCAATGAGTGGTGCAGCACTGTGCTGAAGTGGTGGTGGAGTGCAGCAGTCATTCACATAGTCAGGTTATTATATCTAACTGTAATTACGCAACTTAACACACATTAGAGGTCTGTGCTCTTTTTGCCTCTTAACACTCCGGCCTAATCGTATTCTATGATGTGACTAGAATTAGATTGCAATCTTTGGCACTTTACAGTGACGTGAATACATCAATACTAATACACACAGCAGCTATGGGTACAACTACATATATGCAGAATTAAAGATACTTTGGGCATCAAGTGACATTGTTTATTAACGATTCATCTGTTAATTGTTTATATCTGCCAGAAACATACAAACTACAGATTGTCGTACTGAGGTCCATTTCCTAATCTGTAACCTAGTTTAGCTTTATTATGAAATAAGGGAAGAATTATGTGAGACAGTGAACACTGAAAAGGCGGGGAGTATAGGAATGAAAGTGAATAATAATAATTTAAATAAAATCTAGCCAGTTACTTAAGGACATCTCATAATACATCTGCTGAGCACCTGCAGTAATTCTCCTCTTTTTTCAGTTTGATCAAGTTTAATTATCCAGTTCTGACAAATGTGTATGAAGTTCTTCCAAAAACACAAATCTGTATTCTCCATAAAACTTTGCCCATTGCACTGTAGAATATTAGTGTTATGGCATTAATATTTTACACACTTAATTGATAACTATGTCCTTATTTTATGACTATGTCCAGTCCCTGATCAGAGAAACAGTGCTCCCCTTGTTTTCCAACACTCCACACATTATCTGTGCACATTTTTGCGAGTGAAACAAACATTGTTGCTTCATTAATTCTCAAGCTGACACCACATTGGAGTCATTTGCCTGTTAATGGGGTGATGACATAATAGGCCTGTGCTTAAAATAATATTTTTTTATTTTGTCTGCACAAACCTGAGCATCCCTGTAATGCCCAAATGCCTCTGAGGTGGGCACATTTGTTTGTACATTCTTTGTGAACATTTTAGCAAGCAAATGTGTACTTAATTATTTCTCAAGCTATAACAGCTAATTTTTCGGACGTGCAGTGCTCAGGTTGAGTGTTTAATATTTATGCACAGATGAACTGGAATAGTTTTATTCATGTCCTTTTCACTTACGGTGCCAACTGTTAGAAAATATTGACTTTGTTTAACTAAGTTCTGGTACTTATATTTCTAAAGTCTTTGCCAGTAAAACACTTTCTGTTGAAAGTCTGCTTCTCCTGTGTAAATTGGCCAGCTGCTGCATACGCACTTGTGAACAGCCTATGTTGGACTGCTAAACTGTAACGCCATTGTGTTTAATTAAAAGTAATAAAGTTGTGCATTAAAGCAAATGTAGGTATTTGCTTTAATTAAAGCAAGTCCAGAACAGACTCTACAGCTGTTTCTATCTAACTGAGAGCAAGCTGTCAGCAATAGACTGGACAGTAGTCAGTTTTGTTGATCATATGTAAATACGTGGCGGGGCACATTACAGTAACTTTCTGATTGACAGATGAGCTTTAACAGTTGCAGTGTTGTTAAGACAATGAGAAAAGCAGCAAAAATGATGAGCAAGTTGCTTGTTGAAAAGAGGGAGACAGCTTCACTGACTTTAGTCGTGTTTCAACACATCAGGACAGAAAGCTAATTAGTATTAATATAAACAAAATTGGGAAGAGTGTTTGTATTTTAGTTTTGGTATATATTGTTTATCACTTATTTCATGTTTTTTTCGTTGAATGTGATCATTCAGTGGCAAAAACTAAGATTTAATTTGAACAAATTTGTAATCTGTCTGTTGCACACTAAACACAGCTTTATTAAAAATACACTTGAGTAAGTGATTGGTAGTTTCATATTTTGCCACAGTAGTTATACAACATGCACATTTTTAAACATGCACTGGAACCCTTACTTCTCTACACATCACCCGGAAGAGCTGTATGTGAAAACAAAAAAATGTCTGATGAGTCAGTCAGTACAGACTTTGAATGGACATTACCATCCCAGCTTCCTGGTAAAAACTCTGAGTAATGTCTAATTGAGCCAGTGTGTTAATATCGAAGGTAATTACTCAGAGAATTCACAGCAAGCGTCTAAGAGTTCTTTCATTCTGTTCCGCAGAACACCATGTGTGCTGCATGTGTAAAACTGCAAGTCTGAACAGTGTCCAGACCTGATGATGTAGACATTGTCTGAGTTTAAATGTGAACGCTGCTGAAGTCTGTAGTGCAACCTCTGTAGCAGTTCATTTAATTCAAAGTAAATGGCTTGGGAGTTCTGGCCACTTTAAATTTGTGGGTGCTTGTACTGGGTAAGAATTACATTGCAGTAAAATTGAGATTCAGAGATACTGAGAATGTGCTTACATCACCGTTTTGTAATCGTGAGGGAGCAGAAATTACCCGCTCTAAGAACTTAATTTGCTTTAGCAAACTGTACAGGAAGAGAGATGAGAAATTTGGCGCAGAGTGATCTGGAGAGCCACAATAGGTCTCAGATCTGCATATTAATCTAATTGTATCACCTGCCTGCAACAGTGCTCTATTTCCAAAAACTGTGAGACACACTCACCTTATTAGGACATTGTACACTCTGAAGTACTATTTAATTGAATTTAAGATGAGGTTAGTTTCCTGGACGCAAGCCCCCTCTGTAGAACTTACTGACACCTGAGATCTAATCTAATCATTCATGTTCCCAACCTGGCAAACAGGCAGTAGTTTGTTTCAGCTGAACCACAAATTAACAGTCACATTTGGTAAATTGTGACTAGAAAACTCTTGGCAGTATGACAGTTCATACAGAATATCAGTTGAATAATGAGTGATGACAGCCTCTAACAAGCAGTTTAAAATATAATATGAGAGAAAATGCACAAATGACTAGCATGAACTGTAATAGAAGGATTTTAAAAAATAAATGCTTTAAAATGGCCCCACAGGGGGCACACTACCTGTTTGGAAGGCAAGCTGCACTGTAATTTAGATATGTTATGACTATATTTATATAAAATTTAGTTTCAAGCATAAAAAGAAAGAATACGATGAAATTACCATTGCATTATCAAGGATAATGTTACAATAAGTAACACCTTAGAATCATCAAATTCAATCTAGGATTAGGTTTGGTTGAACAGAGTGATGAGCAATCAAAAACGGACTTGTCTGAGTTGTTTAATAAATCAGTGGCTTTATGAACATGTTTATGTTTTGTTAATTATAGCTGACAATACCCAAGTGAAGATATAGTATAAAAACATACTGCATATACATGTATAGTTCATAAACACCTTTTATTTACTGGGGTAAAATCAAAACCACATGAGCTGAGAGTTTTACCCAGAGACTATAAACTCTGGTATCAATAGAGTCTCTCCAAAACTCCCCTCTGGCAGTGAGTGTCCATTCTTGGAGTGGTCGCCTTTGCCTCTGTCACTGAAACATCTTTTTGTGGCTGAGGTGTGTTTCATACTGACAATTTGCCATTAGGTCTAAGTAACGTGATGTGGGTAGACAGAGGCGCCCTTTGCCCTCGCTGTTGCTTCCCACAAAGCAAAGAGAGGCTCCTGTCTTGTCTAGGTCAACCTCCCTTTCAAGAAGGCAGCACTTCAAACTGCAGGGACTGGGATCACCTCTGAGCCACCTAGGTGCCTCACTGAAAGCCTTGCCTCTCTCACCTCTTGCAATTACTGGCTAGAACTCTACACCGCTGTTGCATCGGTAGGAGCTGTAAAGAGAGAAGAGAAGTGTAAACAAAGAAGTGGTTTAGATGTAGCACTGACACTTTTGGCCAATTACTAAAGTCTGTGGTCTGCAGTTGGCTGTCTGGGAGTGAACAGCCAATACGTTTAAAGCAAACAGAGAATTGTGCATGATTTGAAATATTGTTTTCATGAAACTGCATAATCACACTTGATAAATAGTTGATATATCAGTTTGTGGAGTATTATAAAAGACTCACTGACAACTAGGCATGTCACAGTAATTACCTTATTGACTTATTCTGCGATATATGGACATGCTGACCTCTATATTGCCTATATGTGTTTATATGGGTGTTTTACATAAGAATGAGTGTCAACATTTTGTTCAGGTACCCTGCAATGTCCTCCTGTCTCATCTCTGTGTGTCTTGAAAAAAAATTGTGGAAATTGTGGTTGGACAGCTGCTAGACGGTATGTCAGCGCTACACTACGGGGTTTCTGTATCTTGTCCAAGGACACCTCAGCAAGCAGCAACTGCTCTACCACCTGAGCTACTGCCGCCCCTAAAAGAGTCACTCCTTCGAGCCGGATTCGAACCAGCGACCTAAGGATGTCCAAGTTTCCACTACAGTCCTCCGCTCTACCAACTGAGCTATCGAAGGGAGATGAGTGTATGAGCTGGGATGCACACAACAAGACTATTAACATCTGAGATGTGTGCTTGCAAATCAGGTTGAGATATTACTTGAAGCTGTACACATAAGGATACCAAGTTGTTGGCACCTAGCTGGGTGAGAAAATGATCGCTCCTGGCCCTCAGTACATCACTGGTTTAGCATGCAGATTACCCAGCTAGTCGACTCAAAACAGGACTGTTTCAGTGACACGAATGAGTTTGATGGTGGTAAATATTAACTTAATAATGATACGTTTACGTCGACTAAAAACAGAAGGCATACCATTGGCAGCATTTAAGCACGACTTGTGGAGGCATTCGGGAACCATACCCAGTATAGGTCATTTCTGTTTTGGAGGTTCTTCGTTATTGGCATAAAATGTCTGTCTTAAAGTGTCAGTATTGTCTGTCACAATTATTTCTGGAACAATACATTATCCAACAAAAGTATATATTATGACATGCTGAATGAAAAGCTCTTGTATCTATAAAGGAGACATGCTCTGTGCACTGCTACTGAGATATGTAGATTGATTTGCAACGTGCTCGTTCTCTCTGGCATAAAAGAAGTGTTTTCTTTTGTTGTTTTTTTCATTCAGGTTAGTATATATTGTTATATCAAATTCGAGCACAGACCAAAGCAGGACTTTTTCTTTTTTATCAAGTTGTGCATTGGTTGATTAAAGTAAAATACTACACAACCCTACACATAACCCTAACTCTCTGTAAAGTGATACAGCCCAATGTACATTGCTGAATACTCAGTCGTATGAACACAGCAGAGTGTAAAGAAATGCTACGTTATGGTGAATAAAATATTTTAGAGATGGGGAAAAAAATGTACAGCACTGAAAAATGTATTGTGCTGATATTTGACATGGTGTACATGCAGCTGATGCTTGGCATTTGTGAACATATTGTTGAGTTGTATGTGCAGACTAACGTCAATTGTAATAATAAATGTGCTTAGTTAAAGCAGATCAGTAACTCACAGGTGAGTTGGGGAGATACTTGTCCTTGGGAGTAGACAGGTTAAAGAAGACATGTATTCAAGTACACATCTTGATCCTGGTGTCACAACAGCCTGGAAGGAGGGTGAGTTACACACAGTGATTTTCTCAGCTGCCTGGATGATGCATCATAGGAGCTCTCATGTTGGATGACCATTGTAAAATAGGAAGTTTCAGAGAAAGATAGAATGGACTGTTTCTGTGGCAGCTGTCTTCAATTACTACAAGCCTTCGGGAGTCTTCAGGATGGATAAGATGTTACTTTTACCTGCCTGTGTTGGTAAATGTCTGCTTGTTGATGGTCCTTCACACAATTTGGTTGTTACAAGTGTGAATCATCACCCCATAGTGTTGTTACTGATCACCAATGCTCTTTTCCTTCCCTTTAAAAGCAGTTAGTGGCTTCCTCCAAATCTCCACTCGCACTCATATGTGAAAGAAATGTGTCTACCATGATAAGTATTACCTTTTTTCTTGCTTCAGGGTTTGCATCGAAGATCAAAAAGCTACCATATGTACAAATTTATAGTGCGCTTTTGAACAGTCTGTTTGTCTGCATTGCTTTGTAAAGCCACATACACAGGAACTACATTTTGTATTTTCACTTACTTTCAAATGTCCTATGTACAAACCATTATCCTTGACATCAAATTGTGCAGTTTAGCTTGATTAATCCTGATTAAGCCCCCATAATGTGCTTTTTCACCCACCTTGGCATCAGTTCCATAGGTAGCCACCAGAATACCTAATGCATGAGAGCAAATAGGAATGCCAGCACAATTTCATAACATTCTGGTTTTAGACAACAGATCACTCCACTTCCATCATGTAAAGGTGAATGTCCAGTTCAGCAGGCTCATAATATGATTCTGAGTCATGGAATTGGAAGTAGAGAGATGACTGAAATATCACCAGACCACGTCGATTTATCATTAGGTCTATAAAATGTCAGAAAATCATGAAGAATACCATTACAAAGCCCTATGGGTTATCATCAGATGGCTTGTTTTGTTTGGCCATCTCTGCAAAGCCAAAGATATTCAGTTTATTCTCACATGAGAAAGTAAAACAATTACTCCTTAAGGGCGAGAAACTTTAGCTAAGTAATGCTTTGGTGTGGACAAATGACTAATAAGAAACTGCCTGTTATTTTATAATTCCTTCCTGTTTAGTATTAGAGAACCTTAGTAACCAAAGATAGGGTTATAATTCCTATAGTGCAGAACTGTTCAGGTGGTCCATGACGGTGCAGATGTATGAATTTCTCTTAAACATATGTTTTGAAGTCACTGTCTTAAAAAAGAGAATATATACTCTGAACGTCAAATGAATGGTATAGCAAAGAGAAAGAAATGAGAAAAAGGTTGACAAAGTAAGATAGTAAAACCCATTACTGTTCTCCTTCACGCTTTCCACCATACCTCCTGTGTTCTTGTGAATTAACTTTCAAGGGCACAGAGTTTTAGAAAAAAATTTCATTTCCTAAGATGGCCATCACTCAAGCTATCACTTGAACAACTCAAATCTGTCTTTTGTGAAGGAAAAGGGGAAAAGATAGAGGGTATATAGAAAGTGGAAGATGACTGAGATTACTTTGTGCTTTTTTTGAGTGTCAATATCTGGAGGCCCAACCAGGAAAAGTGAAGATTGTGTCTTTCAGATTTCTCCAGACAGTACATTTTTGAACAGATCTCTGCACAGTATTGAAAAGAAATTCAATTCTAATATTATGTACTGAAACCCCACCTTTGCACATAATTTCAAAGGTATCACATCAACTAATTAGGATAAATGGGAGCTATTTTCAGGATGAAAAAACTTCCACTGACACCGTGTTAAATGTTATTTTTTGCTTGTATCTATTTTTAATTTTTGGGGTCTTTCTTGGCTAGTTTGTCCATTAATCACTTGATGGTGTGTGTAACATGGCACACAGAAGCAATATAAATTGGGCTTCAAAGTCAGGGTTTATTTTTAAAATCAGAGAGCTAGCTGTTCTTATTCAAGTTGACTATGTCTATATACAAAAGCTCAACGAAAAATGTTAAAGAACAAAAGACATCGTCTACAATCAATGTATTGCATTTCCTTTACACATGTTGGATTCTTTGTGAACAAAGGGACATCATGATGGGCTTCTTTGAAGCATAATGGTCTATTTTCATAAAGCATATCAGCCAGCTAATAATACAGTGTCAGTATTTCCTGACACTGTAAGCTGACTTAGGCATGTTGAGAGCATACAAGTAAATCAAACAATGTGTTTAAAATAGAAAGGGCATTCACATTTTTATACCTCTGCCTAAATAGTTAATTTTGTCACTTTATTTGAACGTCATTTTGTTGTTTGGGTAGGACTACTCAGAAGTGGGGAGTTTAAAGTGCATGTGTGGACGAGGGGAGGGGTGGCATTGAAGACAAGGTTCTAGAGGTCAGCATCTTACTGCTTCTGCTTTCACCATGTTGAAACAAGAGGTAGAAGGTCACAATGCCCCCACCAGGATACGAAAAGAGAAAACAGTGCATTAGTCGGCTTTTGTTCCTCTAACATACATAGGCTTTTCCCACTGGTGTTGCTGGTTCATTGTCCCCGGGGTCTCAATGGGTCACATGCTTTTGGGGTAGAAAGGACAGAGGGTTGTCATACTGCTTTCCAAAGGTCGGTGTCTACGTCTGTCATGCCCCTGAGCCATCAATAGGGAAACAACTGTTGCTCTGCTATCGCAATACAGGGATATTAAAGCAATTTATCTTGATGCCCTGCCTTTGCCGAGACAGCTTGGAGGGGCTCTGATGCATGCTTAATACACTAATCACAGTCTCTCCATAGGACCCTTAGTTGCTGCCCTAATCACTTTCTCTGTTTCTCGCTTTCTCATAACTTTGATAACCCATGCCATACAAACATGAATTGACAAGTAGTACACTCAGAAAACTACTGACACCATGCATCACTGTGAACTTGTGCTGTTTTCCTCTGTCTTGTACACAGATGCACACTCAGAATGGCCTGGCAGCATTGTGCCTTCAGGGGACTTGTTTATTTTTCAAATGCAGACAGCTTCCTGTGAGGTCTATTTTGGTGTCTAAAGCCATGGCCCCATCTTACACCTCCTTCTGCATGTCCATCTGGTGTCTGCATATCAAATTTTGTGGGCTAAGTGTGTGTGCATGTTGTTGGTGGTACTGTGCATTACATTACAGAGCTGCTGATGTAACCGACATGATACTATTATCTAAGCCTGGACAGTTTCACAGTTGGTTATTTGTGTTTGTTTGTTTTTTCTTAAGTATGTTGCCTATAGAGCTGCAACTAAGGTATTTTCATTAGTGATAAATAACAGCGATTATTCTGCCTGTAATTATTATATGATTTCTCGATTAAAGATACAATATATAACTTTCTTTAATTGTGTTTTTAACTATAAAGATTTCCCAAACTTATCATGAACCTGCTGGGACCCAGACTCATTGAACAGCAGTGTGAGCAGTGCAGAGATATTTGCTTTTTTTTTTTTTTTTTTTTAAATGAGGCTTGTCTTTGGAACCAGTCAGAGAATTTCACTTATTTTTGCTTGTTTAGTAAGTTTTGGAGCATTCTCATTTATTTTGATATCGTAACTATGATTACCTGGAGCGCTGGGCAGAGTGTGGCACAGAAGAGCAGGCAGAGGAAGGACTAGCTGCAGAACAGTGGATTCATTTCAGTTGTCACACCAGTGCTGTCTTAAGCTCAATATTGTAGCTCTAATCCTGTATGTATAAAATGTCAGAAAAATGCTGCCTGCTCAAGATGACGTCCTAAAATTGTTTTTTCTGATCACATAAATTTGAATAGGTTCCGTTTATTTATTTATGCATGTGTGAAAAATGCAGAAATGCATAGTGATTCGGACAGGTTCACAACAAACATCTAAAATCCTGTTAACAAATAATATTTTACGGTAAAAGATATTTTTTTCACAAGATTAAAAAAAATAAAAAATCCTTTCACAACTTTAACAACGGTGACTAAATGCATGCACTTGATTAGTGAGAGTAATGGCATGTCAGGTATTGTGGGATAAAGCCATATCATTAAACATCTCTCACTTGTACTCGACTTGTACTGGTTCTCAGTATGCAGCAAACAGCAGTTTGATGGATCAATTGCTGTCACAGTTTTCATTTGAAGCTGTTCATAGCGACTGTTATCAATCGATAGCTTTTAATGACCGGTGGGAGGGACTGTATCGTCTTGGTTATTATTGTCAGTGATCTTTTTCCCTCCTTCTAGAAAAGAGAATCTGACAATCTGATTGTTGGTTGTCACTTACCAATTGTACACAATAGCACAGTGTGCTATTAAAACTAATTTTCCAGCCATTTTAACACTTTAAAGTTAGTGAAGTCAAATATCACACACAATATAACACTAAATACTAGCAAGTCACTTCTACTGTGAAATGTCACTTGTCTCGTCTTTAGTTGTATCTGTTTTATTAATTTATTTATTTACAAATGCCCACTGACAGCTTAGCTCATTATAAATGGCAGAACACCTACGCATCCAATTCCACTGCATGTTTTTTGTCTGTCATACTTTCATAATTTTATGCTACTCTCTACCATACCACAGGCTTTAGTAACCATTTATTTTGATGCGCATTTTCCGGGAGTCTTGCTTTTCCCTGACATCAAAATGTTTGGCTCTCATTTGTAATGTCTGCACTGACAGTTTGAAGAAAATTGCATTGTGCTAAAACCACTCAAACCCCTGGTCATGGAAATTTACCTGCAACAGTATTTACTAAACCTGTTTGCTTTTATGTGGAGTGCAGCTAAATGCACCAAGCTGAACTGTGCCCTGCATGCTTTTGCTTTGCTATGCTTCCATGGTAACTTACTGTAGGTTAAGATAAATGCTGATGTAATGTTATTGTTGTTGGATCATTGCTTTACCCTACATAATGTAGCTCAAAAACACATTTGTTTATGTTGGTTGGGTTTTGACAAGATTTTAAAGTTCCTAATCATAAAATGTACTACTATATTCACTCAGTAAAAGAAGTGCATTATAGTTTATGGGATAACATAAATACTTTTTATTAGTTTTAGGGATTGGTTGGTTCATCCTGATGGCCTGAACAGTAACTGTTTCAGTGAATGCCCCTCAGAGGTGAATGTGTGAGCCTTTATTGTCTGGTAACTGTTGTGACTGGCAGTTTGGCTGTATAGTGTTCCTTTTTACTGACAAAGTTTCTGCTTGCTGCAAAGATCAATTTAATGCAAAGTAGGGACTTCACCTTGATGCTTGCTCTGACATCTTACAACCAGGCAGTGCAGTTCTCCCCACAGACACCTCCAGACTAACTTTTTCTTTTAGTAGCACTGGTGCTCATTATTGAATATTATAGAACCACCACTCACAAAATGTAGGTGCACCACTTAAATCAACATGCAACACAACACATTCATTTTTTTTAATTTTATTGTTTAGTAGGGCATTGAATACAGAACACTTACCAAAAACCTTTATCAGTAACCTGTATTTGCATTTGAGAGGCCAAGGCACTCAAAGGCATAAAGTAGGACTGCTGTGGGAGCATACTACCACCAATGCCTTATGTCATACACTTGCACATTCTGTTATTCATAAACAAATTATTATAATCAGATGATGCATGTCTGTGCAATTACAATTTCCTCAAAGCATGTTGAATATGTGAGTCATTTATTGTTTCACCATGCAGAGTTTTTGTTATTTTCACTGTTTATCACACTGTCTAAGCTTGATTAGCTACACCCCAAACAGTTTTATGCAGAACATTTAGTTGCTTCTGTCTGTTTTTTTTCCCCCTAAAACTGATTTCAATTGTCTATCCCTATCATTTCCATTCAGTCACAGTGACTAAAAGTGGCAGCAGATCCAGGCTATTATAGGTATAGATGCAGAGAGGTAGGCCATGACTGTGCATCGGCAGTTATAGGTTGTGAAATTCAATCCAAACCATGACAGCAGAAAGCAGAAAACTATTCTGGACATGTACCTTTCTACTGTCTACCCCGAGTTTGGCGTACTCAGCTTAGGTCTTAGAAGTACCTAGCACCCAAGATATGCCTTAAGCATATAACAACCACTGACTCAGAGGACTCACGAACTGACAACAACAAATCAGATTGTCTTTTTTTTATTAGTGGCCAGTGGCTAAATATAGACCAAACTCCTTCATAAATTTATAAAGAGGCATTTTGTCAGCTGGTAATCAACATATCACACATTTTGAAACACTAATTAATATTGAAGGGCACTGACATCTTCCAGTGAACTCCAGGCCTTGAAAGTTCTCATCTATAGAAATTGAGGTTAAAAAAAACAGAACATTCTTGAATTAGTAGAGATTTTTGAGTGATTACTTTTAAGGCTAAAGAATATTGGACTTAGATGTATCTGTAAATTTTCATGCGGGAAAAATGTGCAGATTGCTGCCACTAAACTGAAAATGTATGCCTCACACCTTCTGTCAGAGTGAGCTGTTTTCAGGTTGTGTCGCTCAGTATGCAAATGAGATCTGAGCCCCATGCCTCTTTGCGGAAGTGCATATGACGTAGTAGAGTTCGGGCTACAGCATCTTTCTTGACACCTTGGTAATGGTAAAAACGATAAAATACATTGACCGACTGAGCAACAAGAGCGACTGGTAAGGCTGGAATCAGACCTAGAAGCTCACTGTTTCATGGAGATAATTCTCAGCATAGGTTCATGCAGACTTACAAACCTTTTTATCAGACATTCTAAAAGGTCAGTAAACCATATAACTAACTGTTTAGCGTAACATGTGGTTAGCACTAGCGGGCAAACTTAGTTAGCTATTTTGGTTGGTAACACTAACTAGTAACAAAGTAGTGGAACATAACGTTAGATCAGGTTTAAGTTGGTTATATATAAACCAGCGATTGTTAGGACCGAACCTGAGATAGGACTGTGTGACGTCTTATGTAGTAGACAATGTGAATTTGATTCTGAATTGTTGCTTCTGGGAGAGGATCGGACTAAACAGGACAATTTGGAAAAAAGGAGGAAACGCACATCTAACATGCTTGGTGTGTGTTTACATGCATCCTAGATTCATATTAATGTACCAAAATGTCAAAAAACTGGATTTTGCATAATAGGACCCCTTTAAGAGGTAACATGTTTCGATAGAAGGGAACTAAATGTACTAATGATAGAGCCGAGCTCTTTATACAAATTGAGTGAGGTTCAAGGTTACTCACTAAGGCTGACATAGCTATTCATCACAGCCATAACACATTTCCACTTGCTCACACTGCCTGATCACAGCTGTCCCACGTCAACAGAAGATTACATCCGTGCCCTCTGGCTTTGCCCACTTATCCAAAACTTCTGGTCAGAGGGCATGAGAAAACTGTCTGTGATTCTCAGTTGGTGCTTAAGTAGGATTTATACTCCCTCTGAACTGTAAGTCAGGGGGTCGAATAACGTCAGAAACCCCCTACCGCCACACCTTTCTGATCATTCACACCCTCTTTGCACTGTGATTGGTACAAAATGTTTCAGCTGTGCAGACATGAGAGATTACCCAGACAATGCACTTGCCTCTGTACCTCTTCCTTTAATTCTTTTGTTCAATTTGTCTACAAACAAATGCAGTACTATGCAAATCTTTATCGAGAGTCTGTCTAGAATTGTCTCTGTTCCCTCTGCCTTTATGTGTTTGTTCAGAACAATCATTAGCACTACCGTTGTAATTATGTTAAATTTTCAAAGATTTTTCAGTAGAAATATCCTCAACTTAAACATATCTTATGTGTGATATGTGGGAAAGCTTCTTAGAGCCTGATTTATTGATCAGCCTAGCAGTAGCAAAGGTCTTGCATGAACCTCTTCCTCTTAACCAATCAAAGAGGGCTAATGTCAAAGATTGCAGCTCATGGCGGTTAGTGAATACAAAAACGCTGTAGTCTACTACTGTCCTCCACTTCAAGCTATGACTAGCTGCTGAAAGATATCACAGTAGCTGACCTGCAGATTAGCAACATCCCAGTTCCTGCTTTGGTTGAAACAGCGTTTCTGCCCAGGAGGTGAAGGGCTGGGTGGAACATAACTGAGCAGGGAGAGAGAGGAATGGGAAGAGAGAAGTGGTGTGCTTTCATGCTACTTTGATTTCTTGAACTTGCATAGTTTAGTTCTGAGAAACAATAAATTGGCCCTTAAATTCCCTTAAAACCATGCAAAGAAAATCAAAACAAATCATTTAATGTTTACATCCTTTACAGATAATTCTTTCTTTGTAAAATGATGATTATGACAGTTTTGATTTGCGCCTGTTGGTGGGGTTGTATAGGTTGAGGATTTAGAGCAAACATTACTTCAAAAAGAAAAACACAGGGTTTCTAGTGTTTGTGATATAAATAAACTGGCTTTAACTAATGAAATCTAAATAAACAAGGCTGTATTATATTCTCCCTCATGAGAAGACTGTTCTATAGAGCTGTTTATTCAACTTCAGTGGTCAATTTAGAGGCTGTAGTTTATGGTGTTGTTGTTCTCTTGTAATGTACTACATTACATTCAGACATGTCTCTAATATTTTGGCTGCCCAATTTATATCAATGATGGTAGAATTATCGTTCTATATTAGAAACATTACTTAGTATAAATTGCTCAATTAGTATATTACATTTAATGCAGGAGTAAACAGAAAATCTCTTCTGTAAACTGTCGTGTACAAGGCTTGTTTCAGAATTAATTCTCATTTTATTGCTGTATTAGAAAAACACACATTCGTAGCCTTATTAAATCAGTGAAACATATTTTTTGTTTTATTTGCTTGGTAGCATGTTGAGTGCTGCATCTTTGGATGGAATACATTGCTTCTATGAACCTAAAAAGGCTAGGATACATTAATGACAAAATGCTCACTTTTGTGCATATGTGACTTTTTTTTTTCTTTTATCTATTTGCTGAAGTGCATTACATTACATTTACATTTAGTCATTTGGCAAACGCTATAACTAATAATTATATACTAAAAAATATTATAAATGGTTAGTTTGTCAGTTAGTTTTCTTATTACATGTTGGTATTTTGGTGCTTAGAATTAAGACTGCATTATGTGGTGTTTTTGTATTGCTCCATAGTGTTTTTTGGCATTTTCTTTACTCTTGATGAATAAAGTCTATTCAAAGGCATATCTGACAAGTGGCCAATGATTACATTGACAACAGGCTGTTAAGTTTCTTACAGCATTTCACATTTGTGAGATGTCATTTTCTAACTCCTTATAAATTATGCTTCACATTTTCCCTTGACCTCATAGCATTTCTGTCCAGGTGAAGGGAAAAGTAGTTAGAAAATGAAAATGGGAAAAACTGATCTGAGCTGACCAAAAGAATGTATTGCCCACCGTTGCTTATATGATAGTGCTCTTTAAATATTTTATTGTGAGAAGAATTTTACATAGATTATTAATCTGTTAACTAACTGCATATGTGACTGTGTCTGCCACCAGCAGTGGATTTTAACTACTGTCCAGGTTTTGCATTTAAAAGAACTAATAGGTGACAAAGACCTGGAAGTGCTGAATGCCATTATGGCTAATTGTCCCTCATCAATATTACATTACTTAGTTAGGCAAAGCTTGATACCATCAGTTAAATGCATTCTGCAATGCTTTCAGTTAGTGTGGAGCCAGTGAATGAAACCCAAGATTCTCATTTAACAACTAGATTTTAAAAAGACAGTATAGGTGATGGGCCTGGTCTGTTTTCTTACTACTGAACTGATTACATTATATTCTGTGTAGGATTCCACAATCCATTCAGCAGCTACCACCACTAATAGGTATATGAGAGCTAAGCCAAAATGTAGATACCCTAAAAACCAAATCTGGATCACCATTTTTATTTGTGAAAAGAAGGCGATACGTTAATATTATTAGTTTCTATTGGACTGCTAACTATACTTGTTTTTGCACAAAAACAATCAAATAGCTCTTTTTATCCATTTCATTCTGACATTTGTGTCTGACTTTGTAAGAAATGCTGTTTTGTAACGTATACAGTTACATTGCCAGTATTGTTTTACTAACTACGTTTGCAAATGGCAAAGGAAATGATTGAAGTGACATATACAATCGCACTGCAGTTGAGTCAATGTTAAAAACCCTTGAGGCTTACTCCTAAAGGAATGTTTTTGGGGGTTTTATGCACCACTAGAGTAGGATAACAACAGCACGCCATAAGAAATTGATACAACACAAAAGAAACTCTGCCTCCAAGAAATGTTCCCTCTGGCTCTTTATGTTCTTGAAATGGCCTTTTTCAAAACACCACTGGGCAAAACATTTCCAGAATTATTTTACTTTGCTATTGTTGGAACCATCAACTCTGCCAAGCTGGACCAATCCTTGCAGCTGGCCGTATGTAATGGCACACAGCAAACGAATAAGAAGTAACTTTACCACACAAACAATGAAGAACGCTCTCACACATTCTAAATTATGTTTTTGAGTAAATCATACATTACCTTCTTAACAGCCTCATCTCATCACTTGAGAATAGCGAGCACAGTATAATCAAACAGCAGTGATTGTATTTTATTTATTGATGAGAGTAAATCAAAGCGCAACACCACCAAGCAATTACAATGCCAGTCTTAATGAGTGCCTCAATTTACATTGGTTGATTGCCAAAGAGAAAAGCTGCACTCCTCAATTGATCATTTAAATTAATTCCCTAAATGTGCATGATAAACAAACAATAAAATAGGTTTATGACAATTTAAACAAAGCCCATAATGCACTGCATTCTGCACAAGATGTTGCCTAATATATGTAAATTCAAGACAATATGTATGTAAAACAGGCAACAAATTACTTCGGAAGACAGACATGGAATCTGTAATTTGGCTTTTGGTTGACACTGTATGATTAATGGAATAATGGCCAGCATTGCGTGATATTTTTTTACCACATAACTTTACAGAAAGAATAGCTGTAACTGAAAATCCTGTATCTAAAAATCACGTATCCTCAGTCAGTCACATACCGGATTTACCATATTCTGTGTCCCACCTATTGTGGCAACACTTTCGACATCACAGCTATCAATCAGTGAACTCAAATCACCCACTGACTGCAGAACAGAAAAGTGATTGCTCACAGTCTGAGCACAGAAATGGAGCAAAGCTCAAAACGTGTCCCTAAATTGGCAACTGCATCACTAGATTTAATAACTTCTAAAACTGTCTTAGTGGCTATATGTATTAAAAGCTGACGACAGATTTTCAGAGTCTCTGCAAACATTTTATATTATATTTTTTTTATAAATTTACATCTGTTATAATCAAAGCAGTTGTCTGCCATTTGCAAGCCAGAAACTTACAGTAGCAGCATTCCCACCTTGGGGAAGAAAAGTGTAGAGCACGTGGTTTTCTGGAGGTCCTTTGCCTTGTCACAGGTCTCAGGTTAGCTGGGTAAGATTTTTGCTACTGAGTGAACTACAGGCCCGGGGAGAAGAAACAACCCTGTCTCCTAAAAATGACATTTGTGTACAACTAAACTGCAATCATAAATGTGTCTGTCAGGGACACATCATGTAAATGACAACGTGCCTGATATTAATATTCAACCGATCAACACAGGCAACTTAATTTGTTCCACCAAAATAACCGATCTACAACGTCTCATTTTCTTGTTATCTTCATGGTTAGGTTTAGATATTTAATGCACTGGGTTAAGGTGGACTGGCTTAATAGAGACAAATCGGTCACTTTACACACAATGTCTATATTTAGGTTAGTTGCATATGAATGTATTTTTCAGGATTGTCAAGAGAGTCAGATAAAAACAGAGAATATTTTTTATTATATAGTATAATCTAATTCCATGTTATTTTTTATGTAGTATCACTTAGAAAGGTAAATGCACTTCAGCAGAAACATTCCACTCAGTTACAACAAGATGCATAGATTTCACAATACAACATTCCTTAGCCAATTTGCTTTATTACAAACGCCTTTATATCACCTCCATAGCATGTGTGGCAGGCATTTACCTCAAGTATTTTTTGTTGAAAATGAAAATATTACACAAGTATCAGGAGGTGATACAACAATATAATTAATATTAGTCCTGGACAGTATGTTTAAAAAGTTGATTATTGCAATATAACAAACAAATTGTATCATTGTAATAAACAAATAGGGTGAATTTGTGCCATTAAACAATGTTCTACTCTATTTCTATGCTATTGGTTTTGAGAAAGTAAAATTAAACTCAAATAGTCAACTTACATTTAACTTTATTTTAGCTATAACAAACAAAAAGTAGAAGTAGTTTAACAGGACAAACAAAGAGGAAAAAATGATTTATTGTTTTGGCGCATTCACACTTTTTTCTAGGATAAAAAAAAGTCAACTGCACAAACGTATGTAGACATATGATTTCATGTTCGCACAGGCATTTATTTAATTAAATCTCAGCCTTTTCTACTTTCACAGGCTCACAGGCTGACATCACGACTAACTTTGGTGAAATTAATTGTGCAACACTAACTTATATATAGTACTGTGCCTATAAACGGATTATTTATTAGTCACAAAATGTTTGGCAAGTCATTTTCACATGTTGTGTTTACTTCATGTAATTAACTAAAATTACCATTGAAACAACAGACAGTTTTCTTCAAAGTCATCATGTTACCCTTTATTCCTATAATTCCACAGATAGTACTTTGTCTGGAATTTTCCCTCGAGTGACCAGCCCTGAGGGATTGGGCCTAGATGACTTAAACTGAAGCTCTGAGAAAAGGACTAGGTCCCCTGTGAGGTGACAGTGTATCAGAGTTTAGGACCCTTGTCTTTAGTACAGAGGTTCTGTGAGAATGAACTGAAAAACCCTGAATGGAGCTAAAGGAACAATGACTGACTGACTCAGAGAAATGTCACTATTAGGCTGACTCAATCCAGTCCGTTTTTTGTATGTACAGTACATACTGGCAGTGTCAACGCTAACTCAAGCCTGTCCCAGCATGCAATGGGCAGGCACATCATTGTATATGTGTACTGTTTTTCTATCACCCAGCACAAGTATAATATGTATGTATAGTATACATAGACTTAAAAATCATATTTTTTTTCATAGTGGTCGATATCAGTAAAAATGTATGTGCAGTATTAAATTTCTCTTTACTAAATTCAAGTAAATGCAAGTAAACAAACAAAATACTTATCCATAGGCATCTTATAGCTGGAGTTAGATTTTCAGTACAAATACCACTGAAATTCTACAATTCTCAATTTAAATTTTGAATAAACTGCAAAAAATAAACAAATAAATGCATTTCAATATATACTCTTTCATTGCATTCAATTAACATGGCAGGATGGAGCTTCCAACTAAGAAAAACATTATTCTTATTTAAAACACAACTGTATTGCGCCAAATCCAATGTGAATATTAAATAAATAGCCAGGCACTGTCAATCAGGAGATCTCAATTATCAAACACACACACACATTCATTGATATGTTGAATGGCTATGGTATGTAATATGAGTAGCCTACTAACAGAGAGTGGCATCCAGCTCATGTTATGATTTATTAACTCTTTAGCCTAAACCTAAACAAGCTAAAGATAGCCTCTGCAAACATTGTTGATAAAATAGATGCAATTCACAAACAATATGATAATAATGATTACATGCTGTCATTTTCAAATTAGCAACTGAAACTTTGCATGTCTTTGGCTAAATTTGAGCTCCTTCCTCCTTTCGTCCTCTAATAGAGTATGTATCCCCTATAAGTTGCAGCTGACCTGTTGCTCCACCTGCACTTGTTGATACCATTCTACGTATTGTTGTCACAGCATCACCTTCCTTCTACTTGGGTTTAATTTCAGGCTACAGTCAATCTTAGGGTAGTATGTTCTGTATAGTTGCATACTTACAATGGACATTAGGTGTGTAACAAGGTTTCCTACATACCGTGGGTGAAATATTGCAAGTCAGAATTTCCATAACAAAAGTCTTAATGTCTCAATCTTTGCAAAATTGGTGGCAAATTAGTTTATTTGTGATCGTTGTGTTTTTGTCCTCAGATGGTCAAATTCCAAGTCAGGAAGCTGGCTGTTTCTAATCCTAATGAGCACAGTCCTATTACTTTGGTGGACTGATAAGGCAGTAGTCTGTGACACTCAATTTTCAAGACCCAAACCCTATCAAGGAACTATCAAGCGATAGGATAGCTCCAGGACCATTAAGTGAATGTCTAATTAACTTATTATAAGGCATTTCTGAGCTGGCTATCAAATCTCTCCTCTAGGCACCAATGCATCCATCTGACCTGATTTGATTGCACAGTCACATTAATGAGCTCTGTGATGTCCCACATACAGCCTCACCTCGCTTTCCAGCTGCAGCCAAAGCAAAGGGGTTTTTGAGGTGGGGGGTTGATTGTGTGTGTGAGACAGCAAGGGAGCAGAGCTCTAATAGATGTACAACAAATGCAACCAGCACTTAAATGCCCCTACTGGTATTTAAAGGTTAATTTGTTTGTTTCGGTGATTAAATGGCTCTCTATTCACTTTGTGTGTCAGTGTTTAGAAAATGTTCGATATGTCAGCTAAAGCTGAATTCTGTCAAGAATATATGAGTATTAGTGTGTGTCTGGTTTTGGTGGACTTATTAAATGGGGGAAGGAATAACGATTTCTGGGAGTCTAGAAGCAGGGATAAGCCAAAATACTTCATTTAGAGACATATGACCTGCCCTCAAAGCTTAGAGGAGGAACGTGGTGTGGTATCAAACCCTATTTTCTATCTGTCGGTGTCATGTGTCTCAGCTGGTGTGAGAAAAGAGTAAAAGGAGAATGCATTTTCATGCAAAGTGAAATAATTTGCATAACACGCGTGAAACTCATTTGCAAGACTCCCCCAAACTTTGCATGAAAACAACATGGAAAACAAGCAGACAAAAGAGTTACTTACCATTGTATATCTTTTCTTTCTTTCTCTCTCCTTTGTTTCTGAGTGTTCTCCACTTCTTGGAATTGACTCCTGACGTATTGATTAAGTTGCTTGTTTAACACATCCTTGAGTACAGAGTATATGACTGAAAGTATAACCAAAGGTCATCTCCCGAAGTTCAATGTGAAGGGTAGTAGAGAGAGATTTTGTTAGGATTATGGTCTCTGTGTGCATAAGCCTTTGGTTTAAACTTTCACTTTATCTAACTACTGTTCTCTCTGTGCTGGCTGAAGTCAGAGAGGTTCACTGCACTGCCCTCTCCTGTATGGGAACGACTATGAATACCTGAAGGTATTACAACTCATCCACGCTTGGCAGCTGTTGGAGAATGTCAATACTTGCATAGTACAGGAATTTTTAATTTCCTTTAGTTTTTAAAGGTTATACATTGGCTGAATTTTTCTGTTACCATATTATGCTCCCGTAATGGTCAAGGATATAACTAATCTATATCCTAATCTATTTTAAATATAACACTTGAACTAATCTTACATTTTACATAATTTAGAATGTATTGCAGTGATATAATATTAGGCAGAACCCTTAGATAATGGATATTTTTTATTAATTAAACATGATATAGGATAGTAAAATCCTATCCAGATGTATTATCAAAGTTGTTGTATTGCAGATGTTACAGTTATTAACAAATGTAGTCAGAGGACATACAAAACTTGTCAGTGACTGAGGTTGTGCTCAAATAATCCATTACTGTTTTAAATTGTTTAACTTTATCTGTGTATGTGGTCTTATATGTGGAGTTTGCAAATACAATAGGCATTAATTCTCATTTTAATAGGTCAAAAGCCAAGAAGCCAAGATTTCTGGGACAAGGATCTACCACAGAACCTGCAAGTGGACAACCTACATACCTGGCATGAAACGACTAAGCAAACACCGAAATGAACACAAAGAGTATTATCAGGCGGGAGACAAATCCGGAGACAAATAGGAAAAGACAATGATACGGTTTTAGCAGAGTAGGCCATTAAAATTCCATTTGAATCATAGCAGTCTGCGGTAGTGGAAAACGGCAAAGCTGGGCTACACATAGAGCCTAATGCAAGGACTGTGTGACTCAAACCTCCCATGAATTCAAAAATGTTGCTTCTTCCTGTGATCAGTCAGCCTGGGGCAAAACTGGCACTGCTGGACTGTGCCTGAGTGAGAGAGAAAGAGAGCAAGACAGTAGAAAAAAAGGAAAGAAGAGAGATGTTGATGTGTAGATGCGAGTTGGGCTCTAGGCCATGATACCAAACTTCCTTTGAACCAAGCAGCTGTGGGCTGCAGGACTGATATAATATTTAATTAAATAATTACATATACAGAGAAAATGCATTGGTTAGGGAGTGTACCTTTCATGGTGGGGATCTGGGAATATGCAGTACTAATAGACATGATTTGGCCAGTAGCCCTCATCTCTTGCTCTCTCTCTCATCCTCTTTCTGTGTGTAATGCATCATATGACCCAACTGTGATATTAAAATTGTGCATCGAGAATGTTAGGTGTTGGTAATATATGCCTACAATAACATTATTTATTGCTGTAGTCAAAGTCTCATCGTCAGCACCAACCTTTTAAGGAAGATCATTAAATTGTGTTTGCATTCACATTTGGAATACTACACTATTGGATTTAAAAGTTGGTACCATATCATGTGTAAAACAAACATGATAAAATCGCACCATGTTTATTTGAAGCTGGGGTTTGCCAGTAGGCTAAGCTGAGATATCGTGGCATTATATGCTTTATTAAATTTTCTGTTCTGCTGCCATGATAATATTTGGATAATGGAGTTTTTAAAAATGCATAAATATTCCTTATTTGTGATATAAAGACCTGCTTCTACCTACTCCTTACAACATAATGCTATGCAATCAATACAACATATTAATATAGAAAGTATTATTAATTGGTTTTAGGAGTTTTGTTTTCATCAGGAAGAATATTTGTTGTACCTGTTACTTAGTTTGAAATAGATTCTTTGTGTTGGACTTTCCATGTGATGTATGCCAATGTGTCAACACTCTCATCATTTCTGCTTACACTGCATCCCCTGCCAAGCAGTGCATATATCAGATCCTTACAAAAACTCATAGCTCATCTTTCCTTTAGCATACTACAACACAGTGTGCACTGTTACATAGAATTTCACAAAAGATTAATCTCCTAAATCGTGAACGTCAGAGAACTTAAAAGCTACTGATAAATCTGCGATCCCTTAAAATGTGCTGTTTTTCAAAAGCTTTCACCTTTTATACAGCCTCTTATACAGCCTTTTATAGACAGCCTCATGTTATGTTTACTAGTGATACTAATACTAATACTAATACTTATATTGAGTACGATCAAATAATGTGTGGTGATCAGTTTCTGACATCTTTGCTAGAATAAAGCAAACCTCACATTCTTTCTCCTCTTTTTTTTGACATGCCTGTACCACCTTATCTGAACTGCAGATTACCAGTGATTTATACATATTAGCCATACACACAACAAGTTTGCTCAATAACAGATAGATGATGTTGCCTAGCAACTGCTGAGTGCCATAACAGCGACTAGTACCTGCTCCTGGAGGCAGACTCCATCTTGTAGGTTTCCCAGCCTTCTAATTGGCCAGGTGGGTAAATACTGATCCATAGTCTCTCCCATTTCCAGCCAGGGGCTTAAATGACATATAGCACTAGCATTATGCTAACCTTCTGACTGAGGGAATATTCACAGATGCACAGCTACAAGCATGACGTGAATTGACAACATAAAATATGGAGCACATGTGCTCCCCAACTGAGAAGCCCATAAATTTACAGCCTATAAGTATTCCATATTCCAACAATACATCAACCTGTGTTGTCCCTCTTTTCCAATCAATTAGAAATTATTCAGGAGGTAAATTGCATGAAATGTGCTTGTGGCACTTCAAGCGCGGAGAAGTCAACAGGCTGCAGGGCTAAGTTGGTAATTATCAACAAGTAAACAGAGGAGCTGGGGTAGATGCAAAACATAAAATCTGCTTTATACTTTGCCCTACTTTTTAAAAATTTACATTGTGGTTACTCATATGTGGCAGTGCAAACTTTTTTCTTTTGTCAGATAAGAAACTATGAAAGATTAACCACACTCATAATTACTGATCAGTGAACTGTACGTTGGTGGGGCTGGTAGTCTCCTGTTGAACCTTTAGCTACATCCAACAGTGATGTCAAAAACAATGCAGCAGTTACCATTTTCAGAAGGTGTCATGTTACTCTAAAGTAATCACAGTAGAATATACTGTATTTTCTTAATGATAAATATTTATACAGTATATATCAATGCCGTCTCCATTCAGGATACACACCAAGAAATAGTCAAAAACACAGTTTCAATTGCTAAAGCATTTTTAAAAGCTGGCTGAGCATATACCACTTGATTAAAATGGGACATTATTGGCATTAAAAAGAGAAAAATCTTGATATGGTTTTGCATTTCATGGGATTGTCTTTAGTGTTTAAAAGACCAATGGCACAATGGATCTTCAGAATATTCAGAAATGCTTATAATAAACTTTAATGTATAAATTATTATTATTATTATTATTATTATTATTATTAGTTAATGCATAATTACCAATTAATAAATTACCATTATTAAATGGTAATTATTATTAAATTACCATTATAATTAGAATGGTAATTATAATTACCATTATAAATTACCATGCATGTCACAATCCAACCAGGTATACTATGCAGAAGCTAGATTGGATTGAGCTGTGCAATAGGCTAACACTAACAAACACCAGCATTTTAATTCTGTGATGAAGATATTTTTCCACAATGTGGTCCAACCAAGCACCTCGTCATTATGTACATATTTACATAGTTCCAGTTTTGAGTGTAGGGAAAGGGAATGAAATCATAATGACCATAAGTATGACAAGTAATAGTTGAAGATGACTTAAAGCAAAATACTGATTCAAATATTTGTCCAATAGCACAGTTAATCCTTATAAAACTAGCCCCACTTGACCCTATTATGTATAATCCTGGCTCAGACAAAATATACTTGCATAACTCAATCATGGGGAACCTTCATCTTGCAAGTTCACAGTTGTGATGAGCTACTGTTTTTATGTCTCTTGTGGTCGCCTTCAAAAGGTGTGTCACCTCACTACTTATCAATACTCACATCACTGCCTAATTAGCCACAATTAAGTCTGGAACAAGTTACAAATACCAGGGCAAAATAGAACACTTAATTATCTTTCTCCTCAAGCTGTTCTCAGCCTTAGTAGGAAAATGCAATGCTAATTAGCTGGTCCTTAAAATAGCCCACATTTTGGATTACCTGCTATCAACAGGTTCTGGAAAACAATCTGCTCCCTGCTGCCAAACAAAAAAAGGTTTATGGAGTATGAGGTACAGTACAGTGTGTTGTACTGTACATCTTGTAAACAGATCTTTCTTTCTTTTATAAAGTCTCTCACTCAATCATTAAATGGAATTCACCACTTAATAATTTGAAATATATTCACGAAAAGTGCTATAGTGTTAGCAGGGTTAACAGGGTTTGCCAGATTGTATAGCTGATTGACATCTAAAAAGCACATTGCTGTTCTAAAAGCTGACACTACTGCATTGTGAATGCAGTTTAATCAAATAATTTTGCGTACTCCTGTATTTGTGAATTTGCATGTCTCTGCATGTGTGTGTGCTTTTATATAAATAGGCATCTGTGCTATTTGTTACCAGGCTGTACCGTGTATAGATTATGATTCAGTCTTCCTTTAAATCTGCAACATATTGCCTTGATAAGTTGTCATAACCATAGTAATTCTTGCTGAGTGTCTTATCATGGGCCCTGTGGCATGTATCAGTGTAAGTGAAAACGTAGATAGCCATGTGTCACTGTAGAGTCGACAAGAAGTTGGCGGCCATCTCAGGAGACTTGGAAGGGAGGAAATTTATTTGCTGCAGTGCTGATGATAACACCGGTCGTCTGTACACACAGTCTGGATGGCAGTCCCGCCAGGAGAAAGGCGGAGAAATGGAGTACGGGAGTATTAGAGGGTTGCATCCGAGCCCCTCTCACACTAAGCTGGGAGGTGAGAATGAGAAAAAAAAAGTTATAGTGGCTGATAAAAGATCCATTCAGCTGAGAACACCAAGGACCTAAATGCCAAAAACAGCTTTGAGATTAATCCAGATCTTAGAGTAGTAAAAAATGGGGAGATAGATGGATTTCTGTAACCCTTCATTAACGGCTTTCATTTCAAGGATTTCTATGACCCCTTCATTGACAACCTTTATTTATTTATTTGCCCTCATGACATATACCAAAATATGTCTGAATGAAATTCTAAGATTTATCAGAGTGGGAAAAAATATTTTTGAATGAGTAAAAGCAAGAGAAGATTTCTAACGAAAGGAAAAAGAACTTGAGGAACTTGTTGAATGTATTAGGGATTAGATAATGCCTGGAGACATGTCATGAGTTGCAACATTGCTGTGAGTTCTGTGATGCAACAGTGTGTTTACATTTTAAATCAAATCCAGATGGAAATGGGATTTTTTAGCCTTCAGTGCTGTTAGCCACTTTGAACAGCTTTAATGCTTCACATTTGACTAGGAGGAGATAACCATTGTATTTTAGCCTTCATATATTATTCCTTTGCCTCAGAATAAGTCTTTGCTGGGAAACATTTACCTTGCTTAGTGGGAGGCTGTCTTCCAGTAACACATTTTGTTGTTTTTGTCTACCTGTGATTAAAAGTTTATAAGAATCATTAATACAAAGTATAGGCCTACAGAAAATAAGCAAATGATGTGGACTGAAATAAGTTGCATGGTATGAAACTGCATTTTTGGACAGTAATACAACTCTGAATTTGAGATCAGAATCCTGCTCATACTCTATGTTCTTGTCCATAGAGGATTTCCAAGGTTGGGCAGTAATTTTACCCATCACAACAAATATTTTTAATCAGTTGCTCATTTGTTATCCACCCTTTTCACAATAGGGAGGTTGTTGCAAGCATTAAAGAAGGCCCTTGTGTTGGTTGATCTAAAAGCCATATGATTTCCCAAAGTGTGTAATAATTTTTGTTTGGCAGCATGGGTTTGTGGAACAGGGGTTATAACAAATAATGGCTGCTCGATTTCACTGAAGCTTTGCCCTTTAATGGGGTTGTTTTGGTAGAGGAGAAGTATAACTGTCTTTTTTTGTAAAGCACTTAACAACACTATTAGACTCTTAATGAGCTACAATTTGTGCCACTCACTGGTCAAATAGTCAACTTTGTACACAAATTAAACCACTCACACAGTTTCACATTGCTTTTTGTAATGTCAACATTAGAAAATGATGCGATGCTATAAAAGTTAGACAAAACTTAGAAATGACAGTGTTCATTGAAAAGATAAATTTCACTGATAACGAAGGCTATAATCATTGGGATTTCAGTGTGACTTAAATTTATGACTGATCTATAATTTTATTTTCTTGTTTAATTAATGATTTGTTAAAAACAAAAGTCAGGAAATAGTAAAATGTTCGCAAATTCACAGCAATCTGTTCATATTACTTGTTTTTATTTTAACATTTTTGAAATGTTTTGGCTTTTAGCTTTTAACATTTTAGCTTGAATGACAAATAAATAACTTTCTCAGCTCTGGAGTTCAGTATATTGATACTGCAGCAGAATTTATCAAACAATGGCTCTAGTTTCATAGCAGTGAAGATGAATTTGAGTTTGTGCCCAAGACATCAGATAGACCACAAATATAACAGGAGAGTTGTTGTTACGGACACACAGTAATATATGATTCATGCTAGTGTATTATCAACAGCTGCTTGCTTCATTTTATTAAATCACTGCAGTGATTTGAAGGCAGCAGGACGGAGATGTGTTTTGCACCTGCAGTTTCTAATTTGAAAAGTGCAGCCAAACAGCAGTGACACATTTTATGTGAATTGATACGTTTTGGGTACCTTGATTAAATCTTTCTCAAACAGTGCCAAGCTGCAAAATAACCACACAAATGTTACAATAAACTGCTTGGATATAACTCGCCATTTTTTCCATTTACAGTTGTGTGAAAAACTGGCTTACTGGCATGCCACAATTACTTTTTATTTTTTATGTTTCTTTGATGAGTTGATGGAAAAAACAGTGAAGAAAGCTTTATTTGTCTGTGTGTCTGCTCGCTGAAGTGCATGCACATACTTCTTTTCACTTCAAAGGTAAACAAAATATGACATTTGCTCATAGGTAAGGTTTTTATATATCTGTAGGCTGGACAAACCATCACATGTAGGAGATCCCATCCAACCAATCCCATCCAAAAACTAAGGACAGCTGCTTGCATCTCATTACTTTTATATGTTCTAAAATTAATTGTGCAGTAACTCATTTAATACAGCAAAATCCCACATCACGTGACCTTCACTCTTAAATTTGTGTGTTTTTAATTTGTCGGAACAGAAGCACGAATTGACTCAGGTCTCTGTCTCTCTGAGCTGTGAATGATTTATTTGCCTCCCAAATGCCTGAACTGTGACAACTTGTCAATTAAAGTCAGGATCACGCCTGTGACACATGACACTTTTCATTTTATTCACTGCCACGCAAAACACCTCTTTACATTTAATCACAATATTCTGTGGAAACCATGAAATGTTTTTAATTGTACTGTGCTAATACATATCACACTGTTTTGCCTGTATCTCTCTTCTTTTTTTAAAGCCTCTGTGTGACTGGGCCTTGTGGCCTAAACCCAGATGTGTCCCTTGGATCAAAATTTATCTGTATTTTATTACAGTTGAGTCTTTGAACATCTTTATTGAAGAGGAATCAATACCAACTGCTCACTACTCACTGTTTCCTTCCAATGATATCAGAGCTAAGCATATGTTTGTTTCTTCGCCATGTGCATAAGAGGATAATAAATACATATTAGACCTGAGCCTTTTATGTGATGTACAATGTGAGATGCAGGCTTCTAACAAGATTAAATATCATCAAAGCAGAAGGTTTACACTGGTGTTTTTTCAAGGCGTATAACAGTGTTCATCAGTGCAGATGAAATGCAACCAGCAAACAGAGAATTCATTTTCTACCAGGCAAAAAACATATTGAGAAAACTTGCAAAATAAGATGGAACAGATGTGTCACTTTACCTGTTCATTCAGTCCATGAACAAACTGCACAGAACAGTATAAATGAGGTCAATCCAATTCGCTACCAGTTTACACAGTGACAGAGTTCATTGTCAAGGGTAAACTCTGTCAACGGCACCTACCCTGAATTATGCAGGAAGTAGGCAGGGGATCATTATGTGACATCTACAGTACCACCAAGTACTGGCAAAATTATAGCCCGGAGTATGGTGTGATTGGCACCTAATGAGCAAATGTGAGTGACAATAAGCTTTAGCCTAGGGGCAGCAACAGCATGGGGCAGTGGTAGGTCATGAATCTGGAATAATGAAACCGTAAACGGTCTCCACGACTGGTATTGATTTTTCTTACCCTTGGTCTATGTTTTATGTCCATGATCATCCACCAACATTTTAGCTTCTCATAGTTAAAGCAAGAAGCACTCATAGGTAATGTAGTAAAAGAAGAAAGGCACACAGTGAATGACACACGATGAATGACCTATTCTTTTGCTGATAGACTCTTTTAGCTTATATTTAATATAATGGTTGAACAGACTTTATTAAACTGTGCTCATTTCATATTTAGGTCTAGCTTATAGGAGCAAAGGCTTTACAAAGTCCTGATGGAGGTCCTCTGTCATCATTTTTAAATGGAAAGAAAAGGGATGGGTTTGCAGAAATTATGCCCTAGCAGAGGACTTGCACTTGACTCCTGCTCTGTTGTCTTATCAAGTCTTTCATTAGCATGCCGCTGCTGGAGAACTTCATAAATGTAACTGGTAATTCACAGGAAGCGCCCTCACCCGCTGAGGCCTTCTCCTTCCCGTCCCCTGCCATTATGCAATTCCACATGGTTGTGTGACTCTTTCTCCACACCCACCTGTCTGCCTTCCTAACTCCCCTCCTGTAATTCATGTTTTCATCTGCAATTGCCTCCTCTCCTCACAGCTACTCTTACTTTTCAGTTTATGTCTCCATTTGGTCTCAGCTGCTGAGCACAAGGATCGATGTTTACAGTAACACAGCTCCCAGATTCTGATTTTATTTTTCATCATCAAATTAGCTGTATGCCACATTTCAGCGATCCATTTTTTCACTAAGTGATGCTAACAGGGTGATATTATATTCTCACCAATACATTAAGGTTATGTATGCATCATTACTGAGCTTTGAATAACTTTAAAAGCTGCTGCCTGCTGGGTAAAAATGGAGATATGGTCTTGCTTCTCAAATGTGTATTTGATTCATCAATATGAAAAATATCTCAATGTGAGACAACAGATGCGATGAAGATGGGTCATGTTTTATAAAGGCATTAAACAAGTGATACATTTTCTTATCTAAGCTTCATAGAGGGTGTATGACACCTGAGAAATGTTGTAATTATCATTATGATAAACATATAACCCTAGGGTAATTTAGAGTGCTGCTCTAGAACATTTTATCAGGCTGGACGCTTGAAGTTAATGTTTGTAAGGTTAACAGTAAAACATTTTCTTAAAATGTTGAGGTCGTTTTTAAAACATGGTTTAATTTGTTAAACTGTTCTGAAGTGGAAACAGATACTGTAAATAGGCATAATAGAGGAGGAGGAGGCAGTATCATGCAAATTAGAAGCCTTGACATCATGTGCACTTGGCAACACTTTAGCCTAGCAGGAGCCACCATGGTGTACTGAGGTATGCTATTGTTAGCCTTTGCATTCACCACAATAACAGATGGATGTCACTGACCTTCTGTACTGTTTAGCAAACTGCACTATTAACCTGAAGTCTGCCTACCTGAAAGAATGTTATTAATTTACTGGATGTTTTTGCTTTTCTCTGTCATTGCTTTGACAAAACGTGTTCACAACATGACTTATCAAATACATAATTTAAAAAAATTATAACCTTGTAATTTCCAAAGGATGTTATTCAATTTGAAACCCCATCACCTTTTTTTTTTTTTTTTTTTTTTTTAAATGTCAGCTCAACATTCCTTTCTAAAGATGCAGTCTACTGTTCTTCTCTGTTAGGGAAAAGATGGAATACAGTGTTTTTTTTACGAGAGATGTGAGGCGAGTTTAGTAATGAGATTTAATTTTCTTAGAGTGATTTGAACATTGTTAATTATATTCCCAATTTCTGTTCCATCAAGATCCAGTGTGCAACTTTCCTTCTTTCTCTAGTATTCACTAAATGCTGAAATCTCTTTTTGATTGCTCTGCCACTAATTAAGGTCCCTTTTGAACAGGAACCTTGTATCTAAAGGCAGACACTATGTGTACATGTGATTTTGCATCTGCATTTCACTGTTGCACACTTTCTCAGAAGAACTGGCAAACCAGAAAGGTGTTTTGGCTAACCTTTAGGTTGTGTTGTCTGCCAGAGCATTCAGTTTTGCTGGGTGTAAAGTTATCAAAATAGCTGAGTGGCATTGCTCTCTGTTTGACCTTGTCTCACTGGTCTGCTGACTGGTCTGATATGTTATTGTTATTGTTATTTATGATTCTGTGGAGTGATAAATATATTGATAGGCCACAGATGTAGGAAAACATGGGAAATCCACAGTGAGTCAATTCTATACAACAAAATAAAGAGCAGTGGAAATGGTTTGCACTAATAGCTTAGAGTTTGCACTACCACACAGATAATCGAGTAGAGCTATTTAAAAGCCTCAAGGTAAAGTTCAACTGTTGTTGAGATATCGTTCTAACTAATGGACTGAACAGGACTGCAAACATAACCTTCATGGCAGAGATAATATGCCTAAATGCTAACGTCAGCATGCTGACAATGATGTTGGTAATATGCTGTAACAGCATAAAAGCTCTAAAAAGCAGAACATGATGGAGCATTTAGAAACTAAAGAGTCACATATTTTCTCCTGATATTGGTAGAGACCAAAACCAGAGCTGAAAGAAGGCCAGAAACACAACACCAAATAGATTATAATGCTGCTGCTTTGTCAATGCTCTGTTTGTCGGTTATTTATGCTGCTAACAGATTAAAAAACAAAACAAACTGTCAGCTTTAACGTGGTGCGGAAGGAGAAATGCAATGTATCCTTATGTCGTTAAATCACTGCAGAAAAACGTATTCAGTATGAACGGGACCAAATTAACTTTCAGTTAAAACTTCCACTTTTGATTTGATCAAAATATGCTTTTCTTCATTATGTTCTTTAACTGGAAGTTATGATCGGTGTTTCTCTCATTACCACAATTTCCTGGAGTCCAGTGGCAACTGTATCACTTGTGCACTCAGCAGAGATAAGCATGTGATTTCACAGATGTAATTGGAACCTATGGATAAAGCAAATTGTTATCGCAGTTTAAGGTGGGTTTGTGAATCGAGGTGAAGGCAGAGTAATCTGATAAAAATGAGAGAACTATTGTGTTGTTGATGCATTTTTCAGTTTTTTGCAAGGTAGCACTGACATATTTATACAGAGAAAGCAGAATGAAAATAAATGAAACTGAAACACAAAGAAAATTTTGATTTATAACATTTACATGAGAGGTGACAAATGACCACAAATATCATGAAAATAAAAACACCTTCATGTTTTGTTTTTCAGCATCAAACATGGGAATAGAGAATAAGTATGAGGTTGCCAGGTTGGCCATTAATAAGACATTTACCTCTCATGCATGTGAAATACTCATATTACATATTACAGAAAGTACTCTGATGTATTTCTAAGAATGCCTTACATCATTACGTTGGCCCATTTGCAGTATAATTTTGGTATAATGACTTGTAAGGACTTACCCTGTAGTTCATACATGAATCATTTCAGAAGTATATGACATGATTTCATCTGAAACGGAGGATTGATGGATTAATTACATTTATAATCCAAATATATATTAGAATATATATATTAATTGATATAATGCAGAAGTTGAGGACTTGTTGTGTCACCTGCAGAATATTAGTGTCTATTAATGTTTAATGATATTTTTGTGTTTTGCTGACAAAACAATGTAACATGTAGGACATTATTTAGTGATTATTGTAAAAATGTTTACACACAAATGATACTAAAATATAGAACTAGAAAATTAACAATAACCAACATGAAGCATTTATGAATTAAGAATTAAATAAAACCTGAAGCAGTGAAAACTGGTGGAAAAATAACTCAGGGTGCTTTGGAATTATAATTAAATTTTAGTTTAGAGTAGGAACCTTTGTCCATGTTTTATAAAAATTGTGATTAAAGGGAAAAACTTTTAAAACCTTTTTGACTACCTTTGTGGCTTGGTAAGACTTCTGATGTACTATTCTTTGACACTTTAACACAAGTAAATTACACATTTTGCCTTTTCAGCCATAGATTTTCCTCAAAAGAGTTGCTCCTGGGTGACTTGGGAGTGCTTATTGCAGATGTTCAGTGTTTATGTTATTGCCCAGGTGTATCAGTCCCCTCTGAAGGCCTTTCACTCAGTTAAAGTGTAAGGAATCTAGAGATGGACTTCATCCAAGCTAAAAACAAAACCCTTTGAAATGGCCTATTGATCTTTTACTCAGCTCTCTCTTTTAGTGTGTATATATGTGTGTGTTTGTGTGTGCGTATGTGTTGATGTAGTGTAACCAGATAGGACTTGCTGTCCTTGGTTGGGCTTTCCAATGTCATACACACATCAGACACGCAAATTCATGCACATGCAAACATGGGCTCTTGCGCATATATGGGTCCTAGGAGTGGGATCTGGATGCATTGGGCTGTGAGGATGGGTAATGGAGGACAGTATGTGTCCTGGGATCATGGCGGATGGATCCTCCATTGCGAGGGTGATGAGACCTGAAGGGCGACAGGGAGATGGAGGCATTGAGGGAGAGAGCAGCCGCAGCCCAACGCTCTGTTAGGCGCCTAATGGAGAGACAGCAAGGAAGCAGCAAGCACTATAGGGCCCAGTGCTCACAGAGGAACACAAACTCACAGACAGGGAGAAAAAGTCAAGCTGCAGGGGCTGCTGCAAGACTAGGGTGGTTGTGATTGACAAAATCACACGTTTCTGGATTACAAGAGGTTTTTTTTAATTTTTTTAAATTTTTTATTATTTTTTTTATTTGAGATGGAGCAACAGGATACTGTCCCATGGCACAAAACAAACACCGTACGTCTGTGGGGGATTAACAGATGTCTTGATCCATGTCAGTGACAATGCTTCAGCACATTAATGGCTTTTGTTTGAATCAGATTACTTAAAGTGAGATCTGAATTTGTCAAATATATATATATATATATATATATATATATATATATATATATATATATATATATATATATATATATATATATATATATATATATATATACTATTTATGTTTAGCTGTAGAGAGAATGAGAATTACTGATGTTGGAGAGCTCCTAGCCAGATAAAAATGAACAACACTAAACAGGGTAATAAATATTCATGACCATTTATAACCATCCACGATATTAGAAAGATGTGTTTTTGTATTTTTAATTTCATTCTGGTCTCAGAACTCCCTCCAGGTCACCAGAAATTACCTCTCACTAACAGCAGGTAGTCATAACATATAATGCGTTAAAATAGCTTAAGTTACCCATTTAATTTGACTCTAAGGTTACCTGTATTTTAACCAGTAATTATTTTGTGGGGTTTTATTGATGTTTCTAAAACAGTTTCTATTTTTTGTTGGTAATATGTGTCTTCACTGGATTCACTAGCTAGGACTGTGTATATAAATTTTTCTTTGATCCTAGAGTCTGGGACAAATACAGATGGCGGGGCCCATTTTTTCATTTTCTTCAATTTAAGATGGAGATGGGATTTTCAGATCCAGCACGCAACTCTGTCTACCTAGGACTGCTGATATCATGCTTAATTGGATCAAAGTCTTTTGCAACAAAACTTAAAATTATTCTCTCTCAGTGGTGGAGTTATTTTAATGAGCTCCTTTACTGACATTCTTACCTTGCTAGTAACTAATCTACATTGCTGCTCTTTTTCTGTACACACAAAAAGCCTTGAGAAAACACATCTTTATATGAATAAGACTATTTGTTTAATTCTTGTGTTTAATTCTTGAAATGTACATGTACATGTGTAACATTGTTTTTTTCTCTGCTGTGATAACATCTGAGTGCACATAAAGCCCTTTGCACCTTCACATGCATTTGTAATCTGTGCCAAAGTCATGAACATTCATTTTTAAACATCTTAGCCACACTTAGCAAGTTACTAGGGAACAATTGAAATGAATAATTGAAATAAAGGTACTACACCTGAATGACAGGATTAGAGCATGTTGCATAAAGGACTGTGAGTAGGTTGTTGAAGTGTGAGCAGCACAGTAAAGTACCTATCTGTACATTTCATACGTATTTGGAAGGTGGGGATGAGCACAGATTGCACACTTAAATGGTAATACAGCACTGTACCAAATCCCTGTATTCTGTCAGGTGCACTGTGTATTTAACATTGCTCTCATCATGATACACATTCAAAGCTGTGATAGTCACTGACGCGCCAATTACAGCAACACTAAGAACAGGACGGAACAGGCAGCTATGTCTCCTTCAAAATGCATCTGTAATGTAAAATGTATTATTACTACACAACTATGACAACAAACATTCCCAATTACTGCTACCTTTATCTGTGGGAGGTACTTTAAAGAGAGTAAACAACTCTTTCAAGTATGGTATGAGAGTCTTGAGGTAAAAGGATAAATTCTTCTGTTTCGAAACAACCTTTTCTGTAACAAACAGCTCATTACTGACATTATTGTGGACATATACCTGTGCATTTATAGGGAGTTAATTAATATGGTGACAAAAAAAAACTATATATGTACTAAAACCTCATTGTGGAACAGTAATTTGCAGCCACTGGGTGTATGTAATGAATAACCTGTTAAACTTCCTGCATGAAAAGATTATGAACAGATATTCACACTTAATTAATCTCAGTCTCCTCCATCATTGGCCTTACTGCAGTTTCTATGTAGTGAACACATGTATTCACAAGTGAGAACTGGTTCATTGAAAAGACACAGAGGGGGAACTAGGTTAGAGAGCTGAAGCCCCAGAAGGACTCCACTACACTCCACTCAATAAGAAAAGCCCTAAACGGATTTCTGTGAAGGAACTGCTCAGGGAGAACTGAACAGATTGATGGATACACGTTCTGCATGCTATTGCTGGTGGAACAGCAACACCAAAAGCTTCTCATCGACAATTACAGCAGAGAGAGCAGAGAGGGAGATAAGGCCAGGGGAGACGATGCATTTCAGGAAGATATTAGGTTTGGGCAGGAGAAAAATATATCCACACAGCCTTATTCAGTCTGTTTCCAGCACAGTGTGTCAAGAATGCTTAGCAGTATTATATGAGTGTGTGCAATTCAAATCCTCTCATTGTATTTCTGCAGATTCAATACGTTTCAAGGTCACCCATAGTCACCTGTAATTGATTATTACAAGCAAGCAGCACCAGACTGATAAGCTTCTTTCACCATCTTAACGCTGAGCCTATTTAACAAAGACTGTATTCATCTCCACTGTTGACTGTCGACAAAGGAGGTGTAGCCTGTTGTTAGCACAGGGCCAAGCAATATGATGACCGACATCTATGATGCAATCTCAAGTCACAGATAATGGAACGCGCTGATAAGATGGCAGAGGCATTTATGCCCTTAAGACAACAATGCATTACACATCCGCAGTTCACTTCAGCATGGTCAATCGAGCATTATATGGCGCAAGGCATGTGTACATTTAGCCTGAGGAGAATCAGGTGGCACGATGGTTGAGAGGGTTCAACACGTAAGATTAGACATAAAGCAGCTGCACTTCTGTTCTTATGATATAAAAGACAATATCAGGAAAAAGGTTCTCTAGCTCCACTGCTAAACTGTGTAATCTAACATTGTAGGACACAATCACCTGTAGGAGAATAGGCTGTGAGACGAGCCACCTCACAATTCAAAGGGACACGAGGCTTCAACAACACATCACAGGTACTTTTCAATGCATATGGTGATTTGATAAGAAATCTCTCTCTCCTTTCTCCTTTCCACCACTACTGTGTCACACACAGCGGGAAGCGTGTGGCTTGGCAGAACTTTTGAAGTCTCACTTGGACGTGCGGCAAAGGAAAGGGTTGCAGGTGTTGATTAGATGTCAGCTTCACTTTGGGAGATAAGTTGCTGTGTGAACAGGCCATTCTTGATTTTCAAGGGCACAGGGTGTATTTGAGCGGCTGCCAGAGGTCCGCCTTAATGCTGACGTTCACACTGAAAACAACCAATAGGAGATGGATACTGTAGTTTTTGTGGAAGCTTCTTTAACACAGAGAACATTGTAAAATAACTTAATAGCTTAATCATTTTGTCCAATACTAATGTGCAGAGTATTATGTAGAAGATATAAGGCATTAAATTATGTGTGCTTATCAAATTAATTACCTCTCACCAGATTAGTAGATCGTAATCTTGCTGTTTTTTGTTTTATTCATTAATTTTACTTCTGCACACGATGACAACACCTTGTGTCATTAAAGAAAAAATACAGCTTTTAATGATCAGTTACTCAAAACTCATCTACACGTCTGTGTTATTTGTATATGTTAAAATAGAAACATCAAACTCATTAACGTATGTATTTTGATATTCATATATTTACCTACAGTATATTGATTATATGGAAAATACAGAAGGAAAAAAAACTCAATCCTTGCTACTTTTTTATAAGAATATTCATTTCGCTAGAGGCAGTAGTACCTGGTGAAGACTGCAAAAAATCACTTGAACATGAACCTTCACATTCTACAACGTGCTGTGGGACTTGAGCCCAGTAACCCATCATTCAGTATCAAAACAATGCAAGTGCTGATGATGTGGTTGCTAAGCAACTCTAACTACTTGATTATTTATTGAATAAAAGGAGGTATGCCTTGTGTTTGGGTATGTATGAGGGATATGCTGATCATTATTTTTCATATTTTGGCCATTCTTTCTCTCAAGAGAAGAGACCATGTGACAGCAGCGTTCCTCTACTTATCAATGTGATGCGCTGCAGGGTTGAGAGCTCAAGGCCACATTGAAAAGTAGTGAAAGAGTTTGTGTGCGTGTGGGCGTGTGACCATGTATGCTTAGTTTATCTTTTGGACAAATAGCTTACATACATAGTTCAGTTAGAAAACAGCCCTGAAACTGATAAACATCGCTTGAATGGTCGAAAGTCAATCACTGTGGTTTAAAAGTTGTTGTTGTTGTAGTTGACCCAAACAAATTGAAAACGGACTCTGGCCTGTCAAATTAGTGCTGACTGAATCCTCCTTACATGCCAGTTCCATTTCTGGAGGCAGCAACATTATTAGACATTGCCCATGTCCTAAGTCCCTACATTGCAACCGGGTTAGGAGAAATGTAGGTCATCATAGAAAACCCACCTCCAAACCCCCCTCCAGCTCAAATCCAACCGACATCTTTGAGGTAAGAGAAGTCTCGGGCTGCACACTAATCCTTCCGGTCATACTGAGTTTCAAATTCAATCTCGGTTTTCTCATTATAGGTTTTACAGATACTGAGACCCCATATTGGTCAAGAGATAGTTCAGCTAATCTGATAGGGTTCTGTAGTAGGCCTGTAGAAACCAATGATCCTGGATCCATGGGTTTGGGATATTACCAGCCCAGAGCAGGTAGTGAAAACTCAAGAGGCAAGACAGAGGGCTAAGGCCAAGCATGGTGAATGTAACCTTACTCATTGTTATTTGTTTGGATAGCCAAGAAACGTGCCCCAAATATCTGAAAGGGTGATTCAGTGGTTTGTTTGTCGAGAAGCTGAACTGAAAAGGTGAACAAATTTACAGTTATGTATGGAAGCGGCAAACAGAAATCGCATTGCACTGATGTACCCTAAAGCAAAGTTTACTGAATGTCATGAAAAATAATTTGCTGAAGCTGGCACAAAAAAAGTCATACAGCAAATGTAACCTGTGGCATGTGCTCCAGGGACAGAAAAACTGTTTATAAATGACTAAAAATACACTATTAGGCACATGAATTATACAGACCTACCTGCTTACTCATACAGTATATATGCCTTTTCAATATCGCAGTGCTGTCTGTTGTTTCATGTCATTCTGATGAAGCCCTGTTCTTTCTTTGCACTGTGGATTTCTTTATTCCAGTGAGATAGCTTTAGATGTTTAGCGAGAGTCACAGTAATTGTGTGCCTGTGTGACAAGAATCTAATTCCATCTCATAACAGACTAAAATCCTTCTCATTGGGGTGAGCAGTAAGATCAATACTGTTGACATGGTAGAAAATAGGTCAGGATGTGTCTGAGTCAAAGCAGCACAGGGAGTCAACATATCCAGTTCACTGCCGTCTTCGGAGACTACAGCCTTACAACAAAGTGGGCCTGAAAGTGGTGTGTTTGGACAAAACCCAAGCAGAAAAACAGTGACTAATAAAATGTTGACAGGCACAAACCTCTAACTACACAACCATGGATAATGCAATATGTCTGGCCAGTGTTAGTAATGTTTGTTAACCCACATGGGCTGTATCCCATCACCATAGGCACTTTATCACACCGACGCACACACAAGCCACATCTGTGTGAATCATGCACACAGTGGTGGGAAAATTACCTTGGAAAACTGCTCTGAAGTTTTGCTGTGCAACTCAGTTTTATTAGTTTTTTTTTTTTTTATTTATTTATTTATTTATTTTTGACATATTAAAAGTCGCTAAAGTGCTTTATTTGTATTCTCGTTGTTTTTATATTCTCTGGGACTATCGGGTTGTTGGTTCTGTGAATGGTTTCTCTTTTCTTTTCCCTGTTCAAGCTGTTCATGGCTCATCTCCAGCAGGGTTCTGACCCATTTAGACTGTTTTTATGTAAGTTGAGTTCAAGGGGGAGGTATGATGCACATCGGTAGGATGTTGAGCCCAGGCTGACAGGCCCAATTTCTCCTGGAATATAACAAGTAAAAAATCTAGTTTTCAGCTGGAGTTGATTTACATTATGTCCCAGACTGTAAGAAGCAAAAAGTTGTGTATCACAGTTAACAATTTGGCACCGTGCCACCAGGCATTAGACCTTGCAGTGGACCTGTGTGGGCAGATGTGCTGCTCTGATTTGGCTGTAAGCTCGCTGTGATAATCCAGTCTGTGGGGTGGAGATTGAACATGGAAACAGATCAGAGATTTCTCGGTGTAGATCATGCAGATACTTGAGAAGAACATATAAAAAGTGAGTGCAGATTAAACTCTCTCAGGAATATGCACTGTTCTCGGAGAGGTGTTAAAAGGTCTATAGCATTTTTATTTTAGAGTTTTTAGTTTTAAAGAAAAAAACTGATTGGCCATCCAAATCCACAGGAGTTTCCTTATATTCATTTCAAAAAGTTTATCAGTGCAGGGTGTGTGAACTCTTGTGTTTTTGGATGGTGTTTGATTGAATGTTTTGAAAGTTTTTGTTTAAGCATGATGTTCTTTACCTCTATGGTGAGAATTTCTTAGATTCACAAATATTTTAAACCTTTTAAAAATAGTTTACAATGATGCTAAAAATGAATCCATTCCTAATATTTACAGTTCATAGAATAAGAATAAAAGGTTAATTTGCAGTATATTTCCCTCCTTGTTCTATAACATGTTATTTGTAAATTGCAATTTATTGTAATATAAAATAATTCATACCACCCCCTAAATAAAGCTGCTGGGCTGTGAACCACTATTTTTATTGTTCCACACATTCCCCTCGTACTCATCTAATACTCCTTGTCCCCCTCCTGTCCAACCTGTTTGTGCTGAGTGAAGTTAAAATCATGAAAGCTGATTTATCTCTAAGAAGATGGCTTGCTGATTAAAGGTGGCTTTTAAGACAATCCTATGCTGACATTCAGCTATATTGAGGGGTAATACTGTTTATAAGCTTCCTGACAGACAGGTGCTCTCTCTGGCTGGGGGATCATGCTTAAACACATGCACACACAGCATTAAGACCCAGAGGTCCATGGTTTAGGTCTAGGCTATGGGTGGACATTGAATAGCACTCCTGGCACGCTTAAGTGCACAGCAATGGATTAGTGGTTAGCCCAGCAGTACCCCTTTATTATGCACTTTGTGGTGACAACCTAAGCACAACTCCATTATAATTGACTTCTTGTTATACCAAGCAAACTCACACTCCTATGATGTTGCCTGTGAATAACCTGAAGCATGGCCAAGTCACATGGCATATCAGTCTTCCATTAGACAGATACATACCTGCTGCTCCCCAGACTTTATTATCGCTACATGGTCTTTGGGTCTCCCAAATGGCAGTTATCTCACCATGTTCACAGGTAATTCAGCATAAGTTCCATTAGTCTCTTGGTAGAATACTGTAATATTAGCTGATGGCCTCTGGTCTCTTGTTAGTTCCCAGGCCACAGTAACGACAAATTGGAGTAGACACTGAATCAAATTTCAGATAAAGACGAAGCATCATTTTATTCTGGGTTTATTACCACAGTAGAGTACAGTGTTTTCTGCCTGTCTGAGGCATGGACACTTGCCATTTGAATTAAATACATACATACATGCATTTTTTGTACACTTGTTGAATACTGTGATGGACTTAGTAGGGTTGATGATCATCCAATCAAGCATTTCTGATTAGTAAATATACAACATTGTCTACTCTTGCTGGGCTACTGATGCCTGATAGTCATGGTTTTACATCAGTATTGACTGCTTAACAACTTGTCTTTGCACAGAGCTTTAAATTAAATTGACACAATGTTTACACAATGTTCATATTGTGTCCTCTGCATTAGATCCTTAAACACAACATAGCCTGAAAGCAATGCTGTGCAAGTTTTTCTTAAGCTGGTTTGAAGTTTTATCTTTGTTTAGGTGGAAACATTTGACAGAAGTGGTAAGCTTTTGAAAATAATGTGTTTCTTCATAAATAAAGTGATTTATGAAGATAAAGATTAATACACAAGACATTAAGTTTCATTGGTTCAAAGTTATGTTCCCCTCATAGACGTCTCAGCAAAAATAATGCTGAACAGAAATTGTATTTGGAAACATCCCTAGTCCCCATAAATCACTACATAATTCCAATAAGTGGGTGTGATTGCCATTCATAGAGACTGGATCAGGATACAAGATTGGCAACTGCAATATTATGGCTCTAATTTAGTCTAGCTATTCATACCAGGCATCTCGAGTCATTACACATGATGAAATTTTATATGTCAGGCCATATCATATTACAGATGCATTTTGGTTTATTTTTCTCACTTTAGGTTCTAAACGTACAGTGCAAGTGAAGTCTTACCAAAAGCCTTCTTTCAATATGCCAATCACTGCTGAGCAATCAAGTTGCCTATTTGTGAAGTGATTACAATCACCCAGCTATTCCCTGCATAAAAATCCATGTCAAAAGAATTTAGATGTCTGGCCATCACTGGAGGGTGGTTCCTGCGGTGTGTGTTGCTCATCTGTGTGATTGATGATAGGGCCTTGCTCTCTGTGGTCTATGACAGGGCCTCAGTGGCCTAGTCCCATAGCAACAACTCAAATGTGACAACCAGACCAACTGGCAGACACTGGCCAAGGTGAGAGCAGGACAGATGGGAGGCCTCTCTCCAGAGTATCTGCTGCAAAGCAAAACCAAACAAACTACTTAAGGATTTGCTTTAGATTCAGCTCCCTTCTCATCTTGCAGGTGTGGCCCTCTTCTGGAACCTTCAACAGGCCTTTTTCCATTTACGTCTTGACACTAGCGTTCTTCATGCTCCCATGCTGCTCTGAGCCCCAGGTTTTGCAAGGTTAATCAGTCTGGTTGGTTGTATATTCCAGGATGCATCTGTAATCTCATGGAATTGACCATATATCACACCCAGACTGCTAGGGAAAGCAAGAGCACAGGCTCTCTCAATAACACAGACCGTGGATGTATAATGCGTTTGGACAGACAACAATCTCCAGTGAATTGCTGTCAAACTTTACAACAATGAAGAGGGGTGCGGGTGGAACTCGTGAGCCACCTAAGGGGGACGGCAGCGCTCACACCACCAGTCAACCAGGCACAGCTCCTCGTCTTCACGCCTGAATGGCATCCTAAACATGGCTGTGCTGACCTTGCGAGCAGCCATTAAACACCTGGAGGAATTCTCCCCATCTAATTACATTTGCCACTGCCAACCCTTCAGTGAAAACAGGGACCGTTCCCCATAGTGATGTTTCAGAAAAAAGTGAATGGTGTCAGGGTAATTTTGAACTATTCTGTGAGGCAGAGCACATCATTTAGATAATGCAGCATTTTCTAGAGTCATAACAGGCATTACATATGCAAAAATAACAATGACATTCAGAGTGTTTGAGAATGGTCTAAACAATAGTTCTCTTTGCTAAGGTAACATTAATACATTGTTATATGTTATCTTCACAAGTGGTGTATAAAACACCCAGTAAAATGGGTAGAAAAGGTTAAGTTGGATAAGGTCTTTTACATTTTATAGTGTTCCTGTAAATAGTTTCATTTTCCGGCTATCATGTTGGGATTGATAAAAGTTGAAATTATCAAAGCTTGGTATTTAGATGTATCAAATCAAACATGATATATTATTTGAAAATTGGTGTTCATCTACCCACATTTAATGTTTCTTTTTGATTACACAATCAAAACAGAAGACCCTGTTCATCTGGAGCCATGCTGAGAAAACTGCAGCCAGTCTGACAGTGGTGGAGCAATTCCAAATAGGTCTCATGGTTGAGTGAACGAAAGGCGTCTGTAATAGCACTCCACTGTAGATAGACAGGATGCTTAGTAGAGTGAGGTGGGTAAGGAGGGTGGTGGTATTTTGATATCATTGAAAAGCTCAACCATGACTTCTCAAAGCAATTACTATACTGTCATTGTTGAAAATGGGGTGTCAAATTCAGATCACTAAAAAGAATGCCACTACACCCAGACTTGACAGCAATAAAAATACCTTCTATTGTTAACATGTAGTTTGACCGATGCCTTATGCATTTCTTGACACAGTCACAAGATAAATTAGCCCAGATGAGCAAAAACACTACAGAATGTGAAAGTTGTATTATTTTGCTGTATGAAGAAAACATAAAAATTCCCCTATATTCACTTTCTCAGACTCACAGATCCATTTAATGTAATTTTCAAATTATTAGGATAGGCTAATCAAACTACTCTTGAGTTAGTAAAGGACAGTCACTTTATTACACTGTCAATTGGCCCTTGTTCAACTCCATCTTTTGCGTGACGTAGGATTTTAACCTCTCACCAGAGTGGCAACTATACAGCGTATTGGGGGCAGATGAATAAAAACACCCCGAGTACATTGTAAGGTTATCTATTCCAATAGCACTGCAATAAGCACTGATTTTTGTAACACGTATGATGTTCAGTATGTGTTCAAACTGAGTCATAGAGGTGTTGATTCAACCCTGGAATCTTTTAAGCTCCAGTATCGTTCGTGTTGGTGTGGTATTAGATTGCATTACAATGTAATATTTCTCCCTCGCCTACGTTCATCACACATCTACTGCTCTTTACTTTAACACCACCTATCTACTCACTTCTACTTTTTGTGGCTGTGTGTCAAACAGCTAACTGTTGGTAGTTGTCTGTTCATTTTTTCGGCATATATTTGCATATGAGATGTCATGTTAATTTTATATACTTTAGAAAATACCACACTCGAATCACTCAGGTTTTAGAAGCAGTGTTTCCGTGGAAAAATATGATGAGCTAGGTTTGATTTTTAAAATGTATTTGTAATCAGCTATTTAAATTTCCACTCGGTAAGAGCAACAGGAGAAATTGGCCAGGTATGTCTACAGGGACCGAAAAAAGGGCGTCGTCTACATAACACTAAGTATATCTTTGGCTTGTTGTGTATTGGTTACAACTCCTGTATGATCACTCAGTGTATGTAATGACACCAAGCGTTTTAAAGATAGAGATCAAAATAATCTTTTTCATCCCGCCTGTCAACAGGCTGTAGCGTTGTTGCCGGAGAAGTCAATATTTCAACTTGGTATCTTTCTTTAATCTCTGACATATCATAGTCACTTTATAATTGAGTATAGTAGATATATTACTTACTGTACTGTCCCTTTAAAGTTTTTGCTGCCAGTAGAGTCACATGGCACATTAGCACTGCACAACTGGCCCTATCTTGCCCTATAGAATTCCCCTTGATACATTTCTCCACAAAATAACTAATTCATGACACTGTACAGCTGTACATGTCTCTGTTATGTAGGTTTTGTTTTGCAGTTCACTCGCGATTGCCCCTAATTTAGTGTGTGTAGGTCGAGAGCCTGCCCTGAATTCTGCTTCTCAACCAAAGCGGGAAGCCTTACACAAGTGTGCCCAATTTGCCAGCCTGAAAAGGCTATTTGGGTTTAAATCAGTGTATGTGGCATCCTCTTGTGAGGAACACAAGTTAAAATGATTTCTATCATCATCAGGGACAACTGATCAGCGTTTCAGCTTTCAGTTATTTTTATTTTTCATCTAGGTGTGCTACTTGTGCATGGAATATAGACTTGCTGGTAATGCTGGTATGTTTATTTAATTAAAGATTGATCAATGTGCAACTCTACAAGGGTAAGTTTGTTATTAGTAATGATAGTGTTGATACATTTGTTGACTATATTTATGTAGTAAATTACACAGGTAAGAACACTTAGTTTTCCTCTTAACTGCTTAACTCTCCGGCTTTGTGACCTACATGTACTGTGACAGTGGAATAAAAAATAAAAACAAATGTTTCTTAATTTGTGTTGTACAGTATATGAACACGGAAAACAAGCTTCACACTTGGGATATAGGGGAATATGAGAAGCAAGCTCATGGAAAAAAAACTGTGCCAGTTATTGCCCACGTAAATTATTCAAAAAGCTGATTTTATGGCCATGTTTCCCTCATTTCTATAAATATAATAATATAGTTAGTGACATTTTTTTTCACTTAGAGTTTAGATTTCTCTAAACCCATGTTTCTACACCACCCAGATTCCCTCTGCCCAGGTATACATACATATACAATACATACAATTTGAATTATTCATTATTTATAGTGCCTGCTCTGATTGGCTGAAAGTGCAATCTCTATGTTCACCTGCAGCCAATCAGAATATGACCAAATGAGCCAAACAGTTTTAGCACTGCTTGCTCTTGAGGTAGAGAAAGAGCTTAGGAATTTAAGAGCACAGGATGACCTTCACCATCACCCAAATTCTCCCCAAAGCTCATTATTCTTGTTTTCTATAATGCCATCTCTTTAAATTATAAAAGAACAATTAACTCCAGACAATTCAATACAAACTGAAAAAGTCAGTTCACTTTAAGAGTGATCTCATCGGAGTGGGAGAAAGGGCAAAACTTACAACACTGCACTCAACACAGATTGCTAAATATAAGCAATTGAGCCCTCATGCTATGAAGTGTAATATTTTACAACACAGCCTGCTTTAAGGATTCACCTCATACACATGTAAGCTTAAAGGTCAACATGATTCCCTGTTTTAATATCACTTTTACTTATAAGTATGTTTTCCGTAAAGTGACATTTAGTAGACAAAAATAGACGGCAATGGAAAAAATTGTAAAATCGTTATGTGAAGTCTCAGAATATAAAAATAAAACATGCACTGCAGCAGTTTTACACAAGGAGGGAACACTCCATAAGTCAACAAACCTGCAGCAACAGCTAGCCATAGCCAGGATGTAGCAGAAGTATCTGTAGTGCTGTGAAAATGACCTATAACATATTACAACATATTATTTCCACATTATCCATGAACCAAATGGACAATAAATTGGACTGGGTCAGACTTTATGTTAATTGTTAGATATTTCCAACAAGTGTAGTCTGAGCTAATATGTTTTTCAGCATTTGTATTATTATGGAAATGCTGTATTTTATGAATTATTAATGATTAACCAATCAAGTGACAGACATTTGATGAAGAACATTTCTTAAAATGTGCTTTCTTAGTTAAAACCACAAATGCAAGAATTGGAGAAAGATGTGATATGTGGCTTATGACAGTGAATTTGTCCTACAGTCAAAATGACTCATGTGATTTGGAGTTATTCACCCTCTAAGGAGACTACCAAAGGGGATATGACCAATTCACTTGCAATTTGGAGTTACTGATGCATTGATGTAAAACAGCATTTTCCCTGAAGATAGGCCTTCATCATACCTCAGTCTCTACAGAAAAATAGTATGAGTAACGAGGATGGATGAGGAGTCATGCCCTTACTTAGTCTTTTCTTATGACTATTGCTTTTTTTTAAGTGCATAAATAATAATTTATAACCAAATAAATATCATGTTTTGTTAGACCTTATAAGACATGAAAGTATCAGCATACCATGACTCTTAACTCTTGCACTAATTGCTAGTGAACACTGTATATTTTGTCCATTGTTTGCTCAGACATTTCAGGGTTCTGATTACTGCCAAATTGGTGGTTTGTTTGTGCTTCCCTGTGTCCCTGATAGGGCCGCAAGATGATAAATGCTTCTCAAGTTTTGTGGATGTAAACAGTTCACTGACTGACACGAGCAGAGCCCTGTGAGATGTAAGGCTGTGTTTTCTGCCAATTTCACCACTTTAATGTATTTCAGCTGGACAAGCACTGATTCTTGTTGGTCCTCCAGCCGTCTAACTTATATGCTGTCGTAAAAGAAATACAGAAATGGTTTGAATCTGGTGTCTAGATGCTTGTGTAAAGATGTTGGCATGTGCACTTGCACTTGGAATGAATCATAATCATGGATGATGAAGGTTAATCTATCTAAATAAAGGTTAAAGTAAATGCAATCATCAGTAAACACTAATATTGGTATCTAGGAAAATGCCTTTCAGAAATTAAGGAACCTTAAGGATGCAGAGTCACCCGCCACACAGCTTGCAAGAGGGAGATAATGGAGGTGCTAATTCATTCATTCATTCAAAATCTTGACCTTTATTCGAACTGCCACATTACCATATGCTGATATCAACCATCCCAAACATGACCTTATGTTGGTAAATATTTGCAATGGAACTGAGATTGTTTTAAAAGTCGATGGTTAAAGATGGGAGAATATTGCACAATGATGATTAAAACTTTAGGTTTGCTTGGATAGCTTGTAAAATGTCCAAAGAAGTGACTTTTATGAGGATTTGTTTCTTGAGGCCAGGTTGTGTTTGTGAGTAAAGGCTGATCACCCTTCCAGGTGTCATAAAGGCTGAATGGACCAATGGCTTTGTGGAATGACATAGTAGTCATTTCCCGGCACTCCCCAGTGGTCAGTGACTCTGCTTCATCATTGTTCCACGCCATTGTGCAGGTCTTTATAGGCCCAGCTGCCACCTGTCCTCCATACAGTTATCCAGCATGGAAATGGCAGTTTTACTTAGTTAGAGCTCCAAATGACAAGTGTATAACAAGCTGTTTGAAACACAACACTCACAACACAAAATGCTTTTAAACTACTCTCAGTTTATTTATAGCATTGGTCTCAAGCAGGTGCTGTTATATTTGGCGTAGGAAATGTGACATTACAGTAGATTGACTCGATACTCGGTTCATACTACTTGAGTGGTATCCCTCCAGCTTAGCCATTAGCTTAGTCTTAATTTAATGCAAAATGAACCACGCTCAACACCCTCCCTGTGTGCAACCATAGCCTGCATATTAACTGCTGAGTTAAACTAGACATTTACAGAAAAGGGCAAGACATTTGTATTAATGGGTAATTGACATCACATTAGTTTTATGCAGAATGTAACACCCACCTAGTCAATAATCACTTATCTTTGCTATAGCTCCGCACTAAAATATAAAAAGGGCTTGATTTTTTTTTTCTTTAAAATTTTTGGTCAATAATATGGTTATCTCCAGGGTTCCTATTGTGACTGTCTTCATGCATGTATGTATTTTTACATTGATCTAGCTGATTTCTGGAACTTTTGCATTTTGGGCCAACACATTTAAGTTTACTTTTTTAATTTACTGGGAGAAACAAAATAATAAATAATATTTTCATAATAAATATGATTAGTAATGAATTAATTAGCCTTGACACATTACAAACTTTGCAGAGGTGCCGATATTTGTTGAAATAGATCTACAGAAAGGTGCTTCTCAAACTTGTGCATCACAGATTTTAATGTATCTGGTTTTTATTTCACAATTAGAAACATTGTTGAGTGGAAAACCACTCAACAGCGTGTAGGTTTCACAGTGTTGAAAAATTGCTAATTATGTAAGCATATAGCATGGTAAAACTCATCTGGCACTGGAAACCATGCTGCTTTAGTAGTCCTCCAGCAGAGCAAAATGTTTGCCTCTTCATGTACTTTGTATACTATGATCCAAACTGCATTTTCTCTCTCTTGCTGCTTATGTCAGCATGTGATTATATTGTTGTCATCATAGTTTTTTTTTTATTCAGAAGCCAATTAGAACAACCTCACCTACTGATTTGATTCTTTGAAGATGAAGCTCCACACAAAGACATCTGGACATAACTTTCACATGCTGAAGCCTTGTAGGACACCCTACTAATACTCAAAATACTTGGAGTGGATGTTATAAAACTGAAGTTTGCTCTTATTGTGGGGTTTTTTGGTAGAAACTTGTTCAACATTGTTGCACTTTGTCATGGCTGCTGCTACATTACTACACTACGTGCTTTATTAAATGCAGCAGTGATTCAAATGTTACAAAAATGATTATGGACAATTTGAAAGATCCTTTTTTTATATAAATTGTTTAATTAACGTATTTCCCAGTAAACCCACACTTTTTCTCAAGAATGAGATCATTGTGCTGTCAGATTAATTACAAGATGTAACTGTGAGATTTGTGGATGTAGCATAGACAGGCCTCTGATATTCAGTTAGTAGAATGTTTTCATACCATGTGCAACTGTGAATCTGTTCTGTCCAGACCTCTGTGGGCCTGTTAGCTTGTTTATATGACTGGACCAGTGAAATGACCCAAATTAGGTTGTTAGAAGAATAGCTTTTATGTGCCAAAGTGCTCCCAATGGGGATGCATGAACGAATGCATGCACAGCTTTCAATCTGGGCAGTAGAAAGTTTTCCAATATTTCATCTGGTCTGTTAGATTTGCCAAGGGCTCATTGAGGGCTTGATTGCAACAAAGAAATGTGGGCAGACAAATATTGCATAAAATTAGGCTATAAACAGGTTTGATTTAGCCATACTACCATGTCCTGTATCTGGTATTTATTTTGGAAGTATCAAAAGATTAACAGTTGCAATGACGCAAGTTGCAATGACTCAAAGTCTCTAAGTCTGTTTATTCAAAATATCAACAAAATGTAAAGCAAGTATTTATTCAGAACCAAATGTAATCCGACGTCTGGGCCTTAGATGGCCCTTGCAAACATGACAGAAGCCTCAAAGCACAAAACATTTAATTTTTTCTTTTTTTTTCTTATCGTAATTACAGTTTTGAAAGTTAAATCCCAGTCGGTGTTTTATCTTCTGACTCCGAATAATTTTTCACTAAATGAATCTCTCTTCTCAGCGCACAGTTACAGGAATACTCTTAAGCCCTTCCAATGGAGAGACACTGTCAGACCATCAACGATAAATGATGAAATCCATATATTGAAACATTAGGAAACTATTCTCAATATTTAACTAAAGCAACATAACGTGTCCGTGGTTTCTGTAATTGCATATGTTCTGTGGATGGTTTTAATATAGAGTATAATGAATGTGCCAATTACATTTTCCCTATGAAATTATGACTCTGTAATTTGAAGTAACTAGGAGAGTCTACTCTATGGTTTACATGGGTTGGCACAGTAATAAGTCTCAAATGCTGACAGTGCATCAGCAGCAAAGCACTGTGGCCCTCAGAGAGCCATCAAGCAGAAAATGATAATTAATTAATCATGCAGTGTGAGGCAAACTCTGTTCTATTAGCCCTTTGCTAATTCTTTCCCCTCGGCTACCACACTAACCATAGAGACTGTGCCTCTCGAAAAAGGCCTGTTTACTCTGCAGCATTTTGGTTACTGCACTGACAGCTGGCTGGAAAATGTTCATAATCTGTAACATTTAAATTGTTTAGCCACAAAACTAAACAATCTGAAGACATGCCTGTTGCTTCTATAAACAGTAACTATGTTATTCTTGCAACACAACCCAGATGAATTGCCTCTTCTCTGCTAGTCCTTCCAAAAAACAATTGAGGATTTGCTTAAGGCTGATTCACACCCTTTTTAAAATCCTTGTGGGTTGTATCCTATCCTCTGTTCAGGCTGTTCTGCCAACACTATATTATCTTTACAGATTAATGTAACTTGCACTTTCCATATGCTGCCTAGTAATATACAGTTCTCTGTATTGTTCTGCTTTATAACTTTGTCCAAATGTGGTTCACATATTGCAAGAGGCAGTCACGCCCGACTGTCAAAGCCAGATTTTGCTGAATCAAGTCTCCTTTGCCTCTCAAGACCCTGGCTAATTTCATAAGTGTGAAATTGAAATTCAGCAGATTTTGATTCACAGGCCAACTGGTTGGTCTTTGCCTCTAGAGTCTGTGCTAACTGTAAGAGAAATATTCAGTTATTGGAACAAGCTCCTGTTAATGTTAATTGAATAAAGCTTTCTACCATTGTAGATGATACTGCTATTTGCCATTTAATCATGTAATTTGCTAATTTATCAAAGTGACTATATAATCACTGAATTAAAACACATCTGTACTAAATTCAATTTAAGTTCAGATTATGTTTTACTTGTACAAGTTTGCTTACTTTATTCTGTCAAACAGTCCCTATACAGCAATTATCACTTGAGCACACATTTGTTTCTGTTAGAGATGGGTATTGACCTCCATTTCTGCAATAATTAATGGTTACAAATAATGATTAATAATTTACATTCATCACTTTAGGTAACAGGTAGAGTTTGGCCAATTAAAGCTGAAACTTAACCTGTTTAAAATTACTTATTTACACAAATTAGTATTGTGCACTTGTTAGAAGATGTTTATATACAGAAATTAAAATGATCCTCCAGGCACCCAAGTTGCCGCGATGTGCGCAGGAAAGGTAAAGACAAATAAGCTGATTGCAGCTGTTACTCATTAATCGACTTTGTATGTGCAGATGTGCTTGTTTAGCCATAAACAAATGAGTCTAACTTAAATCATGAGTGAATGCAAAAATAAGATCTTTCCCTATCCACGAAAATTTCTACACTTTTAAGGACTGCAGTACTTTAAATGTCTGTGCCAGTAGATAATCGGCAGACCCCCCAAGGAGAAAGAAAGATGTTTGTGTGGTTGTGGGAGGGAACTGAACTTCAGTGTTTCAGGAACTGATTTCTCTTTTTGTGACAGCCTGAATATGTCAGAATTTAAAGTTGTGTTTTGACACCTTATTCCCATAATATTTCAACTGATAGATTCTAGTCTTGATTTAGCATATCTGCTAGACTATAATGTAACAATTTGAAGAGGGTGACAGAGAATCTAGTACTGGGGTCCAGGGGAGTCATTTTAAGACATGCAGGGGGGTGTGACGAAGCCCAATCAAGACAGGATTCCGAAAAACCCTTTAAAAGGGTTAAAAGTCTGATTAAAAATTTACAATGGACACAACAGCCTGTGGGCTTGAAGCTGTTTTGATCACATGCATACGTGTGCTATTTCAAATAACTTTGAACATAAATGCATAACCACGTTTTAACAGGGTGTGTTTTGGGCTGGCATATGTTCTTCTTGCCTAAAGTGATTACTATGGAAGTACAAAAGGTTTCTAGAAACCATACATGCGTACATGAATTTCATCGAACTGACACCTTTAAGTTCTTTGAACATCTGAAACACATCATCTCAATTACTGCAAAAGAAGACAGCAGCATGTGCTTTTATTTCAGCTCAGTGTCTCGCGAGGGCCATGAAAATTTCCATTTTGCTACAATCCATCTCATCCTTGCAGGTCTGTATGTATGGGTGTTTTATAGGCTTGCGGTCTGGCAAGGACAGAGGAATTAGCCTGATCCACATTCATTAACCTCCTTCTCATTCTCCAGAGCAAGAATGCTGTACAACTATCTGTCACCACAGCACAAAAATGATGAATTGGTAATCAGTTGAGAGCTGTCAAGATAGCCCCAAGAATGCAAAATTTACGTACTTGTTTGCCCTTGCATTTACCATTAGTAATCAAATCACTATTTATTGTTAGCTCAGTCAGATAATGTTTTATGACCCACTGTTGCCATTTATAGTAAAGGAGACAACAGTGGTGTCTTTACTGGCATCACTACCTTCTGAGGAGAGGTGGGAGGTAGCAATGTCTCTTTCAAATAATTAGACCTCCCTCTAAAGCTTATGTTTCTTGATTGTGATTCATTTTTAATCCTCCTCTTAAATTATTCATAATTTCCTTAATGAAAGTACACAACAAATCAATATGTGCAGCTGTTGTGAAAACTGAAAATAAACCTGCAGGTAAGAAGAAAATATTTAAAACTATATTTGGAACCTTTATGAAATTGCTGTAATTTACAGTGGAAAAAACCCAACAAAGTTAAGTTAAATATACTTTATTTAAAAATGTCAGACACCACCTTCCTACAGTAGGTTTATTGTCCAACCTGACCCCTCTGTGAGCAGGAGAATCCTGAGGGGGGATCAATACAGTGACAGCTGAGCTCCAGAAAATCCAGCCTATATCCTAATTAGAAGGTCGGTGTGTACCAAGAATTTCTCTCACTCAACTAATTGTGCTTTAAAGTTCAGACACAGTGAGTGGTTGGAAAGCAGAGTGCTTTGGAGGCCAGCCGATGGGTAGTCTACCAACCTGTTGTTAATGGATCATGTTTTAAAAGTTAATGAGAGCTGGAGTTAAAAGCAGCATTAGCTAAAGGCTAGGTGGAGTTGAGCTATGTGGATTAACTTTTCATTACCTCCTCATTAGGTGGGCCTGGGGATTAGAGAGACCCCTCTATGAAATGTAGCATGACAATATCCAAATGGGCCTGTGTAAAGCCAGTTTGGAAGAGGGAAAGTGGAGGAGTTAAAGTAAGTGATTGAGCTTTTAGCCTCTCACTCGCCTCACCACTGAGAATCCCTTTACAGTTAGGTTGACATCGTTTGCTCCCTATTAGCCAATAAGAAGGCTTGTAGGAGCAGGCAAGCCTACCTATTCCTGAAAACTAGATTGGGTCATTAAAAGTAGAAAAAAAAGGCCATTATAATTCTAACACTGAAGTTGCCATTTATTTGCATTGTGAAGTCCCTGGTGTAGTAGTTAAATGTCACTTACCAACTTTAATGAGAGGAAAGTTAGTGTAGCCACAGCTGATTATAGTATGTGCTGCAGCAAGTCCTCATCCAATGCTGTGTCCAAAAGAATCATCAACACTTCACAGTGAGAGACTAGCGGACAATCAGATCCAGACCTCCCCACATCTACCACAGCTATCACTACAATTTAATTACAGTCAATGAGAAAATAGAAAGCCACTCCACTTCATACTTGCTATAAGTGATTTGTAATCTGGTGTGCCAATAGGATGTACCATTAATAGCAGCATGTGCCTGACTGTGCGAGCATAAACAGGGCTCCTTATGTATTTTAGAGTTTGTTAAAACAATGTTACATGGGGAAATGGAAATTCATTTAACTGTTTTATTTGAGATAAATTCCAGAGGGCTTGCTAGAGAAGTACTCTGTGGTGTTGTCAATTAGGTGCCATTACCCAAGAACCAACCTAGGACTGAAGTTGGACTGGTTTCAGTGTTGGTGTAATCAGGTTGTTAATAGATAGGACATCATGCTGCCTTTTCTGGCATTCTCTTTTTATTAGGATCTCTTTAGGTCGACCTAATTTTGTATTGGCTCTGTTTATCCTAGTGTCCATTCAAATCAGATTTGACAGTGCTCACATCCTCTTTGGACTGGGCCTGTTTGTAGAGAATTCATTCATGCATGTTGCATTTAAGCAGGTTTTCCACTGCTCCAACTTTCTGGACTCAGTTCTAAAGGGATCTAAGATGACCTCCACCTCATGGTCAGATCCATCATATTCTGTTTTTTGTAGATACAAACATGACATGAAGGTGAGATGGATTTAGTGCTAAGTGAACCACAATGATTTATTCTAAACACAAGACTTCTGAATGTTGGCTAAAGAAATGTTGGAATATGCCTTTAAGCAAAAAGCACTCGATCAAAGAATCCAATGAATCTTCATTTTAATACATATTATTATTATTATTTATTATTATTGTTGTTTTTGTTGTTATTATTATTTATTATTATATTACCATTTTCATCTTTTTTGGCACATACACAATTCCTCATACACTCCCTTTGAGTTGTCCCTTCATGTGGCTTGTCAGACAAGTACATTGTGCAAAACAACCCATAGAGGTGTGAGTAGTTCTGAATTAATGATTTGATGCTGTATCAAATGAGTGAATTACAAGTGGATGGATAATTAAAGCAACATGATTTGACATTTACCATACTTTTTTATTTTATGATAACTAACATTAACACTGGCCTCACTGCTTGTGTTTAGCTTGTAGTGATAGTCCTGGCTTATTTCTGCTCTTACATTGTAATTCTGGTATTGACTGGAAAGGTAAAGAAACCATTGATGAGAAGTAAATTTCTACCACCCATGATACCATTATGCTAATTATATAATTAGCCCTGATACTTATCCTGTGATAATTAGATTAGGCATAGCAAAGTGTGATACCTTCTCTCATATAGCCATCCTTTTGCTTTCATTGTATTTCCTATAGCGACAAACAAATTCTTTTAAAATGCTGCTAATACTGGCCCCTGACAAGTTCCCCCTACCACTCGCTCACTGGGATAACACACATTCACTGTGACACCATTTCAGTGGCTGATTTCCCTTGCTGGCCAATTAAGGCGCAACACAAAGGAAGTTAGTTATAGTCACACCTTTTTTTCCTTGTAGCGAAATCATGAAACAAAGTGACCACACTCTACAAAACAATCTGTTTTTGTGACATTATGAATCCACCGGCATTTAAGCAGCAGGACACACCATGTCATTCCAGCAGCAGAGATAAATGCAGGTGAAAAAGACAGATTACTTCATAAGAAAAGATGGATTTCACTTTTTCGACAGAGGAACCGAAAGCATGAATTGTGTTTGCTAAATAAGGTGACTCACAAGGAGGTCTGATAGTTAATATTTCAAACTGTGAATGCCAATTATCGATCTTTTTGCATGTGGGTATTTATCATGCAATATAAACCCCAGGGTAATTAAATGCAAGTGCAATGCTTATGATGGCTATCATCAGTTTCTTTACCAGAGCGGTCAATCATCCTATTAAAGACCTTGCAGGAACTCTGTATGCTACGAGGCCAGTGGCAATGCACTGCCTCAGGCTAGCAGAACTAATTAGAAGGTTGCCCAGTGGAATTCTATCACCACCATGTCCAATTCACCCATCCCACTTTTGCTTTTCGTCCCAATTTTCATCTTAATTTCAACATGCTGTATGTCTCTGTTTCTCTTAATTCCCCCACCTCCCTCTCCAGGGCCATCCATCACATTTATTTGATACAGAGACTGAGGAATGTGATGCCACCTTACAAGTCTACTGGGAGCATTTCAAGTGAAGTTTTTGAATTCATGTTATTCTCCCAAGACTTGATGGATATGACAAAAATGTTTCATTTCCACCACTGTGAAGATTTGTTTTTATCACTTTAAGAATGCCCCACTGCCATCAGAAATACCTTTTAGGCCATTTTCCTCGTTTGTGTATATCACATAAATCTCACAAAAATCCTGTTGGCTCAAAACATAAGCCACTCTTTATATAGTCAGGAGAGAAATGTTCATTTCTTTGTATATGTTTTAACTAGGGCCACAACTAACAATTATTTTCAGTCTTCTTCAATCTTTTATTCTGAGTATTTGGTTAAGGAATTTAGCAGTTACTCTATCATGTCAGATAATAACAAATGTCTATCACTATTTCACACAAGTGAAGGTGAAATTTTCAAATAGTTTTTGTTTAGCATTTTTAGCAACTTTCAAAATTTGTATGGTACAAAACTGTTATACTTGGAACCAGACAATGACTTGAAAAATAACTGGAAATACATTTTCTGTCAAATAATCAATTATTGTAGTTTTATTTGTCTCTTTCTGTATCTTATATTATCACACAGTCTACACCAGCAACAGAAGTTATAAGAAAGATAATTGAATGCAAACCACCAAGACCAAAGGTCTTGAAAAAACATCCTCTTAATTCATTAAAAATTCACTAAATGATAAAATTAAGAGCTTGGAGATATGCTAATATACAGTATTACCTCAGTGTACACTAAAATAGAACCTTTAGTCATGATTTTTATGAGGTTGATGTTATCAATTAAAATATTAAGATTTTTGTCCCGGGGTGAACATCTGATGCAGTGGAGCGTGCCCATTATTTAAGCAGTTAAATATGAGAAGTAGTGCTATCAATAATATTAACACTGTTACATGGGTTAAATATACTACAACCTCCAGTGGATGTGCCATACACTGTCAATTAAAGAGCACTGGCAATTAGTTGAAACTGTTGTACTATAATCTTGCAACATATGTCTGTGCTACACAATGCTCTACTTGAATGGGTATTTTGCTGTGCACATAATTCTAATGCCTACATAATATACCTTCATTTGAAATCTGAACATGCTTTTGTTTCTTCATTATTTAAATATGAACATTGCACTAGCTTTTTACAGATAACCAACAATTCCTCCCATTCGTTCTCACTCTTTCAGAAACAGACACAGAAACAGCCATTTGCCTGCTCATGTGTATCTTGATCAGTGTTTGATCCACCCCCTAGCTTGGGCCCAGCCATCCTTCATTTGTACATGATGAATTACTGTCTCAGTTAGTCACATGTAAAATTAAAAACATTAAACAGAACACTGTTAGGATAATAATTACAGCCAAGGGTTCATTCACGCACAGATGTATTATTCATCTTTGAATCACTGTGTTACCTGAAAAGTTGTATCGTTCCATTGTTGCGTTGATCTGTAGAACTATTGCTTTATTGTGTAGATGTTTATGCTTCAAGTCTCCCATCTATTAGAGCCAAAACTCATATATTATGTGTTTGCCTTTGATTTGACAGACATGCAAACATCAAACAGACTGACAGATGTTGAAGCAGACAGACATAAAGACACATAGACCAAATCAGACAGAACTCTGACAGTGAGTAGAAAAAGTGAACGATAAAAAAAAGCTATATTTAGACTGTGTGACATGAGTTGTTTCTGTCAGTGTCAGTACTACAGGCATCCTCTGGGGTTTGGGGATGGTTCTATACACTGCCAAAGATGGATAATTGGTTATTTTGAGTAATTTTATGAACAAAGCTCAGCTGCTGCAGCTCAACCTCAAGTAAACAACACACCTTGGGAATAGCCTCTGTTCAGCCAACTCGTGTCTGTAGATTCCTGTCTGGATGCATGTTTTTGTCTGCTAGATGTAAAGGATAGGCCTGACCCTTTTAGCCCAGATGGAGCTATTTTGATTTTCTCTGATCTACACATCTCCACCAGTGGAAATGCAGTTTAGCAGAACAGCAATTAAAAGCATTTTACATAGTCAAACATGTTTTGTATTATAGTTAGGGTAAAACCATATCAACTCAATAATATGAGCAACTAAATGGAGTTAAAGTTATATGCTGATGAAAATGGGACACAAAATAAAGATACAATTCTGCATTTATCTACAAAAACACTTCACTTAATGTATGTGTAAAGGTTTGTGTACCAGTACCGTGACTCATTTTGGAAATTGTCACGTTTCCAAAACCTCATTGTTAAACTTGGTTTTTAGTTTTTTTTTTTTCTTCCCCGTTTATTTTCTTGGATTAGAAAGGCTTTCATACGTACAAGGCTTAGTGAGACAAACAAAGTTATTTTTATTAAGTAAAACATTGAAATCATCTGAGGAACTATTTGATTAATACATTGATTAATGTTTAAATTAATTGCACTGATTGAAGTGTCGAAGACAACTCAGGCTTAGATAGCAGGACAGGAGGAAACAGCAATTACCCCTCCCCCTTTCCCCTTCACGAGAAACTGGATTTCACATGAACATCTGTTAGCACAGCTGTTTCAATCATCTAGATCTTTGTATGATATTATCCACAGTGGATTCTCATCTAAAAGGTTCCATTGTTCTCTGTTGCTGTCCTTGGCAAAGTTTCCTTACTGTGAAGCCATTATCTCAAGTAATAACGAACTTGCTGTGGCTGTAGTCTTAACAGTGATCTCTTTATTACCTTGATGATAATCTGGGGGTAATGGTGAATGCACAGATCTAATAGTAATAAAACAGCTTAGCCATCACAAGATAGGCTTCATTCATCACTCCTACCACTAGGAAAAATGCTTTACAGTAAATTTAAGACACACTTAGATCCTTTAATTGTTAGTATTTTAATCTACGTGCTGCCATTTGGTGTAAACATGGGATCTAGGTGGTTTAATGCTGATTATATTGACTTTGTAAAACTTTATTTATTATTTAGACCTTAAAGGGAATGTCTATCTTTAACCTGAGTCAGCATTTATTTCTTAAAGCAAGGGAAAAAATCTTTGATATCTTATTATTAATTAAAACAGTCTTTGTTGTTTTGCAGTTCAAAATGGTCTGTGTATGTTTTAGCTGTTTGTTATCAGCACGAGAACAATAGCAAAGGACATTTTCTGTTTATTTCATTTTCTTAAGAAGATTCAGAAATTAGAGAGCACACTTGAATTCTCTCAGTATGGAAATATAAGTTGCCTGCGTGACTCTCTTGTGTTGGTAGAGCTTATGCTACTTCTTTTGAACAAATAACATTTAAAATGATTTGTAATCAACAATATTAGTATGGTGGTAGGAGTTAGTGACCTCCTGCTTTGCTTTGTTGATGAGAGGGTTGTTCTCACCAAATAGTTTTAAAAAGCCTGAAAATGATAATTTAAGCCTTTTTTTTTTCATTTTTTATTTATTTTGTTAGTAAAATAAAAAATGAAATAGTGACTTATTTTTTTCCATTTCTCTTGCTATCATTGTAGTGGTGAAATCAAATTGTTAAAATGTACACAGAACCGAAATGCATCCTGCGTGGTATTCAACATAATTAAATCAATAGATGTCTGGCAAAAGACCAGTGTCATTGCAGTGAGGGCAAATTTACACATGGGAAATCAATGGAAAAGAAGAGATGATAAATGTTTTACTGTTCATTTTAAAGTGTCAGTCCAATGGAGATGCACTTTTAAAGAATAGAACAAATGGTTAATGCCACAGTTTTGTCAGACCCCTTGAATTAAAACCGAAAGTCTGCTCACATCTTGAGTGTTTAGTTTTAAATTTTATTTGGTAATGCACAGAGGACACATTCCAAAAAAATGCATCATTGTTCTGTTATTTTTTAACATAACTGTGCTTTTTGTACAAACCAATAGGTTGTTTTCTGTTTTAGACTGAGCCATCTACTCTGACAACCATCTATTCTGTGTCTAACTGCATAGCCAAGTTGGGGTCATAGTGGCAACACTTCGAGCAGAGCAGCCAGGCATCCGTTTCTCACTGCAAATTTTTACACCTCTTACTGTGGGAACCCTAAGTTAGCTGTGCCTGGAGCACCTCCAAATGGAGGCATCCAGGGGAATTGTACCCGAGCCTGAACCACTTTTCATTCTGGCTCCTGTTTCTGTGGAGGAGTAACAGTTCAGAGGCCCTCCTGCCTTGCTAAAAGTCCTTACCTTATTATGCAGACTTAGGCCAGCTACCCTGTGGAGGAACATCTCGTCCTGCGTTTGTAGCCAAAGTCTATTTATTTAGGTCTCAAATCAAAAGTCTTGACTGGAGGTGGGGTCCAGAGTTCAGAGAAAGACTGACCAGTTAATCACAACCATTGCTTTGTGACTCTCAGACCTGAGCCAACTATATCAAAGTGTTGAATTTGTATCTCGAAGCCAAACTTTAGTTGTGATCGTAGGTGGAGTAAAAAAAAAAAAGGTTTGAACTGCAGGTTATTCTCACTGAGTCTGAGTCTGTTCTTTCATTGTAAAATGGCACATGGCCATCATCGGATAACATACAAGAGTTAAGAGTTCATTGTGTAAGCACTTAGTAATGCTGGAGGAAAGAGGTCAAATACAAAGCAAACAAATGATGCACTGCTGCATCATGAAAAAGGTAGATTTTTTAAAACTACAATAATGAATGAAGTGGAAAATAAAATGGATTCAGTTGCACATATTGGACTGCATAGTTGTCGGCTAGCAGTAGTATGGGGGGGGGGGGGGAATGGTGCCTGTGCCAGATACAGACCATTCATATGGCCTAATTTACTGCTGCTGATGTCCCCAACTGGCAGTCATTTTCTTGTAAAATTATTATATGATAACAAAGGAGACATTTGTTCTACGAGAAACTTATGTGATACTGTCATTATGTTAATTAGATGTGCCAGATATGCACTTAGTGTTCTGCAGTATTATTAGGGAGAAGCCAATTAAAGACAAAGAACAGTAACGATCATACATTCACCTGAGTCACTTGGTACTGTTACATCAACTGTTGATTGACTCAGTCTGCTCTAATGGTTAATTTTAAAAGTATATAATGGGTCATCAAGAGTGTAGAGTATTGAAAACTAAATTGCGAAATTATACACATACATTTTAGATATTTTCACCTCCAGCAGCATGTGATTGTCACTGTCACATCAATTCATCTGTAGCTACAGTACATCTGCAAAAACCTTGCAAAAGCAAAATTTCTTAAAGGACTATGGTATTGTATTTCGTAGCTGTAGTTAATAAACATCCCACCAATTTTAAATTACATTCAGTCAAATATATTTTTTTTAGTATAGTGAAAAATGTGTAGCTAACACAGATAACTTAGACTGAGAAGAAACTCTAAGCAGAAATGAAATTTAAATTCGGTGTTAGATACAGTCATGACTTTGGTATAGGGAGTTTAAATCCTCACTTATACAGTTACACTGGTCTTGATTATTAAAACATTCAGCTATTTCATATAAAAATAAGCTGTCTCTCCACTGCCTCTTACACCAACTCTATTTCTGCTCTGTCCATTTTCATTAACCGAAATATGTGATTGAATATTCCAGAGGGGTCATATCAATCATTCAATAACATTTCCATTTAGACATGTCTTTCCCATATCTATATTCCGTGAATGAAGTTTTTTTTTTCTGAGATACGATGAATATATATTCATATGAACATAACAAGCATGTGATTGAATTGACTGCTAGTGAACAGTAATTGCACAGTATACAATTACCTACAGTATGTGTGGCAATGCCAGTAAGTGTGTCAGTGTGCTACTAAAGTACAGTACACTTTTGCAGTACAATTGTTTATAGTATCTATATTATCACATCCTATTTTCATATACAATATACTAAAGACATCCAAACTATGAAAGAACATGTATGGAATTATGTAGGGTATATTTTATTAGGTGACTAAATTTCAGGCCACATTTACACTTCTACCCTAAATTCACAATGTCTTCCTTTCTGAGCTTTAAATCAGGCAAAACTAAATGACAAAATAATATATGCAGATTTTTCCAATTAAATTTGAAGAAGTATTCTTCATAAAATAGCAAATGATATGTCACTCTCATACCCATTCATTTGTAGCTATAGTGCAGCTTCCATGTAAAGCCTTCAGTAATAAAATAAAGTTTTAATTGTGAAAATATGATAATGCCAGTGTGTATACATAGCATATAATATTGTTCTATGTTGGTATCATTCACAGCTTCATTAAACTTGCACTCTATCAATTTTCTAATTTAATTTTCTGTCTCCTCCTTATTTATAACCAAAGCAAAGAGCAATTTTAAAAAGACCTGTGACATTTGCATAAATATCAAGTAAGTTATGTATCTAAAAAATCAACCATTTTAAATCTGGTAAAGTCAACATTTAAGTTAAGACTTGAAGTCAGCCTGTGTTTGTAATTACAATCTACTGCATGATGATATGTTAGTTCCTGTGTATTCCACAAACATGATTCTGCTGATCTTCAGATTTCCATCTTTAAATTCAAACGGTGTCCTCCCTGTCAATAATCTTACTGATATTAAGATCTATTGTACTTTGTACTTTGTTCATGAGTTTAGTGTACCTAATTGAACAGTGTCAACTTATCATTCAAAACCGTGCACTGTTTAGTTAATTTGCAAATATTTTTACTATGTCGGTTTTTCACTAAAACAAAGCATAATTTCACCTTAAATTGCAGAGAGTTAACACAGGTCATGCTCCCACCACAATCAAAGGCCTCTCCTGTGTGAGACAACAAGCATAACTTATTAGGTATTTTTTGTTTTCAGTACCAACTTCATTAACTCTCTGAACTACACTGATCAGCCCCAACATTAAAACCACCCAGCCTAATAATGTGTAAGTCTTCCACATGCTTCCACAAGAACTCTGACTTGTTGAGTCATGAACTCCAGAAGACCTCAGAAGGTGTCCTCTGGTATCTGGTACCAAAATATTGGCAGCTTTCAAGTCCTCTAAGCATTTGAGGTTGGGGCTCCATGAACTTTTTTCCAGCACATCCCACAGATGTTCAATCAGATTGAGCTCTGGAGACTTCGGAGGCTTGCTCCATCTCTTCCCTGCACATGCACACAGACATCCTTATAATATAAAAGAAAGCGTGATTCATCAGACCTTCTCCTTCCATTGCTCCATGGTTCAGTTTTGAAACTTATTTACCAACTGTAGGCACTTTTGGTGGTTCACTGAGGTCAGCATGGACACTCTGACAGGTCTACAGCTACGCAGCAAGCTGCCATAGTGTTATAAGACAATATGGCCTTCACTTCCCACGCGTGTCAATGAGCCTTGGATGCCCATGAACATGTCACTGGTTCAGTGGTTGTCCTTCCTTGTTCCACATTTGGTAGGTACTGTCCACTGCATACTGTAGCACTCCACAAGACTTGCAGTATTGGACATGATCTGACACAGTTGTCTAGCCTCCACAGTTGGGCTCTTGTCAAAGTCTCACATCCTTGCACATGAACTCACTGTTCACTTGCTGCCTGATATAGCCCTCTCCTTGACAGGTGCCACTGTAATGAGATAATGTTTAGTTAATATGTTTTTAATATTGTGACCGATTAGTGTATCTTGTATTTACTCTGCTTTTATATTTGATATGAAGTTATTTCTTGCAAAACAAGAGTGCATATGATAGTATAAGTGAATAGAGAGAGCCAACTGGACTGAAAAGAAAACTTTAGGATGGAATTTACAGAAGTGTTCAATCCAGTGGTGTAGACTACTAGACATGTCATTAGCAACAATTACTAATGAAATGGAAAATTATGCACTTGGCACAAAAACACTTTCAACTTGCACACACACATAAGCACACAAATTATACAAATACCATGAAAACTTGAGGGACGCATATTCCTGCTTTGTGCAATAAGAAGGTTGCCTTGTTAGTAATTATGACACTAATTCATTATGAGAGTGAATTAGAGCCTGGCCTCTGCTGCTGCCCAAATTCCAATCAGGGTGTAAATGAGGCATAAAAAAATGGGCCGAAGTCATTAATGGAAAGACTGTTCAGATGTGAATTCCGATACCTTCACATTACTAGGTTACTGCTATGTTGTGAAGTTCAAAAAACAGCTGAGATGCCGGTAATATGCCTCCAGTACATGCTGAAGTTATGCATTTACAGTAGGATATAACTGTTTCATGTCTTATACCTATCCCAATACCACAAATGTTAGTATGTGCCAATAATGAATCAATACCATCTTTTTTCCTCTCTTAAAAAATTAAGGTTTTGAACACACTTGTTGAGAAGATACCATGTGGTTACAATACTTGGACAGCTAAAAAGCATAAATACAGCACATAGAGCTATCTTAGCTTGAGAGTTCAGGGATGTCCGGCTATATCTCACTTACTAATTCATGTGAAAATACTCAAGCAGTTTTCTGAAGTAGTTTTCAAGTATTTAAACATGCAAAATTTAATATTTGTTGATTGACAGAATGATGTTAAAGTGAAAATTTTTGAAAAGACTATCAATGTTACTTGCAAATCCATACACAATAGGTTTGACTCTAAATCAACTCCTATATGAGGGCTGGCTAACCATGGTCCTCAAGAGCCACTACAGGAGGACATGCTATGTGAAACTCATACCAGGACAGACATGTAAATAACCAGACAAACTGTTCATATTAGTTGCTACTTCATACTGAGAAACCTAGTTAACTAAAGCTGCTTAGAAAAGTAGCAGGTGATACAAGATTTTAACAAAATATAATACAAAACAGTGACTCTGGGTTTTTGGGTAATTGTCTAACACAGTTTTGGCCTACATATTTTATAGTTTTCTTTTTTTTTTCGACACATTTTCAGCTCAAATTCTTTAACATGCCAGATATGCTTGGAACCAAATCAGCAATTTAGCTATACTCAGACTGTAATTAAATAAGGTACATGTCAGGGTCATATCCACTGACCACCCTGGGCTTTAGTTACATTACATCTGCCACTATTTTAAATTACACTTGTCAAGACATTGAAAATGCGATATGTAGTGCAGCTTGGCTGTAGGTACACCTAATAACTGAGGAAGAGACTATTGGCACTGGGACATGACCAGACATGTGTCACATGTGATGTATTGTGTGTCTGCTGAAGCCTCACCTTGTTGCCCCTTCAATTTCCAGTTAGGATAAATCCAGCTAGCACCCAAGAGGACTGTGGCCTTAAAAGAGACTATAAAGGAAACACTTGTGAAATATCCTAGAAACCACCCTTCTCATTTTTTTTCTATTGTTCTGCGTCAAGGGAAGCATCTTTATGGAACTCCTCTCGGCCATATTATGACAGCTAATTAAGAGGATGATGAGTGCTACATTGGTGTGATGTGACGGTGAAAAATTAAAGATGAAGAGATGAAACAGATTATGTTTCTATTAATATCGTTGTACTTTGCTCTTTCCACACCGCAGTCTCACATTTGACAATCAGAGGTCATTAAAAGGAAGAAAGAGGACCTCACAAACATTTGTTGAGTAAAATAAATAATTTTTCTACAATGTGTTCAATACAAAAAGGTATGATTTTGTAAAAACATATTGCAGTACAATGTGATCAGTGGTATTGTAAACATGAATGCAAGGTTGACATTGAAATATTAAGCATCATTCATTGTATATGAATCCAAGGTAAGAACATCATCATCTAGAACATCACCTAACAAAAATCAAGAGTTCTAAAAGATGCCTATGCTTGCTTTTTATATCAACTGCAGACACTGTTATGAGGTAAAAATATATTCAGCAGGGAGTCGATACAGACATAATTTGTGTTTACACAGCATGGTGATTTATTGACATTCAAAACATGTCTTGGAAACGTTATGTTACCATGGACGTTTTTGTTTTACAATTACATATCCGTTAGAGCTGTGTACTGTTGCTTTTATTACACATTTATGGCTTTTTCTCTTATTTTTTTGTTTTCATATTTTTCATAATCTTAAGAACAGCAAGAGCTACATGCCAGGTTCATATTATCAATTTATATTTTCATAAAATAGCAAACACAGTGTGGAGGAGAAAAAAAAAGTTTATACTTCTTTTATATGATTCGTATACTGTCACAGAAATACCAGGTGTATCAACCTCCAGTGCCTCTTAGACTGGAGGAAATTATATAAATTCAAATCTCTTTAAAATTGAGGTTGGCTGATAACTTGGTGGTTTTCTGGCCATTACAATTACAAGTGAAATCAGATATACTCTTCTTACATTCTTTGTGTGAAGCCACAGGGAGAGAAAAGACATCACAAAAGTAGTAATTTGCACACTTGATGAACTGTTAAGAGTAGTGTGGGACATCCATGGGGACATACTGTAGATGAAGAAAGCAATATTAAGTAGAAATTGGATTTAACAAACCATAAAAATGTTAATTATAGTTTATTCATTGCATAGCGATGATGTCTCTCTGTTGCAGTGTTAGATGCAAAAAAATCATACAATTTTGGTTAAAATAAAATATTTAAACATCTTCTTGAGTCTTTGGTGAATTCCTGAGTTGTATCCAACACCAATTTTACTTAACCAGTGCATTGTTTCAACATCCTCAAGATGGATTTAGCCAAAATGGACATTCACGGTGGATTCCCTGGATTTTCCTTCTCTGTCGAATAAGTATGCTGTAAACAATATGGAAGGCAGTGAGCTATGGTTTTAAGGTCTTCATCAGTGCACCGTTAGACACTGATAGAACTAGAAGAGACATCTGATCTGTTTTTGAGAGTTTTTGGGTCTTGATTAGAGACATCCAGTCCTTTCTGATTATTTAGAGGTGTTGCACAGTGTTAACTCTCACCTGTTACAGATTATAGGCTGTATACATATAGTGCTGTTGTATTAAAGCCCGTCTATCTACCAACTTGTAGACTTGTGTTCTGTCATCATTTTATATTGTGGAAATCAGTGTTAGTTAGCGGAGCTGATCTGAGCTGCTGCTTGACATTTAAAGCAGCAAACAGTCACGTCAGATTGCAGGAAAAGTTATCTAGTTACTTGATCATGGACTGTGCCAATCTCTTGCACATTAAAACAAAGGGCGTCCATTGGTCTGCATTTTTTTATTTGTGCTTTCAAACATTTTGGTCAGCGATCCCTGCCGGGTGGTATTTCGCAATCCTGACACAATTGGTGGTTGGCATCTATTTTAAATAGCTTCCTGGTGTTTTAGAGCACTGATGTGCTGATTAGTACTGTTCAGAGCCCCAAAGAGTTTTGACACTGAGGGGTCAAAACCGGTAGGGGGTCACTTGATTCATGTAGCCTCAAATTGTTCCAAGAGGGTGACTGAGATTCATTAAGAAAAGCAACATTTAGCAAGGAAAAACAACTATTTTCTAGCAAAACCAGGTCATTATCAGTAAAAAAAATTGCAAATTATAAAAACATGAGTAGTGAAAACACTACTTAACTAGCTTAGCTACAGTCAGTGAACATGTCAGTGTGGTTTTAATGCTACCCCGTGAGGTAACTTAGCAACGGTACCAATAAAGTTTATGCACAACACCTGATGTTGCGCAGAATGTTTCTTTTTTAAAGCCAAAATAGTTTCTTATAACTAACATTTTGTTCCTCTTTGACACCAAAGTTTCTATAGTGTCAGTTGTTGTCAGTCCCTAATTAACATTTGTTTTTTTAATTAACATTAGCATATTGCTTAAAGCACCTTTGTGTCCGTTTGTGTGGCTGTAGACTGTTAATCCTGTATACAATCCATTGTTTGAGATGCACTAGCTACTAATGATAATTTCAAATATTATATTGCATAAACTGACATTTCACTTTGGAATTTACACCCACATAATACTGCACTGATGAAACAAGAAACACTGGCTTAGAAAAGCTTTAAATGCTTTTTGTGCACAGTTCATCTGGATAAGGGTCTTTGCAATACTAAGATAAACTTTGAAAGTCACTTTGAATCAAAGCTGCCTCCAAATGTTATTTGAGGCTTGGCAGCAGAGTTCCCTGACAGGTTGTGCCCCTGCTGCCCTAGTTGCCGTTTGGCCCTCCTTTGCTCTGTATGGTGAAAGCACCACTCCGTACTGGCATGCCTGCAGAGAGGCTGTGTGTAGGGGGTGTGGGGTGGTGTTGCTGGTTATGTGTGTTGTGTGTGTGTGGGTTGGGAGGCCTTGGCCCGTAACCAATAAAACAGTAGTTGTGACTTGCACCAGCTCAAACAATTTCCTTTAAATAAATCATTTAAATAAAAGTCGATTGACTGATGACGGCCAAGGGGGGATAGAAATGTTCAGACTGCTGTGACTCCACATGTATTTCAAAGTCATATATTTTTGTTTTTAACTGAGCATTTTCCACCAGTGTAATTTATTCATTGCTTTAAAATATCTCACAAGTGACAAGTTGATGACCTTTCAAAGAGAAAATAATAAAATATGCCTTGAAAAAAAATGACAAAATAACCAGATCTGGCCTTGAAGGCTGGTGATTCATTCCAGTGACTAAAAGATATTTTCTAAATTCAGAACATACATTTTTTATTTGTTGACTGGTTATAACAGTCACTTAAATTGTAGCCACAAAATGCCATACTATATAATATTTTCAGCTCAACAATTGAAAACATATAATGGGTACCAACAAGCTTTGCACAACCTTTCAGCTACCAGGGCTACTACTCATATTCTCCAACTAAAATAAGAAGTCGTGCAGCAATACTGTTAGTGTATGTTAGACTGTGATATATCACCTTTTCAGCCATTGTTTCTGAAAGTCTGCTACAACTGTACTATAAAATTGGAATTTTATTGTTTTCTTGAATCACAGGGGCACAGTCACTCAGGGGGATGGATCGAGGGTGGGGAGTGGGTGAGGGTCTAGCTTGATTTTCTTCTTCTGACACTCTCAATGCACCCACACACAAAGACGGTGTGCTTGTCATGCGTGGGCGCTTGTTGACATGTCATCATGGAAATGCGCATTGGTAGCAGGAAGGCAGAGGATATATAAATGCTAGATAGTGCCAAGTCTTGTCTTTTTAGCCACCAGTCACAGATTCTCTTACATTTGCAATGTGTCTGAGCTCCATTCAGAAGACAGCATTGGTAATTGCTTGCCTTGTCAATTGCTTCATTTAAAGCCAATGGCATACACATAATAATTAGGTTATATGAATTTGTAATCACAATTCAAACTGTGAGGATATTTTTACCTTACATCTGAGGTTTGTGCAATCAGCATGCAAGCATGCATGGAAAGCCAGTGAGTTTGTGGGTTAAAATATTAATTATTTTTTGTAATTAACCTAATGTAACATGAACTGCTTCATTCCATGAATTAAATGAAACTGGTGAAGTTATGGTCATTAATTCAGGTTCTATAACAAAAATGTAAAGGTGAGGTTAAAATAAAAGTGAAATTTAATACTGAAAACTTTGGATAGTTAACACATTTATACATATTTAAAGACACTTGCTCACTCATGCACTGCTCACACACAGTAGTCGCATACAGGCACCGAGGAAGCACCTGCTGGGAATATCTCTGGGTCTGGACATGACCCTGTCAAGACTCTTCAGGAGATTAATTTCCCAGGCCTGTTTTCTTAGATAAGAATTGAGACGGAATTAGAATCGTGAGACGTGGAGAACAAATCTGAAAATGATATACATTTCAAAGGGATTAAATAAATCAGCACGTCAGTTCCTTCATTTGTCCTTTGTTTCAAGTTAATATTTTTTAAGAAAATAGATGGTTAGCCTTGTCAGAAGGTATGAAGTTGCTATAGGAATTTCCACTGTTGGGTATTGTCAATGCAAACGAAGCCATGGACTCAATGCAGTGGTAATCAAGCCAAAAAAATGACTGAGTAATTTATCCTCCAAAGTAATTTCAGTATTTATGGGATTCACCTTCAAAATGTAATGTGGCATGCAGGTAGAAAAAAACATAGAAAATGAGAAAGCCAGCACAAGAACGATAGTGAGGGAAAGGCAGAGAAAGAAGAAAGAGACGGGGAGGGAGAGAAATCCAAAGTGGGAGTCATAAAGTAAGTCATCTCTACAGTCTGCCATCCAGACAGGTCTCCTGTGACCTCCAGCACTGGTGCCCTATGTCCTTCACATCTGACAACGTTGGGAGGACACACTGAAAATATGGGCCCATCTCAGCCACATCCTATTTGAATGCACTTATTATGTCTCTGTCTGGATAAGAGCATCTGTTAAATGACTGAATAGTAAATTGTGTGCTGAGGACAGCAGAATAGCAGGGCAGATAAAGGAGCTTTGTCTTAGTTACATTTCAGCAGGTAGCAGCATGGCTTGTACTGCCAACAGGTTTTGGTACTGTGCAAGCCTAATGGTGGATGACTGAGGGGAGGAGAGGGAGTCACTGGGAGAAGAGATGCGATTTTCCACTTGTCCGGGCAGTTTTCTGTAAAATTCCAAACAAGTTGCAAGACACTTAGTTCAAAGAATGCACGGTCTAGATTTTGAAGTACGCATTATTTGTCAAATTGTGCCAAATATTATTCAGAAAAAGGAGGTTGTATGGCTGCCATCATGCCATCTTTATTTTTATTTAATTTTATTTAAACTTTATAATAGTAATAATAATAATAATGTATACTTTATTGATCCCCTTGGGGAAATTCATTTTGGACAGCTGACAGACTGAGTCGGCGCTACTACGGGGTTTCGGTGTCTTGTCCAAGGACACCTCAGCTAGTGGCCAGGAGGAACCGGGAATCGAACCACTGACCCTGGGGTCTGTAGGCGACTGCTCTGCCCCCTGAGCTACTTCCGCCCCCCCTAGTGTGTCAGTGGTGAACTGGGATATTGCAAGTAATATTTAAAGATACCTTATTATTATTGTGTTTGCTTGTTAAAACTAAACTGAACATAAACAAATTAATTTACTTGCTTTCTCCTTTGCTGTTATTAGCTTTTTATTATGTTTCTTGAAGTATTGCAGTGTTTCAGCTTGAAACCTATAGCAGGATGTGAACCAAAAACACCAGACTGCCTTTAAATCTATGTTTGCAAATTATTTGCCAAACATCTGAGTTTTGGACTGTATAACTGTATGAATGCTCTAAACTAAGGCCTAATCCTATGTTGTTACTGTTTCGTATTTGGTCTATTGGATTGATATTAATAAGCTCCCGTGCAGTTGGTGGTGCTATTGGTATTTGTGCATATTTTTTTTAATTCTCTGACAACAGACTTGTTGAGACCATCGAGACATGCTAGGTAAGATATTGGCATATTTGTAGAGAGGGAAGCATTTTTCTTTCCTTCTGTGTTGGTACTTGAACACCATCCAGAACAGTTTTCTTGTGGCTGATCAGAATTCTTGGCTTGCCTTGCTCTTTCTTCAAATCTTCTATTTAAGGATTGCACCCCCTCCGAGCTATTGTACCAGTGCCACTGTGCTGATCAATCAAAGACCACGCTGTGTGCGGTAGTGTACGTGTGTGCGTGCGCGTGCTTGTATCTTTGTGAAAGAGTGTTTAGCTGATGCTATTCAAATTATTATGAGTCCTTAAACATCAAGCTTATTGCCAAATTGCCCTTGACAAGGAAATATGTTGTTAGCTAAGATAATGTGTTGCCCATTATTTTAGGCTATAGTTCTGTGCCAAAGCGCAGGATTATTTGGAGCTTGCAGGATGGCGGCAGCTGCATGCTTTGAGATACACAGAGCTGAAACAGGGAGCATCTCCACCATTATGTTGCCATTTATACAGACAATATAGAAAATAGTGGGTTATACCTAGAGTGCCTTTTGGCAACCCACTGTAGCACATATGTTTAGAAATAATACAGTGTTAGGTTATAAAAAACATCAGTATTTGTAGGAACTTCTCATTAAAATTGCAGTGAAAGTAGCCATAATAACTCTAGGGCTTTATAAAGATGACTTCTACACAAGGTACAGTAGCTACAAAGATTTGCTTTCTGCTTTCATGTGGTCCAATTTGGGAGTTCTCCAGCTCAATTTCCCACAAAATCTAACAACGCTGTCTTCTTTTCTTCTTTATTCAAGCCAGCAAGTTGCATATCAAAAGGAGTGGGAGCAAAATGCATTAAATATATGGTAATAGAAATCAGATATCATTACCATTCATTTGACATTAATATAGAGGAATGTCTTCATGATTTAATGGTACTTTTATCATACTCAGCTAATTACATGTTGCCCCTCGTTGGTGGTTTTACATATAATCTATCTTAACATTAGTGACTGCTAATTTATCAAGGCATAGAATAATTTGTTTTATCAGCACTACACATTTTTCCATTGCATCTGTTGGAATTAAATCTGCATACATGCTGGAAACAGCGTTTTCACATGCAATACTATATTGCCCCATATTTCAAAGTATTTCAAATGTCCAGAAATTAAAGTCTACATTCTTAGATAAGTTACAAATCATCTTTAACAAGACTCTTCGATAGAGCAGATGATGTTGTCTGATATTTACTCTTCACTGTATTTTCTTTAATCAAAATGCATCTTTAATACAATGTATGTCTCCAACATAAATCATTCACACATCCCACCCTCTATATACATAAACATGAATGCATGTGGTAACAGAGGAACTCCCGGTGTCCTAATCTCATGTCAAGCCTTGACAGCGGAAAAACAAAAACAACAAAACATGAGTAACAACACCTGCTAGCACACATGCACCTAAAAAACAGCTTGACGGGATGAATGTTGCACGATAATTAAAGGTGTGCTATCAAAACTGTCAGGACGGTGTCAGTCAGTGAGAGTTCCAGTGAATCACTACTTAGGCCATGAAGATGGTCAAATTACTGAACACAATGAAGGTTGTTCTAAAGCAAAATTCAAATTGTACATTTACATATATCTAATCACACTGTGCACTGTCTATTATATATATAGGAAAATGTGTTTGGTAATGTAGATTGGTATTCTGCATAAAGGAGGTTCAGGCCACACCCTGAGTACGGTTTCTTTATGTCTTTTAATTGATTTTTTTTTTTTTTTATATATATATAAAATTGAACTCTAGCACAGGGTGCAGAGCAACCATTTTACTATAATTGGGTTTAAAGATTGGATTAAAGTTTCACAGGTGAAGTATAATGTTACCACCGCTTTGTTTAATACTAGGTCCTGGCTTTTGTTTTGGATGGCAGCTTTTAGTTCATGATATTGTAAAACTTGCTTGACTGTAGACTGTGGTAAAAGTGTTCTGGCAGCAAAAGGTTTAGGCAGGTCTTCCTGGGTTGTTCCTGATCATCCAAACCCTCAGCAGAGGCTGATAGTTTGGGTCTTCTTCCAGATATAAGTGGCTACACTTCCCAAAAACTGTTACTTGTGTACAATTATTTGCACCGATGAGATCTTGGAATCTGTAGTTATTTAGAAATGGCTCCAAGAGGCTTTAATCCAGAGCTATGTGACAGAATGTGATAATGTAAATAAACTCTTTAGTCCTTCACCATTTTGCAACTCCAGTAGTTTGTTCTCTTGTTCTGATATCTAGGAAGATGATTAAGAATGAAAGAATTGTGTATTCCTTCATGTCTCTCAAACTTTCTCTTTGCCATATTGCCCTTTGTATGTTTGGTCTTTTTATTCCTATTAAATTATTAGAAATGGTAATTTTCAGAAAAAAACTAAATATTTATACCATTCTGGTACTCGACTTTAGTTTGGAAATGTTTTCTTTAGAGATTTTGATTTAAAGGAGCATTTGTCACCTAAAATTTAACAGAGGCATTGCTGTTTGGAACAACTAGAATAGCATATCTGCTTCATATTGTTCTTTTATTGACACTGCTCAAATATCGCAAGTCTTTGCTTTAATGTCTTTGTAATGATAGAGGTCTTATATTATAGAAATTAAAGATACCAATAAAATAAATTAATTAACCCCTGGATTTGTGTGTACCTGCATGGTGTAGTTAGAGGTCTTGCGGTAAAACCTGTATCACTCGTTTTTACAGCCTTTGAGCAGGATGTTATCATGGATGGATGTCAAAGAGGAGAGTCTGGAGGTGGTTGTAGCAATTAAACCAGTTTGTGTTTTGTGCAAAACTGTACAAATATATGTCCAGCAGATGACAATAAATAAATGGGAACACAGCAGCTGAGACCATTCCTGCATCGGAGGCTTGCCATGGGTGAGACCGTGTCTGGAAGACTAATACAACAGATGCGTTGTACACAACCTGGCTGATACATCCCACAGAATACTTTGTTTAATCACCGACCCTTTGGCTCAGGAAGAGAAAGAGGAAGAGGGATATAGAGAAGCAAAGACTGAAATAAATGCCTCAAAATGAATTCTGAATCCATGAGATGTCAGATGAAGCTTTAATTTTAGAATCCTCATGAGGGAAAATGACCAAATGTATTACCAGCCAAGACTAATCCTTTTTTATATAAATCCCTACATTTTCCACTTTGTCTTGTTATGAGAGGCCCCGTGTATCTCCTGTATGCTACTTACTATCCTTCTTCCCTAGAAAGCATCAAATACTACAGGGTAGAGAGGGACACGGTCTCATCCATCATGATCAATGTCTCCTTGTGAATATCCTATCAGTGGAAAGCAGAAACTTACTCACCTTACTTGCAGCTTTCAGTGAAGCAGAAAATAAGGGCAAAACATAGTCTGAATGTTACTGACTATAAAAGTGAATTGAAAAGCCAAGTAAAACAATAAACATCAACAAAATAGACAACACATGTAATGGATTGTGCACAACAAGTTTTTAGATTATTTGCTCCTTCAGGCACATAACATACTTCTTACTGCATTTCTATTCAAATCTTATTGTGTGTATTTATAAATCCCATTATATTTCTTCAAAGTACCCAAGTTTGATTAAAACTGAGTGAAACAAGCCCTGAGAGGGGGGGTTGACAGACAAGACAAAAGCAAGATAAAAGAAGAAGTGCCAAAGAATTAAGTCAAACAGTCACATAACTAAATCTTCTAATAGCAGTGAGAGTAAAATGCTTTGGCAGGGGGTTTCGGTTGGCTGGAGTGTTGAGAAGATTATTTTAGATAAGTGGAGTGACAGCTAGCTTCTGAGCATGTTTAGCTGGTTAAGCTACTTTCAGGATAGATGATATCACACGCTGTGTCTAGATAGTGGCAAGAGTGACCCTACCGACTTTACCCCACTGCTTTTTTTAACCTTCTATATGAGAATATGCCCTTCACCTTACATATTTAAATATGGAGCAGATGAACAGCAAACTCAGATCATCCGATAATGATTAATGTTTTGTTTAGACTATTTTCAATTGTATTGCTTTCTTGGCAGTCACTAGTCTGTCCAGACAAAATTGAGAAATAAAAAGAAGCCAAAATTGTTGTTTATTATCTGGACAACAAGCTGTAATTTGAGGGAAATCACTGAGATCCAGCATGGGATTCATTTGGGATGAAGCTCTAATGGTACCATGTGCAGCATTTCAAACCTAATAGGAAACTATTCAGTTCAGGGATGAGGACTTGATGTGTTCATTTTTTTAAATAAATGTTTGACAAATATTATCTTACTGGTTATTGTTTGTTTTTATTTATTTACATTTTAGTTTTGATGCTGAATCAGGTATACTGGAGAAAATGAAGTCCACACAAACAGTGGTAAACACAGGCCGTGATACACTGTATTATTTCATCCATTCCCAAAGGAAAATTAATTTTTTACTACAGTGACAGTGACTGAGTAATGTTTACCTCAGTTCCCGGGTCAATGTCATCTTGCTGAATCTGGATTTTTTTTTATAATGCTGTATGACTGCATGTCCTTGTAAATAAAACTGCACATACAGTAGCTTCAGTAACCGGAAGGGAATGGCAGTATCTGCTAATGTAAGTCTTAAGTTTGTGTTGACTGCTCCTTTTGGAAATGTATTGTCAGCACAGAGATTGAGCAGCTTTCATGGTTCAGGATGATGATACACAAACAGAAAATATCAGTGGAAATAGTTGAAGGATGTTTCATAACTGACTTCAACAAATTGTTCATGTACTGCTACGTTATTTCAGGGGGAACTCTAATCCTGCTTAGATTTAAATGATTACAGTAGCAACAAAAGGTTCACCTATCAGAGAAATTAATTGTTATTACAGATGGATCCATCATTTCTTACTGTTCATGCTCTTAATGTAGCTGCTACAGGAATAGGACCCTATGGAATTGTTGCTGTACAATCCAGCAAAAGCCCATATGGTCATACCAATGCTAAGTAGAGTTAATCTTTCATTGCACATTTTGGATCTTAATCTCATCATCATCAACTGGGTGTGGTGTGTGAATGTTTTTTTCCCCTTCTATGTAGCTGTTAGCCAAATGAGGCCAGTGCAATCAGTCCTGACAGATTTAGAGCATGTTACAAGCCCTGTTTGTCACAAGCTGTACCTGCCACTCAACTAGCAACAGAGAGAAAGAGAAAAGGAGAAAAGAAAAACGATCATTTTGTCATTTGCCTTTTGAACATCTTTAGGGTAACCTGAAAAGAAATAGTTTTTGGCCCCCTGAGGCTTAAATGGCATGCCTTGATTTTTTGATGAAAATTACTGAAATCCACACAAAAAGGCTGTACTAATTCCATATTATGTGTTAATTGCTTATCATTGCTTACCCAGACTTCGCATAGTTTGACAAAGAAATGTAGGTGGCTTTGCACTGTTTCACAGAGCTTTAAAATCACATTGTCACATAACCAAGCAATATAGCAGGATGTTTCTTTGTACATTTTTATGTGTTATTTAGAGATCTCTCCTAGCACGACCATTTGTCCAATGCTATAGGCTACTACACGCTTTTGTTCATACTACAGTATAGTTTGTATACCTGACAGACACCAGACTATATGGTCAATAGTTTACATGTATTTTCTCGTGCATCTGCACAGTTCCATCTAAATAACTCTAAAATCAACAAAGGCCTCACAATGTTAAGTTCTTTTGAACCAAAGTAGGTCACATCATTTTTAACAAAAACCTCAAAAAATGACTGATTCAGTCCTCTCTTGATTGCCTAATTTGGACAGACATGGATCAACCCGGCAGGTGATGATTTCATTGTGTGGGAGCTTAACAAAATAGCTTTGGAAACACATGCATCTAATGCTTTCAATCATATTCAGCTTCAAGGTGGGACTTTGGATTGTAAACATTTGTTGCACCTTAAAAAAAACCTTCTTATTATGGAATACAGTGATTTGAACATAGTGACAGAACACTTGAAAAAATGTGTGTTTGTATGTTGACAGTACTAAAGTTATTACTAAATCTTACTGAGGTGTTAGGAATTGATTTTAATCAGTTTTTCAAAATGAAATGTTCCATGCTTGTTCAAACATATATGCTCCTTCAAAGAGCTGCCATGAACATATAAGGGAATGGAGCAAGGGTTGTACTCTTCTGCCTGTTTCTCAGATTCTCTCTCCACATAATCACCTGCAACAGGATTAGTTCAGGGGCTCAGGGTATGCCACTAGGTCCTAAATATGTTTGCCAAAAGCCCCAGCTGGCCTTCCCCATTATTTGGACCAGGTACTGTAAAGTCTCCCCCAACCCCTCAAGAGCATGCCATGCCACCATCTTTTTCTGCATCCTCTCATCTATCCATCTGCCCATGCCCATCTACAGCACATACTTTTCTCTGTGGCTTCTCCTTAATGTTTATCAGTGGTTGTAATTTGCATTAAGATAGTTGAGGCAGACAGGCCAACGGACAAATACTGTATTGCAGTAGATAATACCACTCTACCCAGTGTGCTCATGTCATGTAACTGAGGTCATGCATGTCATGCATTTTGCTTCTTGCAGTGTCATCATTTGCTGATTGAAGTCTTTAAAAACTGCATTTTTGTATTTTGTAAATGATTGCATTTAGCTAGCAAAGCAGTAAGCAAGGCGGGAAAGAGTTGCATACACAGCTAGAGGTTTCACGAATGTTGCAAATAAAGCATATTTCAGAAAAGCATGAAGATGAAGAGGGGATTTCATATATACAAGTGTATATTTAATATTTAGAGGCATTCGTTTTAACTGGTTTTATGACTTGTCTGCTATTTTCCATGGCAGCAAATATGATTGACAGATTGCACACTATGATTAACACTATTAAACACATCAGTAACAAACAGCATTAGGAACTGAGCATACCACACCTCACTTGGCTCACCAAGGGGAAACTGTTTCCAGTGCTACAGTATGGTTCTTGTCTGTAAAGTATATAACCTACATGATCACATAGAAGTGCTTAACTTAGATTTTGGCACCTTTATGTATGTTGTGGGTGTTACTCAAACCGCTTATCATATGAAGACACCCTGACACTGGGGGTGGAGAGTGAATACAATTGTCATCTCAGAATACACCTTTTCATTTTGTTGTATATGACCTAAGCATTTGTTTGTGTATGACCATACTGTATGTGTAGGTCGCAGGATGGTGCAAAGTGAGAATTAAGTGGAAATAATGCATCAGTACATTAATTAACATAAAAATGTGTTTGCTTGTATGAAATTGTCACAAACAGCACTCATAATGAATGAGTATGGAAAAAGAGATAAAAAAAACAATTTACCTGGCATATGACACATTTCATTTCTTGAGGTCATGGTGAGGGACAAGGCCAATAAACAGTCATGCATTTGATAGGTAACATAAAAACAAAACAAGGGTGTTTTTATGTATGACAAAATGAATGTCTGAGTATGCATGGCCAGTGCTAAAGCACTCGAGTCAAACAGGCATATGTACATCGATCCTAGGTCAACCATAAAAGATTGAGATTCTAACACCTTACAATCCTGATAATCTCTCTATGCTTATCAGCGTGGAAAGACTAGAGAAAGATGAGAGCATCCTGCTGTTGCTTATCCCTTCCCTGCATGGCCACTGCAGTGATCAGAGGAGGAGGACACAGGTGGAGACCTGGAACTGTGTCATCATCAATGCCTAAGCAGAAACGAAACAGGCTGGCCCAGACACCAGGAGCTGGATTTAGCCAAGGTGGGAAATGGCAGCCAAATGCCTTTTTGCTCTTCCCGATTCTTGCTCCCCTCTCATAACAATATCACGGGCTGTTCCACGGATGGAGAGAAGGCTAATATTGAACAGGCAGGCCAGACAAATAAGAGCAAAGTGTACTTAGCCACCTGTGGACCAGCTGGGGAGGATATGGCCATAAGATGGCATTGAGTCCTCAGAGAGTCAGTCTGATGATCAAAATGAATGAAAACAACAGAAGCACTGGACCTGCTGTTACACCGAAAATTATACAGGCCCTTTGTCAGAATTACTAATTCTGCCACAGAACTTCAAGGCATCTGTGACTTCATGAATAGTGTCTGCTGGGTTGGGCAATAAATAAGGATTTATTGCTCAAAATAGAACTGACCATTGACCTTAGTCATTCAGTCATGACAATTTAGCTTTTTTCTAGCATTAGTACAAAGTTGTTTACTTAAATACATGTTAACATTAGTAGCCAAGGCTGACCAAATAGATTAGTCACCACAAGAATCATTGTATATCATTGACAACATTACTTTATTATATGTAAATCACTGACCTGACAGGTAGTAGCATGGTGTTCCATTTTAAAAGTATCTGTCTGAGACATTGGAGAGTAGAGAGTGAACAGCAGAGTGTGGTTTGTTTTCTTGTCCAAGGCTTGACCCTGCCTGTACAGAAGAACCAGGGCAGGAGTTACAAATGCAAAACAATGTCCATAAACTTTGAGAGCATTGACTCTCAAAAGAATATAAAGGCATTCTGTGTTGTTTGATAAATGTAAATACTTTGCAATAACAACAGAAATTCTGAACTTACTGTATCTCATCCATCTTTAAATGTGATCACCCAAATGTCTTCAGTGTACAGCAAACATAAATTAGTTGACCTTGCCAGTACTCTATCTGCTAAATACAGAAAGAGGGACTACAATTGAGCAGAAAATTGCAGCCACACACATTGGTTTAGAGTTACTGGTAAAAGAAGCCTCCCCCAGTCTTCAAACAGTGTAGAAACAAATAAAATGTTTATGGCACAAAATGCATAAACATATTTCTAGATATTGTATACTAAGTAGTGTGGTCATATAAGTAATAGCTATTATCAACTACAGCAGATATTAACCATTGTAGCATGCTGTATAGCCAAATAATATTCTTTTAATGAAAAGCAATATATAGCACTAATCAAATCACTGGTTATTTCCAGTTAAAAAAATGCCTGTGTGACGGTTCCATTACTTTAATAACATTCTTCAAACCATTTAATCACTGATAATGCTCACTGTATCCAATTATCTGCTCTGCACTGACATGAGTCCACCCTGTGCTCCACATTGGCACTGATCACTATTAATCTAATCAATTATAGAATCATTTGACAAGCCAAAGGCTACGCAAATCTTATACCAACTGAATCTGTAAAACATGTCATGCATTGTAATGAGTACTTGATAACATCCCCCATCCACATCCATTTGTGTGGCAGCAAGGGGAGATGATTTGAAATATTGAACATTCAATAGCAGAAAACCACCATGGCATTGTTGCTAATTATACAGCATTTGTGAAACTACAGGGGCATGCTCCCCTGAGAGCTGACTTTCCCCATCCCCGATGCACATACTCAGAAACTCCATATCCGTGGTAATATTGGCTCAGCTGTGATTGGATTCTGCCTGATATTCTGCAGTTCATTAACCTATAGCTAAAAAACTCCCCAGACAGTTGATCTAATAGAGAGGACGGAGTGCTCTATCCCCTCTGCTCATATAACTAAAGAGTAAAGATAATTAGGGCCCAGTTAACAAGAGGAGATGCAAATTTTCTTTTCCATGGTATAGTTCAATTATAATTTGCTCCCAGTGGGCATAACATTCTTGGGAATAGTCTCCATTTACACCCAAAGGACCATCCAAATACATTCCTGCTGCTTATATTGGATGACATTTCCACAGTAAGACAGGTGCAATCCTTTAGTTATTGCATGTCAATAACCACAACTCAAATGGAATCCTTCATTTAGCTCACACTTAAGAGCAGCACCAGGGAAAGTTGGCCCTTCTAATAAGGGCTGAAAAGTAAAAAGGACTATAACAATGCCAATGCATAATGGATTACCCTGGGTTTGCGGGCTGAATATCAAGCAGGTTCTCTAATACACACAGGTCACCTGAGCTCTGTTACAACAGAGTTGTAAAGGTGGGAATAAGCCACTAGGTGAACGCCCACCCTGATGCGCTCTTTGACACACATGATATAGATAAATGAAGCATGGTAATGAGCTTTCTGGAGGCTTCCCACCAACAGGAAAGGATAATCTGCAAGGACTTGTCCCTGCTCTGATTCTATTTATAGGGATTGGGCAGAACCTACCAAAGAAATGAATATAGTTGTCTAATAAAAATATATATACACGTTATGGTATATGCTAAATATGATCAATTAATATATTGAGTCATAAACTGAAATAATCTTCAAAACTGAGTATAGTACTTTATATTAAATTTATATTTCTATTTTAAAAGGCTCAAATAATTTGCACAATAATTTGCATCTAACAAACCTACATTGTGGATAAAGTGGGAAAACTGATTAGGTGGTGTCACAACATTGGTATTCTCAATGACCGCAGCCAAGATGTTCACATAAATACGCAGATGTTGAATGGGTGGAGGATGTCAGAGTGAAAAAGTTGCTGCAGCTGGTGCCAAGATACACAGCGTTTGGAAATAGACACAGGTACACATACCCAGCACAGCCACGAGGCACTGGCACATGTTGAAGTGGACTTGGCACTTGAGCTTGTGAACAGATGTTAATCCAGGACAGATAATTACATCAGTGAGTGAGCAGACATTTTTCCACTTAATTTCCGTCTTTTAAAAGTGTGACTACTCCCCAGAGGCACTTGCTAGAGAGGGACCTGGACTTGGTACCTGGGAAGAGGACCAAAGCACCCCGTGGAGAGTCCTGCTCAATGACCTCATCCTCAGTGGGAGGCCTGTCAGTGTGTCAGTGTCACTTCCACAGATGTGTTGTAGTGTATATTGTAGGTTTGAGAGGCATCAAGTTGTTAGACTACAGAAAGGCTAGTTTTCATTGTCATTTTTATTCTGAAAATGAAATTGAAAATATAACATAGCCAATAAAAAGTATTGTGTTCCAGTTTCATAAAATCTAATCTTTAAGGAGTGGTAGAAATAAAATCATTTTGATTTTGATTGCTGTTGCCTTCCTTCTTAGTCTACTGTAAGATGAAGTTTCTACTGTAACTTTGCTTGTCCTCAGGTTAATGAAAGTCATCCATGTCTCTACATGTTACCAATTTACTTGCAGTTATAACTTATCCACTGTGGTTTTTCCAGCCAGCAGTCTGGCTTGACAGCGTGATAGCAAATAACTTTAGTGTGCTCCACTTCAGTGTCAAATGATTCTTCATTATTGCCTATCTGGAAACCAGTAAGTAGGTTAGATGAGAACAGGACAATTTATCAGCAGCTCTTAGTTGTAATTTAGCAATCCAGATCCATCGTGATACAGAGTTGAGCTCTGGGACAATGGTTCTTTCCTGCCCAGGCCACAATAAATCTCACTTTAAATTAAGTTAGCATGTTCTGCTACATTGCTTAATGAGCTGCGCTAGTAAACAATATTGTGGTACTCTCCCAGATTGATTGGTGACAGCAGCTTTACTGCTTTCACAAGGGCCTCAAAAGGACACCGGGGGCTGTTATGGCAGATGCTTTCACAACTTACCTCACGCAAACAAATTTTGCAGCATTTTGTTGCTTCAATACTCAATAAAACTGAGGGAGTAGTCCTACAGAGGGTGACTTCAGGGGTATTATGATTGTGTATGTCGGTGGTTGATTGTGGTGTGTGCTTATGTGTGCACATGTGTATGTTTGTAGGTAAGTGTAGAGGAAGGGCACAGAACTGCATTAGGGAAATTTACAGTCCATAAGACATTAGATAATTCATGGTGTGGAACCATGCGATAAATAAAAGCACAAGCGTGGGTAAATAGTCTGCTGCAATGAGTGTCACACTTGAAAAAGACCTTCCAAAGACCTTCTTGCCTTTGACAAAGCAAGTAGGCACTAATAACTCCTCCCTACCTGCCAAATGTCTGAAATATAAGTGCCTATTTCTCACATTCTCTACTTAAGCCCATCTTCTCTAATAAAATACATAGCCTATAAAGAAATGTATTTTTGAGTCAGTAAGCTAATATGTCTTTTAAATTATGCTACCGACAATTTTAGTCTATCTTTCTGTTTTTGGTTTATCCATGCTTAGGAAGCATCTCTTTTATGCAATGATGTGATTCTCTGTCTTCTTCTCATTGACAACTACTCTATGTACACAGTCGGAATTAAACCTATTTTGTGTAGCATAATTAAATGCAGGGGCCTCCGTGACGTGGGAAATGAAGTGTGCAGTATTGAGTAGTGTAGATATCCAAAAAGCCCTTTCGATCCTGGGCAGAACTTAGTTTAATGTCCTGGGAAAGTAATGCAGGTAATCTATTGAGTTATTAAACTGTGAAGGGCCAAGCAATGCTGAGGCAAATTGGGATTCCTATGGGAATTCCTTTTGCACCAAAGCTCTCACCACCACCTCTATCTCAACTCCTGTACAATCAGTATTAATAGACAAGCCATTTCTCGTCTGACCTTAGATATTACAGTTCTTGAACTTTAGTGAAGGAGAAAAGTTGGTGTAACAGAGAACAGGCTTAGGGTGCAGAGGGAATTAATTTGCTATAACGCTCTGTTGACAGTAGAACATGACAAAGGGACATGTCATACAGAGGAAACATGGTTAACACTTCCAATCATCTCTGGTGTGAAATAGAAATCACCAGGACAACACTTGTTAAGTAGGAAAAAAAGTAACTGCTTGCTTGAGGGCTTATCTTCCTTTCACAAAAAACAAGCAATAGCACATTGTGGAGCTGTTCACATGCAGTTAAAACGGCAACATTTCTGACACGTCCCATCTGATACTGTTCAAACAGTTGAGCTCAAATGGAGGTGGCACTCATTCGGGCAGTTTCCTGGCCTCAGATATGTGACAAATTCATTTTAAAAAAAGGTGCAGGTGGCAGATGAGGCCTAACAATTGAGAGTGAGCACATATCCGTGGGCTGGCTGGCGGGGTCTCATTGGGAATGCCGATATGCTCCATATGTGTTTAATCACTCATCAGGGAGCAGGGATGATACTTGCCCAGACCTGGCTCATTTTACAATGGGTTAACACAGTCTCTGTGCACCACAATCAGGCAGAGAAGAGCCTGAGTTCATTGATATGGGACAAGGGAGAGTGTGAGCTTGAGGTATGTACAGCAGATTGTGCCTCTGTGTCTCCAGGGTCAGGCTTGTGTTTTCCTCCATCTTCTACCCTGGTCCCAAAAGAATCCTAAGCTCAGCAACAATATGGCTCAATTATAAGCAGTCATTGCTCCTTCTATTCTCCAGTGGCATGTAAGGAAGAATTAAAATTTGTAGTATCTGAGGAATCACACGTTCGGATGCACTGACCTGATATGTGACATTCTGGATCCTCTGTCTGGAGGTTTTGTTCTAGAGGACTAGTTAGAGGAAAAGCCATGTTCAATAAAATTGCTTCCATGGTGAGGAGCAGCCATCAAGAAGTAAGTTTGAACGATATTGTATTCACAGTACAGAAATATTCTTTAGAAATATTAGAAGGACGTTAGGAGCGGGTGAAGACGCAGGTGTCAAAACAGACACTTGCAGATGCCATGCCAACATGCAGACTGTTCTTTAGAAAAAAGAGTGAGGAAATATGTCTGACATTTGGAACACAGTTTCATCCTGGGAAGAGAAAGTATCTTTTTACTTTCATAGTTCAGCCTGCTCAGATGTTAACATAGACTCATAGCAGAAAAACATCAAATGAGACATCGGCTTTATTCAAACGAGGTGTACACAGGTGCACCTTTAGTACAATATCCCCAACAAATCAGCATTCTGCTTTTATTGTCATAGTACATATGTACACTGGCTAACCGTATCACTGTCATATCGTGAAGGTAAATGTCATACGCTCCTTTAACAAAGCATTATGGCACCTGATAAGGACACAATGTAAATTAGGCCCGTGGCTCTACTGTAATATAAGGGAGCCTGTCATATCAAAGAATTAAATGCAAATCATCCATTATCACCATGCACACTCCCCATCCAGGACAGTGATGCCTTTGTGTTCTTGTACAGCACCAGAAGGTGCATGAATGTCTGGGGGAAAAAATAGACAGAGAAAAACAAGCCTTTGACAGTAAACTGCACTCGTGACTGAAAGGGACTTGTCAATCGCATGAACAATAACCATCTCTCACCCTGTAATTATGGGTTTCATTACACAACCATGCACCTCTCTCATGCTGTCACTACACCTCCCTGTATCTCTGTGTATGCACTCACAGGCAGACCCACACTACCACACACACTTGCACTGACACAGAGAGTGGGAAACTAGCTTTAAACAGGATATATGACAACTCTTGTTTTTTTTTTTTAATCTTCTTAAGAAAATGTACACATCAAAACAAAATGTAGTAAATCCTCAGGCTTGGCTTTTTGGCTTTGGGAGGAAAAGAAAACAGTTTCGAGTTGGAGTAATGCAAAGACATGGCAACAAAGAAATGTCAAAGGAGATTTTAATCACAGATTGAGGTTGTTGCCTATAGAGACTTACATCTAGGGACAGCTGCAACAGAACTCTGTGCACTTAGTCTTTTTATTCATTTAAAAGCCCTTTGCATATGCAGTCTGCACATACTGTTTGAAATCTCAGAAGGAACATCCTAGTGATTTAAGAATATCTACTTTTGTGGTTGAGGTAAAAAATACAACTTGTTTTCACAGATTATAATTAAACAAAGGATATATAGACTAAGAAGGAGTCTTTAGTACACCTGTGTGGGCAATTACACACCATTTGTTCTTACATGATCACTGAGCTAAAAAGCCTGCTTTGACTATGTGTTTAGAGGAGCCCTTCACTGAAGATCGAACGCCTCATGGACACTATAGAAAGACATTGTAAATAGGTGGTTTAGTTCTGCCTTTTTCAAAAACTGATATTGATTAATTTTGATTAATGTCTGTAAGGGTGCTACGCTCTGTGTGGATGTGACTGCAGAGATTTTAAATAGAAACTTATTATGACTTGACATCCCATACAAATGCACTGCATTGTGTTTGGTGTTGGGCTTGTAACATTCATCCTTTTGGCATTTGACAAAGAACCTCAACATTTTTCATAACCCACACATTGGCATTGGGGTAGTCTACTCCATCTTTCATTCACTCTTTTATTCTCATATGCATGTGCTATAATGCTTTGGTGGAGGCCATTCAGAGCTAATGAATGGATGTAATTGAGAGGCTGGAGTAATACACAATTGAAGTCTTTCATGGGTTTTATGGATCTTAGGCTAATTAATGAAAAATAGAAGCCACATTGTCTCCCATCAAATCCAATCCTTAATTCACCAGGGTCCCAATCACCCCTTCACTGGAGTCTAACATTTTAATCATCCTACCTCTAGAGCACAAGGCCAGTCCCCTAGTCGATTATTGCAATTCAATTTAGCATATTAATTATAGCCACTGCTGAAGGGTATATTCTTTCTCTCTACTCGAGGTGAACCTGCTCCATGTTTTCCTCTCCCAACATCTCTGGCCTTGTTTAGGACATAGACTGTACATTTTGGTGTTGCTTTTATGGGATGTAGTATGGTAATTTCCTCTCTGTGCCCCATATGATGTGTGTAAATGACTGGACATCTCTACACAGCAGCTCCCACTGTTGTTCTTTCTCTAAAGACCAATGAGATCAATGACGCACCCCTTTGCAAAATCAGGAGATTCAAGGGATTCTTGGTCGTATTGCAGATGGCCTTGAATGTGTGAGTCATTTAAGAAAACTGTGTAGGACACAGTCTGCGGTCAGCTCTCTTTTTGGCCTATTATTAAATAAACTGCTTTTGTCAAGAACCAGTGGATTAATGTAACAAACCTTTTTGCTCAGGTTAGCAAGGTAGAAAATAAGTACTAAACGTAATAGTAAGTGTATTCTTAATGTAGTGTAAGAGTGAAACAGAAAGAACAAAAAAATTGTCTTTGAGAAATGAAGATTTTCTACATCTGTGTTCAAATATTAAGGACTACCTCATAAAAGAGATGTATTCCTGTGCACTGATAGCCTAAAACAGTTCCCATTACTTTCAGGTTTTATGAGTTAATACAAAACAGTTAGCTGTTCTTGCCATTTAATGGTTGATAGCCTGATTTGTATACTCTGCACAAGACTAACATGCCTAAAGGCAAGTTCAAGCTTTGCATATTATAATTCTGCAGAGTGTGTGCATGATGTGAGGTGATGATAAAGTGAGTCCTCCCGCTGTGGGTCTCTCCTTGCATGGTGCAGAGGACTGCTACCCACCTCCTGACGTTCAGGTCTTGTCTCTGCTCCATTGTCCCTTGGCTCCTGGCATTCCTGGCCAGATCCCTGTCAAATCCCAGAGAAGAGGCAGATGGGCTTGGCTTTTTATGTACTAATCAAGGTGGAATTTGCTCCCTCACAGACACGTCACCTCTGACCCATGTGTCTAGTCACATTCATTATTCATCCTCACCGGGGTGAGCTGCTGTAAAGGGTCGAGTGCAGAGTGGAGGATGAGCAGGCGAAGGGGAAGAGGATGTGATGTGGGGTGATGAACGCTTGTCGTGCTCTGCTCCAGCTGCCAACTCATCCCAGTATTCAAGTGGCTCTCAGTCCTTCATACAGAGGACCTCATGTAAAATTTGGGTCAAACTGTTGTGGTTCATTGTGCTCTTCCTGCACACTCTCTATTTCCTTCAGTTGTTTTCTTCAGCAGAGTGGCTTATTAAGCACATAGGAGGCAGTAGTCCAGGTAGGGAACACTGATTTGTTTTAAAAGTCATACAGAAGCAATTGGTTGAATGGCTCAAGAAATCCTAAACAACTAAAATACCTGGATTGCTTATAATAGAGTGAATTACAATAAGATTTACTGATTTTTTCATTTTTTCATTTTTTTTACATTGCCCTCATGTGATATGATATTGACCTTCTACCTGTACAAAATAACAACAGACATTTCCATTTTATTCGCAATTTAAAAATACTTTCCTGTCTGACCAATTGCTTTTACGAACATTATCCCTGTTTCTTCAAGTGTTTTCTTCATGTAATAGACAGGCAGACACGACACTTTTTGTTGACAAAACACTGATTTTCAAAAGTCAGACTATGTATGTTCTTGTGCTGTCATTTAATGAAGTATTTTTTCTCCACCTCGTTGTTGTTGATGTTGTGTTGCTGTGCTTTCTTCATACATAAATACCATGAAACCATAGCAAATCAAGGTAACTCATAAAGGTCTTTACTTATAAAAAAATGCACAAGAATACATCAGGCCATATAAAAGCACTATTTGAGTAAAAAAACATATGTTTTAGCACATAGTGTTCAGATTACTGCCAACGTTAGTGTGAAGCATTTTTCAGAGTGTCCTTGAACATACCAACAACAGGAGTATTCAAAACGATATCTATCGTCCACAGGATGATAATAGAATAAAAGGTTCACTGTGATAGATGGCCTAGCTTAAGTGAGTATCACATCTCTGCAAGTTGACTTTTATACTGAACTGAACCAGTGGCCACTTGAAAGAAAGTGTTTTCAGGCAACATGTACTTTAATCTACTTTTCTTCAGAAATTTGCCAACATCAGTCTGCCTTTGTCCTTTTAATTTTATTTGCTTAATTAAATTTTCCCCCAGTGTCTGAAAGAAAGATAATATACTACATACAGTAGTATGAGATCAGCGTTCCTATTAGTAGATATTAGTAGGTATTCCTATATGGTCTTAAGCAGTATACATCTTATTACAGCCTGTGGAATAAGATAATGCTAAGCAGCAATGCAATTTAGTAGGTTAACTTACCACATATACTCACAGTATTTTTAAGGGTGCTTATCCAAATTCAAGTGTTGTAAACTAACAAATGTGTTGTGATAACTCCATGCAATTTAGTAATGTGATTAAAAAAAAGAAAGAAAAGAAAACACAAATGAATTAATACTTTGGACTTTTAGCTGTAATTACCAATTTTTGGCACAATAGTTTTAGAAAGCTTACACCAAACATGGGATGCTTTTGAACAATCAAGTAGTATAAATGAACTTCAGTGAAAAGCTGAATATAAATTATGACAGCTAATTCTCCAGAATTGTTCAATTGTATACTTCACTATATATAGGACATGCACTGAGCTTGCATAAGTGTCTTTACAGCAACAACTTTACATTCTGTCTTCATTATGTATAAATGCATATCTTTTAACATCTCTTAACATTTTGCAGAGGTTTAAATATAGACACATTCTATATTTAAAAATAGTTTCTATTGTTACCATCAGAAAGAAAATGACTTGAAGAGGCTCATTTGCCACAGATACACTCAAGTGCCTTCTAATGGCTTATTTATACCACTTTTAGTTCATTACAGCTATGACAACACATATTTATGAGAACATCAATATATTTTCTAATCAGCAGAATGAGAGGAAGACATAAAAGGTCTAGAGTGTGTCCCTTGCAAAGCCATAGCATTCACTAAGTCACTAAAATGCTTCAATGTAAAAAGGTCAGCAAGAAAAATGTGATCACACTTCTCAAAGGCTAATTCCATATTACATTCATGTTACCGCACTAATCAATTTAGATTCACCCATCAAGCTTAGTCAGATCATTAGGAAGCAATTTTCATTTTGCCTGAGAGTCCATTAGTTGCTTGAGTAACATTGGACTCCAAATTGATGCGCTCAAATTGCATCTGGACTGATTTCAGAACAACAATAAGTACAGAGAATTACATGCAAATGCATCATTAGATCTAAAAACATAACGTCAGTTGCAGCCACTGATGGTGCAATCACATCAAGCAGTAATATCTTCACATTAGCACCAACTTTGCCACTTATTCCAAATGCTTCTATTATTGATGTGTTGATGGTGGCTCAGGGCACCCTTGTTCCTTCATGTCTTAATAGATGGAAATAGCAGAGCGTATGCTCCACTGAGCATCACGTGAAGTGACTTTCAGCTACTTTACACAAGGTGGGCAAATCAGCGGGGAGCAAGCCATTATGGCAGTGTTGTGGTTCATTTGAGTGCCATGCACTGTGCAAGAAAACACGATCTTTCCAAGTGGCCAGGGGATTCTGCACAGCGGGGTCGCTGGGGAGGAGTTGCCCTGTAAATTACAACTAATTACAGCTTCTATTGAGCTGAAATCCAGGCTGTTCATGCCCAAAATTCCACTAAGACACAGGAGGGATTTCACTTTTACCCACTTAAAGCTTACTATCCATAGGCAGCACTAAGAGACTTAACAACATTTAACCCCTTGTTTATATCTCCCCCTTTTTTTGTGCACAAGTCTGGTATACCCAAATTAAAATGGTTGTATTTTATAAGTTGTAAGGGTTACAGAAATTAGCTTGGTGTCTTTGGAAATAAAAAACTTTTTAGTTTTCCAAGAAAAAGACAGATTATGTGATACTGAATCAATTTCACACAGGTACAAACTTTGTAAAAAAATGTATCCTTGCCTACATCTTTATTTAGCATTTTTGCATCCTGACGTACTGTGTAGCTACATGTAAAAAACAGTAAAATAGGCTCATCAACAGTCTTATTTACAGGATATGGAAATGTGCTTTACAATGATGATTTAATATTTCCATTCAAGTCAATGTCAATTTTGTAATTATAGATCAAAAGTTACCATAATCATTGCATAATCTATCTCAAACTGCTATTAAAATAATTATCATTGTGAAGACCATGATATGGGAATAATTGCTTCACTTTTTCTGCTTTTTATACTTCTACAATTAATAAAATAAATTACATGGCACTGGACTACTGTATGTTCACTGCCTGCTGTGATGTAAGTGTGATGCAATTCCCTTGGCCTATGGTTTCAGAAAAAGGAAAGCTGTCTGTGAGCTCTGACAGGAAAAAGGATATTTTTTAAATAAAAAGAAAAGCCTGTATCTTCAGTTGCTGTGTCATCCCCCCCAAAAAAAGCCTTTTATCATGTGCTGCTTCTACACTAGACCTGGGCCTTTCACTTACCTTCAAAACCACGCATTACTGTATGCACACAAGACAAGCTGCGACCCAGAGGATGCTAGCATTGTGAATTGTGTTTACAAGCATCTCACTATAAAGGAAAAAGCCCACAAGCAAAATACACTCTCTTATAGAGGGAGAGAGAGAGAGAGAGTGAGAGAGAGAGAGACATAAAGGGCATGGGATGATGGTGGTACCTGAAAAAGACACAGAAAAATGTGGTCAAAGCTGTGCAGTTGTTCGATTATGGAGCTTCAGAGAACGATAAAAGAGCAATGCTAATAATCACAGAGTGTCTGATGGTTTTGCTTCTTTTGTATGGAGTTGTTATATGACCAGAAAAAAAAAAAAGAAATTATAGTCCGTGTTGAATGTTGAATTCATTTCAACCCCCCAGTTGAAAACTGCACGGACACCAGAGTGACCATATAGTGTCCTTGCCCTTCTTCAAGTAATCTCCAAGGAATCCTTCATTGTGCTGTTACCATGGTCACCAGAACAAATCTCTCATCTCCTTGTGTCTTTTCATAGCCAGAGCTACTATTATTAAAAAAATGAAAGAAAATAACACAAACAAAACAACAATTAATTATGCTGCTCACTCATTGCATGGGATCACACTGACTCATCAGATTTGTTCAGTGTTGCACAGGGATGATAATCGCCACCCCCTTTCTGCCATGCCTGTTGCTAAGATGGGTACATCTCTCACATCACCTAAAAAATGGTAGAATGGGCTGGAGGTGGTAGCGTTTGTTCCATATACTACTACTTTGTGTTGAAAGTGAGTGTGGTGCCCAATCTTCTCAGTGAGGGTGGCATGCAGAGCACACATTAACACCTGTGAGACTGGTAAGCCTCAGCTTTGGCAAAGCCTCTTAGCTAAGGCCTGCGTCATCCATTTTCTGTGGCACCAACAGAGGGGCATTTATATACTTCAGCCTCACTGCTGCATTACAGTGGGGGATACTGTATGCAGAGTGGCACACCCTCTGTGGAAATGCATCCTTGTCTTGGCACAGTGTGGCCTTTACATCACTGTGACTTTTACAAACTGAGAGAGAAACATCTTGCAATGGAAAAAGGGATGGCAAAGCTTTAAGACTTTAACAAGTCATGATAATTTATGGTCAGCGGCATAAATTGACTTCCAAATGGAGATATACTGAATCCAGGCTTTAGTGCTTTACAAACTGTGACTGTTAATTGAAACTAAATATTTGCCACTTTACTTGAGGACGGTCTCGGCAGGACACAAATAATTATAAACAGATGATTTTTGTTGTAATTTGGCGCTATGTGATAAACTCAAGTAAATTTAATATTCAAAATATGCTTACCCAAGATTATACCTACATTAAAATGGTTTATAAAATATCTTACATTAAATGCCATAATAATGCCACACTCTCATCTGCAGTGTAATAAGTACATCTAGTGCAGCATAAAGTTAGTGTTGGGTGATATAAATGATATAAAATCATGATAGAAAATGTAATTGCTAAGAACATAAACGTCAAAAGGTAATAGTGCCTTATAGTGCACATCAGAATATTACATTAGGAAAGGATGAAAGTCTGTTAAGAATGGCCCTCATAAGCCCAACAAAAGTATAGAAAGCTACTGTTTTGGTATTACATTTGAGTCATGGAGTTGGAGCACTTCAGAGGAATGTCAACTGTTGAAGAAATCGATAGCTCAGCAGCTGCAACATTTTATAGAAGAAGACAAACGAGGTAAAAAAATATTGGTGATGTGGCGGTACTTTTTGAAGTCTCATATGCAACAGACTTCAAAAAGTACCGCTAGTTCCCTTTCCAGCTGAATAGAAGAAACCACAATTAACCTGTACAATAATTTAAAAGTTACAATTTTGCCATAAAAGAAAAAAAAGCCAGACTATTCTTCAGATTTTTATCCAACAGAACATTTTAAATAATACAACAAATGAAAGTGGCATGTATAAAAAATGGGTACACTGTAAACCATGATGTGCACGCACACCCCTGAAGTTTAACTGTGTTATACTGTGATTAGGTGTTCCCAATTCCTATCTATAAACTTATTACTACCACCTACAAAATAAAGCAGATAGCTAGTTCACTTTGCCCTAAACCATCTACACTCTACACACACTGTATAAGAAAGATTAGTAGTCCACATTCTCTGCTACAAGTGAACTTTTTGCCTTGTTCATTGGAGCAATCTATGAAATGCACTTCGACATGGTTTAAGTGGCTGGATAACACAAGTACGCAAAGGTTAAGTTAGGGTAGCAGTTGCTTTTTTGCTTCCAACATGCAAGCGGGCCAGAGTGGACTTTTGTCGTGTCTCTCAAACAGTCGATTGCTCAATTTCTATTCATTCAAGTTGTGCCACCACGGCAGACCAGTTTCTAATGGCATATTTTGCATTCTGCTTTTGTCTCATTCTGGTTTTAAGTGTTCCCACGTTCACTCAGGTGAGTGAGAGGGATGTTAGGCTTCAAAGCTGAAAAACAGACTATGTATTTCTACATTTTAACAGCACAATTACAGTTAAATCATTACTGATATCTCACTGTAAAAAACAAAAAAAAGACCTGAATATCAAAATTGAAAACCCACTTATTATTAATAAACACATAAAGAAATACATGCAGTGGCAAGAAAAAGTATGTGAACCTTTTGGAATTGTATGGTTTTCTGCATTCATTTTTTAAATAAAATGTGATCTAAGTCAAGAGTATTCATAAATATGATGAGCCTAAAGTAATATAACAAACAAATTGACCCCAAGAGCACAACAACTACTCAACAATGGGGTAAAGAAACAACCCATAAAGACAGCTAAAGATTGGGAGGCATTATTAGAACCAGCCAACATCTGTGTTCATGAATCTACAGGTAAAACATTGAAGGGTTTCTATGGCAGGACACCACAAAGGAAGTCGCTGCTTACTAAAAAGAACATTTCTGCACGTCTGAAGTTTGCCAAAGAGCACATTGACACACAGTATTGGCAAAATGTTTTGTGCACTGATGAAACTATATTGAACTATTTGGAAAGAACACACAGCACTACATTTGGCGTAAAAAGGGCACTGCATATCATCATGAAAACATTATCCCAACTGTTAAATATGGTGGAGGAGGGGGGGGGAGTCAACCAATCACATACTCTTTCCGTTAACTTTATGAGGTTGTTATGGTTGTTCTCAATAGACATGAAAGATCATGACTTAGAGGTTGACATAGATGAAGATCAGATCACATTTTCTGACAAATTAATGCCAAAAACCATGAAATTCCCAAACATTTCTTGCCACTGTACATACTTCTCATTTCTACAGACATTTTTTGTTTACTTATTCCAATTGTATCTGAATTACACTACATTATATATTTTCTGTGTCTTATTACTGAACAATATAGCCAGCAAGATCATTAAAGTTTCATCTTATTAGCCCAGTAGGAAAGGTACAAAAATGGAGGGAAATAGACATCATTACTGAGTAGTACTTCCAGGGAAACATAGTACTTATTTTTTCTTTTGCTTGACATTAATGATTGGCTTCTTTGTCATGCTATGGCAGGTTTGTCAGATGCGGCTGCTATAGAGATGACATCCACCTCAGGCTAAATAATGTTAATGGGATTCTCATACAAACACCTATCACATTTATCCTTAAGATGCTACACACCCACCACCGTCTTTGTCTTTCTCAAGCAGCAAGTCTAAACCTTCTCCATTCTCAGTGAATTTCTTCTTTAGAATTTTTCTCAACAAAATAGTAAAAGAAAATGCATTTAAAGAGGCAATATTTATCATAATTTCAGGTTCATATTTTTTTTCTTGTGCTATGCTGAAATAGTTTGGATGATTTACAATTTCAAAAACTGCATATTTTTCTTAACATTAGTCTTTGTGCAGGAGCTCTTCTGAGTCGTTATCTCAAATAATTTGGTTTAGCTCCTCTCCCCTCTTACCGGGCAGAGCTATGAACCACTAAACATCACCTCGTTCTTCTGCTGGATTGAGAGGCTACAAAAACAAACTGTAGATTTATAGTTTATAGTATATTTATAGTTTTACTTTTTTAAAAGATTAAACGTCATTTTTTGAAATCCAGCCTTTAATGTTCCAGCTGGTGTTAGTGTTGCATGGTATACTAGTTTTGATGTACCTTGCAATATAAAGCAGCACTGTACCCTATTTTATTAGTAGCAGTACTTCAATCACAGTATTTTAATAACATTTGTGTTCCCTGAGTTGCATTGATGATGTGTACATGCATTGCTCTTTTTCTACTTCCTGTAGGCATAGTGGACATGCCGAGTAGGTTTTGATGGTTAAAGAGAGAGAAAGAGCGTAACCAAACTCTCACCTTTCTGTTGTTTTTTTGTACAGCATAGTGTGACTGCCATTACAGTTGTCTGTGGAGTGATGTGAACAGATGGAGTAAGAATGTTACCGCCTCCAAAAAACAAACTGCATCCATTGTCTCATATTGTCATCTCTGGAGAAAAAAGTTAACTTTGCTTCACAACCAACGCATCACTTTTTGCGCAGCTAAACACAAAGTGTGGCAGAACAGTGGAGAAACGTTAGAACTCGTAGTACTAATCTGAGCAGGTTAGCGTGACTGCGTGCTTTGTGTGGAAATGGAGATCTGTTTATGGACTGATGATGGTTTTACATGTGAATTTTTTTGGAAGGGTGCATAGAGTCTCTGGTAGGGGGAGGGGTGGTGTTGGTGTGGTGGACACATCTGAATGGAGGACGGTTCTGCACGGATACACAAAAATAGTCTGCACTGTGAAATGTGCTGCAGCTTATGCCACATTGCTGTTGTGTGGCTGCAAAGAGCAGTGGGGGCTAAAAATGATCATTACAATCATTAAATCAAATTGACAGGTGGCTGCAGTCAGGTAAATGCTGAATTCCTTCCAGTATCTGTGGGATTAAGGAGCAACGTGAATTCCTTGTCGGTAATTTTTCAAGACAAATAGCAGGGCTCCCTAGACACTACCCCCTTCAAGGCAGCAGGCAGCCTGCACTAATTAGCAAGGGAGGTGTGAAGGAGAAATCATTATTTTATCCACACAGTGCCCTACATACCCCTCTCTCTCCCCTACAGACACCATCAGTCCACCTCCCATCTATCCTTTACCCACAGTGTGCAACATGGTGTGGCGCATTTGAAGGTTCATTTGTCTCAGTGTGCATCTGTATTTGTGTGCAAAGTCTGCACCCAGCCACTAAAAACACTGCCGGTGAGATCAAAACGGAGGACAAGGGGAGGACCAACCTAACAGCAACAACTGAAGGTGGGAAAAAGGATACAGAAGAGAAGGGAAGATGATGAAGAACGTGCCAGAGGGAATAAAGCAAAAGAGTGTCAGGCTAACCACTTGACAAACGAAATGAAGGGAGGGATGGAGGGAGTGCACATGTGCTGCAAGGTGTGGACAGCCCAGCGTCATGACTCTCTGAGTGTAATTATGATAGAATGGTCTCTGATTGATTGGTTGGGCCTGTAGGACCTCCAAAGCACCTCTGTGTTTTTGCAATGCCTAGCTCCACTCCTGTGGACCTCAGTTGAATTTTATTCCCAGCAGCATGATTCATAATTCACTCAAGCTCTCTTCTGACCCAGGCCTGTAGCCCAGTAGCCCAAACCATCAGGTAGGATTCAACACAGTTTGCCTTTGTGCAATTAATATACTACAGAAGCAGAGGGAAATCACCACCACTGCCTCTTTCACTCTCTTGTTTTAAAGCCTGCATTCACAGCTATTTGGGATGCGATCTTGTTACCGTAGGGCACATGTCAACAAGAAGAGGTAAAAACCCATAGTAGGCTGATCTTGCTAAAAGCACCACTGCTCTTACACAGACACAAACCGCCACAGGCTTACTGGTAGGAGTACATAGTCAAACCAATCAGATTTAGGGCTAGATGCCACAAGTAAAGTGGTGCACTTAGTACATCCTGGCCACTATCTCTTCAAGAGCATCTTGCATATTTAAACATGGCTCAATTTTACATACAAGCTTTTAAAATATGTGATATTTATTTCATGGGGACAGAATGCATAAAAGCTGCGAAAATTGAGCCCTGTTGCATCTTCCCCCTTTCAGAAATGTATTTATATTGAGCAGCTCTTACCAACACAATGCACTCTCTCTGTGCCCCAAATGACACTTACTACCATCTCCAAACAGAAAAGTCAGTAGTAAAAGCAGGAAAAAGGAGAAACGACATTAGAAAAAAAGATATCTGGAAAAGTATGAACAGGAAAACCATTGCTTTTGAAGGCCAGTAGTTTCAAAACAGTTTTGAACAATATCAGCATCAAAGAAAAAACAGAGACTACACCTAAACACAAGCATCACTCAGCATCTAGAGTGGAATTGGATAAAACATTGCTCTAAAAAGACACAAATCTAACATTCATGGGTGGTTTACATGCACATCTATTGCCAATGATAACATTGCACATAAATCCCCATGAACTACCCACCCACTCAGTCCCCACCCTGAAAAAAGTGCTCTTTCAGCACATATTCATAAAGGTTCTCTAATGGCTTCCAGAGGGACAAGGGGGTCCTCAAACAGAGACATTTCACAAGCCCACAGGCAGAGCAGAGAAGAGCCAAGAGAAAAATATCAAGTCTGAGAGAGATCGAGAATGCGAGGGAGAGAGAGAGAGAGAGAGATGGAGAAAGAAGATAAAACAACTGAAAGAAAGAGAGACAGGAATGAAGAGTAGGAGAGAGAGGATGTCCTCATCATGACTGGAATAGGAATGATGCCCCACTGGGGTCTATTAGTGAGCCTTTACATACAATGGCAACCTCACCAACTTCCAAGCGTGGTAACAATGCAGAGCCCTCAGCCTATAATAGTGGAGAGATTAAGGGTGTTGAGGCATCTATGCCTCTTGTAAAATAAAGTAGAGATACTCACAGATTAAGGTGGACCTTCCTGTCTTAAAATTATATTTTATTGCAGGGAAATTTGGTGGTAATTTGCAATGATATGACACCTCCCAGTATAATGCAATACTGCTCTGCAGCTCCACAAATTACACCCTCCAGAAGGTAAAGTTAAGTTACAACATTCACAACAAATACTGAACATAATAAACGTCATGAGGGTAGGATGTATTTCAAGACTGCTGGATTACATTGCATCTGCATATATACAGTAAACGGATCTAAAGTGATCATTTACCTTAGGAAGTAATAACTTAAAAATGTCTCATTCACCCATAAAACACAACATTTTGAGGTTTAGTGTCTTGCTCAAGGATACCTGACCATGTAGTCGGGAAGAACGGCAGATCAAATCACCAATCTGGATACAGTATGAGTAGATGATCTACTCTTCTACTGATCTACTGAGTATGCAGTCTATGAGGGGCTGTATGTTGGCACTCAACTCCTGATTTGATTCCAATCCACAGAATCATTTAGAGTTTGGTTTGATTCCTGATTCAGTTACATCTGACAAATACTTTTTTTTCAGTGTTGTTATCATGAATAGAAAAGTGTGTGAAGAGTAAGTGTAGGAATATTTGCTAGTTTTAAAACTGTGGACTACAAAATAACTGACACGTGGCACATCTATCTCCGAGGCTGACATTTGCAGTTAAAGTTAAATAAATAAAAATTAAATTCTATACAGCTATGTACAGTATCGACTGTCAGTAGCAGATGCTTCAACTAAGTACAAACATCCACTTTAATGATCTCTTTGAGCAGAAACAGGGCAGAAACTGGAAATCTGCTCACTAATTCATCTGCACTGTTTGTGTTGACAGCACATCAGCCTGTTACCTGAAGACAACTGCAGCTGGCTAGCTAGCGTTAGCTCCCCAGCAGGGACAGACTAGATAAAGTAGAATGGACGTGCGGCTCAACTTCGATCATTTCACATCTCGTTGCCAGAGATAATGTATTTTAAACAAACCAACCCGAGAGCTCACATCAGTGTGCAGCCTGTCCCAAACACAGACGTGATGTCTTGAACTAACCATCCTGAGTAGCAGCAGTCTTATAAACTTCAGCCACAAAGACGTCATTAACTCATTCACTACTTTCAAGATAATGTATATTATGTACTATTCAGTAGATCAAAATAGTGCAAAGTAAATTTCTGATATTTAGTTATTGTTTTTGTAATCATTGGATCATTCTGCAAGGTGGGACTTTAAGATTGTTAGTTGTACTTGACATGGACACCACCTTTCCTTTTTTTTTTTTGTTCCATTGTCATATCTTTAAGGAAACTGTATTGTGGATTGATTTACAAACCAGCATTCAGACACTCAGTTAAAATGACAGAAGTGAAGTGCATTATATAGCAAATAGGAAGTGATTTTGGTCACAGCCTGCAACTTGTCACACTTGTCACAGTTGCTGGACTGTCGTGACTCAAGGCAGCTAAGATAGGCAGCTATACAACATGACAAGAGAAAAACAGTCATGTCATGTTGTCTTGTGCCTTTTGGAGTTGAGGTTCAAAAGAAGTGTTTCAAGATTAATTGTATTTTCCAGCCTTTTTCTCAGTTGTATTGGCTGATGTTACTAAAATTATTTTATTTAATTATCCATTTTATTATTTGGTTTGGTAACATGTTTATTTTTAAAACAGAGGGTGGAGTCTGTGCATATTAATTATTTAGAGGATTGTTAAAACAATATGAAAAAAACAAATTAAAAAAGGAACTAATTATTACTGGAAATTTATAACTGAATTAGACTTGTTTGATGGTCATTCTTTTCTTTTCATCCTTTTTAGTATTTTATAAAATGGGACTAGATTGATCTGAGGAGAATTTTAAGCAGTGGATCATTAGAAAATACTTGGAAAGCAATCTATTTTACCTGCAGCCCCCTGTATATGTTATACTAGCCAATCCTGAGACTGTTTGTTGCATACTTATTAGTTAGCTTCAAGCTAATATGTGGAAATGAATGTGTGTCTGCTTTTCACACTCTTCACTGTAACTGATTTGGGCTACTGGACTGTTTTTCCAAAACTAATTTTCCTGACTCTGTGATGTGATGCGTTGGTTAGGTGTGGCAAAGTGAAACTACAAAATGATCAGCTATCATGGAATGAGACAGATTATGACACATCTAGCCGCATAATCAATTCTGTTACTAGAGGATGACGTATGTGGCCTTTTTTGCATGATGTAGTGTCTCTGCTACTTTTCCCTGTTCAGTTTTTGGCAGCATTACTTCTGTTTTCAGCTGTGTTTGTTACTGACTTATTTTGTTGTAACTCAAATACATCATAAACAATTACTATATTGTTCATATCTTGGTGCAACAATTTTTTACCACATCAATTCTTACAGTGATGGAATATGTGATGGCATAACCATATCACACCCCTGTGCTGCTTGCACACCTGCATTGTGAGTTAGGTGCAATATATCAGAATAAAACAGGCACCTAAAGCTTTGGTACTTGAATGAATGAAGGTTATACTGATGGCAGACCTGTCAATGTGTGTAAGCTGCACAGAATATAGTTTTGACAGACATTGAAGGACCACAGTTAGGCTTTGTGATGGACTATGGAAATAATAGTGAGCCTTCAGTTCAAGTGCATTTGCCATTTCTGCTTTAGTGCTTGGAATTAGAAACAGCCCATTAATGATTGCTCATGAACAAAATCCTCTACTCAACATGGTGCTCATTAAAATTGCATTGGGAAGGTGCCATTTCCACTTATTAGCTTAATTGTCAGGTCATGTAGATTGGACAGATGACAGTGAAGGTATCTGTGCCAAAGGACATGTTAGTTTCAGTCAGCCACTAGTGCTAGAGAGCATAAGTCATCAATTGCTGAACATGTTCATACGTCATATATACGGGCCAAATTAAGCCACAGACAAATTAAACGAGCTTGCTCATAAATTATAGTACAGGGATGGGGGCACTCGATATATCATTGCCCTGGTAGTCATCAATCACTGTGAGGTTGGGAATCTTCCCATCTCGTGGATAAGTGTGAGGGTTATTCTCTCATCTACTCTTTCATTCTCCCTTCATAGTGAGATGAAAGTGAGGCGTCACAGTTGAGCTGACTGCTTAGGTGACTGCTATCCTCACAGTCTTTCTAACCTTGGTCTTGCTTCATTACACTGCTTAATTTCTGATTGAGTATTTGAACACATTCTCCATCCTAATAAGCTCATCTAAGTAACTAATAAGAAATCCTAAAGAGCAGATTATGGAATACTTAGATTTTCTTGTTCTACAACAGAGAAACTACTGCACGTAGATGTACAGACCTATGGGTCTATTTTGTGGAAGTAACAAAATACTAAGAATAAAATAATAAATATAAAGAACTGCAGGAGATACGGCAGGTACTGTACGGCTCAAACAGTTAATTTAGAACCATGTCATGGCCATGTTTGGCCTATTGGGTCAATTATTATTCTGTTATACATTGGACAAGTTCCTCTACTTACTTGTCAGTTCTTATGCACTTTTTTCACAGACAGTGCCAGCAGCACCTTGTTTAACAAAATTTTGCCATGTCCCACATTCCTGACTTTGTTTCAGGATTGGCATAGTAGCACTTGCCCCATAGGCATTTTGGGACAGACTCTTCAAAATTTCACACCTGCGATGTAAAGGGATTCTATCCTCCACATTACTATGTATGTAGTATGGACTGTTTTCTATTAATCAGAATATTTTTCACTGCAATAAAAAACGAAACATAAAAAAAACAGGAATTAGTTTCAGACAAATGCAACAAGCAGACAAATGTCAGTGCTTATCCATAATGTGCTTTTGTACATTTCATGTCAGCGGTTCAAATGGAAGGAAGCGTGGCATTTGTAAATTTGTGAAATTCAGCAGTTGTCTTGTTCATCGCATTGATCATCAAAATAATAGGATTAAGGGAACCTTCTGTAAATGACACTTCTGTTATTCTAGACACTTAGTTTAATTTTGTTATCTGTAGCCAAATGCTATTGTTGCAAATGCATCCTTTAATGTGGCTCTGAAGTACATCAAAATGTTACCTGGCATGCATTAAGGCTTCACACATTATTCAGTTTACTCAGTTATCCTCTATGAAATGCACAAACACATCAATCTGATTAGGAATATGAAAAGCTTTTAACGGTAATCTATTTATATTTGAATCTCAAACGGTGACATTTACAGAAAACAGCAGTAAAAGTGAACTCAGCTGTCATGAAGACAGTGATTAAACACTGAAATATTAAACTAAGGTCGTGTACTTTTAGAAAGTGCAGGAACCCATGAGTCATAATGAAATATTCTACATTATGTACATTGTAATGAGATTACATTTAATGTTATACTACATATGGATGAAAAATCTGTCTTGTACATTTTGAAACTCAAAGTAAGACGCCAGGTTTGTTGCTTTGACAGTAACAACAAAGGGATGGTGTGATACGCCATGCTCTCTTAAACTTGCACAATGGCACTCCAAAAATATAAAAGGGAGAAAGTAAAGGGGCTGTGCTCCATGTTTCTCAGGTGAACAGCTGGACTGTGGAATATTTGGCGGGCAGAAAGTATGAGGCACAGCTGGCTTTTAAGAGGAAGAGCTCCCCTGGAGCCTCTGGGAGGTCACAGCCTGCTAAGCCGTGAAGCGTTGCTCGGCAGGAGCCGTGTGTAAAGGCAGAAGGCCTGTGCCACTGTGTGCAGATGTTCCCCCTGCTCTGCTGGCTGCCTCAGAACACACACAACACACACATACAATACACGAACCTTGGTGCAAAGATGATTTAACACATAGAGCAAGCACTTAACACTGACACCTTCAATGACACGTATGCATAAACACACAGACGCAGCATACACGTTGATACATACTGCACACACTTATTCCCTCTTCATATCCTGTCTGAACAACCACGTCACTTTCTTGTGTCCTCCATAGCAACAAGCAGCACCTCAGTGCTTCCGAGTGTTGCTGCTGGAAACAATAAAGTAGGGTTTAAATGAGCTCTCCAAGGTCTGAAACACACAAGCAAATGTGGGAAGGTGCCCCTCAAATGCAGCAGCAAACTGCTCCTCCTCACTTCGTAACAGACCAGCTTCTATTCATTACCCACAGGTAAAGCAGAGTTACAGGACAAAGTAAAATGAAAAAAGCTCAAGGCTCTAACCTTCACCCCTCTCACTATCTTATTATGTATGTCGCTCGCATTGCACCACATTTGAACAGCATCACGCAACAAACATAATCAATAGCACAAAAAAAAACCCTTACTCTGATTCCTGAGTTGTATGCATTTATCGACCCTGAGTGGTCCTCTGGGATAAATCCACGAGGGACCCACCATGCTGTCCATGGTGAACTGAGTCAAATGTCTGTGGGATCATTACAAAGTAAGTCTTTGAAGAATGTCAGTCAAAGGCGTGTGTTATGGAAGATTTAGTTCAGGTAGAACATGTGGCATGAGCGATGCCCCCATAGGATAGGTATAGTCATCAGACACCAGCATCAGCAGTGTACTGACAGTGATGAATAGAGAAAAAGACAGTATGAGTGGCAGGCCCTAGTGAGGGACAGCACTCTGCTCAGCAGCCTCCTCCGCACCGTCTGTCCACACCGACAAACTCTCACAAACCCAAGAGACAAATCCTGCTGCTGATACCAATGGACAAGCACATCTGGCAACCAGGGTCCACCGGAGTCCACTGTGACAGCCCCAATCAGCCACTTGATATTCACTGTGCCGACTTCCCATTCTCTCAGTCTGATGCCAGGGTTAGACGGAAAGTGAGGGGGGAAAAAAGAAAGGAGGAGAGGGGGCAACCTTTCAACAGGAAATCAAATATTAATGTGCTCAATCACAGACATATCACCATAACTGCAGTGTGACATTGATATTCAGTCAATCAAAGGGCCCTAAATATGGAGCGATCAGCATGAGACCAACAGTGAAACAATAGAAGGTTTGTTGAATGATAGCAACAGGGTTTATAAATCTTAATGCCTTGCTAGGGCGCAAATACATATTTCCATCTTAGCCCATCAGCATGCATCAAACATGGACACACAACTACAGTATCAAAGTGGCAGTGGTTGTTTGCAGTGTTAAGACCTGTACTGATATGACAGTGGCACTTGTTTTATATGTATGGTTCATTCTGTTGCCCTTTCATTAATTATGTACCAGAAACTGGCCAAAGGCTATATTGTTGTCTACAGTGAAAATTAAATATTGATGAAGCTCCAGCTTTCACCCCAGATTTCATTGTGTTAACAAATATGTTTTGTTTGCAAAACAATTTGAATTTAATAATTCATCAAAAGGCAGAGAGGCCATTATCATTCAGTATGAGCCTAGTGCAGGCTCCAGATGTCAGGGATCATGTCCTGGTGCTGACAATACATGCAAAGTCTCTGCCCTCTTTTATACATTATTGAAAGAAAATTCTGCAAGGTGGGTTGAGACATGGGCACAGGGACTGATACATAACATCTACAGAGGTGACCTAACACTATCTGTGAGGGGGAAAAAAAAAAACGTGACAGAGCTACACAGACGTATTTACACCCATATTTAGTCTGATTGTTCGTTTTGTCTCTGTAAAATAAAATGAAGGGGGGAATTTGCTGAACATGTGTTAAACTAAACGAAACTGTGATGAATTTAATATGCACCAATTAGTGAAATATAATCTTTTCATTGAATAATATAATATATAGATATTTTATTAATCCCTAAACATTAACATTTCAAACTCTCTGTCATGAGTACTAGTTGTCTAAAGGTTAAAAACTTGCACGGCTACAAATCCAGTGTACAGAGCGATCATAGCATCCCAGTGGGCTATAACATTAGTCACCAGTTTCATGTTGGTCATAAATCTAAAACAGCAGCATCTTGACTCCGCCTGAGAACACGAATGTAATCCTTAAAGCTGAAATTATTCTTTATTTGTCATTACTGGCTGAAAGGAGGGTGAAAACTGTGGCAATTACAACCCTAACCTGGAACATCCAAAGCCTATTGACCACTCTGTCAGCCCTCTGGAACAAAGCTTGACTTGACATGCTGTTAGTGGTGAGGGGGCTGCAGAAGAGCGGGGGAAGTAGTGGCTGATAGGTGTGACGGAGAAGAGAAAGAGAGGGAGAGACAGGGGACGCCTGTTTGGGATTTACAGCAGCGGCGTGCTCACCTAGCAGCTGACCGTACTGCTTCACAGGTCAGCCGCTCTAACCGGACTCCATTAATACACCAGTCTACCTTGTGGCAGACTTTATGCTCCAGTGCATCCACCGCCTTAGGGACAACTTCACTGGCACTTTACTCTAGAACAGAGTAAGAAAGGGAGGAGGCCTGGGGTCCAGGAACAAAGAAACCCTCTGAAAACAGAAGAAAGGGTAAAAGAAAAGTCATACAGAAAGTTTGAAGAGGAGTTTTTCTTCCTGTAGATGTGTAAACTCAACTGTATAGCACAGTACACCGAGTGCAAATTCCCAGCTTCAGTCCAAACAGGAAAGGTGCTCCTTCTGCTATAAAGGTCAAAGTTTGTTGTGTTTTTTTCTTTTATTTATTATTTTTTGCATTAGAGTTGACAGTCACACTTCTACTTTTCTGGCCACATAGTCTGAAGCACACTTTAGGGACGGGCCCGAACATCATGGTATAAATGTGTTTTATGGCCAGGCAGCTGCTGAGGGAAGGCTGTTTTTAATGCTTTCTGGCCGAGTACAACACGACCACCTGCTTGGCGTAAAACCCTCACTGCTATGTTGGGCTTTATGGGCACGTTCCGCGAGTAAACAACGATATACAAGGTCGCGTGTGAGGAGAGCTGCCTGCTGCATATGGTGTGCACTTTAGCAAATCTGCAGCTCCTTGCGGCTTCCCGAGAACCACAGGATCTCTGGGATACTGCTTAGGTCATGAACCCACTGATGAATTACTTTCCTCCACGAGGCCACGTTTCCTTTAGGCGCGACAGTATGTCACTTCTCTGACAACTTTGTCTGCCTAAGCGGCAGAAAGCTTGCTGATTATCCTGACACCCTGAATTTCTGTGCCGCAACTGGGTGGGGATTCACAGCTGATCACCCCCAGGATTCAGCATGTGTTTGGGCTGCAGAGGGAGGTGAGTGGCACTCAACTACCTGCTCTTCTGATAAACAAGTTCATGTATGAGGAAGAGACAAAACGATTATTAGAAGGATTTCAGAGTGTCATCCCTCCCTCTCTCTCCCACTATCTCACTTTCACAACTGCGAGCGGCAGAACAAAATTACTCCCCGCCAGTGAATAATAAGGAAGTTTATGAAACGTGACGAATGCAATGGCACTCTACATGAAATACCAATGAGGGAGGCGCCCCAGCGTAGCAATTGCTACATCCTAATATCAACAGTCACCTTGTGTTACTCCCTCTACTCCCCAGAAGGACACATCATGGAGAGAGTATGAACACATGGCATAATGCAGTGACACTGGCAATCTCAGTGCTGGCTTAAGGGCACAGGCAGGTGAACGGACACGTGCAGGCAACATGCCACCACTGCGGGCTGGCACCGGGATGGGCACAGAGGCAAAAGGTGTGAGGGGAAGAAGTGTTGTCATATATTAAGTGTTGGGGGAGGAGAGGGATTGTTGTCGGTGTCACCTGTGTGCCGACACGCTGTGTGCATATTTGCTCACCGTAGGGGTCAGAGGAAGTGTGTACATGACTCAGATACAGTTGTCACTCAGTGAGTCAACAGAGACACCCTGGCTCATTGAGAGACTTGCGTGTGAGAGGATGTGAAAATGAAACTAACTTTCTCAGCACAGCATTGTAACGGTATATGTGGGTGGGACTGAATAGTACATACCATGAAGTTGTTTTGACAACTTACTGTAATATGTCTGACATCCTACATCCAAAATAACCTTTGTGAAAACAAACCTAGCATTACTAGTTTTCAAAAGTGTAAAATAGAATTAGAAATTCAAAATATTGATAGATTAAAATGTAGCCAACCACTGACCATTCCAGTTCTGTGTTTTAAATCAGGCTGCAGGTTGGTCTCCAGGTCACAGCAGATCCTGTTCATCCACTATCTCCTCTAACTCCTCCACAGCTGAGTGAAATCCTACATTTCTCTCCTGCTTTTATCTCTGATGGACATTCCCCTTGCTCGTGGGTCGCTATTTGCTGCTGGCCGCGACAAATATGAAAAGTCTACTTAGTTTGCTTTCTTGCAAAATGAGTTATCTTTCAACAACAGCATTATTAATAATCTCGGGTTAAGATGCAGTGCAGTTAGGAAGCCTGGATGGTGTGCCCTCTATTTTTCATGAGTGTTTCTGTTTGTGTGTTTGTGTGCATGCATGTAAGTTTCTTCGCGGGGTCAACCCTTTTATCCTCGTCTTTCAGGAGAGAGTGCGGGAGTGTTTGTGTGTTGCTGCATTCTCCGCAGGGACTATTTCAGTTGAGGGCAAAGAACACAGAGAAACTTTGAAAGAGCTTTTATGTACTTTTGAGTGAAATGATCCTAAGAAAGGCTTTTTATAAAAAAAAAAAAAACTTTTTATTCAGACTTCCACATCCAGAAGGGCACTTACTCAATTACCAAGCTCCATTCCTCCCTTTCTGCATCCATCAATCCATCCTCTATTCTTAGGCCTGCATCTGTGTTGTGTGTGGAGGCATTGCCATGGGCGAAGAGCATGAGCTTAGTAGTAGAGCAATGTAGGGCATGTCAGTGAGTATACAGTGAGTCAGCCGTTTGTAACCACGTTTTTGGTCATATTGTAAGAATTCAAAAGACCATGCAACCAGAAAAAAACTCATTGTATTCGATTACTAATGTTGCTAATGTTGAATGTTTGTGAATCAAAAGTTTATTGGCCTAATACTTATTCTGGATGTGTTTTTTTTTTTCCAGTTGAAATTGTTCAAAAAGAACCAAAAAGAAAAAGTTCCCTTGATATCACATGCTGGCTAAGCTAAAATAGGGCATATGCACATAAGGCTGATATATGACAAGCTAATTCAGTGAGAGGTAAACTCAATCTGTCGCCCTCACTTTGGCATCGCAGCTCTCTTTTAGCTGCAGCCTTGTCACTCAGTAGCCTGAAAGGCAAGACCTCACACAGGTTTGACAGATAAAAGTCTCCTCACTTCATTCGTTTGACATTTTACCTCCCAGAAAAGTTTCAGCCTCTCTCCTCCCTTTATTTCTCTCCTTCCACATCTCACAAACGCACTCTCTCACACACACACACACACACATATATATATATATATACACCTCAATGTGAGTCCATCTCCTCCCCTCCTGTCCATCTGCCAGGCAAAATGGAGCCTCAGACAAAGGAGACGCAGACTAACTCAGTGATCTGAATCAAATGGCAAGAGGAGGAGGGTAGCAGAGGAAAAGAGGAGTGATGGGTGCCAGTGAGGGAGCGAGGGAGACGTAGGAGACAGAGGGGTGAAGGGAGGCATGAGGGGCTAGATGTGAATTTTTTCTGACAGGTTGAAGTCTCCTCTGAGCTGACCCTCTCCCTGCTGGGAGCCATGTCTCCTGCTTGTGGGTGGGGTGAGGCAGGATGGAGAAAAGAAGGTATAAGAAAGAGCAATGAACTGTAATCATGGAAATGCCACGCTGACTGCAGTGGCATCAGCAGCGATCAGTAATAAACATGCAATGAATTAATTTGACCCGTATCGAGGCGCAAAGCCTTGCAGGAATCTGTCAATAGCAAATTTCCCAGGGTGGGTTAACACCGCCATCACTCAATGTCAAGTGGCATTATTGGACATAGTGTTACTAGCCAGCACTTGAAGCATAGTGGCAGAGAAGACACATCTGCTGTCTGGGTGATTTTAAAATTTCATGTACTGAAAAAAGTGTATTGATTTGTCAGTAGTAACACTCCGGCAGGGTGGACCGGACAAACATGGTGACAAGTGACTTCCAGTGACTCCCGGGTTTGGAGAATAAAAACAAGATAAAGAGAGAAGATCAGTGGTTTAAATGTCTGGGGAGGATGCCTCCACATCTGTAGGTGTACAAGAGAGGAGTTAATAATGTGTTAGAGTCTAACAGCTGGTTAGAGATGACGGACTTTGAATAATTATTCAAAGTAGAAACATTGATGACGTGTTGAATCTTTGCTGATGTCCATCCAGCACATTTAATTTCTGATTTAGTTTGTTCTCTGGTTGGTTGTGCAGCATGGTCGTCAGGCATTACTTAAGGTTGCATTATTTAACCTGTAATACACTTGGTGTTTACTGTGAAATTTATATATATATAGTTGTATATTTTACTAATTCTGCAGGTCAAATGCAGGTCACGGTAGTGGTTTAACATACATTGATTATAGAGGACTGTACTTCACTGCACAGATCCACTGACGACTGATTGTTAATGCTGCCGTACATACAATAGGAAATAGTTTGATATTCCATCCCTAATTGTAAATTATACTCTCAGGTAGTGACACTTCAAAGTTCTGCTGGAATCTCAAAGCGTGTGATGACAGACTGATGGACAGATGGAGCTTGTGTACTGACAAACTACTTTAGTTCCAAATCAGGGTTTTATTGTTGGGCATGCAACAATAAGTGCTGAGGAAAGATAGAGAACAGACAGACAGCCCCACACACTACATTTGGTCACTGGGAAAAAACTGGCAGTAAAGCTTTTGCTGTGACACCGTCTTCTGTTAACACATGAGCATCCGTGCATCCATGTCACACAGAAAATAGCAAACGGCGCCTGAGTAAATACCGGCGTCTTATCTTGAACACGCAGTAAGTGCTGCTGTGTTGCCCGTACATGCTCCTATTATTTGACATACTTAAATTCAGACAACACTGAGCTGTTTATGGCACACACACCTGCAGAACATTAGACATAAAATTCTTTTGCAGACATATTTATCAAGGCACCCATTCGCCCTGAACGCACTCGTGCACACACACACACACACACACACAAGCGTGCATTTATCAAACTCTCGTGTTTAAGTGTAAAGTGCTGCTTGAATAAGATTTCTCCTCAGACAGAATTAGCTCAGGTAAGGAGGGAATCGTTACTGTCTGCTTTGTCTCATCTCCATAATGTTTGCATATTCTCAAGTAGGTGGAAATGCAAAATGAAACATAATTATGTTGTTCTCCTGCTGACAACTGATCTGTCAGCAGGCGCATTAGAAACACGACTGTGTATAGCGTGAAAAAAAAATGGGTGGGAAGAAAAACAAGAACTTGTGTGGGCCTGGCTCATCTCTCAGAGTCTGACAAGGCTACTTACCTGGAGGTTGTACGAATAAAGAAAAAGGATAAAATAAATAAATAAATAGGACCTGCCATACACACAACTGTTCCCCTAAGCTCATTAGACCAACACACTTCTTGTATCTCATTTCCCTGTTCTACTATCCCAGCCAAGGCAGATCTCTCACCCTTAATACAAAGTGCAATTACACCAGGCCAGACAAATATAGCATGGTGGTATAATCTTTCTAAATCACCTGGAAAGTCAAAAAGATAAAAAAGCTGCAATGCTGGTGCCTTGTAAAGAACTAGGTTGGCCCCTTTCAGCATATTTACTCGCAGCCAAGTACAAATTAACCTCCCAAGATCAACAATAAACCTAATTAGAGTTGTGTTCTACAGCACACATCTCTAAACACAGATCACAGCTTGTTGAGAGATGAATCTCCATCTGTCTGACTGCACACTGGGAGGAGGAGAGACTCAGAGAAGATCAGTCCAGAGATTTAAAGAATGAAGCTTTGTGTGTTTATATTGGTGAGTGTGTGTGTGTCTGAGGGAGAAAGTGAGATGCCCTTGTGGCCACAGGGTCACTTCCCCAAGTCAGCCACTATTTTATGATGTCATGCTGCAGCAAGGAAGCGAGACGTGGCACATGGAGGGAGAACATGCTATTGGATTTGAGGATGTGTTGGTGGGTGGGTGTCACGCTAAGGGGCCTGGACAGGAACAGCTCTAGCCTGCTATTTGACACTCACTCTTGGGACTCGGACAGCCAGACAGGGAGGAACACGTGGGTATAGAAACAAGTGGAGTCAATACATCTTGCATAGTGAAGTGCACGCACACACACACACACACACACAGTACAGTGTGTGCTACTGTGTTTGCTTCACTACAAAAAAAATATGATCCCACATTGTATTATTAATTTTAAACTTGGATTGCCTGTAGTACTCAGACACAACTCTGCTTTTTTAGCCTGTATACAAGATGAAATCCACAGACGATATTTCCCTGGTTATCATATTAAATCTTTCATTGAATTATAAACAAATTATCGTGTTTCCATCCTGCCTTTCCTTGTCCTCTAACTTGGGCAGTGAAAATGTGTTGTCACAGGGGAGATTTTAAGATCTGAGAAACGATTCTAAAGGTCAGTTTTCCTGGATATGTATTTTCCGACTCTGTAGTAATTTCCCTAAGCTGTCGTTGGACATGACGGCATTATCACTTTGCCTTTGACACTGTGGAAGATAAAGCACTGGGGACACCAAGGTCCAAATATGTTGCTTTTATAGGTAGGAGCTGTCTCATTCATCATGTGCTAACACCTCAAGCTCTCTGTAATGCCTGTCCATAAGTCAGCCTGGGGCAGGTATCTTCTGCCCTAAGTAAACTGGGGATGTGATTTTTTTTTTTTTTTTGGCAGTATTCGGGAAAAAAAACATGAAAACTAAAACCCAAATTGGAGATATGTGATATGTGTAAATGCATAAAGATACAAATGGAAAGACACAAAATATATCTTTCAGAAATCAGTTTATATAACAAAGTGGTTATTATTTAGTATCATTTTCCATTACATGTTTTATGGAACAACAGTTTGCATAACCATTTTGTTTTTTCATGTTCTTAAGGATACAAATAAACTTAAAAGTTACAAATATAAATGTTTCTTAAGACAATAAAACATACTCAATGACAATATGGAAGGTAGGCAGGGATATGGCAGCTTACACATCACAGTCGGACAGGGTTTGCCAACAGTTGTGAACGTTGTTTGTTGATTCGGCCGCAATTGGTATTCCTCAAATCAACAGTAAGCACTAACAAAGTAGGAAAGAAATGGATATGTGGCAGCTGGGAACTATTTACCAAAAGAAGTACTTTGCAAATAGTTCACTCTGTTAGTGGCAATGTCGAATTCAAACATCTCAAACAATTCTTTGTCTGCCTGAGCAGAAGAGCTTGTGAGGTAAAGTGCACAATCAGTGGGTGAAAGTTACATTGCAAACTCTTCTTTTTATTAAGACGCTTACCATCATCCACCACCGAAATGGCACCTTTTTATTGTTTTTGATAAACCTCTCATACCCCTGCCTCCTCAGTCTTACAGATACCACAAGTCATGTACTGTAATGGGTTAGTTACAAGCTAAAAGACGATGGAATGATTGGCCCCAACACACTGAGGCCTGTTTTTCACACTAAGATGATGGAACATTTCAGGTGTCTCCTGCTATCTTCTATAAAAAACACATTATTTTTGTTATCCTAAAAGATGAAATGGGAGAGAAATACAACATTCACTTACAGGGACGACGAGGAATGTCAATATAGAAGTTTCTGTTACTGCTTTTGTCGAGAGAAGTAATTTAACGTGACTTTTTGTCTGTTGAATGGCAACAACACTAACGTTTTGTGAGAGTTATTCACATTCGGTTCTATGTTGCATCATTCAGAAAACAATAACTGTTCATCGTGATCACTGTTGAGGCGAAGATGCTTGATTTGGAACTTCTACACTGACAACACAGCTCTCAGCTCAATACAATCTACAATGGAATCATTAAAACTTTTTTTTAAAAACTCAAAATAAATAACGTCTCACAAAAGATGTTTGCTTTTTAATAAGAAAAAAACAAAACAAAACAAAACACGACTATCATTTTGTAATCAAATTAAAGTGTCCTACTTTGAAAGATTTGTAACTAGTTGACTATTCATTTAAAAAACAGCCTGTCAGTCTTTTCCATTATTGTACAATACAGACTTTGTTTTCCAACATAATAACAATAATAGTAATAATGATAATAAAGTTGGCACGTGTGACAGAAAACTAAGTTAATTTAAATAGTGAAAAAATGTTTTAAAAGTATTCAGAAAAAAAAGAGACACTGCCATTTTTAACATGTCCAATCAGAAGATGTCACAGCAAACATTTGCATTGATGGTAAATTCATTCAAAAACACCTTTTCTTTATATGACAGTGTGCAGGTGATGTCATACAAAGGCTGAGTTATGATTAGAAATAGAAAACCACTGCACATCTCCCTCTGCTGTGTACAACATTCCCTTGTAACTCCCATCTATGCTGAATCCCTTATGCAGAAACCTCATTCTCTATGCTTTCTCGGTGCAACTGCTTGAACCTTATATTCTGAAGAGAATTATTGTGGTCTTAAATATGCAGACTTCTCGGAGCATTGTGGCTGCACCTTGAGCCGAGATGATGTGTAAAATTGCATTTTTAGAAGCATGCACGCTGGCAGAGGAGACATTGTGAAACAGACACATCACAAGCAGCACTGGCAGATTGTTTAAATGAAAAATCTCCATCTATTCAGCCCAGGAGTCAAGCACACTGAATCCTATTTTTCCCGGGTTCCTGTTCTGGTTACTGAGCTGGCAACACACACAAACACACACTTGTAAACACAGAGACACAAAAAGCCTAAAGCCGAGTTATGGTATTACTATAGTAACTCGTGTTATGGTAAAACGGTCACTTATGCCGTTAGTGCTGGGGAATTGGAGGGAGTTTGGACTCTCACTTGCCAAGACAAGCATCATCTTGTCTGTTGTGCCCCTCAGTTGATTATTCTAGTTGTACCCACACTCCATGTGGATTCAGCGGTTGTTTTCAGTAGCATCCTCTTACAGTTTAGGGTGGCGAGGGGACAGGGCCGCCCTAGGCATGAATATATGAATAAAAAGTTCACGTGAAGACACTGTGTGACTGTTGGTCCTTGCGGAGGAGCAAAGCTTGGAGCTTTCAACTGTTTTGTACACGAACACCTGTCATCAGGGTCCAGATGCATAAACTGTGTAGACTCACAGCTACGACTTCTCAGACACAAAGACAGAAATGTGCATATGCGTTCCTTCTCTCAGGTCTATAAAGCTGCACGTGCGTCTGGTTGTGTTTTAAATCTTAATTATTGTGGAACTGGGCCCAGTTTTCCTCTCCTCGTTTTGCTGTGAATGGATGTACATGACACCCATTTGCATATGGATTCCTGTGTCTGCTCCATCACTTATTAGATGTGTTAATGTGAAGAGCAGTGAAAAGGAAGTATACAGAGGTGCACACACTCTGTGTTTATTAGGTCTAGTAGTGTGTGTGTGTCTGTGTGTGTCTGTGTGTGTGTGAGAGAGAGAGAACATCCATACAAATATGCATTGTTTTTCTGTGCATGCATTGTTTAAACATCTGGTTTTAATGCTGAAAGCTTCCTCAGGTGGGCGATGTTACTGAAACTTTAGCTATATTTCCCCTAAATGTGGGTATGATGGTGCTATAGGTGGTGTTAATTTTGTTATCACCATCTCTGGAGGATATGAGAACGTGTGTTAACCACAGTCATCTGAGAGCATGATTTCATTCAAATGATATTTCTTGCTTATCTCTGAAAGAAAGAAAGCAAATACTAGGCAGATATAGCTGTCTTCTGACGTAGCTGCCAGCTGCATAGGAAAATACATCCAGGGCAAGTTGTCGGCTGAACTGATTCCTCAGTCATACTCTTCCTCTAATGCCAGCTTGTTTGGAGACACAGTTAAGTGGATAACTGTATCACACGGCCCACAAATTCCTCTCTGTTTTATTATTCAATGTCTTCTGAATAACCAATGGTCAAAAAACTGCTGGTGAAAGTTTGCTGAGGAGATTTTAAGTTGACTGAACTTCTCACCACTGGTGCTTTTAGACCCTTTAGACACCAAATCAGACTAATTAGCATTTCCCAAACTCTGGCGAGTGGATGAGACAAAGGACATACATCCCTGTCGAATAAGGTTCACGTCTCAAAAACGACACCTCCAAGTTTTCATACTGAAAAAAAAAAAAACGTGGACATTGATATATTTGTTTGTAGAGTAAAAGACTGAGAGCAGTCTACAGTTGTTTTATCTGATCTAAAAAAGTTTTTTACCCACTCTAACAACGCTCACTTTTGACTTTAATTACTCGTAGAAACAATACTAGTAGAAACGATATCACAACACAGATTACAACTAAGTCCTGTGAACATTTTCTATAGTAGCTGTGAATATGTTGTAGCAGAAAACCTAGTGGGGTTCAGCAAAGTCAGATCATTCCTCTTAAGTTTAATAGAGATAAAATTATGCTCTTTAGAAAATGATAATATAAAATATGCTAAAAATACCATAATAATCCTTTCAATGCGCTTCATGCTTGCTCTTAGTGCACAGTCAGTACAGGAGTAGTTTGTGCACTGATTACAGAGTTAAATATTGGCCAAACAAAATCTCAAAGAGTTAGTTTTGTCCCAGCACTCACTCAGAAATGTAATACCTTTGTATAATGAAGCTTCCCCCACGGAAAACCTGTGTAACTACAGGGAAGGTCAAGAGTTCATGTTCACTTCCCCAGGCAGTTACATGCATTTAGAAATGTGTCAGTCTCTCATGTTAACAGCAAAAGCGACCTTGGGACAGAGATCAGCACCCGGAGGCATCGGTTAGATATTACACAACTAAAAATAAAATGCATCTCGTCAAAATGGACATTACAGTTTCAAGATCTGTGAGTCACACACTCTGAAATATCCGCACAGACAGGGGCCAGCTCTTGTGGCTTTGTGGGATATGTAATGAAATAAAAGTTATTCATGTGGTATCTCTGTACATTTACTAGTAAAACTTGTTTTGATGTTTTGATGGAGGAAAAACATTTCAACGTGGCCAGCTTCTGTTGAGAGTTCAGTGGAAATGCCGCAGATTGGATGTTGAATCTGTCTTCCATTTTAAGGACAGCTGGCCGGCTGCCCCCTTGCTGAATGAACTGTGTGCGGTATGTTTTTGTGGATGATAAGCATCCATTATGGTGCAGTCTTTCTTGGCAGAATGTCTATTGTCAACATATTTTATGTGTCCTATCAAAACTGCATGTGAGCTGTAGTATTTTCATTTAAAGAAAGAATAAAAGATAGAATAGACTGGCAAAAATCAAACTGGCTTTTCATGCTATGAAAATCTGTCATTTCAGACAGCAGCATCCTCAGAAATGTGGACTTTTCTTTATTAATCAAACCATCTAGAGAGGACGTGAACATCGAGAGTCCTGAATAAATATGTAAGACTTCAAATGAACAGCATGAAAATTAAATTCCTGTGTGTGTAGTACTGTAGCTTCTTCAGGCTTTTTTCTTCCATACTTAGTGATGTGTGTCAATGCTCAGGTGTGTGTGTGTGTGTGTGTGTGTGTGTGTGCATGTGCCGCAGTAAGGGGGGTGGTCTGTCCCTCCTTCAGATGTCTTCTGGGTTTCCACCTCGCAGGCCTCTTTGGCACTTATCTAGCGTCTTGTGGTAGGCGCGACTGATCATCGAGCTTGGTGATTTGTGTTGTGCCGTGAACGAGACCTTTCCAGGACCGCGCGCCGGTTGTCTGTTCAGGGAAAAAAAAAGAAACAACAAAGAATCAAAACCGGGGAGGGAGACTGAGAAAGAACAAGAAAGTGTTGTTACATTGATTCCTACTGGCACGCAGGAGCTCAACTAAATGAAAGAGTGTATAGAGAAACTAAGGGAGGCAGAGAAAAGAGACTGAGAAACAACATGAAGCAAATCCAGGCTGATTGAGAGCGGAGCAGCAGGGGAGGATAGGAGAAACAGAAGAAGCTGTTGGAGTGGAGGTGCTTGTGTCTGGTGTCATAGTAACTCCATTCAGCTCCTGATCCATGCTTCCACTCGAGCCCCTCAGCTATTCTTACATCAGATGCAGCATATGCACAGAAGACAATGTAAATGCACACATGCAGGCCCACACGCAAGCAGCTGGAAAAACATGAGGGAAATAATAAGAAAAGGACATACAATATGTATAGAGCACGGAAAGGAGATGGAGAAGTACTGCAAGGCTTGGTTGAGTGTCTCTATCTTAAAGATCATTTTAGGGATGAAAGAGTGCAACGTGTTTATATCAACCTGAAAGAAATGAACCACAATATGTGGATCAATTAGAAAGTTTGAGGTAGCTATGATACATCCAGCTGGTTACTGACAGTGAATGTTTCACTGCTGTGTTTGTAGTGGGGCCAGTCACACTTTGTGTTCTCTCTGTGCCAGTTCTATGACAGAGTCATACAAACACGGCCTCCCATGCTATCCAACCATAGCTGCCCAGAAATGCCCATGGCATCCACTGGGCAGCCAGGTGGCAGGTGGAGCTGGACAGAACCAGGAAGCATAGCCATGGAGATGACTGCACGCACACCCACACAGGACTCCCTGGTATTTCCAAGCGTGCCGCCACCACTATACCATTACTCAGTGCCAGCTGTAGGGTGCCAGGCGTCCCGGGCTGGGCTTTGTTTAATGGCACTCGCTCGATCCATCATGTCAGGTAATGAGCTGAGAGTGACTGAGATGGCTAGGAACATATACACAAACAAGTGCGCACACAAACATACACAGAGACTCCCACCCTCGCCACGGAGAACAGAAAGCACTCCTCCTTCGAGTTGGATACAAAGCATCATGCAGATGGTGCACAGGAGGAGAGAGGGAGAAAGTGAGAGTGAGAGTGAAGGAACAGAAAGAGCAAAAGGAAGACAGATTGAGACATAAAAAAAAAAATAAAGAAAAACAGATGAGAGTTCTGTATTCTCCACTTCTATCAGTTTAACATACGTTCATCTACAGTAGGTAATCGTAAAGCTAACATGTTCTGGCAGCGTGTCCAAAAACATCATCACTACTCATCCATGCGCTTATTTTTACATCCACATGTTTGCTTCACTCTAAGTAGGACTTATTCAACCTCCCTTCAAACGAGCATCCATAATAGACAGAAAAGAAAAAAAAATGGGGACAGAATTGTTAAAAAAGAAAAGTAGATCATCTGCAATCTGTCCCTGCCAATCATCTTCAAGCCCAATTGCTGTAACCTCATTTCTGGTCAAGCATCTTTTAACCCTCAGTCTTACAAAGAAGCATTAAAAAAACACAGAGCTTGGAGAATACAGACCCTCTGCTAATGTGGGATCATCCATCTATTAACCATACAAAGGAAAAGGACAGCGTAAAGGATCACAGGGAAGAAGAAAGGAAATGAATTTGAGAGTCTAAATCAGAACTGAATCAATCTGTAAACATATCTCTAAAAATAATAGCTGCTGGGGTTTGAAAAGGGGTGAACAAATAATATTTAAAGTGATTATTTGTACAGTAAAGCATCAGTGTCAACAGAAAATGTCTACAACACAAGCACCCAGTGCTCCAGCACTTAATACTTAAAACGTCGCACTGATTCAGAGTACAGGTGTTGATACTTATGGGCACACTGTTGTTTGCTCTATTGTTTTAGGAGGCAGCCATATTGTACCTTTTTACTTCATTGTATTGTAACAGTAGGGACTGTTACTGTGGCCCCATGTTGTAAACCTAAAGAAAAAAAAAAAGACATGATCGACAGCTTTTGTAGAATAAAAAATGAAAAGTGCCCTTTTGGGGGTAATTGCATGTTGCCTAACTGCCTAAATACACGGGAAAGGTTTTGTCAAAGACTTTGCAAAAAGGGAGAAAAACTTGCAGCAAAATGCATCTCCCATCAGAGTATCCTTGAAAGGAAAGCTATTGGCTTCTCATAAAGACTTTTCTGTTCCTGTCTTCAGGTGCATAAAAGCCCGTCTTTTCACACCCCACATCAATCTATCACAACAATTGAACAAACAGCAGCCATTTCTACTGGGATAGAAACATTACTACTACCCTCTACTGAATTCAATGCTTCAAGCACATACAGACAGAGAGGGAAACAAAGTGAAACTGGGGAAAAGGAGGAGAGCTCCACACAAAAGACGAACTCTACGGGGTTTTTTTTATTTAGAGCACTGATTGCAACTCTTTCTACTTGCATTGGTTTTGATGGCTTCTTTACCTGGCTCTCCCAGAGGCGACATCTTTCCAAGTTACAGTAGGCATGACACAGAGGTACACAAGAACGGGAAAAAGAAATTGACAAAAGCAGAGCAGGTATTCCATGTTACAGCAGGGAGATGTTGGCATACTAGAACTTAATTAAATGCTGGCTGGCACCGTTTCTCAAAATGTTACTAAATGCACCAAGGATTTCAGTGACAATGGGCAGATGGAGGGGGAAGTCACTGACACGCACGCAAGCACAAATGCACACACTATCTCTTTCTTACTCCCTCTCACACACATAAAAAGAAATACATTGTTGCTTAAGTGTTCATGCCGTGCACAGAGAAACGGCTTTGTGCACTGCTTTGAGGAAATGATACACTCCCCCCATGTTTCCAACACTCAAAGCACATCCTTGTGTGTATATCATGATGATCCCTGCCACAAGGGAGATGCTCTGAATAAGACAAGGGTAATAGGAGGAGGAGAGGACGCCCAGATTACTAAACACCTAAAGCAGAGGTCCTGAGCTGGAGATCCAAGTCCAACCGTCTCCTGACTGATGATGATAGAGCCGTAATTTCACAGGAGAATTCCCAAGAGGACGTTAAATATCATAATGACTTTTGTGCTACTGTCATCTTTGGCAAATTACATGAAATTTGCATCATGATGGGGTTCTGTGAACCACAAAAGAAGGAAAAGCTGCCAGTCATCTATCAAACAAACACAGCATGGGATACTTGAGGAATTACCTCTCTGTGGCCAGTACAAACAGGAAGACTTTTGGAGAGATTATACTGTGTTAGTTAAATATTGACAGGGTAGCATGAGACTCTGGACCATCGTCTAAACACGGCATTGACATTCATCAAAGCAGAACAAGGTCAGGTTCACATAATCACCAAGTGTGCAAGCAGCTGTACAAGACAGACAGTACGCATTATAATGCAGGGGGGAAGTTGCATCTGCTTTAGAATATCTTTGCAAACCATACATTTACTGTCTGTTGTACTAAACAAGTGAGCAATGACATGATTTCTCTGATATGTCTCTGGCTTTGTCTAATTCTCTCTGCGAGTCGCTCAGCACTTCATATTTTGATAAAGCATAATAAAGGCGATAAAATCTCTGCTCGCTGCACATCAACATGTTGTGTTTGCTACTCTGTCGAATGGGAGAGCGTCTGCAGCACTAGCAGCAGCAAAAGCCGCAACCTTCTATCACCTCTTTTCATCTCCTACACCTCCCTCCCCCGTTCCCCTCTGCCAGCCTCCAAGCTACAGAGTAATGGAACTCCCTACACAGAAACAAGATATGGTGTATAAATGGGATGCAGAGGGAGAAGCTATTTCTTCCTGCTGAAAGTTATGGGCCGGGTATCACAAAACTACAGTCGTGGCAAACACAGCCCCTCTTTCAGTAGTAAGAGTAATCACCCCTAAACAAGAGGCAGGGGAGGGAAAAAATAGTGCGAGTGAAGGAAAAGGTGAGTTCAGTTGTGAAGAGCTGGTTTATTACCAAAAAAAGGAGGGTGGGTGAAAGAAGACAGTGTCAGTGAACCTTTTCTATCTGCAATTACGAGTCACTCATTGATTTACAACAAGCGGCTGGAATGTATACAAGTCGGTGTGTGGTAGAAAACTAAAGGATTAAAAGCCTGACATGCTCTCTCTCAGCTACAGCACTGTACATGTTGGGCTCACTGCTTTGTGTTTTCTTTTTCTTTAACAAAACAATATCAAGGTTTTCAAATAAATGCAGGTCATCTCGCTTCTGGTAACAAAAACCCAAGAGAAGAATACAATTTATTGTGGTGGTTTTCTAAGTAAAACATAGAACTAAACAAAAACAGCCTTCCTTACACACACAATCTCTTTTCTTCCCTATCTGGCACTTGCGTCTCAGAAAACATTTCCTCTCATGGCTTTCAGCGTCTTCTACCTGACTTAGCCATTTTGCCTGCTTTGTACCTTACTTGTAAGTCGCTTTGAATAAAAGCTACTGCCAAATGTAAATCTAAGGACAAAAACAATAGTGCTAAAATTATGTACACATTTATGCATAATCATATTCATAAACACCGATTCTAAAATCTCACTTTGTCTCATAAAAAAGAATGAACACAGAGCTGTTCCAGTGTTTTAGCTGTGCATTTATAATTGGTGAAAGCAGTTTACTCGATTGTTACGCACGATATTTTTACTTTTAACTGTGTTTTATTTAAAGCACTATATTGATATATCTAGTTTCATCCATTCTACCTCCTCAGCCTTCTCATTCATTGATGGGTCCCAGGATTATACAGGAAAAATTCCCTGTATAATAAACAAACTACTTTCAATCAAAGTTTGCCTGTAGCTATACTTATACCCAACCTGCCACTGTAGGATCTAAATGAGTGGGGAGTACAAATGTCGGGATTTCAGCGTGAGGGTCTGATGTGTTTCGGTATGTTTTTTCAGCACACCATAGCAGGCAGAGGTGATCAGAATAGCATGACGGGGGGAAATGCCTAAGACAGGCCTGGATAAACATGCTGAGGCAAGATACTGAAATTCCCCCATCTTATATACACTATCTTCTGTTTCACATTTGCAAACTTCTTCGTACTCTCTACTCCTACTTTGCTCTTTTAATCCCCCTGATTGCAGACATTAGCTCTATGTACACTGGTCACTTGCGATTTCTAAATACCCAGGAAGTACCAGAAGCAATGTAAACACTAACTTGTAATGGACACTAAATCTCTTAAAGCTCAGTTCTGACATGCGTGTATACAAGTTTGTGTTCCCACTAGACAGCTTGTATACAGAATTTGGAAGCAAAATGAGTTTAACTGGCAGTCTGCTGAGATAAACGGTAATGAGGAGAGGTTCAGGGAGAGCAGGGTGGCCAGAACACGTGCAATAGGTTTTGACAGCACAGGGATGTGGCTAATTTTACCGTACCTCTATCACCACTCTATCTCAGTGGGTACTGTGATGTGCATGCTTGGCAATACTGGAGCCTGACCCAGATAGTGAATACAGCCATTTTTTCACCTACCACCTCTCTTGGATTCCATTTAAGTTCCAGACTCCCTTTGACAACAACAGTGCTGTGTACCATCACTCAAAAATGGCATCATGGCTCATTTTGATGCTTACCATTTTTACCCTTCTTGCAACTAGCCAATCTTTCCTCTTAATGCTTTTATTGTCCGTTATAATGTGTAGACCTGCAGCCGCCGTGCTTCTACATAAACACAGCATAAAATGTGCACATATTCACAGACTGCATCTAACAACCCTAGTAAAAGGAACTTGGTCTGAGAGTAATGCCTCCTGACTGCTCAACACAAAATATGTTTCAGGAGAGTAGGAAATCACAGCACATGTTCATATACAAATGCTTATTTTTAGAGGGAAGAAAAGTACTAGTTTATCGCCTCAGCAGGGAAGCTTTGACAGGTCTCTACCAGGAACAAAACAGCAGGAGAGGAAAAGAGGTTTTGCGTGTGTTTGTGCACGTAAAACCTGTGTGTACTACATGCATTTCTAGCTCTGTGTGAATCTATGTTGGGGTAATCAAAAAAATCTATTGTTCTCCGTGAAGCTAACATTTGTTAGATTTTTGATTGGAACCAACGTAACTCGGAGACGACTAGTAGCATAGATTCTTCATTGCATCTCTCAGGTTCAGAAATCTTAAAATATCTCTGCTGGACTTGATTCCTCAGTCACAAAACAATGCCTCTTGGCATTCAAGGGTGCTGCAGAGGCACACACAGCCCAAATGAACAGTTATATGAAAACACTTCTGCAATCGATCAGTGCCTGAGGCAAAACTCCCATTCATGATTGTCCTCTCAACAGTCAAGTTTCAGAAGGCAGGCTTCAACCTAGGTCTAAGTATAACTATGAAAGATATATCCTAAAGAGTAAATTCCTGAAACTTAGCATTGTCCACCTGTTGCTGCTGTTCAAGTTTACTTTACACTTCGATGTTATCCCCTTACTTTGGCAGTTAATTATGTTTTTGACTAATTTCGCAGCCTCTAAAACATCTGAAAACAGGCAAACGTACCCAGCAAAGCAGATCCTAGCGTGCACGGTATGAAACGTCTTATATTCACCAAAGTTTTTCTCACAACAGTTCTTCCCATATTTGACTTTAATTTGGTTAAAGTAGATTTTATTTATAGAGGGTTAGTAGCTGTATCATAATATAAACACTAGGCCAAAGCTGTTGATTTGGGGCTTCACCAGCAGCCCAAGACTATGACCACAAGGCACGCAGGAGCCATGGAGAGCACAGATGGGGCCCTATAGCAGAAGCCTGGGTTTCACAGGCCTGAGCCAGGAGAGAGTAATCCATCAGGCCAAGGCACTCCAGTGCCTAGGTGGGGGGGCAGTCACTGATCCTATAAGACTGGTTGGTCCTCTGTGTGAGGCTAGACCCCCTGACAACATGGACATCAGTGTCTGGCTTGCTCCACTGAGGCTTGATCTGAACTGGACCGAGCCAAAGCGGTGACCTGCTTCTGTTTGGATTCTGTGGAGGGAGCAATCTAGATCACAGATAATGGTGTACAGTATGAACTCACTGAAAATAGACTCTAAACTTTAATATTTATCTTCAAACACTCGTATATGTATCAAAATAGGTCACCATACTACCACAAACAATCTTCTCCCAAAGAAACTTCTGTCTGTATATTTACTCTGGTCTCAACTCTGAAACTATCTATTGACGACATACAACTATTACTATAATTACACGGGACTGTAAGTAATACAGTGTAAAACCTCAGATCAAGTGATAGGAATCTAATTACTTTATCCAGCTTTCTTCTGAGCAGATGAGGTCAGAGACACCATCAGCCTGACGAGAAGCTGGAACCTGCAGCAGCCAAGGCACGCCACATGATTGACAGGTGAATGAGTAGACAGAGAGATAGTTAGACAAATGGAAGCTAAGATATAGTTTGACAGACAGATGGGAGCGTAAATGGATGGTTTGGCAGCATGATAAGGTAAATAGGCTGATGGATCACCAAACAAATGTGGGAGGAGGAAGGAAGAAAAGAAAAGAAAAAAGAAAAGAATGCCTGCCTGCAGACAAGAAAAGATAGGAAGCCAGATAGCCTGATAAACACAGATGGATTGTGTTGATACACAGGGAGGTGGAGCAAGATCGATAGATTGTTTTATTCTATTTGCTTGGCAAACTGGAGATTTGATGTGGCTGGTATCGAGGCGATCTGTTTCTGACGATGCCAGGCGTGACTGTTACAGATGGCGAGATAGCGACACATCTCAATCTTGGGCTAGTCTCGGTGCAGTCTATCTTAGCTGGAGTGCTAGTACCACCTTCAGCAGTGTCATCACTTCTGAGTGTAATCAAAAAGGATATGTGTGAAATTTATCATTTCCTATAAATCCCAGCACACATATACACAAGATTTCACTTCACATGAGGTCAGAATTAGGGAGGCTGAATCATAAGGTGGAGTACAAATGCCATGAGGTGTTAACCCTGGCACTGGTTGGGAGTTGTAGTGAGGAGAGAATGAGGATTCTGTGTCTCAAATGGAGAAGGGGTAGAATTCTTTGCTTCTACTCAGATTTGAGCAAAACAAAATGGATGCCCTGACAACCCGACGCCTCATTACTGCTGCTTGCGTTTATCATGTCAAAATGGAAGACAAGGGTATGTGAAGTTTAGAGGCAAGGGCTCGCCTAGTTAGAAAGGTGGCTTCTCTCTGTGGCTGCTTGAGGGACATGGGGGTGCACTACAACAGCCTTGATGAGTGTTGCAGGGCTTATAATAGACAGGAAAGGCCCAGAAAGCATGCCCTTTAGAGGTGCAGCATCTCTCACTGTCTGACAGCTTACAGGGCCTAGGCTCCACAATGACACCTTCATAGTGCGCTCAAGATGACACACAAACACGCTCACAGGTGCATAATGCTCAGACACATATTCTCAGAAACACAAATAAGTTTGGCAGCACAGATACACACCAACATAAACACATGCGCGCGCGCACACACTAATCCATTTGCGATGTGGAGATAATACCTGACAAGTGGAATCTCAGCATCATGCTGACAGTATTAATACTTATAAAACAAGTCGGGCTATATAAACAGCCTGCAGTCACTCCAAGAAGGAGGTTATGGAAGCAAACATCTGTTTGTGCCATGAAGCCGTACAGCTACCTCCCTGTAAACAAAAATATAGCTAAAGCTCCATCTCTCGAAATAGTGTTAGATTTACATCAAACCCACGTAGTAACTTAAGAACGTAAGTAACCAGAGGAGGCTTTTTGACCAAGAGTTTGCAGAATGTCTATTAATCCACAAGTTCACGACAGGGGAAAAAAAAAAAAACACTAACCAGCACAACTCAGTCATAATGGAATGAATTAATATGCAAAGATATACATGCAGTAAAAATAAATAAGAACAAATAAATCACAGGCACATAAGTACAGCTGGGAATCGTACATTATTGCATTATTAAATTACTATTTTTTGCATCTGCTTCTTACCAACATGCTGCACTGTAAAACTCACAGGCATCACAGAATCTACAGTAAATCTGTTAAGTCAGAAATATACTTGATTGTTAACTTCACAAAAGATTTTCCTCAAAAAAACAAACAAACAAACTGAAACTGGTTAGACAGCTGCTACAAGTTTCCACTAACAATCCAAGCTGCTATCCAATCTCAGGACCCTTCACCACTGATGCCTTAACCAAGTTAATAAAACATGGTGTTGTGTTATTTATTTATTAATCCCCTTTTTGATGTGTCCCAGCGTGCGCTGAGAGTGGTGGTGGAGATCACAGAAGGCTTTGCAAGCGAGCAGCCTTTCTCTTTCCTCCATGCCATCCCCATCAGACCCATTTGGCCATGTGAAGATGCTCCCTTCTGTTCACATGGGGGTGCGAGGTGGGTGTGCTTCCAGAAAGAGTTTTCACTTTCTCTTTTAATATAAATCATTCATACTGAGAGATGCTCCCTCGTGTACACAAAACACCACAACTCTTCCTGCGATGGTCTACACTTTGCTACCTTCATGTTTCTGCTTGTGCATCACCTGTGTGGCTGTCAACGCACGTTTTTGTGTACAAGATTTAAAGTAGAGGTGGTAGGCACAAAAATATAGGCATGGGGGTTGTAGAAACGGCACAGTCACTTTTAAATGTAAATTTTTTTTTTATTCACCATCATTTTAAAATAAACAAAAAAATAATAATCCTGCACGTTTCCTTCCGTATTGTTCATCATGCTAGCAAGAAATTCATTTTTCAGACAGCAAAACGTGAACGAAGCTGCTACAGAGGTATAGTAATTTATTCACCTTTGTAAACAGGTCTATAGATTTGTCTGTGCTGTGACTGATACACTGACTTGCAGTCAGATGGCAGAGTAAACACTAATTCATCTATCCCCTTAACTACATCTGACAGTCACTGTCTCTCAGAGCGCCACAGTGTCCACAACTTGAATAGAGCGAGTGGCTGTGTTTCTGCATGTGTGTGAGAGTATACATTATGTGCTTATAGCATCTGTGTGTGCATATGTGCTAGTGTCTAAGGATGTTATTATTTTTTTTAACTGCTTGCAGGTTGACTACACATACTCCCAGACCAGACATCTCAAGTGACAATGGATTCTGTGTGAATGAAAAATTAATCTGTCCCCTTCACTTATTCATCAAGGAGGAAGATTTTTCTGCAGGGATGCCCTCCAGAGATGTGGCACTCACATGCCAGGCGGCCCGCCGCCACTTTACCCACAAGGTTTTCAATAAAACAAGCAAACAACACAATTCCAACACCTATAAATAAGTGATCGTTCCTGAATAAAGTGCTGTACACAGAGCCCCTCGCTGAAGCCACTCATCACACTTTAATGGGGCCCTGTACCGGCCAAAGTTATTTCTCTCCACTCTCCTTCTTTCTATATCTATGAACGGAATAGAACAAAGTCAGAGGAGGAAGCTGAAACAAGAGAGGCAGAAGCACATTTAGATCATCATCATACCATTACCTGGCTCAACACTGGTGAAGATACAGCACTATCTGTTTCATGATTTATGAGGCTATCAACATGCGCTGTCCTCACCCCTTTCACTTCTCTTTCACTCACACAAAAACACAAACACACACACACATACTCTCGACTTTCCTTATTTTCTCTCTTTCTGGAGACAGGTTGTTCACAGCAGTTTGAACATTCAGAGTGTTGGCTCGCCAGATGCTTGGGCGTCTGTCAACGTGGTGCTATTGTTAGCTAGTTTTTGATGAGATTTACATGGCAGAAAAGCCATCAAATAAGATATACTACTGAGAATATGAGAAGGGATCACACTTAATCCGCACACCTGTGTCTTGGCAGTGCTAAGTCTCTTTCCCATCCAGACCAACACACACGCAGATACATGAACCGCCCACCTACACCCACACAATCAAGACTACAAACTTAAAGCAAAAATCTGGGAGTTAACACAGCAGCTTGAGTCTGATTTAGATGTAGGTTATCCTGTAGCTTAAAGGCTCACAATTACCATACTTGTTTAAAAACTAACAGACATATAGCGCAGGAGTCAAACTTGAGCCCACACGTACAGACGAGCATCACTGTGTACGTTTGATGGTCTTTTTTCCAGTTACTTTGGAAAGACTTGGCTGTAGGAACCATCCACATGTGGTTTTTGTTGGGCCAATTTTAGATGTCAAACAAGAATGTAGCTTTTCATTCTGTTAGTATGTCAAACCTCATCTTTATTGCTCTTAAAATGCCCTGAATTCTGTATACTACCTTTTCTCTCTATGCAACAAACACACACACACACACACTCCACATCAAACCTGTGCTTATTAGAAAAGAACTGGGTCACTTGTGCCCCGGCTAGTGGCACTTTCTGCTCTAGCCCTATAAGCCCCTCGGTTACCCAGAATCCCTTGGCATCTATGTCAGAGCCAGGGCCTGCGGCAACACACCTGTGTCCACACTTCTTCACTGGGATCAATTAGCATTAAAGTTTCAGAGCCGCTCTCCCACAGTGTGGACATAGTGTACACTGGAGGGGTACAGCCTGAGAACAGCCACAGACAGAGACTGACAGCGACGTGAAGAGAGGGATATATCTGCAGAAACTCAGCACAGCAGTCAGAAAGACAGACACAGACACAACCATTCCTTTACACTTAACCTTACACTAGCTATACGTCGGTGTATAGGTCCAGAACTTTGCAGGAATGTTTTCACTGAAGACACAAAAACTCAAAAATACAAGAGCTACTCACAGACACAGATCTCAGTATCTGTCAAACCCAACATCAGCATATTCACGAGGACTCAAGCATACTTTATATATTCTTCAGTGGCTGTTCTGTATTATATGCCGACTGCCTTTACAGATCGCTCTTCCTCCTCCGTTCCACTGAATTGATCTCTCCAGGACACTAATGCTTTCTTCACACACACTTAAATAACCGGATTGAACTTTGACTATATAATTTACTCCTCAAGAAATCCAGTAGTGGTATTTCTTTTCTCTTGAAGGATATAAGATCAAGCTAGGTTAATGACTTCTGAGCGCTGATTTGATAAAAATGTGACTTTATTGTATCTTTATCATGAAGTATGTTAATACTTTAGTACACTAACATATTTGCCATTGTTTTCTTGCTATCATCCAACAGTTTAATCTAAATAGCAGACATTTGTATTGTCCTCATGTTTTGTTATTCCACTCACAGAGGAAAAAAATAACAACTTGCCTTCTCTAACTTTTTTTTTGGTACTTTCTATTTTGGCAGATTTTCAAGTTTTACAAACAACTGGAATCTTAAGCGCATCCATTCAAACTTGCAGTATATTGTATATCTTTAAAAGTCTGTCTTATCCTCCCACAGCCATTGTTTTATTATTTATTTTCTTTAGCCTGTACTCTTCTTAAGTTCAGTATGCAGCTATAAACATGTTCAAAAGGAGCCTTTATTCTCCCAGTTAAGCCACAGCTTCTATCTTCCCATTACATGAAGCGTCATGTAACTAGTCATCTGCAAACAGATAGTCCTCATCAAGTGGGAAGTAGTGTTTGTTTTGAAGAGACTGTATAATCCTGGAGCTTTTACCCTGGGGGGTGGGGGTATGGGTGGGGGTTCCTACCACCGTGTGTCAGTTTACAGGAAGCATGGATGTGTTTGTGTGTGTGCCACAGAGGAAAAAGAGCACTGAGGGCAGCTGTACCTGTGCTGCTTCGTGGTTGTCTCTTGACAGTGCCCTTCACATCACAGCATGGGCCTGGACATTGGATGTGACAGAAGTGACCTCCCTGCCACCACCCTCACAAGATACACAGACACATGCCTACACACAAACAGACGCACAACACAGACAGGTCTACACACACACACACACACACACACACATCTGGAAACTCACTAGCATGTATGAAGACAAAACACTAATTCATATGAACATGGTGGCACACACAAAAATACGCTTTAAGATATACTTAATGCGAATCTTTCTATCACATCCATACTATGCCTGACTACAGGCTGCACACCACACTACCCCCTCTGGGCTGCTTAGCCAGCCTGTCCCCCCTCCACCCGTCAGGCAGCTATCAATTGGGATTCCAGCAGAGCGGCTGCTAGACAGCATGGGTAAACAAAGAGGGGATGAAAAAAGAACCTGAATCAAAGGCAGAGTGGGGACCCTGTTATTTTCCCAGAGCAGGAAATCATTTGCTGGCAATTTGTGACTCATTTTGAAACGTTTTGTGTGGGGGTACTTTTGACATATGTAGAGATGTGGAGGTGGGTTGATGGGAGTTGGGTTTGGTGGTAAACTTTGGCTTATATATTTAAAATGTCAGCCCGTTTGTTCTTTACAATGTGGCTATTTCCAGAGAAATGTTGGCTAATCAGAATTTGTGTCGCATGTGTCAAACAGAAAGGAGTAATTGATGGAATTCAGCGCAGGCACAATTCAGTGTGATTGATAGGGAGTGGAAAAAGCACTGAGACTTGCAATTGTCTCCCAATGTAAATAATAAATAATGTGCAGCACTTGTGCCACTGTGTGGTATTCAGTGGAATGATTATTTAATTTGGCATCTCTGTCCCAAACTCTTTAATCAATACTGTACTAACATAGCCACCTTCTTTGACTGATTAGCCTTATCCTAATCCCCATAAATACAATGTCATTACAAGTAAATCCATTTCCTCAGGACTCTCCACCGCTGACATATTTACCTGGTCTCCCCTAGGCCTAATTGAAATTAAGTTAGTGACCTTTGGGGTGCCTATAGGGGCCTGCTTGTTCCACTAGCCCCTTACTATATTTCATTTGCTAGAACCTCATAAATCAGCCTGTTGAACTGGGCCGTGATGATGGTCTTGACCTTTGTCATGACATTTCCAAATGGCCACATCCTCCACCTAGTATCATGACACCACGGAAGGAACCCACCCCTAGTGTATGAAGATGAGAATGAGTTTGCTACACTAAGTGCAGGCAAGCAAATAAACCAGTGGCATTGGAAAATGGCACTTGAAATTGACATTGATTGTGAAAAGAACTGTTCTGTGTGCACAGCTTTGTAAGAGACAGTAGCTCACTGAAAACACGACATTCCTCACACACTGCGAGTATGTGTAGAATGCCTTTGACTTTGAGAATATTCATTCAAACAAATTTACAATACGCACTTGAGCGTTGTAAAGAAACTGTTTCGCTTTGCTAAAGACACTATCGAAAATCAAGTTGGTGGAAAGAAAAAAAATCATTGAAGCCAGGTGGGTTTTAATGTTTTTCACCGTTACTCCCTTTGAAGAACATCCTCGTTGTAGTGGATCTATGCAAATCTACAGTGGCAGCAGCATAAAGTAGCTTTTCATGGTGTTGCTGTGCATGTGCTATGTATAGTCTGCAGGAGCAACTCTTTGTGGGTTTGCGTGTGTGTGTTTGTCTGTTCTGCAGGGAGAGAAGTAAAGGTCCACTTGTGACAAGCCTATAGGGAATAGGAACATCTGGTGGACCGGCTGCTCCTCTGGTTAACATGCTCCTCCTCAGTGGCCCCCAACGACACACACCCAAATACCACATGCACACACAAATGTGCTGATACATGACGTTGCACTCACACATACGGACACGAAGAAAGTCAGGTGTGTGTACATATTTTAATATGTACACAAACACACAGTCTTCAGTCCTTCCTAGACATGAATATACTTTTTTAAAAACAGTGGGAAGCAGAGGTGTGTGAATGCTTCAAATTGCCTGTTTTCTGCATTAATTGGCCTAAAAATAAGTTTTGATCTTCAAACCTAACCTTTATGCTAATAGCTCCAATTATAGTCTTCCATGCCCTTATGGAAAATACTCATTAAACATTCCCTGTGATGCTGGACATGGAGCTTTCTGTGCCATAGCAGCAGAAGCCATAGAAGATAAAGCAACAACAAATACAGTAGAGGCTGGAGCAGAGCACTTGTCCTTCACAAGTTATCAGAAATGCCTCAAGTGTTCCCTCCTTTGCCATCAGTACCCTTTGACACATTTTACATTCTGGACTCGTTTTGTTTACTTCAAACAGGTTTTGTTTTAGATTTTTTTTTGCTGATGGTGTCATAGAGGAAAAATGAGTCTTAATGCATTAAGTGAATAATAAAAGATTTGATAGGGGATTAATTTTGTCACATTTTGACCACGTAGCTCAACAAATCCAACAAGGAATCAAAACATAAAAATTAAACTGGCTCTTCCAAACCACGTCTTATTGTTGTTAACTTTTTATTTATCTATTTGAACATTCTCATTGTGGCTTTGGTGACATTTTACACATCACTCACTTCTAGTGCTAAATCAGTTTATGAACACTTTGTCTGGAGACTGATGCCTTTGCACATTACTTTTTTCTACTTTGCAGCTTTATGTAAAACACACATTATTGATTGTTAGTCTTCTGAGGTCTCTTTATTGTTAGGCCTAATTCAAATCAGCAGAAACTTCTGGTGAGTAGAAAAACTCAAAATCTTTTGAGTGTTTTTTTAGAAGTCAAAGTAGCTGTAACCTACACCTCCAATATTGTTTCATTGATTGTACTCTGAGTTTACCAACTCCTGACTCCAATTAGCTTTTGTTGATTTTAGCCTAGAGGATCACATACTTTTTTCGGGCCAACAGAAAAATACTATATTATGTGTGATTAAATGGATTGTATTTTTTCAATTGCTGGTTTTACTTGCCGCTATAAATCCACATTCTGTTCCTCTGGTGGATGTAACGGTCCGTTCATGTGACACAGACTCGACACCAGATGAGAGGTATAAATAGAAGGCCTGTCATTCATGGAGATGCTAAAGAGCAACTATGTCCAATTTGCACCAGATGCTCTTCAGAGCCAAATTAAGCCTGCATTATTGCTGGTGGAAAATGTCATGTTATTGGCAAGGTGAACCCGCTCCACTCCAACATCTCCTCTTGTAGCCTTGCATGGATTTGTGCTGGCTCACTTCCACATGCACCTTGTAATTGAGCAAATACAGAGGTATGACTTATTTTATGTTTCTCTCTTTTACTTCTGCTCAGTAAAACGGATTTAAAGTCACTACTCATAATTCTCCCCTGCATTGGAAAAATGCAGCATTAATAAACAGCTCCTTCACCTTCATTAACTAAGTAAGTTAATAGCTAGAGGTTTCATTACCACCGAGTGTACGTCGTGTAACAGAAGACAGCAGGAAGAGTGGATCACTATTGTTTCATGAAAGGTTGAGTTACTTGATAGAAGTGGCAGAAGTCTTACTAGAATGATTGCTCACTGCCTCTAGGGCTGGCATCTGGTGCCCTAGGCAAGATTTTGGACTAATAACTCTGACCTCCCTTCACTCCCTTCTGCCACTGTGTCTCCACACATACACACTCTTTGCCTGTGAGGACCAAAACCCAAGGTAAATATTTTGTCCAAAACACCCACACCTAGACAAAAGTAAGCAGTAACCTCTAGTCCAGGAAAAAAAAAATCAACTTGAAAGAATTTATTTTATTTTCGTAATGATGATATTTGGTCCTCACAATGACACTATGATTACCTGGGCATGTAAACACAAGCACACACATCTAATCCCCATCTTTCCTGCAGGCTGCAGCCAGGTCTCACTAGAGAAATAGTGGGAGGGTAGGGTGAAGCGAAGGCAGGTTACACTTCCTGAACGATCCTGCCAGCCTGAGGAACACTCCGCTGGTCTCCTGCCAGGGCCTCAGCACACTTCCTTCACCAATCTATGTAATGGTTGTGCTAATGATGCTAAAGCAGCCAGTACCTCAGAGAGCAGTAATTTAAATGCTGCTAACACTATCGCAAGTGCAGTCATTCCATGGTGATAATATGCTCCTTATATCAGCCACTCCAGCATCCAGTGGTTTGTGACGACATAACAAAACTAGATAATTAGACAAAGAGCATGTGTGCACATGCATACTCTCATTAGCTCAGATACAGGAAAAAATAAATAAATCTGAACAGAAAATACCACTCTAGACTTATTGTGTTTACTTTCTCAGCTGTTTCTCACGGCTGAGAAAGGGAGTTTATTGATTTTCCTTTTCAGAAAAATAATACTGAAGAAGAAAGGAACATAAATAAAAGTGAGAAAACTAGGGAGGGTGGAAGGCATCAAGGAAGAGAAGAAATTGCCAAACATGAAAAGGCTTTTTAATGTTATTGGGAAACAGCGGTGAAAAGAAGTCTGAACTCTTGGAACAAGGGGCTATTTTTACACTCAGTGCTTATATGAGCAAGCATGTGTGGAGCAATGAACCTGCAGGATATGCATTGATTGCCTCAATATTGAACAACACAAGTAGCATCTAAGTAGCTTGAGCCCTGGCCTCCTGTAGTTGACCATCACACACACCCTACACCCAAATTGATGAATCTCAACAGGCCTTCCTGTGCTTCTCCATCTGTCATCAATCACTTCCTGCTGGGAATAGAGGTTTGTTTGTGTCCAACGTAGCTCTCAGGCCAACCCTGTCTCCTGAAAATAATCTTCCTATGCAACTAAACTGCTTCCCCGATTATCAGTTTGTAGTGATTCATATCATAGTTACCTCGTGATGCAACATATATATTTTTAATTTATTAATTCATCCAATCATTTATTAAGGTAAAGTGACTTGCAAGTAGGTGTCTTGGTGGATGGCAGGCAGATAGTGTAGCAGGAGGGCTTTTGTTTAAAATTGTTTAAAATCTTTTAAACAGACATTGTGTGTGTGAAGCCACAATTAGATTTTTCCTCTATTAACTCAGTCTTTCGCTGCCAGTGCTGTGAGTGACGGAATCCAGACATAACATTTTTTGAAAACAATCGAATCAAAAATCTCTATATTTTACTGGAAAAGTGCATTTATTTATTAATTTATTTTGGACAAGAGAACCAGATGTTATAGATATTTTGCTGGACAAACATCTGTTTCCCGTGTGCATTTATTGATATTAAGTAACACTGTTTCGGTGAACTTATGTTTATTTTGTTTAAAGAAAATGTAATTGGCATTCAGTAAAATTCTCCACCAAAATGTATTTGTGAATGCAGTTTAATTGGGTAGAAATATTTTAGTGTTTGGGATTTTTAATAAGATCCTTAAGATGCTTCATTGTGCACTGTTGGACAACACATGGTCCAGTAGAACAATATGAAGAGACATGGACATATGCAGTTACTATAGGGGGTGTGAGGCACAGGCTTCACGGTACAAGTTAAGGTACAATGTCTAAAACATGTTTCCACTATTTAAAGATGTATATAAGTCCAGAGGTCTGATTCTGGCCTTGTCAGTTGCTTTTTCTAGTTAGTTTTTGAAGGCAACGCCTAATCTAATGATGTTATCAAGAGTTATGAGACTGATTTGTTCTGTAATACTTTTTTTTTTCTTTGATTAATTAAACAGAACCTGCTCTTTTTTGTTCTTCAGTAAGTGTCAGTTGCATAACATTAGTTATAAAAGGACTTCTGAGCCGTCCTGATGCAGGAAAGTAAACTTCGTTGTGCAGCTCATCTCAATCTCCTCTATTTCTTTCAAGACATCTTTTTAGTGCTTTATTTCATATTTAATCACATAATATTTACTCGAATCAAGCTAACTCTTTTTCAAGCAAATACTTTACACTTCAAGCACATTAAAAATATAACCGTTGATGCATCAGAGCAACTTAACACACATGCCCAAGTAAAACTAAAGTTGTCCAAGTAGCTGCATTTAATTTGATTGGAATGCATTTTGACAGAAAATCAACTTTTAATGAAGAGCCGTGTGGTGGGAGAAATTAGCCATTACCCTACAGAGCTGGTATAAAATGTTTATAAATGACAATGATGTTGACACTGAGTGTGCAGAACTTGGGGAACATACTGATGTTTGAGCTGTCAGAGAGCAGAGCACATCCTTTACCTTATCCAGATGAAGAAAGGAAGAAGAGGGTACCGGGGCAGAGAGTGTGAGAGTGTTACAGGGGAATAAAAAGAGGAGGAGCCGGAGAGAGAGAGAGAGCATGCAATTTCAGGTATGACGTGCATAAGAAAGGGAGACAGTGAACGACAGGGCGAGAGAGTTTAAAAGGCATGGCGTCTGTTGGCTGGCAGAATGGACAGAGGGAGAGAGGGAAGTATGTGACAGCAGAGCGTGTGGCAGAACTAACCGGTGGTGACTCATGGGCTCATGGGCTCCTTCATTCACTACTGTGATCAGATCCAGCAGGACAGCCCACCATATGGGATGGCACAACTTATTCATCTAATCACTTGGACTATATACAGGACCAGAGGAGGAGAAGAGGATGGTGTGTGTGTGTGTGTGTGTGTGTGTGTGTGTGGAGGAGAAGGTGCCTGAAGGTTTTCTAAATATGACAGTAAATGAAAGAGGAAGTGAGAAGAACAAAGCTACAACAAGGATTGTAATTAATCTACAAAAGCTCAATATTCTGAACAAATAAAATGAGACAAAAAAACCTGTCACAGGTAACAAGAAATTGTATTATGAATTGTGCGCCGCTGCACTATTTGTTTGAAATTATCAAAACTGATTAGCTCAGTTAACAAATCCAAGCATTTCCCCTCTATCATGACTTTTTAACATTTTCCCTTAAATTATAACCAATTTAAATCAAACTTTGTTCCAGAGACGCAGCCTTCAACACGAATTCAACAGAATTACCTAGGAATTTCTATAAGATACTAAAAACAGTTGTTTACCTATACTCTTATTATTTTTTTTATTGCCCTTAGAGGACAGATGACAAATTGAAGATTCACAGAAAGACATTAAATAAATTATTAAATAAAGGCTTCTGAATACACAGCATTGTGGTAAACGCTCCTGTCTTTGCCGCCGTTAAATGCAGATTAAGGCTGAGCTCAGAGGTGAAGGGCCTGGCGAATTTAGCCCCAGCACAACATGCACAGGCAAAGAAACAGACATAATTTAACCACAGCCGGATATTTTTGTGAAGAAAAGAATGTTTGTAACCGGTTGGCAAGAGGCGTCATAAACCCTTTTATAAGGTACCTAAACTACACTGCACTTCACTGGAAGCAGAACCAATTTGCTTAACTTCACAACATGCAGGGCCCTGCCGATAAAAATGTCTGTCCTATGCTGGGGCTGGCACAGATATTGTTATCCACTTTGTTCCTCTGCCACTGCACCAGCTTACTTAATTTCTGCAAGACGGATAGCAATCGTCGTTGGGCAATTTAGGGATTAGCTTGGAGGTGTATTGTAATCACATGCTTTTGGGGTAGCAAGACAGTCAATTAGGATATAGGAAGGCAAGACTGTCCAAGATCTACCTTTTGTCTGTTATCTAAAACAAGGCTTCTTAGAAATTCACGGGCCACTGGCCAAATTAAGAATTTGGTTTTTCATAGCACTGGCATAAAGCTAAGCCTGTACTGAGACAGCAGAAATTATGCAAAAAGGCATGTTGGGAACCACTTCAAAACAAAGTATGCAACAGAATGGGATGAAGACTTTTTCCCTTTTAAGTTCTGCTGATTTTAAGTGAATAACAGCCCCTGTAGAAACTACATTACCAGCACTTAAATGGCAATATAGTTTCACAGACAGGCAGTATGAACATGCATCCATCTTGTCTCTCAGCTTAGTATTACCAACTGTTATGTGACCCACAACTTAAACTGTAAGTGAAATACTGAATTGTGCACACCAACATTCAAACCACCACGCCGAATCTGACATTACTGCACTCACTATAACATCTTCCAAAATGAGGACATGATGAAAATGTATGAGAACACATTACACATCCCGAGAGGTTAGTTACAATGTTATCACATTGTCAGTGAGTCTTATTCACAGCCAATCCTGCCTTCTTGTTCCCTCTGCCCTTTGCCACAGGCTGTCCTCTATTCTTAGATTTTCACCTACAAACGAACTACTTTTCACTTTTTTGTCATTTTTTTTTTACAGGCAATTCAGTTTGACAGGTACAACACAGTACTTCAAAGGGGTTATATGTATTCAACAATAAATGTAATGTCATGCTGTATCTTGTCATTATTGTTTAGCTAAGAGAAAGAAATGTCTTCAACCAGTAGATTAATTAAAACATATCTATTATATAAACATTGCATATAAACATCTTACTGTACAAATGCATAACTGCAATATTGTGACAGTGCAATTGTGTAATATTGTGAGTACAACATTAAAACACTGATTTAAGCTGCACATCTGATTTCAGTGGGAAAATAGGCAAAACAAAATAACCCTCATAAAGATGCTGCATAATAACATGAAGCTGAAGAAAATTAAATTGAAAAGCTGCGTATTTCAGTATGTATCGCTAGTGGCCTTGATGATGGTCAAGACCAGGCTGTAGTGCTGACATTTGAGATGGGAAAAACAAAGTTGGAGGCATGAGTGACTCTCATCAGGGCATGGCTCCATCTCAAGTCGAAAGGAGCTGTTCCTATATCTGACCACTGCCTGAAGGCTCCTACTCCTCGCATTGTGCCTGTTGCCCTATCTGGGGCAGCAATATTTAATGAGGTTTGACAGTAGTAAAAGACTATCCACATCAAAAAAAAAAAAAAAAAGGACAGAAAAAAAATGGTCACAATTTGACTTTAGATAATAGATGTTGCCATTCTAAGCCAATAATAGTGTCTATAATGAAATCAGTGGAGCAGAAAAGAGGCGCTCTTTCATTTCCTCATGCTGGGCCATGTGTTTTGTACATCCCATTATTCATCAGGTCCTGGCTGCTGATAACCGTCCCATTTGCATCTGAATCAAGAATGCCTAATAACCTTCCCCCAAAACACCGCCCCCATGCAAATGAAGTGACCTAAAAAGAGCAGGTACAGTATATAGTTATTTGTTAGGAAGTGTGACCTATTCTAGAGGATGTGTAGATTTGGTAGCAGGCTGGAACCTACAGTACCAGCAACATCATGTAGTTAGTGTCAGTGTAGTTGTATGTTTCATACATTTGGCTGTGATGTGATTTGAGAATATAAAATATTCTTTTCTAAAAGTTCTTTCTACATTTCTTTACTCTCGAAGTAGGACGATTTCTGCAGGATGTCTGTACCCGTACTACATCTTGTGCTGCCTTTTTTCCCCCTGACATGACCTATTTCCATGAACATAAGACAGGACAAGAGTAGATAATAAAAAACAGTAAATAATCTTGGCCTTGCTTTTCAGAGAAAGCTTGACTCAGTCTACAATTTAAAAGCACAAGAATACCCTATTTAAAATCCCTGCTGCAAGTCAGACACATACTATGTGCTATTTGTAATCAATCATAACTGCAGAAAAAGATTGCTCTGGCTCAAAATAATAAAAAAAAAAGATGCTATCCATAAAGTGGCGATCTGTTGAGGGATGAACTCCTCAGAGGAAAGTCTAGCTGTGTCGGACAGACTGTTCAAATCCCTCAGTAGACGGACAGATTAATTGAGTGTTCTTTCATATACAGCAGCCATCTTAAACCAAAGATGAACTTGGGTGCAATCCTCAGTGGTGCAATAACGGAACATAAGGTGAGATATGTGTAAATGGTTGATTCTCAGCTGACTTATGTCAGTATGAAAAGTAACAATCTAATGTGTAGAATTGAACAGCATTACACAAGCTTTTCTGAAAACCATCAGACACTCGAAAAAAAAAAAAAAAAAACTCTCTCACACACACACAAATGTAAGGAATACCAAACACACATCCAAATGCCAGAGGGCAAATGGATGGAAAAGGGGAGTTGGGGTCTTTTGTGCGCTCTGATTTTAGGTCTTGGCCATTAAATAAGCTGGCACTGCAGAGGTGAGCTGCGTTGACAATGATGTATGGGAGAAACACAATCCATTGCTGTTATGAATTGGCTGGCGCTGGTGTGGACAATGCTCGTGCACGGGTATGCAGAAACAGACACGCACACACAAAATCAAGAAGCAGTAGTAGAGCCAAAATTATCTTTCTCTCTTCCAGACAAATTCAATTTCCATCCAGGACATATGTAAGCTGATTAAAACAACCAACAAAGACTGCAGAAATATGTCAGATCCTTCAGGACTGGACACAGTATTGAGTGCAGCTTTGGCAATGAGATGACTCCTCTCCTTCGATGTCTCTCGCCGTCTAAGACTCCCCTTCTCTTGTGACCTTTCTGCATCACCTGATCATATATTCATTTCTTCCTTTCCTCTATCACTTCTTTTTTCTTTGTTCATTATGTGGCTCTCCTTCCTGTGCCCTTGAAAAAAATACTTACATGCACTGTGAATACTTGAGTTCTCCAACTATACAACGTGTATACAATATGTATGCTTACAGTATTTTCTTACCAATTTAAACTACTTATTAAGGGATGTACCTTTTAGTTGGTACAGATTTGCAGAGATTATTTAAGCCCAGTTGTGAAGCACGAGACGTTCACACAGGTGGCATAAATTATTATGGTACAAGAATACATGCAAAAATATAAATTGTTACTAAGAAAACAAGCCAAGCGATGCATAAAATAACAGAGAAATTAACTGGTGACAGTCTTGTCTTCCACTTTGCATTTGGACGTGGGATTGAGCCTTGATAGTTAAAAAGTGTGTCAGGCAAACACACGCAAGCCCATGCACTTGGGGCATCACAATATTTGTTTAGCCATTGCAAAATAATGTCATATCACCAGAAGATGTGTGAAGAACACATCTGAATTATGAATGAAGGGAGGTTAATTATGGATGGAGGGAGGGCAGAAGTTATGCCTCAGGCATTTCCCCGAAAACACATGGTTGGATACATGGCTATCAACCCACTGCACACTCTTTGGCAAGAAACAAGTCAGAGAAACTCTTTAATTAGCCATTCGTCACTGATAATGTTATGTGTGGATATATTCAACCTAATTTCTGTTCAAATGAGCACATAAGATGAATGTGCTTAACTCAAGTTGACAAGGAAAACTGTGTTCTTGTCAACAATAAAGCATTAAAATGATTATTTGAAAAGCAATTATAATCAGCGCTCATCCTTATAGGATGATGTGGAAAGTGATAGTCAAGACAGACAAAAGAAATCCATGAAAGGAGAGAATAAGGCATTGAAGATGACTTCTGTCAAAACTTTCTTCTGGGGAAAATATACCATTTATAATATCTTTTTTTAAAACACATTTTTTGAGAGATGACACAAATATTTGACAGGTTTAATATTTTGCCTTTTTATAAAGTTGAAGTTATCATAAATTATCTACTTAATGCAATCAGCTGTCTGCATTTATGTGGACCAGTGATTCCTTTGCTAGAGAGCCGCACCTGCAGCTCTGAAGGATTGTAATAGGCTGTCAACCACAAACAAAAGCAACACCCTCCCAAAAGGGTGGAAGGGGGGATCATAGATGTAGTTCGATGGGATAAGACTGGGGGAGGTAGACTGGGGTTGGTGGAGTGACCTGAGGAGAAGCAAAAGGATCAGGGTGGAACTAACAAGGGGCGTGCTAATGTTTGCATGGGAAAAAGACAAGGCCATTGAGGAAAGAATGATGTTGCAGACACCCATGGAGCCTTGTTTTGGGGGCTTGTGACCCCTAGAGGTTTTGTGAAGTTGTAGGAGGATTAGTCAAATGGCCCCACTGCTTTTGTATCACAGTCATGACAACTGACCCTGAGCAGCATGTAGCCATAACTGAACTTCTACTGAAAACAGCAGATTCCCACTCAGTCATCCACCAGCTAAAGCCACCATCTATCCATAGAATAATGAAAATAAATGAATTGCCTGAACGGTTAATTACAGGAAACTCAAAGTTTTTCTGTTCTCTCACGAGTCCAGATGTAGAAGACTGTAGTTTCTTTATACTGCAGGTTTATTACAGCCTAGTAATAATGATATATCATAGGTTCATGCAGGTTCATTTAGTGGGGATTTGCAGTTGACTGATTGCCACCCTTAGTATGAATGAAATTCAAACAGTACAAGTACATATTAGTAATAGAACCTCCTGGTTCAAGGAGTATAAAGGAAGAGAGGAAGAAAAAAAGGAACTGACTCGGAAATCATTAGGTCCAAAGGCTGAGTGTTGCTGTACACGGCCCTGTCTGACGTCTGCCTGTTGCGCTCCTCAGCACTGAGGGACTCAGGTCATCCAAATGGCCCAGTCACCCAACACTGCTGAAAAATTCAAAGCTTTGCTTCCAAAGGACCAAACTTTTGTTCCTTCACAAAAGGCCTGACCAGAGGTTCTCCCATAGATGGGAGCTCCGTTCAAAATCTGATTATTTCCAGTGAAATCCTCCTTTCTCCACCTGCCAGTTAACTATGTCACTGCCATTGTGTATTCCCTGAAAAAGCTCTCCATTTTGGCATAATGGAGGCTGGATGTGTATTATTGCTTTTACTGCCATTTATTCTAGAGGGAAAGAGGCACACCCCTCCCCACACTCCTTCCTCCTTTTCTTATATTTTTTCTTTGAAGAAAAATCTGGGCCACATGCCCCAGAGGAACGCAAAGTGCTTTAATTCATTCGCACCTTTTCTCTCTGGCTGCCATCTCCAAGGCCTCTCTTTATGCCCAGAAGTGATTTGTTCAGGCTGGACCATCAAAGCAATTATGGCTGCGGCCTGCTTCCCTATTATGAGGAGAAATGACTGACAACAGAGGGATGGTGCGGGGGTGGAAGGGCACTTGGCTTCAATTTATTTGATCTGAAAACATTTTCCTTTCATTGGCATCCACTCAAGTAACAAATCACAAACAAACTGGTCAGATTATCTCCTTGAGATTTTTTGACTAAAACATCTTATCAAAGTCTTTATATAGCATTTTTCAATTGCCTTCCTCACCTTGATGGGCAGAGTGATTGTGGGCCACCTTCGGGTGATGCAGGACAGAGAATGCCAGGCATGTAACAGAATACTGAGGGGCAAGGTAGGCAGTGATGTGTAGCAATTAATGTAATGGACATGTGAGAGAGCACAATCCTCGGACTAATGAGAATGTCTTATATTACAGTGCAAATGCACAGGGTCGCCAAGACTCCTATCATTACTGGGCTATAGGAAGATAGCTCACCACAAAAGGGGATACTCCATAAATGGATAATGCGGGTGGAGAGAGCAGCGTACGGCGCCACTGAGCCGATGTTCCATCCAAGAGTAATAATTCTGCCTGGAGTGACACGGGGTCATTGGGATGGATGGAGAGTGGATGTGAGGAAAAATAAAACATTTAAAGAAAACATGGCATTTAGTCTGAAGAGGGGGATAGTGGGAAATGACACAAACAGAGGTAGCTTAAGAAAAAAAAATTTAATAACCAAAAAAATAAAAACTGTATAAGTGAAGAATGGAAAAGGAGGAGAAATGTGAAGTAAGGAGAGTAAGAGACTAAGAAAGAGCATGAGTGAGAGGAAGAGGGCAAAGAAGAGATGAGAGAGCATAGTGTAGAGACAGCAATGAGGCAATATGACACATTGGCTAATCAGTCTGCTGTCTCTCTTTTTCACAAGCTGTCATCTTGGCCATCAAGCCATCAAGACCTTGCGCCTCTCCCTCTCTCATTGACTGATTCCCCTGTTCAATTATTCAAGGTTTATAAGCAGAAACCATCTATTCAGATAGCAGCAGATCCAGTAAAATAATGAAAGGGCTGCTTCTTCAGCCATATTGACTGTCATAAAACTTTTACAATTGGCAAAAGAAAAATCAATTTCTCAGACAGACTGCTGCCACCTCTGTAAACATATTAATGGTGGCATCAGGGGTAAAGAAAAACCCGTACCATATATGAGACTTTAATGATGAAGACCATAAATAATTTTACATGCTCTTTCGTTAACCATAATGCATGGTCTCTGAATATTTACAATGATGGAATGCTATATTTAGCCAACAGAGAATATGTAGATATAGTGTATTTGGTGCACAAGTAGAAAGGCAAATTCAACTGCGTGCTACAGATGGAGCCTGTATGCAAAAACATTTAGGCAACACAACTGTAGATTCTCACTGTCCTCACTGTCTCCTTAAAAAAACCTAGCTAACCTGTGTGAGTCACGCTGTGACACAGAAATCAGGTCAACTGCTGGCCTGCCAAAGAACGCTAAGCTTCAGTAAACATTCCCACAAATAAGGAGCATCCACAATGACAGAAAAACAACACACACCCCAAAAAAAGATCAAACATGTACACACACATTCCACATATACACTTCCTCCCTCACTTGTCAGAAATCTTAAGGAACATCACAGCTCCCATCTGCCATAATCCGCCCCGGGGCAACAGTGACCTGAACCGCTGCAAGAAACTCATCTAGACTGGAAGGGAAAAAAAAAATAATAATAGTTGAGGTAATGCAGTGTGCAGCCTTATCCTCCTTAGCTAGCAATGCCTTCAGGGTGGAGATGTTACAAACTCAGCAACCCTTACTGGCTTTCTACTAATACATGACCCCCATACTGCTTGGCTACTTCTCAAGCACTCATCCTGCTGCCGTTTGCGTTAGGTTACGTCTGCGCACACACACACACAAAATACACAGCATACACACAGAAATCTCACACAAATATCTATGCATGCATACAAGCATCCAGTCGAGTCAGACATAATTATGCATGTGCACTCCACACTCACATCAACTCCCATACACACACCAAATCACAAATCTCTACCCTTTACCATCTATCTGCTTAATCCTCATCCACTGAAGGCAGAGGGTCTGTACTGTGGCAAACTGTCTATTTTTAAACTTGACATATTAGTCATCTCTTAGGGGAGTAACATTGTAATTTATGGAATTCATGAATACCAAGCTGTTGTGTTCCCTTCTTGTTTATCCCCTCCTCCCCCCTTAGCTCAGTATAACTGCTTTGGATAATTTCAAATAAACTCACAGATGCGGTTGGGTAGGATGCCTGTCTCTGTAAGAGCACAGATGCCAATCAGCCCCTGCAGAAGATGGAGCTTTGTAGCTCCTCAAACCATTTTGGGCTGGTAGTAAAATGTGTAAAGAGCTGTAACAGATTTCCTTTCACTTCAGCACCTGTTAGAGGGCTAAAATTGCTCACAAGCCCATGCAAAAAGACTTTTTTGTTTCTCCGTCTCTTTGATCTTCTCCTATTAATCATATATAGAGTGAGAAATGTTCCCCCAGTTTCAAATCGGACAAGTGATGCACAGATCCTCAACTAGCCCACCTTTGTCATTACCACCAGCTTAACAGGTTGATAGGGCCAGTAGCTGCACTGAAACATACACTTGAGTAGTAGGTTTCCTTAAACTAAAATCATAGGTAAATGCTACTAAAATCCTTAGTTTTTTCATTAATAGGATTATTTATAAAGTAAACCCAAGATTGGGCTGTTAAAACAATGATCAGTGATGAGCAGTATTAAACTTTCTTTCTTTCATTCTTTGGGCCACTTCAAGAACAGACCAAAGGTCCTCTGGCAGACGTTTGGCCAAGGCTATTGGCTTCCAAAACTAATGATCTCAAATTGCACACTTGTGGGTAATTAAGCACCACTGTTCCCTCAGTAGCTTACAACAGCAAATATGTCATTGTGAAAATAAACAACAATTCCACTTACACACATTACACTGTAATTGCATCATCCTATGTAACAATCATAAACAAACAAACAAGGGGCTATCTTATTAATTACTACGAACAAAAAAAATGTAATAACAACATAACAGACCAAACACAAACATTTTAAAACTCCATCTACTCAAAAAAACAAGGTTATGTGACCACATAGAGCATGCATTTAAAGCCCTTATGGGTATTTGGCGGTCAGCTACAACAGCAACATACTGCATGCAGTAAATGTGGTGCTACTAAAGCTTGGGAAAACTCATACAGGCAAGGGAGTAATATAACCCCACTCAAATCCTTCCATCAGACACTAACCAAATAGAAGTCAAAAGAACGAATGAAGAAAGGCAACGAGATGAAAGGGAAGTAAAAAATAGAGAAGTGGCTAAACCATTGGGATTAGCACTAAGTAACTAAATGGGCCATATCACTTTTCCATTACCAGAAAGAATAGCTATTTCAACAGCTGGAACCTAAAAAAAAAGGTGAACTCGTTCTCCCTCCATCTTTTGTTCATCCATGTGTAAATGTTGCACACACACACTTATAACATTCTGTTTCTTACTTCCCTGTATGAGCAAATGGAGATGCACCATCATATCCTGGAGGCCCATCAATAAATAAACTTGACGCAAATAAACAGATAAATAAATAAATATGAAGAGCCTCACAAATGGGCATCAGTCAGCATTAGTGATGGAACCATGTCAAGCACAATCATGCTTGACTGAGGGAGGAGTGCCTGAGTGTAGGGAGCATTCTTGCTGATTGCAAACACACTGTGTGTGTGTGTGTGTGTAGTACGTGTGAGAGAAGGGGGCATCACTGTGTTTTTTCGGCTTTTTACCCTTACTTAACCTTCCCAGTCTCTGCTGCTCTCTTTAACTCTTTATCGCTATCACATCTGTCCATCACTCCACTACTACTCCTGTAATACCACTTCTCCAATACACCTCTTTGCTCTTTTTCAGGGATGTCAGGGCCTCTCTCTGCTCTCTGATGCACCTCTTTCTGCACAAAATCATAACTTAAACTTTCAGTCTCTGATTATCTAGATGACATACTTTTATTTTTTCTGTTAAAAATCAAATGACTGATTAGCTGTTAGCATTTATCCTTATCCGTTAATGTTTTACGGTGGTGATGTTAGCCTACTGACAATTAGAATCAAATGAGAGTTTTCACACATGCAACAGTGGCCACTCAAGAAGAAAAGTACACATTTTGTATGGTTCAGTGCTTGAACTATACAGTATATCTTATATTATAAGCTTTTCTTTTGGTTGTTCTGACAGTAAAATAGATGCTTTACTACATAAATTCACATTAAATAAACAAAACACCTTAGTTGTTAAAGTGTGCACAGGTGTCAAGCTTACTGCTCTAATAAAAATTGCGACAATATTTTTTCTTTAGTGTTAATGGCAGAGTGTACAGACTAATGCACATACCTTCAGAAATAATTAACCTTATTTCTTCAGATTGTGTTAGTCACAATGACTAAATACGGTATAAAATAAAGTGAGTCAAGTTCCAAGACAACATAATGTGTAGGTTTATAAATTTTAGTTTATACAGCTGCAAGAAAAAGTAACTGTTTCATTTTCTTGGGTTTCTGTATAAATTGGTCATGAAATGTGATCTTCACCAAAGTATCAACTATCAACAAACACAATATGTCTAAGCTGATAAAACACAGTCATGATCTTTCATGTCTTTATTGAATACACCTATTAAACATAGGTGGTTGGAAAAGTAAGGTTTTTTAATAACTGGTTGAACCACCTTTGGCAGCAATAAACACAATCAAGTGCTTCCTGTAGCTGGGGATTAAACCTGCACAACATCCAGAAGGAAGTTTGGACCATTATTCCTCACAGAAATGCTCAAGCTCAGCCATATTCTTAGGACATATGATGTGAACGCCTCTCTTCATGTCATTTTACAGCATCTCTATTGGGTTTATTGGGCTCCAGCTCAAACCCTTAAAGCCTTTACCTGCTTATCTACAGTTCTTTTTCACCTCACCTGAGCATTCTATGTTGTGCTCTTGAAATGATCTTGGCTGGGTGCCTACTTCTATGGAGAGTAGCTACAGTACCAAATCTTCATGTGGAGTGATGAATATCCAAACTCTTTGAGAATTATCTGTAACTCTTTCCAGCTACATGCAAATAAACAACTCTTGATCGTAGTTCTTCTGAGATCTCTTTTTTGCATGACATGGCTCACATCAACTGATGCGGCTTGTGGAAAGCACACTGACACTGTTTAAGTGTTTTTAAAAGTCAAGGAAGTTGTAAACCACACCTCCATTCTCATTTCATTAACTGGACTTCAGGTTTGCTAACGCCTGAATCAAGTCGGTGTTCAGTGGATTGTATATTTTGTTTGCTGATATTTGTGACTTTTGATCAAAACACATTTCATGAACAATTTATGCGCAAAACAGAATATTCTTATATATTTTTTGCAACTGTATAAATTAGACTAAATGAGGACATTTTATCTTGTAATCAATTATATTTTTCTTCTTTCACAAATATTTATTCCAGAATGCATTTATCTGTTAGTTTTGTGTATTTATTGACAGTAATATTTACATTTTTCTTTTCAGGATTTTGAAATTATGTCCATAACCTGCTTAGTACTATATTCGTGTTATAGGAAACACAAACCTTAGTTTAGCTTGAAGACAAATTAACCTCAAAAGCATTGGTAACTAATTATACACTATTCATTTTGATCTGAAAAAGGTTTTGTTAATCTTTAGAAAATCTCAAAACTACGATAGTAAAAACCTATGTTGTCTTGAAAAACATTTTAAATCCACCTTGTAACACTTAAAACTGAGTGTGAATAAAGTGAGGAAATATTGCAAAATCCAGCTACTTCAAGCCAAATGTGTTACATACAGTACATTGTAATTTCTTTAATACTCTTGTTCCCAGCGTCACCTTTAGTGATATGTCCTATTGAATAATAATAGCTTATTATTGAATGGAACATTAAACATTCTTTGACACACACTCTTTATCTGTATTTATGGGAATTGCCATTATCACTCATCACCCGATCTGCCATTCCTTTCTTATACCTCCCTCTTATAGACATCAAGCCAACCTAATAGAAAAGTAAAATATTAATTCTGCCTCATTATGGCTGACAGATTGTAGATAGTGGTTAGACTTCAAATGCAAACATCAGCCTTTACAATTTATCTTACATTTTAATAATAGCCACATCGTATCAGGGGGATAAAAAACAATTCAATATAAGACCAAAGGAAGAAGCATTTGATTCTGGCACCGCATCTTATTGTCAGTGGAACATATAACTATACAGGATGGCATCCTATTCCACTGCACATTATTTGTTCTCCAGCTGATCATCAGTTGGCCCTGCTGTATGCCTAATGACCGATAAATAAGGTTTAATTCAACTGACACAAGTTGCCCATCCTTCAACACTAAGCGTGATGGCTTGGGCGAGATTCCATTGGAATTATATGAGGGCAATTTTTCAGCTAGTGGGATGGTCCGACTGCCTCCACTATATTTGGCTTTCGAGGCATTTCTTTGGCTTTAAGATGTGCAAGTTTATAGGCCTATTAGGAATTCATCAAACAATGAATGATATCAGTCTTATTGTGTGAATGTGCCCTGGGTAAAAATAAGATAAAACCTTCCATTATGGGGCATCCAAAGCATATTTGCCCTCCAAAATGGATCCAGTATTGACAATTTACACTTAGGGTGACCTTTCATAACTGCCCACATACTTGAAAGCCAATATTGTTTGGAGAGTGAGCAAGAAAAAAACACAGCCCACTGCAGACACTCTAGGATATTATTGAATATGATAAGTTACTAGACGTTTTTGCTCTGCAGTTGTTCGTTGATGGTCCACTAGGTGGGAGAGCACAGTACTTTATACATCAATAAAGTCCTGTCCCTATAAAATAATACTAGACATAGGTGTTGAGAGCTCCTAGTCAATTATAGCACTAGGTCAGTGACTTTATTCGAAGAAAAAAAAGAAGACAGAAAGAAAGAAAGAAGGAAAAAAAAAAAAGGGTTACCTTAGGGAGCTAGACTCCCGATGATAAATCTTCCCAGGCAGGGAGTTGTAAAAGGGCATAATGGCACCAAAAGGGCATGCAGACTGCCCTCAGTTGATATCCCATATTCAAATAGTTCGCTTCTAGATAATTTAAACAGCAAAGGGTTTAGAGGGTACTTAACAGTAGGGGCAGGGGCGAGAGACCCCTGGTGGCCACTCAAAGAGACTGCCTTTTATTAAGATTTGATTTATCCTCTCAAAATGGCTCCATGTCACACTTCACCTACTTTATGTTCTCTCTTGGCAGAGTCAAGCAACGAATCAGTTATGCGCCAAGGGTACTCAAATGGTACATAAAATCTTCATCTATATTTCCATGATGGGTTTTCTGCTGTGGATGAAAAATTATCAGGTCCAGCGAAGGGCCCCATGGGTCAATGGGAGGGACAATGGCTTTGTCTGTGCCCTAGGATGTCAAATCTTAAATGGAGTGGCTGTCCATGCCTCAGTTCCTTCCCATCTGCCTTTCCCTTTGGCTGTTGATAAATATCCTTATCTATGAGAAGCAGGTGATAGATTTCAAGCAGCACGTCCCGACAGAGCTCTGCTCTCATCTGCTCTATTGATATCTCACATCTACTAAGCCATCCAAGCTATAGCTCGAGGCACCAACACCCTCTGGGTCTCTTCGCTACAAATCATGTTAGCGCCACTTCCTGGAGTATCGCCTCTAGGGCCGCCCCAATGAATAACGCCTATCAGCACCCTGAAGTGGAAGCCAGGAGCTTGTGGAGGAAAAGGGCTTTCGCCCTCAACTCAGAGACACCCTACAGCAACAGTCCCTATCTGATAAGGGCCATAATCTTGGGTTTGTAAAAACAGTACAAGAGAACAACTGCTAGATAGGTTGACAGACAACAAGAGAGAGATAAAGCAATAGTTACAACAAACATGTGAGCAAATTAATTGCTAAGGGAATTACGATCAGTATCACTTCCTGTGATGTAGTTTAAGAAACAAACGAGTGATAAGGGAAAACATAAGAAAACAGCAGACAAGCTAAATGTATTGTGATTTTTAATATTTAGCAGACACTTTTATCCAAAGCGATTTATAAGTGAGGTACAGTATAAGGTAAGCTTAAGGAGGTCTAGCTTCCTTACAGTAGGACCCCTACTGGATGTAGGCCAAAGCTGAGACTCAAACCCCAGCCTCCTGCATGGAAAGCAGTGATCTTACCACTACACTATCGTTATGATAGATAAACACAGTAGTAATAAGTAGAAATAATTAAATGCCATACAAATAAGGTTGACAGATACAAGAAAACAAGGTCACTTTCACCACTTCCTCTCGTCTTAAACTGTGTCTTATTGCTTCAGATATGTCTAGAGATGCAATAAAACGTTGCTAGCAGAGAGGAATAGAGGAAACATGTTTTTATAGAAATGAGACATCTCTTCCACTGCCCTGTCAACTGAAGTGACATCAGTTCCTGGTGACAGCAGCACAGCTTGATCACCTGTCCTTCAGCAGGTGTTAAGAGTTTTGCAGTATTTGCAGAGATACTGCGACGTACTTTCCAAATTACAATACAAGCACACAGATACATGTGGATGTGAATATAATGAGACTTGAAATAAAGTAAATAGGAAACACCATTAGTCTTAAGCAGGATATTCCATTTTATCCTTTGAAATATCATAAGTGGAGATATTTCATATAATCAAATTAAATGATTAAGGTGTCCACACTCTGGCCTGACCACCAGCTGAACTAACTGCTTGTCTTTGGATGACTAGACAACTAGAATGAAACTGTAACTGTAACCCAGACAAGTCTAGAAGTATATCAAAGCATCTCTATTGACATAAGATGATACCCCCTGTTCAATATCAAATAAGTCCTTAGGAGGAAACTTTTGATGGACTGACCTGTGAAGGTGAAGTAGCAGAGTGGGGCAGAGAGAGGAAAGGGGAGAGGACCTGGTTTGGGGTTGTAATGACATTGAAAAGGCAGTAAATAAATAAGATTGGCTTGGTTCTCTTTGAAATCTGATTGATGTGTCTTTTGGGATGCCCCCCAGTATGAAAGACCTACTGAGTCTGTGGCTTTCATCCCTGACCGAAAATCAATGAGCCAGGATGTATGAGAGGATCCTGCTCTCTACCCACCAATCTCCTGCCAGATACCCAGGTAACTGTCTCACCAAGAAAGAGAATAGGAGATAGAAAATAAGTCATAATTTTTATCGTTTTTCTAGTAAAAGTTAATTTTAAATTACAATGCCGGATTGAAAAAAAAACTGTAATCTCGTGTTAAACGACCAGACACCACAAAATACTTTATATATGATCTTCATGAAATGAGACTGAACCCCCAACAGAAACACTTTTCTGGTCTCCATCAATCCATCCAGTTTCTGTGTGTTGAATTAGGACTGGCTGTTGTAATTGCATAACACATGAGTATGGCCTCCGGGGTTAGGTTTTCCATCTTACACAAAGTGGAGACAAGGAAATAGGAAATGCTTCTGGAATTGGGTGTAATTGTGACTGGCGGCGCCTAGAATTGTGTTCAGCCTGACACTTGAGGTACTCTGCTAGAGTATAGTTTAGCCTGAAGGACAACAAAGAACAACATGCTGGGTTTAAATGAACTCCTTTCACGTAAATGACGATTCTTGTGTTACTCAGAGAGACTCTCTCTGGTACACGCTGCTCATTTGAGGATGACAGGAGGTTAATCAAGCTTTAAAGCATGAGATTACAACAGACATGACAAGCAGGAGTGAATAGATTTGGCACACTGTCTGGTATAACTGCTCAGAGAAAATTCTCTATCAGCAAATTCAGAAACTGAAATATTGTTGGTCCACAAGCTGGAGAGAAGAATTCACACAACAGTAAATAAACATTAATGCTATTCCACTGACCCAAAAATTACACAACAATTACACAATTGTTCTCACTTACAAATAAACCAAAAGTTTGTGCTTTTAGTGATTGAGATATATTTTTTATTGTCATTGGGGAATGTAATTGTTTAAAGAGAGTATTTTAATTTAAATGTTTCCCTCAAACTGTGCATAAAGATTACGGTTAGTCCCCTTTCATGAGATGAGACAAATTTCCCCTATGCTGTATTGGAGCTAAACTCATTTCCAGATTCCATTTAAAAAAGAAAAATCATGAAGCTGGCATGTCAAAAGGATTTTCTCCTTTCATCACCTCAGAGTAGAGAACCCATGCAGCTGTTTATCAAACCACAGTAGTGGGTTCCATATCAATAAACAGGGAGACGTCAGTGCATAATACATTCTGGTGGCAAAGCATCGGTGCACTGGGGGAAAAAAAACACACTGAGCAAAGTCTGAACAATGCCAATGAAAGAAAGAGAGCTATCATAAGGACCACAGCACTCTTGGTAGTCTCACAAGAATAGAAAAATAGGTCACATACATAAAGAATATTTGATTAAATATCTAGCATATTCATAAATAGAGACAGGCAGCATTTCAGGGAACAATGTTTCCATAACACATCATGCAGGTTCCGGTAGCCAGCCATCTTCACTGGCACTCACAATAGTCCATGTTGCATCGAACCCTGGACACAGTAGTAATGGCAACAAGTAGGGTAATGTAAAATGCACAGCCATGAGTCTCCTTCCAGTTGTATGCCTAGTCAAACACCACCATCCACCAACTTCACATTATTCTACAAATTTGGCTGCAAACTGCACACTAGTTCACAACAGAGGTCAAGGTCCAACAAAACCAATAGGACTACATCATCTGCCAACAGAAGGGACACAATGTGCTAAAGATAATGAACACTCTCTGGTCCTCGGCTGACCTTTAATATTACATTTGGAAAAATAACAACCTAAAGAGGGAGAGATGGCACAAACCTGAAAAAAAAAAAAAAATCATTAGTGCCTTTCCACTGTGTAGCTTTTTGACATCCTCTTCACCAGAAAATGAACAAGGCTTCCCTCCATTGTTAGAACTCAGATTCCTAAAGTAAGCTGTTACTAGCCATCAATTCATCTCATTGTTCCTCCCCTGCAGATTTATGGCGCTACAGTTCAATACAGTTGGGTCCATCCATACAACTAGAGGCACTTGAAAATGCTCCTTGCCACATAGGCACATAACTGTTTCTCAAACCTCATGTTCTTTAAACAAACATAGCCAAGAACCCATAATATAGGGGTTCATAAGTATTCCCACACCTACTCAGATATTTTAACAACAATATGCTTGTCAAAAACATTAAAGAAAAAATTTGCACTACACAGAATCACAATGTCAGGAAGGATTAAGGAAAAACTCCTTAATAGAGAGACACATTTGCTGGGTGTTGTTGCATGTCAGTTTGATAGTTCCCAAACATATAGTAAAGTACATAAACAAAGGAATTACACAAAAATATTGTATTGACTGTCCCAAGCATGGAGGTTAGACTTCTCCAGAAAAACACTTCCAAACATTTCCACAAGACAGGAAGTGATATCATGCTGTGGCAGCAAAGGCTAATAGGAGGAGCAGTACATTTAGATGACGACTGTAGCTGCTCTACAAGCAGAAATTGTGCTGAGTAAATAAAAAAAAATCATTCTTTCACTGTTATCACTATAAGGACTGTATTAGTGCTACAAGGTCAAATGTGCAGGGTGAAAAGGCAACTATGTTGTTTATTGTATTGAATTTAAAATGTATTCATTTTCAGATTTACATCATGCCACTCAGCAATGCAAACATTTCTTACTACTACAGCCTCAGCAGTCTTATCTACTTCTGCACTTTTTTATGCTAAAAAGAAATTCATTACATAATGAAAATGCTTCAAAGCGAAGTGTGTATCCATATTTTTCCTATAGACATACTTTTGCTAATATATATTCCAGACTAACTTTGATGTGACCTCCACTGGTTCCCTTATTGGCAAGGACTTAAGACAATCATTATTTTATTATTAACTTCTTAATTACAAGCTGTCCCAATGACAATCCAATAAAATGATCACCAGTTTTGGATATGTTTGATTTAATGTCCACGAATCATTACTCCAAGCCCAACTATGAATATCTAAAATTAGTGTTAATTCATTTTGAAACTGCAGGTGCTTCTTGTACTGAGGAAATTTGTATTTTAATAAGCAGGTTTTGGCTTAGTCTTAATTCAATTTTTTCATTCTTCTAAAGCTCTCTCTCATTTTTTATGTGTAGTAAATCATGTACATTAAACATTTCAGCAAATAATATATTGAAATCAAATGCAATAACTCAGCACAGACACTGCATGTTGTAGACCAACTCAGTTTGAGTGCTCTGACAGGAAGGACATGTGAGTTAGGCAGCCAGGGGGAGTGCAGTATAAGAGACAGGATGGTGCTGGATCAGTGTTACTTTAGGTACAGTAGTTAAACACACACACCTAGCGTTCTGTTACCATAGTTAGCACCCGGCCACCGAGAGGATGGACTGGAAGGACTTTGATCACCTGTAACAATGTTGGTGATGAAGAAAATAAAGAAAAAGAAGAGAAGGAAAGAATAGAGAAAAATAGACAAAGGTATCAGAGGTGACACATTTCAGATATTTGGCAGGAATGAACTACTCCCAGAGTTTAGCAAGAACTTTTTTGATTGGTAGGACACCTTCATACACAGTCGGACACAAGACACAGGCTCACAAAAAAAAAAAAGGAAAGTAAAACGTGAAGAATGGAGATGGTTATATTTAGTGAAGAGCAGCAGTGAAGTTGATTCAAGACTAAAGTCATTTATGTGTGTGTATTTGTTGTTATACACTACATAAACGATCATCATGATTAAATTAATTTTCATTCATTACACATTTGAAAATAGTCTTTACAAAAATAAATAATAATTTATTATTTATCATTTAATAAAATGCACATTTATTTAGCAGTCAGTGTTTTTTTACAATAACAATGACCAATAAAATGACTTAAAATAATTAATTAGTATTTATCCAGGTGTCTGTATAAAATGGGCAAAGTGTAAACTATAGTCTACTTACAGAAATTTAAGCTTCTACAACTACATGTAAATATTGCTCAGCAACAACCTTTAAATTTATATTGCTTAAAAATAATTCTTCCTGTTCTGCTTTTACAGTGTATTGTTTTCTTTTTTACTGTTGCTTTTCACAGTGTAGCCTGCCTATAGTAGTATCATCTCATCCAGCTACTGGTCAGTTTTTTTTTTGTCAGTGTGAAGATGGCAGGCTTCTGACTTGCATTTTAATTGACCCTGGCACCCTACTAGGTGGTACTCCCCTGGGTGCAGACCATTCATAAAGGCAGAATGGAATATGTTAATACCAGGATTACACTAAATCATTCCTAGTCCAACAGCAGCCAGCATGGCTACATTATAAGTGCTTTATGAATGGTAAAGTAAAAACTAATTGCTAATGATCTGCACTGGGCCATGTTAGTGCCTGGTATGCTTGTTTCTGTTTCTATATGTCCAAGACGTTTTAATGCTGTATATGTATATCAATTACAAATCATTGAATCAAGTTGAAAGGTCACAAACTCAATTATACACAACCTGAAGAGCTAATTTTATGTGACAGACAAGAGACAGGTTTATTTGATGTAAAATATGAACAACTAAAGGAAGGAAGCGGATCTCTTTACTGCAAACAGGTAAGACTAAGAATTAAATTAGGACACAAAGAATGATTTTCAACTGCCTTACCATTGCGCGGTGTCCGTTTTCGACGATCACGGAAGGCTGCTCCAGATTGTAGAGCTTCCATTAGGCTATCCATCACACCAGTTTCATCTCCCTCTATAAGATAACAGATAATAGAGGCAAAGGTGTTTACAGGACAGAACGTACATTAACAGAACAGGATGAAGTACATAATAATACATGCACACCCACTGCTTCAAGGTCTAATTCTAGGTGGTCTTGTATGGAAGCAAAGGATGCTCTCAAACTACAGATGCATAAAAATAACCTTATATCATAGGAAGACAGTGGCATAATTTTAAATGAGATATAAACAAGTCTTTCATAGAGAATATGAATGCTGAAGCAGAAGCCTGCCACTCAGTCTTGTCGCTTTTTAAGTAAACAGCTGGAGAAGAGGAAAAATACACTTAGAACCTGGCAACTAATACAGGCAGAGGAGCCTCAGGATGAAAGCATCTACTGATGGTCATTGACAGATATTCTTTCTGTGGCTAGCGCAGGGGAGCTAAGTGCTCTTTACAAAGATTTAGTGTGGAGCCGCTCAATACACGGGCGCTCTATCATTGTTCAGTCAATGACACCGGGACCGGCCTTCGAAAAACATTCCCCCTGCCCACTGTTCCAGCTGTCGTGTGAATCCATGAAACTATAAAATGGGAGGTAGTTGGCATGGCTGAAGAGACAGGTAGAAGACACTTAAAGTGCTATGAGGCCAACATGATGACAAGTTGTGCCCACACTGTGCATATACAGCATACTGCTCAAAGGAAAAGGGGCACAAAAATAAGCTTAGTTGCTTTATCTGGGTCATCTATCTTTATGCCCTTACTAATGAGTCAGAGGGGCACCCTTTTTATCATTCTGGTCCAGAACAGACGTTATTTTAAACTTGGATCATTAGGGTGACTTATTGTGGAGCTGGAGACTTGGGCATCAATTCTTTTGAATACATGAGAGAACTTGCTCTGGTCCATGTTTACCGTCATGATCTAGGCATCTTGTTTCTCCACAGTGCTTACAGCTATACTGTAGCTGAAGGGAAACATTTGGAAATTAGAGGAGACAACTGCTACTTTCAGCATACAGCATTTTTTCCTAGAACCGGAGCGATCAATCTTTTGTAACTTGAATATGCTCAAAGAAACATGACAGTTGGGCAAATTGAAATTATGAACAAAATACATTGGCAGTGAATGCTACACAATTAGTTTAGGAAAATGGCACATTTTGCCATTATGAGAGAAAGTCAGAGCTACATGCTTTTTCCTTGTCCTGCAGCAACAAATCACCCAACCTGAAATTATCCGAGCAAGTAAAAGAAGACAGTATAACTAAGAATAGAAATGTCTTTTTAAAAAAAAAAACAATTCTTCAGTCGTACTCACACTAATTTTGCTCTCTATCTCATTCCTTCTCTTTCTTCCTCAAGTCCTTCCCAAGGGCTACTTTGAAATCAAAATATCTGTTCCGGCTCTGTGCTGTGCTTAAAAGCAATTCTGATTAAATCAAGCTTAATTAGACCACCTTTATCAGAACAAAACCAAAGCCAAGCCAAGTAGTGCTTATCTCAAATTGCAGCACTACACCTCAGATAGGAAGCTCATTGGCTTAAAAGGGGGAGCATGGGTTTTGTCTGCTGTGGACCTAAGGAACAATATGGTGAACAACTTGCAGCAACTATAACTATGCCAACTCCCAAGATTTCTAGCTACTCCTTCTTATGTAGGGCTAGAGAGGACGCAATGTGAGTCTGACAGAAGGCAGAAAGTGTTAAGTGGCAGGTAAACATTTATCTACAACCACCTTGGCACAATGAACTTTTTGACAGCTCCTTCTTCACTCTCTTCTTCGTAGAGACCTAGACATCACAGGGGGCACCTGACACTTTGATCAATTTGTCCTACTTCTTGCTTAACTGTAGCACAATTCATCATTTGTAATGGCCAGGACTTGGGAGCCCTAGTATACTGGGGTTCAGCATGAGGACTACAGACACAAAGAACCAGAATGACTAAAATGGGAAACATTCTCCCCAGTTGCATCACAGAGCTCAATTAACTCTATCCTATTGGGCCACAGCTTAAAGTCAAGCAGACCTTACTCTTAGCAAGAAATTCTCACAAATGAGCCTTTGGACTATGAACGTATTAACATATATATACATTTATGTACATATATTCAATAAAGCTGTAAACATAAAGTTTGTGTTTCCTATAAAACAGAAGTAGAAAACTTAGTGTTATTTGACTACACATATTCCAGTAATCCTTAGAGCAAACCTTTGTCATTACGTACGGAAACGTTTCCCACTTTTGGCAGATATTTCTGCCATTGACTCTTGTCTTATTTTGAGCTGTTAAACCTAGGGCAAATATTAATCCGCTTCTCATTAGCAGCACTGGTAGATTGCATGCTGGGGAATTACAGAAAAGCTAACCTTTTATGCTCAAAGATCTTTCTCAAGAGGAAAGATCCCCTCTGCTCACAGGAAATTGCTTTCTAAATGGGTTAAGATGGGCTAAGACCCAAGACATTGACAAACCCTTCTAGTGATGAAACACCTTGGTGGGCACCTCAACATACAGCCTTGGGGTCCGTTAATGATCTTATTAAAGCTTGTGGAAGTGTGGAACACAGCTTTTGCACTTTTAGGTACTTTCTTAAACAGTTAAACCTTTAAGAGCAGAAATAAAGCACTGTGAAACTCTACCTCCCAGAGAGAACTGCTGTACACGTTCCATATCTTTCACTTTGATCCCTGCTTATCTCCAATCCCTCATTCTACCCCTCCTTTACCTGAATGTCAGGTGATACTGTATTCGACCCAAAGGCTGTGCCCAAAGTAAGACTGGAGCCCTGGGAATTTGTTCAGTCTGCAATGTACTGTATTTACAAGCGGCACTGTCACATTGTTAATTAGGAGGGATAGCAAGAGCAATGTGCTCTCAGCACGATTGGCATAAAAACTTCACACATCAGATTAGTTTTTTCTCTAAGAAAAAAAAGTACCTGAAGTAAAAGTGGAAGAAAGCAGCTGCAAAAGTACCATTCACCAGTCCCAAGAGCAGAACACAAAATTGAGTGTCAACAGTTGCAAGGGAGGAAAGGGAAGGAAGAGGAAAAGTATAAACACTGATACTGGAAGTGTCACTAGTGGCGAAGAAAGATATAAAAGAAAGAATGAGACGAGGCAGAGTACAGAGAGAAAGTTCACAGAAGGCAGAGAGGGAAAAAATGCAAAGAAGGTTTCTGTGGGCACATGCATTGTGTGGTGGACCAAGACAAGACACAAGGTCGTAAAAGACCTTGACATGAGCCTCATGACATATAATTATTTCTAAACTATACATTACAATATGCAAGCACACGCATACAGACCTTTGCCTACACTTTTTAATAATACAAATGCATGTTGATTGGCATTGTCATCTAATCTAAAGTAATGGTGCACATTTTTCAGCTGACAAGTGAGTACTGCAGCCAAAGTCAGCAGGATGACCTATCCTTATACTAAAATCAATTAGAGAGGGCCTAGAAATGTAGCTATGTCTTTTCAAAAAACAACAAATCATTGATGCCTCCATCCAGACTCATAACCTTGAGTCAAGGACCAATTAGGAATCAAATAAATAAGCTTACATTATGCAAACATGATATCTCATTTGTTGAGTTTTGCCAATTAAAATTAGTCATCTACAATATTTTAAGTGTGTGTATAACTGGAAAGTTGAAGAACAGCTGTTGCTTCAAAAACATGACAAAGCATTTCACTTTATCATCCAAGCAGCAAACCTGTTTATTTGAATGATATGCTGGGCTCTCTTTTTAAACACCGCAGGCATGGCATTCCTATAATTATGCAGCAGTGTCAACAGAGCCTGTTCATAAATTCAATTTGCTATCTGTCATCTCCTGTATGTTGTGCTACTGAGAAAAAACACAGCGGATCGATTGAGAGCTCAATTTCTGATCGCTCATATGCAGCCTACATGATTCATGGGGGAAAAGAGACAAATACTTCTTAGAATTCTTCTGTCTTGCACATGTGGGTTTCTAATATAATGGCAAATTATGACATCCTATATGCCACAAGTGAGACTTGTAGCAACCACAGCATGGTAATTGAAAAGAAAAACAGCAAAAGCATACAAATAATGGCATTTATCATAGTCACATATTTTAATCAATCACAGCTGTGTATATACAGAATTTATATAAGCATAGCACTCTCTCTCCCTGAGCAAATTAAAGCGCCTGATGTGAGGAACATCGGGCATGGGAGAGATGTCTCTTATCCACTTCTACCCGCTATCCTTCCAGTAGCCAATGCCTGATTCTAATTTGCACTGTAATGAGATCTAATGAGTGCTTGCAGGCCTTGTGCTTGATGAATTAAAAACAGTGTGAGAGTTTAACCTCACCCCTGTCCTCCTCAATGTCTCCAGTAGAGACGATGAGACAGAAAAGGAAGAATGAAAAGGAGAGGAACAACTCATTCCTTGTTTTTTTTTCTTTGCTTGCTGTGGATTGTTTTTGAACACATTTGAGCCCATCTGTTCCCCCACACAAAGTCACCTGTGCAATTAACCTGGACCATTAGCCGTGAAACAAAGGCCTCAGTGGAGGGAGGGGGTGTTGCTTTATGGCCAGGTGGAGAGGCAACAACTACACTTTCTTTTAATCTCATCTCTCTGCATGCACCTGCTTTTGGGTTACTTCCACACCTGAATTCAGGCTCAGCCACCTAGACATATATAACCACCTGTGTTCCTCACCACCTTGTCCTTATACCTTACTGTGTACTTACTTACTGTCTGGCTTTGAGCAAAATAACCCTGCCCGCTGACCCCCCTCCGCAACAGTCCCAGCAGCTCCTAAGAACTGGGCAGAGAGAGACCATTACTGCCACAGAGCACAGAGAACACAAGTGCCTGAAGGACAGCAGTCATGCACCTGTTATATGTCTTTCCTTTGTTTTTCCCTCTCCAGTCTTTCTCCATCTCCCTGCAGTCCAACCACCCAACCTTGACAAAGCTTTGACACAGACAGAACTTTCTCCAGTTTTTAATTTGTAGGTGTGTATGTTCACGTAAAAAAGAAAAGAAAAAGAAAAAAAAAAATAGAAAAGCAATGGAAAGCTAAGATGGCTAATAAAGAAGACAGATTTGCCTGCTGATTAATCTGGATTGTTTCACTGTAACAAGTTGATGTGCAAGCTCTCTCATGTCCACTCTAACTCAATTAAGGATGCTCCTGCAACCCTCCGTTCCAGGGGGAATGGCAGTGTAGTTACCACTTTACTCTTGCAATGAGCCCCTGTGTGGCGCCAGGGTCAGTGAGAGAAAGGAAGGGGGGAGATGGAGAAAGGGCAGAATGTCTTGGAGATGGAAAAGGTGGGTGGAAGGTGAGACGTATATTGTGTTTGACATGCATGTGTTGGAGCTAGGCTAGTCTGGTCACTGCAGGCCTGATCCCATACCCTGAACGAAAAGAGAGATGTCCTGACTGCGAGAGACTGGAGGAAACGTGGAGAGAAGTTGGATGTCGACAAGGGAAAGATGAAAGTGGATTAGCCGCCGTGGCGATTTGCATTCTGTGGTGGAACGAAAGCCCCTGCGATGCCCCGAATAGCTGGATGCATGAATAAGTAAACAAACAAAAACAAAAATAAACCCTCCATCTGGATGGATGCAGCCAGGCCCCAAGTGAGAAGCAGTAGGGAGGGGAGGTTGGGAGATGGGAATGAGGAAGAGAGATGCTTGCAATGTAGCTTTCACCATACCCTGCTTCCTCTGCTATCATTTACTTCTACTGCCCGCGGGCCCAACCAGTTACCATATTGCTATCACCCTCCATCCATGGCTTTTGGCTAGTTTGCCTGGTAACACCACAAACACACAAGGGAGAGCTCCAGCCCAGCAATGACAGATGTTAAGTTGACATACTTTCTCTGAGCCACATGAGGTCAACATGTCAGGGTGCCAGCAGGGCCACTGGAGCCTCTGCCCACAGCAGATGAGACCACAATTGCTCCTTTTCTATAGACTAGATACCAATAAATGTAGTATAGTCTGCAGCATGGTGGTAAGCATTGTAGTGGTAGAATGAACAAGCTCACAACACCTTTTACTGTGCTGTTCTGGCATACTGACTAGGAAAGCCTTTAGGTATTAGTGCCAGTGCCAACATCATAGGCTCTGATCACAGTTGCTTATGTACACAGCGATGCATCTTGACTGTATAGTTATGTAGTATACACCAATCAGCCAGAGAAGTAACATCACCTTGTGTTGTTACTGCTGTAGTAGACAGCAGGTAGGTTCAACATCGCATTTTTCAAATCCTGGCCCCTGTCCACTGCAATATTACAACTATAAGTCGATGTTAATATCGCGGTTGATCAGTGTGTGTCGGAATAACTATTCATATCAGGATCACATAAGTAAATCTTGAACATGAAAGGGATCTTCTTGCTTTGGCATGTGGAAGTGTGCTGAGATGCTATAAACATTTTGGGTTTCATCCATCCAGCAGTGTAGATTCCCCATTTGAAATGAGTTTTGGAATCCAGATCAGATAACATCTGAACCAAACCCCCACTTGGGCTGTTTGCATCAGTGAAAGGCGGTGCTGTCTGGGGAAGCTAAATGGATTTGACAATGAGATTTGATGGTCTTTGTAGTGAGGGTAATTAGGTTTGATTGACTGTAAAGTGACTGGTGAGGTCCAGATCTGGGAGGGGAAATGATCAGACACTTGAACCACCCACAAATTAATGAGATTCAACTGTGCTTGAGCAGATTTCACCAAGGAGAAGAAGAACATTTACGAAAGCATTGGGAGAGAGAAAAGTACAAAGCGGGTTGAGCATGAAGTGTGTGTGTTTGTGTGTGTGTGAGGCACAGAAAGACAGAGGATATTATAGAGAAGGTAGTTAAGGCCACAATCTTTCCTAACTTAAGTTAAAGATACGTGATTAAAAGCTTTAGGGTGCAATCTGATTACGTTTTTTTCCCTTAGTTATTCTTTTCTCATCAAATATAAGAGCATGCCAAAAAGGTATACGTATTCAACTTGACAATTTAATCTGTAACACAGACCAACAATAATGTGGTAGGGACTTCTCCCTGGTGTTGCCTTTAATTGCTAATGAACTATGGTATTTATCATAGATTGAACAGCTTCCCATGAAGCTAGGCTACTTTTGTCATGTTGACATTTATTTATGGCATTGCATTTGAATTATAATCTAAAAGGGTGAACAATAGATAATCATTTGATTGTATCAGCTACACTTACAGAAAGCAATTTTTTTATTAAACCAGATGTATTTAATCTTTGCATGTCCTGTGTGTATGCATTAGGGAAGAGAGTGCTTTCTTTTTTCTACATTACTGTTTATGCTGCTTGCTCTTACAGACCTTGGCTGAGATGCAGCCAGACATATTCTGTGTGCCATAATTGCCTTAAGGCAGATTCTGATTTTGACTGGTGATATAGCACAATCTAATATGCTGTTATTTATTAGAATTGATATATGACAGCATATAATCCTATTGCCCTTGTTCCTGACTTTCAGGGTAATGATGGACCAATCTATACTCAGGAGTTACGGAGGTAGCCATTTAAAAGTTGATGAACCTATTCAAATTCTCTCCTGTTCTGCATAAATGAGATCCAAAACATGATTAGATCTCTGTGCCAGTACTAACAATAGATAAAGGGATCCCGATTAAGCAAATAAGACAAAAATACACTATTACATTCATTGTATAAATAAAAATTATACACTGTGAAATATTTGTGGCTGGCCTTTTGGGCTTCTTTGCATGAACTGCCAGATTCAGTTCCTTCCACAGCAGGTAGAAAAATATCTTTAAGGTCTGTGTTAGGATATATGATCCACTTTCTGTTAATGAGCATCAACTATTTTTTTCTAAGATCTTCCAAAATCTCTTGTTTGAGCAATGAAGATCAGACAATGATAGAGAAGACCAAGAAGATCACACCTGATTGTCATCCCCATAGATTTTGAGATTCACATACTCTTGTGGCTTCTCACATGTGATATTGGATCATCTTCCTTGGTAAATAAATGAAAAAGTGTATTGTTTTGTCTCATGTTTAATTGGCCATTATCTAGTAATATATATATATATATATATATCTCCAGATATGAGTCGTATGATAAAGAAATGACACTTGAGGGAGTACACAGTCAGAAAATTCAGAAGGATTGCACCATATATCATCATTACATTCGTGGAAGGTCTGTCCTTGTACTTTATATTCTATATCAAACATGAAGGTCAGATTTAGCTCCCTAATACTGGCTTAATTTCCCAAGCTAAGCTGAGGAATAGTGAGACTATCTTTCAGAAAAAAAATCGACTTACTTTTATCTACTTGGGTTTCTGACCTTCACGTCTCCACAGGCTATCTCTCCTGGTAATATTGTTTGCCATGTGTGCTGTGCTGTGGAGACACTATGCAAACTTAGAGAGCTAACCTGTCCACCCAACCACCGCCTGTCAGTGTCTGTCTGTGATCATGTAGCTGGCATTGCTGCAATGTAGGTATGCACTGGCCTACCGGCAGCTGTCAGTGTCACACAAAGCCATCAATCCACATCTCTGCCACTGTCATTCCTGACAGGGCTCTGCCAGCAACAACCAGCTGCACACAACTATTTCAATTTCGTTTAGCATGCCCCAGTAATAAAAACTTGAATGTGCAAAACACAATGTGGTAAACACAAGAAAACCACAAATACTTTCAAAATGTTGTCATTAAGGAAAATGCATGAAGAAGAGGAAATAAGAAAAAAAGAGAACCTGATGTTAGGGCAGAGAACAGTTTTACAGAATCAATACAACACATTGTAATAATCTCCAGCTTCTAATAAAAATAAGGTTTTTAGAAGGTATTTAGATAAAGTGTTTTTAATTTGTTCTCTGTTCTCACCATCCCGCTGAATTTGAAACACTCACGATGTGACTCACGACTTCCAGCTTTAATTCTTAGTCTGACAAAACTGTAGGATTACCAAATCTTCGCTCACATCATGAGTGTTTCTAATTTAGTGCAGTGGTGTACACGAGACAAATTGAAAAGAAAAACTTGTCTTACACTTACATGGACATAACTGTTTCTAACAAATTATTAGTTGTATGTGGACCAGGGACGGTGCTAGAATTTCATCCTTAGGGGGGCTTAGCCCTCACAACTGTATAACATCACCGCTATGTTAATCTCTGCTAGCGTGTTAATAGGGAATTCTATTATGTATTAGCATCATCCTAATGGACTAGTTTTTAGCACATCATGCTAAGCTTTCACTATCATTTGACTAGAATATCTACTGTTGTAGATATTTAAATGTGCTGTCAATTTTTATATGATTGATTTAGATATATTTTCTTTGGTATGTTTCAGTTTTACAGTGTATTTATTTGAGAGTGAAATAAACAACCTGGCAACTCTTGTCTCTCATTTGGCAAACTGTTCACCTATCTGCCAAACTGGACACCCACATTCAAGGAGGGCACAATATATATTTTTATAATTGACATGTCCTGCATTCCTTTGCTATTTTCATATTTATTTTAAAAAGTAAAAATGATACTTTCAATACATTTTGATAATGTGGTAATTTTTTATGTGGATTATTAATAACGCTGACTTGCAAAAAATTAAAACATACAACTGCATACTGGAGTCTGTACCACAGATGACGCTTCTTGAACATTCAAAGTTTTTGCTTGTGTTTAATAAACCAAATGATTTTTTTTTTTTTTAAAGAGGAGCCTACTTTTATTTATGTAAACATATACTTGTTCATGTTCAAGTTTGAAGGGTTGACAAGGAGAATACATAAATAGAACCTGCAAGCCCATTGTCAACATGCCAACTGCTCTCTACAAAGAATCACATGGAAACACATGGAGACCTCATTCTACCAGGCATACAGGTTTTTATATAAAAATACAAATACGAATTTACGTTTTGTTTAATATCTGTGGCTTTTCCTTATGTAATGTTTGTAAATGCTTATTAAATAAAGTTTGTGTTGTTTGAACAAATATAACTATATTTAATGTTATAATAATATGTGTTTAATAGTTATATTAACAAATACATAAAATAAAACTATTTTCCTACAGATCAACAATCCAATATATGCGTCTACATTCTGCTGGTGTCTGCAATCTGTTGCAAGAATGGATTGAGACGACTGAGTGAGCACTAATTCATACTATAAAATACAATAAAATCATGAATAAAAAAAAATCACTTTGCAGGTAAAAATGAATCATAAAAACTGCATCTGTGGAGCCTGTTTGTGTGTTTTAACCATTGATTTTTTTCAAAAAGATGAGTTTTCCAATCTAATAATTGGATTTTGAGAACTAAAATTACTTAACAATAGCTTCTTATACATTGGTTTGGCTTGATTACATTTAATGTGAGTAATCAACTGAGATAGCAGACAGTTGGTATGCCAGTAAAAAGGTGTAAAACTCACAGGCTTCAACAAATATGGTTTGAAACTTAATATTCTTCAGGTTAGCAATAAAAGTGTTTTCAGAGGTTCATATGGTGAATGGGACTCTTGCACAAGCTAGTCCAGCTATTCACATACTGAAAGCCTCACTGTATAAAGTAGATTTCAGAAAAGTTGACATGCAGCACACATATTCTTCAGCATTTCTTCTTGCTACCTGGGAGGAATGCCTGGACTAAACAAAATGTTCAAATAACTTTTTTGGGTTCCTGGTTGTTTATTCCTATGTGGCTTGTGCCAAGCTGCATTGTTCTCAAAGCGGCATGTGCGCTTTCTGGCTGTGTTCAAAGCTTAGTGGATTTGACTGGGGTACACAGTTGACATGTGGGTGCAGACACTTGCCCCAGACAGGGGCACTGACCCTGGTGATGCCGGCCGAGTGGGCGGCCACAGGGGCCTGCTATACTCCATACAAATGCCTTGGAGTAAGAAAGTCCAGATGCTCTACTGTGCTCTGGCTTTTGAAACAATGTCACGCATGCTGCTTGTGACACTGTTTCATATGCTGCACCAAAAAATATGCCCTGCTGTGATGAACCATCTTCCCCTGATTTAAACAGAAGCATTAGTTTGGGTTTATTTTAGAGTGTTCAACTGTTATTTCCAGTGAAGTAAAGTGATTTAGTAAATGCCGAACATCTGGTCAGTTCAAGAGAATATAGAAATCCACTTAGAGCAAATTAAAACAAATGGGGTGACTGGGTAATGATTTCAAAAGCAATTTCCTACATTAGGATTTCTAATACTTCACAAGGAAAACACTTTTAGCTCTGCACTTGTCTCATGTATCAATCATGCTTATTGAAGAAGTGTGCAAATCACTGAATGTGTAGAGAGCATAATCTCAAGTTTTATCAGCTGGGAAATAGGGAAAAAATATTTCTTAAAATCAGTTTCCTAAAAGCATTTGTCTGCTCGCCCTCCCCCACTCTTGTGCCATCCTGGCAAAAGCTAAATGAATTAAACTCCCATTAAATATCCATTTTATTGTTAATCATTTCCAAGTGAAGAGGATTAGGCCTCAATTTGTGAAATGACAAAAATATATATCCCTTTTCAAAAATACCCTCTTGAAATTGCATTAAACACAATAGCATGATCCATCCAAGTGTTTAAAGCAATAAATTGAGTAAATCGCTAAATCCATAAAACAGATGTTGACCTGTACATAATTCTCCTAATATAATGACCATATGTTTACTCTGTTTAAGCTAAAACTGTACTTTATTTAGGCCAACAAATTATTATTTCTATCTACACCGGCTTATCTCTGATCTCCCTTCTTCATGTTCCGGGTTTTGGCTCTCGTCACGGGCTCAGACTTCAAGCAGGTCTTCATCAAGTACCTCTGTGTATTGGGCTGTATTTTTCTTTTCCCCAACTCTGACCAGTCTCAATCCCCCTTCTGCTGTGAAGAACCGTGTTAGCCTGTCTGGCATCACCATGCTTTTCTTTATGGATGGATTTTAGCCAGGTAACAGGCAGTGTCTTGTGTTCGCTCAAAGAATTTTAGTCTTATCCGACCAGATAATATTTTTGCTAATAGTCTCAGAGTCCTTTAAATGTAATTTGGCAACATCCAAGAGGGCCATGAGATGCCTTTACTCAAAAGTGGCTGCAGACTGGTCACTCTATCATAAAGGCCTCATTGATGGGGTGCTACTGAGATGGTGATCCTTCCAACAGGTTCTTCCACAAGTTCTATTTGAGTGACTGTTGTTGTTTGGAGAGCTCCCTGATCAATGCCACTCCTTCTCAGCTACAGAGTTTAGCACAATGTTGTGAGTTCAAACATTCTGGCTGGCAGGTGCCTGTCTGTTTGGAGCTTGTAGGTTATTATCTCTCAGTATGTATGTATGTACTATGTGTGTTTTTATATATACGAGCTTAAGGTTGGGCTTAAGTTTAAAAAAAGAAAAGAAGAAACAGGTCTGTCGAAGTGGAAATCATTGTTTCATTGTGTAAAATAGCCTTTTAACCTTTAAAATGAAAGATTTGTGCAAAAAATGTTTGAACGTCATTAATTATTGGTTTGAATAACTAAATAAGCCTCTCGTTGCCATGCACAGAAAACAAAGCTGATGCTCAGTGTGAAATAGTCTCAAATAACGAACTCCTCAAAATATCTGAATCACATATAGAAAGTTAGAACAGAATGGGAGCGAAGAGCCAAGATTCTCAAGCCAAGGCTGTCAACTGGAGGGGAGCACAGACGGAGGAAAGAAAGATGTTCAACAAGAAAACACTGAATATCCTACCATGTGTGTTCTAACCAAACAGTTTAAAGAGAAACAGAACACAAGAGCAGAACACCAATATGCGGTAACCTCCAACCTGTGGCTGGCTCAAGTTCAGATTTCCATTTTAAAAGCTTTGAATGTTATTGTCCTTTCTCTGATCACATCTCACATAGAGACGAGTTAGTACACAAAAAGGAAGTATTCAAGGTTTAATGAAAATGTGTAGTTAATTCAAATGGGAACCTTGACAGTGGAAAAAACAGGTTCAGTTTAGCACATGTTGAATCTCATTTTTTAACTGGCAAGGTCATTGTGATCGCGACAGTCCAATGAGCTAGGTGTTGGTGTGGAGGACAATCCCCTCTATATCCAAGGCTCCAGGCAACGTTGCCCATGTCATCCTTATGTTTTATTCATACAAGTCGTATTATGGCATTCAGAAACTGAGATCAAAATCTGCTCTGGCAGAAATATTTAATATCACACCTACTTCTGCACCCTCCTCCATCTGGTTAGCTAGAATGAGAGAGAGGAGTAGACAGCCTCCTTCAGCTCAGCCATGTTGGATTATTAAAAGTGAAGCTTTCAAAGAGGTCACTGCTCAGGAAAGAAAAAAAGTAGCATGCATCAATTATCTTGGAGAGTTTATGGCATACTGAAGACTGTCTTGTCACATTTCCCAATGTGGCTGAGCTACAGAGAGGTCCTTGGCTGGTGCTGACATTTAGAAGCTGGTGAATTGTGAAAATCCCAGTCTGTTTGTCAAAAAAAAAAAAAAATGGACAAAAGACCACACTGACTGCTTGCAAAGCCCCTTCAGGCTTGAAATTCCTTCTCAATGTCACTAACATAACAAGACACAGGCATCCAGCTCTGTCGCTCTAATTTTTCATGTCTGAACAACTGCAACTTACACTGATCAATACACAGTTTACTGGCATCGCTGGAGGACAATAGAGTAATTTCAGTGACTCACGACAATAAATATAGTACACTGCCCGCAAACAGTCCCAGACTTGGGGAATGATCTGCCATACTGCTTGCACATGACAAGTGAAAAACTAATAACAGCGTGATCGTGTTGGAAGTGCAATGTTCACAGCCATTTCCAGCCCTTTTATTAGTAGACCTAAGCTCTTAGTCTATACATGTGACCTATATCTTATGGACCCTTGTGAGCTCTATATTAACTGAACCACTACAATCTGATAACTGCTATGCATATGTGAGTAGGCCGTTCCTTGCTATGTTTGCAGATACATGTACACACAGCAGAAGAGAATGTTTGCATCTCTCTGTAAATGTACCATGGAAAACAGGAAGCTAAAAGTAGCATAATCTGTCTGTTGTTTTGGAGCATTGTACTGGCTAGAGGAGTAAGAATAAGATTCCTTCACAGCTGAAAAGATGACTCCCCCCACTCCTACGCATTATCCTCTTCGTTCTTAGTTCAAATCTGTGTGAAGAACAATTCCATGAACCCCCCTTTGCATCCTCCTGTTGTCCTCCTCCTAACTCCCCACCTGCCTCCACATCCCTGTCTCTGTGGTGTCGGCGAAGAAGTGGCATACCTTTGTTCATGTCAATCAGCTGCTTCTTCTTTTGCTGGCGCTCCTGCTTCTCGTGCTCTGCTTTCTCCTTTGCCAGCTTGGCTCTCTTGATCTTCTCCTCCATCTCCCTCTTCTTGTGGTTCTCCTTCACTGCTTCCTGATGAGGCACACACACACACACACACACACACACAAGCATACAGACATATAAAATCAGAATGTGCTCTTGCCACCACCACTCTTAGTGTCTTTGTTACTGTATAGTGTTCAGATGTAGCAGCCATCAGTAAATTCTTATTCAGAGAAAGGTTTGATAGTTAGAGATAAGTTGCTGGAATAAACAATATATTGCACCTTGTGTATGTATTTTTAATACAAGGCTATTTGTCTGCAAGGTTTCCACACTGCTTTACATATTTTCAATAACTTGCAGAGCCAGGTCTTTGTCAATAATACATCAATACGGCAATATACACATGTATTAAGAAGGTTAGGCAATCTTCACACGTATAGTATGTACCATGCTAGCATAATTTCTTTGACAATATGGGGAAGCTACTGCATAAAACAGTGTGGCAGCAGTATGCCAGTCTCTAAGGAGGGAGAAAGAGATATCATCCCCCTCCTTCGTGACTGGCTGAAATGTCAGAAAGGAGTCAGAGAAAGAGAGATAATCAACGGTACGGATTCAGCCTTTACAAATGTGACAGTTTGTTCTTGTGCTAGCACAGAGTAAGATGCAAGTGTGTGACCTTTTGATACGACAAAATGTTCTCCCATCCCAGGCCCGTGGCACAGGCCTTGACAAGACCCATCATACGTGTTAGGATGTGTGACGTGTCACACTTTGTGTGTATACATACATGTGCCTATACTCCCACAGGAATCCCACTTTGTGTTTTTACTTATCTGGTGTTGTCTGCCATTTTGTATGCATATATATATTTTGTGTGTGTGTGTGTGTGTGTGTCAGTAAGTGTAGGCATGGCCCTATTTGTGCAATGATATAATAGGTGACGACAGCTCCCTAGGCTGCCCATCTAATGTCCCTATGGTCGTGATGTGTGTGTCGTGTTGGCAGCTAAGACAGAGGGATTATGGGGATTGTGGGGAAGGAACAAGGAAAGAGCAGCTCATCATGCCAGTCAATAGTAGAGCTTTGCTCCATGTCCAAGGACACAAGCCCTCATTGTCACTGTCTCCTTGTTGGATGACAAGGGCAATGAAGAGAGAGAGAGGGCGGCAGAAAGGGGCTAATGCAAAAGTCAAGTGAGGATGATATAGGGAAGCATGATAGTGACAGAAAGCTAAATAATAAGGGAGTGTCTGTGGTTTTGGGCAGGACAGTATGAAAACAGAAGAAGATATGTTTTCCTTTGTCAGCTACTACATCTTGGCAGTAAATCAACATCTGTTTTATTGCTATCAAGGCAGTGTACAGGATACAGCTCTGCTCTAGAAAACACTATTGACTGCATTTACTTGAATTAGTGTGGGTGAGCACTGTGGTGTATATTCAGTAATGAAACAGTTAACTTAGACATTTTGTTTAAGTGATGGGCAGGACTGGCAGCAAGAATCAAATTGATTTCTGTCCTCATCCACTGACAAGATTCAATTCATTTGCTGAGTAATATCACTGCATTGCCCAACATCTACAGCACAGCATAAGTTGGACGATAAATTATGCAGATTACAAATAAAATCCTGCCGGCAAAACTTATTTTAAGCAAACAACTAATTCTGACTGTAAACATGATTATGCAATGTAATTATGTTGCTTTAATCAAACAGCACCTCTAATTGCCATAGCAACAAATATGTTTTCACAGCTCTCTTATTTTTTCCCTTTACCATTCTCTTTGATGGCCTCTGGCAACAAGTCATTGTATGAGGGTTTATTTTTTGGGAACTCTGTATATTGTAGAAGGCATTCAAGAGATAAACAAACCTCTTGATGTGATTTTACAAAATAATCTTCAATGTACAGATTTAAATCTCATTGAAACATAAGACAAAAGATCTGGTTTCTTTTGCATTTAGTTGAATATTCTGTGTGAATTTTACCAACATGGAGAATGGGTTTAGAACAATTTGTGCAATCTGGTTTTGTCTCCAGTCTAATATCATCTAGATTACATTATAATATTTACAATATGACTTCAAGTGACCTTATCATCAAGTTATTTTTGGCATTCATGTTTCATCATGAGCCTTTGGGTGAAGATCATCACAGCAGTTAGAGTCATACAATGAAAGTTTGAATATATCTTCAATAACTTTGATGTTATTAATGTTTCCCACTATAGAGTAACATAGATTTAAGGAAAGGTGCATTATAAATACAGACATGTAGCCTAAAGGGTCGAAAGATCTTTTGTCTCTGATTATCTACCATGATGGACAATGGTTGGTTATGGACAGGACAATCCTTATTGAACTACATTGAAATCCTGCCTTGGACCCAACAGGTGAAAAGCAGGAAAATGTGGTGCATGTACTGCCTATGTATGAAAATAACATTATCTCTATAGAGACAAAAAAAAACAACTTGGTTTTTATAATCGCACCTTAATGCCAGCTAGGGCCAGCTGGGGTTGTCAACAATACTACTGAAACAGCACATTTTTGCTTTCAGGCTCAGAGGCTATGATATGAAGTGAGTGTATGTCACAATCATGGCCTCCAGCATGTCTCAGATGGTGATTTTAAGTAGTCCTCTATATATGCCTGGCTGGAAAACTGAATGCTGTGCAACCCACAGGTCCAGTTTACCAACACGGGCCAGGTAGCATTTTCCCTTTTCCAGGTCTGTTCCTAAATAATTCATGAAATTTGTTTGCTGTTCTTCCTTGACCCTGCACAACACAATACATCTCCCACAGCATGACTCCCCTCGCATGCATACAAGCTTGGCAGTCCAATGAGGGAGCAATGAGTATTTCCAGCTGCTTGGTTGCACCAGTGATCTCACACAGAGTGTCACTGCTATATCTCATTTGAATTTTACAAACACCACAGTGCCTGAGCTTTAAGCAGCAATTGTGTTTATTAGCCATCTGTTACACTGTGCGCCAGGATGTGGAGGGGGGGCTGCTTCAAGAAGTTATAGGTTACAGATTGTGAGACTTCTGCTCTGCGGTATAGACATATTACCATATTGATAGGTGACCTCCAAAATCTGGTGCCATGATTTTAATGGCTGGTCATACTAGTGCCGCTAAAAATACTGAGGAAACATGACAGTGATTCAGCAAGAAGGTGGGGAGAGTGGCACTGTCAGAGAATCTGCATGATTATGATAATTTGTCATATTGTTTAGGAATTAGCAAGCTTTAGAAATATCAAATGGGCTCAAATGTGGATGAATGCACCCACACACACACACACACACACACACACACACACAGAAATAAACAAAGATCATCATTCTAATCTGTTAGATGCTCCAGCTTGTTACTTTGCGAACCTGGTCTGGGTCTTGTGGTCTTATTAGAAAGTCAGTCAATTAACAAGGAAGACCGTTAGCTCATCCCAGCCCATCTGCTGTGCTTTGATAACTCATTAATGAAAAAATCCTCATCCCCAATGCTCCTGGTCAGGATTACACATACAGACCCTGAGATTGCATTTCACTCATACTCTATTTCAGAATATAGCAGCAGCATTAAATTAACAAATTGGTGGACTATTCGAATGCTGACTCCATGTGTTGAAATCAAATAATATTTCACTGGCCGCGGAAAAATAAGGGGAACGAGTTGGGAGTGAGGGGGAGAAAGAGAATGAAACAGAAGGAAAATAGAGTTAATGGATTCTCTTATCGGTTACATTCAGTTCTGTGAGGACTGTCTGTCAATGCGTTTACTCAAATGCCTCATGTCGGTCGGGTGCATTAAGCCCTAGCTTTTAAGTAAAAGCAATTTTGGGCGAATGTATTGCAACGGAATTCTTTTATACTGCAGATGCTTTGTGCTGTGAATGCATTACACAAGGCAATGCAACATAGACTGAAGTTAGTGAAGATGTTTCATCTGAGTCAAACAACTCAATGTCTCAATATTGGAATAAAAGTCTGTGGCACCCCAGGCATATCAAGAAGTTAAATCCTGGGCTCTTTGTAAATTATTAACTGACAAGAAGTCATAGTGTTCATTTGATTTGCCATTTGGAACAAATCAGTAATGTTGATGTAGGATGACTTTGTCAAAGATGAATAACTAACAGACATCTCCCCAAAATTCATACACTGACAGCTAAAGCAGAGAGTTTCGTTGTGCTAGAAGCAGCCCGCTCACTTGTTTTCACAGGGTAAGAAAATAAAAACGTTCAAGTAGAAACAAACGTTGATTCCTTGTGCTCCGCAAGCAGATGGGATTAGCCTTTCTGTCAGCAGAGCTGAAGAGCCAAAAACTATAAATAATATCTGAAGAATATGGTGATTAAAGGATTGTTTTTATATGAATACATTAACTTCTAACCAGCTCCCCCGATTTCAACCACAACACTTTATCCCACTCAGTTCCCTCCCCTTATCCATAGCAGGAAAGTTTAAATCAGTAATAAATATTCATATGCAGCTATTTGCTTGAGAGAATAATTTATTTTCTTGGGTGGATGCCTCTTTTAGACATACACAACTCTCCTTGAGGGAGCGTTGTGTTGTGTGCTGGTGCACTTTGATCAGTAGGAATGAAAACTTGGTTTCAGATGGGGATCAGCGTAAAGAGAGGAGAAGGATGCAGACAAGGCGACCTTGCTATTCACATTAAAGACTGAGAGCATGCCTTTTGGACACAATGTCGTCATCCTGGTGATGCCAGACGGGATGGCTAGTATGCAGAGGCAAGAAAACACTTGAACCGTTTAAAAGAATCCCAGATAAACTTGTTCTCAGACAATGTGATGTTTACCTTACTATTAATATCATCTCTTTAACAGCTAATCAGCTTTTCCCAGTATACACTGCAGTTATTAACCATATTTAATATAACAGTTTCATCCATAAGTCTTTCTCCCCTTTATACTCTCTACTAACCTTGTCGAAATGTACACACACATTAAATGTAACATATAAATAACTTTTTTTTGCAGGCAAAATGAACATAATAATATAATATAATAATCATTATAATCCAGAAACTTTTTCCTAGCCATACAGGAAATAATTCTAAAGTCTTAAGTGGAAACTAAGATGCAATTTCATCTACTTTAGGACTTAACCCAAGTCCTCTCTGTGCTCATTACCCTCAACAGGTTAAGAAGCTTGCCTCAGCCTCTTTCGTCAGTAAGACACTGACATTATAAATTCTCCTATTCTCAGCATTCCTTCCTTTAAATAATATATTCTAATCTGTTTTATAACTTTGTCCTTTTTCAGGTCTTACAGTAGAAGCTTCATAATCAGCACTGATAAAAAGAAATAAAATCCTAATTAGATGCTGACACCTGGGTACATTCACGTATAAGCAAATAAAATAACTTGTACTCTATTCATGGAAATCAATACAAAATATATCTAGATTTACAGACATATTATATACATACACAATAACCAAGCTAAGATGGCACCGAAGAAAGTGAAGGTAGTGAGGTTATGTCTTTGGCAGACACAGTGGCATTATGACCTACTAAAAGATGACATATGGAAGGAAGTCGCACAGCAGGTGAGCACAGTTACATTCTTTCAAAGAACAGTGCTAGAACTTGAAAGGAGGACTGAAAAGCCTGACAGGGACTATCAAGGGGATATAAAGCCCAAAATAAGTGTCCACAAAACATGATTCACTTTCTCAAACCAAAAACTTTTTGGCATTTTTAGATCATTGGATCATAAATCGTCTGCATGTGTCTAGTGTGAAAAAAACAGTAAACGTAAATACAAACCATAAACTGTACTCACCATGAAGAGGATGCGGAAGTTAGCCAGCTCTCCGAAGAAATCCTCCACACTCACCGAATGAGGGTCAAAGGCAAAATAGCTGCCAATGCTCTCATAAAGCTTTTGCATGTTCTTATGCATGGTGGACAGTTTTTCATATTGCTCCCGGGAATGCTTGCAGAAGCCGTGAGAGGAACACAGTCAAGGAAAAAGGGTAAAAATTGTCATCATCATCACAAACACAGACAAAAAGCCACTGTGATCAGCAGAATAATGATACCTCGCAAATATGTTCATTTGTGAAACAACAAACCAGTGTAAGACGCGATCACTTCAGAAGCTTGATAGTGTTCAAAAAGACCTCCTATGTCAAGGTCAACAAAACAAAACACAAAAACATCACTGGATAAAGAAGGGTCAGAGACAATCTAATGTACCATTACAATAACCCTCTCCATCTCACTTTGGAGTCAATGGCATGGTGAGCTAATAGCTGCAGCCCTGGAGTAATGGAAAGGTGTTTTGTAGTCAGCAGCATGACACAGATGGTTGCTGGAAAAGCTGATTGCAGTCATTGTTCTATTGTTTCTCCCAACAACAGCGGGGTCAGATTGTTTTGAACCTCACAGCTCACGTCGCACTGTGTAATTTACTGAACAGGCGGAGCACTTTTCTTCTGGTGAATGGCTATTGACAGCCGGCATCAGTTAAGCATTATCACAGCAGCCACTGACCTCATGGAGCCTGCACTTGGACGGTCCAAGACTCTCACACCCTGGGTGGGAAGAGGACGATCCAACTTCACACAACACACACACACACCTGCTTTTATACACATTCATTTACATTTGCTTGCAAACACTTACAGAGGGAGAGCTGTGCACCTGCAGTTGACTCCATCAGTAGTTTTGATGCATCAGCAATTGTGTCCAACACCTGCTGTGCCTTTAATCACTTTCTTAACATGCCATAGTTACTCCTGTTACAACAACAATAATGGTCCAAGGCCGATCACTATTATGTTGGAAATATTATAAACTTAATTATAAACTTAATTTTCTTAGGGCATCAGTTCTGTTGGTTTTGTTAACATCCCTGCAGCTATAAAAATAGGTCAGGCAGAACCACAAAGAGTCAGAATGTCAGACCTGTTAAAAACCAGCTGAAGGTTTTGCCAGATTATCATCTATTTTATTTCAGGTAAAATTAAATAAACACCTCGAATTCCTCATTGCATATAAAAAGTGAATGTGCACAACTGCATTCAAATTTGCCATCTGCCTTTGTTTTTTTCTTTTCTTCAAATAGCATTTGAATAACATTCTTTGTTTAAAACTTGTCTGTCCTAGCTTCTATGAATCCAGATTTTACCAATTACTGTGATGACTACAACATAATGTAACAGAGTGAACTGAAGGCCAGAGCAAAAACATAGAAGACCGAATTGCACTAAACCGCAGGGTTCTTTTCAGAAGTTCTTTTCAAGTTTTTTGCTTATATGTATTTTTGGGACTTACGCAATCAGATCAAACTGTTTGGATGTTTTCAGTGTCAGTAAATAAATGTTCTATGTGAGCAAGGGATAGCATGGTCAGTCTTAAATCACACATCAGCTCTTGATGAACAAATGCTTGTACATGATGTATTGTATAGTTTTTTTCATAACAAAATCAGGTAACAGTGGTTAATGGAAACCAAAATCCTCAACGCATGGTGCGCTGCATTCAGAATCACACTGAAAACCAAAATGAAAAAGCACTAAAAATCACAGCAGCTCATATTGTGACTCAGTAAGCATGGCTCTGTGTGCCTGTATGCACTCTCAACGTCTGGGCATGTTCCTGATGAGTCAGCAGATGGTGTCCTCAGGGATCTCATCCCAGACCTGTTTGTGTTGGAACTTGGTGGTGTACACCAAAACATAGTATCCCATAGGTGCTCGATTGCATTTGGGTCAGGGGAACTTGAGGACCAGTTAGTGACATAAATGCCTTTGCCATTCAGGAGCTGCATACACACTCTGTCAACATGAGGCCAGGCCTCGCAGGAGCCCACTGCCCACCGCAGCAATGTAAGGTCTGGCAATCGCTCTGAGGATTTCATCTCAGTAGCTCCCCAGACCATTACTGACTCAAAACCAAACCAGTCATGCCCTCTGATGTTACAGGCAGCACAACATTCACCATGGCGTTTCCACATTCTTTCTTAAATCATGTATTGAGTGTGAACCTTTACTCATCTGGGAAAAAAACAGGGCACTAGTGGTAAACCTACCTTGCAAATGCTAATTTAGCTGCGAGTGTGAGCACAGGCCACACTAGAGGCCTTTTTGCCACCCTCATGGAGTCTGTTTCTGACAGTTTGGTCAGAAACATGCACACCACCCCTGCAGATCCCTGTGCTGCCACTGAGGTGTCTTTCTACTGCCCTGTCCCTGCATGTAGTTGCCATCTTGAAGTAACTGGACTACCTGTGCAACCTCATTGGGCTGAGTGGGCTGTTTCGTGCTCAACTTGGTCACGTTGACATGATCGACAGCTTCTGTTATGATGGCATCAACCGTGGCCACGATGCTGAGAAGGTCATCCGACATGTTCCATCCTTTTTGGGAGTTTTATTGTTTATAATTGTAGGAGCCATCACTGGTTAAATTTAGGTATGTGTTTACAGACAGTAAACGTAGGGTTTAAGGGGTTAAAGGCAGCAGCTTTTCATTCTCTTCATCACAGGTACAGTTATAGGCAATTAGTGTTCATATGCAGTCGCCTTGGCAACATACACAGGCTGGTGGTACAGCATGTGGCCTGTGATTGTCAGAGCAAAACAGTTATCAAGATATTGTTGTTTGTGAGCAATCTGCCATTATTAATGCGGACACCACTGTTTTTCTACAATGCCTTTATTTATTATTGTTTGTTCTATCATCTTTTTTGAGGTGCAGGCATTGTTCTGTGTCCCCAGACAAGTTATTAATGTAACACTCAAATTGTTTCCATATAAATAAAACATTCTCAGATAAATCTATGTGGCAGATCTGTACATTTAAATGCTTATATATGTGTGTATGATTTTAAAGGCCTTTCTGCAGCTGAGAGGCAATAAAAGCACTGACAGGGTGGGCTGGTTAGACTACCTCCCTGCAAGCTAGTGTTTACCAAAATACAGCAATACCCAGGTTAGCAGCAAGCCCACACACATGCCCAATGGATGGAGTCATCCTTCTATCGTTCCTCCTCCTTGTCTGCCTGAACCTGATTTATCCCCCTTGCTTCTGTCAGACTGCCTTCATCTCTTCTTTTGTCCACCTCCCCCTCACGCCGCTTATGTGTGAAAACTCAGGGGCCCCAAAAGATAGATGTAAAAGTAAAACTTTGCCAAAGTAATATATATAAAATACAAACTGCTTGTTTTACTATATAAAACTGTATTTTTGGTAAAGCATTTAATTGGTAATTCTAAATATTAATAATAAACAAATCTACAACAAACAATTTGGAAGTTAGCAGGGACGGATAAAATGAAAACTGTACAGTCAAAAAGTATTTATGATACTGAAGTAAAAGCTGAACACACAGATCAGGTTAATGGCAGAGCAAGACAAACATTAAGTGGTAATTTAGCAGTAAAAGACGTTAATATTACTCAGTGCTGACATGGCGATGCTTATCTACAGCATTTACATACAATATTGATTCCAGCAGAGTCCAGCGCCCTTAGCTCAGACGTGTTCAGCTCAAATGCGTTAGTAGTTTAAAAACACACACACACACACACACTCACACACACACACAGAACTAAACTTTTGCTGCGTGTTGTGGCTTGTGGCTCTTTGTGTTTCTCTTTCTCCAGTTCTCTTCTCTCTCTCTCTGTCTCCCTCAAACTCAAACACACATGTATGCACATGCACAGTGGTAGATGTGTCCTGCTGGGGACTGGAGTGAGGCTGGCTGGGCTTTTGCTCCTTGTATTTCCACATCAAAGACATGTCATATTGATGGAGCCTGACGCACACTATCCTGCAGCTACACAACGGGTATGGTAGAGCCTTCATCAAACACATACAGAATGAGCATGCAAACACACACACATACGGTGTATATATACCGTACCTGGCATAATGTTTGGGACTAGACCTGTCATTTATCCATTTACCCCTGTACTCTGTACTTTGAGATTTGTAATAAGAAAAAGGTGCATGTAGCTAAAGTGTGTGTGTGTGTGTTTCTCTGTCAGGTTGTCTGTTACTCTTTTGTTTGCCTTGCTTTCTCATGCTTATTGTAGCTTTCCTTGTCTTTCTTTTTCCAAAGATAAATCGTTTTCTGTTTCTTTCTCCTTTCTTCTTGTCCACCACCGTCTCACTCAAACCCGTTCCCTTTATAATTCCCTTTCTACATTTCCCCTTGATATTGTCTACACCAAGTTGTCTCACTCAAACAAGAACTCCCTTCTTTCTATCCTACACAGAGTGAACTTCCACAAGTATTCTGTCTGAGCTGTGTCTAGTACTCACGTCACTTGGACTTGAAGCAGAGCAGGGAGCAGAGGCGATGAGTCTCAAGGTAAAGCCTCATGCAGCCTTTGGTTGCCCTGACCCTGTTGTCAGTCTCTGCTCTCCTCGTCTAACTCTTCTCAGAGGAGCACTACTGCCTGCACTTCCTGTTCTCTAAAGTTCACCAACACAGAGCAAAACAATCGCTCCAGGGCTGGAGGACTCAGTGTTTCAAATGTGGATGCCACCGAAGATATCTGTAGAGTGCCAGTTTGATTTGATGCTAATAGTCACATTAGATCACTTAATTTTGTAAATACACGCATTTTATTTTTGTATAGTCTTTGAAAAACTATTTTTAAAGAGCATATCAATAAGCTGACACAACTGGAGGATAAACAACTGTAGTTCAAAAAGGGCTTGTGGAATAGCAGCAAGTCACTAAGCAAATCGCACCAAGGCTTGATGCCAGTTTCTGACAGCATCACATCTGACAGTGCTGATTTACAAAGACAGTGTCAGATGTGAAATGTGATGTCAATTGGAGTGCTGTGCTAGTTCATGTTTTTATAATTCTCTCTCTAAAATTTCCCAGTTGTTGCCAAAATCCAGCCCGTTCTTGTAAAAATCTAGAATTAGTTCTTTGTCCTGCCACAGTGTCCTCATTACAGCGTTTAATCAGTCACTTTTTATCTGTGTTTGACGTGCCAGAAAGGGTACATTTAACATCAGTAAGCTGCGATTAAGGGCACACATTTTTAACACCACGAAGTGACATCAAAATCATATCCAAGTCAGACTTACCCTACATGTGGACAAGCTTTTTTTTCCATTTTGCAATAAAACCCAAGAAAAGAGGAGAGAAATCAATTTAAGAGCCAAAACTAAGTTGAAACAGGCTTCACAATGGCCACCTATGAGGATGGCAATAAATTACCTGGTTTGTTTACCTGTGCGCATGAGAGAGTTATTAAAGTGGTGCATAAAACCCTACAGTGGGGGCCCAAAAAGCCTCCTTAATAAATCTCCTGTAACCTAGTTCCATTAATGTTTATTTAATGCTTTTCCTATGTGCTTGCTGGCCCCTCCATCCAAGGCCCCACACTAAGCCTGCTTTTCTCCAAACCCCACCATCCCTGCTCCCTTTATCCCCACACCTACTGCCAACAGCCCCTGTGGGCCAAATTACACCAAGGCTGCCCAGTGACTGGACATAACCCATCATGTTGGGAGTGAGAGCAGGATGAGAGAGGGATGAAGGAATGGAGTGCAGGGGTAGGGCACAGAGAGAGAGAGAGAGAGAGAGAGAGAGACGGAGGGAGAGAGAGAGAGACGGAGAGAGAGCATTTCAGATGTAAAAATAATTCTAGCAATTCTTGAATGAACGTATTAACTCTTACTTTTGTAATAAATCTACATTTATTTGTGGTTATTTTCCGCTTTTATTATTTTATTATAAGTTCCCATACTTGGGAGCATCACTTCTCTCAACTTTATACAGATCGGGTATAAAAAAACAGAATATGTGAGAAAAAGGCAAAGCTTTATTAATACCATGCTGTTTTTAGCCAATTAGCTAGGAACTGACATTATTGTATTACTCTCCACAGTGCAACTCAGGTCGGTGAGAAAGGAGGACAGGACCATTCTGTTATGTGTGGTGTTACAAGCACAGGGAGGTCCGTAGGGCAGCGGGAGGTCTGCAGGGCGAGCAGGAAAGAGGCTGACAGCGTCTCGCAGTTGGGCCACAGCACCAACACTGGGGCTGTCAGAGGGAATTAGCAGAGCAGCCAATGCCGGGAATTTGGGATGTGACATGGCGCTGAAGTGGATGGGGGTGGGGAACATGCGAGGGAACGGAGGTGGGAGGGTGTAATGAAACCACAGAGTAGTCCAGATTTAAAGGATTATGTTTAAAGGTACAGATAAGTTATATATGTAGATGTACTGATCATGATTACTGTGCTCTGTTTACATTTTCAGAAGAAATAAAATGTGTTTTTTTTTTTTGTTTGTATTTTTTTACCTGGGGTCCAACACTGTGCTAGCAGCTTAAACAAAAACAACAATGCTTTCCCCCTTGACCGTAGTCACAGTGGTGCTTTGGGCTAAATGGAATCTAACATGCACAGTGTTTACATACTGATGTTTAGCAAAGACACAATAATGCTTTCTAAAGGCTACTGCTGCAACCACGGCTAATTTAAGTAAAGCTGCAGAAATTCATCTACAGCAGGAGTACTGTAGATGTGGCTGTGGTGTCTGTAACAAGTGAACCAGTGAACCCGAACTTCCAAACTGTTTATACGCTTCTCTGGCTTAAAAGAAAAGTATGTGTAGTATAAAAAGTAACAACAGTGTAACCAGATCTTTACAAGTTTAGCTAATGTGAATCCTCTTTGTTGTGCACAAAAATACAAGAATGAAATTCAGGTTCATTTCACATGGTGAAAATAATGTAAATGTGAATTCCTTAGTAATGCAACAACCTCTGACGATTGCTGGATTATGGCTGAAAATCAACAGAGTGCCACTGAGAAACTATCCTGATCCGTCTTTTACACTGCACATGCACACACACACACACACACAGACAGAAGTATCTAATTTTTCTCTCTCTGTGTCTCTCTGTTGGATTACTGAAGGTGCCAACGGGGTGGTGATTACTCGATGCCATCTCACTCCCCTTCACAAAATGTAATTAACGTAATACTTCAGAGTGTGATCAGACTCTACCTTAACCTCTTAACCTTCAATGTTCTTACTGTCTTAGTCACAGCACTAATGCCTCTTTAAATCGCTATAAATCTTTATAATTTTTACACTTTATATGACTTCATACGTATACGCACATTCGTTTATTTGTTAGTATTTGTATCTATATGCATATAGCACATATATACCTATTAAGCATTCTATGTAGAGTGCACAGCAGCATATATAAAATAGATAGATGGCACATACATATATATTTAATAAGTGTGAGCTATGTATTTTTCACACATCAGAGGCTCAGTGAATTAAATAACCACTTTGACACGGAGGTCATGACCTTTCCTCTCTCTACACCCCTCTCCATCATGTCGCCTACACCCTCTTTCTCTTGAAATTAAAAGCCAGATTTGATGTCAATTTTACTGTCAATTTATTCTGCCCATCTGTCCCTGAAATATTTAGAGGAAGGTTGCTTCTGCTTAAGCATTCAAAGCTCTTCACTACAGCACCCAGCTGGTGTTGGAACAACTCAATGAGGGGGAGACGGGCGGGTGTAATGACTACATCTGATAAAGGAAAGAGACTATATAAATTAGATATGAATGGATTAGATCCATGGGAATGACCTGTTGAATCATGGATAGGCTATTAAAAAAGGGAGAGACACCTCAAGGGGAAAAAATGAGAAAAATAATTTGGTGTCCACTATAATGGTAGTGGTGACTGAGTGTATGAGTAGCACAACACTGTCCCATCAAGATTATTGACAAACACACATGCACACAACCTTATCTTTGATAACCTTTTATAGTTGTTGTCGTCCCTTATTCCTCATACAAAGCAATCTCATATCACATCGACGCCCAGGGGTTTGTGCCTCTCTTTGTAATTTTCCAGAGTGGAAAGATGACAATGCAAATCCACTGTGTTTACAATGTTCATACTTGTCAAATCATAAAAGGTCAAGTCTCTCACTTTCCCCTGATGCTGATATAATCGGGGAACATCAATCCTAACTCTACATTACAACGGCTCATGGGATGCTTTTTGAAAAGACGAGCATGTGCAAAAACACAGTCATCATGCATGTCATTTAAAAGATGTAGGTAAGCTTGTAAACACCATTACACAGCTCAGTGTCTGCAGCGATCCCAATGGGCAGTTTATTTACAATGTGGAATGGAGGTAAGTGCATTCGGTCATCTATGAATCAATACAACTATATTACACCTCCTTTAGCCGCCACCTTGTTTTCCTCAGCACAAACACAGCTTGCTCAGTCTTGTAGGAAAACAAATGCAATCTTTTTCTCTCATAATTACACTAAACATTAGTATGATTATTTGATATGGTTGCATTGCATATGCAGAATTAAATAAATATTTTTTTATCAACACAGCTAGATATAGTGCCAAACAGTTGCTGCCATTGTTGCTGCACTGTGTCTCATTTCCATTGCCCCACTTTCTGACCCGACTCACCTCATCCCTAGATATTGTAAAGCCTATACACTATGTTCTTCTCCTATTGGGAAGGCAACCCAGCTTTTTCCTTACAGTATGATCAATGTAAAAGGCTTATCTGGCTTTGCTACTGAGGGAGAACAAAGTGCAGCATGTGCGAGATTCACTGTATAGACATATAGTTTCTTACACATGCCACGTCTATATAGTTCTATGCAACTTTGACAGTGATGAATCACAAATGCTGGTTTGCACTTTCTGTCTCTTTCTGTCTCTTGGCCTTTTGTTTTAACTGTCTTTATCTGGCTCTAACAAGCTTTTTTACAAACTTGCTCAAGCTATATAGTGCATCCAGATTAAATTTGATCCTTCATCATCATCTGAAGGATTATTAGTGGAAACAGTATGACTATCATAGGAAAGGCTATGTGTACTTTTGTACTGTGCATGCATGTGATTTTTTAGTTTAAGATTTCAAACTAACTTCTTTCACTTGGTCATTATAGAGTATTGTTTGTAGAATTTTGAGGTAAATATTGAATTTATTCCATTTTGGAATAAGCCTTTAACATAAAATGTGGAAAGAATTACAGCTGTAAATACTTTCTCGATGCACTGTAACTGTATTTCACCTTTACCATGAACAACACAGTGTTTAACAGAAACCTCTGGAGCTTCTCCACTCACTTAGTACCATGCAGTTAATACTTACATTTACTAGTCATTAAAATGCAGTAAAGCAGAAACATAGCTGGACTGAACTTTGCATAGTAAGTTAATGCATAAAGAAAGAAAATGATCATAGTCACATTCTATACAATCTGATGCTCCTGGCAGCTTTTAACAAATGTAGAGAAGCAGTTGAAAAGTACCATTTAACCCAGGGTTGCTCACAGCATCTCCAGATTACATCTTCTTCATGTGATCACAGTGCATAAAACTGGAAATGGGGCCTCTTAGGTGGTCACTTAATGTGTGCCTTCTGAGCTGACCAGTAATCAAGCCTGGCAGTGCGGTTTGCAAATGGACATCATGTTGGGCTACCTTTGATGTGTGCTTCCAGACTGCTGGAGTGTTTTAAATGTCAATGGATTCTCCTGTCTTCATGCTGCACTATTTCAACCTACTATGCTGCACAATGAGCAGAACAGCTGAATTTACTCATGTTATGTAAAATTAACTGTTATACTGTAAATACTCATACAAAATAAATACAAAAAAAAAAAGGTTGCTCTGTTCCAATATGGTGATAAGAGTCATGGTTAACTGCTGGATGTTATTATTCCCACACTCCATAAGTAAGACTGATTAATTTAAAGCAAATGGATATTTGACTGTGGAAGGGAGAAGTCCATCACCTAGCAAGGACCCGTAGTTTGCATGTATCTGATTAAGATTCACAAATTAGATAAGATTGGTCACAATTCTCTGCCAAAGGCCTGACAAATATTTTAGAGTGACACTAGTAAACAATTGGTTAAGTTTTCAATTTGTTTGTAGATAAAAGAAGAATGGTGGCAGGATTGAAAAAAAAAAGACAGGTTGGAAAGCAGAGAGAGAAAGGGAGAGATTTATTGATCAGATTCCTTTAGTAAGACCACTGGCCCAGCAGCTAGCGTGACAGAGTACAGCTCCATTCAATAGCCTTATCATTACCACAGCACAAACCCATTCAGCAGGTCAGCCTATTTGGCCTAAGGTTCAGTGAGTATGTGTGTGTGTGTTTGTGTGTGTGTGTGGGTGGGGGGGTAAATTTCGATTGTTTAAGCCAATGAATCCCATTATAAGACCACTTATAGCACATTTCTTTGTTCAGAACACTATCAGCCTAATGAAGTATCTCAAGAGTAACTTGAGAAGTAAAGAGAAGATGTCGTCCTGAAGAGTGTTGTGAAGCACAGGTAAAGTTATTGGTGGACAAAACCACCTGCAAAGTCAGAAAGACGGTTTTACTGAGGAAAAAACAACAAAATTGGCCTTAAATTGTATATTTAAAATTGAAACCTTGACAGTCCAGTTTTTTCTAACTATGCCTAAGTGCCCTGTGATTGACGTGCTGTAAGTCACATCTAACATTCACAACTGGCAGAAAAAGGCATGACAAAAACAACATGACGAAATTCAAACAATCAGTGCCGAAGCATTAGGCTTAAAATGGTTTGTTTTAAATACAAAAGGACATCCTGCTCCTTTATTAGATTATAGTCAAACGTGAGTGGCAGAAGTGGCTGTCAAAGACGGTGAGCTGGAGAATGAGAGATGCAGACTAGGGAGAAAGGAATAATGGAGCCGTCTCCATTGGCAACGCAGAGGCACAGAGACTATTTTTAGCAAATTAATTTAAGGCTCTAAATAATTAACTGATAATTATCTGGCAATCAAGAGTAAGACAAAATGATCTCCCCAAGGGTTTTTTTGTCATGTGGCTCAGCAGGCGGACGAAGGAGCTTTGTGTGACTCGCCAGTCAAAAAACTGCTGGGTGTCATGGTGTAAAAAGAGGAAAGAAATGACAGAGGGAATACAGTAAGATGTGCTCGTTAGAATGAAAGCAGATTTGCCAATTATTAGTTCCTAATGAGTGACAGGAAACGGGTACTTTCAATGCATTTGTTTGTAGAATAATGAGTGTATGTGGCATCTGCCTTGCCTGTGTTCGTCACATGTTTATGCACATACACATGCAAGCATGCAAATTTAAAGAGTCATGAAAGGCTCAGATTACACGCACACACACAATCTTGAGACACCTTGAGACCACAGAGTAGTTATTTTTCATTTGTCCTGACAGCGTGACTAAGCTAAAATGCCAGTGACTAAAAGTTCGGTAGCTTTAGTTGTAAGTTCAGTAGAGTGGAAGTGGATGTTTTGTGTCCATGTTAGGTTATCTCGAGACCTGACCCTGACAAGATTCCCTCTAAGGAAAGAAGAGGCGGAGAGAGGACTGACAAGTAGTTGATGAAGTGCCTCTGGCTATGTGTCCTTCAACCTGTAAAAATAAAAATACCTTCATTTCCAGTTTATCTCCTTCTTACCAAGTCTTTCCACTTGCTTCTTGTCTTCATTTCTCTAACCTGATATTTCACTTCTGCTCTTTCCAAATGAAGATTGTAACTGACCACATTTGCATAGTACTGTCAGAGTAAGTATGCAAATCTGTCATTCCAAATGTTTCTCTGTCACCTGCATTTCTAGATGCTTCCTTAACACTTACATCCATCGTGTTATCTGATTGCATAAGACTGTTCAGTGTGTCTGAGTTATGCATTTAAAAGGAAGGATATCCAGACGTATGTTTTGCATACCGTGTCCTTTTAAGGGTTTTGGGATTACAGAGAGGCCACAATTATCTTGACGATGTGACGCTCTTTGGTGAGAGCTAAGGTTGACAGGCCTACCTAGCCTCCCCACTGTGCAACCTTTTATAAAATCAATGCCACCACTAAACACAACTCTCCCCTGTGGAGCTGGGCCCTGTTACAGCCTCCTTCCCCTTCTAGTGTGGGGAGGAAAACACAGACAAACAGATAAATTAGAGCCTCTCCAGCTGCCCTCTTCTCATCCTCTTGCCTGTCTGCTATTGTGAAGTGACAACAGTACTGTCAGTAATATGAAACAAAACCATTCTTCTTTTGAAACAAGAACCCCAGCATTTAAACTTCATTCTCTTCAGCCAATTATATTTTCTTTTCTCTACAGAACAGTGTCATCTGTGAAAATCATTGTTATTGGCTTGATTTGTTGTTGATGGGTGACATAACAAGAAGGTTTTGGAGGCTTAGCACACATCTAAGAACAGGATCTTAACAGTGAGTGGACAGCTGAAGAAAACATTTGCTCACATTATCTCTGCTAAGATACATATATTGTTCTTCCTGGAAAACACAGCAAGAAATATGTATTATCACATCATGAACAAGAAGTAGTGTCAGGAAGCAGTGTAGGAAGCGGGAGAGAAGCATGTTTTCTATTTGTTTTTCAAGGAATGAGATTTCATAGACTGTTCTCTAAGCACATATTTACAGAGGCACTGGCTTTGGACACTTGTAAACAGTTGACAGGTGAAAGTGGTGTTGGTTCAAAAGTCAAACATCAAGGCCTTGAACTCCTTTGCAAATCTAAACAAGTGGCAAACAAAGAACCTAAGATCAATGGGAGACTCATCAGTTCCGCAGCCTTATCATGAATGACACACCACAGCACTACAGGTATGAAGCCTGGCCATATTACCTACTACAAACGCTCTGTAGCACCATCGCTGCAGTCATTTGGCAATGTGTTGCTCTAATTTGCATCAGATTACATGCCCACAGAGGCACACACTCCTTAATAGGTAGCATTATCCTCTGCAGGTGGCAGGGGAAGAAAACGTGAACTGGTGACACAAACATTATCTGCCTCCTTAAATACTCACTTGTCATTGGCTGATTGTTGGTCTGATGACATCCATTTGTGCTTTGAGATATCATTCTCAACTGCCCAGTCTCCCTTCATTACCATTAACTGTGGTAGTCCACAATGTGGACACATTAACCCACTTACTTTCTTCTGCACCACATCTGGACTTGGCCTGAAACCTGAAGCCTTAGAGAGCAGACAGGCCACTATTATGCCTCTTGAAAATAAACTAGTCCTATATTGTATGACTGTATTCACTACAACTGTATTCTAATATCCTTACAGTATTTGTGTGTGTTATACTATGTGTGTCTTTAACTAGACTAGATGCACCCTATTTTTTTCAATGCGGGCATGGGGTTGTGGGGTTGTGGGGTTGGTGGTGCTATTGAGGGGGAGAACAATCTATATCAGTCATTAAAATGCAAATGTGTTCACCAAGTCTAGCTTTGATGCTGCGCTAATAACAAGCAGTGGGAAACAATCATGAATCAAACTTGTGTAGCGACCTATTGAACGCACGCCGACGCCATGTAATGAAACAAGAGCTGAAATAAGAGCACTTTCTACAGTCAATATAAAAATCCTGTCATTATTTGAGAACGTGAAACAGAGAATTAAGCAGCATGGGATGACATTGGCACAGCTCCAAAACTATATTTCAAAGGAAACCTAGATTCCATGCCCTAAATTAAAGACTACTGCAAGTGAGACAAATAGGAAATGCAAGTGTGTGCTGTAAATAAACATGGCTAACAGCACAGCACCTGTTTATGCACTCTAATCCATTGCAGCTGGATAGACTTTGCAGGTAGTACTATGGAGGGCTCTCCTGCTGACTGTGTCAAGTAAAGTGTAGAGATAATAACACACCAGTTTTCTTATATGAGTACTTCTAGTAATTCAAGGCTTCCCCTCTAACCTAGTCCTCCAGCCGTTTTTGGCTTGTGACCCCTAAAAATGAAGCGCTTTCCGACAACCAGAATTTTAAAAGGATAAAAGTAAGAGGGAAAAAGGGGGAGAAAAAAGTTCTTGCCACGGTTTCATTAAACATTTCACAACGATTCCAATTTATCTTGCAGACCATTAGTGGGGTATCTGACTCCCAGGCTGGCGACCATTGCTCTAACCTAACCTAACCTAATATAGCTGTGGGAGGGTGGTAAGATGGCACCTCTCCTTCAAAAAATAAAACACCATTTGATCTTGTAGTATATTTTTATCCATAGAATAAGTGCCTTTCAGTTTAAAATTACAATCAATAAGATGTATATCAAATAAAAGGCTATTACGTGACAACCGTTCTGCTATTTTTCCTACATACTACAGTATGGATCGACATTATGATGGACAGGAAGAAAGTGAAGCTTAGGCAAAATACCTTAATTCATCTGCGATGTCTCATTAAGCACCTAATTGACCGTGACGTATCCCTTCCCCTTTAGCTAGTGATTTGTGCACAAGTGTATAACTATCAAATAACACATTCAGACCTAAATTAATAAACCTTAGATGAGCACAGAACAGCAAAGGAAGGTTGGGTCTCGTCTGCTACGCAAGGGGAATTACAGGAGCTGCAGTTGAGATGAGAACGCAGACATCAAAAGAACAAAGAGAATTAAAGGTGTAAGACATTTGAGCGTGAGTATTACTATGTATGAATCACTGATGTTTTACATATTTCTGTATGTTGTAAAACTATTTTCAGAACTGTTGGAAGGAGAGAGTGTAAATGTTCAATTGCATGGTTATGATGTAGGGACATTGTAGTTCTTGGTATAGGCTGGGTTAAGCATTGTAACCTGTATGTTAATGTGTTACCCTTCCCGCGTGCAACGACTGCTTAGAGATTATAATATCAACTTTTTTCAACATCATTAACTGTCTGTAAAATGATACAAAGGAGGCACCATAAAATGTTTCTCTGATTTTGTCCTAAAATTGTTTTCTTTCCTTTACTGGCAACAAGTAGTGCAGACAATAGAATTGTTAATCATTAGGAATTGACATGGGGCAGCACTCATTCCTGGAGAGAAAATAAAGGCGTGAAAAATCTAGTGGATGCCTTGGGAATCTGTGTGGCAACACAAAGCCATGTGGGGCTCTGTTCAGAGTATCTACTCACTCATGCAATTGCTGCTTCTTGGAATCCTGAAAAGAGTTAGCGACCCTCTTTAGAGCTTAGTCAATCTGAGAGAAAGGGATAAAGAGAACAAAGAAGATGGGTAACATGAGAGAGTGAAGACAAGGAAGTAATAGATGAGTGAGGGAGACAGAGTAAGTAGCAGAGAAAGAGAGAAGGGGGCTCATCTTTTGCAAATCGTATCATCTCTGTGAAAGAGGACAGAAAGATAGAGATGGGCATTACTACTAATCTCCAATCCACACCTTGAAAAGAAGCCTGACTTTCATTTGCCACTGACAAGCTCCCTCTTGTGATCTCTATGGATGACAAAAGCACTCAATGAACAGATTACATAGTGTATTTACTGTCCTGCAGTATGTAGTAAATCTCCAGTAGCGATTCTACTTCACAGATGGTAATGGACTCCATTTGAATTCTGTCATGAGTGTTTTTTAAATACTACAGCTATAAAAAACATACATTTTATATAAAATGCTGACAATCCGCACACTGTGAAATTAAAACTAATCTCCGAACGCATTATCTCTGATCAACCTTGCATCTGGGAGAATACTTGATACTGCTCTGTTTCAGATCAAATCTAATAAGCTTAAAGGTAACTATAGGGCTTAGTATTCATTTGTGGATAGAGAAGCCCATTCTGTACATAGTTCACTTGTAATATGATAAGGAGATATTGTTGGGGGATTAGGTTATCTCCCTAGAGATCTATTAGTGGATAAGTCCTACTGGCTGTCTTCTGACTCATTACCTTACTGGTTACAATCTGATCTGCACATGCTTTTCCTCAACTACCAACACAATGACCATACACACATCCACTCATGCAAGAAAAGAACTCACTCACACACACACACTCACACTCACACACACACACACACACACACACACACTCACACTCACACACACACACACACACACACTAGGATAACCCTTACACCAGAAGGGCCAATACATTCTTAAGACATAACTTAACAGTGGAAACCCAACACACAGTATCAATGTGGTGCACTGAAAGATCACTTAATGTCTTGCTGAGCTTCAGTGAAAACAGAAGAGACATGGGAATCAGATTGGATTGCCAACCTCTGTCCATAGCACAGCAGGGCATATCCATTGCCCTGAATGAGCCGATACACACAAAGGTAGGGAACAGACGCTGCTTCAACTGTAAATCCTGCAATAATGGCTAAAGTGACATTAAATAACAGGGACTAATCTTCTGCATGGGGAATACAGTTTCAGTCAAACTGGCTCCAGCAGAGTGCTTTTTGGCTATTAGCACAATAACCCAAATGGAGGGCTGTAACAGGATGGAAATAGAGAAACAATTCTATGAAGAAATCTGATGCTGTTATTAACACATTGGTGCAATGTATCACCAGCCTGGCCCCCATCCTTACATATTCAACTGAGACAACATCCTGTTCCACTATCACGACTGTGGTATTTAACAAGCGGGGGGTAAAAAAAAGAAAGAAAAACAAGCTGAACTGTGATTCTGTTCAAAACCTAAGGGTTGGATAGATGGAATTCAATCCACTTTTTTTCTACCTGTTAGAAATCTATTAGAGGCCAATAAGGATGTTGAAGGGAGAAGGTTTGACATATTTCAGGTCAGCCTTGGAGGTTAATTGTTGAGTCGTCTGTCTGGTCAGTGAGGGGATCACTGTGTGAAAGCAATCCTGAAGGCAGGGGATGAGCGGCGAGTGGGGATGGTATTCAGGAGATTAGAGCAGTTGATGGGAAAGGCAGGGGTAGAGAGAGGGAAAGAGGAGGGAAACATGAACCCATAGACCTCAAATCAACGCTTTCACAAGTCTGCCAATGCTAAGTGGGTTTAGACATACACTTAATGTGCTTGAGAGTGGTTATGTGTAGCCAACAAGGCCACCGAGGCTAGCTCTTCTTACATTTAAAGTACAGGGTGTGGTTTAACCTGGGTGTCAAGCAGAGATACGACAGAAATCTTAACAGTATCAAAAATAACTACACTGTCTACTACCTATCACATACTCCAAGATTGAACACACACATAGGCAAGCACACACAAGACAACGTGCACCACCCACTCTGTCCCTTCACTGATGTACTGTAATTAAAGAGAATGTACTGAACAGAGGAGACAAACTGATTAAAGTCCAGCTTAATCAAATCCATAGAAATCTCAAGGAATTCGACTATGATTGCTTGGGTTTTTCAGGTTCCCATTGTAGAGGTAAAAAAACAGACAAAAATAAAATAGCACGAAAACAGGCACTGAGGTTGGCAATGAGGAACTGTTTACTTTGTTCAGACGAAGGTCAAATTAAAACGTAGAATGTACGCTGTGGTGGGGTGAAGATAAATATTTGGCTGTCTGTTCAGATGTGCAATGAAAAGACATAGTCCTCCTGTGGGCATCGCTCTACATCTCTCTGGTCGCCTCCATGCCAGTCCCATTTCACAACTTGTTCTACATCTGTGACACATAAACACACACATATACATGAATGCACCGAGGCGCTTTCTCTTAGACACTCACACATACAGAATGTCCCTCATCACCTTGCTCAGAGATGAATGAGTTCGCCACTGTCCTCAATCATTTTAATCACTTCAATAGAAAATGCCTTATTCACAGCTATCGTTCTGTACTGCCTCGCAGCCATCTCATCTGTACACATTTCTACACTCTCTAAAACACCAACATCACATACAAACTCATATAGTATAACCTCCAGTACAATTACTGATAAACATGCAAATACAGTGAGTACACACATGCACATTGTCCTTCTTTGTATTGTTTGACTTCCATAACTGCAACAGACAATCAGAACTAGTTTTTACATCACATAACACAGTTTTGAGTTCATGTTATCGGCTCACATTACGATGAGTCATTTGATTTGCCAATATCAAAATATTCCTTAAAGCATATTTTATGTTGTTACCACATTATTTGCTTCAGAACTCCTCACTCCAATTAGTCTTAGTTGATATTATTAACCTATGAGTTCACAAACCGTTTCATCCCTAACTTTTTTCAGTATGAACAGGAACAATAAAATGGGTTTCATTATTAATTAATGAAACTTAGACACAGTTTGACCATATTTTGAAATTTATGGACAAACAGGCAAATTCTACTATAGGTCACTTGAGTTTACGAATTCTCATTAAAGGCATAGTCAATGTAAAATATGAAAACATGAAAACGGGATTATATTCAAATCAGCCTTTAAAAATCTGATTCGTACATGCAAACTGTAGGAGTAGGGCAGTGGAGTACTTGCAAATAGAATGATATCTCAGCTAGAGCATGACCTTTCTCACAGAGGTTCAAGAATATGACCACTGGATCAAACAAGCCTGAGGCATCATAACCCCTGCTGTACTATCCATCACAACCATGCCTCAAGAGCACATTCAGCCCACAAAACACATAAAAATTGCAGTCAGTCATTCAAATGGCTCAAGTTATTCTTCGTTTTGCCACACCACATTTCAACTTGCCTCTAGAAACAATATGGAAGCCTTTCCTACCAGTTTTGAATCACAGTGCCACAATGTGCTGAGGACCTTATTTCCAAACAGAACATTCTCCAGTAGGTGCTTTGATGATGGCAACCATACAGCGCTGCTGTGCACCAACACCTCTTCACTACTAAGCTGCAACAACCAATATGCACCTTCACAGTTAACACCTGTTCCTACCTACACCCCTGGATGTGTGTTTTCACACACCTACGCTTGCTCTGTGACATGTACAATAATGTCAGGACAAGATGGGATAGAAGTGCGCCTCAATCTGCAGCACAGTGGGATCCAGTTTATTAAAATATGCAATGTGGGAAAGAGGCGTGTCTGTGTTGTGAAAAACAAAAATCTTAGATTTAAACCCAGGTTTACACACACACACACTACTGTAAATCAGCATTTCGAACACTTCATAGAAAAACCCTCATTGTATCTCAAAATAAAATTTAATGGCACTTTATTTATGTCTTGTAGACAACACTGTGCTACAGGCCTACAGGTGATGGCCATCAATTATAAAGATTCCAACTTTTCTTTCTGAGAAATCATTTTTGCGAGCTGGTTCCTAAAGGCTACACTACCCATCAGCCTCTGCAACTGTTGCCATGGTGACGGATCTGGTCAGAGGTGCAAATGAGAGCTGCGGTTTATTCAGATCATTTCCTTGTTGTTGCTATTGGGAACAAAACACATCACCACAAAACACATGGCTGCTAAATTCATCAAAACCCAATGCAAGTGAATTTAAAGTGAATTTATATCAAATGTATGGTTGAGCACATCGTACAATTCTAAGGGATCTAAGAGAGTACTGAAAATTATAATTTACTTATAGAAAGGGTGGAATTATACTTACTAGATGTAATCACAAGTTCCTAAAAGACACCTAATGAGGTGAGAAACATGAATATTTTTGCAACATTATGCTTTAAATGTTAATTTTCAAAATGTCATACAGATAGTGTGTATGAATACAATACAATTCAAAAATACTGAATACTTAAAAGAATTTGGAATTTGGATAAAAAATATTTAATTAGTGTTTATTTTCATGTAATTTTTCCAGCCAAAGAATATGCAAAAGGTCGAGGTCATTATATATTTTTACAACAGGTGTATAATTCTTTCCACCTGCACATGTGCCCTTGGACGTTGTGGCACAGAAAAATGAAGAAAAAGAAAGGAGAGTAACAAACAAAGATATATAGGCTCTCCAGTTCCTCCCAACAGTATGTTCTTAAGCTGGGATGGAAAGTTTCAAGGCATCAAAGCCAAAAGCTCAGGGATCAACCTGTCTCACAGAAAGTCAATTCAAGGTCAGCTGCTGGTTCAGGTAGCAGATGTGTCTCACGTATCCCAGTTGCTGTTAAAATGCTGAGTTTGTATCCATCAAGAGTACACAGTCTGAATGAGTGTTTGTCTGCATGTGACAATGAGGGAAAGAGAGGGAGAATAGAGTAGGGGGCAAACATGGATTAGACATGTCTATATTACTAATGTATTTTTAGTTTCACGCCACTGCTATTGCAGCTATGAGCCATGTGTTAAATGCATCTCTCTGTCACCACAGACATCAGTGCACAAGCCAGAGGTCCCTCTTCACAGCAAACTGGCTCATCTCATGTAATCATGTTCATGGGGGAGCCATCAAACGCCACCACTAGCGCTTCTCGAGGTCACCCTATCTACCCATGCTGCTAATTGGAGATTAATTGTCAATAAAAACCCACACAGGCATGTCTGTTTTGACTCACAGTATATTAGCCCTGTCGGTGAAAGCTATAAAGATAGCTGTGAGTTATCTACTTACAGTGACACACATGACACATTACCAATTTGATGCATTGGAACAAGGTAATGAGCATATCAACATTGAACACATGTGCTAATGTGGGGGTGGGTGCACATATCAGTCAGAGGTTATAGCATCGGTGCCAAGTCAGTTATGGTAGCCTGTGCCATATAGATAAATGAAGTAACGTAATTAGATGCACAAACTAAGCTGAGAAGCAATATATAGTCTTGCTTTGCCTATGAATGCCCTACACATGGCATGTGACAGTGACTGGGAGCAGTTCATTGATTACCTCAATTGATGAAACAGTCAATTATTGCCTAGGCATACAGTATTTACTGCATGTAGGTGAGATGTTTTTCCCAATCGTTGCACTTGAAAACAAGAATATTACTAACTCCTAAGTTAATACACGGTTCTTACAGTTCTACCATACCATGCTGATTGTTGACTGTAAAACATATCTACCACTTAAAATGTTAGAGGATTGTCATTATTTAAATAAAAAAAAGTTGTTTAATGTTTAATCCAATAAAAATATCAAGGTCTCCTGAATACAGAGTTAGTTGTTCCAGTATTTTCGTGAGTGCTTGAATGAAGAGGAGGAGTATAAAGTTACAAGCCTCTCAGCACATGTCATCAGCGGAGAATATCCTCTAAAAGCTGAAATTCAACAGTGTGTTTTGACAATTCTGTCTAGGCTGTGACTGGCAGAGAATGCCAGCCAATCCCCATTTCAAATGCGACCAGGAAAAACAAAGCTTGTCAAAATGAGTTGGAGAGAAGTCTACCGAGAGCCACATGGGGTGAGAAACAGAATAGAGGGGGAGAGAGGGAGAGGAAAAAAAAGGAGAGAGGGAGAGAGATGAGAACTGTTCCTTCTCTACATGACTCTGTCCCTGAGACACACGTCATGCTGCTCCCCCCACAGTGGGTGACTCTGTGTGATTGATGAGCCTCATTTTGCCAATTAATGGAAAATCCCCTGTTGACTACCATCAGATTGCCGTTTGTAACTGTTAGTGTTTCTGACTGTCACAGATTCATTTTAATTAGAGATCTCTTTCTCCACGACTTTTCTATTGTGCCTCAAATTTGCAGAGCTGAGTGCACCGTGACATGCCAGGGAAATGGCCCACTGTGTTATTTGCCGTCATTAATTTATTCACAAAGCGCACAGTTTAAACTGTTGAATCATTGTGCAGGAGGCAATCATAATGTCAACCATATACCATATCTTATAATCAATTAGCAAACGTGAGGCAATTAGTGCACTTTATATGCATAATGAAGCACCTAATTGCCTCAAAGTGAGCAAATGCAGTCAATAAGTCTGAATAATAATTTGTGGGGCCACATATATGAGGAGGCTGCAAGAGAGATGGCCTGTAGTCATGTGCACATGGGGATCCCTGAGTTGTGTCAGGGGCAAGAATGATAGCCACCTCAGAGCAAAGTTAGAAATCAACTGAGAGCCCAGTAGCAAACAGCAGAACAACACTGTATTCCCTCGACAGCATCAGCAAGAAAAGGAAAAACACTACTGTGGGGATGGGGGAGGAAGTGTTTGGGCATTAGTTTGATTTACATTTTAGAGAGGCTTTCAACTGGCACACACAGCAACTTCAGCTAATGATACTCACTCCTTTTCATCAAGGAGCATTCCCCAGCCTTTTAGGCACTGCCCCATAGCACATATTTGCAATAAGACACAACAAATGGTGCTACTAGGTAATATACTGGTCTGCACAAGAATAAATGTCAGCCATCGTAGAAATGCCTGGTCCGCACACCATCTACTAGCATCAAGTACATTTCAGCCAACTCATTTTACAATTAAGCTCTGCTATAGCTGCTGTCATGTTATTAGAACTTATTACAGACATTATATAAATGGATAATGCATGGACTATCAACAACATTAAAAAAACATTTTATGTGACATTTAGTCTATACACATTTTTCTGTGAGTCAACCTGTGTTATTCAACTCCAACCATCTTCTTTTCTAAATGCACATGCAGAAAAACACAGGAAAACCTTTGGTGGGTCATATTTACTAGACAAATAACTCCAGTCACGTTTCCCTTCCACTTGCATTAGATAGAATGATTTGCCAACAATGGGCCTGTCATTCAACTGAGTCTCAGGGATTTCATTAAAACATCAAATGAAAGTGAAATCATGAGCCATGACGGTAGAGAGTGGGGATGGCTAAGCAGAGAAGCGTGGCTGGTGTCTACTGCAGGATTAGAGCTCAGCAACAAGTGCTCAAGGGGGGCTTTGCATCAAACCCAGGAGCCCATGACAAATGAGGGCGGCTGGGCCTCTGTCTATTACCCTGCACTAAGCCTAGGTCTTTTGGGGAAGTAATGAGGTGCATATTGGTGCTGCCGCCACTGGGTCATAAGCCTGACTTTCTGTAGAGCCAAAATAATCAGCAGGGACCTGGGCCAGTAGGGACAGATATATACAGCAGCTAAGAGACACATGAAAAGATCAAGATTAGGGATCAACTAGACCACTTTACGTACATGCAAAATTATACTGTACAATGGCAAGAAAAAGTATGTGAACCTTTTGGGATTTCGCAGTTTTCTGCATTAATCGTTACCTTCATCATCATTGGATCTTCATCTATGTCAAGATTATTAACAAAAATTATATGCCTAAAATAATAACATAAAAAACTCATAGTGCTAGTGGGAAAAGTATGTGAACCCTTGGAATACTGACCTCGGAAAAGCTAACTGGAGTCAGGTGCTAGCATACCTGGAGTCTTACTTGCTCTGCACAAGAAGAATGTGCTTATGTCAGCCATGTCTGGGGAAAAGGAGCTTTCAGAGGATCTACAATCAAGAATTGATGATTTACATAAAGCTGGAAAGGGTTACAAAGTGATATCAAAGACTTTACTAAATTTACTAGTCTACAGTTAGGCAATTAATCTACAAATCTACAAGTAGAGACACTTTGGGACTATGGCTACTCTACCAAGAAGTGAGAGGTCAGTCACAATGACCCCAAGAGCACAAGAAACACTCATCAGTGAGGTAAAGCAAAAACCACAGAGAGACACCCAAATATTTGAAGGCATCAATAGAACTGACTAACTTTTGTGTTCATGAGTCTACAGTACGTAAAACATTGCACAAGAAGGGTGTCTAAGGCAGGACACCACAAAGGAAGCCGCTAGAGATAGATAGAGATGTTATGGAACACTTAAATAGAGTATTAAAGTCCCAAACCAAAACCAAAAAATTGTCAATTAAGCATTATTAAAATTGCAGTGGAGCAGACCGGAATTCCAAAGGAAACAAGGGGTCCCTAAGGACACGATGCAGGACTGGCAGGGGATCGAGGTTTTATTAGTTGAATGACAATTGTTCATTTAAGAGCAGAGGGGTATATCCAGAGCAAATCATGAATGTACCTCCTCTACTTCAGCACCACACCCCCTCCTGCCTCTGGGAGCTGCAGTCCAGGCGGCCTGTCAGAAAGCTTACTCTACTAGTTAATGGACCTGCCACATCAGGCCAAGTGTCACTGCCTAACAAGATACTGATTGGCGAACTTCTAGGGAATTCACTTGTATGACCGCAGGGCACAGAGATGATCTTCTCTGTGGCAGTGAACAGATAGGGACATTATATTTTCAGTTGACTTAGAATATTACATGTGTGTTCTGTGGCAGGGTGGCAGCAAAAATCTGATAAGATGCAACATTTTTGGATTGCCACCACTTCTTCTAAATGCAATATCTATAGAAAATTTGGAGAAAATTCCTTCAAATTTGGCATAAATGTCAAAGTGAACTCAATAATGAACTGATTAGACTAGATTTTGATGATCAAAATTCAAGGTCACTGAGACCTAATGTATGCTCCAACCTCATCAATGCTATATCTAGATCTAGATTTAGAAATATTTAGTTGCTCAAAGCAACCAGCAGCATCTTAAGCGTTATGGTGAACCAAGAGTATACCAATGAATATTATATATATATGTATATATATATATATATAATGTTAATATATCCTCTGACTTGCCAATTGCAACATGAAAGATGAATATTTATTCTTGCGATTGCAGTTTTCTGTTGCTTTTCCAAGCCCGGACATTTGCTTTGAGGTGAGAGCTACAGATGCAAAAGTCAGGCAGGAAAGAGAGTCTGTTTTAAGCACTTCCACTTATTTACACCGTTTTCCCCGGAATTTTGGATAATTAAAAGGCTCCATGGTTTATCTGTGCTTCAGTTAATTGGCCACACAATTTACAGTGGATTTCATTAGCAAAGGAAAACACTTAGTTCGGGGTGGGGGGGCTCAAAGGAAGGTGGTGATTAAGAGAGATATTTTGTGTGTGTGTGGGTGTGTGTGTGTGTGTGTGTCAAGGGGGGATGGTTTTGTATTTCTGTTTTAACAATTACAAGCAGCTACTGAAGGTACCAACAGCATTATAGTAAATACAAACATACACAAATAAACATAATGATCCAGTAAATAATCTCACATGTCATTCAAGCACATTAAGATGTAGTGTAGATCTACTAAACCAAGACAACTCACCCAAACGCCGCTGTTCTTCTCCAGACAAAACCAACTTTTAAATGAGGTTGTCTCTGTGGTTTAAAACTCAGCAGCCTGCTAAATTAAGCAATTGTTTCACTAACAGCCATTTATTTAACCTTAAGCGCCTGGAGCCAACACAAGGAGCTGCTGCATCTGTACACAAACCTAGCCTGAAGCCACCACAGTCTCAATCATGCTGTTTGACAAAGGCTATCCATATATACATTGTAGGAAACCTCTTCCTTTGAAGTGCAAACTAAATCAGACTGCAGTCTCCAAAAAAATGGGGCTACCTGTATAAATGCATCTGTCGATTGTTAAGCTGCAAACATGACAGTGCAGACTAGCTTAGGGGCACGGAAAAATTGTGTCTGACTAAGCTGTTGTGAGAAACTAGCTCAGTTAGAAACATGGACTTTGTATGATCACTGGACTCAAGGCTTCATATCCATCAAGAGGTATCAATAATTACTGTTGATCTGTAATTCTGCTTGAACATCTGCTTCTTTATGTTGGCAGAAACACTACAAATCTCAATTATAAAAAAGGCAATTAATCATACAATGTATTACAGGAAAAAAAAAGAGTCAGAGGCTGATTTCTTGAAGATAGAAGTACAGTGTTGCTTAGATCTATTGAATATACTTCGCATAAATATCTAAGCTTGGCAGTTGGACAGTGGTGTTCAGTCCTTGGCTATCTTAAGGACTAATTTGCTAGGAATTCTGGGTAACTGATTTGTCTATTTTCAAACTAAAATGTGGCCATGAGCAGTGGCTTCAAGCCACTCAGCTCAATTCAATCAGCCTCCTTTGAAGAACCGCCACAAGGACATTTTACTAGAGAAGCTCAATGGCAGTGTATCAATGCTACAAACATAGGAAAAAATATGAAAAACCTGATAATTGGTGTAAAGAAACAGTAAAACAAACCAACAAACCACCAAAACACATGATGAGCTCCGACTCTGGCCTTCTGGGAGATATAAGGTTAAGCTACATATTAGTGGGCTGGACAAAGCCATTGAATACAGTAATGGGAGATGTATAGGACACGTCCAGACATCTATCAAGGTTCAGTTAAGTCTCTTGTCATTCCCATTGAGCCACCTCTCTCCCATTAATATTCCAGTATGTATAGTCCCGCTCTAAGCCCCCAGCTCTACTCTATCATATCCAGCAGCAAGTAGAAATCAGTGTAAGTGTGTGCGTGTGTGTGCATGTGATAGCCATAGCCTCTCTGGTGAAATAGGGCTCTCTAGGGGCTAGTGCCTCAACTCTACAGCCTTTGTGGGCCCCCATTACTTCTGACAGATAGAGATCACTAAACTGCTGAACAAACACCCCATTCAGTCATTTGCATACATTACAGTAATGGAAAGAGAAAAATGTATCAATAAAGCCAAATGAAGTGCTTCCACTAAGCTCTTCTTTCTCTTTTCCTTTCCTTCTCTCTTTCTCCTCTTTCATATTTCTTTCATTTTGCATTTTTTCTTTCTGTAATTTGTCCAGTATTTCGTAACCGCTACTGATCTGTTGGGGTGAATTATTAAATGGATTGATTTCCTCTGAAAGATAAAGACATCATATGACCAATAAAGATAACAGATTCTCACAAACTGTTTGCAGTGAAAATTTTGCAATGGGTAAAACCTGAAATTGCTGAAGCCTAAACAAATTGGGAACACCAATCATGCATGGTGAAAAAGACAAAACATAATTTATTGCTGAAGGTTTAATTAAAACTATGCTGCTTTCGGGCACATATTACATTTAAAATACCTTGCAGTGACCATGGCCTCCTGAAATTAATCTCAGGAAAAAGCTGACAAGAGTCACAGAGGCACAAGTACTCACCTACACATTCACTGTAAATTACTCTCCCCCTTTCTCTCTGTAACACACACAAGCAGGCACTTACACACACAGTCAGACTGACTCATTCATCACAATGCCCAACAGACAAGACAACAGAGCTTCACTTAACTTTTTCAGGATTGCTCAAGCATCAAAAGCATGACTTTTAGCTGTTGTTGTTCTTCCATCTGTCATGCTATGAGGAGCCAACATTCTTTTTTTTAATCCCAGGGAAAAAAGTTTAAAAAGGTGTATTTGTCTTGACTCCTCTATCTTATGTGTACCAAAGGAAATGTAAACCCAAAATACGCAGCAATGTATTTCACAGTGTCACTGTTCCAACACTGTGCAACACAAATTAGAGTGCAACCTAAGTTTATTGCAAACACTGGTACTTAAAAAAACTCAGCACATCAAGCACAGCCTCTGCCTTCTATTTCTGTGTACTGTGTATGTATGTCGCTGATTTCCACTTTATCACTATTCCTATTTTTTACAAAAACTGCCCAAAAGTGGATAAGGAGGGATAAAATGACAGGAAATGTCCCAGCATTGAGCAAAATATGACTTCATACCTGTACTGCCCTATTATTCAAAAGCATAATCTATTATGAAAGTTTTAGCTACATGAGACAGTGCAGTCTGCAAGTTCTACCACATAGGAGAAATAAAACTGTTGTGACGCGCTGTTCTTATGATCACATTATTAATAATTTTATCACTTTATTATACACAGGAGATAAAAAGCAGATCCAACTCTCCAGGGAGCTACCTGACATGTCTCTGTGTGTGTGAAAATTATAAAAAATATGTGTAACAATAGCAGTTCTGCAACTTGTAAAACCAAGGGAGAAAAAAACTACTGTACCATAAACTATTATGAAAACACTTCAAAACTGAGCACAACACAGATGGAAAAATATATATCCTTGTTGTTGCTTTCCTACCGGTGCCTACTTGAAATAAGGCAAGAACCAAAGTAGATCTTATTAAATCCTAGTAAGCCTCATTCCTGGCACCAAAACTCAAATAAGAAGGGGAAAGAGGAGGAAGCAGGGTGTTTCAGGTCATGGCCAGCCAACTTCTCTCTGCCACTCTCTGGGGAGGAACTCCAGACAGTGAGGGAGAGCCACGCTGCAGTATATCTACACTTCTCCATTTCCTCTCACTCAAGCTTCTAGTTCTCGAAGGAGCTTGGGAATCAATATTGACATCGGGGGGCCAAGGAGCTTTCTTGCCTGCCTGCCTGCTCTGCATCAGAGCCGCCGTCAGGGAGGTCTCTGCTTCAGTTTTCTTTACCCAAATTTAAGTGCCCTCCTTTGATTGAGAGAAGATTGGTAATGTGTTAGGAGGCCATTGCTCTTATACCACCCAATGTTCAAAGTCAGCCTGGGATAAATCTCAGACAAAAGTAAGCGAAAAATCAGGTTATATGTAGACACCTTGAAACACATACTCACTTGTTAAATTACTCATACTTTCTTTTCTAATCATGCCAGAAACAAATAACAAAGAAACTGCTTACCGCTTTACTGTTTTTTTAGTTTTTGTTGTTATTTTCTCGTCTCTCAATGGCACCTTGGCTTCACAATATTGACAACAGAATTGATATCCACCATTGATCAAACATATACAATCAGGACCTTGCAGAAAGGACATTCAAGAAAGTGCAGAGACATGGCTAATTCAATTTGGGACCAGAGATGCTTGGCTTTAAGTGAAACACTCCGTTATCGAAACAGGAAAGGTGCCACGAGAGAGCGAGCCCGAATGGTTGTGTGGAGAGGCTCGTGGCTGGTCAAGAGATGAAATCAGGGATAGGTGATAAGTTGGTGTGAGGGGCTAGAGCCCCTATTAGAGTCCCCCAGGGGACAGGCAGCGGTGGCAGAGTGCAGTAAAAATAGCCACAGGCATTATTTCACTCTTGGGAGCAGGGGAGAAGTGAAGAGAGAGATCGGATCAACATCTCACAGTAAGGCAGCCAGATCCATTCCCTAAGTTCCCTTGGGTGCCACCTATCACACCAAGTGACTTAAACTTCCTACCATTGCCAGGCAGAACAAAACAGCGCACACAATTGGCAATGTCGTTTACAAAATGGTACATAAAGTGTTTTAACACAGCAGAATTCAATTGTTAAGCAAAGGTAAGTCAGTAAACATAGGAAAGGGGTGAATATGACCACGATGAAAAGGATATCGACATTCTTTCCACAAACTTATCTTTTTTGTCATCTGTTTTCGGGAAGTTCTCAATGTCGTTCTCAAGCCTCTGAATCTGGCGTTCCATGGTGGTCAGACTGCTCTTTAAGATCTCAGCAGACACTGTAGAATAAGTGCAACAAAAAAAAGACAAAACATTTTTGATTAGTACTAATCACACTCACGCTGGGTTTATTAAAAGGGTAAAACACCACAGATCTCTAAAAACCCGCTATGACTGAGTTTGACTGTCTCTGCTGTGACACACTGACTCCTGCATAATCAATTTGTGTATGGCCTAGAAAACCAGCATGTGTAAATGTGGGTGTACAGTGTGTGTGTCTACAGTGGCTCATTAATCAGTCTGTAATCACTGTTTGCAGAGTTGCTGTGGAATCCACAGTATTCAGATCAGGTCTTTCAAGTGGAGACTTCAAACAGCAAGCAGCATATTCTGGGATCAGATGGGACAGGATCATTGATGCGGTACCATGTTGAGGTTGCTGTTAAGGGTTTAGTCTTATTGAAAGTCACTAAATATAGTCAGTCACAAAAACATGTCTTACTTCCTTTGAAGATAAATCTTGATACTATTGGTATTTGTATCTCAATCAAACATGTTATTGACATACGCTGATGAATGTCTTACCTTTGGCCAATCATCAGCACACAGAAATTTGCACTTTGTATAGACAGTGCCTGCTACTGGTTACTACTTTGCAGCTAGAAATGTAATTTCCTTCAAACAAGCAAATGCTTTATTAATTGACCTTTATTAGCTCGCACAATGACACATGCGTGACTTTAGTCCATCTACTAGATGAGCTTACTTGTAGTTGAAGAGCTGAAGGAGCAAGGAGTAAGGAAACGGACAAGCTATCACCAGGTGAGGCCTTTGTGACATAAGGGTCAATCTTGTCTTGCTCTACATCACTTCCATAGTTTAGATTTGCCCTTTTTCTCATTTTCTGACAATAAGATTGGATGACTATAGATGGTGAATCACATCCTCCTCCAGCACACTGAAACAGCCTTCAACACAAGTACAAAGGTATCCAAAGTGCATTCCTACGAGAAAACACAGACACGCGCATGCACACACACACAAACTGCCGGCTGAGATCAGTCTGGAAGCAATACAATAAAAGTAAGGGGTAAGGTCACTGTCATTATTAGAGTCTGCAGCCGGCTGGCTGGCTGGACAGATCCAGTGACTGGGAGATTCACACTCCGTCCTCATCAATTCTCACAGAACTGACTCCTGGGGATGACAGTGAGAAAACCACACTATCACATAGCCTGTTTCCCCACTGATAGGGCCTCTGAGATCCACATGCTTTTTCACGAGGATATCAGCCCCACAAATGGAGAAAAGGAAGAAGAAACTGCATGGGAGGTGGGCAGATGGATGCACGAGAAGAGACACTTAAGCATACATGAGTGTATCAAGCCTGTCGTTGGTCTTTGTCATTCACGGTGGCTTATGATAGTTGCTTGTAGCATGAATGATGCTATTGGGTTATAATTTGGCTCTAACACTGATCATAGTAACCATAGTGCCAAGAAACAATGGCTCACACTAACTGCAATGGCGTTTTAAGGGAGCTATTTAGAGGATCAGAGTGAAGCCACTACAATACGGACTATTATTTACATGGGAATTGCTTATCGCTGAGACAAACTGGCACACACAAATGTGGTGGCTTAAGCCTTTATGGTGTTTCCATCTTCGTTCTGAACAAACTTATTATTTTCAGTATATTTTGATGCTATAGACAACTTTCTGTTGTTTTTTTTTCTCGTTAGAAAATGATGTATATTAATATCACTACCTCTCTTTGCTCTAATAATCTAACGTCTACAGAATCTAGCACAGATTCTTTTGGGATATCATTAGTAAAATGACCATAAAAATAGTGCTGCTATTTTCAGGGGAGAAACATGGCAACGTTGGTGTCTTCTGAAAACACATTTCAAGTGGATCAGTGGAAAAACAGAGGGGCTAGAGAGGGTTGTATATTCTGTCTTGCCAGACAGAGGATTTCTGAAACATGTAAAATTATTCTAATGACTACTGTCAGCAAGGTCTGCTAGTGTCTTTTTGTGACACAGTAAAAAAAAAGCCTCAAGGTTTCTTCTCAGGTAACTTGTTACACAAGAAATAAACATGTCATTTCTTTAACATGCTTGATGTATTCTGTAGTTTGTTGTGCTCTTGTCAAGCTAAGATATGACTGCATAGGTTGAATGATGCACGGGGGACATGAAAGAGTACAAGAAAGACCAAAGCCATTTGAAAGACAAGAAGTTAACTTGTGTGAATAACTGACAGCATGAAAAACTCCTCTGTGGTCAACATCCTTCAGTTAGTGATATGAGCTTAGTAATACTGGCCCTTGATGCATTACTCATTTCCATGAACAAAGGACAGACAAAAAGTATTTCATTAAGCATTGCCACGTTTCTCTCAAATAAACTGCCAGGGAAAAATACCGTGTAGCTCACAATACCAAATCAACCGCTATAATGTGAAGATGTCAACTTTATATTCAGTCATTTGTAGAAGGGGGCAATTTTCATTCTGATTTATAGACAAATAATACCAATCTTTCATCCAGTGCTCTTGCGATGCCGCCAAAGGTTACAAAGGAAATTGAGATTTATTTTCAACATTGCTGCCAACGTAGCATAAAAGATCAAGTTTTAAATAATCTACACACTTGTGAAAACAAAGACAAATGCAACATAAAACCAAAGGAGAAGGTCGTTCATAAATGCATTCATCACCTAAGCCAAGTAAGTATGTTTGAGGGTGTGCAGAAAGAGAGATAAAGAGAGAAAGAAAGACATGCAGAGGAGAGTCATACAAAAGAACCAGTAGAAACGCTCTTGCTGTATACTGTGAAGCACAATACACACTGTAGGGATCACCTGAGAAGTTCATGTTCCACATGAATGGGCCATTAGTGTTTAAAGAGAACAGTGACAGGTTCAGTCATTAGTAACTAGATTTATCACTGGGAATTTAGGCCATAATGACTCCATTCACTGTTGATTACAATGCGCACAATGAGGACATGTACACATAATTTAAAGTCAAAGCTCTTGAGCCACTTAACTGTTGTCCAACAGCAGCGACCAAATAAAAGGAAAGAAACAAACGTTAACGGTCAGACGTTGAATATATATTGAATAATTCCTTATTTTTTTAAGGCATTCCATATATAATTTCTCTATATATACATCAGTGACCGGCTAAAAGAGATGTGGCTATGATAATATTAGCACTTGATTCATAGTTAAAACATCATCCAAGATGTTAAAATGTTTAACCCAGACAACGTAATCAAAGTTACCCTAGGTTGTTGTCTTCTTATCAAATCTCCTCTCACAACCTCTTTGCATATGCATGAAAAGAGAAGCTGACCTTGAGGGGACTTTACATATGACCCAATTCGCATAATGTCTGTTGAAGGGCAGAGTCATCAAATCAAGGTAAAATTGGCTATTGATCAAGAGGATGATATGAAGACAATGATGGATCTAATGTCTGATTGAGAGCAGTTATTACAAATCCTCACAATTTACCATGATAAAGAATTTAACTTTTAACTAATAAAAAATCGTATGTCGTATTTTATATATTTATTTTTTTCATTTGGCTGTCAGTGGGACCTGAACGTGAATCAGAGATGAAGTGGGAGGCAGGCTAGAGTACAGCACAAGAAAAAGACAAAAGGATAAACACAACTGTATGTGTTCCCCTTTCAGCGGGAATCAAAGCAGCTCCAGTTGCTGGAGTGAAAGTGATATTGCTGCTGTGACAAAGCAGTCACATTGTTCTTTCTGATTACCTCGGATCATGTGATGTTAAAACAACAGGCAGGAGAAAGTGGCAAATGAGGATATTTAATGGACAGCATAAACAAAAGAGACGAAGGAAACCTTGTGGCACAGCGCTGACTGTGAACATCATGGCACAGCTTTCAGTTGCAGAGCAGAGATTCACTCAGCTTATTTAGATTTTTAGTGTTGTGAAAAAAATCAAGTTACTTATCTTTGGTAAATAATTAATTTGACTAATTATAAATAATGAAACACACATGGCATCTAGATTATTACACCCCCCCAAATATGCACGATGCATAGACAATCACAAGTATTTCCCATCAGTGTTGTACTAATTGCTCACACATACAGTAAAAACATAAATCCTCTTTACTTTTGCTCCATTTCCTCTTTTAATTTGATTTTTTTTATAAACCCTGTACTGTATGTAATAGAACTATTATCATTACGAAAGACTACTTGTCTGATTAGAGCACGCAAACACAAACATGCACATACACACAACCATAAGGCAGAAATGCACAGTATGTAGACTTCATCTGCAAACGCCTACTGCAACAATAATCCCAGCGAGTCTTTTTATTACAGTTAGGCCAGGGGTAAACTTGTTATTTGCCAACGTGTACGAGTAGATAAAGACAGTATTGGCTGTGTCATTGTTCACACACCTCCTTGTGCAGGATTTAAAAGGTTGTACACGGGGGGGTACCCACTAGAACCTAATCATCCCTAAGCAAACGGAATTTCTTCTTCCTGAACTTCTGTCTTTGCACAACATAAACAGAAGCCACAGCGACAGAGATTAATGTTGAGATAACGGCAGAGAAAACGGAAACAACGACATGAAGTGAATGTCAGCTATGTAGATCCAAGGGGGCTGTGTTGGTTATGCATGGTTAAAAGCGAGTATAGCTTATGATGTGATCATGTGACCATAGACTCCTAAGGGTTAAAAGTGTGTCTTTATATTTTATTTTGTTATACCACAAAGTACATGTATTACTTTCACACGCACAATTATATTAATGACTCCGACATTAATTATTAGCTCCACAGAGCGCTGTATTATATCATATTATTTAGCATATAATAGAAGAATAAAACATGACATGATAATTACATAGATTTAAAATTACAGAATTTAACTGGAGGTATGGACTTGAGCCAAAGAGCAGAAGTGCAGCCAGACACCGAAAAACTACACTTTACTGTACCTTGCACTCTGAAAGGAGGCCTTGTTTACAATGGGGGTCATGTCTACGAGACTTTATTGCTTTTGGCAGCCATCAGAGCTATAGCCCAGTGCCAGATCTCTGGAGGAATTACAAATGGAGTCAATTACAATATATTTTGATGCATGGGAAAGTTTAGACATTGACCTGAGGTGATGACAATTCCCCGGGAAGTGCTGAGGAAATAAGTCAGGGTGATGTGCTGGTGCTATATGTGAGTCTCTGCCCTGTGCAATAAAAACAATAAGGAACTCACAGGGGCACAGCAGTTACCTCCTCTCTCCTCACAATCAACCACCTAAATGCTTATCCTGCACTTGCTTGAAGATGGTCATCTCTCTTTGTCAATACACATTGTTACATGTTCTTGTTTAACATAAAGAGCGGGGAAACATTATTTTGGGTGATATTAGTAAATGGCTGCAAAAAGGCAAAACATTACAGTGCATTAAAAGCTACAATAGGAGATGAGTGACCATAACCTGAGGAGTATTGGTGGTCAGTTGTCATGTATGTTTACATGTGCCCATGTCTTACTGGCTGTGTCGTTGAAACCTCATCAAGCTGAATTAACAGATAGTCTGTTAGCTTAGTGAAAGTCACACATGCTAATACAACAACTAATTAATTAAAGTTGGATAATGACTCTTCAGTGCCTACAGTAAATGACTGATAAAACTGCATTTGTTTAATAAGATCCTACTTTCTCCTAATGCCTACAGTCTTCCAGACATATATTTTTATCGATAGGGTAAAGAAAAAGTGGATGCAATTTCAACATGTGGTTACAGGTAAACTGCCAACCTGCGGTGTTAAATACCCAAAGCCTGACTGCATTCACAAGGGAACACTGGAGGCAATGTAAGGACATGACTTGTGTGATGTAGTAGACAGGGCAGATGCTCAGTGATGGAGGTGTGGCAGTCATAATAGCCTACAGAGGTTGAATCATGCCTCTAACCTCATTCACAACTTCAAAGTTGCACCTTATCACACAGCTAAGGCTATTTCACCTGACACCTCTGAGGGACATACTTCATTTGACATTTCTAGATCCAAGGGAGGCAAAATGATCACTTGACTTATTTGACCAACCTGAGAAAGGAAAAAAAGGGAAGAGTAAAAAAAAGAAAGAAACAAGCTCTAAGCTAAGGAAGGGAGAAATAATTATGCTGAGGTAAAATGATTATGATCTATGATTAAGTCTCACAGCATTTGTGCTAAATATTGGAAACAACTGTTTTATAATTTAGCACTATGAAAGCACTTACTAAATGAAACAAACACAAAATCCAGGCTGTTAATGTATTATTATGCAGTAGCAGCAAACAGCCATTAGCAGGGTGTAAGCCGCGCACGCACACATGCACACGTACACTTTACATGATGACTTTACAGGATTGAGCAATGTAAAATGATTCAAAATTACATTACCCCGCAACCACTGTACTATTCCTAAATTGAAATGATTGAGTATTCAATCTAATGTAAATTTGGGTTAAACAGACTACATTCAAAAATAAAAGCCCCAAAATATAATCTCAATGCAACAGAAGTGTAACTGAGATTTGTGTCAAGGCTAATTTTATGTACAAGGTTAATAAAGACAGGTGTAGTAAAAAAGAAGAGTTAAGTGATGTCATATCAAGTTGGTCATGTTTAAATTATGGTGGCTTAGTGTGCAGTTATTTATATCATTTACAAGTTCAGGAAACAACCTGCAGCTTTCTTAACATTGACCCGTGTTCAATTTAATGCATCCTGGTTTCACATAGTAGGCATTTGTCGAGAAAGAAACCATATTGTGAGGCTTGGGAGAGTCAGTAGGTTAAGAAGTACAGGAAGTGCCTTTAAAAAGTGTGCCACACACAATTCACAACATCCAAAAAGAAAACCGTAACTAATAAAAAGTGCACAAGATGCAACAAATGTGATTAATTTAGCACTCGAGGATCTGAAACACAGCTTGAAAAATGAACATGAGACGTATAGGGCTCAAACACATGCTGTTAATAGAGGTGCAATAATGATTAGAAGCAGTGTGCAGTAATTCATTGTGACCCTGATTCCTTTCAGTTACATTTCTCTACAGAATGAAAAGTTGAGAGGTGCTTGAACTCTGGTGGTCAGATTCAGGAGTGGACACTCTATGCAGTATGATATACTGAGCTCAAGTATATGCACAAACCATTATGTATATACATGTACTTCAGTATAGTAGGAACACCTGACCTGCAGGGAATATTTCATACTGGGCTTAAAGACCTACTACTTTATGTTTTGTATGTATATAATACAAATGACTGCTATTCTTTTATTTACTAAACTTATTATTATTATTATTATTTTTACATTTACCAGGTATGGAACATTTAATACTCAGAAACTCACAAATGTCACAGGTAGCAGAAAGGCACTGAGGGTGAATTTTTATTAAGAATGGCATCAAGGTCAACTGGTTCTGAGGTACAGTAAGTGTCTTGATTGTTTTCATCCTTTTATATTTTCACTTTGTTACATATTCACTTCCGAACATATTCCAAATCCTTTTCCTTTTTCTCCCTCATGCTGCATCTTACTCAGTCTTTGTTCTTTTTTTTTTCCCTCGTTCTCTCTTTCCCCTCATTTGACTTTCTATGTTCACATTTGTAGCTCAAGAGCTCCCTCTGTGAGAGACAGTGTCATGAGACAGAGAGAATTTACCATGTGCACATTTATACAAATCTTACTAAAGACAATTAATCAAGACTTTTTTTTTTTTTTTTCAGTAGAAACTGGTGAGATAGACGATTCCTATACAGTTCCTAAATAAGATAGCCTTCCCTCAGCTTGATAGATACAAATTGCTTGTTTTAAATTGCATTTGTTTCAACTAAATCAAAAATGGGGTGGTTTGTTAAGCATCATTTTTTCTAGTGATGATAGAAATAAGTAATGAAAGTGCTTCAAGAGACCATGAACAGCACATGGTAGTCTGCTATAAAGACATGTACAGAAAATGGCTTCACAGAATTACTTCACTTCCTGAAACTAATGCTATAAGGTTTAAGGAAGTAATTCATTAATGCTTCTAATAACAATAAAATATATATTTAAATGGGCACACTAGGTATTAAGGTTGATTACTATTTATCACAGTAGAAGTAGAGTGTAGTAATGTATACTGTGGAAATGTAACTTTTGACCATGTGCTTAATTAAGCACCGAGATCTCATAGATCTTAATTCTTAGGATTAATCCTAAATTCAGGGAGGTAAACGCCTCTGCCTACTTCATTTGGTGAAATATGTCTGTGCATATTATCACTTGTACTACTGAGCATATTTCAGAAATTAGTTTTACTAATGCTTAACCGTCTGCACATGTGTGGTGTTGCATGACTCACGAGAAGAGTGTGAGGGTGGATGATGACTCAATCACTGTGTTTTTCCTCCCTCTCTTCCTTTTGTTGTTGAATAAATGTAGAGATATTTGCCTCCTTAATCACCACATGTGATTCTAATAAAACCTGCATGGTAAAGTACTGCATAGTTTTACTTTGATGCATATAAAAAAATCATCACACTGTGTCACTCATATCTGGGTGAAACATTTTTTTTTCTTTATTTTGCTCTAAAATAGGTTTTGTTGTAGGTTTATCCACATGGTTGATAAACTTCTATTTTATTATTCATTTATTTATTTGTTCTGATGTAGATGAACATAAAGGAACGACACCTTGGTACTTGATACAACTCAACTTTTTTTTTTTTTTTTTACAAATATAGAATACATAAAAATATGCTTTAGAGGTGCTGTAATCATTTTACCTTTGGCCAGAAAACCCAGCCCTCTATACTCAACCATTTCCAATCTTTATGCTACTCTTGTACTGGCTCCAGCTTTATACTGCCTCACAGTTGTGAAAGTGGTACTGATGTTCTCATCTAACTTTCTGCAAAAAGTGTATAAGAGTGTTTCCTATGCTGTGAAAAACATCCCTTTGTACAATATACAGTGGCATTTAAATGTTTATGAACTTCTTTCTCTATCTCTGAATAAAAATCAAACATGACCAGATTTCCTAAAACTATATAACAGAAGCTCAATTGAAAAAAAACAAAAACAGTAATGTTACTCATACTCTGTCCAGCTAACAAAGGTATTAAAATAATGGAGTCAGAGTCTTGACCATAATCCTGTAGAAATGCTCAGGAAGCATCTGGAGCAGGCTTTATCCCAGGAAGCCGAACAGCATACCTGAGGTGAAGCTGTTTAGCAAGGCCGAAGAGGTTAAAATGTCTTTACGTCAGAGCTGATCAAAAGTGGCTGGAAACATTGAATTTTCCTTTTAAATTGAATGTAATAGTGAAATGGGGGTCACAACAGTTACTGAAGGCACACGCTCATCATTTTCCAAACAAATATGTTAGATTGCATCATTCTTAACTCTTTGTCTAACTGGTTTGTCTATTTTTAGGATTTATGTGGAAATCTGTTAACAGTTTAGGACACATTCATGCAGAAACAGCAAAAAAAAAGTTTCCAGTGCTGCTGGGTGTCAGGAACTCACAAAAGGCCTGATAGGAAAAGTACTGCAGTGCTGAAAGTTTAAACACCAACATCATGATACTTTAAAGAGCTGACACAGGCTGTTGTAATGTTGTTGATCAAGTTGTTTTCTGTTTCTTTGTTTTCAAGAAAACGTTCAGACCTTCATTACATCTAAAAAAAAAAAAATAGATTTATGATATGACTACCTCACTCCATGCTTCCCACACTAGTCCAGTGGTTCCACAATGAGCAATGTCAGCCTTTAATAACAGTTTTATTTACACCACCCATCCATGGAGAGAGCAATCCTTAACATTTCCCAAATATTGCTCTGTGAACTCTGGCAATCATGCCTATTGCTGCCGTTACTATCCCTGATTATTGATGAGATTTGGATGAAAATTATGTACTCACTAGAGGAGAAAAGGCAGCCAGGATATTCTTGACTGGTTTTAAGCTGAGCAGTCATACTGAAGAGACATCTGTCAGATGGTAGGTCAACATATTGGTTTTTATCTTCCATTGCAGATGACTGGTTATAGTGGTTTCCTAACTACAGAAGCAGTGCAATGGATGGGAAGATAACTGAATATATTAAATAGGCTCACTGACTGGAAGATGTGGAACTGGGTACAAGGTATTTGGCAGTAGAAAAGGGAATGTGTTTTGAATTATTTAGTTAGAGGCACAGTCCTCAATCTAAATGCAGCAAAGGTGTGTTAGAACCATCACCCTAAAGTTTGCAAGCTATATGTGTGTATTCAAGGCAGCGAACTAGATAGAGTATTAAATAATAAACATACTAACCCTACAGTTAACACAAATTATGATAATAAACATTGTTTTGCAGAATAACATTTGTGTTCTTTGAATAAACTTAAAAAAATATATATTCCACTCATATTTTCCAATGAGAGTGCATGTCAGTGTTTACACACAGCCTTTGCGAGTGTTCTAGTGCATTTCTGGAAATCAATCATTTGACAGTGGATCTGTGTGCCTATGACATCTGCAACCAGGCTGTGTTTGAAAATGCAATGTTTTAAGTGTCAAACGTGAAATTTTGACTCATTTCGTGTAACTTCTTGTGTTTACTCACTGCAAGAATCCAGAAAGATATTTAGAGTTACTACACAGGCAGGATCGAGCAGCTTCCTCACCAATCAACACAAGTCAACCTGTGATGTTGTGATGCAAACACAACTTTACATGCACGGCTGTCAGAGAGTTGTCTAACTGATAAATAATTCTCACAATATCTGGAAAAATATGGTACTAATTCCAATAACTTAACCCCAATTCTATGAATAGTCTTTTGTGATTGTTACATTAGCAGCTCAATAATTGTGTTTTGTATTTTGTTATAAATATATAAGTACAATCCAAACAACTACATGCTAAAACATATACCTAGATGGTTCTAAAATGCGATATAGAAGTCATCTAGGTTACATATACTTGTTCCACTTCTGCTTGTAGCTGTGCTGTGACCTACATGTAACTGCTTAAATTAGGGTTTCCCATGTCCCTATATCACACTATTAAAGTGAATGAGGAAAGATTCATATCCCTTGCATGACGAGAAAGGTCAGATCAATTCTTCCACCAACCATACTGTATATATCTTGATTTAGCAGCCACCCTATAAAAAATTCACATGACATAACATCTCTTTAGAAATATATTTTTAAGTGTACAATGATGAAGAATTTAAATAGGCATGTATTCACTTGGCTGGGGTGTGCTTCATGTTTTCTATCGACATGAGACAAGGAGACTCTGTACGCATGAGTGCCGAGCCATAAATGCAGCTCCTTTCCACCTCAGGCAATCCTTAAAGTCATCAGCAGTGTAATGAGACTTTCAAGCTGGGAGATGAATTAACAGGGTGATTTTCTTGTTTAATTTTATAGGGTTTTCTTTTTTTCTGGATACTCGTGGTGTGCTGTTAAAAAGAAAGTTAAGATCACATCATTGACTGACTCATATTGTCAGAGATAGAGTGCACTGAATTTGCCAAGGTTTGCTAAGCGTTCCAGTTTCATTGTTTTGCCGCCTTACATGTCTGCATGTGTTGCCTGTAATGGCTTTTTCCCCTTTTTTTAATATACCAAAATGAGCTCAATGAAGTTGTAAGTCTGAAAACAGTTTGCTGATGTTTGACAGAAATGGTCTTAAGTAAGAGTCAAGGCCTCAGGATCAGTATCCTGGCCTAAAACTACACCATGAAGACGAAAGAGCTCTCCAAGCAGTTTCATCAGGTCAGCCATCCTGCTGCTGGGGTACAATAAAATCCATCATTAAGAAACTGAAGGAATATGGCACATGTCTAAATCTGCCTAGAGCAACAGAGCAACTACACAAACTGAACCAAGAAGGTTCAGGTGGGAAACTCTGAAGTCAACTGGCAGAATGTCCTTTGCTCAGGATAGATGTGATGATTTGTGAGGGCAGGGAACAGTTGCTGTACTGTAGGTACACCGCCTCTCTGATTTCAATCGACACAGTCGATAGTCACAGTCTTGGTGGTCTCATCACCAGTTGTCTTCTTGCACAGTCACTCAGTTTTTCTCAGATTTACATGTGTGCTGTAGTCCTTCTTTTCTTTGAGAATTTCTTTTTCAAATTCTTCTCAAAAAAGCTGAATTAAATTGACCACAATTAAAAATAATTAAATAAATAAATAATAAGTGGTGAAAATGTTCAAGGGTATATATTCAAAATATATTTACCCTATTTTGACTCAAACTACAAAACTATATCTTGAGAGGCTAAAAAGTAAATACTTTCTGGTGGGGTTGGGGTTACAAAAAATTTAAATAAATAAATAAAACTGAAAAAGAGAAAAGACAAGTCATCTGGTTGTAGGCAGTTAAGTGAAAAATATTTCAGGTGCTAAGTGCAAAAGGGCTTCTGGCAAAAATATTAGGGAACTAGAACTGCAAAAGACATACAGTGTTGGGGTGTTTGTGCTGTTATAGCCCAAGGCAGCTTCATTGTGTGTTCCCATTTAGCCATTACTTAGGGAGGTTTGCAGCTTGCAGCCAATCAGCCAATTGTAATAACCAACAGCTTTAGGCTTTGCTGAAAGCTGTCATTGCCCTAAATGTGCTGTACTACTCCATGAATATAGGTCACCAAGAAAAAAAAAATATATATAAAAAAGAACTAAAGAAAACCTTCAAAGTACAAGGAACATGTTTGCTAAACTTAATCTTGGGGGGGAATTCTAACAAAATAATTTCAGTAACTGCATAGACTTTCTAGAGTGTAATTTAAGGACAGGTACTTATTGTAGTAAGAGTAAGAGTAGAGTAATAAGTATTAAATGCCTGTCTTTACATCAAGAGGATGATGAGATAACATAACCAAGACTATGATAGAAGCTTGTAGGTGTGGAACATCGTCACAACATTGCCACAATTTTACTTATGATACACGGAAAGTATGGAAAATATGCGGATAACACAAGACCCGACCAACCAGGGGCCCAACTGAAGACATGTAAATCCTGCTTCATACCTAGACAGTTAAATGCAGACACAGTGAATAGGGTTGCAGCTGGAAGAAGCGAGTCCCAGAACTTACTATTTTCCTGTTAGCATATAGGGAAGAAAAGTGGCAAGTTAAGCTTTGGGTACCTTTTTTCTTTATAAAAACAGGAATGTCTATCTAACTGCAGTGGACCAAGGAACAGCTAGCATCAAAAAAAATAATTCTAGATATCTATGCTGCCTTGTCTCGATAAAGTCAACTTAGAAATATAGCCCAAGGGTGTAAGGAGGGGATTATCATTGCCTTCATCAAAGAAGGAAGCTTTAAAAGAGCACATAAAATTACTGGAGTCATTGTCATTTCCTGCTAATGGTCTGCCTGATTAGCTACAGGGCTATTGCCAACCTTCTTTGGCAACAGAAGCACAGTATTTAAGTGGTCATCCTAGACAACAACTTGTATATCAGAGCTAGCATACCACTGAGTATGTGGTGGCTCACAACATGAGGTCCTGGTAGGACCGTCCATCCTTAAAAAAAAAGAAAAACAGAGAGATTCTTAAGACTCAGGGGTCAGATAGACTCTGCTGCTGGGGCATATTCAAGTCCAAGGCAGACCAAACACTGTGTGTGAGCATTCGCTGCCAAGGTTTTTCACTCACAGAAGCACACTCACAGTGGTTAAATTATCTCTGTTGGTGATAGGAGAAGGTTTGGCAGGGGACATACTGAGTAGCAATAAACCTACCTTGCTGCTGTGTCTTCAGCACTGCCAGATGACTAAGGCATATCTACTGTATGTGAGTGTATCTAACTGGCAGTCTACATACACAATTTGCAGAACACATCTTTTTATCTGAGAGAACTGGTCAAAAATAGACTGACAGCTGCTTGCTGTAAGTAAAATGTATTATTTTAGTGCAAGTTAATCAATGTGTTGGATATAATTCCAGTGAACAAGTGACTTGTGATAGCTGTGTGGCACATTTGATCTGGTTAACTGTATGGTGGCGATTACCTGTAACTCGAAACCACCTGTGTTTCAAGTCAATGGTAAAAAGAACACGGATTCTACAGAATTTGGTGGGGTGGAAAAAGTCCAATGCTGTTATATTTAAATTCTGTTTTCTATCAACCAAACAAAATGATGGCATGAGTGAGAATAGCATTCCTCTTGGCACAGGCCCACTATGAAATACTTTGCAAACCAATGAAATATCATTACATTCAAATCTTGTTCTTCTGAATATTAACCAAAGAAAAAAACAGGACCAAGGTACAGGAAAATAGAAGGCGGCAAAATTGAAGCAGATGCCTCTCCAGGTGAAAAAAGGGTACAGGGGAAGCTGGAAACAATAATGGGCTGACATGAAACATAATCCCCTCTGTCTGCGATTTTATTGGCAGCCCCTCCAAAGAATGGTGGCTCCTCTATTATGACTTAACACATCAAAATCGCAGCATAGCACACACAGAAAAGGCCACCTGATGATAAACACAGCAGACAGCGTCAGAGGCTTTATCTCGTGGCTGCCTGCAGCTCGACACAGGTTCAATTTGGCCCGCAACAATCGATTCTGTCCCTCCTTACCTCTGCTTCAGTTGGTGGAATAAAAACAGACCTTTCTGTAAAGAGCAGGTCTCAGCTGGTATGCCATGTCAAGGCAAAGAAGAGGAAAACTAGGGACACCAAGACACCTGAATTGTGGTTGACTATCAAACTGGAAAACATATTTTTCTTGGTTTGTAATTCCGGCCACAGCAGTGGAACATTTGTAATTATCAATACTATCAATCAATACAATATCAACAAATGTCATAGTAATTAATACAATCAATTCAGAAACATAAATGAGAAGCATAGATCATGAAGCTTTATCTGAGAAATAGTTTGAAAAACAAACATACTATTCTAGATTTTGAAAGAGAAATTAATTGGCAAGAAAATAACTGGTAACAAGAAAAACTTGCTTCGAAACACTGCACCCAGTACCTCACTTTGTTAGTTTAATGATGTTTCCTGCTAACTTTAACCAAACTTCAAAAAGTTGTTTGTTCATGTAGAAGATTACTGACAGAAGATGAATAGATTTAAATTCGGGTGAAGGATATTAGACATCTTGTAACAAGTTCTTGTTGAATAGCACCTGAAATGTAATGCACATGTTGGCTATAGCACTTTTTTAATGACTACAATAGTGCTGTCTTATCACATAATTTCACATTCAGAGGACAATTGGTAGGTACTCTACAACTTTAAGTAAAAAAGCATTATGTGTAATTTAGTTTTAGTCCTTTTTCCCTTTTTGTTTGTTTTTCTGACCACAAAATATCAAGGTTTGTAGGGTGTGAACAAGCTGCCATCTTGTGGGTAATTTTGTTTTAAAAAGACACCATGACCGAGCCTCTCTATTTGAAGACAGCATAATAATTTCCTGAGCTGAAAGTAAAGGCATTGAGAATGATACACTATTCATTACATGGGAAGAATACACTCTGTTATGTTGGTGCACAATACCCGATACCCATTTCATGACAATTATTAATACCCTCTCCCATTTATTTGCAATATCAACCCTCTCTGCAGTGAAGGTTGTCCCTCTGATCAGTATGCAGGCGACATGGCTTCAAATCCTCAATTGCATATGCAAATGTGGTGCAACTGATTTCAATAATATTTGAATATGGATCTAATAGTGAGTCCATATCACAGAGGAGAAAAAAAAGACATCAGAAAATGCAAATCATTGACATGTAAGAAAAAGGTCACAGTCAGGACCTGTTAGATTTATTTTGTAAATAAGGGGCTGGATGCTATATTAAATCCATTCCTTAAAGCTTGAAGACAAAATTAGATAAGATCACTATGATTTCTATCACAAAAGCAAACAATCGCAATGTTTTGGTTTTTGATGTGAAGGTGGATTTTGGTTGTGTATATACTAAAGGTACATGTTTTCACCTTGTGTCCATAAACACACAAAAGCTACAGTAAGAACAACAGGGGTGAGTTACCATTACCAAAGCATTGTGAATCATTGCATCATTCTTACTAAACTCCCAGAGAACAATGAGTCAGATCACCCCAAAAGCCTGAAAGCGACAGCACGAAACTACAGTAGGTAAAATACTTTAACTAATACTTGAACTAATTCACAACATGACCGTATTACTTTGAAACTGACCAGTGCACAGTTTTCTTTAATGAAAAGAGAATGAAACGAGTGTGGCATGATGCAAATGAACACCTGAAAGATTCACATGTTAGATACAGGTCAGCACGGCCTTGGCAGATCCTGAAAGAACCTGTATAGGTTTCAGTGCAGGCAATGAATGCCAATATAGTGCTATGCCTTTGTTCCTTTGGGAAGTATAAATTACATGTAATGGTGGAATCTCCACACATAGTGACATGCATTAACTAAAAGGGGCACACGGGAGCCTACTCCCCTGGGCCTAGTAAAACTCCAGTGAGCAGCGTTGCAATGCTTGCTTCAGGCCATGTGTTTGAATTATATATTGATGACAGCCCATGATAAAAATGACCAATTTAGTATCCAAAAATCAATCCCCACTGACACGCAGGGGCTGGCGAAAACTGCCAAGATTCTTATAACTCCATTTGAGCCACAGACACGTTTTCTCAAACAGTGGTCAATAGAAGCAGAGTGTGTGGGAAGGAATGGACAGAAAAACAGAGGCTCTTTATCGCAATGACCACCTAGTCGGTAAATGATCTGTTGCCCTTCTGGGTAAATTGCCTGTCTGGCATGACGTGCATTTTCTCCATGACATGGTGTGATTTGTGTGCATGTAACAATAGAGATGAACAGAAATATGATTGGAACAATAGATAAGAGCTCTGAACGTCTGTTCTGTTGTGTTCTGCTAACTTAATCAAAGTTTTATATAACAAGTACAGCCACGAGAAAGGTCTGTGCCAATTTCTCCACTAATACCAGACGAAAAACCTACAATAGGAAAATGAGATTTGAAATCAGCTTAGCTATTTGTTTATACATAGCGAAGACGTCTAATAGCAATTAGTTACGCACAAGATCCTGCTTGTGTTAGAGTAACAGTGTATGGGGATAATACCCATATGCACAAGAACAGCAGAACACTGACACACTGTGCCTAATCTTGCAGAGACCTTTAAAGCACATTTCTGCCTATGAGACAAACGCATTGAGTTTTTACTCTTAAGGAAAAGGATCACACAGAAAGTGGTTGAAGTATTTTTACGTCTCACAAACATAGTGCTTAGACAATTCTTACTCTATTTCAACATGTCTTCTAAAAATGTATAACATGACCTCTATAATAATAATAATAATAATAATACATTTATGAATTTAGACAAAACTAAATACTTCATTTGAAGATTATAAAATAAAAATTTCCACTTCTATATGTGTAAAGTAGCTATACAAGCGCTAACACAAATGTGAAACCTATGTGGCAACCACATTTTCAGGCACACAACATAAATCCAGAACACGGTGGGCATATTGTACTGTAGATTACACTCTTTCAGTGAGCCAATATTACAAATCCCTACACTTGTTATTGTAATGCTTCAACAGTGTCTTATCTGGAGGGGGCAGGTATCACCTCAGAGAAAACTCAATTTCCTGCTCATTTGTATATCAATTCTCATCATTATCTTACTAATCAAAATTGCCTGACCGCCATTCTATCACGTTTTCCCATGAAAACAACTTCAAAGTCCTCTAATGTAGTAAAATGTGTTGTCAGTGACTGCTGCAGTTCAAGAATACAGCAGTTCTGTCACTGAACAACTGTATGGCAGGTCAAAAGCACTGTGTTGCATGCATTTATGTATGGACAGTGCATACTATAAACTAGGTTTTGTGATAATGTCTTGAGCAAATGCTGATGTCAAGCATTGTGATGACGTGTGAAGCCCATCATTGGAGGTACAGATCCCTGAGAAATACAGTGCCATGGTAGCCACCTGTCACACAGTGTAACGGGAAGTTGCTCCACCATGTTAATAATTTCATGCATTCAGTACATGATCAGCTTCAGAGTGACAGTCGGAAAAGACATCCCACTGGGCCTGCTGTACCACGGGAATGTTCAAAGCTGCAAAAGTGCTCATCACAATAGTTGAACATGTACAGTCTCAAAATCAAACTATTTGAACAAAGCCGTAGTCCTCTCTACTAAGTTTATTTTTTGTAAAATTGAAATTTCTAATTAATTTGTTTGACCGGCCTTTAAAACAATCAGCAGTGAGGGATGCATTTGACAAAAATTCAACCTGTCTGTTGCTAGAAAGCTGTTGTACATTGCAAGAGGTTTCTTACACCACATAGCATGTTTTCTTCTTTCACCCCTGTACTCAAACTGATCTTCCCCCAAAAATCCTGTGGTGTCTGAGTCATGCTTTTGCAACCACCTGGCAGCATGGTAAAGGAGACAGGACCAGTCACTGGTAATGACTCTAAATGCAAACCATTCTGTGCTCCTAGTGCACCAGGTGACATTCTCTCTACTGCAAAATAATACTGTCTAGTTGGTGCCTTGGGATTTGCTTCTGCTGACTTCAATAACAGCGGTGTATATGTCATTAAACATGACTGGGCACATACGAGTTGCTGTTCTTTTCTTTAGTCAAGCTAATCATGTAAACTGATAGAAGGGCTAGTTTGATAACCATTTACTGGTAATTTTTGAAAATACTACAGTAAGTTAAATCTGCAGGAATAGATTGGTTCTAGTTATGAGTTAGTGAAGAAAAACAGAGTTATATTTGAAACTGAGCTTCCTTGTTCACCTCAGCTTATTGAACAATCCCAGCATGGGAAATGGTCTACTGTGACAGGCTGAATTTCTAGGCTGGCAAACAGCATTATTCTCATTCCTGGCCCTATTGTCAGCTCTCATTGAAATCTGCTGTCACGGACTGGAGCCTGATGCTAAGCAGGGCTGCTGGCCTCACTGCACGTGTCTATCTCTGTCTACATTCATACGGGCTGGCCAAAGTTGTGATTTAAGAAAACAGAGATGGGAGGGTAAAAAGAGATGGACAGAGAGAAAAAAAATCAAAGGGAAAGAATACTTGTTCTGGTCCTAACAATGAACTAGTCACCCGCCATGAAGTGAGTTAAGAAGAAAAAAAGAGAAAACTCTCTAGAGCTCATCACTCATCCCGACCTGGAGGAGTCAGACAGGTCTGTTTCCTCTTCCTAATATTCTTCATGACAGACTGCCCATTTACACTGCTCCTCGCTGATCCTGTCCTATCAATTTCAGGATTCAGCGATGAGTATACCTTAAACAACCAGCGAGGCAATGATTTCCATCTCTAGCCACGATGACAGTGTTAAACTGACTAATGACAGTGTGCACTCGATGTTAAACTGGAAAACAGAAGTGTTTTTGGAACAATAATTGACTGAATTGACGAGTACTGTATATACAAATAATAATAATAAGAAGAATGGTACACTTTGTGTCTTTAAGCACTTACTCTATTTCTTATTTCTTAGCCACAACTTAAAAAAAATATATACCATGTATCACTAAACTTGCATGTACAGCAGTGCACAAAATATAAATGATCTGGAAATTTGGGTCTCAGGACTCTCACGCTGTCATTGTTGGTGTGTTACGATACGCCTTCAATAATACAACTACCTTTTGCCAAATTCCTTTGATGAATAAATAATGAGTTCTCAAACACACAAAGCTTCAGAGGAGAGTACACTTGGCGCTTATGTACTAAAACAGAAACCAAATGGTAAATGAAATGGTGCGGTCCTAGTACAGGAAGAACAAAATCATTGAAAGCATGCACTCCAACATTTTATGACCAACACTGTGATAGCCAGAAATATGTGTAACTTGAAGGGAAAAAACAGTAAAGCAAGGTTATAAACTTTAAACACTAAAAACTTATATTGTATACTAGTGAAACTGTGTGATTGGCTTGGCAAATCTAGATTGCTCCTAGAATGGGACAGGTTTGTTACAGGAGAATTGTAACTAGACTACAGCTTCAAGCTATGTTAGGTACTGCATGACTCTTCCAACTCCTGCCACCTGGATTTTGAGTTTTTCCCTCCTTCTCCTTAGGAGACCCTCTTTATCTCAGTCAGATTAGATGGGAAGCATGAATGAGCAGCAATCTCCAGGCCTCTCCCCAGATTTTGAAAGGGGTATAAATCCATGCTTTGGCTGGGTCTCTCAAGTACATGCTGTACAGAGAAAAAGCCACTCTACTGTTTTGTGTGGTGTGTGTTCTGGGCTGGTGGGTGAATTCCCACCAAGATGTGGATTTAGGTGAACTTTGTTCATCTTATAAGTCCCAGAGTCATGACCAGCCTTATTACTGCTAGAAGCATCTCAATGGCATGATCCTGTTGCCGCTAACCAAAGCCTGTGCTCTCATTTGTAAAACAGTAGCAGATATTACACAAAGTACGTTGGCAACAAAAGATAAAAAGAGAATAATTTTTATTTATTTTTTTTTATAAACTCACCTACTTTCAATTTTCTACTTTATCAATTGCAATAAACTTAAAATGCTGCACATTTATGAACATCAAACCACACGCCATTAACTGCTATGATTAAACGGCAAATGGAATTCATATTGAAAATATTAATATGCAGCTAAATCAGATTGTCATTCAGTTACTTCTAAAGGAGACTGGGGAGGTTTGACTACAAATCTACGAGGGGACATTTTACTCACTAAGAATATTTGTGAAGCAGATGCATATCACACCAGTAGGGAAAGCCACTCATTCAGAGAGCCAACAATAGAGCAGCATCACTGATGAAATTAAAAAGAAGCTGCCAACTTCACTGATGACAAACAGCTTGTTGTTGCACAATAACAAACCAAAGATAACACTAGTAAAGGTTGGGTGACATGGTTGTAATTACAGGTCACCTCTTCAGAGGAGTCACTGCCCCCTGTGATTGAAGAATCCCTCATCAGTAGTGTTACAAAGAAAATACCTGAAACCTAATCTCCACAGTGTTAAATGTTTGCTATGAATTGTTACTTTTTTTTTAATAATTAAACTTAAAGTTACTAAAAGAAAGAAAAGATAAAAATAAAAACAGAATGAAATATATAAATATATCATTTCATTTTAACTTCCATATCCACACTTACATTAACACAACAGTTAACACTGCACAGCGAAGCTTTCAGATGATCAGCCCTCCCTTTCTTTTTCACAATGAAGGTACAATATATAATATGTTGCCATGGAGACTACATTTTTGATCTTCATATTTTGTTGATTAGAAAGCTATAAAAAAATAACAGTGTGTGTGTGTATAACATATTTCCATGTATTAGCCTATCAAACAGAAAATGAGGGAGGTTTTCTAGCAAGAAGCTGACACTTTGATAATTGTTGTCAAGCAGGCAGGATTTGCACAGTTAACTTATCATTGTGCATGTATTTATTGTCATACATGTTGAATTGTGCGCAAACATTTATGTCATTAAACACATTTGCCTGTATATCATACTAATGTATTATAAATACAACAATGTATATTTTACTGTACTAACACTATAGTAAAGAAATAAAAAATCCTATACTTAATAAAGTTATTAAAACAGTGGTTATATTATAACTAGTGTGACAACCTCTTCCTCTATTCTATCCTATTCCATCCATTAGCTACAGTATACTGCAGCCTGTCCCGGGACAGGACAATCATTCACCCTCACATTCACACAAAAACACAGACGATACCGAGTCAACACTAAACCAAAACAAAGTTAGCAAGTAAAACTGAGCAACACCCATGCGAACCGTAATCTATTCATTTTTAAATTGTCAACACACGTCAGCTGTTGAAAAAACAACAGCAGCTGTTTGCATGTAAAGTATCAACTTTGCATGAAATCATCTGTCAAAGACAAACATGTCTTTACCAAAATGCAAACATTTCTCCATACACTGCAGCAACTTGTGAGTGTTTAGCTTAAGTTACGTCCATTGTCCCTCAAGGTTTTGCAGTAGGCTCCACAGACAGGCATGAGGGAATACTGTACGTTCTTAACCCAATGGTTCCCTGCAACTCCAAATGAAAGCAAAAGACAAACGATCCCTTCTGTGTTCCACCCCATCCAGAAAGGCATTTAGTCTACGTAAAACAGAGCCAAGTATTGCTAGAAGTTTTAAATGGAAAATGGGCACTGCTTTATTATGCTGCAGTGCCTTGAAATCAATGTGGATAATAGATATATTCACAGCGGTATTAATATCCTCAGAGTTCATCTTTTCTTTTTTCTTCTCTCATTCTCCATTTTCTCTCTCACAGGCTCCAAAGTACTTTGCCCTTGGCTATGCCTTATACTAAATAGATTTATGAGAACATTTGTGTCATATTTCCTCTTTTCCCGGATTGTCAAGACAGATTGTCAGTGCACCACTGATTGAGTGGAATCACCACACAGACTTAGTTCCCATTGTCAGGCCCCACATATTCATCTCTGGGGGGATTTAACAAGGCAAATTGGCCAATGACACTTCTCTCTCAAAGCTTTGCCAATGCCATTAAGATGAGGTCAGATGTATGAAAATGGTGGATTCTATGGCTGCATTTCATGTGATTATAGTCTCAAAATCCAATATTACATTTATGTATGAATGCATTTTTAGTGCAGTACATACAGTACCATATATGTTCAATATTGACTAGAGTCATCATCCTAGAAGAATGAGTCAGAAGAATAAAAAAAGTATAATTCACCCAGGCAGATGAGAAGAACGAAGCAGATAGGATGTTATGATCTAAATGGTAGCATTCATTTATACCTTCATTGCCATGGTACTTGTTATTTAAGAGCTAGCTCATATCAGCTATTGATAGAGCACCTACGGCTAAGAATCATATGAGCTGTTGTTGATGAATACTTCTATTCATCGTGAATAGGAGTATTCATGAAATCTAAAGTAAATATAGTTCAAGATTTTCATTTATTTAAGTGTGGTGATGAGTGAGCAACTCATGATCTTTAAAGTTAAAACACTACAGTAGTTTGGTACAAGTGTGCCGACAACAATGTTTAACTTGAGAACCGTAATGATAAATTATTATAAATAAATAAATCAATGACTCAGGATTGTATGAAAAATATGGCAATTGTAACACTGATAATAAAAAATCCAGTTTCTCTTATGTGTGTACAGTAAAGTAGCTGATGCTTTACAATCCATGCAAAAGAAAGTTTATAAATCTGAAATACAATACAACTTAGACAGTGATAGTGAGCTATGTGGGGGGTGAGAGGAGAGAAAATAAAATGTGCTATAAGGAAGGCTGAGCCCCTTTGAGCTATCATTCAAATCCTTCACCTCTCAAAGTGATTTATCAATAAGATGACATGGTGGCGAGACCAATCCTCTGTTGAGGCTGTGATGGTGATGATGCTCACGGTGAAATATGAAGTTGTTTTATTGGAAGGTGTTAGTCATATAATTTCCAACACCCTAATTAAGTGAGCACTATAATATATTATTCCTTTTTGACTGTTCTTGAAATTCTATTAAACTGTGTTGTCTTGGAAAGTACCAATTTGAACAAGAGAAATGTTTCTATTTGTTATCTTAATAATGACAAAAAAAAAAGCTGCACTGGTGTCAAGACTACACTTATTTCAGTACTCAGCATGAAGGTTAAAGATTGTACTATGACGGCAAATACAATTCAATAAGCTGTAGGTGATATGCTCTATATCTCCACAAGCACCGGCCCTTTAAACAAATTCAGAGTTCTGAGAGATAGTCGAGTCTTTGTAGTAGCTCTTCACTGTCTGGAGAAAAGAAAAGTTCTTCTGTGCCGGTGAAAAATACTGTCAAGATCTTGACCTTGTCTGTTCTTCAGGTTGTGATTTTACCAGCATTCTTTAATCAATGCCTCTGAAAAGAAAAATGTTTTCTTCACTTTCATGGGCCTATAGGAAATCCAGACAAGCCATCTAGGTAAAAGCTTTTCTATCTATGGATAAAAAGGATGCTGAACAAAGAATGGTTAATTGTAAAATTGCAAAATCACTTAATTTACCTTTATCTGTAATAAAAGGTGTTCTATGGCCCAGTGTTTATATATTTGAGGCTCTAAACTCCAATTAAGAAGAACTGCTATTCAGTTGGATCTATAAACTAATATCAACACATATTTATGTTGCTAATGTTTCATTTATAATTATTTTCTGCTAATATTTCATTGCATTTATATAAAGTACCATCATTCCCCTCATCTAGGTCCTATCTGGAACATCTGCAGTTTGCAGCCTCAGCCTCCTTATATAACCATGTGAATTTTAATTAAAACTGACCTTGATCCAGGTAGTCAGATAATTCTGAATCCTTGGAGAAAGAAGATTGTCCTAAGGGAACTTTTGTATGTGCTGGACTTAGTTATCGTTAACCTCTATCTCCATAAGGACACTATCTGCTCACAGGCAAATCTATGGTCATGCCAATTTCTGATGTAATAAGATATCTGTTTTTGGGTACCTTTTAAAAGAAAAGATAAACGCTGTCTCTAATTGTCCGAAATAGTCAGTGAAATAAAGTGGTAATAACAGAAATATTTGGGTTGCAGTAAAATTCATGCGGAGATCAGCATCACATTATACATGTAAAAATAGGTGTCTGCATTAATTCAGACTAAAAGCAACAACGAAGCCTTTATGTCTATACCTGTACTGATTATTACTAAATGCTGTAGCATGGTTTTTAGACAAAAAAAGGAATCACCAATGATGCAATTAGCAATAATTAGGGATCGTCCTTCATTAAAATATTTATAGGCCTGCTGTAAAAGTCGCAGAAATGTTAAATTACTGTAGAAAACAGATTTGACCCATTTTGAATGGTTGTGAAAGTGGTTAAAAAAAACTGTGTCAAGATCCAGATGATAGCGAGATAGAAATTCATTCATCAATTTCTTCCGAAATTGTTCACTGGAGGAGTTAAAGTCTGAAGCAGCCAATCAAGTCAGGGAAATTATCCAGACCTGATTGTACTTATCAATTAGCTATTTTAATTGTACAAATTTCAACCTTTGTGGTTGGAAAGCAGTTAGATTACATTTGAATCCCTCCAATATTCAGTGTCAGTCAGTGTTCCTATAAGTCATCCCCTCCCCCACAATTAAAAATCTGAAATTACATGCTTGGGCAACAGGCTGTACACGAGGTTTACTACCCAAGAAAGCAGAACAGTATCATTTTTGGTTTATTTTTCATTCTTTCATTTCACTGAAAAAATAAAGGTTATATTTGTAACTATGCTGCTTGTCTTATGGTATTTATTTGGTTCTGATGTATTTCATTGAATTGGTAAATGTATTATTATATTTATAAACAATGTACTGAAATAATCATTTATACAAAAGTAGTTTTTGACTTTGTGTCACTTCGTTCATTGTATAACAACAAAAGGCAGGTTTATTTAACTTTCCTGAGCCAGTTTAGTCAGAAAGAAAACCAAGATTGTGATAAATAAATCAGCTAAGTTGTCCCATTGTACTGGTAGTAGAAACTTCCAAATACATGCAAAGGCCAGAGCATGGCCTCCAAGCACTATGCTTCTTTGTGATCTGCCTCATAGTAAATTGACTGAAATTGATTTTTAGAGTCTGATCAACAGAGATTTGAGCTTTTTTCGTTTCCCTAGTTTAAACTTTCTGAAGTCAATGTAAAATATATAAAGTACTATGTTAATAAAACAGTGCTGCTTGATGCATAAAACTGTACAACTGAGGTTGGTATGCAGGGAGATAACCGTCCCTCAAATTCACACATGCAACAGTGTTAGCATTTTAATGTCTCAGAATGAAAATAGGAAGTCTCACTTCAGTGTTACAGTATCTGACAGAAAATCCAGTTTAATTGCATGTGATGATCAGTGAAACAGGAAAAGTGTTGCGTGCACTGAGTGAACTGTTTCCTTTATCCAGTGCTCCTTACAGAGTCAGTTAACTGGCTTCTCCTTGAATAATTCATTCTCACAAAATGACAAAGTTGATGTAACTAAATGTGTTTTCATATAGACATCTAAATATATACAGAGCATGAACGACTATTCAGTCCACCTAAACAATGACAGACAGCCTCAGTCAAGTGCATAATTAGCTGAATTAGATTAAATAACCAATTACGAGACTAACAAAGTAAATAAGCCTGCAGGGATTCCTTCAAATGCTTGAGAATAGAATTAGAGTGGAATTAGTTTATTGACAGGCTGAATGACAGTGTGGTCAGACAAACAGTTCTATTCCTGTTGCTAAGACAGAACGCTAGCTGTCATCAAGCAGTGAAATAGATTAAGGGTGAAAATGTGCTGAAAATAAACTAAAGTGCAGGGTTAAACAGTGTAGTACATTTATGAATGTTTCTGGTAGTTGCATTAAAGACTTGAGCCTCCGTCAGACTGTAGATGATAATCACAGTAAATGGCACTATCACATTTTATGTCATGTTAAGACATAACGACATACCTTTGCTGGCACTCTCCACATGCTCCAGCTCATCTAGAAACCTCAGAACATCTGAGTGATTTTCTTCACAACTCTCAGCCAGGAAATGAAGAAGAGTCGAATTGTGATTGACAGATTTGATGTCCCTCAGCTGAAAAGAAAAAAAAAAAAAAAAAGAAAAGGACAAAATAATTAAAATAATTGATTTGCCCAGATTCTTACACACAATTACTTGTCAAATAGGAGGTTAATTACTGATTTAGCTTTTCTTCCTGTCCTTCCTCCGAATGAAAGTCACATCCCAGACAACTCATCCGAAGTAACCAAAACATTTGGCAATGATTCTAAAGTCAGCGAAACCACAAAGAAATAAAGCACCTCGAAAGGCAAATAAATAATAATCACCAACTGTGTGTTTTATTAAATTCCTAATGAGTTAAAAGTAACACCTGCATTTCTGAGTCATGTGAAATGACCAGGACCAGGTTTTGTAGCCTAATAATTAAAGTGCATGCTACCAGCACATGCTACCTTACCAGGGGACCTTTATTGCATATGCTGCCCCTTGGCCAAAAGAGGCAGACGCAGAGAAAGGTGGACGAGCAAAGTGATGCTGAAAAGACAAGGTTTAAAGTAATACAGTTTGAAAATCTAAAGCAAAAGCAATGTTTCAGGGATCGTGTTCGGATTTTTACAATGAAACTTCAATGGATCTCTTTATGATTGTTATATAACAACCTGACTCGTCAAAGAAGTAAATGTCATATTATTAAAATATCTGCAGCCCTATGTTACCTACATACATAAAACGATACAGTACCACACCCATGGGAAAAACCATCAGTGAGGAAGAAAAGTTTGAATCAAAGTACTGTACAGTCTTTGCCAAGTATGTGTGTGTGCGCGCCTGTGTTCATAGACATAAGCTACTCTCTACATCAGTGCATGGGAAACTTGTTCCATATTCATTCCCCACTGTGATTGCCATGCTGTTTGAATGGCATGCTGGGAAAGCTAATTAGCACAACCCACCTCTGTGTACTCATACTGATAATATCTGTGCTGTAAACAGCTTGCAGTTGGACATGCCCACACATGTGCACATGTAAACACATGTGTGCACGTGCTGGCTCACATGCACGCACACAATTACAAGCAGTCAGAAGTGTACCGTCACACACCAGCACAAAGATGCACACCCACATACTTCCATTAGGTGAGGATCAATCATTTGCTCACGTTTGGTAATCACTCTTTAATTTCATGGATTTAAAATTTTAATTTGTTTGTAGTTATACCCCAAACTGTCATTGACACACAAAAACGTACACCTCCGGTATCCTCATTTAATCCGCTAACTAATATTAGTATCAGCGATAAAAAAGAAAGGATGAACCAGGACAGATTTAAAAATCACCTGAGGTATGAATATTCATAAAAAGTACATACAATTCAAAATCATGTGGCCCAACGGTACAGTATAGACTGCATCTCTAGATTGTAGTACAGTATACTGTCCACTGCCTGACTGATAAAAATGTGTTAATAATTCAGAGTGGTATCTTTAAAATGAACTAATCTAGTGCCTGCAAGGCAAGGGAATGGGAATACTGTAGGGTTTTATTGAGTGCAGTGGCTCTAAGCGGAGAAACCATGTGGATTCAGGTAATACAGCAGTCATTAAAATTTCTGATGAAACTGGAAGCATATTAGCATTGTGAGGTGAATAACATTGGCTCAATAGGGCTGGACGAAAACTACAGAGCATGCATATTCACCAATTCATGAGCAGCCATACCCAAACCTTTATTTTTTATGTAATATGTACAATGTAATGACATAATTTGTACAGTAAGATCAGCACTTATCCATTTCAATTTGAGTCTGGATCTTAATGTGTTTATTTTGAATAAAAGAAAGTGAAAATTGAGCCTTACAACATGAAGCAATATGTATTAATGCTGTGAATGGAAAGAGTGGGTATAAAGCTACTCCAATAGGCAAATCTGTTGATTTGAAGTAAATGTACAAACAATGCTTTATTACTGTGTTGCTGAATCCTGAACAGCGATATCATTTCATCTTTCATAAGATAAACTGCCTTGAGATGGAATTAGTTTAAATCCCTCACTAGTAAGTACAATACTTTGCAATACACTGAGCATTTAGAGCGGCAAGGTATATTATAAGCCAACAAGCTTCCATTTGAATCTCGATGTCTAAAATAAATAAATAACACAATAATTAACCAATAAAACAAGAAGTGGCGATGGGAATATAGAACTCTCACACTAACAGAAGGATTGTCGGTCCTTGATTGCTCAATTTACCTTCTGCAGATGGAGCTGCAGCACAGGACCAACACATTGTATACATGCATATAAAATTGTACTGTATAAGAAGAAAAGTGGTTGTAGTATACATAAATATATGTGTAGTACACAAAGACACTGCTGAGTGAAAATGAGTTCTGTGAATACACAAAACTTGTGTTGTGTGAATACAATGTGAATTATATAGTTACACAGGTAATTGTAACGCTAATTTCAGCTGCGTAAAATTATAGATTTTAAAAGCAGAGCACAAGGTCACACTGATGACTCCCTGTTGCAAAGTTAAGTGTTTAATAGTGTGTTTTGCACAATTTAAATGAACACAAATCATTGCCATGCGGTCTTTCATTATTAAACACAGGCTGTGAAAGTGTTTTCTTTTATTATGACAGAGATAAGGCCCAAGAGAAACAATATTTATTTGTTTTGAGTCATACAGCAGATGGTTCTATCCATTTACCCAATATATTTCATTACAAAAATAGTCAACAGTGACAAAATTGTAATTTGCTCACATCTTACTCATACTAAACTATGTGGACATTGAATCCACATTCCATTGCTGTCTCTATAAAGTTAAAGTGGATGTTCAGCTTGCTGAATATATCTGACCAGACGCATCCCGGAAGATTTGTGTCCTTGGAAGGACAAGGGGCTTTAGAGCTGAAGGTGGAAGGTGAAGGTGGGTCCGCCTGTGCCTTTTTCCCTTGCTGCTCATTCCCATCATCACCCTCCTCCTCCTGATGAGGCCATTAGGTACCCTAGACCTGCCACCCAGGGGGCCATTTACTTGATTGACTAAAGTGAGAAAGCACACTTTTTTCTTGTCCATCAATAATGGCCCAATCAGCCCCCTGAGGCGTTGCCAGGCTCTGACACTCAACACTGATTCAGTCTGCTAGCAGGAATACCAAAGGTGCACTGGATTCACCACACTAAAGCTTATTTCACACATAGAACCTGGACTGTTGTCTTTAAATATGCAAAAACAGATTAACCCTTAGATTTCCCAAATAGAAAAATCGTAATTTCATGACTGTGATTATTTCACATTATGTTTTTTTGTTGTTGTTGTTTTTAGTATGGTTCTCAAGACCACAGGCTTGGTCAGGATTTGTTACTACTTCTGAACCCATAGAGCTTTTTAAACACTGTGTAAACTGCCTAGTGAGTATTATCATTAGTTATATCATGTATCGCTGTTGATTTAGTTGATGTTCTTCATTCTGTAAGAATTTGGAGTGAAAGTAAGTTGAAGAACTTGGCTGGTGGCCTGACTTTTAGATTTTCAAAATATATATTTGTACAATTTATACAACTTGAACTCATCCAGTAGATTAACTGTAGTTTTAAAATGTGGTTGCATTCAACTTTAATGATGCAGAAAATTAACATGCTATATCACATTTAGTATAACTACACACTATTGAGTTCAGTGTCTGTCTTGAATCAGAGAAACGCATCTATGTCATTTCACTAATTATTAATAATCAGAAAATTATTATTACCAGCTCCCTACTTGTTGAGTCATTTTGCATGTGTGGCTGTGCTTCTGTACCATTTTATAAAGTGTGGCAGCATTTGCTTTGCCTACACTGGGGCTGACAGTCTCTTCTCTTACCTCAGCTTCAGGAATTTTCCTCTCAGAACACAGAGCAGAAAAACCTCTTGTCTCACGGCATGCATGTATCTGAACAGGTCTACTTCAGAGCTTTGTTGTGCTTAGTATAGCTGTGTTTGCATCGCTGCCAGTTCTCTCTTTCACACCTCTGCATGCTGTGATATTACCTGGCAGTGGACGTGGATGCTGCCTTTGCTGGCTCAAGATCCATGCCTCATAATGTTTATTTGTTTTATTGAAACTGTCTCTTTTTTGATTGCTGCTTAATTAGAAATTAGATTGAATACATTTGGTACCTTCTGTTAGAAAAATATTTTAGATTTTTTTTGTACCAGTATTTGCACTGCAGTCACATCAACTTATAGGACGAATCAGATGTGGATTTGATATTATTGTGAGTGCATCTTTAAGATGCTCTCACAACATGAATTTCAACAGTGCTGTGTGGAGCTGTGGTGTGTTACCTTGCACAGGAAGCTGATGTTGAAACCAAATGTCTGGGCATTCCTTGATCCAGCATTCATGTAATTGCCAACCAGCAACACCAACTCCAAGAGTTTGCTGAAGGCTTCACTCTTTTTCACCTCCTCACAGGCGAATGTGACATTCATGATGTGCGGCCGGATGTTGTTCACCTGCTCCTCAAAGGTCAGCTTGAACAGAATACCGTTGAGACGGGGTCGTAGGAGCTTGACTGAACTCATCTGAGAATAAAAATTGATACACAAGTTAACAAACGACGTATGTAGTATAGGTGCAACATTTTCAGAGTGCAGCTCTCCTGCACTCTAGGGATGGCAAGTAAATAGTGAATTTGTTAAATATAAAATCCAGCATATCTACTAACAGAGTTCAGCTGTATAAAGGCAAAAAAGATTTGCAAATGTGACAATTAAGAGATTTTATTCCTAATAATCTCAGTAAGATCAGGATGTAGTCGACTACCAATCATGGGGTCGGTGGTTCGATTCCTGGCTCCTCCTGTCACATGTCGATGTGTTCTTGGACAAGATACCAGTCAGCCATCTGTGTGTGAGTGTGTGTGCCTTTTTGTGCGAATGGGTGAACGAGACGCAGCGTAAAAGCGCTTAGAGTACGAGCTGGGTAGAAGAGCGCTATATAAGTGTAGTCCATTTACCATTTAATGAACTGAAATCAACTACCCTCGTTAGCTAATTAAAGGATTAACCTGTTTCGTGCCTCCTTCCTCCTGCACATGGATAAAGAATTTTTCCATTAAACCAGTATGTAATAAAGAATGTATTAACAGTCCCAATCAATACGTATGGGCTTGAAGTGAAATCACTGATGCCAGAAACAAACATGAAGAAAAAAAAACTGCTATGGAAATAGAAGGGAAATAGAACAAATAGGGTTTTGGCTGTAAGATATGTGGCAAAGCAACAACCAGAAAAATTCTACAGATTGTCGCATAATCTGGAGCTTGAAGGCAAACTTCACATCCAGCCAATAATGTTTCATTACTGCTTAAATTTATTCATGCATATGGGCAAGTTGTCTGTCAAACATCCCCCACTTCCCACCCACCTTACTTCCTTGCCCAAACACGTGCATAAACACTCATATAGATAGATACACACTCGCTTGAAGTGACTTGTATACAATAAGTAGAAAACACAATGACACTGAGGCAAAGTGAACGCAGGTGACAGCTCTGGCAAAGAAACGCTTGAACATGACTTATTTCCCAGGGGAACGACATAGCTCTGCATTGAAAAGCTACTTCATCACGGGGAGATATATGATGGCAACATTGGTGAGATCATGACGAACACTGCCACCACCCAATGCTTCATTAGATCCTCTAAAAGACACAGGGCAAAAAATAAATAAATGTCTGGAGAGACCTGCCGTACAGTAGAGTTTAAAGATAACACTTCCTATCACAGTTGCCTTAGGTGCTAGATATGGATGACAAGAGCAGTTAATTAAAAAGTAATTACAACTGTAACTAAGTGGAAAGGTCAGAACAGCTTGATGGTATACTTCCCTTCCTCTACAACAGATTTACTGTACAGCAGTTCAACCCTGCTCTTTATCATCTTTAATGATAACTGCATTCCCAGTAAAAACACAGTCCACTGGAAGAGGTAGTAGGTAAACTCAGAGCACAGACACCTCTAAATGTGACTGCATGAATTGTTTATGAATTGTATTTTATTCTGAATTATGCATTAACATGAGCAGAACAAACAAATAAGAGTAAAAGAAAAAGAAACCTGAGTCTGACCTAGTTCAAACCTAGTTCACACTGAAAACCCAGATATAGTTTCTAAAGGTTATACTCCAAGTTTACATGGTATTACCCACATCCAACAACTGCAAGAGCTCCATTAATAGGTATATGGAGGTTAGATAGATACATAGAGGATATGGATACATCACCAAACTGGTTGAGTATAGCAGCGTGCTTTTCGAAGAACTTTATTACAGACAGGATTCATAGCCTTAGGGCATGATTTTGTCATGAGACAGCATTGACAGATGATGTCAAAATATGGCATTCACAGAGTTCTTGATGCTGAATCCTAATCAAAAATGCCTGAACTGTTCTTCATGGGAGTCAAAAATACTTTTTTTCCATTTTATTTCTAACTCATAGCCTCTGTGATTTTAAAGCTCGGCTAAAGATTCTGATTTTTTATTTTTATTTTTTTACATTTAATATGCCTTTTATGTAGTTAGATGCTTTAATTGAACATTTCTGCAACTCTTGGGGATCCCTATAAATTATACATTTGTTAATTTTATGATCCTAGCTAAAGCGCTGTTCAAATCTTGGCAGGTATCTCCACCCACTCATCTTAAAATGAATAAGTTTATCTCACAGTGGTTTAGAAAGACTGAGCAAAGTGCAAACAGGATGGCTCCAAGTCTGTGTCAGGTCTACAGAGCCTGAAGAGTAAGTAATAAAGAAAAATCTTATCAACTGTGCATGCTTGCAAGTTTTTAACTATAGAGGACTGGAGGTATGATTATGCATACTGTGTGTTTTCTTATGGCAATCCAGTAGGTACCAGGAAATTATACTCACCACAATACCAAACTGCTCCGACTCCACCAGCTCTTCATATTCACCCTTTAGTTCTGCTAGCGCATTCAGCTCTTTCTGCTCTGGCAGATTCTTTATCAGGTTCTACAAATGGGAGAGCACACACAAACACACACACACACACACACACACACACACACACACACACACACACACACACACACACACACACACACACACACACACACACAGCGACAGTTAATGCAAATCTCATTTTCTGTCTACGTCAGGATAAAAATCAACTCAGAGAGCTCGAAGGGTATATTACACAGTAGGAGTCCATATAAGCAAAGAGTGGAGGCACTGAGTAAGTTCGCATTCTACTTACCTGGCTACCAGTCTGAAATAGACACTTTTTCTTATTCATATCAGCCTGTACAAGTTTTAAAGTAGCACTTGAACCGATGCCCTTGGACACGTATTTGTAAAGCTAAAAAGAATAAGTACTCACATGAAAGGCTTCTCATAAATTTATAAGTTTATACCTGAGTTTATACCAGAGAAGGAAGTAAAGAATTACACTGATATTTTACTTTTAATAAACCACGGTTGTTGTCAAATGTGTTACTTTTGTACAATTAAATGTCTAATTTAATTTAATCATCCCTGTTACAGTAAAAACAAAAAAGGCGTCCATGAACATGCTGGAAAATGACATCAACGAATTCATTATATGCAGTAAATATGAGTAAAGATCACTTGGCCACGTCTGGGCTAAGGGAACTAGAGTGAAGAAATGGGCACAGAATTTAACTTTAGGCACTAAATCTCCCATTTATCGCCGATACTAATCTGTAGGTTAGATCCGATTGGTTCACAGGGTATTGGTGTAAACCTGGTGGTTTATAGCAAATTATTGCTCCATAGTTTTGTTTTTGTTCGTCACAGTCCACACAAAAAGTAAATTAACATTGGTTCATTAAACTGGTTCTACAGCTTCTGTGCATGACATTATTTATCCCCAATTTAACAGGTTTGCTCTTATTCTTTAGGCTACTTGAGTTTGTTACTAACCTGACTTGTGTTCTTTTTCCAGTAGTTGATCATAAATCATTCTACAAGTAACCTCACTTTTACGTGAGTACAATTTCATAATAGTATGTTTACTTGAGAAATGTATTTATTACTGTTTAGACTTTTTATACCTCTGGTTGATACACCCTGGACTAACAAAAAGAAATGTTTTTCACCCCAGATATTTCTCTTTATTAGACCAGATTTCAGTAAAACTGCACAGACGGTCAGGTGAGAGAGTGAGTAGATATGGTCACAAAATCACTGCCGCTGCTGGCTCTTTATTGGCAATTACCAAACATGTCAGGGACCTTCAGATAACCAATCTTACACTGTATAATCGACATCGCCTTGCAATTGTCTTGGTAAATACATGCAGTGGGTCAGTCATTAATTTGCTGCTTTCCTGTTAAAGTTGTAGAAGCAGACAGAAAAGAGGACGCTGCTAGTGGTGAGGTTGAAGATTAAGGATGAGATGAAGACGATAATGGGAGTGGCTGTGTTTTCTGTAAATGTTAATTGTTTGTGTGAAGGTCATTCGATTTAATAAAACTGACCACAGTAACTTCTCCTCACTTTTGCTCAGAGGAGGAGAGGAGGAAGAGGTGCCCTTTTCCAGGTCTTCACAAAGCTTCCTTCCTCATTAGCTCCTCAAATTTATTCAGCGGGAGCAGACTGGCACAGGGTCACGTGGCCAGATGGAAACCCAGACAGGGAAAACAGAGAGCAGACACTGCTGCTGGGCCACAGGCCTGGCTGACCACTCTATAGACCTCAGCAGTCATTGCGGCACCATGGCCAGAGTCTGCTGCTCACTAATGATGACATATCTGTCCTTCCCTCAGGGAATTCAGCAATATAAAAAGTAAGCCATAATGCAGTCCTGGCATTCTTGTTCAGGAGGGAGCCATTATATCAAATGTTGCTTGCTTTTGCTGAAGCCCCAATTAGGGTCCGTGGCAAGCAATGGTGCCTTGATAATGAAGGATTTTGATCACATCAGCAGAAACAAAGGGTTGTTGATGATATAAAAAAAACAAACATTAGTGTAATTGGAATTGTAAGAACTGTACTGGAGGTAAATGATGGGAACAGGTTGGACTGTATATAGCATATAGCTCTTAAGTTGCTAATTATCCACTCATGACTGACAGGTTTTACAGCATTTGCAGAGGTTCCTGATAACCTTAACATATGCTGTAACATAAGAGATAAACGTTCACATAATTTAATTAAAATTCTACATTTAAATATAAAGATTTAATCTATTCAGTGTGAGAGTGCAATGCAGTGTATACAGTCATTCTCTTGAACTGAGACCCATTAGCAGTTGGATTAGTTGAATGTCGTTTGAAAATATATCACCGGTTCAAAAAAAAAATGTAAACCATTCATCTGTTACTCAACAGTTATTACTAATACTGCATCAAAATACAGGCTGCTCCTCTCTGTCATTGTTTTCTGACCACTTAGAAACAATTAGCAGTATGTTTTCCCTCTTATATGTATGTTTTTACAGTGTCTTTCAATTTGAATACAGTTTGTTTGGCATGGTAAAAGGGGTCCTAGACAGAGTCTTTATTGGTGGCTATATTCAAGGAGATTTCTAATACCGAATGTTCTCTTCTTCAGTGAAGCTCTGCATTTAATAGGTGGCCAGTAACTTGGGTATGCAGTGGTCCACACAGTAAACAAACACACAGTATAAACCATCTACTCAATTTGCTTTTTCAGAAGTTCTTTGTAAGTACTGTACATTAAAATTGGATACAGCATAAGACATGGAACAATTCTAAATGATTCAAAATGCCATCGTTAAAAGCTACAGAAAAACACGAGGTAATGCAAAACAGAATCCACCTTGTGCTTGTCATTTCATTTGTCTGTCATCTTGTTAATTATCAGAAACCCCATAGAGCACAATTGACACAAAGGCAGCACCATATGTGTGGCAATGTGGGAGACTCGGTGATGATGCTGGGCCAGACTCTGCACCACAGGCCACCAGACACACACAGCAGTCTAGGAGAGATTACTGGAAGTATGCTAGCAACAATACACATTCATTTACCGCCATGGGCATAGATGAAGGAGCTACATATCAGTATATGTGCCAAGTTACAGCAATCCACTAACAAAACCGCAAACACCGACAGCACAATTTGGTTGTTGGGTTAAACCCTTGCAAATCCTGCTTAGTATCTCCTAGTGGGAAATTAATGCAAATTGCAGATTGAATGTGTAAAAACAGTGAATATGTTCCATATGTGATTAAAATAAAAGGTAAATGCACAAATACTGTACAAATACTGTATACTGCACATGGAAACCTTTTCAGCATTGTGATCCTTTCAGTTTCTTTCCACAGCAAACCGATTCAGTGTTGTAATATTACAGTTGCCTGAACACTGAGACAACCTTAATTTTTTTGATTTATTATTTCCGAGCAGTCTTGACAGCTTTTGACAGTCCAAGCAGTGTATATATTCTAATCTGTATGTATTGTATTTCTTTTTTCAAACTACATTTTGCAGTTCCTGGGAGTGATCTATGTGGTTTCAACAATGAGTCAATCGAATGCTCAGTTTGACGAATCAGAATTAATTAATATTTTTCAAGGACAATGGTAATCCCCCAGCAGAATTGATTTCCATCATTCTGAAAGCATGTCAATATAGAACGCAAAGAACAACCATAGCATAGAGAAATGTTTTTGGTTGTTATCCTAGTCTGAATCAGATTAGGATATCATTGCATACAGTATTCAATCAATTTATCATAGATTTACTGTCTGTAGGCTAACTCAGACTCACAGAGCCTCAGTGCACAGTTACTTGTGTTTTCCCCTCACAATTACTTAGAATTGTATATTTCAGTGCAGCAAGAGAACGCAATAAATATTTCGTTTTTCATTTCGCCTTATCCTAGAGTCAGGGTCCCCACAGCAGATCATGGTCCGCCCATAGAGGGGTTCAGTATTATGTTAGGGCAGGAAGAGTAAGGCCTAAATCTGCTGAACCTAGAGTCGAAGGGCGACGACTCTACCAACTGAACCATTGCTTTTTAACTGTGGTTAAAATTGAATCAAATTCAACTACTGCTACCCAGAATCTGACAGGACTGTATTTGAGGAATGGAGGTGGTTGCAAGGGTAAAGGCGGGTGTAAAAGTAATGAGATACAGGTTACGGTTCACTAAACATTTGTAGAGGATGACAGTATCTGTAGGGCTTTCACTGCCATGCTTTGATCTCTGCTGCTGTCAACCAGCTTCCAGTGAAACAAGTTCACGGGTTTCACAGCAGCTGCAAACCCCTGTTAAGTTAATACAGTTTAGAAACCATCCAGTTTATAGCACTGCATACTGCGCCAAACACCAGTAAACAATTTTCTGATTAAAACCTCCATTTTAAATTATAACATATAAAAACATAAACATTTTTCAGCTATTTGTTTCCTTTTCTTCTTGTTCTCGATCATGTTTTTGAATTACCATTGATTATTTTATTCATATGTATTTTAATTTATTAGTCTTATTCTTACTAGCATTTCATGTGCACATTTATTTTTTGTATTTTTATACATGTTATGACCCTTATTTGGTTAGTGGGTTGTTCTTAACTTCTCACTCAGCTGTAAGACTCTTTGAACTGCATTTACCTATTGATGAATATCAATATGGACTCACCCTTTTAATTGACAGTCTGTACATATGTATTTTGTACCTTGTGAACCATACTGTAATCTAAAAATGATAAAGAAGACTAAGAGACCTTAAGATATAGCCAGAGATGGGTCAATCAATAAAACCTTCATTCAACAATAGTCTTCATTAAGCTGTGTTGAAAAACATGCTGCATGAGCCGATGCTTTAAAGATGATCTCAGTAAACTGTGTTTCTCTGCGAGAGGCCTATCAGACAGTAGAGGAGCCATGTTTGCCATGTGCTTGACAGATTTTAATTGATATTGCTCATCAGTTTTGGGACACAGAGAGAAACATGTGGTATTCTTCCCGTGCTTTGTGATGAAGAGCAACGTGGAGTTGCCATCTCCCTGCCGTGACACCTCAGCAGGCTCCCCACCTGGCTCATGGCAAAGCAGTGAGGACTTCAGTTTGAATCAATAACAAAATAACAGACAGACAAGAAGAGTTCTCAGCATCCTACAAGGCTTATTTCCCAAAACCAACACTTGACAGTTCCAAAAAAGACATTATGTGCAATTTCAAAAGGTTCTTGTTTTTTTTGTTTTTTTTCTTCAAACTAATCTTACGAGTCAAAAGAGAAAAAAGTAAATTTGCACAATACCCTGTGGGTGTAGACAGCATCTATCTCAAACAAAAGGTTACTACCAAAGAACTGGAAACTGAATATGTGAAACAAAGGCTATCAAGTTGTGTTCTTGTATAAGAATGGGCTGAGTTTGGACAGATAGCACTCTGTTAAATGGAGTGCAGTGCCTTTCAACTGTATTATTTTGAGTTTGAATATTTTTAATTTAACATTTTTTAAATCATGTGTAACACATTTTCAGTGACTCATTTGATCTGGTTAAGCATCCATTAATATAAGCTGACATTTTAAAGAATTAAGCCAAACATTAAGAGAGTAACTTAAGAAGTACGGGGGAGAAAACAACAAATCTTGTCTCAAAGGTAAACATGTGGAACAATGAGCATCAGTCATACAAGCTGTTGTAGTCTTACAGAATCTACACCCTGCCAAAGTGCACAAACACCTCAAATCTCACTATGAGCAAACCTACGGTGACAGACTGACAGGCAACAAACTGAGTGTGACAGATTCTAAAATCGCATTAAACTAAATGAGAAATGCAGTCTGAGAGAAAGACACAAACACAGCGAGGGAGGGAAAAAACGGCTGAGAGAGACGGAGAGAGAGGGAGGAGGGATTAATGTGAGGGCTGGGGCTAGAAAACCTGACAGACTTAGTGTGACATTAAATTTGTCTTTTTGGAAAAAAAATATGGAGGATTTTTTTTTTTTGTTAAATGTACACCTGAGCACTTGTATTTACAATGATATGTGAAGCAGGATTAAGAGGGAAATTAGAAGAGGTTCATATACAGGAAGCAGCTAATGTAATCAGAAATACATGGCTAGCATTTGGCTAAAAGAGACACAGGAACAGAGACAAGTAAAAACAAAAACTACATTATGTGCATACATATCATGTGCTGCTACCACTATGTGCAGTGCATTTCTTAAAAAATACTGTATACTTGAGGGTGCAAAAGAAGGCTATGAACTTCACAACACTGCATTACAATACTCTCTCGTTTGTGATTGTTATTATTTCTTTTTTTATAAAGTCACAGTCATTCTAATACAGTGCCGGTATATGACGAGGCTGTCAGTCAAAAAAAAAAAAAGAAGAAGAGAGCTAGCATGCAAAACAATAATACAAATTAATTTGTTTGTGGAGTCTGCTGTCTGTGAGTGTCTCCGTGAGTGATGTGCCATCTGTCATAGAAACAAAGACATTGAATTGGAGAACGAAAACAGAAAACTAATTTTTAGTTGGTTAAGAAAATACAGCACCCAGTGTGCCTGAGGAGAAGCTGCATGGGCTCCACCTAATCAAAATTTAACTGTTGTTCTGTGTTGTGTGCGAACTCGCCTGTGTGTATGCATTCCTGTGTGTGTGTGTGTGTATATGAGAGAGAGAATGTGTGTGCTTTTAATCAATATTCAACCTGAGGACAGAGTACCTCGCTCGGACCCTGTGGCTAGAGATCAGCAGTGTGGTGATGATCAGTGAAAAGTACATGTAGTATCTTGGGTCCTGGCCATCAATTTCTGAAGCACATTTGATATTGCACCAAGCCAAGCCTCCCTTCTCTTTCCCCTGCCTTCGCGTTGTTTATTCAATACTTCTCCTTTTCTGTCTTATTTTTCCAACCCCACAAATCAGCATAATGTATTTCACATTTCATTGTTAAATTAGCATTTGATGCAGAAAAGAGTTATGTGCTGGGTGCCAAAATAAACCACAATTAAGCCCAAGGGGGACCCTGTTTCTCCTGCTTAAGCTCTAATCCAACAGGCCCAATGCACAGCCATACTTATCGCTTTGCCCCACATGTGCACTTTTAAACCATGCAAATGATGCCCAACAATGTGCCAGGCTGCTGCAATCACCTGTTGTTACAGCGGAGAACAAAGGCTGGCACGAGCACTGCCAGACCCTGCAGCCAATGGGCTACAACATGTAATGATGGGTCCATGCATATGGATGAGCATCGTGGTGATGTTGGTGATTGACAAGAAAGATAAACAATAATAACAAGCAAGGCTAGTACGAAAGACTCCTGTGAAACCTGGTGGAAAGGTTGTTGCCATGGCGAGGTGAGGCGCTGCAAGGCCAAATGCTGATGTTGAACATTGTGAGACAACCGAGTAAAGTGAGTATTAAGATTCTCTCTTACACAGTATTTCAAAAGTTAGGCAACAATATTATCTTTAAATATTATTATTTTTAAATGTATAGCCTACAACAAAACAGAGTACATCACTGAGCAATGTTTGCAAGTTACAAAACATATTTTTAATTGAAGTGAAAAACATTTAATCAGATGTATAATTAAAAAACAAACAGGTTTAATAAGCAGCATTGAGAATTTGAGTCTCAGTGCAAAAAAAAAAAAAGTCAGTTTTCCTGTGATCACTGCAACAAAATTGATTCCACCTGTGATTTCTAATAAGGCTAATTGCATGAACAAGGTTATCAAATAAACTGTGAACACCCATGTTTCTCAGTTGTGGCCTGGGTTGTGCAAGCAGCGTGGCTCCAGACAGCAAGTATTTACCTGAACAAGTGAGAACTGTAATTGTGACACGATACAAGAGCATCACAAGATTCCTGAACAAATGGTCAGCTGGTATAGAAAGAGCCAAATGATGCCATGCACAGTTTGCTATTTATGCAACCTTGCACTGAAAAACAGATGGGTAAGTGCTTCTAATCTGGCACAAGGTTTAACTGTGGAAATTAGTGTTTCAGTGACTAATCAGACTGTGTGAAGGACATTGTATGATAACGTCCAAGAAGAAAACCATTAACTCACAAAACAACACATAATGACGAGATTACATTTTGCCAAAGAACATGAAAACAAGGCATATAAATATTGGCAGCATATCCTTTAGCCCAATGAAACCAAAATCAATGAGTCTGGATCAGATGAGGTACAGTAACTTCAGTGTAGCCCTATCCAGGACCACCACAGTGACTGCATAGTGTGACAGTATTGACAGTAAGACACGCAGGTGGCAGTGTTCTGATATTGCGCTGCTTGAGTGCCAAAGGTGTAAAGGAGATGACATTTCTAAATGGTGCTATGAATGCATATTGTGAACCCAGATGTTAAATCTCCATTACCAGTCTCTGGAATGACAAAAGAAAGTCACACAACAATCAGACCTGTCCCCTGATCTGAATCCAATACAACTACTTTGGAATATTTTAAAGAGGTAGGTAGAGAAACAAAACCTCCTAATGTTCAGCTGCTTATTACCTATGAATGGCAGAACATGTCTCCATGTGATTGGACTGGTGACATCCATGGAGGATCCATTAGAAGGATCTAACGTGCCATCAAAAATGAAGGCAGGCTTACAAAATATTTTATTCTCACTAATTAAGGCTGTTGTTGCTGTTGGTTCCTAAAAATAGTCTTATTACAGTTAATTAGGGTGGTTTCATTGTTCTTGGGCAGTAAGCTGTGATGCACCTTGTGTTCTGGCACTTGTCAATCACAGGCAGCATTACATTTTTCCTGCTCGCCCCATCCACCACATTAAGACCACCAGGTGGGATTTAATGTTGTGGCATATTACTTTTAAATGGGTTTTATCATACTGACTTTGACATACTTTCATACTCAATCAGGCTGATTCAACACCTGCTGCAACATTCTGCTGCTAAACTTAAATCATAATGATCTGGTATGTCAGTCAATGAGAGCTAGAAATTATGTGGACACATTTATTTACTATCTATTAATAAACACGCTGAATTACAACATACAAATAAAAAAGATGCTGGACACTTTCCTCCACTTCTTTGAATTTCTTGCTAATAAATCTGCACACAACATAGGACAACACAAATTACAAATGAACAGTGGCGGTGCAGTGTTAGTCATTAGCTTTTCCTTTTGAAAAGGAGATGGGGTAATATAAAATACACTGGCAGACATTAAACATTAAGAAGCCACTCCGATATTCTGCAAAACAAGGCCCCAGGGCCGTATCATCTGCTGACAAGAGTTAGCTTACCACACGCACCAAAAACTGGGCGTGCTTAAACATTTAGTGATGACTCCCTCATTTCGAGCAGCTCGATCACATAGTGTGTTTTGTGTAGCGGTGAGGAAAAAAAAGCTGCTCTGCACCAGTCAACAAAACTACTCCCACAGTTGGTTTGAGTTCTCAGTCTATAAGTATCTGCTGTGTGCCCATTTATGTCAACTATCTCTCACTTTTTAGCTAAAAAAAACCCCCAATAGTTTATGCATGTAATGTAGTAAATGACTATATTTCATTATAACCACTAAGAGAAATTTCACAGGATTATTTAACAAGGGAACACCAGAATGCAGCAGAAATAGTGTACAAGAAAAATAAGACAAAAGTGGCCAGAAACAAGAAGATGCTTGGAGAGCTTGGGGAGTACAGCTGCTAAACATTAATCAAAATACGTGGAAACCAATGCCACTAAATCCCTCTTATTGTAAGTAAGAAATCTTTGTAAGCCCATCTTGGGACACAGTTCCTCTTAGAAAGTGTAAACGTGTGTGTAATGCAACAATAACAACAGTCAGTCACTTAAACTTGTCAATTTTCCCAAGACCATTGTCCCAGCAGAGAAGGGTTTTCTGCAGTGCAGTATTATCAAGACGGGCCATCCTAATACAAGTTTTCAGGCAACTTTTACAAGGCAATCTCAGGAAAATATTGTGTCACTGCACTAATGGAGGTAATTTGGTTTACATCTGCAGAAATTTGCTATGACAAATACACCGCCAAATGGTTAATATCATTCTGTGCATGAATATTTCACCCGGGGTGAACACTACTTGCATATCGCTGGTAAAATTGCTGCTGCAGAAATTATACCCGAATACAAAACACTTTAAAATACAAAATATGAACACTGCTCTATGTTGCAATAACACTAAATTATGTGGGCTGCATGTAAAATGTGAAGAAAGTAATAACACTGTAACAACAAACTAACACAAATAATCTGCTAATAAATACACTATGCAATTATGCTCTCAACCTATTACATCATTGCAACCTTGCCAGTGAACTATTATGAGCAACCCCCTGCATGTGTACCCGTTGATTATACCATAAACTATTCAAGTTTACATGTGCTTATTAATAATCTGGGCATTGTTTGGCCTCCTTGTGGCATTGGCAAGAACCATAGGGGCATGGGACCAAATACCATCATTATGCTAGTTAAGCCCTTTCCCAGGAGGCAAAAAGACTATGAGTGAGTTTTGGCAAAGCTGAAGCACCAAAGGAGAATCAACTAAAATCAATGACAGCAAGGTCACGGGCTTAGCCACGCCATAATTTGAACAATGTGAATGAGGTAGAAAAGAAGTAGGTCAGGTTGGAGGTCCTATAGTGCCAAAGTAAACGCAAACACAATGAAACCAGGGCCCCTAAAGCCCAGAGCCCGTGCCCGACTCGTCTCTTGGCCACACAAACAAGGTATACCCTCTCCTTGCTACTTCTGTTGTCGGCCAACAAAAGCAATGAATGGCTTTGTCGTGCTGTCAGCCCTTTAAAAGAAGACCTTTGCCAAGCTTTCTGGGGCTCAACCTGCTTTCGCTGAGCCAATGTTCATTATTGTCTTTCATTGTCCTCATCATCTCATTGTTATACATGGTATGATAGTGGGGTGGCTCTGATGTCTTTCTGAATTTGATGAAGCTGACCTGATATACTAAAGTGACCTCTGTCCACCAGCACTATGAATATTGTAGGCAAATGAGATGGCGAGAGAAAGACTGGTTGAGGCATAGATTGCATGCAAAGGTGTGTGTTTGCGCATGTACAAGGACCTTACACACATTTACTGGTTGGATGATAAATGACACAATTGTGCAGAGAGCACAAGACAGAGGGGATAACTGACACCGTCTATCTATTTGTACTCGCTGTATGTATGTTTGTATGCCAGGTGCATGGGAGATGAAAATAAGTGTGGAATTGCAAGGATTCATATTGAGAATGGATGAATGGTGTGAGCCAGGACTGTCTGCCAGCATTCAGAGATGTGTACATCATCTCCAAGGAGCTGATGGTCCCTAATACAGAATAAGGAGAGTCAATCAACTCCTATCTATCCACTCTGCCAGGGTGACACATTGTAGGGGTACTTCAAGGCCAGTGCACTGCCACATTCTGCTGACAAATCATTATATTAGACATGTCAATGGAAAAGGAAGATAATAAGATTAAGTTACAGAGTTTTAGATGCATTATGAACACTTTTTGCTTCCTTGATTCCTTTATTTTCACTGTTCCTCCCATTTATCAGTAATTTTATTACTTGTCACTTTTCTCTGCAAAGTATTTAAAAGGAAAAATTTGGAACTGAACTGATTTTCAGTTTTTGTTTTTTCTTTTGTATCAGGTGCAACAAGTTCAGCTGAGACTGAAAGCATTGTTTGTCGATGTTTGTCCATAAATACATGCAAACTTTATTGAACTGTGAAAAACAGGCAATGATCTTACCGTTTTAAATTGAATTGTTATTATTATTGTTATTTTCATGTATTTATCCATGTTCCATTCACATCTTTTAATTGTTAACGGATGACTTCATCACTTTTCAACATGTATTATAAGCAACCAAACTACAGAGGTACTACTGTACAGAGGCTGTTGTCTCCAGAAGTCCTTCAGATGACATCGTCTGAACTGAAAAACCTCTCCAGATGTTGTCATCTGGCAGAGTTTCTATACTTCAAGCAGAAAAATGGTGTGTCACAATATGTGGAAGGCAGTGAGAAATATAAAGCAATTGGACAAGAGTAGAACCACAGGAAAGTTCAAGGGTGAGGTCAATCTTTAAAAAAGCAACAGGTGGTACCAAGCTATCAAAACTGCAAAGGTGACAAACTACTAGTAGAGCATGCTAAAGGTAAAAATGGTTAACCAAAGCAATGGCATACAGTGTAAATAACTGTTATTCATGTAAGGTTATTTGATTCTGATTTTCCTTTCACCATTTCAACTCCATTATTTATTTTATTTTATTATAGGTGCAAATGCTCGCCCACTCCTTCTAACATTAGCAGAATGGTAAATGCATTTGCTTTTGTCATTGCCCGCGCCATGCAGAGACATCTTCCTGCTCTGTTTGTGTGTGCACTTGTCCATGTGGATAAATGATGATTGGCGTGTGGCTGAAAGTGGGTGGGTGTAGAGATGATTAATCAGCATAATGAGTGTAGATGAGTGCTGTGCAGATGGAGCCCACACTCAGGACTGTGTCACCCAGCAGGATGTCGCTTTGCTCCCCTTCAATGCCTCTGTACAGCTCTAACTGTATGTCTTGGGCATGTGTTGCTTTCTTCCTTAATTTGTTTCTGCATGATTCTTTTCTATAATCAACTCTTATTTCAACAGAAGGTTGTGTACAACCAATTAACCTTTTATAAAAATACAATTACTTTCTTTTTTTCAAATGATAATGATAACACTTGGTGTGGTCAGAAAACCTAAATATTGCTGTAAGAATTCAGGACTAAACCGTGCTGTCTGCCAAACTGAGTTTTGCTTCATGAGAACCAAATGCCACCCTAGCAACTGTGTGGCATAAAAAGTCTGAGTATAGGTCAGCTCATTTCAGAGAAGAGACACTAACTTTGACTGATACCGCTGAGAAAGAAATCAAAACTGTATTTCCCAGCGTGCTGTGGTGACATCAATACATTTTAAATCACAATAAAGTATATGACATAACAGTAAAAAAGTGTTTTGTCTATGGGTTCACACAGTGTGAACACGACCAGTATGCCATTAGTCTGCAGTGTGCAATGAAGAAGACACAGCTAAAATATCTGTGTGTTATTCCACTTTGCTAATGTGACTGAACTAAATAGAAGGAAACATCTTTTATTGTGTGAGCGAACCATCTTCTTTGTGCTTGATTTTTTACTTTGGTTATACACACTCCAACTTGCCATGTTTTGTATGATTGAGCACAGCCTTCTTTACCACTGTGAGCTAAAGATATTAAATAGAAGTGTTTAAGCTTGAATTAAACAATTATAAATTTAATTATGTATGCATTACAATGTTAAAAATGTAGTGTATAAGATAGAAATGATGTATGTGTTCCACTGAAATTAACACCCAATATAAATGCTTATATGTGTCTTTACCAATGTTAAAAAGACACTCAATTTACATTGTTAATTTTAGTAAGAGCATCATTGCAGATGTATAATTTAAACTATAAATAATTTAAGATATGTTTGTGACTTCTGGAGTTTCATTAGGCTTTATATGAGAGCTATTATTGTACATTGATTATTGCACATCTAAGTGGACACACACACTGCAAGTTAATGGAGGAAATTATATTTTTTAGCTAATAAATAAAAATAACACACACAAACAAAACAAAAACTAAACAAATAGTACTGTCTTATACAGGATATAGCATTGTTGTTTAAGCAGCTCTGAGACACTTGCCAGATGTGAGCTCCTTCTGCACAGATAAGTTAACTCAGTCGGTCCTTCCACCTCCCACTGGACTTTGTGACATTAGCTTGGTTCCCTGATGCTTATGCTGACTCACACACTTGCTCTCATGAGCCTTGTTGAGACTGCCTCTTTGTTAACTGCCTCACTGCCCTAATTCACATCTTTTAAATGGAAACAGAGGCAAGAGGGGCATCAGAAACAGTCTTAGACTGTTTTCACAGGTATGAACACAGTAATCACAGCAGAATCAAACATACTTTGGTGTGGTCCTCCTGGGGAGAAAGCACCAAACCAAAACAGGACCAGAAGTTAAGAATCACATGATTTGAGGGTTGGGCTATAATTTTATTTTTTTATTATGTTGCGCCCAAAGCATGATACATTTACATTTAGCAGATGCTTTTATCCAAAGCGACTAACAAGATACAAGGCAAAGGCAGGGTAGGTGTAAGACAGCGAGAAAGGACAGCGCCTCACAGACATCTGGTTGGATGACTGTAATAAACAATCACCTTTGTTACCCTTTGAAACTAAACCTACTCAAACCATCTGTCTCGAGCTGTGTGCAAGATCATGTTGGGGATAGGTTGGGGACACAGGCCCTTGCTAGAAGATCAAGACAGCACTAAGCATACCGTATTTTAACTTTGCTACGAAAAGGCTGCAAGTGTAGAAAGGTCAACACCTTAACACCTTCACGAAGCAGAGGGGCTCCGCCATCTCACACTGTACACTCTGTACTTTGTGCCAGATTGTGCCAATTAAAGGTTATCAGAGCTCAAAATAAATGTTCTGCAGGGCAGCTCTCAAGATAGGGCCAATCTTAACATATATTGCCTCAACGTCTTTTTCCAGTGTCTGTGTTCCAGGAAATGTGAAGGAAAGAGGGCACTGTGCAAGTGTTTGTTAATAACTCACAGGGGAGAGGACATAATATATATATCACTACAAATATTTTATTTGTTTATTTTTCAAGATAGAAAAGACCTCAGGACTTTAGCTTTAAAGTTGCACTCGATGCCCACTGCTGGAAATAGTAGCTTTGCTCATTCATGTGTGCACAACACACAGTCTCACTGCCAAGTTTACTGCATATTGAAATTTTATATTCTATTTGCTGAGAAGAATAACATGTAATGTAAAGCTTGACCTACGCACATTGTGGGAGATACTGGTGCACTGATGCACTTTTACCCCAGATGCACTAATCAGGCTTTTAATTAATGCTTTCTGTGACAAGAAAAACATAAATAAAATGGCAGAAAAAACAAGTAGCCTTTAGGAAGCTCATTAATCATGTTTTAAGACAAGGGCAAGAGGAAATGAGGGTGGAGTTGGGGAGACTTTGCCAAGTGTTGTCCTTCATCACCCATTATAAGAAGATGAATGGGGGGTCTCTATGGTCCACATGAAAATGAGGAGAGTGACTTGTGCCAAAAACAACACCACACATTGAAAACGAGGTCGCCCAACTTTCCAACCACACATTGAATTATTTTTTTTCATTAATATTGAGAAACTCTCACTCGCACACACACACACACACACACATTACAGAGAGTAAAACAAGTGTGTGTGTATGTGTGTGTGTGTGTGTGTGTGTGTGTGTCAGTCTTACCTGGATGAGTGATTCGCTCAGTCTTTCCTCGTCTACCTCCAGCACAATGTCCCGGATCTCTTCATAAGGCAGGCGGAACGAGCCCAAGAAAATTGCTGTTGTGATGGAGAGAGAACAGAGTCATTTCCTCTCCTTTTTTTTATTAGACCGCAGGGTTCAAAGAGACATTTCAGCACTCATCGCTCCTCAGACAAAATGACCACAGACTTAACTTGTCACTTGGAAAAACTAATACACTTTCTGCCCCTCAACAGGATAGTTTGTGTCATCTTGACAAAAACTGGAAATGAAAACAGCAACATTCACTGGTGACATTGAAAGGTTTTGTTATAAACTGAACTACAGCCCCTATAATAATAATAATAGTAACAATAACAATAATAATACTAGCAGTAGCAGAAGTAGTAGTGTAATGGGTTTGTCTGGGAAGGCTGCTTGGTTTTGTTTGGCTCTATACAAAGTAGTTCACTGAATTTGCCTCAGGGGACAGCCTAGTGGGTGTTTCACTCTGCAGGTGGGGTGCCTACAGTAGAAATTGAAGCTGATGGTGTATCCAGGTGGAAGTCACAGGTGGAGGTTTGGTAATGAGTTGGTGGAGAGTCTCACAACAGCTGGTATACTGCTGCAGCAGTGGGACCTGATGTCTGTATTTGACGGGCAACAAACAGAGTAAGGTATTTTTTTATTTATTTTTTTCCCTTTGTGTAATGATACACAGACTCTTTAGTGCACGTATTAGGTAGAAAGTCATGACATAGAACTTTCACCTTTGTGAAGTACACAGATATATAGTTAAATCACTTAACATTAAACTGTGTGGTTTCTTTCTATCATCTATGCTTGTATTATTTATTTATTGGCCTGACATTATGTGCAGTTCAAAAGGGAAATTGTCATCCTTGTTCGTTGTCTAAATGTTATGCATTACACAGTGTCTGTTCAATATGTCCTAAATACCCTCCTCGTATGAAACCAACAGATGGATACAAGGTTCTCTTGGGGGTGGGCTGTCAAAAAGTAATCCAGGGATATACTGTAAATTACAGACTGAAGTGGATATAAATGAGGTAGAAGGTAAGGAGTGACAGGGTGAAAACCCAACTTTCGCTGCCATCTAGCAGTTACATTTTTACCTTGGTGTATGCGTCACTGTTGGTTGTGTCAGCCTGCACCTGTTTGGTTACTGCCTGCATGCATACTAATCTACTGTAACTGTAGAAAATGTGGAAAGTGGTGCAGGTGGACGTGTGTTAATGCAGATTCTGCAGCACAATGCAATTTTGGTGCACACTTCGATAACAACAAAGCTGCACCTGCACATCCACCTGTTCACCTACAAGTGCTACGTCTGTTTTTAAATGTTGCTCAGGTGCACTGTGCTATATTTGAGGTTTTTATTCGCTCGTACACTGAAGGGCAGCGCAGAGAGCAGCTGTCTGACCAAGAGAATTCAACGGTCACTACAGACAAATTGAGAAAGCCTTTAAAGTATCTTATTAGCATGGTTTTCCTCATTTCAAGTTGTCATAGTTAATTTTTAGCTCTCATGTCTGATGGCTTTCATTAGCTGTGGGCTGCTTTGGGAAGTCGCTGTGGTTATAATTAGTTAACAGTGTGAGCTTTTTACAAAGCATGTTACTATCACAGAGGATCAAAATTCTGTAATATGCCAAAACCGTTGTGTACACATACTGTGTGCTGCAGAGAAGTTTGAAGAAACAACAATTGTCATATGTTCTGCAACAGACAGTAAAACCTTTCTGCTTGGTTCTTTCTGCCTCATGCTCTTTCAGTATTAAGTAAACTAGCTTCTTTTTGATTTTGGGATTCAAGTTGGTTTTCACCAGGCACAGTATCACTTTCAGAAACTAGTGAGTTTATCTACAGTGTGTCAAAGTGGCTGTTTTTATTAAAGATTCCAGAAAAACTTAATCCCCGCGTAGCATCTCGAGACTACAGCAGTTTTCCAATTAAATCTAATTTAATTTAATTGTACAATTGAAAATTGTTTGCCGTTAAGTACTGGGCTCTTGTTCCTGTCGGCAGCTGTGCTCTATTGTGGAGATTAAGTAATTTAACCTGAATAATATCCTTGTCTCTCAGCTTTATAGTGGTCAATTTGGAAATTTCACAGACTCTATAGCATCAAAAATTTCCCATTTTACTAAGCCTACTTGATGCTCAGGTGCCTGCAAAAGATAGACTATGCTCACACGACCGACAGGTAGAAACAATTTATCAGACATTGGTATGCATAATCATTATAACAGAATACATGAAGTGGCACGTACATCACAATCATTCATTTTGTCATGCTACCCACCCAAGTGTGAACCTTCAATGCTACCACGCATCAGAATTGAAAAGGGAGCTTAGAGTGTTCCGCGACAGGCAGTGAATATAATCTATGATGCTGTAGTGTGTGTCAAGGCGACCCAGGGGAGCTGTGTAGGACCACATGTCACCCACCCATTGCCACTCTAGAGGTGAGATTTTCTACACTTATTTTTGCTTCCTGCTAAATTCAAAGCCCATCTGCTCAGACTGTAATGAAAGATGGCAGTGACACTTATCAACAAAGTCAAGTCCATGCACAAGTGCAATAATATGTGCACAGTGGCGCATTTGCAAATGTGCAGACACGCTCACATGTGCATACAACACGCACACACACACAAACGCACACACACACGCAGAATGAGTTATCCTTATGTTCATGCCACATGTCCCTTTCTGACATCAGACCACAATATTGTGCCTGATGAACTCATTCATCTGGTCTCTGTTGATGGAAGCTATCACCAGCACACGGGAAGGAAATTGCTTGAGACACAAATAATGATTTGGATGTTTCTGTGATGTACATCCTTCATCTACTTTAGACATTTTAGTTCAATTCCAGTCTTCACCAAGTGCACAGGAATTTATAGAACTATACACACATCTATACTCATCTCAGTCTACAGCATGCTACATCCTTTACAGAAGAAAGGTAAGAAACACCTAGCATTTAATATGTGTATTTCATGAAGTGCTATCATCCACATTTGATTTGGTTAAACTGTACTTTATTTATATCCTGATATCAAGTAAAGAAAAGTTTGGAGGGCGAGGTAAATGCACTCATCGAAACATTTAGTCCACTTAGACTCCTGGGAAACATCTACATATCGCTTTAGTGCTTGGTTCAGATGGAAATTTGCTTTAGTTACACATCACAGATAGCGACATCGGACACTATTTATACCGCTAAACAACTGCTAGGAAAACATTTCCCTAAAGCTCTAAGTAAAACACCATCAATGTAAAGGGCTTCCTGTGTGTTTCTCACAAACATCTTTGCTGCACGGTTCATGCAGATCTGAATATATATAAAAATTAAATATAAAAAATATATACAAAATAAAGGTTGTAATAATTTGATATACTTACACAGATTCTGTGCTGTCTTGGCATCCAAGATGCGGAGTTCTTTTGCCTTTTTCTTGAATTGTGGCACTCTGTCATCAGTCTTGTCTTTCAAATCCTTTTTCACTACAGGAAAAAAAACAAAACACAACGTTTATAATTTGGAAATCATATGCAATGTAACAAGACTGTAAAGCATGTTCTTTAATCAAAACGCCACAGTGACTGCTTCCAGTGCAGGACAAGTGCAAGAATAAAATGATATTTAAAATATTTTTTTCAACAATTGCTACAACAAAGCAAAATAAATAATGTACATTAGAATGCAAATATATTCATTCGTATATAAAAAAGACACTGACAGGCCAAGAAATGTAAGATGGTGACATTTGGTCTCAACCAATTAAAATCCATAGTTTTATTTTTCAGTTTAACTCAATCTTATGATATATCATATATTTAGTACAGTAAATACTACAAATTGCAGTATGCTTGGTTAAAATGTTTACATGTATGAGTTGTGCCCATTCTTGCATTTGTAAGACCACTGTGCATGAGGTGCAACTGATGACAGCCCTTTAGGCCCTATAATAACTACATAATGTGCAATATTATCAACTGTAGCATGAGAGCACAGTCCTGCAGACGACTTTCCCCTCTTCATTTGTTTGTGTGCCAACTTTTCTGTGACAGTGAGTATATGGCTGATAAGCATAGCTCCTTCCCTTAGGCCCAGTATGTCAACTTGCCAGTGCCAGAGAGATAATTGTGTTACCCCCCACAATCCCAGAAAATGGCATTAAGTTTCAGTCATGGCCTGAACACAATAGACACATTGGTTCAACAATGAGGAGATCTTTGTTTTCATAATGGACACATTAATAAATCTGCAGAGTGGGAGAGAGCTGTATGTCAGTACATATTACTCTACATTTACACTTCAATAACATCAACCTAGGGGTTCGTGTACAGAACAAAAGGTCAACATTTTTTAACTGGAGTAACAATATGGTGAAGGGGTGTCTGGAATTCAATAATGTGGGGGAGAGTCTCACAATAAAGAAGCAGCAATATAAAAAAGAAGATTCTTTAGATTGTTCCCTCTCCTCCCGATGGCTTATGGGAGAGGCAGCACACTTTGTTGCTAATCATCACAACTGCTCAGTTTAAGCCCAAGGTGGGAGTCTCCCAGGAAATCTAGAACAAACAATCTGCTCCCAAAGCACTGGCTTGCATATTTGAAGAAACAATCAAAGAGGCAACATCTCCTGGGCAGCTAGAAGAAGCAATGCTTAAGGCGCATGCCTAACTCCAGTGGTTTGTGTCAACTCATGCCATCAGGGATACAGTTGTTTACTGTATTAAATAGTACTAAAAAGGCTGTGAGTATATATCAAAGCTACATATAGTACTAATGTTTGATTTTCTGTCTAAATTTAACAACATTCCCATAGATGCTCTACACTCAAACACAGAGTTTGAAAAACAACACAGAGGTTCACCTCATACTCAGTGAAGCTCGAAGGTGTACAGTGGCCACAGGCCCTGTGAGATGCTAGGCAAATAATATTAGGTTACACTGTTTTATCAGGTACTTAAAAATAGTTACAGTCAAACAGGAAATAATGCAAAGGTATCGATAAAACATAAAACCTTGATCAGTGCTCGGCTGCAATAGTGACAGTCTTCTTTCTCCCAATGATTCCTCTTATAGAATGACCAACAGACAAAGGTCAAATTAAACAAAGAGCCTTAGGTACTAAATCGTTCTCTTAAACTTAGTCTCCATTCTCTACTGCCACTTGAATCTTCCACCTAAGCACCTAGGGTGCTTTAGGCCCATTCGTCAGTACCTCAGCTGTCTTAACTCTTTCTCCTAGAGCCCCATGCTATCTCAAACTAAACAGAAAAGCATTGCCTTTAATAATATGAAACAGGCGCATTCCCCCTTCTGATACCATCTTTTAACAGCTCACAGCTCTCCCACTGGGCACTGAGTAGTGGCATCAGTTGGCTGATTTCTGCTACAGTATTCGCAGGCTGACTCAATTATGCCACATGTCACACGTTTCCTCTGAGCACTGCATGTGGACTGATAGGCCCTGGAGGGCTCGCACACATTTGAGCTGCCACAGTAGTCAAAGTCCCAGGTGTGTGGAGAGGATGACTATGGGTGGCATATTTCAACCAGATGGTTGGCCACAACAATAAAGCAGTAGCTTTACAGCTGTCTCTAAAATACAAGAGTTGTTGGGTACTTAATTAAAATCACTTTCTCCACATCAGACGTAGAGCAACTGAAACACTGATTGAAGATTTTGTTTTGTTTTTCTGTGACAGTGAGAATATATGTCCTATGTTTATGTCTTATTGTTGTTCTGCCATGGAAGCTTAACATGTCCAACAATGTAGGTCCATAACAGCTGATCCAAGTCCCTGCCAATATCTAAACGTGTTTTACTAGTTGCCCAGTGGCTAAAATGTAATGCTCGGACAACAATGCCATCCCTCTTGGATGGGTTTATATTTGTTAATGGAATCATCCAAGTATTGAAAAGCCATTTGTGATGGGAACAAAGTGTGAGACTTTTTTGGCAGCTCACTGGTTTCTTATTCTTATTATGCAATGTGTACATATGGTTATATTAAAGAGAGATACATTATTTTTGTGTAATAAATCAGAACCAATACATAGTGATAGCAACATTTCAATTGCAAGTTAAGAGTTGCACTGCAATCATTTTATCATTGCCCCCTCACCTTGGCTGGAACAAGGTAAAATGTCTCAAGACTAGAAAAATCTGTAGAAATGACTTGTAACTTTGCACAAGCTGTTATATGTGGAAGTTAACTTCTACATGGCTGATTCTTAGGCCAGATGGCCCATTAAGATACTTTAATGATGGGGTCAAGTACTTTTGACTTGATATTGTCCATGACACTTTAGAAAAGAAATGTACCAAAGAATTATATATTTCTTCACACTGATGTTTTGTATCGTGTTAACTTACAAGGGTGAAGAGCTTTGAGAAGGATATCAAGAACGAAGTGTTTCAAAATCATGTTCTATCAAAACACATGGAAGATTCGCTGGAGCCAAAACAACCACATAAAGACATGTCTCTGGTGTGAATAACTGTTACACATTCCATTAACTGAGGGGGAGTTGAATCTTGCTCTACTCCAAAAGGAGTCACCAAATTGATAGAGGTTCCATTGAAAAATACATGAATGTTTGAGCAAAAACAGATTTGGCTGATTAAAGATGACTTGGCATCCGTGTTAAGCCTTCTCTGTGGGCCTTGGACTGAGGTATACCCTTGGGATCCTCTGTGATAACACAAGTTCTCCAACACTTGGACATCCAGTCTGTTTGCTGGCCCAGACTCACTATCCTGGTTGCCTTCCATGAAATATCTCCCTCAAGACATGCATAAAACCCAGGGCATTACAAAGCTAAACACTACCACATGTTCACTTCCGGACACAGACCATCCGACTGAGCTCGCCACCACACCATAAAATGAGTGGGCCTTGAAAAGAAATAAAAGAAACTACAGATGACAGGTCTTCAACAAACATATTTAAAGTCAAAGGAACACAGAGTGGAACAGACAATGTGGAGTCTGCTACTCTAGGAGGCAATTTATTCCCTCAAATGTGCAATCTGGCTGCAAACATGTGCCCCGTCCTCCATCTCAGGGACTCACACTGAGGATTGAGCAGCTGCTGGAGAGCTGCCAGACCATCTAAATGTGATAGATTCTGAGGAAGACTCAGCCATGCCTGATCCACAATATTATCCACCAATCAGCCACAACTTGGTTTGTCAAAGTTTAAACATAAACACAAATTAGTTTTCTCTAATCCTAACTAAAGGGACTTTCTTGCCCAAACACCACATCACACAGGACTCTGGATGCAAACACTCAGGTTTGTCATTTGTTAGTCTTGTGCTTTTCACACCCTGCATCCAACCCAACCACCTTCTTTCATTAATTCATGTAGCACTTCGTTAAAAAATATGCTGCATCACAACATAATCATTACATGATCAGGTTCACTACAAAAATTTAATTACAGTTCACTTTAGTTCCATACAAACGTACTTTCCAGCAGACAGGGTCCATTAAGTCAAAATTATTTCATTTAATTTTATTTTTAAAAAGTGCAAAAAGCAAATTTATGTGACCATGATGACCACTGTGCCTTTTGTCTTTGGTAGTATGGCTGTTCCTACCACATGATTCACAAGTTATTTAGTGTGATTATGTATTTAACTATAAATTGCAGGTGTAATTTCATGTGTTGCAATGATCACAGCCGGAGTGACTGCTCATGTGTATTTAACTGTACGGGGGTAGTTCTACTCAGTTTATTTGCATGTCGTACACTAACGAGGGCACAAAACTCAGCCAACGAATATATTGCTGAATGTCCACAGGCAAGATAAAAGCTTTTGAGAGGTGCCTAGCCCAGCCACAGCTAAAATGGAGAGCACATTCAGGATCTGAACATCCCAGTTGACCAGTAAAATACAGCTGTGACCAATTTCTCCCATTCACTAAGGGTAAAGAGGTCTTTTTCAAACTCAAAGGTAATTTGCTGTGTGGATGAACGTCTCTCCATCCAGCGATCCCGCTATCTTGGATCTCGAAAGCATGATCCCACTCACAAAAAAGCACTCCCACTTTCTTAGACTCAGACACTTGAAATAATTTCTTTCAGCTGAAAAGTCTCAATTTGACTGTAAAACAAAAAACTCAACAAAGTCAGTACTAATGAAGCATAACATAGACTGTGAGCATAAGATAAGTTGCACATTTAAGATGATACACTACGTGATACATTATGTGTTTCTTGTAATAAGTAAATGCCTATTAAATAAATAGTGTCTCATAGCAAAAAGAGAAGTGCAGGAAGTTCTTTCATTTTAGTTTTGTTCTTTATTTTTTTTAATCCTTTGCTAATATGTAAACCTGACACATCAAGAATCTAAAACTTTGGGTGGTGGTGGTGAGGGGATGTTGTCAGTGCCTCATCATTTCTAATCCTCATTAGGCCTAATGATAATCAGGAGTGGATGGAGTGGTTGATAATGACATTAATGATGGAAACTCTGTATTGGACTGAGTGTGACCTAACACAACTTTGTAAGTCTTTTCATTAACAAGTTTTCTGGCATTATCCGCCCTCCCATCTAAAACCATCTGGTTCTGGTTATCCAACATCTCTAAATAAATAGGTGTGTGTATAGGGAGCAGACTGAGTCCTGCAGAGTGACACTCTGACCTGTGGCCAGTAATGTTTTCAGTATGCAGGGAGCGGCTCAGCCCACGGTGGAAGGTACACAGCTGGGCCTGGAACAGGGCCCAGTGAGAAAAAAAAAAACGCCTCCACTTCTAATTGAGACAACACAGATCTCCCTTAGTGACCCCCCTTCCCTGTTTCTTTTCCAAGCCGAGAGGGGAAGGACTGCTGCAAATGATAAAAAATGCCAATGGGAACATTCTATTAAATGCAGAGACATGGATGTCATGATTATTCTATATGACTTCGATTTTCAAGGCTATGATTAGGATTCTCTTTGTGCATCACGTTAAAAATAAAATGCATGTACTGTCTGCCAATAACATAACATAGTCTAATTGTTGAATCCACAGATTTCAACAGAGCCAATAGATAATGCGAATTCCAATAGGAAATGTTTTTATGGGGGGGTGAACAATGATACAGCAGTATCTCTCAGGTCACAAATGTGTCTTTATACCAACATACAGTAGAACAAATGCTGTTCTAAACCTGAAAAGATCAACTTAAAAAAGCAAATATAACAATACTGAAAAAAAAAAAAAAAACCTTAAATCAATAACTCTAAGTATTGTCAATGACCTGGGATTCGGCACAGCCTTTTAACAAGTATATTTAATCTGCCTACATCTACAAGAGTGTTCTTTTTTGCAGAGGCAGGGAGTGTGGGAAGGCACTGACTCTGCCTCTTAAATTGGTCATAGAGACATGCTCCTGGGGGCAGTGAAGGATTGAGTCTGACAGCCAATCAGTTGTATGAAACCAAGGCAGCTTGTTGTGACCCAATGCACTGGTGGGAAGGCAGGAGCTGATGGTCCAAACGGCTGCCTCTGGTGTTCACTAAGACCCCACCATGCTGTCCAACACTAAGCATTCATGAGACAAAGCTGAAGCCAGACTCACACCACTATGAGGGGATGAAGAGCAGAGATTTGAAGCTAAGACTGTTCCTTGGACAGCTGGTAGGATTACTGATGTCCCCATGGTCTCTATTACCTCTCCCAGCACCATGCTATATACGACCAAGCCCAGAGAGGCACTCCAGAGTACAGTGAAAGAGGCATTTAAAGTACTGCTGGTCACCTTTAGAGGCGTTATTGTGGGTTGTCTCCCTGGGAGTTACATGAACATATCAATATAAGTTTCACCCCTGTGCTTTCAGAGAGACATTGGACCAAGACACATTTAGCCTAGTTGTGCAGTGGAAGACTTGTTATACGTATTGAATTTGACATACACCAATAAGCCAGGAGTGGACTGGGGTCGGCATGGGAAAAAATTGGTGCTGGCCCCGATGGACAGACATAAGATCGACGTCTCTGTATGTAAAAACTATACAAAATGAGACATGATTTTTTCCCCTCCTCATTACAGAATATGTGCTCGGCTAAGTTAAAGAATGTCACAAACTCACTTCTGCACTAAAAAAAAGTTTTTAAAAGATTTTCTCTTTTTAAACTTCTGGTTAAAATAAAAAAGTTCAAGTGTAGACACTCATTTTAATTTTATGATTAACTGTGCTTTTTTTTTTTTTTTAAGTGTCAACTGTTCCTTCCTGTAACACATAGTTAAAATAGCACAAAACATGTTGTGGGTGTCATTTATACTGTCTGCTAGAGAAAAACGGCTTCAGTTTTGTCTTTGCGGTTACTGTCCTACTTTGCAGTGCATTCGACAGGGTCGCATTTTGTACATTTGTCAGCTGACAGAACATAATCTGCCCTCTATTCTTCTTTCGTACACCACGGTTATTCTTTACCCTCTCTCTCCATTTTATGAATAACCCAGTTCCTCTCATCTTTTGATTGCTTGTTTATTATTTCAAGAAAACAGTATGCTAAACAAGCAAGGAACATTTGATTTGATTTGTGTTCTGTCACTAGACATTTAGCATCATTGTTTGTTCACCTCCCAAGTTTTATTGTGTTTGCCTTTGATTTTGTTTAGGCGTTTATAACATCAGTATTGTAGTCCAACTAATAATAACTGAGTCTGACTAATTATTTATTTATTTAGACAATGTCACCACCATGGCTTTTTGGAAACAAAATCAAACACACAGGTGTGTCTATGTAAACTACTAAGAAGAGTGATGCGTGAAAGGTTGTCAAATAAAAACAGGATGACCATGCTTATGTTTTATTTTTAAGAAATGTGCTCAAGTATTATCTCTTCTTCTTGTGAAGGTTAACCGATAGGTTGATCCAATTTGTCTACTGAGGCGTGAAAGGACTTAAGAAATACTTCACATTTATGTGCAGGAAAATGTCAAGGTTTGTTGAGAGATGAGGACAAGAGGAGGGGGAAATGACTTTTTCTGGCAGGTTGACTTCATGCTTGTTAGCAGCAATAGGTTTATCCCTGGCAATCAACATGGGGATGGATATATACAGTATAATTGTAAGTCCCCAATCACATAAAAGACAGCTGGAGCTATGTCTGACACTAAAATGCATACATAATTGCATACACAAAATACACACAAACACACACATGACATAAAAATAAATAAATAAATAAATAAATAAATAAAAAAAACTGGGATTAGGGCTGTGATGTGATTGAGCCTGTAACAGCTTCCATCATGTCACCCCCTGATGACTATTCTTCACACAGCTGCAGAAAAGCATGTTCTGGTGACATGAAGGTGTCAAAGCAGACATGCCCTGATTAAAGATGCACCACGCGGCACCTGGGGATGGAGTTAAAAGTGAGGCAAGGAGAATATGAGCGTAAAGAGAGGCACTCAGTCGTGAACTGCATTTAAATCCTAAAACCGAGGTAGTTGTTGAGCTCATCATCTGCCTCAATGTTTACGAGTATTATTTGTCTTTTTCTGATTCTCATTAAGTCTGTGTTCCTTTTTTTTATATGCATACTGTATATCCAAAAAACTATTTTTAACTATTTTAGTGACATCATGTAACCTCTTCATTGCAAAGGTACACTGTGCCTATTACCATGATGCATGTTGCATGTTAAAATACGTATTTTATGTCTGCAAGCATCCTAACTAACAAATGTCCAAAGAATAACCTACCAACTACTACACAAAGGCATGGTGATTTTTCCAAGAGTAACAGCAGCTGTTGAGAAGTGATGTGTCTAGTGACAGTAAGGAAAAGATATTAGGAAAGGAGAGGACAGGCTAAGAGGAATGGGAACAAGTCTGGCTAAACAGAAGTGAATAGTGTTGCCTTCCTGCTGCCTGCATCAGAATCTTCTCACTCATAAAGACAGTGACCTTCCAGTACAGAGAAATCACTTTCTTTGAAATAACTACCTCCAGTGAAATCACTATAGTCAATTGGCCATTAATAACAGTGGGTACGAACACGACACAAATTACACAATGTCTTATGAAACAAGTTGGGAGCTTGATAAGTGAGTGTTTAACAGAAATCCTGAAAATGTACATTTAAAAAAAGGCGAACCCTCAGGTGCTATTGAAATACTCCTCATTAAAAACTTACAACATGAAAAGCAGTTAACCTGTAATTATTTACAACCGGCTTACTAGAGTGCATCTCATGACACTACATGCTGCACAGTACAGAGTCCAAATCTTGATTATAATTATCATTCGTTTAGTCAGCGAGAATAAAAACAGGCTAGTTGGGCTTAATGAGTGATAATGATAGACTTGTTTTTGTGCTGAAGGGGAACATAAAAGGTCAGAGGCCTGTATGTGAAGCAGGTTTTTGTCTCTGACACTACATGCCTGATGACTGCACTAGCAGTACTCCAATTGAATTTTTAACTTGTGCTGCAATAGACTTAGATGTATCTGTGGTGTTTTGGGGGCTACAAACCATTTAAGTGAAACCAACCTGTTAGTGGACTTTATGTTGTGTGTTCAGAAATTCGGTTGCTACTCCATTGTGTGGACAACTTGGATAGGATTCTTAACCTATTTCCCTCTGTGATTATGCTGTATGAAATTGGAGCTAAGATGTTGTTTCAGATTATTTAGGAAATGTTAATTGTTAAATCATACTTTACTCTAGATTTGATGGACATTTTCCTTCACAAGTGATTATAGAAAGGGGAAACAAGACTTACTCTGCAATCCCACTTCCTTCTCATGTTTAATTTTATTGCACCGGTCACATTTTGCGATAAGAGTGTGGGTGTCACTGTGATAACACCTTCTTTTTTGCCACCGCAATAAGATTAAAATAATGGCTGTGTAACATGGGGAGTTAAAAACATAATAATAATGAGTTTTTCACTTAGTTCTTTAGATTAAAAAAATAAGAAAAGAAAAAAAAGTGGCATATCTATTAGCACTCACCCCCTCGCCAGCTGTTACATGGTGATGTAACAGCCATGCTCCTTAGATTTGTTATAGAAAATATACTGTTATGATCGTTCTCTGATAAATAGCTCCACATGCAGTGGCAAGAAAAAGTATGTGAACCTTAAGGTCAGAAAATGTGATCTGATCTTCCTATAAGTCAAGTGTATTAAGAAACTTAATGTGCCTAAAATAATAACATAAAGCATGCCCAAAACATGATGTTTCCTCCACCATACTTTAAGATTGGGATGATGTTCTTGACATTACATGCAGTGCCCTTTCTTATGCCAAATGTAGTCTTGTGTGTTCTTTCCAAATGGTTCAATATAGTTTCATCAGTCCACAAAACATTTTGCCAATACCGCTGTTCAGGGCTCTTTGGCAAACTTCAGGCATGCAACAATGTTGTTTTTAGTAAGCAGCAGCTTCCTTGTGGTGTCCTGCCATAGACCCCCTTCTTGTTCAATGTTTTACGTACTGTAGACTCATGAACACAGATGTTAGCCAGTTCCAATGATGCTCTTAAATATTTAGCTGTCAGGGTTGCTTCTTAAAAGTTTGAGTGTTTTTGGTCAGTCAAAGGAGCTCTAATCCACAGTAACAAACCGATTTTCTTAACAAGATTCTAGGTAAGCTAGAACCTGACTCCAGTTAGCTTTGTTGAGGTCATTATTCCAAGGGTACACATACTTTTCCCACTTGCACTATGAGGTTTTTATGGTTGTTCTCAATAAGAAATGAAAGATCATAATTTTTTATGTGTTATTATTTTAGGCACATTATATTTGTTAATCTTGAGTTCGATAAAGATCAGACAATGTTTTATGACAAATTATTGCAGAAAATTATGAAATTATAAAAGGTTCACATACTTTTTCTTGCAACTGTATCTTCTACTAGAAGCCTTTCCTACTGTAGGTAGTGCGATATTATGAGAAACAGCATAAGGGCAAATACTGTGCATTTGCAATGGCATAAGACAATCTTTGGAATCTTTGGAACACACACACACACAGACAGATCAGAAAACATCCCTCTCTATATCGAAACAACCTCTACTGCAAATAAACAAATAGACAGTATGTGAGCACAGGTCTATATACCATAGACATGTAAACAAATTTTTACATCTCAGATTGTGATTTGGTGCATACTGTAGTATACTGTTATTTTGAATGCTTGTATGTATGTGTTTCGGTTGAACTTTCTCTGTGTGAATGTGTATGACTCTGTGAAATGGGCTACAGGTGACTGGTTTTGATTGGTTAATATTTGTAGTTTTTTCTCCAGGACCTGATTGGTTGCAGCCTTTACCTACCTATGTTTAAAGATCAGCTCCTAACAGTTCCAGGGGGCTGCCTGCCAGCACATTGTGAGTAACTTCTTTGTCCAGCATGTTGCTAAAAAGTACTTTATATTCTAATGTCCCTGAGATCTTGGGATTTTGTTAGGGTGGGGTTAGCCATTTTCTTCCTTTACTTGTGTTTCAAGGTAACAGTTTATGTAAGGTTCTTGTATTTTTGTTGTCTCTGCTTAGGTAAAATTATTATTAATAACCCAGCCTGTAGTTCAATTATCACTTGGAAAGTACTAAAGGATAAATATTAAGAAATCCATTTCCCTGGTGGTTTCTGGGTGTCAGGGTTCCCCCCAGGGTGGGACATTACAAAATAAATAAATATATAAACAGGAGAAAAACACAAGTTCAATGCAAAGTTTTTAGGTTCTCCACTTCAGACATTTCATTCCTAATAGCCGTAAACAACAGAGAAACAGAGAGTGTGCTAGCACCAGATGTTTATCTCAAGCCAAGTGTCAGTTGTCAGGTGGGTTTTATGGATGTTCCCATTCGCCTCTGACATATAAAGCATAAGTGCACACATGTTCAAGAAAAATTGCTGAATCCTGCCAAGACATATCGCAGAAAAGAAAAAAACTATTTATAATGACATTTCTCAAGCTGCAAAGAAGACAGAATCGGGTTGAGTTGCAGGGAAATGTGGAGGAAATACAGCATATAGACGATACACTTCAACACGCCCAATATGTTCATTCCACGGTGCATTTTTAAAAGCTTGACATACTGTACACTGCATAGCAGATGCAACATTTAGTACAGTGCAACAACTCCTAATAGTTTTTGAGAGCACAATATTTAACTTTTCCCTAAAACCTAACAAGAGAAAGGTGCCAGGCCATTCACCATAATGCACTACACAGTTTTCTGCTATAGTCTGCAGTCTGATATGTCTAAATAAATTATATTTCTACATTTTATATGCTTTTAAGATACCACTCTTGTGAAACCACACAAGCTAAAATACAGTTATTACAGCTCTAAAAGGCAGAGTTTGTGGTGCTTTGACATGTAAGTACATCACTTAAGCAATTTGGTGCTCTGAATGGTTATTGCTGCCATTCTCTTAAGCACCAGCCTCTGAACTGATGGGCTCCACCTGAGAAATGTGTCCATGTGAGTCATCGTGAACTGTAGCAAAAATATAGCCAACAAGTACTTCAACATGCCAGGTTGTATGAATGGTTTACATTAGAGTTTGCTCTCTGCCATGATACATTCAGATCCAGCCAATGTGGGAAAAACATCATGGATCTTTGTAGAGACAATTCTGAAGTCAAACAGACAAAAGGATAAATGGTTTCAGCTTGAAAATGCCACAGATCCACTTCTATGTGAGGAGAAAGTGTATATTCTTGATCCTTCCTTTTCTCCTTCAAGCTTTATCTTCACTCGATTCATACTGATCAATGAGGCAGTGCTGGGACTGGTTAGGAGGGGAGGTTCACAGATCCTACAGCATGGGATAAACTTGAAAATGAGAAGGGATAATCTTGAAATATGCAACAAAACTAGGTATGCGTACTGGAAACAGGAGGCATTTTACTGCTGATCAACTGTTTCTTCACAAGCTGTAAAAGTGGGGACCACACCTCAATTGCGATTGTTAATAGGAAAAAGCTGCCAAAACAATTCCTGACATTCAAAATTAAATTAAAAAGGTCATTATTAATAATTTAAGGAGAACGGCCTGAAACAAACAATACAATTTTAACCTCTGACAACTACCTATTAGAGTACATCAAACAGGAAACATAAAAACAAGTTCAGAGTAAAAAAAAGCTGTATTTTCTCAATATCTTCATTGTCACTTACTTCAAAAAAGCTCTGAAAGTGTTCTCTCTGTTTCTTAAAATACTACAGTAAGAATATTTACTGATAAATTAGTAATACAGTTAAATTTTAATGCATAGATCAACTGATGGCAGAATATACAGTCCTATCAAGTACCAAATATAAAATATTACTGCCTGCAGGTTTAAATTGTGGAATGTATTTTTTCCATCTCTTTAATCTGAAATATCCAGAAATGAATGACGCCCAAATTGCAAATATTTCCACTGAGAAAAGTCATCATTCAAACAAGAAACACATAAAAAATATGATTATAAATATGTGAGCTCACATTTTAAGATGAGTCCAGTGAAAAATAGGAATTCTGCTACGTGTTCAAACTCAGAAATGTTTGAGTGCATCGTCTTTCATATCTTCAAACAGTTAGCAAGAAATGTACACACAGAAAATTAATCTGCAATACCTCCAAGCTGCACATGCATTTCTAGACCCAGATAATTGCACGGCAGCCTATTTCAGACAACCAGCTGGCAGCATGTGTTTTTGAGGCTTATGACTTCCCATACCACCCACAATCAGCACCGTCCTCTAGGACTTCAAACACTCCCTCTTTTTCTCCAAACCCTCCGGTCCACACTCTCTTGGGGAACCAAGCACCTGGCCCGGAGTTTCATATTCCTCTCAGGTGTGCCTCCACAGTATTGCACTAGCCTGATATGCACGCATATTAAGTACTGTATTGGCATTCTATTTTTCCAATAGTTTCTATTTTACTTTCAAAGTAGGCCACCACTGAAGGACAGGGCACCTTTTCTGCCTACCAATTTCATCAGATAGATAGAGGATGAGTGGTCTCCCCTCAGGTTTATAGTGTTTGCCCGTGTATGTGTGTGGTGGTGCACACAAACCACCGTCACTGCTTTTAGTGCATGTTTATGCCGTCATAACGTTGATTATTCATTTTAAGACACAACTGGACCACTCACATGTATCAGGTTAACCTTAGCACTAATACTTAGACCCTTTCTTTACTCATATCACCTACTGAATTGTAGTACTTTGCTCTTTCTCCCCTTCACACTGTCTCTCCACCACATCTTCACTGTCCATCTTCTACCTCTGTTGTAGGTAGCAGTCTTCTTATCAGAGCTGGAAGCTCACCAAGTATTCCCAGTGGCCCTTCATGGGCTTCTGCCTTGTGGGACTGCACAGATTTAAAAGCAGCAGCGGAAGCCTACACTGACTTGATTTCCTCAAAGAACAAAGTGCATAGTAGAAGGTAGTGGATATGCTGTACCACAAATCCTGTCATCCAACCTAAAATGATGCCACATCCTACTGCTAGTAGCATGGCCCTGTTGACAATTATTATTACTTTGTTCATGTTTGCTCTTTAATAATGCCAACATTAATTTGGTGTAAGATTAAACACTAATTAATTATAGTGGACAGTTTACATTCATTCATTTATCCAATCACAATATAGTATATTGAAGTGAGTAGATTAATTACCTAAACATTTATTTTACTGAACAGAAAGATAAACATAAACATGGAATTTTTAACTCATGATGATTCTGTTTCTTAAGAGAAATAAATTAGAAATGCTGCTCTGCATATCTTGCTGGCTCTTCACCAAGTCAGCCCAATGGAACTACCGCTGGACTTGCATCGTCATTGCACCAAATATTGTTTAACATCACTTCAAGGGACATTATATTGAGACCGCAACATTGCTAAACCTAACCCTAACGTAACCTTACTCTAACCCTTGAATCACATCAGCATTTTGGAAATCAGCGATTTCCCCATGGAGACTAGCAACTGCTCCCCACCAAAGGCATGTCCCCAAAGGTAAGTGTTTAGTCAGATAAAGGTCCCCACAATGTGAGCAAAATGTGTGTCATATGCGCACACACACACACACACACACACACACACACACACACACACACACACACACACACACACACACACACACACACACACACGCGCGTTGATTAATCTCTCTTGAGCATCTTCATTCAAAACAAATATTTTGATCCCGCTGTGTGCCATCGGTTACTTAAAGGGCGGGACAATCATAACATGACAATCAAAATGCTCTGCACTTAGAAGCCTGGGCAGAAATTCAACACGAATATGTGCTGGCTGTGCTTCGTCAGATGCTAGATGAAATAATTGTCAGCAGTCAGCTCCGTGTTTACCAGCTGTCTGTTGCTGAATGTCAGACAGACAGGAAGGTGTGCTTTTTTGTTGTTGCTGTAAAAGGTAAAGAAAAAAATGATGGAAGTAACCTACTTAATGTATAGGATGAAGATAAAGAACCATGTGAATCAAGCAGTTCATTTAAGAGTCGCTCTTTTAGTGTACTTTATTTTATCAGTGAAGTAAATTGATTACATACTCAGCAGATAATGAAAAAAACAGCTATTTAATGAGAGTTGTAATTCCTCTACAAAGACAAAAGCACAGGCCGTGGAAGAACTTATAACATCCATTAAGAGCAGCTTTGTGCCAGAAAGACTACATGGGAGGGAGAGGTTAAGTGAGCTCATAGGTACAAACAATCACTCGCTTGGTTCCTTGCACTAAGAAAAGCACGTTTAAATGGCTCATACCCTGTGTTGTAGACAATAGGGGGTCCTTACCTGAGACAATGTTCGGAAATTACTTAACATATTCCACCTGGGTGTGAAAAGTACTTTGCTACACTTAAATCTCAACTGGTTTGTATTGTTCCATTGACTGTTTGGCCTCATTGATTAGCAGGGCTATGAACATGAAGATCACTCGTAACGATACTTGTAAAGCCCACCTCACTGAAAGGATGTAGAGGGGCCATGAGCTATTGTTTCTACTCTCTAGCAGTGAAAATCCTACTTTGGGGATGATTGCACTTTTCCATCTAATACAATCCCCCTGTCTCTATCTCAACACAACTGCTCCCTCAGTCTTCACTTCTGTCCATCACTTGGAACATCTGGTTTCGTTTTAGAAGGTCAGGGCTAGTGAAGTAGAAACTGTCAGTAAACTCTTGATGTGTCATAAAACTGAGCAACAAAATGCCACCATCAGATGGACACAGAAATAGCATTTATGTTGATAATATAAAGAGAGATACTTGCTGAGATAGAAGGTGAATGAATACTATATAGACATTGAGGTGCATTAAATAAACAGGAAATGGGAAGAACTTCCATTTGGTCCTTAAAACTTATTATATTTTAGCTAAATAGAACATTTTATCTATTAAAGTTTACAAAAAGGTGACATTATTAACCAAAAAATCCTTGTGACTGAAGAGCTGATTGTTCCAAATCACTGTCAACGTATAATTACTTAATGATATTTAATCTGCATCTACCCACGCAGACAGGTGCAAAAATGTGACACCATTTTTTTTTGTTCCTGTAGGTGAAAGAGAGGGTGTGCTTCCAAAGCTCCGTACAAAAATAACCCCGTTTTTATTATGAGTATCTTTATTAGGTGTGTGCTTTTGGGTCCTCACTCATTTCTTCAGGGGCAAACAAAAGTAAGCGAAGCACTAGTTCCACAGCCTCTCCTACCCACCTCACCATGCCAATACTAAACTCCCTCTCCCCTCGTACTACGCTTCCCTACCATCACTCCTCCTGGATTAAAAGCTCTTAATTTTCACTAATTACACAAACTCATTTCTTTTTCTTCATGTCTCGGCATTTCTCCCTGTTTTTTCTCCATGGGGCTCATAAACACATTTTGAAACTGGGTTTAATAAGCCTGCCTTGTGAGGGTTTAGGGCCTTTAATGGACACAGGGCTTGTTTGATAAGTCTCCACTTCATCACACACTTTATTAATTAAAGTTTATATTACATTAGAAACAAAGTTAAAGCTACTTGCTGCCCATTAATGGATTCATGTAGCTGCATATCTATGGCCAATTAATTGGAGTCTTGCCATCCCATTTGCACTTCTCCCTTGTTTGACAAAGGCATGTTGGGGTTAGCTTTAGGCAATATGTTGCAAGCGGCAGCAATATGCTGCACTTGTAATCCAGAACTACAAGAGGTTTAACTGCACTAATGATTTAAAGGTGTCTGTTTAGGTGCCTAAAAATATGTTAAAATATCCTGAAGTCAAACGTCATCCCACCAGGACCATTAATGTACAAAGGTGAATGTAGTTTATATGTATGCAATCAAACACTAAAGACATAGCTAGAATAAATAAAACAAAATTAAATAAAAGTGAAACAGCTTGGAGAGACCATTACATGGTCCATCGTTCCTCAGTAGAGGTTCTGAAAATATCTATTAACAACCATCATCATTCTGTACACTGCACTTATGGTCCCATAATTCTGTTGGTCGTCAAACTTGAAAAATAAATTCAAAAAACAACTACAACACAAAAAACAAGCAGTTAGATGATCACATGTTGTAAACAAACTCCACTTTTACAGATATCTAAACCTCATTTGTTGGCTTTACAAACATGCTGTAGAATAAGTCTAATGGTCCAATCTTTACTTTTACTTTAAAACAATTGTTCAGATACAAAGATACTCTGAGGAAAACTATGGTAATTGTTTGACCAGTGTATTGTAGATAAAACTACAAATATAAAACTAATGGTGTGGGAAAATACAATGTATAAAGTATCTTTTATATTCCGATTCTATGCAGTTTTTCTTTAACTCATGGAAAAATAAATGCAGCCCACTAAAACCAAAGTTTACTGTGAAGGCCGGCAGAGCTACATTTTAGAGGTAAAAACCAATCTGAGAAAAAGGCTTTAGCATAGTAAGTATTAGGAGCAAAAGGCAAAGTGACACACTGTGAAGGTTTTCTGAAGCCCTGCATCATTGGAAACTGCCCCCCCACCCCCCCCCCCCATACACTTTGTGCGTATGTGTTTGCACTAGGAAAGGGGATGATGTAGGAGGCAGTGCACAGGAACAGCAGGAGAGCAGAAGTAGTGTGGCCTGTCAGACATAATGAGTAAGCAACGATACAGACAGTAATTGTGGCCAACTTCAGGGACCCCCCTCTGCGTCTGGTTGTGAGGATACGGGTGTTTGTGTGTGCAGGTGCGTGCGCACAGACTCACATGCAGAGCTCAGACACACGCAGAAAGTTAAAAAGAAGAGAGGGCACTCTGGGGGCAACCACACAGTGTGAGGCTGAAGGGAACAAAGAGGGCTATAAACACTTTGTGCTGCATGTTGATTGCATAAAATATTTTAAGACACACTTGGCAAAAGTGTGGTAAAACTGTGGAGCAACATTAGCATCTACATTTAAAAATACGGAGACCACATACCTGAGTTTTTGAGTGTGCAACATTACACTGTCAAATAGCATTTAAGAATGTTTTACTTTGCAAATTGCACGACTGATGCTGTGTCTACACAGAAAGACTTAATGTGAGCAGAAGCTATGGCAGCTGTGGTCCTGCAAGTGTGTCTAAAGATGAGCCGTTAGGGCTCAATACAAAGTGTAGGTCACCAACGTTTTAGAAGCTCTCAGAGCCCCATCGAAAATCCATGTGGTTACATGCAAAAAAAGGAAAATAGATTGAAAGCTTAAAATGTGTTTTCGGTTTTATTTGGGTACATGTAGTGCACATTACACATCTATTGAGTGAAGTGTATATCAAAAACTTCTTTGGATGTAGAGATAATGTGAGTATAGCATCAATCGATTGGTTCAAACTGACCAGGGTCCCAATATTGTTCAAAGCAGGAATGTGTTCTTTTAAGTTTGCTTTTAATATAAGTTTTGCTTTTGCTGTTTTTTTTGTATGTGTGACAGTACCACATTAATACAATTTTACTTTATCTCTAAATCCTGACTGTAAACATTTGCAATCATTTAAGACTTAATTACAATCTTAATGTAGTTAAAAACAATTCTGCAATTTGCAATCATTCAAAAAAACAATACATTTCTACAAAAACAACGTGCCCATTCTCCAAGCTGAACCTGTAAAATTAATGACACATCTGTTTAATATGTTACAGGTTATCAACTTAACATTATGCACAAATAAATACAGTGAAGACTAAATTAAAAGAAGAAGAAAAAAAAAAAAAGACTGGACGGCAGATGTGTATCTTAATTTGTGAAGCTGGCTGAAGCGTTTTATACTAAAATAAAATATAGATTTTTATTGTAATCCACTTGCAACAAATTTAGTTTATATCTTAAATTAAATTAGGCTGAAAAAAAGAAACAAGTCGAAGCTCTCCAGGAGTGGAGAACGCAGGACCAGTGTAGTTTGTGTAACAGGGGAAAATAAATATTAATGTGAAAAGGGGAATTAACAGGATTTAAAGTTGACAAAGGGTGAACACTAAACTCTTGAAAACAAAGACAATGAGATTAGTCCTTCCATCGGAATAAATACATACCGCCATCTACTGCCCCCCACACTGGCTTATCTTTCATGAGCTATAAATATATATGTAGATGAGGATGGTGGGTTTGGCCCGCGGTGGCCCGCTCCTTGTGAACATCTTGGCCTGTGAATGACCAATCCGTAAGTATGATGCCCGCTTTCCCAGATTAAAGGAGAGCAGCAGCAGCCCTGGGGGATGGGAGGTTGTATCACTGTTTACCCTGTGTCAAGACACCAATGCAGGGCCAAGGCTAAGCTAAAATGCCTCCCTATTGTGTGTCTGTTTTCCTTTGTGTGTCTGACAAATGAAATATATAACGATGGAGGGTGGGAAACCGGGAGGGAGGGGGAGAATCCCACAATGGCAGCAGGTGCACTGGGACAACTGATATTTGCACAGCAGCTTCTGTAGCAAACAAGCAACTCCCTCTGAAGAAAAGGGGCAACAGTCTCATAAACGGCTCAGTTACAGACACATAAATCCAGGGCTGACTCCACCAACCTATCTGTAGCCCCCATACTCATCCCTCCTCTTCTCCCTGCAAATCCCTTCAGTGCAGGACAATTGGGAAGATGCATCTTGGCAACATGTGACATTGCAGAGGTCAAGCTGAAACCTTTTGTGTGTTTGTGTGTACGCTAGCCCCCACTTGCAGTGTGGCAGGCACACTGCCAGCCACACTTCAGTCTCAGTCACACTTTAACTGTGATATATTTATCAGTAGAAAAGGACTTTCACAGGAGTTTGTGGACCTATCAATAGCCTAAATGCAAGATGGACAACATAATGCATAGGTTATATCTGGGTTGTAAACTTAAAGGAAAACATCAACAAAATAATCCAATCAATCAAAAAAGATAACATTTTAAACACTTGTTTTTCCACAAAGAAGTTCACACCTATAATGCAATTAGTGTACCATATGGGAAACTACAGTCTTAAAAACAATACGAACTATTCCCAGCTGTCTGTGGCTTGTACTAATAATAACATTGAAATATATATATTAAGTCTATGAGATGTACAAAAGACACTAAGCCCTGATATGTATGCACAGGCCTTGCTAAAAACAAGCTGATCTGTTTACGTTAGGAGCCTCAAAAAGGGTGGGGGTCAATCTGAATGGGGCTAAGAAGTAACGGAATGATTGTGTGCAAGCAAAGCCCTTTATCTTGTGTTTTCTTCATTCCTAAACTCTCTTTTTGGTGGTTAGGCATATGAAATGAAAGCTTAATCCATTTAGATGGAAAATCCATGGCAGCCGCCCTGGCCGTGTGGGGGTATTAATAAGATGACAATGCAGATTCATCAACGGGACCAGACTGCTGTTCCATCACTGCCTGTCCAAAGGTAATAAAAAGGGGCCCACACCAGCAGAGATGTAGACTTTCATAAAAATCTACTGTGAACATATATGAACTAATACAGCCAGTTCCATTAGCTGAGCCAAAATAGCCGCAGATGACAGAAGGAAAAAGTGTCAGAGGATTAAGCTAAAATGTTAAGCTTAACTATGTCAAACAGAACCAGGTCAGTGGCTGGTAAACAAAAACAGACATCAGAAATCACAGAAAAGTGTGAAGACTTGGAGAAGAGTTTAGAAATCTACTCATAATATGTCAAAACTATGTCCATATATTAAAATTGGCAGTGTGCAGACAGTATTCTATTTATTCTGGCACATCAAACTCATCAACACATCAAATATGCCAGTCCAAAAACTTGCACAGTGAGCAGAAATCAACACGTGTATATTCTCTCTCATTGAGTCTACTGAGAGATGATGCTGACAGATACAGATCTTCACTAAAAACATTACCGCTAATGATTACTAGTGTACAGACTCAGCAGTACGTCTACCATTTCTTAATGCCTCAAACATACTGAGGGCTATAAAACACTGTTATATGCATTTAGTAGCTTTCATTTTATTTTACTTAACTTAAAAATGACAAAAAATTAAAGAACTGATCAAATATAGGGAAAAAAATAATAAAATCTGACATATATCACTTGAGTATGGAGGTCATGAGTTTGAACATGGCGTGACTGACAGGAGCTCTCCTTTGCAAATTTTATAGCAATGTTTCTATGTGAAGTTTGCATGTTGGACAGACAGGAATGGAATGGAAGGACGTAAGGGTCCTTTATATATCATTCCTCTTGTGATCGAAGTAATAACATGTACTAAAAGCCTCTGGGAATACCGTGACCAAGAATGCACTGATGGGGTTACTGAACCTTGTGTCAATGTTCAGGGCAACGGGTAAGTTCAGCCATTAGTCAAGATTATATCCGCATACCAGTGGTGAATGTTTTGGAAACTAAAGATGATTTTGTGCAATGTGAAATAGCTTCCTTCAGAGCCTATCTGAACATCTTCAGCTGGCCTGCGAGAGTTGTGGATCAAGCAGTCAGATACTCAGTTGGAGGTGACCTTTCCTCCTGGCTGACATGGGATTGATGCATACTAGACAAATGACTAAATAAAGATCACTGGGATAGGGCAGGTTAAATAAGAAGATCCTAGAATTCGGAAACGTCAGCTTCAGAAAAGGATTTAAGCTACAGCTGAACACAACGGGGTAAATTTCACAGCAGAATATAGTTGCACGCTGGCTACAAAGGTGAACATTTAAATCAATAACACATGGACATCTCTTTAAGAGCTGGTTGGGCCTGAGGAAAGTCCATGTGAAGCAGGCAGGGATATGGCAGATGAAGGATACTGACTTGGTCAATAAACTGGGCACCTGCCCCAAGGCAACAAGCTGACTCCAGCTGTGAGATAAAACCGTGGGCCAGTGTCCTGTCGGCCAATGGCTCACCCACCACTTGCCACTCAACGCGACACTCACCTCTTCTTCACCGCACAACCCTGGCCCCGTGCAGAAAAAGGAAATCAATGTGCCAGACCAGCCTGCATGGTAGCCTGAGGCGAGACTAAAAACTCTGCAGTCAAGCATTTTTGTTTGTTTGTTTGTTTGTTGTTTTGTGTGTGTGTGTGTGTGTTTGTGTGTGAGGGTGAAAGAGCTGTAGGGTCAGATTACACAGGAAAAACCTGCAAGCAATGCAACTGATCTCATCATCACAGAGCAATATGACATATAAAACACTACTTTAAAGGATACCATTTTGAGCTGAATTTAATCGACGATGTTTGTTATCTGTATTGATTATACTTAATTTATAATAAGTCAGCTACAATATTATGAATCCTCTCTGATTTGCAAAGAATAATAATTTTGTAGCTTGTACATTTAAGTGACATTATATCAAAAACACACCATAACTAACACTCCTGTGTTTTGTCTTTGTAACATATGAGGAAGATATATAACCTAGATGAAAAGTCGTTTGCTACGTCCACACAAAAGTCTGTAGATGAGAACGTAGAACACACAAAGATGTTTTTCTAAAAGGAACTTAGATGCTAGCTATTTCACAAGAACTGGACAGAAACACAGTGAAAGACCTTTCTGTTGACTGCAGGAAGATGAGGGCTACAAGCTATTGCTTAGCCTCAAAGTGACAAAAGACAAATCTACAGTTGCAAATTAACCCTGGAATAATGAATGAAGAATGGAGCCCTGAGGTCTTAATTGAATATTTGCTGGACTCATTTTGTTGACAATGATGGATGTCTGCAGAAAATAAGGCCTCAGCAATCCCATAATTCATATATCATCATCCCTACATCTGACTTCAGCTGTGCAGATTTATTGATTGGTAAATGATGAGTTTTCATTGTGCAGCAAAACTGAATGAAGTTTGACACTTTCCGGCGAGATTTGATAAATCGGGTCTATCTGTACTTTGAAGAGATGAACATGAGTGGCTCAAAGAAACATCTAATATACAATAAAGGTAGCTAGAGATCAAAGGCAATTTAAAACCAACGGCATATCCCCACATGTGGTTTCTTTTCACTGGTAATGCAGTGTGACCCCACCCTACTCCAGCTTTGACCTATGGTCCAAGTGTCCCAGGTTTAACAAAAAAAAAAAAGAAAGAAAAAGAAAACATCAAATGTCTAAGTAAGAAATGTTAAATAAAGTTGTTGAAAGGTCACTTTAAGCAGTGCCCAGACTTAAGCTGCCTGATTGTGTGCTCTAAGCTAAGACCGTAGTCCAGCACTTAGCTGCACATGTAGAGGTGAATAAACATACATAACCCGCAGTTTCTTAAAAAAAGGAGAGGTGCAGATGTTGAACATGCTTTGTGGTGTTTACTGAAAGAGAAGTGGTTGTATTGAAGTGGTTCAACCGTGTTTACCTGAGTAGGACTCCCATCAGAACTAACATGTTGTATTGCCATCTATCCTACCACTGACATTCATAATCAGCTTGATACAATAAAAATTAAGTGTCTTTTGAGGATAAATTATCCAAATTCTGCACGAGCCCAACCACCAAGAGCTTAACTAATGGGTCTTTAAATCTATAAATTGTGTTTACGGCAGTTGCATTATGTATTTTTTTCTGACAAATCTGCACAATGACAGAGGACTGACTTTGAAAATGAGAATGTCATTCCAAGCCTCTAAAAATACTTAAGCATTTGGCAGCAACCTTGTTTCGCATGCCATTTTAGTGCGCAGGCAACACTAAGCGTGTTACTAGAGTAAGACGATTTTGATGGGGGAGAAGTCACTCAAGGAAATAAGTCAGATCGCAATGCCTGAAGCACTTTAAAGACATGTTGGATATGCACAATGCAGCGCTGATCACAGAGCACACTGGGGCAGAGCTCTTTAAAATGCTGCTCTATGAATGTGACAGTGCTGCTCTTTGCATACTTATTCAAGGGATTAAAAACAGTATAAGGTGGTGCATGAGATCCACAACTTTTGTCCCAGTTGCAAGAACAGTGCTTCGTAAGAGGGGGAAACACATTAAATTCTACAAAAAAGGTTAGAAAAGCGTGTTTCAATGATGTCAACGATGGGAATGGTTTATACCTGGGTTGTAAGGTAATTGGTAACTAGTTGAATAACAAAACACTAGCAATCCTTACACGTCGTAGAGGTTTGTGCAGTAAAATATAAATATATAAATATTTATGCCATATGCAGAATAGGTAAAATAATCAAAATTGACAAAAAGGCTTTCCACAAGGCAAAATATTTGACGTCACCCACCAAGCATATGGACTCCTCACAATAGCAGGTGCACTTTAAATACCAACAATATTTTGATCAACAAAAAGATTTGCAGAACTGCAAACATATATAAAACCAATAGTTTGCTAAAATAAAGTCACATTTTTTGAAGAAGAGAATATTTATGGTTACCTCGGAGATAAGCTAGCTTTAAAAAACTGACAACTAAACCAGTCAAGATACCTACTTTTGTGGGATGATATATTCACCCAGAAATTACTGCAGTATTACCACAGGAGAAAGCAGGACTGTACAGTGTGGTACTGCATACCACTAAAAGATTGAGTGGTACAGGGTACTGGAAAGGGGATGGGAGTAACAGATGTGTTTTCAAAAGGAAAATCTGGTGACATAATCTTAAACATAATTTTATCTAATTAATTGCTTCTTAGTTGCCACTGAACTGATTTTAACTTTAATTCAAAAGGGTTTGGAGCAATATCAAGGTTATCAAAAATGACTTCTCATGTCCATACATCATATAATAAGTCTATAATGTCATTGTAGCAGACATACTGACAACAAAATCTTATACAGGCTTAGTTATTCACATTCACCTAATTTGAGAGTGTGCACTGTGCATTAATACTGGATGACTTTATATCAGCCCTGAGGGTTAAACAAAAGGAGGAGGCCTAGATTGTTCACCACTACAGATGTAAATAACCCCCAACATCCTAAATCTTAAAGTCAGCACTTTAACCTTACAATCTCACACTTTTGGTTTCATCTGAAATCCAGTGTGCTGGAGTAGAGCCAAAACAATGAAAAACAGTTCATTATTCCAATAGTTGCACTACATGCATTTCAGTTCAAAACCTACAACTCCAGCAGGAATCTCCCCTTCAGACCATATGGTTCACCTTGAAGACAGAACTCAATTCGAGAGTGCAGATAACCTCATCAACACATCCAAAGGATGTAATGATGATAGATCATGAATAAATATTTTCCCAGATGATTAAACCAGGGGAACATAACAAAAAGATAGGAAAAGGTGGCTGTGGGCCCAGGCTATGTGGGAGAGTGTGCAGGGAGGAGGTAAGATAGGGAGTGGGGATAAGAATGCAGCTATCTAGGGCATATAATGTGCAGGGAGGCTCTGAAATAGCGAAGCCGCACCCTCCCACCCACCAACCATCGGATGAGTGCAGGGAATGTCCTCCTTAAATTCAGAGGCCACCAAAAGCTCCCTCTATGTCACAAATCTAAGCTAAGACAACACTCCACGTCAAATAAACAGCTACACACCGAAAGGGAAGATATTCTACTCAAAGGGGAAGAGCAACTCATAACCATGTTCTTTCTGTTACACAGGAACACTACTCATCAAAGTGTGCTGAACATATGCAAATGTGTATTTCAAACATAGGTTTAATCAGCAATTTCCTTTTGAAGTCAAATGAAAATTGCGGGGATGGGTTGCTGTGGTTCATTTGCATGTGTGTCTGTGTTTGTACTGTATGTATATGAACACTCGCACGGTGGGCCTGCAGGTCCATACAAACTACAGTAGATCTGGGGACGTTGCCTTTGATTGATCAAGCAACCATGAAGTGGGGGTGCAGTAATTGAGTTTCACATCAGCTCTAGCAATCTTGCAAATTGGGCATTTTCTTTCATGTGTGAATTGCAAACAAACAAGCTTCCAGAAAGTTTTTAACTAGACTTACAAATGAAAATACTCTCTAGCTGGCCCAAATAAAAAACACATATTTACGGTAATTTGGTAAACACGGCACATCTGTGCTTACAAAGCAAAATATTCATTTCTGGTTTTGATATATGATATGATTTAACACCTTAAAAGAGTTTCTGAAAGTATAATACTCTTCCCTTTTGTCCCAATATTTTCTATGATATATTGCTATTTAGACCCTGTATTGGCACATTTTGACATTTGATGATTTAGTACATGAAGGATGCAAATCAAGCATCTTCCTCCAGGAAATGACTATAAAATATATAATGTTTTAAGGAACTTGACAGATCCTCAGAGACTGAAGACTGTCAAATAACAAGATCAAATGGAATGGATTGAAAGTGTTTCAATAATTTTCCAGTCATAAGCTGTATTTAACATTTAAGGACACATTCAAATGAGCATCCCAAGCACAACATAACTTAAATTCTTAAAATTATAATAGCCAAAATTGAGTCTAAATAAAATTAACTTTGGCATGTTTTCAGACTGCTGCTCTGCTGACTGCAGCTTTGTGAGCAAACACCAATCCAGTCACAGCTACACTGCTCTGTTCATTTAATGGTATCCATACCAGATGGAGCTTGCGAGCGACAGTGGGAGCAGACACGACTTTCAACTACCTCAAACACGAAGTAAACATGCTCTAGAAATAAACCAAAATATCCAACCCACAACCTATTACATGATATTGTTGAACAGTAACAAACAATGGGCGGCAGGAAACAACATGCAGTAAGCTTGGAAGTTCAAACGTCCAGCACACTGCAACAAGTGAGGTACAATATAACTGAGATGCCTTACCCCATGTAATTAGTCAATACTTATCCATGAGTTCAATCTATATTAGATAGTTCTTTGTTTCCTTTGCAATTGGTAGCTGTGAAAACAGCTAAACTGTATCACCACATAGTGTTGTGATGATGTGAAATGTGAAGTGTAAAAAATCTCTACACATGGCAACCAATACTTTAATTAATGATGCAACAGCAACTCAGACAGTGCTGCTTTGGGTTTTAAAAAAAAGGTGTTTTGCCTATTTAATTAGCTGTGTCATGCACCTCGCCCGTGTACTTTTTCATCACAAAACAATGACAATGACCGTGTGGCCACTAGTGTCACCCAAATAGACTCAGCTCAGGCCTGGCAGGGAGTGGAGAAGAGAGGAGCATACTGTAACTGTCAGGCCAGGTCCCTTGACTCCCACAGTTTTCTGCTACACTGATCCCGATCACCATACACCTGCTCACTATCTACTCCACTTTCAAACTTCAGTTGTAAGACAGATTTGAAAAAGATGTGAAACAGGGAAATAGATTTTCTTCCAATTTAAGCTACAACTTTAAACTTGAAGTGAAAGTTAATCCAACACCACCACGCCTAGAAAACTTTTTTGTGTTTTTTACTGAACATAGAAATGGTTGATGCATAACAGATTTGGTGAGGTCACAGTATAACTGGAGGCCATCTGCCTGCTCATGCTGGACTGTGATTATGAGCCTTAGGACTCCCTAAGATGAGAGGAGGGAACACAGTTCACTATAAAGCCTGCTGTCTCCAAGCGTGAATTTCACAAGTACTTTTGGCCCGTTGGTCCTTTCTTTTACGTCTCTGTGCCATACTGCCCTACTTCATGAGCTCTGCAGACACAGCACTGTCGTCATCATCACTGTGCACATTAAAATCTGCAGTTGTCTGTTTTATAGAAATTAATAAAAGATGTTAGTCAGCAAACAGACGAATAAATGTATGTATATATATGCTGTGTTGTCACATGTTGTAATGCATATGTAATAGGAGGGTTTGGGTGCTAAAGTTAGCTGTGGAGAAATATTACTGTATCTCATACAATACAAGGAGTTGAAGTTTCTGTACCAAGTAAAAAAGAAGTCTTTATTATCATTAAAAAGCCCAAGGCATTGACTTTGTTTTGTATTTTTATGATAAATTATTTCCAGATTCATTAATGTAAATCTTTCTGATTAAAATTAACTTTAAAAAACCCTGAACAAGCCAAAAAGACAAAATACTGGGCTGTTCTAAATACTTCTACCTTCTCTTTCCCACCCCTTCCAATTACCACACACAGTCTTAGTCAATGTCTCCAGCATCACATTATCTTACTGAGGGCAAATTCAGCTACTTGTTTTTTAGATCCAAACAGTATTGTTTGTTGTTCTTTGTCATTCTTTACTTAACTGCCTTATTTTTATGTGATTTAAAGAAAAGATCCAAGGCTTTTAGAAATGGTCGCTGTATTAAAATTTTATTTTAATTGACAGCCCTTATTTGTCAGTCACATCACCAAAGTCTGATTAATGCATTTTCTAAATCTAACTCATTACTATACTTACAGTCTGGGAGAAAGTGCAAGCCAACACTTTAGTTGAAGGCGGCTAGCTTGATAAAGCTAAAAAGCTCATTTTAGTTTAGTAGTGCCATATAGATGACCAGTCAGCTTCCATTTAGGCTGTGGAGTTAATGTTTTACCTAAATTGTGCTGCCCCCTTTTTTGGGTAATGATGATTACATTATTTGGTGTTGCACTGAATGCATGTTCTCTGTGCTGCGAAGGGATAAAAGCATTAGTTGGTTCATTTAATTCCAGACAACTAAGGAGAAGAAAACATGAACATGCATAATAACTCAGGAACCATGATGATGGAAAGATTTCAGTCCTTGAACTAATTAATGTATTGTTCTTGCTTTTAGTATGCATGATTTGTTTCTAATTCTTGTACAATCCTGATAATTTAAGAGGTATTACATTCATCAAGTCATGCATGAATTCACCAAAATTAATGTACCCTGACAATGACTTGCCAACTTGATACAGGAGGCAAAATTGGCTTGTAGCAATAGGCCTCGGCGTCATACAGCAAGCACAAAAATCATTTGAGAACATCTGCAAAAAATATATGTAGATTCAACTTTTTTTGCCCTTTACACTTTATTTATATATAAAATCAACTATTACTATTACTATACTAAATATGTTTTAAAAACTAATTATTTATTACTTAATATTCCTTTATATATTCCTAAAATTGTCAAATATAGACAGTATAAACTAAAGTTAGAAGGTAAAAATTTACCTCAAGAAGCATTTTAGTTTATGAGTATACATTTTTCTTCCTTACACTGGTCATAAACAAAGAAAAAAAAACACGTTATCAGGAAATGATTGGCAGGGCTTCACAGAATTCCCTTGGTTAGAAGGACTAGGGGCTACGACAAAACAAGGCTCCCGCTGGGAGCAGGATTCCCTGTTGCTGCCTTACCTGGAGGCAACCACAGAAGCTGCCCTGTCCACACTAACAGGGAGAGCAGATGAGGGCTGAGCTACTTTTTTTCTTGCCTCCTAGCGAGGCCAATCCAATTTATTATTGCTAGCATGAGAGCATTAATGCTCTCCCAGACATTACTGTAAAAACAGTAATGAAGCATGTTGCTTCCCACTGTATGGTTCAACCTAAAATTTCTGCATATCAATCACGATGGCTAACGACTCTAAATCAGTTTCTTGCTGCTTGTTGGATCAGCATCGACCTTTCCTCTCCCTTTCTCTCATCTCTTCTTATTTGTCCCTCTCACAAGTTTGATGCTTTGAGATCAATTTGGAGGTAATGTAATTGTCTTGAAACTATTGTAGTATCATCAGACTAGAGTTTTAAGATGGCATTTGCAGGGAAAGAAAGGGCATGGCTAACAGCTTCTCCATAGCTCTAAAGGTTACTTTTAATCATCCATGAGGAATCCTTTTCTATCTCCCTGTTGCTGGTTTAATATTCCTCCTAATTCTAGTCAAGTATCCACATCCACCACACAGCGGTATATCTGGCAGGAAACTCCACTAATTAAGTGGTGGGTTTGTTTGTTGCAGAAGAATTCTGACCTTTGACATGTTCTGTGATGATAAAAAGCCTGACTTTCACAGTGACTTTCACTTAGATGGAAAATATAAAACCAAGTTGAAATGTGGTTCAAAAGCGTGCAAGGACCCAGTTCAATCTCAAATGAAAGGTTTGTCTTTTTAGATTGAATTTTAAAATGCAAGGTAAAGAAACTCAGAAGGACCAAATCTGTCATCAAAATAAAGGCAGACATTAAAAAAATAAATGAATAAAAGTAATGTAATCCTACTGATAAAGGCTGTTCTGACTTTTGATGCAGTCGGTTCTTAAAAAAGGACATTTCTTTATAGTTTAATTAATCAAACATTTCTATTCGCCCATTGGCTTTGGTAACTTTCTTCATTTATTAAATGTGGTAAATGAACATTATTTGTAATTACTTGAATTTCTATGTACAACTAGGGTGTGTATTCAGTTTTGGTGCGTACTGTATATTTGTCTTTTCATCGTATAGAATTTCTAAATCAGACATATCAAGCTAAGAGCTAGAGTGTGTTATCAAGAAGCTTCAATTGATGCTAAAATGGCTTCGTTTCCAAATCACACTGAGAAAAGGCACGATGGCAGACATGGATTTTATGTCATGGAAAGATGATTACACAAGAGCCATTCATTCGTTCAGTCCCGGAAGAGGCTTCACTTTGCTTAAGAGGTGTCTTTGCTCTACTAGCAACAAAACAAAGTGGCTGGAGCAGAACACCAAACTGCCAAATTGAAACGAAGAAAGCTATAATTCAGTTTTTACCCTGTCAGTGCATACACTAAGCTATGACATGATTGTCAGTGATGAGTCCTCCATTTTTCTGCTCCTGTCTATCTGATTTTTCAGCCTCTTGCTTCTTCAGACAAAGCAGCTTTTGCAATAAACCCAAAACCTCACGGGTGATTCAAAAATGCATAAATGAGAGGCAAATTATTATGCACAATGCTGAATTTTGAAAGTGCAGCCACGTTCATCAGCAGGGTTTCTTTTCCTGACTTCATTATTTCCTTTAGGAGTGAATACAGGCTCATGCAGACAAGACAGTGTGACAGAAATTCTTGCTAGCATGACATTTCTGCTTTGCTCCCCTTCCTCCATCAATGGTAAATGTGTTTCTTCAGCTGACAGTGGTAAGACTGACACACATCAGACAAACACACAAGCAAGTGTGTGCGTGTGTGTGCATCAAATCTAGGTCAAAGATGCATTAAAATTTCAACAAAGTCCTGTGCGGTGCCACGAAGGTGCAATGAAAACAATTCAAATGGATGTGGAATGCCCATAAGATTGTGCTTCACTTTCCACAGTGGCTACCACTTTAAACTCTGGGAATAACCCTACCTTGTCTTCTTATGTGGGCCTTTCATTCACAATTAATTATCTACCCTCTCATCATAACCTTAACCCTGCCTTTGCCTTATCCTCAATTCTGTATCTAATTATTTCTATCCTGTAAAACCATCAGGTATCTCTAGAAATCCCAACACGAAACATGAGGAGAGAGAAAAAAGAAACAAAGATAAAACACCTATTGATTTCTACAAAGATCCCAACACGTGTACAAACAGGTGGACACGTTTCACTGTCCACTGGATAGGATTGTGCCAGAGATAAACTCAACTGAAAAATTTATCCAACACAGTGATGCCAAAAATATCTGATCCCCTGCCCACCAACAGTAGATTCACAATACACAAACCTCTGAGTACAGTTCATGACTGTCACACACACTGCAGCTTCCACTAGCGAGACATCGACACAAGGACAGAAACAATGGGGGAAAAAATGTTTTGCAGTGCATAAAAGCATTATCACAAGTCTGATATTTCCTATTTTAAATTAAAAAACTCAGTAACTAAGGCCACGTTCACAGAATTCACTTTAAAGTAATTCACCTTTGTAGAAACTGCTTTAGCAAAAAGCATTTGACTTGTAAGGCTGGAAAAGATCTTAGAACTGAAAGAACAGTTCTTTAGTTTCAAGTAATCCAGGTAGATTAAAAACTGTCTGTGAAACACAGGGGAGAGAAAAAAATACAAATTGATTCAGAAATAAAACTTGCATTTTCACAAAAATAGCTCCTTTTGATTCAGAATACAGGAGAAGTCCAGAGGTTGACTTGAACATATTACAGAGAAGATTTCCAACCTAATGTTTCTGTGCAAAGATGTTTCTAAGATACTTTTTGAAGAAATCACACAGTTTACTTTCAAATAAATCACCTTGATAGAAAGTGATTTAACCCAAGGCATTTGACATGAGGACTAGAAAGCGTCAAAGTTACACACCTGGATACTACTTTAAATCCTAGACTGAGGTAGTCTGATCAGTGGTTTCAGAAGTTAATATCAGGTATACACCACAGTAAAAGTTGATAAATTCTCCTCAGTGGTCTGACCAGAGTGAGCTCAAACCCATCCAAACTCAATGGGCATCAGGAAATTCGAAGTGGATTGGAGATTAAAACACACAAGTGCATACAGAGAGAAACAAGAAAAACAAACCACTGTTGTAAACAACAAACATAGCAGAATGACCTGAAACAACTCCCTCAATCTCAACAGCTACATTCAAAATATTTCATTATTAAATACAATTGTCGCATAAACTGTTAAAATTAGCTTTCTTACTGACTTAATGATAATAAATTAGAGGTAGAACCACTGCTGAACCGCCTCCGTTGACAGTCAATCAATTGATCAGGTGAACAATTAATCGGCCGACCTTTGACTTTTCTAGTTAATCTGCACCAGCTGATTGTGTGTGTTCATGTGCATCCTTTAGCTGACAAGTCACTCTGAAGGGTTTCTAAAGTAACATTATATTCCATCCATCATGCGACACCTGACTATTAAATTGATGTTAATTACAATGCTATTCCAAGGAAACCAGACAAAAAAAATATTAAAGCATCAACGTGACACAATCGGAATAATGACTTGCATTTCATTCTAAGTAAAGCACTTGCCAGTGACATTTGAAAAACAGTGTCAAATTCAGGAGCAAATCTCAGTGGGTGCTGGCAGAGCCTAATTAAACTACAGCATCTACTTTAGCCCCTCTCTCTCTCTGCCTTGAAACAATCTGGATCTAGGCTCTATTGTCTGTCAGAGGGTGTGCGCGTGTCTGTGAGATTGTACACAATCATATGCGTGTGCAACCTAATGAGTGGCTGTGTCTCTTTGTGCATGGCGGGTCTGTATCAAAAGTCGAGACATAGCACGGAAAAGACATATTTTTTTACCCGCTGCCATTTGGCCCGAGGACAGCCTTGCTTAATCTCTGTAGGGATGTGCGTATGTGGGCCTATCAACCTTCAATGGAGCCAGAAATTCTCATATCTTCCCCCTGCCGAGCCAGCAAGTTCCCCCGGTGAAGGAGAAATCCACACACATGCCACCCTCATGCATATGAGCACTCAGAGACAACTTCAACTCAAAGAGGAATTCAATAAAAGCAACACATGGAAAATGTAAATTTGAACGCCGTAGTTCGCAGTGATGATTTATTCAACACTCTATAACTGTAAGGTGTATGTGACGAGGACAAACCATTAGACACGTACCAATACAGCACAATCAAAAACAACTGGACGTCGTCATCACACCCAAATGTGCACACTAAATGTCCACTAGATCAGCAGCACCAAATTAACACTTAGTTCCAATGTAAAGCTTTTATTACGTTTAGCCACAAGGCTCCGAAATGCAGAAAACCAACTATTAAAACCAGAAGACAAGTGTGACCTTGTCTTCTTTCCTTTTTAACTGCTTCTTCAAATGATTGTTTTTCAAATCATCCATCATTGTTTCACTATTTCTTCCCCCTTTTCGTGTTGTAATTGGCTTTATCATCAAGTGAAGGTTGTCAATGCTGCACTTTCACTTGGAGTCCCTGCATCTGATTGGGCACAGCATATTGCCAATTATCACAGAAGAACACATCAGTGCTGACCTATAATACCCTCACACAGCACACAGTTGTGTTTGTGTAAAGACATACTAGGGCACACGCACATTGATTTCCGATAGAAAAAAAAAAAAAAAGAAGCTCGGAAAAAACACGGGATGCTCACAGCCCACACAGTTATCCGGTATGAACCCATTATATGTCACAACGACAGTTAAACTCGTGCATTCCTTATTAACAGGAGAGCAACCTGCCTGGGGTTTTAATTGGGAAAGTGAGCAGGTATTGGCAATGCATCAGATAGGAGGGCTTGATGGTTATTTCGAGTGGTCTGATATGAATTCCAGGGGGCCCCCGCCATTGTTTTGTTGTGCTTATTAGTCGTCTGACTAGATAACAGATTGCATCTTAATTGGAAATCCCAACAGAAGCCTTGGTAACCATATTGTAAAATGATCCACACCTTTGGAGGTTGTCTTTCCTAGAGTACTTTGCCCATAGTAACAGGTTAGGAGAGATTAGTTTTTAGCATAATGAGGGAAAAAAAATCTAATCTTGTTCTTTTAGTTTTGAGCTTTATCATAAGATATTGTAATTACATGTAATGGCTCTGTAAAAAGTCTTGGTTGAGACTAATGGTTATTGAGTCTTTTAAATCTTTTTTCTATGTATTTGTAAAAATATAAATTACATTTTCCTTTGAAGACAGTTTAAAGCAGAAGATGTATACTCAACTTTATTCGCCCATACACTTATGCTTTGAAAAATATATTTTCAGAGTTGCAGGAAGTGGAACGTATCAAACACGCCTTTTGCACAGGGTTACTAGAAAGCTGGCATTAAACTGTGCAACACCAAACATCAAGACCCAATCTTGACAAACAGTAGTGAAACTCAGGATTGTTAGGTCAGTACAGAGCACACTGCAGGCCACAGGTGTGATTTTCTTATTTTTTAGTTTTAACTCAGCACACTCTGTAAAAAAAAAAGGCAAAGATGCTGAAAAGATTGTGAAACTCCAATATGAATGAGACACAAACTGGATTAATATGACACAGTAACAAAGCAGCACCTCATATTCTCCTGATCAGAACGGTTAGTGGATGAAGACTGAATTGATGCTATGACAATCAAACTATCAAAGATCACCATCAATGTCTTTGTTATCTAAAGACCACAAGCACATGGTGCTGTAAAAGAAAATAGATAGTGGTCAAAGTTCAAGTACATATTCAATGTGCACAGAGCTACAACTCTCCATTTCCTTTTTGTTGTGCTTCATGGTCTGATCACATTTTATTTCATCTTCATACACATTAACAACGATTATATACAGTATATATATACATATATATATGTATTGCTTACACTTCCTATTCTCACATCACAGTCTTCCTTTAACGTACCCAAACAAATTTGCTACTGATCTTTAGATGCTGACAATTCTCCACGCAAAATTAACCTTCGCAGATTGTGTGAATTTCACATTCACTGGAAAGCACCCACACTCCTATCACTACCCAACTTCTCTGTGTTCCTCTCTGAAATGCATATAGAAAAAGAAGAAAGGCGCACTTTGCAGTTTACAAGAAACGTGCACCTCAGACAACAGGCAAACTCCACTTCCTGCCGGGTGCACCTGTTCAATAATAAGCGTGTGTCTAGACAAAGGATGAATCAGAAACAATGTGCAAAGAGCACTGTAAATCTGGCCTTAAGCAGGAGAAAAGGAGAAGAGAGGACAAAATGCAATTTTGTACTGCCCTAAATAGGCAATGATGTCTGGCCAAGAAAAGACAGAAGAAGGGAATCAGAGAAAACGGATGACAGGGGAAGAAAAGCCTAAGGTGGTCCTCCTCTCCCTACTTAAATTCCCAAGCCACCATTCAGAAACTGTACACACTGAACGAAGGAGCCTAATCAACCAGTAACACCCCGTCTTCTATGAATTAAAAATGCTGTCAACAGTGCTACGAACTGCCCACTCTTTTCACATAGCCCCTCATAGAAATGACCTCATGTGCTGGGAAACAATTCATTTTGGCCGTGCATCAAATGTGAAACTGTTGCACAACTTTTAAACTGCTGCGCGAAATCCAGATGTGGAAAAAAAAAGAAAAACACAAACAGCTGCACCATCATGTGACCGTGTCTAATGTTGAAACTAATGAACACTGTAAAATGATAACGTGACCAAGATAGGATCTTAGAGGATTACATGAGTGTTGTTACATGCCTGCCTGACTTCAAGGACCCCATCTGAAGGCAGGCTAAATGAGGACTGACCATCCAGTGAGATGAGAGGGTGTGAGAGCAGAGTGGGTATAGAAAATCAGCATCTATGTCGCTTATTACAAATAAAGACACGGTGCCAAGACGCAGATTCTGTAATTTTAGATTGAAACAGACTGAATGAATGGATAGATGATTACTGACACATTGATATTCGGAAGGCACAATTCTGTTGAATTGTTGTGTAGGATATCAATTGTTAATGCACCTGGTTCTATGAATATATTTTCACTTGTTATGAAATATTCAAGGGCTATATTCCCAAAGGGAACTCAACTCAACTGTACGTACTATAGGTTCTATGCAGGTAAGTCAGTATAGTTCAAAAGTGGCAATAAATGCATGGAACGGTTCATAGAATGGAACTCTGTATAATAGTGGCTGCCAACCGTCTATGCCAACATTTCAAGTCAGTAGGACAGAACGTATGAAAAACAAAAATCCCTCCTTTACTGTACAGCCATGCCCAGTACAATAGAAAAACAATAAAAGACCGTACCATTGAAATACACTTACACCTCCAGGAAATGAAACATGGGAAAGTTAATACTTTGTCATTCCTTCAGAAAATGAGTTCACATCGATTCTGGGTCGACACAGTTCAAACCTCTAGACTGGTCTCTGTCACAACACACAGAAACCTCTCACTGTGTGATGTGATGCAATTTTGATGGTGGATATGTTGTGTTGGCTTGTATTACATATGTATGTGATTAAAAAACCCCAATGAGGCTGGAGGAAGATGTGTGCTTTCCTCCACTAACCACAGATTCAAACCTCACTGAGGTTTCAGTTACTGGCTTGTATCGCAGTGCCCCCTACTGGCAGAAAATATACCTGATACTGTAGCACCTCAGGAGGAACCATGACAGGTAACACAATATGTGAATAAATTATTCTGGAGAAACAAAACACTGACTATGCATTTAATTAACTTGTATACTTAAAAAGTCAATAGTGAGAGAGCTTATCATGAGAGTCAGTGATTAGGAGACAATATAAATCTATGTTTTGGTCATGTACTGTTAAACAGTTGTATTCTATTAATCTAATTGAAACTATTTTAATAACACATAGATTAGATTAAGTAATAAAAGCTATAAATGGCATCAAACATGCAGCTGAGTTAAAGCATGACATTTATGGCTGCATAGCTCACTTACATCTCAGCAATGATGGTGCATATCAGCGAGGAAAACTCCTGATAGATAAACCTATTATCATAATTACATCATAAACTCAGTGTTTCCATCTAAATCAGGAAGTGATTAAAAGTTTAATCGTTTAATGAATTTGGTTGTTTGACAGAAAGGTAAACATTTCCAGTATGAATTAAAATCAATTTGTTACTTATCCAATAAAAACAGGCAAACATTTGCACAGAATTGGGCTTTACTTTATATTTATTTATACCTAATTGTTTTATAAACTAAATATATTGGCTTGATGACTGATAATAGCAATACTCATTTTCTATCTTTATTTATTTTTATATCATTTTTATGACAATTGCTAACATCTCAACACTTTCCCTGCAGGGTTAAATAAGGACCAACACCTCCTCTTGAATGTTTACAGTGCTCTTTTTTTCCTTTTTTTATTTTTTTGGAAAAGCAGATAAATAACACCTTTACATGCAGCAGCTGACAGATTGCTTGTGGTGACTTGGTCTAACACTAAAAAGCAGGAACACATTCCTCTCGGTTTGGACGCTTGTTCAGTGATGATTGTTGGAAAGTAGCAACATACCCTTGAACTGCCAGCTCTGATCAGCGATTAACCACTTTAGAAACCTTGAACTCTAGAACTGCTAGCAAAGAGCTGTTCGTATTTTCTGCTGTGGATGTGTCACATTAATTGGGGTTTATTTTTGCTGTGCTGGAGGACAATGACATCAAGCCACATTCAGCAGAGAAAAACAAGCTAATGTCAATTGTTTGACAGTGTATTTTTTCTTAATTACAACACACACAGCAATAATAGTTGTGCAAATGGCCTGTCAAGTGTGGATTTCATGGAGAATCTAGTAATGACACTACTTATCCTCTGGCTAATAGGACTGTGTATTGGCAAGAATCTGGCAATATGATTCAATATATTGTGATTTACTGCGATACTCTAAGCAAGGCAATATACTGTGATTTTCTTTTTAATCCTGCCATGTAGCAGCGGTTTGAATAACCCAAAATGAAGCCCTGTCTGCCATGAGTTGTTGCATGTAACTAATTAAAAATCTTTTGAGAATCAATGCAGTATCACGCAACACAATATCGCGATACTCACGTGTGTATTGATATTTTCTTACACCCCTACTGGCTCATTTAAAAATCCAACTATGTTCCTAGACACACTGCAATTAAATCAACAAAATGCCAGAGTAATGACTGGAGCAGTGTTTTGTTACAAGCAAAGGACGATTGTTTAAAATCTCACAGCTACATTCTGATCCAATGAAGCTGAAGTGTGGTGGTATATGCACAAATCCTCTTCTGAGAAATGTTTTCATTTTCCTCAGCAGCAACAACAGCCTCCACTGGAGTACTTATCACATTCTTCTCCCTCTATCACTCCTTTCATCTCAAATAATACTACTTGTTAAAACATCTCTTTCAAAGGTGCACCATCTACGCCTGTCTTCTCACCCCTATCTCATTTTTTTTTTCCTGGTGCTCACTCTTTCACACATCCTCCCTTGCTCTCACATCTCTACTCAGTTCAATAAAATGCTGTGATGTGATCTTTAGATGAAAAACTACTTTGCTGTAAGTACATAAATAAAGTAAGCAAAATATAATGTATCCATTAAAAGTGACATAGTGAGAAATGGTCAGAAATAGAGGACGAGTGAATTTTTAGTAAATAGTACAGAAAATAAAGGCAAAATGTCGTGATGCAGTGTTTTGTTTTTGACAGTAAGTTATATATTTCCATGTCTCAGACTCTCTCTGTTGCTTCTGATGTATCACTCAGGCACAACAGTAAAAACTGTCACACGCTGGTGTAAACTCTGGTTATTTCTTACTGCTCCCCGGACATCTACCCGGACTTGCAGCTCCTACTATTCACGAACATAAACTGTATAAGCAGTCATGAATGCACACACAAAAATCCAGACTGCATGTAAACACACCGCAGGAATCAGTCTTTGTTAAAGTTTAGGATGTTTCACTGGTTATAAATTGTTGCTTGGGTGACAGACAGGTAAATACATAAAAGCATGTTTATGTCTTCTTGGTGCTTTGGCTGAGACTTGCTGTGGTAACTCTTTGATCCAGGGTGGAAAAGACTCTAAATATGCGTTTTCTACCGTATCTTTGTGCCATATCTTTAAACAACTGCAAAGTTTCAATATCTACATCTCAAGCTGCTGGAGCAGCGGAACCACCAGCAATGCCATTAGTGGAAACAATGTGCAGGGAGTTCATTTTGACAATGAAATGTCATTGGAGTCTGTCATTGCTCTCATGCTGGTATCAGCGCCCACCTGTGTCTAAGTATGTATCAAAACACCCTGGGGGTGACTGCATCGGATTCTACAAGGTACCACCACGTTCGGAGCACAATGGTGCACTAGCTGCTCTGCTGTGGGGCCCTTGGTACTGCTCTAATAATCTACCCAGCATGTGTTTATCTTTGTTGGACCAGGTTGTGTGGAGGAGGCGGTCGGGGAAGGAAGGCAGACAGAATTCTGCCAGCCTGCGTGTGAGAAGCCCACAAATCCAGAGGGACTCTTGGCTTTGTGCGAGTGCGTGTTTGTGTCTGTGTGTTTGCATGAGAGTACGCGCATGTCTGAAAGACAGAAGTGGCAGCAATACAGTTATGCCAACATGAGTCATGGTCCGACTTACACAGACACACACACAAAACATTTAATTGCCAAAAAAAAAAAAAAAAAGTCTCTCCCGGGCCCCATTGTGTCTAATGTGTTCAACGTTAATCTTACCCTTTGGGGACATTTGCTGTTGTGTTAATTACACACCACCAGGAGCCCTCATTAACACACATATAAAAACGTGCACACACACACACGCGTGCAAATACGTTATGTGCACAACTTAGGTGGAGCAAGTAGAAGCGTAGATTAAGTGAGGCAGTCCAGTTTGGGAGAAGCAAGGCTAATGAAGCATTTGCAGAGCGTGGGGTCATTTAAGACTCGCCTAAGGTCAAACTGTCTTCCACACCTTTAATGAACACACCCGGCCTCTGATGTATAAAGGGATTCATGGGCTCAAGTGGCCAACATGCTCTGTTTAGTCATCCACTGCAATGCTAGCTCATCACATCCTGGCACAGTCCTTACTTCCAGCTCTGTGGACGTACAGTAAGGGAAAACGAAAACAATTAACCCCCAAGTATTTTCACTGGCCCTCTTGCCTGCCTGTTAGCAGCACTTGTTAAAGTCTGCTGTTTAATATATCCAATACAACTAGAACAAACAGAAGTATGTGTTTCTCTCGCTCATTCCAAACTACTTTGGGGAGCACAAGTGAGTACTGTGAGGCTATTTATTTTTTTGTCCTGTGAGCACCCTCTTGGTAGGTTGACCACCTATGTCAAGGGTAGAGTAATGGACTACAAGGTGACCCTTACTCACATGTCTTCCACTGGCTTTCACCTCACTGGGGTCCTCTAATTGCATCACGGGGGGTTTCACACAACCAATTTTAGATAGTCAATTATAGATACAGCTGTAGCAAGATGTATAGCATTTCCCTGGAAGAACCCCCTCCCCAGGACACATGTAGCAACAGCGTTGTACTGTTTAAAAACAAGTACTGATAACAGTGACAAATAGAAAGACAGACATCTCGAAAAACTGGATTTCCTAGATTCAAATAATAAAATATGTGGTTCTTAAAAAGTGTGAATTGTCATAAGCACAAGGTGGGAAAAAAGCAGTTCTCCCACCTGGAGCCTCATGTTCATCACATTAGACATAAATATCCAATGACTTGCTCTGCTTTACGAGACTAAAATTAAAATCGAGGTGTCTCAACTCTCTAAGGTTAATTTGTCTTAGACAGTAAATCTGTGGTGTCTTTCCATCCTTGGGATGCCTGTGGGCTCAGAAAGGTTAATAAGCTGCTTTACCTCCGTAAGAGACTGAGAATTGGAAAGGTGAAAAAGAAAGGCCAGAGGAGCAGAATGACCTCAATGTAAATCTGTCCAGTTTTTAAAACCACTGGTTCCCATACTTACAAGTCTCCAACTACAGCTGTACTTTCCTTGAAGCGAAACATTTATACATGCACTTGACATCCTTCAGTCCTCAACTAGTGATGAGCACCTGGGGTCAAAGATCTGCACACAATGTGAGGACGATGAAACACCTGCACACTGTGTGATTTTAATTTCACCTTAGTCTACGGTTCGGGTGATGTGGTTTCAGTTTGGATCCAGTAAAAGCAAATGCAGAATTCCCCCGACTCTCTGCTTCTATCCTCAAGTGTTACTGATGTGGTTTCCATTTACTAACGTGTGTGGGTGGAGCAAAAGTGCAATAACAGTGCAACACCACAGAAAGACCTACAGCTTACCATGGCTTAGTCTAAAGTGTAGCTTTACAGCTGGCCCAGGCATCCTCAGAGTTTGTGACTGTTTCTTTTTTATGGGAAAAGCCAAACACAACACTAAAGTAATGGTTCTTATTTAACGGCTAACTCAAGAGTTGTTCAGTGCTCTGTACATTTATCACATTAAGAAAGCTTTAGGATTTTCTGCAGTGTTTCAACACGGTGTGTTTAATAAAACATGGTCAAATGGAAAGAACAAAGACGGAAAGACTCTGCAAATGCTGCAGTTCAGATAAAGTGTTACTTCTAAAGTTCACCTGCCGATAACTGCATAACTTATTCTCCACATTTAACACGACAAAATTTAAATGACCGCTCCAGGAATCATTTCTACTTCTAAGGAATATTTCACAAGGTCAGACAAAAAGGTTGTATCGTGTATAGAAAATAAAGGTGTTCAAAAATAACCGTGCCTGCTTGTTAGATGAACGAATTCATTATCTGAAGTCCTCTGAAAAGTTTTTTGTTTTGTTTTTTTCCCCACTCAGGGCAGCGGAAGCAAAACTTTGATTTATTTTTCTTCTTTAAAAAGAAGGGGAAGATTTAAAATGGGATACCGAGATAGTAAAAGAGACAAGCATTCATACAGAAGGCTGTAAATGTATGCTATGTATACTGTGGAAAGGCAACGATGAGAAAAAAAGGGGAAGAAAGAGACTTTTAGTTCAAGAGGGCATGACAAGAAAGGAAAGACCGTGAAGAGTAGAGAAAGGGATGGGCTGCTAGAATGTGGCAAGCACAAGAAAAAGAAATAAAAGAACAGTTAAAAAGCAAAGGGTAACTGTACTAATATGTCCTGAAAAGAAACTGAGAAAAGTGCAACGGACAGTTTATGTTGCTGCCATGGAGCTGCTCAGTTTTTAGAGAGAGAAATACAGCTGAAAAGTCTCATTCAGTTCAGAATTACTTCTCATTTTGAACTTAATCTGTGGTAAAAATAAATAATAATAATAAATAAATAAATAAATAAATCATTGTGTCCATTACTGGTCACACCAACTCATCCACCTACTACTCCTCCAACTACTCCGACTCGTCCCTGACATGTGGGACATCGGCAAAAACTTTTACAGAACTTTTATTCTCCAGTAACGACACATCCTGTCAAATCATGTAAGATAGATGCAGTGTGTCACTCAAGATAGCTGCCTCAGACTGATTCCTATTAAGTTGTTTTATTAGTATTTGACATTTATTATTCCAAAACAGTGACTTATTTCTATTACCATAGTTGCATTTGACACATTTTAAAATAAAATCTACATAACCACATTATGGAAAAAAAGAATAAATGTTTAATTTCTTGAGCTCTAAGCTTTAGCTCTGCATCCTGTATTACTTTTCTATAGTGTTTCTTGTACAGGTGACTGTGGATCACATTCTGAAATCACACGTCTCTGTCTCCCTTATTCTCTCCATGTCAACATCCTCCGTCTGTGCAGTAATTCGCCTCAATGTGGCGCGAAAAAGTCATTGTTCTTTACATTGAAGGCGGCACCATCTTGAACACGCAGGACTCTGTTTACACACCCTGCATATGACACCATAGGTCTTCTATTCCTTTCATTGCTCTTTTGTCTCCTTTCTATTTCTTTCCACCCAGATTGCCTGTGGGAGTGTCACCCTCTGGTCCACTTGTAGTCACAAACCAATTCCACCAAAGAGGCTCAAAGACAAATTAAACTTAATGCCATGTAACAAACTGGGCAGGGTACTGTGCGCTGTCAGGCACTAGAGAAATGGATCTTGTGTGCATGTAAAATTGAGATACAAGTAAAACATTTGCAATTACAACTGATGAATCCTGTTAACAATGTGGCCGACAGAGTTTGTGTTCAATCTCATTTAAGAGGAGATTATGAAATGCAGCGGGTGGTTGAGTTGTAACAGCTTGAAAAACAAACAGTGTCTACAATCCTATCAAAGACAAAATACCAACCATTGTTTAAGTAGAACAAAAGCTATCAGCCCCTGAAATTAATACCTGACAAGAAGAGTGAAAACAAAGCTTTTTAAGTTGCTAATAGATGTGTCTGAGTTTGTGTAAAATCTGAAATCAGAGAACTAGCACATATATTGTCCTTCTGCTGGGATAAATGTTGATATAACTACATATTTTAACCTATTTATTGTGATGAATACGTGAGCAAATTGGGATTGCATGTGTTTTTCCATGTGTCAAACATCTAAGTGTACCCAATCCACTGGGGTTTAATAGTTAGTCTCTGAAAAGAAATTAAAATGAATGAAAGCATCACTGGATTCAAAACTTCCACAGACCTTTTCCACCCCGTCAATGCATCACTCAAGAATGCCAATCCAGTGCAGCAGTATATCCGCACAGTGAACAGTGAACCATCACACATAAAGTATTTCCTATAAAAACCCCTCTGCTCTTGTACTCACACTTCAGAGCTGGATTAGATATGCACTCCATATTCTGCTGTCTGGGATCATGGGGGTGAGTTAATGAAACTCCACTGAGGCTTTTCCACGTGAAAAGCTCCAGCGACAGTGCTGACAATGTCCTCCTTTTAAAGGCAAGCCCCACTGTTAATAAGCATCCTATCAGTCAATTAGGCAGGAAAGCAGACACTGGGTGTATTGGATGACACACAGGGAGACGCACATTCAAATACACCAACCTAATGAAACACACACAAACTCAACATACTTTTGTTTACAATAAAATATCACTTTTGAATATATTACACTGATTCAGGTACATATTTCTGCTGTTGTGGGAGGACAGTTATTATGTGTGATATAACTAATACAGTCATATTGATAAATGCCATGTAATGGTAATGGTGAGGGAAAATGGCCAGGATACAGTGGAAAACACAAACACAATAGATGAGACCCCAAAATAAATGGAGGTCTGACATTTAGCAATCAAAATGAATTATGCATATGAGTTGTCTAGGTATAGCTGATGCAGAAAATGTTTTTGCAATGGTAACAAAGTAGTAGTCTCAGACAAACTGAGAAATATATCTACTTTTCAGGGCCAGTAAAGAACTACATAAAAATGCACACACACAAATATATAAATACCCCAAACATAAGTTAGCTGAAATTATCCTAAAAGAGTGAGCACAAAGAAAAATAAATACATTATTTAGTTGCTCAGGGAATATTTATTTTTGAAGAGATATATTTTGATGAACATAACACTGTACCTGAAGGCACATAAACGTTAGCAGGGTGTAGAGTTGGGAGGCTGCAAGCGGCAGGTATCAAAGAAAGCTAATATTCAGAGGGCTAAAGTTAAAGTGCACTGCGATAGCCAGAATGGCTCTCATCTGAGAAGAGAAGATTAAAATCAGTGGGACATCACAGCAAGGAAATATAAAGTAGGAATGAGAGGAAATCTCTCTCTCTCTCTCTCTCTCTCGCTCTCTCTCTCTCTCAGACACAGATGCACACGCGTAATATAGTCTCCTACAATAAACCAATTACTTGTCATTAATATTTAAGGGCCTAATTTCCATTCATATGTGATATATTAAAAATGTGCAGGGATGAGCAAGGAAAATGGCTGACCCTGAGATATTCACAGTGGGCTGCCTGCCCCAAACAGAGAGAAATGAGCATCAGGGTGTTTTGTGTTTTATTGAGACAAATGTCTCCTGCCTATGCCAGCAATTAATGGCCTCCTTTCGAAAATGAGGAAAATGGCACCATTTGAGGGCTATCTTTTCCAAAATGGGATAATACCCTCTTTGGTTTGATTCGCGCAATAATGGGCATTTAATGCAGAATGAACAGTTAAGCGGTGTGAGGAAAGGTCTTGGGTCATCAAAACAATTCACTAAAGGAAAGCATCTCTCCACTCAGACACTGATGGCAGTTTACACATGTTGTTGTGGGAAAATGCATTAGAGCCCAAGAGACAGAGGGTTTTAAGGCAGATACCAATCTCATTATTTGAGAGTTAATAAATTAAATAAAAAAATAATTGTTCATTAACTGTTAACTGTTATTGTCAGATAATATTTTGCAACAATCTTAACATAAACCTTTTACCTTTAATTACCACAGAATAAGTAGAAATCTCTAATATTATCACTTTTTGCCTGCTGTTGTGAAATATGGTGATCAGACATGAGCTAAGAGAGTTACCAATAAAATATCTTCTGTGAAAGTCAGATGGGTTTCTAATGCACATCATTCATGACAGTAACTCTTGGCTGTTGGACAAATTTTCTCCCTGGTTCGTTTTTGCAATAACGATGTAAAGACTCATTTCAATCCTCATTAATTAATTTTCTGCTTTGCAGCTGATTGTGTTATGCCAGTATTTAGAAACGAACTATAAACAGACTTCAAAGCACTCGGTAGTCTAGTCACATAAAAGCTAGAGATCATATTTTTTCTCTATATCTACACATGATATTTTAATCTATAATTCTTAGGCATACAGTTAAACGTTATTTTATTCAACTATATGACTAGAAATGTACCAATAAATCTGAGAAAACTTGATGTAATGTGGAAGTGAAAAGTCATCATTTTGTCTGCAAAGGTAGTGGGATTATTCAAACTGCTTGATAATTTAACATTATAAGAAAGTCTTTTTATTCATGAACTACCAGCATCTAATTAAAATATAATGATGTGTAAACAGAACGTATCGTTTTTAATGACTACCTGACCACTAGCTCACCTGGTCTTTCTGCTGACACCATTCTGCTCTCTTTCTTTTTCTATCCTCCTCCCTCCCAAATTATAATGTCAACAAAAAGCAAACATAACAATTGAACACAGAATTTATAATTTAATCAGAGAATATGTTGTTAAAAAAACAACTAAAAACCATGCGATTGAGATTGAATTGCCAGTGCGGTCAACGCATAATGCAACATTCTCTGTTTTAAAGCAGTACTCGCTCCTAAAGTAATTGTATCATCATTAAATATAATATGACACACTTTTAAATTTTTAATTTCCAGAAAGAAAACACTTGTTCTTACATTTAGGCCAATACTTTCTCTACAGTGTTAAGCAGACTGAGTATAATGATATACATGTGGCATTACTTAAATGGCCCATAGTGACAAACCACAACATAATGTAATAGAACAAACATTCAGTAGCAGATAAACTGCAACCATCTAATGACGACATGTTGTACTATACTTCTGTTTACACTAAAACTAAAGCTGAGTGTTTCTCCACTGTAGCTGGTTATGGGAGCAAGCAATATTGACAAGATATATAAAATATATCACACATAAAACTAAAGATGGTGGTACTAGTGATGTTATGTTCAAAGTAAACTACTCAATGTAACATCTCAGATTTACAGATATAAAAAAATCTGGCCAGCAGAATATTCCAAATCAGTAAACATCTTCAGCATACCTCCTTCATACTTCTTCCAGCACATCGAAAGCTTCATTTTATTTATCTGGATGATACAGATCGCTCAATACTGATTCTGCACCAGTCAGCTCAACTAGGACACAAGGATTAATCAGTGAAATCAGTAGATTAGTGTGTTTCACTGCTCTCTGGGAGACAAACTATACAGTAGCGACACTGTCAATAAAATTGTCGCTTTAAAGTTTTATTTTAATTATTTCTTCCATATAGGCCACAGGCTCTGATTTACCCGCAAATTGGCCAAAAAATATTTGCCTACCAATGTGCTGGTCGAGTTCTAGGCTGCAGCTGTTCAGCAACAAGCTAGAGAGAAGGAGAGTGGGTGTGTTTATAGCCAGGCTGGCCCTGGACACCGCCATGTCCAAAGAGATGGGTTTCAGAAGCAAGCACAGAAACACAAGATAAGAGAGGAGAAAGGGAGTGATGTCAGGAGAAGAAAAGCTCAGGATAAAGATGCAGAGGAAGCTGCCTTGGCAGATGCTCCCTCCTCTCAGTTAACATAATCTGTAATAAACAGCCATGTTCTCCAGGGAGACATGGCAAACCATCAACCCGACTTCCCAACACTTTCACACGGAACATATCAAAAGCTCATCATTGTACACATGCTATTAATACAAGGAAGACTATCCCACAGTGGGCTGTAGGGTCTTGAGTTGAGCCTAAACTCATTAGACAAAAGCCTTTATTACATTGTGAGTATCTGAGAAGGCAGAGTGCCAGTAATAGTCTTGGGATAGCTTTCTTCAAGAGAAAAGCTTTTCAAAGGTTTCTATCAACAAGACATATTGTTAGTGAATGAATACAGCTTAACAGGATTAAAATATTTTGAGTGGCACTTATTGTTGCAACAGCCCTACTGTGTTCTGAGCCAAAATGTGTGTCCATAGACTTGTACTGAACATGTGCTGTAGGGAACTCAGCACACAGTGCACTGGTCAGCAATCGTTTTCTTGTCTGACTGAGAGATTGCTGAGTGTCATGTGAGGTGGCCGATCATGCGTGAGTGTGTTTGATCTGGTGGTCGGGTCAGTCCTGATGTTAACAGAGTTATTAGGGGACTTATTAGGGAGAGTCAGAGAGCCAGCTAAACCCCCCGCTGATTCCATCATTACTGCCATTGTGGCAGGGTCATTACCACCCTGCTGCTGGGGCTTTGTAGCAGGGATTGAGAATCTGCTGGTGTGCAGACCACATAGGCTCAGTGGGGAGAATGTGTGTGGGGAAGAGTTGTAGAGACAGACATAAGGAAAACGACTGTCAGAGTGAAGCGAACCCCTACGGGATTTGATCAAATCCCGTGTGACGAGGGGGATGATGAAGGGGGTGATAAAGCGGGTGATGGCCATAGCCGTCACCTTACCAAAGTTGACCTTGACAGGCACAGCACATTTCAGTGTGTGTATAATAATTAATTTTATACGTATAAGCATTCATGGATTAATTTACCAAAGGCAACTGAAACTACCACCTGTGATGCGCAGAAATCTGGATATAAATTCTTTAGCCAAAGAACTCCCTTGATACTCACTATTACACCATTACTGGATGCCTCTCTTTCAGTCTATCTCTCTCTCTCTCGCCCAGTTTCTAGATTTATTTCCAAAAGGTGCTTTACTGGTTTGCCAACATCTCTCCTGGCACACTTTGGCCTGATTTGCTAATAGCTCTTGACCAAGCATGTTCATATTGGTCTAGGTATCATTAACACACACAGGCATAGTGGGAAAGAAAGTCCTAATAACCCTGCTCAACGGGGTGGACTATTGCCTCCAGTCCCTCCAGGATGAACATGCATCTTCATTAGGTCTGTCTCTTTCTGCAGTATGAGTGTCACTGACTATAAACAATCAAGTGTATTAATTTAGCCCAAGTTGCAATCAGTACTAGGTTCAAATGTATAGAGTATTGCTAAAGGTATTGCATGTTGAAATAAAAAGAATGTGTATAAAAAGCATATGTGGGGGTATCAACTGTTGTTGAGTAACTTCCCTTTTTTTCTTTATGTTGTTTCTGCTGAGAAGCCCAGACATCACCATTACAAAGTGGCATAAGTCCTTTGTCTGTCAGCAATTGATGTGGGCAATGGAGGAAACATTTTGGAAGAAAGGGGGTGTGAAGTTTGCCAACATCAATCTTGTTTCAAATTGAACTGCAAAGTTCCAGCTGAATGAATTGCCTTTCAAATGCAGCAGGCCATGGCTACACGGATTCAATCCCGAAGTGAATCTGATTTGATCCCAAGAGCCGTACAAAGCCACAACCCACTGATTGATAAAGCGAAGTGAGGGGAGATGAGGGTGAAAGAAAAAAAAATCCAAATTAATGGAGAAGATGGTAAAGAAAGACTGGAAAGCGGATACAGCAAAGCAAAAACAGAAAAAAAAGCAAAAGGGGGGAAAACCTTTTTAAAGCAAAGTAAAATAACCATGATGTGGCTCATAGAATCTCATACACAGGTCTCAAACACAAGTTCACAAGATGTGACACTGGGATGTTCACCAAGAGCAAAATAAAGAAGTGTGTGTGTAATAACAGACTGTTCAGCTCTATGGGTAGGTGGTAACAATTTTCTGATCACAAAGAACTCGATGGTGCCCAAGGTGAAATGCCTGCTGTAACATCAGGAGCTGAGGTGTTGCTGTAAATTTAACAAATTTTCAACTCTCTGCGAAAAGGTCTTGAATTTTCATTTCCACCAAACTAGAAAAGAATAAAGCAGGAATATTACAATTGCACAGGATGAATGTTTACTATGAAGAAGGCTACAACCAGCTCAAATAAAGTAGTTATCATGGACATGCGATCAATACCTACACAGTTCAGACAACATGACCACATCCATCATTTTGGATATTATTATTATTATTATTATTATTATTATTAGGTATTAATCTGCAACATATATGTGGCCTTAAAACCAAAAACAGACTTATGTGTCGACTTTTCAATCAAGTCAAAGAACCATCTCAAAAAGAAAAAAAATAATAAAAACCCGCTTTTAGAAGATTGAAGCAGAGCTTGAAATCCCTCTTGATTATCATTTCCTTTTCTTGGTAAAACTCATTAAACAGTAAGACTCATAAAAGCAGCAGGGGAGATGACAGTCTTGCATTCTCAGTTGTTTTAGAGGCCTCTGAGCGCAATAAGCATCTGAAAATTGGGGGCTGTTAAAGTGATTCTTTTTTTTCCCTTTACTGCCAAGTGTTGTTCTTCAACAATACAAGTAACAAGCAAGACTCCCGAGAAACGTGGAGTTAACAGCAGCCTTTTTGCACAATTTTCTGAGGGCAGCTCTGCAGGGAAGGCATTTACACCTGCTTGCCTCATCTTTTACGATACACTAGTCCCCTGAAGTGTGTTTTACTTATAAATATCCATGTCTAAGATGTGGCAAAGATGGAGGTACCACCAAGAAGCAAAAGAAAATGTGTTTATGTGCCTGTGTTACACAAAAAAAATCCCAGACAAGTCTGTTTTCACCAGTGACTTGTTTGCCAAATAAGCATTTATGGATTTATCGCTGGCTGTACAATGAGGCCTCAGGAATTAATCTTGCAAGCCATGGTTTCTCCACCTGCACCCACAACACAACTTTAAACTGCACCATTTTCAGTTAAAGTTATGAAGACAATTCCAAATAGGTCAGATAAAGTGGGAATAAATCAGGATCTAGTTGACAAAACACTTAATGTTCAAGCAAACTTATCGCTACACATCCTCAGATGGCATGTGTTTGACACCCTATATCAGATGAATCATGAAAGAGAGGAAAGAGAAAAACAAATGAACTATCACGTTTTAGGAAGACACCTTTTTTGCAATACCATCTACATCAAAGCCCTTCTCATTGACTTTCAACTTCACCAACGGGGAAGGGGGTGTGGAGAGGTGTAGATATCAAACATTAAACAGCATTTTTCATTCATGAGCAAATCATGTTCTGTTTCAACAATAGAGGGAAAAGAGCTGATTCAGTGAAGTCGCTGCAGGGGTAATTGATAGGGATCCAGCAAAGGTAACTCCCACGGGAAATGCTGGATCATGAATTCCTACCCTGCCAGCGGGAACATGGACTATCTACAGATTTTTTTTTTTTTTAAACCCCAGTGGGTGAGAAAGTGAATTTAATAAAGAATTTAAAAGGACATTCAAAGCTGAATTAAAGCCACGTGTCGGTGGAACTCAGACAGAAAAGAAAACACAAAAGTTGAATTTCCTTTTAAGAAGCTCTCTGAAAATGTACGGCACATAGCAGCTGTGCTCTGCAAACATATTCCTGATTTACTAACACTAAATATTGAGTTTGTCGGTTAATTACAATCCATGAATCAAATAAACACAGAATAAAATTAAAAAATAAACAAATAGAAAAAGAAGTCTGGCAATTAATTCAGAAATGCCACAGAACACGTGGCAAAAATAGTGTCTGGCAGAAGTCCGCTGGTGAAAGATGAGATAGAGTGGCATGACGACCAGGCCTCTCCCTGCCACTTCATTAGGCTTTACAACCACTGTTCTTTCCTATCCACATTCTCTTTCCATCTGTATTATGCTGGAAAATCACCTTGCGGCAGCTGAGGGAAAATTGCTATTTACTTCACAGAACAAAAAAGCCTAGAATGTAGACCTGGATGCTGTGAGAACGACAGAGCAAGAGGCTGCTGGCGGGCTGACTGGTGCCCAAACAGACAACAGTTACAGGAAAAAAAAATAGGTAGATTCAGAATAGTTATGTCCACACACCCTGACAGAGCTCAGATTTGACTGTTTTGCAGCTGACAGGGCTCAGACTTCTCCCCTCCCACTGCTCCTAGAATTAGAAGGGGTACTAGACACGCATGCATGTATATACACACAGACACAGTCAAGGACGTGGAAAACACTCAAATTGTCACGGGAGGATTACATCAAGTGCCTTCACAAACCCTCTACCATACAGAAAACAAACTCGCTCTGTACTGCTTGAGTTATTCATCAGCAAGTTAGGTAGCCTGGTTGTGTATCTGAGAAACAAACTGGCCGGGACAAGAAAACTCCCAGAGCTTCTTTCACAAAAGCCTCCTGTCTTCCCTGATGGAGGATTGGTCTACTGGACTGGAAAAGGCAAGAAGCAAACCAAGCATAACTGCTCTCAGTTCACACATATCTAGTGTGTACAGGTTCAAGTTTGTACACACCCACATGGGCACACAAAAACACTGATCTGAAACTACTCATTGGGTACAAAGGAGAAATACAATGAGTATCCACACTGCATTTCCAGCTTTGTCAAAGACACAAACACACTGCAACAAAGGCCACGGTATCCCTAATTGGCACAGAGATTTGAATTGAGAGCACACACAAATACAGCTCAAATGTAGTGGAAAACATGCTTGGTTTTAAGATAATTAACATTTCAGTGAGAAAAATTGTTTCTTTAAGTGTCACAAGATGAAAGTGGCTTGGCATCCTTTGCTCGAGAGGATAAATGAAGCGTGTGGGAAGATTAATTAAGGAAAAGTTGAAGAGAGATGACGCCTCCTTACCTTTGCTCTGCGAGGAGAAGCTGAGGGAGAGCTGAGCAAATAGGTCAGGATTCTCAAACTTCTCTTCTTTGACTTTGATCCAGAAGCAATTCTCTGCCATTTCCTGAGGCACTATCTGCAATGACACAAGGATTCCATTATCACCACAATCAGAGACCGCCATTCCACCAACCTGCCACTCAAAAACTTCTCAGTTGAGATGAAGTACGTGAGCGTTTTTCTGTGTGGACACACACACACATCCTTGTGCCTCCTTAGTGTCTAAGTGGCAAAAAGGACAAACAAACAAAAAAAAAAAAAAGACCACACAAGCCTGCAGGGTTAAATAAACTCTTTCACGCAATGACAAATCCCATGAATATGACCACACCAAATGATGATGTGTAGATGGATCTCGACTGAGCCGGGCACAGAGAAGCGTCTAGTTGGCCTCTCCTGGGATGAAAGATATATGTGAATTTTAGTTTGCAGCACAAAAACCTCAGTAATCCTGTTTATACACTCCTCCTACCTAGATTTGTCTGAATGTCTGTTAGAAGAGGCCGAGCACCTACACAGTGAAATGATAGCAGGCCACAGGGATGCTTTTGAACCCTCCTCTTTCATTCACTTTGTACTGCTCAGTAAACAAAAGAGAGTAGGAGTGTCCGGAGAGATTCAGACATAAACAAACTCATCTGACATGTTGCAGTTATTGCTAATAATGTGCGTGACACTGCAGTGCATCTGCTGTGTGTTATGTGCTTTTAGTGTGCCTTTTTATCAAGGGCCTGGAGTGGCAGCAGGCCTATTGTACCACTGCTGTTAACCTTCTCCAAACCACAGTAATTACATACAGACAGAGGTGTGTGGAGCACGAACAGAGTCCAAGTTGTGCTGGGCAATCACTGTCAATGCTGTATAGTAACTGTGACAAGTCCTATAGCATTTCTAGCAAAAATGTATGTGATGATGGGAAAATTATGAAATTTTCAACATGGGCAGGTGTTGAGTGTAGATCATGTGGCTCTGTACTGCGTGTTTGGTCTTAAATTACCTAAGGAAGTAGTCAGTGTGATGTTTGTGATAGTCCATCTTGTGAACATGACTGTAAAAGGATCAAATGTAGCCCAAAATCCAATAATGTCATGTTTAGCACTGTATTACTTGAGATGTTACCAAATATCAGTTATAGTGGATGGGTACAGGTTTAACTCAATTAAGCCTAAGATGGACATGTAAATAAAGTGTGTCCTCTACTTAAAAACCAATAAGGTCCCAAAGTTCTGTTTTATTCAGAAACAGAACTTTCCCAAAAAGTATAACTTCGACTAAATTCTAAACTAATTTTGAATATCTTTAAAAGTTTAGTGGATGGGATGGTAATACAGCAAACCACCTGAAACCACCTTAGTAAACTGCAATTTAACTATTAACTACTTTGTGAATTCAGATAATGACACAAAATAGTCTGTCAGCTCGTCACAGCTCATCATCCTCTTAAATCTGGTCCTGAATTCTATAGCAGCGAAGTCACTTAGTCACCAATCAGCTTAACTTTTCTGAGTGCCTACTATAGTTATATTTCTTACCACAAAATGTACAAATAAAAATAAAGATGTTTTATTGTATACACACATATTACTGTTTATTTGACTATAATTTAATATATTTACATAGCTACATTAGTTTATAGTAGATAATAAAATCGCCTAAAACAAAAGCATTGACAGTGAGAAAAGAAGGGGAATAAGACAATCTGTGTTATACCACAACATATGTCAGAAGTTTCTAATATGCGAGCTCCATAGTGAATGAACAAATTAAGAACAGTTTCAAAGAGACCAACCTGGTTTTCAACATGATGAATGAGATTGTTGAGGCTGAAGGATTTACTAGAATAACAGGAACAGGACTGAAGCCTTGTTGTAATTCCCTGACTGTCACAGTGGGCTTGTTAGGAATATTGACGCATTGTTGACTAATCATGAATAATTAGTAAACCAGTAAATCAGTCCTGTACCAGGCTCAGGTATCATTTATTGTGGAAAACATTTTATACAACACAATCATTTTTTTTTTGTTGTAGATTGTAGGTGTTACCAGCACACTGTAATCTGTTCTTAGTTTAAAAACTGAATTAGATGAATTGATCTGTATATTACTTAACATAAGTCCAGTGTATGACTCATGGGCCTGAACATGGCATCTCTGTAAGGTATTAGCTACATATTTAGCTCTTTAGTTAATGCTCAGCTTAAATATAAGCTTTTTTCCATCACCCTATTGTGTTGCTGACATATAGAAGTATACAAGACCTACAATGTTTAAAGGTGTGTAAGCAAACGCACTAAAAGCTACTCATGTACTTTCATGTCAAAGTCTGATATAGTATTAACTTCATACATTGTGTGATTTCTGGCAGACACGTATTGTAAGTGAACAGAGGAGATGTAATAAAAATAGGTTGGATTTTTTTCCCCTCTTGCTCTTTCATACAAACAAATCATACATGCCCCTGGCACTCCTATACTTCCATCTGCTTCACAGTGAAGACAGACGACTCTTGCTCCACTTAATCGAAGCAGATTGTTTTTCCTCAGGTGGTTCTGAATTTTATTTGCATCACCAAACTACGGTTCCTGTGGAGGAAAGGTTAATGCACCTGCACATTACTGCTCAGGACAACGCAATGCTTAAGAGAAATTTGCATTTACACATTTTTCTCTAACTTATCTTTGAGTAATCTTATCTTAAGATAATATGATTATCTTATATTGAAAGAAATGTTTTAAAAAAAAAAAAAAAAAAAAAAAAAAAAAGGTTTTTGGACAATGACAGAAAACGAGAACTGAATTTGCTCTCACAGACTAGTCGGATTTTAAATTCATTTTTAATACGTGACATGACTCCACTAAAACCATTACATATATTGTGCGCCACTGACATGTCAATAGAACTAGCCTGATGTGTTGGTTGTCAGTAATTGAAGACTAAAGCGCAAGGTCACACAAGCATAGGCAAAGACCCATCAAATTAATGCTAAGAACTCCCGAGGCAATGGAAAAAATTATCTATGGTAAAATAGGGTTGGCATGCAAGAGAATGTGCCATTGAAATTTTATTCAAATGCAATGGATCGTTACACAACTCAGTCCTCATTCAATTGTGCTAAGAATGTGCAAATCCAAGGACATTCGAGCAGAGAAAATTGTTTACTGTCGAATCCTCTGAAATTGGTGCTCAGAGTGGAACAGTGTGGTTTGTGGCTGTACAGTTGTTTGACTAGATTAAGAGTGCATTGAAAAAGAGCTGCTTTTGGTTTGGATCTCCACTGCTGCTTTGTTGTCTTGTGTAGGGTTACTTCAAGAATCCTCTGAAGCCAGGGCCAAGCATTTTCATGTGTCACTGTAAAAAAATACTGCATAATACATAAAATGTGCCTCATTGTTAGTATGTTTTTTAGTATTTTTTGCTAGTACTGTTAACAATGATCAAGCAATGACCACACAGCCTGTTGATTTTATACAGCATGCTTTTTACTGTAGCACTTTATCTAATTTGAGTTCACGCATTTTGGTTAACGTTCTGCCTTAATATTAGCTTAAATTAATTAATTTTACCTCTCTTTTATTCTCACGTATTGCTGAGTCATCCTTCTGGCCAAAAGATGGGGCACCTGTTGAGAGGGCTTCTTATACACAGCCAACAGGAAGTGGAAGAGGCCAACAGTGTGTGTGCAGGAGGGGAGTTCTTGATTTAACTCAAAGCTGCTTTTAAGGATTTGTGTTTGGTTTGGTAGTTAGACTTAACTTTTAATACGTTATTTATTTATCTATGTATATGTGTTAAAGTTAATTTTTTTTTTTTTTTATTAAATGTGCATCCCTGACTGCTGAGTAAAGCTGGATACCCCCATTTTGTAGCAGTTGTTGCTTCAGTGCAAACATTTTTTTCGAATTTAATTCTTTCTACTTCGTTCATAAATAAATATATATTTTTTAAGTTGTTTGAAAGTTTGTTACTTTCGAATAAAGTTTAAGTAAACTATATTTTTTTTTGCTATGAGCACGACTGTGATTGATTTCCATACCTTTGTCCAATTGAGCCTCTTCATCATGGTTTCAGGCTTGTAGGTCTTCTTGGGCTCGAGTCCATAAGGCAGCTTGACAACAGGCAATGAAGGAGGGGGTGGAGGCCCACCTGGGCCCCCAAAGAAAGGTGGAGGAGGTGGAGGTCCACAGCCAGGAGGGGGTGGAGGAGGGGGAGGCCCTCCACCGGGAGGAGGTGGTGGTGGTGGAATACCAGCATGGCCAGGGATAGGAGGAGGAGGAGGAGGACAGCCACCAGGAGGAGGTGGGGGTGGAGGGGGTGGAGGAGGAGGCGGTGCACCCCCTGGTAGAGGAGGTGGAGGTGGTGCTCCAGGTGCAGTCGGACCCGCTGCAATCTGCAAAGACAGGGTAGAATTAAAGACGGTCCACACAAAGCTGGTTTGATCCAAACCTCAGCCTGACGTCACAATTAGGGAAAAACTACAAGACATGGTTGAGCCTCCACCAGCCCTGTGACTGAGGTGTGTGTGTGTGTGTGTGTGTCAATAATAGTCTGTTAGTTCACTGCCATATTTGAGGTCAAGGATTACAAGGTTATGTTAAGTGTTCCTTCTACGTTCAGACAGCATGAAGAGGTTATGGTGTCCACTGTATCCATTTTGTGAATATCTTTGCCAAGTAATCCATCAAACATAAAAGGAAAATAGTTCCAATAGCTGCTGTAGTTTACCCAAATGTTTACATGTATAGTGTATGTTAAGTGATCTAACCATGGAGAACTTCTAACCAACTGAACTTCAGGAACAAAAATAAAAGAACAAGGAATTCTTCTGATAAGACTGATAATGTAATCACTCTCTGAAGGCAGTGGAAGGATACGTATGTTCTAGTAATGTGAACTGACATTATGGTTGTGTACAGTATATACTGTATGACTGAAAGTGCAGCTCATCATTACAGTTACTTCATTTGATATCCCAATCATGCCATATATATTTTTATTATTATTGTTATGAGTTATGATTATATTACAGTGTCTTCTTGCCTGCCTCACTAAATGCAGGTTGAAACTCATAATTCTCATCCACTGCCCACAGGACACACATGATGTGTACATACAGTCTGTTCATCTGATATGAGAATACAAATGTTTCCATGTAAAAAGAGCAGAGAGTCATCCAAAAGGTCAGCGTATTATGTTCATTAATCCCCACGTGTATGAATGTAAATACGAAGCAAACCTGTTAGTGACTACCGCTTTAATTTACAAAAGATAAGAATGTTGCTTTGGCATCAGGCCTTCACTATGGGTCCTCACAATGGCAGGCTATTAAACATGAGCCAGGGTTCTAATTAGACCCAAGACTGATAAGACAAAGTCGTTCAATCATTTGACAAGTCTGCACTATCACAAGTACACAGGTAGTTGAAGATAGTCAGTAATAATGCAAATAGCAAAATGTTTTGGAGGAAAAAAAAACAAAAAACACAAATACAACTATTACAAACACCCAAGCTAAGACAGGGCATGGTCTCCAGAGCTGATTAGGTGCTGACTCGTACCAAAAGCATTTCCACTTGCACTTCTCATTTCCAAAACCAATTCCCAACAATGTCAATTTCCCTAGTCATTTGATTGTGTGGGCCAAATGTGATTGGCTTTATATTTAAAGGCATTACGTGGTGTTTCATTACATAATGGCATTGGCAGATTGTTTATTAGGGACAAAATTAAAAAGGTGTTCTGCAAGGAGCTCCTTCCCCAAATCACCCTGAGCCCTTCAGTAAAAATCCACAACCAGTGATTACAAGTCTGTCAATCTGGAGCCCTCCATGGCCCGTTTTCTCATTCAAGATTAATACAAGAGAATGAAAGCAAATTAGCTGCTAAATGAGAGCTCAGTTGTTTCCATACTGAGGGCCCTCCAAGTCTCTCTCCCTCTCTCTCTGTCTCTCTCTACTCCACCCAATAATATCTGCAGAGCCCTTGGGATCCCAATATTGCTGCCACTGGCATCTTCTTTCTCAGATATGAAAACAAACATCTAAAAAACCATAATACATATGTGGTGAAGTGACTAACAGTCATGTATTTTACCTTAAATAACAAAGGACTAATGGAAAACAGCAAACTTTATTTATACAAAATATCCAAATGTCTGATTTTGAGCCTGCAAGCAGGTAGAGTATGTGGTGTAGGTATTCAAAACATGACAATGTGAGACTGAATACATAAACCTTAATCTAAAACTGTATGGAAAAAACCCAAATACTGCATTAAGTATACAATTACTGTGATTTTTACTTAATGGTATACTAAAGTCCCCCTCCTGTGTTTATGTCTGATATGGATATTACCCAGCATGTTTTAATTTTGTGTTTCTCAGCAGGTTGTAAAGGTTTCCTAGGTGCTTCTGGACGGCCCATCTGCAGTGCCCATCTGGAGCACTGTTGCTGTCTTTATTCTAAATTGTATTTTTTACTAACAAGAGGTTGTGATAGACTATGTGTATTATTTGTTTCACCTATATGCTGCTGTCAAAGATTCTTAATCTCAATGGTATAATAAAGGTTAAATAACATTTTTAGAATAGAAGACGAGCCTAATATAAGCTCTAACCCATCCAATTTGGATTCATAGTCCTGTACTCAATGGGGAGGTCAATGTGCCAGCTAATTAACTCTGGATATTATGTGATTAAATCTATGCCCCAATCTCATCTCTGATAGACAAATTCAATCACAAAGTGTTTACTTATGAAAATTACATTAAACACACAGGATGTGTTAGTAATTTCAAAAGACAAAGCATTCCATCAAGTATGGTATAAATATAAATAGTAAATATTCCTGCTTGAGATTGTTTTTTTAAATATCTCAACCAGAATCATTGAAATCAGTCGAGAGACATAAGATCAGCTTTGAAATTTAAAATCTAGCTCTAGATTGCATTGCATAATATAAAGTGGGACACACATGCAGAGAGAACAGAGAGGACAAAAGATCAGTTGCATAACAAGTTTGAAAGTGTTCTCTAACAAGAGATTTGAAGTACCATAGTCTAATTTATTAAATATATAACTTGGATTTGCAGGTGATTGGATGTTGAGATTATGTCAAGGGCCATGCATGTAAAAAGAACACCCACCTTGGTGTCAGATTCCCTGATGAGTCTCTGAGCCTCTTTGAGCTTGTCTTTTTCTACAGTTAACTGTGCAGATCCAACACACACACACACACACACACACACCACAGACACACAACATGGGGACACACATCACAACAGAGTGCAACAGAGAGGCACAAATGGGGGTTGGTTAGACAGAAGAAGACAGAAGAACACTAGTACACTAGAACATGTACAGTACCCATGCCAAACAAAAAGGGAAGGAAAGAGCTGAACAGGGGAAAGAGCATGTCCCTTACACAGTTAATGACAATGATAGAACAGTGGTATAATCCCATTTTGTCTGAATGAGCTATTTGATGTGCAAAAGGCAGAGTGTACTGTACTTTTACACCTAAAACAAGATGTAATCCATCTTCAAAAGAACATCAGTGTAGAGCACTGACTGCTGCATGAAAGAAACAAGGCGCAGCATCACTGACAGTTGGTGCACCTTCAAAACCCCTCTTCCATTTCTTCTTTTATTTATTTATTTAATTATTTATTTTGTTGTGTTTTTTTGGCATCACAAAATACATTTCAACTTAACACTCTTAGCTGTGTGATGGGCACTGATTTCACTGTGCAGTCTTTGTTTTAGAAATGCACTCATTTCGCTTTGATATTTCATTCTGTGCAACTTTGCCAAAAGAAAGTTGATGCGAGCGTGTTCCACGTCCACTGAAACTCAATATATGTATGGATTCATTCCTGCAGAACACGTCTTACGATGGACTGTAGAGAACTAAATATTTAATGAGGATAATGGAAAGGGAGATGAAAACATTTATTGGGATGACTTAAAAAGGGCTTTCATTTTACCAGAACTTTTGGAAATAGTCGTAAAGTGCATTTTTTAAAGCAAAGTTTTATTTTATCTTTCATCCTCGGGGATTAAAATATAGAGGCTTTGAGATACCTTGGCTTTAAAGAACAAACCAGGGAGATTTTGCCTTGCTCTCTAAGAGCTCTGGTACTCATCATTCTTTTGAAAACTCTTAATGCAAGGTTATACAGTATGTGTAAGTTATTTGAATGAGTCAATTTAACATTGTGTTTTTTTTTGCACACATCTATACGTACATTCAGTCTTATTGTAGCAAGTCACACAGTACATTAGTAGCTACATTATGAGTCCTGCTGTCATTACACATAGAGCGAAATTCTGTAATCAGTCAGGGCGTAGGCAGCCTGGCAGTAAAAGAGAGAGAGGCAGTGATCTACTACACCTCGAGCTCCTCTTGGGTCCAAGTTGGGTCAGCTACAAGATTGCTAGGTTGTTAAAATGTATTAATAGGGTGGCACAGAGTGCTCCACTGCAGAGCTACATTATTCATCACATCCTGAGCCAATTCAATGAATATCTTCCTCTTTTTTTGACTCGGATGGATGCAGGCAAAGGTTTGAGGAAGTGGGTGATGATTTCCACTTGTTGTGAATTCGATGTCTTTTGTTGATGTTTACTGGGAGAACCTCCACTCAACTCAATTGGGGGATAATCAAACAGACACATCAAACATGCTGCTTGTTACAAAGCCAAAGTTCCCAGAGAAAGACACTCATTAAATGTGTTGGTTCACAAACAGGGCGAAGAGAAGAGACTCAGGCATACGTGCGCTTAATATCTGACAGGAATTCAGTCTAGGAGATGAAAGGTTAGGGTTAGGACTCTTCATTCATATTCACCAAAACGGCAGTGATAGAACAGCAGCTTTGATGGACAAAATGAATGCGTGTCCTCACATGGATTTAAAGTTTCTGTGCTCTCACAGCTAATGGCCTTAGTGCTGTCGAACACACTCTTTCAACCTAGTCTTCCTGAACTAGCAGGATCATGTCTGATGGCATTCGTTCATTCATTGCTTGAGGCAGGAATCGAATGCTTCATGGTAACCTGCCTAAAAAAAAAGAAACAGGGTATATCTCTAAATTATTACATATTTTAAAACCCACACATTCAAACCCCCAGATCATCACTAATTAAAAGTCAATGATTTGTGGGATGCAGTGACATTTAACTGCACTTAAATGAATTCACATTCAAAGAAAAATAATTATTATTTTGAAGTATATACTACTGTATATATACAGTATTTATGTTATGTCAAGATTGAATAGGGGATATTCTAAAGTCCTATGGTCATGTTAATGCTAGACTCTGTCAAACAAATTAAATATTTCCCTGCTGAGTTTAATGCCTGTTGATGTGTGGCTTTCCAACAGTAACAGATCTTTGATGGAGCATCCAGAAACACAGAGGAAGAAAGAGGTTGACTCTTCGGGGCTTCTCCGCTCTGCACTATCTGTTACTGCAGCACAGTCAGCCAGCATTCAAAAAGACAGAGGCCTGCCAGGAAAGGGTCAGGGGAAGGTGTGTGATAGGGAAGGAAGCACAACATAAAAAGCAGTAGAGGGGGAAAGGGCAGGCAGAGGTAACACAACCTGATGTATTCATATCTGACAGGAGGTGGAAGAGGGAGAGGGCAGGTGAGAAAAGGGCGTGCAGGCAGTGCAGGTGAGGAGCAACTTTTCTGATGGTTTCACTTAGACGGGTGTGCAGTAATCAGGAAGAGGGAGTGATGAACCAGTTTGAGTAAAACTGTATGTAACAAGTGGTGACACAGCAGTCAGGCATATGAAGTGTGGGAGTGGGACCTACACACAAATTAAAAAAAGCACTGCATTGGCCAAGACTGAACTTAAACTAAAACTCAACAGCATTTGTTGATGGCTGAATGTGAAATTCATTTAATAATTTACAACTGAAAAAACTCCCAGTGATGTTTGGATCGCATATGCAGCTGTGGTTTATCAGAAGGGGAGTGCCAACAATAACCCAGACATGAAGGTTTCAGAGAAAAAGCATCTTCTGATGTATATGCAGCCATACCATCTATCAATGCTGGTTTATATTAAATTCCCTAAGCAGGGAAGCAAACTGCCCTTTTGTCCCACGGCAGTACTAAAGTGTTTGAAATTGGGTTAAGGGGGAAATAGCAGTCATTTTCTGTGCTCAAAATGGAAGGTTTTGCTTGGGAAGAAATGATGTGGAGGCCAAGAAAAGAAATGCAATCCATCTCTGTGATGATAGAATTACATAGGAAAAAGCTTCAATAGAGCAATTCGCCCATATAAAGAGCTAAAACTTAAGGAGATTGACCCTTTATTAAATCAGATGTTCTTGCATGGATGATAACTTCCACTTACAGCAGCAGCACATTTGTAAGTGGAGTGGAAAGATACCCTTCTGACCAAATCAGCCGTTTTCCAAGAGGCGCCATTGCTTTTCACAGCTATGATCTCAAGACAAACATTTTCATTCCAGTCAGTTTCTCACTGAAAAACAGCTATCAAACTGATTAAAAGAGCTTCTTCTTATTCATGCCTTTTCTGAAAAACATATGGGAATGTAACAGTGTTGGGATTTCTCCCTACGGATTTACCTGTGACTCCAGCGTCTGGATCTTCTGCTCTAACTCTTGCATTTTCTCGTCCTTCTTCTGGGACTCAGCTTGGGCCTCCTGCCGTGCACTGAACTCCTCATCGAACTGCAAGAAGTGAGACACAAGTATGTCTATGCACACACAAATATGTACACTGATGTAAACACATACAGTACACACAAGTTGGTGAGCAGTAGGGTTTCTCAGAGAATGACTACAGGACACATCACAGACACTAAAACACACTCTTACACTCACTGGCCAATTTCTATTCATAGTTCTTATGGCCCTTGAGCCGTGTTGTGCTTTGTCTTTGTTTTAGGCCTAGCTTTCATGTATGTTGATGGATCTAACCTTTGCAGAAACCGAGGCATGTCGCTACAATGATTTCACCAGCCCAGCAGGGTGCATGGTGGGCTGGTGGGACAGGACTCTTGGAAAAAACAAAAATAAAAACATGCCAACAACCCCCTGGTGTGGTAGAGGGTAAGATCCTAAATACAGATTACCATATAAACAATATGTAGATTATTTTGCAATTTAATTTCTCTAAAATCAATAAAAACACTTTAAAATCAATCAAACAATTCAATTAAACATAAAGAAACTGTGAGATAAAGTGAGAAGTCCTTTAAAGGGTTAGCTTAAGATACACATAAGTTAACTGTGCTTGGGTACTGTGCACAAATAAGTGTACATCACAACTCCGGCATTGATTGTTGTAATGCTGATACGGATCATGTAGCGTCACAGCCAGGTATTGATCAGGGCATGGAAAATCAATAGCTTGTCTGGGAGCTCTGAGGAAGAAAAAAAACATTCCTGATGGGAGTTGGCCAACCAAGGGGGCTGTTGGAGTGATTAATGTCTCACCTTCTTGGAGTACTCTGCAGCCTTCTGCTCACTCTCCTCAACTTTGGCTTTATCCACACACTGATCTGCAAGACACGACAGCAACAGAGGCAAGATACTTCAAAGGCATCTCTAGGTGCAACGTGCCAGTAGCTCCTCGTGTGAGATTTACAATTAGACCTGCGCCTTGTTTTTGAGTTTTATGATTGGAATCAATTTCAATCTTGAAAAAATCTGTTAGGTCTATGAGATGTTTATAACTTAATGTAATCATTCATCATGTAGGGTATGATCACTTATCGTTTAAAAGAACAGTCCATTTCCAGATGAAACAATGTATTTTATGGACTTGATGTATGTCTACATGCAGGTCTAGCATAAAGATTTAAAAAAATGTATGCATGTTTAAAGCAAAAGTCTCCGGAAAACACAAAGAGAGAAAAAGTGTTTTCATGATTTGTTCAATAACTGTTTCATATACAGTGAAATGAGTCAAACTTTGGCTTTTGCTGATGTGCTATTCCATCGCGCTCATTTTCTATTTCACTTCTTCTCACCGACAGAGGTGTCATTATATAACAGGAATCATCACCTAAAAAATGTGAGCTGTTATTTGATGCTTCAGGCTGTTTGTGTTGAACATGAAAAAAAAAAGCCTAAAGTATAGGACCAAATCAGCCTCTCTGCGGTTTCGGAACATTTTACTTGTTTCCTAAACTTAATGTGGGTTTTGAGTTTTGTATTTTTATAGACTGCAAGTACAAGTGTAAATTGTCATATCACACATCACACAACACATGTGTTATTGGGAAACAACACTCTAATTTAAATGAAAAAATGAATAAACATATATTTTATAAAAAGTGGAAAAGGGAACTTTCAAAAACCCAAGTGGTTGTCAGATCTAATTTCACGTTTCTTGTGTGAATCAAAAAAAAAAGAAACACATCCCTGGGAGTTTTTTTTTTATCAACTGATTAAATCGTAGTGAAGTGAGTGAAATAACTTATTTAATACTCAATCAGTTCTCTGTGGATGGGTTAAGAAACTTTTAATGACCCTTTGTTGGCAAGTCACAGAACTGTTAGTGACACAACTGAGAGAGACAAAGTGGTGTTATTTATTTCTTTTCTCCGTTTGAAAAAAAAAATTTCATTAGTAATGCAGTGCAAATAGATGTGTTCTCTATGATTTCTGGAACACAGCTGCAAGTGAGAAAAAAATGACATTTAAATTTATTCTGAATTAAATGAATTTGTTTTACCAGAAATAATGTATTATTCGTCAATAATTAGATAACCCTCTTATATGTCAAGCCACCGCAGGTGTTTGCCAGAAGAATCTCAGGGGGATCTGCTAGGATAATGAGAATGACTGCGAGGTATGAAAACATTTTTAGCAACATAGGTGATAAACCTCCTGCAGCACATAGTTCAAAAACAACAAAAAAATATCTGGTGGATGATTTCATCACGTTAGGAGACTAACAAGTTGTGAAGATGATTTATATTAACATTTTACTTTATCACTCATTAGACATGTTGTCAATGAATAAGTTAGAAGTAGCGTACCAATCAGAAGGGTAAAGTCCACATCCAATCTTTGACTATATCGAAAATCAGGGTCCATCCCATTGCGATGCAGGACCACCTGAGACACACATTCTTCTATCACCTTGTAGTACTGAGGCCTGAGGGGTCAGGAAACATAAAGCAGAACAATTAGACAAGCCACAAAAAGATATGAGTGACACAAACTCTACAAGGCTAATTAACCACAAATTATTCCCTCATCCAAGCTAGAGGTCACAAAATGCCATGGCAAAAAGGGTGCTGTAGGAGAAAATAGACACCCTATTAAATTTGATCACTTGCTTCACCCTATCATGAAATTAACAGATTAATGGGCACACAGAACCCAAGTGTGTGTTAGTCATTGTACATTTCAAGGTGATAGACGGTAGCCAAGGCTACGCTTGCCCTCTTGCCTAATTTGCAATCATCTTTGCCAATTAGAGCAACCATAAAAACTGAAATGTAAATCTAATCAGTGTAATGTGTGTAATTGAAAGCACAATGACCAGGAAAACATGTCAGCCAGTTAGGGGGGCTTGGTGTTGTTGAGTAGGGTGTGTGAATCAACTGGCGAGACCCATTCCAACACACAGGTTGGTATATGACCTTTTCTCAGTAACATTATCAACTTTAATTGCAAGTGACATTTAGCAAATACAATGCCAGTTTAAGCTGTACCAAACTGAGAGATAATTGTTTTCATGCATGGCATTGACCAGAAGTTTGTATTCATAACAGAAACAACTTTTTTTTATTCCTCTACAGACTGAGTAGATGAGTTAAACTGACCCATGATGATGCACATGAATAATGACCTAATAAGATATTAAAATAACAATCCTGTGCGCTGGGAAGACAGCAACAACTAAATCTAGAGGGTATGACCAGCCAGTGGCTGCAACTTGCATGAACGGCTGAGCAATCAGCACTCGTAGCATCTGATTCAATCATCATTCATCTCTGTTTTTAAATAACAGTTTTATTGGGCACATTATAGTAATCTATGAGTCCCACAAGTACAGTACAACCAATATATTATGTCCAGCACATACCCAGTGTTAGATTGTGTTCGTTTAATTTAAAGAAATTCTGAAACAGTGAACAATATGCAATTCTGTGGTGTATTTTCATTCTAAAATGAAACAAATAACCTAAGCAGGCAGAGCTGGGAACAAAACATCTGTTGCCAGTTGAGTTAAATTTGAGTAAAAAAAACATATATGAGTAAAAAGTAAAGCATGTGACAAACAGCAACTTGTGATTAAATGGAATTAAGTTCATCGCTAAGGCTTTAACTAACTGTTAACCATAAATTCAAAGGCTATGTTCTGTCTGTACCTTGTGGGTGGACAGGCCGTATCATAATATGAAACAGAAATATGAAAGAACACTCAATTCTGAGCCAAAGCAAATAAGAATAAATCAGCATTTAGGTGCACTGTTTTGAAAGCATGAAATGCCATACATTATCTTGAGCTGGCGGAATCGCCCACTCACGGTTGGAACAAGCTAGTGAAAGCTCACACATCACCCTGGTTGGCTTAAGCACTGTGGCACTCAGCTTACAACTGTCACCAATGTGCACCACATTATTATCTCAATAAGCCGCCCTCTTTTTCCTTCGTCCTCCAACCTCCACCACTACCAAGCAGATAGGGGCTGGGTGGAGATAACTACAAAGGGAGAGAGTGACCCAGAACTGTCAGGCCCCTCCATGGTAGGCAGGGCTGGGCTCCAGAAGCCAGCATATGTCCCCTGCATCATTCCCCACCTCTTCTATTACTTTGGCGCCTTCATTTCTTCCAATGATAGCTTGCAGTTCAGCACAGCCCCAGCCACTTGATCCAGCTCTGCTCCACATAACCAGTGTAATCCCCATATCACCAGGCTCCAAAAGAGCAGATCTGCTCTATATTTACTGGGTGGGTTTGATGTGCTCTCATTCATTAGACTTGCAGTGAGAGATTAATTATCAAAAATAAACCAAGCCCTGGAGGGGAGAGCAACAACTAATGCTGTGTTAGGAGGAATGACAGTAGACAGCAGTTGAACAGCCTGCCCACTCTAAACTGTCTCGTTTTTAGAAAACTGTTAATAAAATGCATTGTATTATTATTTGAGACAAGAATGAAGGTACTGTACCAAGTGGGCTATCATTTCAAATAAATGTAATGATAAATATATCTACTCTCTGTAAATCAGGTTAGTTCAGGTAGAATATGGTGAGCACACATGTCGTGCTTTGATCACTGAGTCAAAGCTTTATATAATACTACTTAACCTAAAAGTGCCGCTTCTGAATGAGTTTTGCTAGAACCACGTATTTGTGCCACACATCCAGACCTTCCAATGTGATTTTGTGCCATGCTGTGGAAATACCAACCATAACCATAACATGACATGATGCCAAATATAAAGGCAAACAAAAAAGTTTTAGAGATACTTCTTGAAAATAGCTGCATGGACTGGAATACTGCATCTTCTAACATCCTAACTACACCGCAGTGAAAGTCAGAAAGCAATTCTGGTGTTAACGTTTACATGTAGACGTGTGGGTTTGAAGGAGACTGGAGGAAAATATATTTCAAAAGCATATCTTTAAAAAGACTCTCGCTTTTTTTTATCCCTTCTTACTGCTGGCTTTCCAGGGGGTAGATGGACACTGGAGCTGAGGTGTACGTGGCTGTACAAGCTGGTTAATGTGAGTTCTATTACTCACATCCTCCGAATAGACGAAGAATACATTATTCATAACTCCAAGAGAACAGCAACTTGTCTATGATAAATTCATCTTCCTCCTCTCATCCACCCTACGTCTTCCAACTTTTTTTAAAAAATCGTATTTCTGCAAAAAGGTCTGACACAGCAGTGAATTCATCAGTGTCACTCCATTGAACGAGTGGTGGCCTCCCTGCCCAGTGACTGACATATTTGCTCTTCAAAGGCAAAGAAGAGTGCTAACCCAACACTTACTTAATAACTCAAAATTACAAAGTAATAGTCCTGCGACTTTTAAAAACAATGCAGATTAGAGAAAAAACTTTTTTATCTGCATAAATGGCAATCTTTGTATATTTTAGTAAAGTGAGACAACTGCCCTTAAAACTACCTCTGTACAAAAGTATTTTTCTTATTTTCTTAGTGCAACTTTTCCAAGATGTTTGTAAAATGATTTGTCAGTACTGTCATTGATTTAATGGTTATCTAATGTTTATACAAATTTAAACTATCTCCTGTTGGCTGTTCAGTGTATGAGACAGTAGTGATTATGAGCCTGATGTGCAGGTTGTTAGTGAATAGTTTTACCAAAGTTAAGTTCAAGTTGAAATAATGAGACAGTGAATGACTGTTTTACAGACACAGTTATGAAAAGTTCTGGGTGAAAGTCAATCATCTGACCAAGCAAACAAACAAACTCACAGACACACTAACAACTGCCTATAAGTAATGAACAATAAAGTTCAGCGTGATATGTGAGGTGTTTCATATCTATCATCCAAAACCTAACACTATCAAAGCACATTGACATATGGTCAAGCACCATGAGATCATCCATCAAGGAAAAGATTTGTGAGATGTAAAAACCCGTGGAACTTACCTGATGTAATAGTCGTTCCTGATGAGCAATAGGTGTTGAAGAATAGACAGGAAGTAGGTTTCCGAGGCAGTGTCTTTCACCATATTGGAAAGGAGATGGTAAACTTCATTCATGTCAGTACACAAAAAAGGTTAAGGAATAAAACTCTACAGCGTCACAGTGCTGCTACGTTAATTGTATTAACAGGTAATGTGAACATCTTGAGGAATTTAATATTTAGGTGCATTCAGCTCTTGTATACATTTAAATTCTTCTTTCTTTCTTTCATTTTCTTTATGACATTTTTTTCCACTTCTCCTCATCTCAGATTTTCTGACAGTTATCAGTGTACAAAAGCAAACAGAGATGTGATTCCTCTTATCAAATCTCTCTTGTGGGCGCTGAAACAGTGTAAACAGCAACCTTGAGAAGGGTGACTGCCAATAAAGAGTGTTCCTTCTTGTTTACCTGTCACTCCAAACCTTTCAAGCTAGAGGAAACTAATTATATGAAAAACTCAGTGGTTTCAATGTTTAAGGCAGGAATGATGGGGAGTCAATCATTAGCAGGGCAAATATATAGCTGGGGTTCAATTCGCAGATTGAAACTGACATGTACTCAGGAGCTAAAACTTGTGTTATTAAATTTGCAAAAGGTATTGATTATATGTCTTATGTTTTCTTTCCCCAGGAGGAAGCAGTGATGGCTCTGACATCCAAAAACAGATGGTATACCTGACTCTTACTTTTTATTTCTCTGTTTAAATATCCTATACTACATTTACTCCTTGTATTTGATTTACAAAGTATTTAATAGAGGTGCTTTTTTTTCAAAGCTGTAGAAAATTAATTTGATTTTAATTAAATCAGTGAACAACATAGTCAGTGATTAGCATGTAAACTGAATCATTTTAAGATTAAACACAAGATTAAGATTTGTGTTTCAAAAAAGTCTAATATTCTAATATTGTTCTAAAAGAACTCAGCAAATACATTCAGCCAACTTAATATGCTTGTCTGAGAGAGGTGAATTCCCCAAAGGAGACTTATCTTGTTTAGAAAAGCCTCTCACATATGTGCACACATACAGAAAGAAAGAAAGAAGCTTGAGATGCCAACCTGACTGTCATCATAAAAAGTACAGGCCTTGGTAATGTGTATCTTTAGTATTATCTTAAGTGCAACATACTGACTGTGATGAAGTGACATTTGCAGCATATGTGGCTTTTTCTACAGCAAAGAACACTTAAGTGCACATTTTTGTTTTCTGGGTGACGGAGCTTGAACATCCAGACAACATTAAAGCCAGGTTAGGGCTAGATAGAGCTCCAGAGCAACAGGGATATCTCTGCTGAAACTGAATGTTTTAATGTCATTGATCCAAAACACCTGACAACTGAAGATTAGGAGTGGTCCAATACATTTCTGAGGATCTTAATATAATTCAGTAGTCAGGTTAACAGCTAATGAATAGTGATTCTGTGAGTATAGCAATGAGGAAGATCATTTATTTTCACAATAGAGAAACATGACTTTACTGCGTTCTCCATTATCATGCTATCATACACAAAACAATCCGCAGCTGCTGCAACTGGAGTAGATCAATTCTTTTAAATAATGTTTGACACTTTTCCTATTAATTTCAACAATGTCTGTAATTAAACTCCTATCCCATATCAATTTTTTAGAGAGTGAGGGCTGGGAATACAGGCTGCTCTAAAGTATCATTTCCCTCCCTTGTATTAGCTGAGTATGAAACCTGGGAGAATTACGAATCCTGCGAGATTCAATTATAGCCTCACCACAGCAGCATTTGAGAGGACATGAGAAGGAGCTCAGACTGGGAAAGTATCCAACTAGCTTCATCTATCACTAAGCTGCAGACATAAACCTAATGTAGAATGCCAATCCATTCGATGACACCCCCTCTCCCTCTGTGCTCACTTTCTCTCTCTCTCTTTACACTATCTATCCAAATAATGAATAAACATGAGTGGCAGTCAAGTGTGATGTAGGCCAGTCAGTGGTGGGGTCAATCAATCACCATTCCACACCTCATTAATATTTATTAGTGGCCTGGAGTCACCTCCTCGGCACCTGGAGTTGGGCCGGACACAGAGGAGACAAGCCTCTCCAGGTTAATATTCATGAAAGAACTCGCAGAAGCAAGACACATATGCAACATTCAGGTCGTAGACATGCTACCTGTGCGATCTCATGGATGGGTGTATATGTGTGTGTGTGCGCTATACAGGCATGGGGACAAAGGGTATCCAAGGCTTTCGAATCATGCTCAGAGCTCGCAGATCAATACCACATTGTCCTTGGAAACAAACATTGGGCCTTCTCATTTGTAAACCTGCTCAAGCACATCATTAATCCAGGTGCACTTATTTTCTTCCCCTCTTCTCTCTGTCAACATACACATACACAACCCCCTCCCCTCACCTACATGTGTCAACAGAAACTGTCACTCACTGCAGCACTTTGTGCCTGTACGAGAACCGTGGGATTTGGTGCAAGAAAAAGGTTGTGGGAATGAACATCTGCATAACAATGTCAATGTCTGGTTTGTCTGCGCACAGTGTCAGCTATTCATACATAGCCCTAGAGAAGATTTGTGAATTATTAAAGGAATCTTCTTGGGGATGCTTGAAGAAGTTTCCAACTTGGGACTGAATTACTGCTCACCTAATTAACTTCTGCTCTGCACTTTTGGAGTTAAATGGAGATTGGTAGAGAACTGGAAAATACCAAAATGGAACTGAGAGACAAGGAGTGCTATTACTTTAACTGATGAGACCACGTAATGTAACACCTCATAAAAAATGTTTGTCTACTGTGTATAATAAATGTTTCCAACAGGAAAGTACGGTATGTTTCGGTTTGATATGTTCCTCTTGAGTCTTACAACAGTCCTACTTAACCCAACAGACAAAGAGCAAAAAGTGAAGGGGTACAGATGGCAGATGGAGTAGAGGGGAAGAGAAAATAAAAAGAACAGTGAAGAGGTGGCAGGTTAAGATGACAGGGTTATTTACCTGCTATACCTGGTCAGAGATAGAGTTGGATATAATGCTTTGGCTCCTCAAATCCTTCTCTAATGAACCAAGCCATGAGGGATTTTAGCCTGTAAAGCTTCACCAAACCCGCAATATACACTCATGTCCCACTGCTGGTTATGCAGGCCCATACAACTGTATATTCACACAGGGGGAAGACGAAAGGATATTCCATCTCAGCACGAATGTCATCCAGGCGATGGGAGAGTTCGATGGAGTCCTCCTCCTTGTTCTCATTGAACACCTTCAGCTGGATGTCTAGCTCCTCTGTCTCTTTTAGCTCCTACAGTGAGTTAGACAACGCAGAAGATATTTCAAAATGTGAAATTATATAAAAGGTCATTTTGTATTGCAGAATGTAATAAACAGGAACCGCACCTGCAAGGAATAATTTTGATATACTGAACCTCATAACAATTTACCACTAATCTTGCCAGAGCTTTACTGTAATGTTACAGTTAACCAGGCCTATTCTGAAATATGTAGTAGCAGAATATTAGTTTCCCTGCTCCAGCTGTACAGAGACCTGGGAACTGAAATGCCCTGAACCCTCACTACATATTCCAGACAGTACATATTACTGCACACCTGTTCCAGCCACAAGAGGCTACGGGGATGCTCCTTACCGCTTCCCTATGAATCACTGGCAGTAGAGTTTACCGACAGAGACAGGGCCTAATGTAACCCAATTTCTGCAGGTATCAATCACCCTGCACCATTTTTTGTCTACGCCATTTGTCTTAAGCAACACTGGTTCGGAGGGAGGTGTACAATACCACAAAATAGTAGAGCGGGAGAAGTGGAGGAGGGCCAAATACATGAGTCAAGGACTACAAGAACAAAACAAATTGTACTTTCTCTTTTAGTGGAGTTCTGTTTTCTTTGCCAGCAACTACACTGATTCCTGAGCATAACTCATAATTAGATGCAAGCGTGTCAGCTTGAATGGCGGCATTAAAAGCAGTGAACGTGGCATTCATAAATGACTGTACACTGAGACTCGTTCATATCAGGGGGCAGAATTGCAGATAATTAAACTAATGACAGTAATAATCAACAGGAGCAGATGGGATGACTTATTAACAACTGGCTCTGTGACACATTCACCCCACTCACTACAAATGAGAGCTTGAGTGATGAGTTGGAGCTCGTTTGCCTTTGCCTCATGTGAAGATGTGCAAGCGCATTGATAATGATGCCAGGATGACCTGTGTGATGAGGTGTTAGCACTAACACACTTGACAAAAGCTACGACCACAACTACTTACAGTATGATGTTACCACTATTACTGCTCCTGATTAAACAATAATAACAATAAACCTAAACTATTGTTATTTATGCTACTAATGCATTTCTAAATTCCTATTTAGAGGATATCTGTTTGATTCCTTTGGACCACATGTAGTTCAGGACTAAAACTTTTTCCAGTGCATGTGAGTAATACAGCCATGTGCTCTCTATTAAAGCTTGATAACTCACGGGGAGGATCTTCTTGAGGCCACATCTTAAGAACTCATTGCGCAGATGTATCCGGAAGTCCAGGTCATCAGGGGAGGTGACCAGGGCATTGATCAGCTGCATACAAGCAACCTGTGGTGGTGACAAGAAGACAAATGAGACACCCTCCTATACTGCACCACTATAGGATTATGAAATTCAGTAGTAAATGCTGTGTTTGTTCTCCACAATATTAATGTTTTTGGAGTGATTATTTGCTCTTACAATTTCCTTTCCAAAGGAAGGAAAAAGTAGACGAGAGACAGCAGTGATGAGGGAGAAAGGTAAAGAGAGGAAGAGCAATTGTATTGTGCCTGCTGATACAGGTCTGGTGTGTCTATTGACTAAATGTGCATTATTAATGGATTTATTGGTAAGAAAAAGTGTGTGTGTGTGTGTGTGTTGGCTATAACTATGAGGACCTGAAGGATTTTTTAACCTTTGGAGTGAGGACATTTTTACAAAGTGAGGAGCAATTTCAGGGTTAGGGACTAGGTGTTAGGGTTGGGTTAGTATTAGGTTTTGGTTAGGGTTAGGGTAAAGTTCAGGGTGAGGCAGTTAGTTGTGATGGTTAGGGTTAGGGTAAAGCAGTACGTGTGATAAATTAAAAACCAATACAGAGTAGATTAACATGTGACAGTAGGGGGCTAGGGAATGCATTATGTCAATGAGTGTCCTCACGAAGACTGCCATACAAAAATGTGTGCTGGGTAGAGGAGTGGGGTTAAGAGGAAATGGTTGATGATTTATAATGAGCAGTAAGGTGTTTCAGGGGAGCAAGCCATGGATAAGACCGTTTCCTTGGACAGACAATCAATAGCAGGCTGAGGGATTCCCATGGACAATGTGAATCGTTACCTTTCTGAAACCTTGACCCTGTTCTGTTGTCTTGTATGTTTTATTAATACAAGCCACAAAATATCTGTGTGGTTTCGTACCAAACACATTTTTGTTTAATTGTAAAACTTAATAGCTGAAGCACCACTGCAGATACATCTGCAGGAGGGAACAGACATCTATCTATTTTATAACTCACCACTTTCTAACCCATATCTACATTTAGAGTTGTAGAAATACAGTTCTGTGATATTTTTTTTTGTGGGAGAAAAATGCGTGTTGTTATGCTAGAGAGATGTGGTACATTCTCTCAAGCACAAGCTTGTCAGTGATACACCAAATATGCGCCATCAGTGTCAGGCACCAAAAACATGGCAGATTTCTCCGTGTTCAAAAAAAGGCTTGAGGGCGTCTAAGCAAGATCTGTGCACTGAAACCTGACACGTTACTGTACACACCAGAGGCCGGATACATAAAAGAAACTCGACCCAATCTTCACAGAACCTACATGGCTGAAGAAAATCATGGAGCTCATGAAAAATTCTCTCTCTTTTCCTATACACGGATTGATACTTATCAAGCACCTCAAACATACCTCAGTCATGTATTCTGGAGTGGGAAGCTGTTGGACGTATTATCACTGTTAGGTTTGCAGCAGCAGTGGTGCCGTACTGGGGCTCTAAACATCGTAATTAAATGTGGTACTACTGCAGGGACGGTTTTAAAGTCTTGTGCTCAGCAGAGGAGCATAGCCTGAACTACAGCAAAACACATTTTAATCACATTAACAAAGTCTAGCTCTCCGACCCATCACAGGTTTTGGATAAAAAAAAAAAAAGTCTATTAATTTCCTTGAGCCCCCTGCATCAGCAAAGCATTTTAATTTACTTCACAATTAGCAGGGCTTCATTTCATTAATGGCAAAATTTAAAGGAAAAACAACAGCCTCCTAATAAAAGAATATCTTTCTCTTTCACCACCCGCCTCATCAGTTTCCTTCATGTCTTTTCATTCATGACTTCCCAATCCCTGCAGTTAAAAAAGCAATTCCTTAAGTAATTCCGTACTTTTGGTTTAAGAAAAAACATGTTTTAAGTGGTGTTTTTATTGCCATTGTATAGCTTTTTCTCCTGCTGCTGAAGAATACTTGTGAAAATGAAGAGAGGTATGGTGCTTTAGTTGCCCTTTCACACCAAGTCCTTTGAGACGCAACTTGACAGCAGCATGGAAAATAGCAAGAGGAAGTATTTGTAAGATGTTAGAAAAAAAAAAGAGCAAGGCAGTGAGAGGTGGAGAAAATATAAGGAAGAATGAAAGAATACTAAAAGCTCAGAGAAGGAGCTTTTTTATTATAATTTTTTCTGGTGTTCACGAAAAGAATAGGGTAGTTCAGTGCAGGTGCTCTAGGAAGCAGGTGTTTTTGATTAAAGCACTGACAACTGAGCTCTGGTGCATTCCAATAGCCCCTCCATCACATCACATTTTCTGCTAGAGATGTTGTGGGGTTGACAAGTGGACAAGAAGACACAGAGAGGCAGAGAAAAACACATGTATGGAGACAGATGAGACACAATGGTCCCTAGAATGACTCGACTGTCAATTTCAGTCTCGTCTGGCATCAAACACGGTCTTCATGACAGCATAGAATCTGCATGACTGATGCTGGACTGTGCCAGGTTTCCGTCCACTGTAGCTATTATAAATTTGTGTATGACTATTCAAGACATTTAGGATAATTCAGATCAGTATTTTAGAATAACATAGTGGTTACTGCCACTTAACCTTAACAAGAAATAGTTCTATAATAGTACAGCAGTGCATGTTTGATCGGTGTCGAACGGTAGTGTTAACTGTTTGTTGGTGCACGACTCCTAACCTGGAGCTGCTGGGCTTCATGATTTTCCAGTCCTTCCACAATTGGAGCAAATCTCTCTTTATTGTTCCTCTCAGCAGCAATTGTCATGGCAGCTAAAATCTTATCCAGGCTGAAAGAAAACAGAGAACAGGGAGCAGGCAAACACAAAAGTCAACAAACACTTTTATCACCTCACTGACAGGACATTTACTCACAATTTTCAGCTCAAACACCATGTATCTTATCTTCCCTTGTGTGTTGGTGCGGACATTTACTCAGCCAGTCTTTGGTCACCCTGACAAATGTTACTGCTTTCCATCTCTTTGTATGCTATCTGGTCAATTATTGCTGCAGTATCCAATTTTGACTTCATCGTGCTTGTTACTAAGGTGATGCTGGACAAAACAGGGTTTTACTGCAAATGTGTTCAGTTGTCAAACCAATTGTGTTGAGTATATTTGGCTTGGTGAGAAGAGAAACAAATTATTGCAGGGACTGTCAGACTAATGTGCGTACACACCTATTGAAAAGGTAAGCAAATTAGAGCACTTGTAAGAGCTCAAGGCAGCTCGGCTAAACAGAGCACAGGACGATTTCAGCCGCTGAATTGGGAATAAAAAACAGTTGTTGCACACATGGAGGCACACACAAAGGACGGCAATCAAATTAAATTCATATTATATGAGTAGTTACATAAACAGTGATTTAGAATATGAATACATAATAATTTTGGTGATCTCTGTGTCACTGAAAGGTCACATTTGCCATCTTCATCAATTGAGAAACTGAACTATTTTGTATTCAGCCATCCTAATGTCCTCTTCACTGATAAACAACTCACTGTTCAGGCATTTGACACTAGGCCAAAATCAGAAATAGGATGCCACACATGTGCACACATGTACAATGACACATGCCACCCAGATACATATTTTCTTTATTACTTTCTTTTCTGACATCCCCAGAAATAACAATCTCAGTGTGACACAATATTAGCGGTTGTGTGAGCGAGGGAGATCATGTGTCTGACCAATGGGATTATATGTGTGATGTAAGTCTGACACAGGAATAAATGGAACGGCCATGCTCTGTGATAGGGGTTACAAAGTTACAGACAAGCATGGGGAGCTGCATACTGAGTAGATTTAAAGCCAGTTCAGACGACGCTTCAAAACAGGCAAGATAGATCTGCTTAACTTGTCGTGTTCCCTTTTGATGTTGTCAGCTGAAGTGGGTGTTGAACATGAGCCAGCGTCAAAACACTGGTTGGCAGAGACTTTTCTGAGCAAGAAAGTGACGCCTCAGCTTCTTTGGCTGTCACTTCCACAGTATATGTATATTTTCATGCAGGGCTAGGATCATGGCGGAGATCTCCACCTTTACTTCAACCTATTCTTGAGAACTTTAGAATGGACATAAAGACTGAGAGAGGTGTATACTATCTATCTAACGTCACCTGGATGACTGAAAATCTTCTCTGACATTTGATATATACTTCTATATACTATACTACTTCTGTCTTTTCATAGAATTTTCAGCTATGCAAAAACTGGTCACTTTGTAAATTCACTTTGAGAACCCGACCTCAAATACACTTCTAGTGTAAGCATAGCTTTCTACCAAGGCCCTTTTCACATTATGGCACATCATATTAGGCAAAGCACAGCTGTAATTAATGACAATAATGATGACTTTGACATAAACATCTACAGATGTAACAGCACAGATTTATGCTGTTAATTGAACATGTTAATTAAAAGACCCTGTAGTGCATTAAGCAAAATAACTAAATGTAAATGTAAATGTAAGCACTTAGAAAATACCTCCAAGGGGTATTTTTAATCAAATCTACTTGTGTTGTAATATCTAGTTCAGCTGTTTATTTGCTGCCTGATGATACAGATATTGTAAAATTATAGTAAAATTCATTTAAAGGGTAAATTATTTAATAGCACCCACTGACTACGACTGTGGTGCTAAAAAAAACTGAATTCAATCTGGGTTCTAATCCACCGGCCAAGTGCCTTTCTGTGTGGAGTGGACCTGTTCTTCTTGTGCCTCTGTGGGTTTTCTCCAGGTACTCTGGCCTCCTCCCACAGTCCAAAGACATGCATTTAAGTTAATTGATCACTCTAAATTGCCCATCAGTGTGAATGTGTGTGTGAACGATGGTCTGCCTCTATACGTCAGCCCTGTGAGAGACTGGCAACCTGTCCAGGGTGTAACCTGCCTGTCGCCCAATGACAGCTGGGATTGGCTCCAGCACCCCCTGCGACGCTTAACAGGATAAGTGGTTAGGATGACGGATAGATGGATAAACCCATAAAAAAGATAAATCAAATTAGCTGAAATTAAAAATGAACCGGCCTAAATTCTCACTCCTTCATACTTTGTAACATTTTCGAAGTCGTGCATCTTTGCACCAAGAGTCAGTGCTACAAAGCATAAAGGCCTATTTGGACAGTCAGAGATGTGGGACACACTGCTGAAGTCAGCTTCTCCAACAGAATTTGTGGGTTTGTTTACAGTATTTCCACCACTGCATACAGACTGACTTTGAAGTGCCATTGTTATTCTAGTCTGGCCCTGTGGGAAACAATAAAAAACACTCCCCTAAATCCAATTTATAAGATGTCAGCTAGGTTGTGTGTCCGTGGCAAACTACGCTGAGTAGTTCAACACATTAAACAGACTAAACTGCATCATCTGACCAAGTGAACTAACAGGTTTCTTTTCCGTCTGGGGTGGTCTGTGGCAGCAGTAGACGCTCACAGCGAGTACAAACATATGCAAGTGGTGCAATCTCTGTAAGAGTACATGCCACCCAGTGGGAGAAGATTGAAGCAATAGTCATATTCCAGTGTTTACAAGAATAAGTCATCTCCTTCCCAGTTGCTGTTTCAGAAACATTACACTGTGTGCAAACATAGCAGAGATGGACCATATCTCATTATTTTTTTGTCATCAGTCAGGGTTTTGAAATGGTTTTGTGTTGTTTCTATTTCAGCTGTGATTTACTGGGAAATATAGGAAAATGTGGCCCTCACCCAACTTTGAATCTTGAAACTTTTTTACAACACTTCACCTATATCATAGTGTCTTACCCTTAGTGTTTTCTACGTTTAGTTTTATTTGCAAAAGCTTTGTGATATCTGTCCCTGAAAACACTGTCTGCTGAAAATAATTTTAATAAAAACACTCAAGAGCAAGGTCTGTGAATTACGTGAAATAAACTTTTTTTATTTTGTGTTTTCTTTGGGGTAGTGGAAGCAGCCTCGGCAATGAATGTCTCCAAAGTGCAAATAAAACCAAAACTTCAGATTTAACGGACTGTGAAAAAAAGAAACCGTCAAAATCGTATTTAAACTCTTGAAATCTTGAGATCATTTATTGTTGAGTGAGTTGGTTTATGATTGTCTAATGATGATGAATGCAAGAGTTAGATGTGCAGAAACAAATGTGACAAATGATCAGGCAGAGTGAAATCGACTTACATGTTTTCCTCTCCAATAATGCAGAAGGCAGAGAGAATTTTAACAATCTCAGTCATCATGCTGGCCTGTTTGGGATCAATCGCTCGTGCCAGCAGCAACAGACTGCGCTCATCTCCCAAGATCCTTTGCAGTCCATACTATGAAACATGTAAGGAAGGGGGTTGGAAAGAAAAAGAGGTCCATTGGGTGTAAATTAATGAGACTATTTGCATTCTTGGAGAACTTTCACTTCAAGGAAAAAATGAATTATATACAGAAGCTGTAATATAGGTAAGTTATAGTTAGCCTTAATTGTCTTTTAAGGAGGGACAACGAGGCCATTGGAGAAAATGGAGAGGATGATGAATTAATTCAATTCAGGACAGGACTACAGGGACAAATACTTATAGTCTCCTGTACCTTTTTGTCTCCTCACAACTGAAGGAATAAGTAGAGAAGACCACGTGTGGAATTAATTCTAGAGAGAAGCAACATCAATAGTTCGGCTATCCTTGAAATGTGTGCCACTTTTGACAAATGAGCCAGACCTTCCCAAAAAGGATCATTAAAAGATTTGAGACTGTGGGCTTGAAATAGTAAAATTAGCTTCGCTTCACTGTCCCATTATCCCAAGCTTGTCAGAGTCCAGAATCAAATGAGGTTTGGAATCCCAATAACCGGAGGTACTATAAGAAAATGAAGTGCTCAAAGAGAGATCTTGTTTGTGCTTTTAATTTATTTGTAGTAAACGTAAGATATTATCTTCACACTCCTGCTAGTGACTTGTCATGGCAGGAACCCTTTTTGAATCTAAGGTCACTGCTGACATGAAATGAAATAATTATCAAACTTATTCAATAGATCATCTTGTCGACTTATACAAACCTTGTTGTTCATGAACGCCTTCAAACACTGGATGAGTTTATGCTGGTTCCGTTTATCAATATTCTCTTGCCTGCAAAAACAAAAGCATAGTGATGACATGAACAGAACCTGGAACTTTATAAATGGCACATGTGGGAAGTAAGAGGAGATCGCTCACTGTTTCTTGTCCAGCAGCTTCTCCAAAGCATCCAGAAGAAGGCCGAGACCCTCATGTCCAAAGTTATTAACCCAGCTAGAAAGAAGATAAACACACACAAAAATTAGTTACCCAACAGCGTGTCAAAATTGTCGCTGCCCCGCTGGTTTATTGGAAGCCATGCCGCTTCAGAGAAGGAAGCAAACACAGGCAATATTGTATTAACCTCGGAGGAAATCAGTCATTCAGACTAATATCAAAGGTTTAACAGTCACTTGGATAAATTGACTGTTGTAGTGGTTTTTAATTCCTAACATGGAGAGCTCCAAATAAAAAAAGCACCCTACCCTCCTTGATACAGAATGCAGTTTGAATTTAAACTGTACCCATTTACAAGCAAATGAACACCCATCCATCTTAACTAGTGTTCCCATTGCTAAGCTGTTTGTATCCAAGCCCCCCTGTGCGCTGCTATGTTCCTGTGCCAAAAGATTAAGCAATGCAAGAAAGATAACAGCATAATCGATAATGGATCGTGAGAGATAATTGGCTATAAACCACAGCGTATCAGGAGACGGCAAATGATCCAGTGCAGATGAGCCCGTTTGTCTAAGCCAGGAGGAGAGACGGGCAGGAGGAGGGTGAGAGGTGCAGTGTGGTCACAGCCAGATTATGTTATTAGCATTACTTGTTTTCAGGCCCCTAACTGTCAATAATGTAAAATGCATGGAGCAATTTTCTGACATTAACGCAGCATAAGTCAATGATTTATTTTGCCTTTTTGACAATGATTTGAAATAATAATGGTTTGAGTATTAAAGTCATCTGTATTGACTCAGTGAGTCGGAAGAGACCCTCAATTAGGGATGAGATGCATTAGCCTGAGGCAACTGGCAAAGTTGAGGTGAGGTATTTCTTTGATCTGTGACGAAATTAGTGCGCACTACAACCCCCCCAGCCCACCATTACTCAAGTTTTATTAGTAGACAAGCAGAACCAATTTATAAGTCATTAATATTTAGTGTAGTGTATAATGATGATCTGTTTTCTTAATATAAACAAAATGTAATAATGTTTTGAATTTATAAATGTCGGTTTATAAAGAGCTTCCAGTTTGAACGCTTCCTTCCATCATGTGCTTTGCACACATCTGAGAGAAGAGAGGAGAGAACAAACCGGCTCCGTTTACTGCAGAATAATAATGCAGTTATATGTATTTGTGTTGCCGAGGTGGAGTAAATGAGAGACTGAGACAACAAAGAGCGAAAGGAGGCGACATGGCTGAGGCAGCACAATTCAGGAAATCCACTACTGTCTTTGTTTATGCTTCTTAGTAATGATGGTAATGTCAGTCTTCAGAGAGCAGGAAATGGAACCAATTTCTGTGAACAGGAATTGTCTTTATTACACAGTGTAACTGCAATATAGGAGTCTGAGAACGCTGTGTAACCCCAATAAGCTACGTGAGAACAGCAAGAGAAAAGGAAAAAATATTACAGTATTACTGTACATATCATATCACACCAGGTTGTAGCTATATAGAATGTCAAGAGTCTTATACATCTTGCATTGTATGATGCTCTGAACCTTTAATCACTCTGTATTCAGGCTTTAGATTTTTTTAACCCACAAGGAGTTGGTAATTTGCCTAAATTTCTATTTGTCTGCTCTCTGATTCTGTCCTATAATACTGCACTAATGAATGTACATTTGATATTTGCTGCTGCCTGTTCCGTATTTACCTCACTATTGTTGCTGGAAGTGAATAAATACAAAAGAAAGGTGGCATTAAATTTTTCATAGAGTAAAAAATTTACTTCTTACTCCAGGTTGCAACATAATGCTGCCCGCCTCAAGGTTTTTAAAGCACAAAATGTTTTGACTCCTCCCTAGATCCAGACTGTCTATCATTTTCTGTCCCCTCACGTATACCCTCAGGTCCTCTGCAGCTTGACTTCTAAATGTCCCCAAAGTTGCCACAAAGAAAATGAGAGATGGTACTTCTACAGTGTTTGTCTCGAGGCTGTGAAGTGCCCTATCTCTGTTCATCAGAGAAACTGCCTCTGTGCACAACATACTATTACTGCAAACATAAATAATATTAATAACATGACTACTAGTATATGTCTGTATGCGCGCCTCTTTTTTGTGATTGTGTTTGCAATTTTTAGCTCAATATCATGGTTGTGAAGACACTTTGGTTGATCCACATAACTTCAAAGGACTGTTTGAGGCTTACAACTCGGTGTTATAGCTCAGGTTAGGCTAAGAGTTGTGGTTAGGCATTTAGTTACAAGATGGTAAACACCACGGTAAAGGTGTTCTCACTATTAAAGAAAGACCACTATATGTATGTGTATTATAATAATTGCAGCAATAATAATGTTTTTGCCCACTATAATAGGCTGTCAGTGCAGCAATCTGCTTTCAGCTTTTTTTTTTCTTTATTGGAATACAATCATAAACAATAACATTTACAAGCTTACAGTGGTACCAGCGGGTATTCTCATCAGATAACCCTTGTTGCTCATAGTGTAGAGCAGCAATCCTTCTACTGTAGGTGGCTAAAGCTCATGCTTAGTCAAACATGGCATACCTTTGTTAGTGTCAATGGTAATTACCAATGTAGCAATTAAGCCATGAAGGAGATAGAATGTTTCCCTTATCAGTCCCTTCTCCTAATGTGGGCATACATCCAAGGATTTCATTAACTTGTGGGGGGGACTTGTTCATCTAATATTGATGGCTATAATCCTCTAGTTAAGTGCCACCAAATTGCGTTACTTTCTGCAATCATGTATATTCCGCAGGCAAAATGAAAAATGTATGGTTACTCTTAGGGAAGTAATTCTATAGTTTGTGTTATTTCTGCTGGTTTGAGACAATTGTGTTGCAGTTATGTTTCAACCACAGATGTTTACACAACGTAATAGCAAGATGTATGACCAAGAACATCCATTATGTTGTGACCTTTCTCAATATTGCTCAGCTTACTAGAACAAAATCTAATTCTCTCGGATGAGACGACGATTTGTCTTCCTGTCATGTAACATGTTTTATGTTTGTTTACCAAAAGACTAAAGTATGTAGTTATGCATGAGCAACTATTTATCCATCCATCCAAATACTATCATAGTTTTCCAGTTCAGGGCCATGGTGGACTAAAGCCCATCCTAACATGCATGACATGAGGATATCTGGAGGATCAACTCTATACATAAACATCTTAGTCAGTCAACAGTTTCGAATCCAGGACCATGTTGCTGTAAGGTAACAGTGCTGTGTCAACATAAGGAAGTGTGTGCATATATTCCCATGTGTGCATTTGATTTCTGTTTACAGTATTTTCAAGGGGATGAGCCTGCTTTAAATAAAAACACTGACATTCTCTCATGCACTTTCTTTCCATCGTCCAAAGACATGGCTCACTTCAAAGGCATGAAATAAATAAAACGCTAACGCACTTAAATCACCATAAATGTAGTCTTGTTAGAGTGAATGTTGTTTTGGCATTTTCACTGTTACTCACATAAAGTATGAAACCATTTTGCCAGAGTGGACAGAATTGTACTCCTGGTGCTACTCCAAGCTTGAGCAATACAAATAATTAGAGTAAGGCTGCAGATTGGCGAAACTGAAGACAAGATGTAATAACAAACCGCGTGGAAAACAAAGTGTAGCGCGTGTGTCGAGTTCTGCAAACACTTGGAAAGGGAAATGTAAGAACATGATGAAAAGATTACTGTGCATCACCGGCCACAGTAAGTGACTCGACAGCAGCAGTAACAGCGAGAAGCAGAGGCTCTCTCACCCCTTCTGTTTGACTGATCACTGGGCTCGTGTTTAGCTGGCTTGTGCACGCATTGATTTCAGTCTGTAACCTGTTTTATTATTTTATCATGGCTAGGTGGGGAGCTTTGTTATTGAAAGCTCCTGTGCAAGTGCAATATATTTCATATTGTATTACAAGCAAAGTCATACAACTGTCCCTCTGAGAGACTGCTGACCTATTCAGTGCTACAGTATTCCTATTGAGGCCCAATGCGCTATGCAACAAATAGCTCTGAACATTATAGCTTGAAACCAAGCACCAGCAGTGTCTGCCTAGTGATTTACCATACCAAACATGGAGCTATATTATACTCTGATCAATTTAATAGCCTACTGAAATAACTATAATGCACAAGACATATCAGGTGACAGATATTAGATATAAAATATGAACTGTGCTTTTCTGTTCACTGCTTCTCAAAATGTAGCACATTTTATAAATAATCAACAACTTTTTCTCATGTGTCCTTTGTAGGTTTTATTTGCTTGATTACCATCAAAAACTGTCAACTAACAATTTCCCAATCTAATGCTGGCTTTTGCAACTGTTGGCTATGATGATTGAAACAAAATGGATCCCAAAAGATATATTGTCACACAGTTTTTCAGTTTACTGGTTCCTAATATTGTTAAAAGTTTTTAAAGTACTCTTATTTATCACAGGTTATATTATTATTTTATATGTATGCTTTCTCCCTAAAGAGGATGCCTGCAACTGACAAAAATAATGATGACAGTGTTACTAAGGACAAATGGCTCCTGTTATTGCACAGGTTCAGTTGTGCTTGGAGCTTTATACAACAATTAGGATTCTAGCATGCACTAATGTAGAATGTTATTAAAATGTTGGACCTGTTAGTGGCTTTGGACCAACAGATTGTCAAATAAACACGCCGCCTGAATCCCCAGTGCTGTTTAAAAACGGCTATTTCAGATTCTCACATTATAAAGACGACTCTTCTGTATCAGCACAAGCTATCAAGGTGGTTATGATTTAATATCTTGATGATGGATTTATCCCACATTCTAGCTATTAAACTATATGAAGCAAATCCAGACTGCAAAGTAAGATACACAGAAATAAGTTATGAACCATATACATCAATTACGTAAACGTTTTTTTTTACACAATCCTTCTGAGAATTCTTAAAATCTACCACATGCAGTTTCCTCTTGTGTTTTGCTGAACCTTATTAATAAAAAACTTTGCCTCACACAAAAGTGCATTAAATATTTAGGAGACTTGTCAATGGTTATGGCAGAACCAAGGTAAAATTATGATGCCAAGAAACTACTGCAATGCGCCTGAGTACACAGACATGATGTCCATCCAGCATTTAGACATCATTGACATATGCTGTCCCCAAAACAAAACAATGAGAAGCTGATATCCTACATATGTAAAACTATGTAACATGAACTCCATCAAGCTGCTACACTATGTCACTTCAGTTACTGTAGCTGTCCTGATAATATCTCTGCTCTCCATATATGAATCATTGTATGTTACGCATACTGTCTGGAAGTGAAGTAAAACAGACCACGAGCAAAGTTTCTGGTGTCAGCACTCCAACTATGTGACTGCTGGTGCAGCCATAGGTGCGGTGCAGAAACTTGGACCTTGCACTTTTAATGGTATTTGAGTTTTGGCTTGATTCCAAAATGTGGCCTTAACAAAGAGTGAAGATCGGGCAAACTACATAAATCAATGTTTAACTTTTCCTGGTGGACCTGAAAGTGTTTGTGTACGCACAAGCATGCTAAACAGAACTCAGTGGAGGCAATGTGCATCAGTATGCTGTGTGTGTCATGTGCAGTACGTACGAAGAGTGTGAGAAACTGTGAAGAGAAAGTCTCATATCAAAATTAAATCAAATAGTGCAGACAGCATATCGTGCTCCTCAGATGTGTGACATGACCATGAGCAAATATCTAAACTCTAAACATCTGAACAACATAAACTTTTTTTTATTCAACAATTATAAATTTTCATTCAACAATCTTCACCACTAAGGTAAAGGTACACAAAAATCAGTGGTACTACTGGCACACTGCAGGATTTGACCAGTTTAAATTCCAGTATAGTTTAGTATAAAATCAGAGAAAGGATCATCAGATTCGAAGTGATGTAACAACACATTCCTTAGGGTTCTGCAAAGATAGATTTCAAGACACAAAGGGAAATGCAGAGGCAAGCATTTCTTTGAGAACAGATTCTATTTTCAAGGCCATAAAGTTGCCATTCATGCTGGCAACTTTTACAGTCGACAGTATAAAACCCTTTGCAAAGCGTCAGTTCTCCAGAATGCGTGAGTGTGTCTGTGCTATTATTTGCCAGGAATTTCTTAATTAGTACAACAGCATAAAAGAAGAAAAGAAACACACATCACTCAAAAAAGAAAAAGAAAAATATTTGTTAAAATACTGTTACTAAGCATGTTAACAATGAAAAAGGCATATTAAAACATACTATTGTGTCTTGTGCTCTTGAATTGTGCCTATACAAAAGCAATATTTTCTACACCTGCATAAGACAATTTACAGCTAAATCAATACTGAATTCAAATCAGATATTTCTGAATCATGAACAGCATGTGTCACTGTGGGACCATAACAGATACGGCTATCTTTGAGGTTAACAGATGGTGTCATAAAATGAAATAGGCATCACTCTTAAAATATACCCAGACTCCGAGGACATTTATGTCTCCAAAATCATTTTTACCACCTCTGAGGCACAAGGGCGAACGTCAACTCTGAAGTCAGCTGCAAGGGTAAAGACTAGTTAACTTGCTCATTTGTGACTGCGCGTCACGTCCACTGAAGACAGTGTCATAAGATTCATGCCAATTTTAACAGTCAAATAAAACACTTGGACTGCTATAAAACAAGAATGATCGCACCATCCTGCAAAGTAAAAGGACAAAAATAAATATGGATTCACTAATAAGTGAATTATTTCTCTTGCAAGAGACTGCAGAAACCTTTGCCTACAGTCCTCTACTAAATGATTATGTCAAATCTTTCCTGTCTTGTTTCTCCTTGACAAGTGTGTAGGCTGGAGGGTGGTTGAGAGTGGCTTGGGAGTCTAGAAAGTAGAGTCCCACAGCATAGTGCTAAGAAAATTACCTCACTGGAAGGCTCCCTCCCCTACTTCTACTTCTTTTCCTGTAGCGACAGCCACAACACATTTTATGACCCTGACAATTCAGGTTTTTAAATATCATATGTCTCGCCGCTCCTTCCTTGCTCATCCTTTCCTAGAGGATGTTAAATCTTGGTCATCGCTGTTGAAAATCAAATTGCTATTTTTTCCCATTACTTTACAAAGCGATGGGATGTTAAGAAGTGGCGCTTGATCCAGACAATTCAAAGGCATCACACTGTCATGTGTCCTGAGGTAGTCTGTCCCCTCGAACTACACTAAGGACATGAGGCTTTTTAATGCTATATTTAAAGATTTTAAATTGACATGGAGTCTGATTGAGCTTACAAAAGCACTATCTCGAATAACAAAGTGAATCCAGAGGATCAATTATGGATGATTCACTGAGATCGAGCGAGCTATTTCCACATCAAAAATGACAGAGTTGAAACAGTTCTTCATCTCTGTGAAGAATCTATGTCTGACAGAGCGCGCACACTGATGTGTACTGTACCTCAAACCTCACACAAGTGTCATTTATTAGGGCAGAGTTAACTCATTCCAGATGCATTGAGATTCACAAACTGTGTCTCTGCAAGACAAGGGCCTAAGCTGTCGGGGGCATACACAGTCTATGAGACACGGAGATGCTCATATTTGTTCAAGTAATCACAAAGGCAGATGAACAGATGGGTATGCTCCTTAGTGCTATAGGTGTTAATTGGTTGTTATGCACGCAGATGATAGATAAGGGCGAGGGATATAAGTGTCTAAGTTAGTGTTACTAATAAAAAAAAAACATTTGTGCCAAGGGAGTAGTTTTTTTTGACACCTTAGCAGTAATAATTTTCCTATTCATAAAAAACAGTGTGATTACACTGGTATCTAAAGATCATGTTTCAGGTCATATAATCCTAAATCCAACTCTTGAATAAGTAGAATGGGTTATGAGATGAGAGGGGATTGACAGAATTTCAGTTCTTAAAAGGTCTCAGTAAGTAGATGAGGAGCAATAACTCTGTATTTGACAGATATGTCAAGTATGTGTTTCCCAGTATGTTGTTCAGTGCTTTATGGTGCTGGTGATTATGACAGTCAGTAAGACGAGCAGCTTTACGTTGGCAGGCGTATTAACTGCACAGCTCGTAAAAGGCCATTACTAGTGTTCTTTGCAACCCTCGGTGCTCAGCTGCAAGCATTCAGCTGAGAAAATCTGGTGAGACCGATTCTGACTCAGACACACTCTTTGTGGCAGAGTAGCAAGATCATCACAACAACCCACACCTCGAGTATCCAGACAGAGAGAAACTCTGGTGTCAGCAAATGTCTCCCGCCTCCACAAAAAGACCCCACAAGAAAATGCCCCAGAGAACATGTCTGACTTGTACCATGAAGATTTCACATAATGAAAAGTTGGGAGCCCAGTTCAATTTTGCTTAAATATGTCTTAGGGATCTTAGAGCTTGCAGATCTAATATGGAAGTCACTGTCGGGATTTGACAGAGTCACAGTGTAATGCTAAGGGCTAAACATAGGAAACTCCATGGATATGTGCATCACTGACAGAACAACTGAAACCACTTGCCTATATTCATATTGGAAAGTCTGTTGATTGAACAGCAGCTGAGTCAGATAATAGAAAAGAGTCAACCCAACTCTTTCTGGGTTGCTATGAACTGAAATGAACAAAATGTAAAAGTAAGGTAGGCAAAATCATGCAAAAAGAAAGAAAAAAGTTAATTAACATATTGTATTAAAATTTAATCAGGTTTCACATGTGATACAGAGAGTAAAGAAGGTAAGGTTTGAAAAAAAAGACAGGACCAAAACACATTCTCCCCCACTAAATTAGAAAATAACAGGGTTGTAATTTTCTGTAAGTTGGCATCTCTCTTTATGTCAGTGGATTAAGAAATTAATGAAAAGTGGATAGTCAATCTGACACTTCTAAATTAAGAATCGAGTATCCAAATGACAAAATTAAAAGTGATAGAATGAAGTAGAGGATAAATAATTGGCTGGGGAAATATGACAGAAAGAGAAGTGAAAAACACGACAGCTGAGAAGAAAAGAGTGGAAACAGAGTAGGCAGCCGATGCTCCAGGCAATGCCATCTGTGGGTGGATCTGCAAAGGCTGCATGCCACACACCTGTGTGGGACTGCCTGGGAGATAAGGCCCTCAGCACAATGGCCCTGTGGCCACCTGTGCTGCCAAACAGGTGCATAGCCCAGCCAATTAAACTATTAGACAAACACAGGCCTCTGGGAGCAAATTAGCAGGCTGCCCAAACATCGCAGGAAAAATAAAAGGCAATGGTAAGCACTCACTGTGAAGACCGACAACACTTTAATCGGGAGGCTCACTACTGCGTACAGGATCAAGTTTAATGCTTAATGTAACAGAGCACTGGTTTTGATTTAATCATTGCAGGAACGTCTATATTTTCAAGTGTTTAAACACAGCAGAATTACTATGGATGAATTATGCTGCATTAAGGATCAGGATCAGGAACAATTACTGTAGCATCAGCTGGCACTGTGTTGCTATAATGTAGTGCTGTCATTTCAAAAAGGGAAATGTAGGATAAAACTATTGATTTTATACAAAACTTTGGAGGCATGCACTGCAGGCAAGTCACCACCTGGATTTCACTAAGCAAATAATTAATTACTGTAGTGATTAATATGTTTCTGCTGGCAACACAAGGTCAGCTGACTACGTGAATGTGCTGAATGTCCAGGTTTTTCCACTTATGGATTTTTTTCTTCCCTGGTGACACGGGTATATTCCAAGATAACAATGCCAGGATTCATCGGGCTCAAATTGTAAAAAAAGTGATTCATTCAACACGAGACATAATTTTCACACATGGACTGGTCACCACAGAGTCCAGACTTTAATACGCCACTAAAAATCTTTGGGATGGAGAAGCCTGGAGAAGACTTTACACAGCGGTCCAATCCCATCATCAACAAAATATCTTAGGGAGAAATTAATGCACCTCTGAATGGAAATAAATGTGGTGACACTGCATAAATTTATCGAAACAATGCAACAGGGAATGAGTGCTGTAATCTAAGCAGAAGATGGTCCAAGAAATATTAGAAGTACCATTTCAAAAAACATAAAATCTTCAACGCACCAGTAACAATGTCTTGATCGTTTCAACAATAACATTTGTGTTTCTCCAAATAGCTTTTTTAACTTATTTCTTTCATTTGTGTTAATAGTGGGTGAAATTAAATTTAGAGAGAGAAATATTTTAGATTATTTAGGACTAATAGGTCCAACGCAGGCTCCAAACTGGCTTTCTACAGATAGTATTTGTATCTCTGCTGGAATGGCAGATGTCTCTGTTTTGAAAAATACAACGCAAATAATCTCTCAGCAAAAATGATCACACAGAAATAACTAGCATATTGAGATACACATGTTTATCACTAGTCAGAGTGAAATGCATAATCAATTTCACCAAATAGCAATATTTTAAAGGCAAGCCAGCTCATCGCTTTTCAAAGGTGTGAATTCAAACAAGTGTGAATCCACTGAGCTTCATGGTTTATTTTTGGTATATGATGACATACCCTACAAAGGTTACATTAACATAGCGGAGTCAGAGGGGCAAACCAAATGTGAATTTCCTGTGTGTTGTGATCCATGACAATTAAGTGCATTCATATTAATTAGGAGTAGCCTTATTCATGCTTCAAGAAAATAATGACAGACACAAAGACACTTGTATAGTCCTGCTCAGCTCATACACGCAATAGTGGCTACTGCATCTCCCTGGATGGACCTGGCCAGGAGGAGTCACCTGGCAGGTGCACTGGTCCCTCACAAGTTGGTCAAAGGTTCAGCCACATGCTACAGTTTAAGTCTGCCCTCACTCACATCCCCTTGGTACCAGTTGGCCTTTCTGAGTGGAAAGGCAGACTTTATTCCCTGCAGTTTGTTTTGAAGACTGTGGAGATCGACTACACGGCTCGGCAGTCACTTGAGGAATATTTACAAAGCGACCCAGCTATTGATTATGCTGTACAACATAACAGCATTTGTATTAAGCTTAATATATTATAAATATACCAACAGTGGGATGTGACATTGTCAAATATCTTATTGGTTTGAAGTGTAATTCAAACCAATATGTTCTGTGGATCTCAATGGCTGCATTACTTCTTGTTTTAAGCTAGATTTAGAAAATGAGTGTTGCTATTAATACAAATTTTCATTGCATCCTTTATATGTTTAAATGAATAACTGTGCGTGGTGTCTGTCACTCTTGATAATGGAATTTTACCAAGAAAACACAGCTCTTTTTCTTGTCTTTTATTCCAAATTGCTTAATGCAAGGATGCAACAGTAATGCTGGTAATAGCACACAGATTAAATAAAAGCTCCTCTGGGGCCACGCTGGCAGGTGCTTTCTCTGTATCCAGGGTCAACATGAAAACAGTATTTCACTTATCTGATGACCATTTAATATGCATCATTCATTGATTCACATTAAGAAACATCTCTTCCACAGTGGGTTGGTAAATAATTTAGAGGATCTCCTGTCACAAATGATTCTGTTGTGTTAGTGGGATCAAATTAAAATTGAAAATCCCATTTACGAGAGAAAGCATTTGGGTAACGAGTTAAGACCAGACAGGGAGAACCTGCGAGGCCCTACGATGAATGACTGAAGAGCCAATCAGAGCTCATTGACACAAAGTTGGTTAAGGTTCAAGAGAATAAGTGCAGGTTCTGGTTATTTTTAGTTGGGCTGGGGACATGTAGACATGACTCAGATCTACACATTTATGAAGGTTTCAGAATGGATGGCTTTCTGACTTGTAGTTTGAAATGACAGATACACTGAAATTGACATCAAACATGCATTTATGTGCATTGATAGTGTATTAGGCTTTGTATAAGGTAACCCAAAACTTGGGTTACCTACACTTTGTACAGTGCCTGAACCCGAATGTGTTAAACTAAAGCTATACAAACAGCTGAGACTTCACATTAAGCTTGGCATCATGACATAGTAATTAGTTATATATATATCATTCAAGTTTCAAAAAAGTGCAGGGAATAGTTAGCAGAAACTGGAAAAAAATACTTAGTTACTAACCTGACAGGGTTACTAGTGAGAGACACTCTGAGGGACTCCAGACAGTTGAGCAGCTTCTCTTCTGTGATGCCAGAACGCAGCTCATGAACATATTCTTGAGATGACAGTGTACACTCATGCTTGCTGTTCCTTAGTCCACCCTAAAAACAGAGCAGGAGAGTTATTAGATTACCATTTTACACTATGACTTTAATGTGGTGAAAAAATAAGCAGAACAATTAGACAAACATTGGTAAAGACCATCCAACATAAGGTCTTAAAATCGACCTGTAAAAAAAAAATCTGACCGCAATATAATAAATTAATTTTCAAAACTGCAAGTCCCAATTTAAGGGAGGTGGGAGAACAGCCAGATCCAAACCAAACACTTGCAAGGATAATTAGACCCAATCTAAAATACAGTCAGCCCGAGCCACTTAAAAAGAGCAACAATATAATAATAATATTATTCTCTGAACAACAGTAAAATCATAGCAACTAAAACTATTGGTTTTATGACCCAGACAAATGTAAAAGTCCTTTTCCCACTTTGTGCACATACAGTAACGCGTTTTTAGCCAACTGCTGCAACCGGGTGATAAAAGACAACCTGTTTAATATTTGTGAATCAAATTTATTTAATAGAAAAACATTTTGTAGGCCATTATACTATATCCGCCTCAATTCCCTAATCAGAACAAAGCTCCATTTAGTTGTTCAAGTTCACAGTTCACATTCTGTCTCACATGAAAAGACACCCGATACTGTTATGTTCAGATCCATTCAGATTCTCAGGTGTTGGACAAAGCTCACAGTCCCCAACCCAAGCAATAGAAATTCACCTAAACACAACTAAGCATAATTTGGACCCAACTGAGCAAGTTACATCAATGTAGTTTTCCATAATACGTGTAATAATGCTAAAGTTACGCAACTGAAAGTGCACAAACTCTACTTTACCATGAAGAGAATTATGTCTGGCCCAGTGTTATTGTCATTACTATAATAAGCAGCATTATAAATCAGTAAAAAAAAAAAACTGAATTCTCACAAAGGTGCTATTGATGAAAGTTGGCTCTAAAATCATGGTTTCAGAAAGAGGAAAAGTAATTCTTCAGTCAAGACTCTAATGATGGACTACTCACATAGAATCAGATCCAGACTTGAAATCTATCTACAACAGCTCGTGCTTCAAGTAAATAAATTCTAGTGTACAATCTCCACAGAGGGCACTTGGGACATGTCGCTAAACTGATGCTTACACAAGGGGACGACCTATTGGCAGGAATACGCACCCATAACCGCAGAAGGAAAATATATTTACACACTCCTGCTTCCAAATGTGCAACAAAGTCAACATCATACATTATATAGCTAAAGTCTAATTCCAAAGTTACCAGCTTGCAAAATCAATTGTGGGTCTGAAAATGTGGCCATACAGTTCATTTATAAGATACATTTTTGAGGAATAAAATAGATATACTGTATTATCCCTATTCAAAATCTGCATTTGTAGTTCTAATGTCAAAATTAGCTATATTTCAGGAGTGGTCTGAGTCAAGTTAACCAAAGTAAACAACACATATGTCTGAACCAGACAGCTAGGCAAAATCATCTTCACTGTGCTCATCCCTGGACTGCTGGTTCCCCACAATGTGAACGGTGCTAATGGGCAGTTTGGGAAGTAATAAGCTAGCTCATTTATCCGGTGAAAAGAGAGCTGCTCTCCTGCAATGCACAGTAAACATGAAAAACTGTTTTATGTTGTAAATAGCAGAGCAGTCTAACAACAGCGATCAATAGGTTTGTTCTTGAATGTGAGATGAGCTCAAACTTTGATTGGCTCAGTAATGGCGTATTTTTGACTTTATCTGATAAAGTCTGAGATAAAGAGCACATCCCTCGGTCTGCAGGGATGATTCTTTTCAACACCCCAAATTGAGGGGTTGCTTCTTCCACAACAAATGTCAAAATTACATTCGACCATTCAAGTGGAAATGTAAGCACACACAGCCTAGTAACTTGTCTTACTGTCTTTATGAGTAGTACATTTTCAAGGAACACCAAAAAACATATAAACGAGCAAGATCTACTAGCACTGTTTCACAAGTAAAAATGAATTTTATCATTCTTTCAGCAATGCATAGAACATGTTTTCCCTTTCCATGACCTCTAATGATTCTGTGAAAAGCACTTGTAAAAAAAAAAGGATAAACCTTAAGAAGTTAAACCTGAGTGTACTTCCACATTATTGTATGGTTTGATTTTCTGATTTGTCTTTTTCTGTGCTTTAGCCTTTTCTCTGTCTTTCTCAGCTAGATCTGTGTGAACACTTATGTCATTCATCTCTTTTCCATGTACCATTGGGTAAATGTGGAAGAGTGACTGGCTTAGCTTTTATCTGACTGAAGGTAGGTATTAGGCCACAGGAAAGGTGACATTCCTTCTTATTACAATTTAAATTTCTATACTATTACCTAACATATTGTAAGGCTCTCCATTGTAAAATACTGCCTAACTGTTTTTCATATTTTTTGTTGGTGGTACTGACTTGAATGACTAGAAACAAGAATAAAGAAAAGACCAAAACCAGCTATAAAGCACAAGAAGCCTTAATTAACAGGCAAATAAGTAGAAAGACAATTACTTCATATATTTGAAATTATGTGAAATCTATGAACTACCCATATTTGTGACTCATAACAGATTCTCAAAGGAAAGTTGTCTTTTGTGTTTGACTTACTTTGGAAAAATATACTAAGAAATGTTATCCTAAATATTCAATTAAGCGTGACTGTGTGTATTCTGCATCCAGCAGAAGATGTGATTTCTTTATTTAGACTCTTGTGAAACCACAATCTTTTTCCTTTATTAACTTTGATATGTAGAGAGTAAGTAATTAGCATTTCCAATCACAGCCCAATAATTTCCTATTGTCTCACTAGAAAGGGTCTTCAAACAGGATACATGCAACAAAGGTATGCCTCCAAGGGTTTTTCGTGATGATGTCTAAAAAAAGATGAATAACAACAGTTTGAATTAATGCTATTATATGATAATCAGACAAACAAAGCATGATGAAATTATTATTTGGGGTTATTTTTAGGGTGGCCAGAGAAAATTATGCAAGCCAGGAGGTGCAGTATATGGTGCTTATCTACCCAAGCCATAAAAAGCCTTACCATTGTCTTTCAAAGAGTTTTTTTCAGTTTAAACACAAACCAACAAGGCTGAAGTAATGACAGTATTACTCGGAAATGCCTCTCTCCCTACAAGGGCTGTAGTAGTGCTAAGCTCAACGCCCCCATGCAGGAGACCGCGGTTCAAATCCCAGTTGTGGTCTACCTCCAGTAGGGATCCTTAGGCAAGACCTCTTTATGCTTACCCTGCCTGTACCTTGTATCTCACTTGTAAGTTGCCTTGGATAAAAGCATCTGCCAAAAGGCTTAATGTAAATGTAAGTAGAAACAAGCCTGTACTCTGCTCTCTCATGGGATTAATCCTTTTAAACTTCTGATTTGACATTTGACACAATGTGGTATTTGGGGGCACAGTAATGTTAGTCACGGGTAGCTCCCTGTTCGTTACATTTAATGTCTAACAGATATCACCAGCAGCTGGGTATTTCCTGTGGTGATGCTATACTAGGCAGGTACAGCAGGTAGGTTTAGCTCATGCTTTTTCAGGGTCTAGTGCCTTTGAGATTTTTCTTCAGAACACTGAAGCTATCAATTAGGTACAGATAGGGCGACTGACTCAATCTGAACTGTTTTAGTTTGATCAACTTTTTCATTGCCTCAGCAAGATGTTTGGGTCATTGTCTTGATGAAAAATAAACCTCTGGCCTGAGTTCCTGTAGCAGCCATATAACGTAAGCACAAGCCATGACACCCCCACTAAGATGTTGCACAGATGAATTGGTCTGTTTGGAGCTTGGACAGATCCTTCTCTCCTCCATACTTTGATCTTGCCATCACTCTGACTTGAGTTAATATTGTTTTCATCTCCGCTCAAGACTTTTTTTTTTCTTCTTCTTTGAAGTACCTCTTCCCAAACTGTAATTTGGGCATCCTGATTTTATGGCTAACAAGGGGTTTGAATCTTGCAGTTGAGCCTCTGTATTTCTGTTCACAAAGTCCATTAAATGAACGGCATTTGTCCCAAATATTGTGGAGGACACAGTATTTACCCTGGAGATATCCTTCCCTATTGACAGATATAGTCTTCATTATGCAACATAGTACCAGCATGAACCTACAAAAACTACCTGGCAACAGAAAACCGCATGTACTCCACATACTATAAGTATTCCTCCAAAATGTAAAATGACCAACTCTTATTTATATTCTCAAGCTAAACATTGTTAGGCACAGTGTAATATGCTACTTCTCCTCTGAAAACAGCACTTATGTTTGTAGCACCATTACAGCAGTCAAATCACCAGCAGATCAGTTTAAATAAAACAAATGCTAAAACACACAGGCTGGATGGACAGTGTAGAGGCGACAAGTCACCACTGTGCTGAATGAAGCTTGAAAGATAATGGCAGATGAAAGCCATAGTAATGTGTTTCATGTAAGCCTGAGGACCAATAACCTGCCAATAACACCACAAAAGTTAGAGCTTAATAAATATTAGACAGCTATTTTCTAAATATACCAAAACACAGACACCACTGATAATACTAATATATAAAGTAAATTTACTTTATATGACCAAAATAACACATTTTCACCAAAATACAGTAAGAGAATATTGTACACTGTATGAGAAAAGGAAATCACAATTTAAAGTGTAAAAACACTGCTTCTATCACTGTGATTCAATTTCTGGATATGGATATGATTAGGAGACTGCATTTTCAGAACACCATTTCCTCTGCAATACGAAGGGCCAGTGAGAGGGAAACACATCAACCACTTTTTATTTATCTTCTTATTTCTCAGTAGTTCCCAGCAGGCATACCACTATGTCCAGAACAGCCAGAGCTCTGGTTTCACCGCATGCTCTGACCTCTGGAAACCAAATACACTGACCATAAACTGCTTTTTCATGGCCCCAGCCCAAATCAATGGAATCCGTTGGGATAATATCAACATTACACCACCACACTGGCAGCAGAGAAACAATCTAAGTAAAAGGAGGGGGCACTACCTACTGGCTACTGGGTAATAGAGATTTCCCCTTATGGTTCACCAAAATGGTCAACAGAGGAAAATTGTTTAAAAGAGACAGTAGAGACACGGGGTGGGGGAGGATAGAGGGAAGACGGGTAGAGACGTGGTGTGGGTAGTATATGATGAAGTAGTAAGATGTAAAAAGCAAAAGAGGTGGAGGGAGTATGAGAAAGATAAAAAAGTATGGGATAGATACAAAAAAAGAGAAAGATAATGGGGGAGAAAGGGCAGGACAGAGAGAGAGAGAGCATCAAGAGACACTGCAACCTCAACAGTAGAGAACAGACACAGCCCTTTGACCACAGCCTAGAGCCTCATCTCCTGCCGCTTATTGAATCCCCTATTTGTCGATAACAGTATTTCCTGCCAAAGAAAATAGTGCTGGGAGCAATTACTTGAGCGAGCCTGTCAATTTCATTTTGGGGGGTTAGGGGAGCATTGAGGCTCATTCCATCCTTCTCTATCACCTCTGTCACCCTTTCTCTAGGCCATGGGGAGTGACAGAGTGTTGTGCCTTCTATTGAGGGCAGGGCAGGGAGACAATGCCAAGGCGGCTGCACCTCCACATGTCATCTTCACCTGTAATGAGCCTATAACAAGCTGGCAGCTTCCTCAGTGCCCAGTGCTCTGCACACTCAGGCTGACTGATAGATACATTATTCAGTTTCTTTGTCAGCTTACTGGAAAACCGCATGGCGGCAACATGTCTGGCCCGGAAGCTAGAGCAGAGAGACAGCCGAATGTCACTGCTTCTTCCTTTCGGCCTGCCTTGTTACCTCTCTCTCTCAGACGCATGCACATTTACACAATCTTTTTATCTCCTATGCTGATTTGAGATAAAAGGTAAATTAGCAAGTGATGTAAGAACAAAATATAGATTAGCATGTTATATGGGTTCTTTCATGGTACTGTATTTAAACAAGGGAGGAGATGTTATCTTCAGCGAATTGGTAAGCTTCTTGTTAATGAGAAGCAAAAATGTAACAACCAAAAGTATAATTTGGTCTAAATGCAGATCCTGTTACTTGAATATCCAAAAGTTGTCTTGTTACTTACGTTCTGTTAGAGTGATGATGTCAAAACACAGATTGTTTTACAGTTCTGAATGGCTTATTTGTGCCGAAGTCATTCAACTGCTGACTAACAGCATTTTAAAATTTACATTGCAAGGACAAAAATAACTTCATGTGGGAAGATAGTGATATACAAGAGCACAGTCACAGCATCCAATAGTGTGATGGTGATATTTTTTACAGAATAGAAGGCTTGCAAAGCAAATCCTTTAATAAAATTAAAGTAAATTCAAACACTGATTTAGGCAGGTAACAAATCAAAATGTAATAGCATACCTCCAAAGCCAAAGATTATAGGTAAAAGGTTAGAGAATAATGAAATAAACTACAATAATTAATTCTTCTTTGTGTGTAATTAATGAAAAGTACTAGAGCACCCTACTGCTTTTTTGTAAAAAATAATATAGATACAATCTTAACAATTAGTGCATTTCACGCTGTATGATAGTCACATTATAACTTAATTTCCTGTTCATTAGTTGTTGGTAGATTAGTTGAGATGAAAGATACCACAGGAGCGGGTAAAAGACAGTCGACAGACAGGTAGATCCAAATGTCACACATCTCATTCTTGCCGTAATACAAATATGGCCTATGAACAAAGTTTTGCACACAACAAATACACACATAAGATGTTATATAAATGGGCAAACTTACATTTAACACAATCTAAAGTTTGGCATGTGTCTGTGGCAGCAGTGGTAAAGGTCAGTGGGAACACGGATCAGTTGAGACGCTTGTTGGCTGGACAATGACTTTTCCCTAGCCCTACTTAAAGGACAGAGTCCTGCTGCTGGCAGATAAGACATTTCATCTAGCCACCAGGGTGCAGGGCTCCTAGCTCAGTGGGGGGATTTCCCACCAGACCATGTGGTCAAGCATGTCAAGACTTTCTTCACACCTCCACCTCCAATCCAGTCAGTTTACTTCTTCCTTTTGTTCTTCATTCGACCTACGAAATGTGTATCACTGTCTTTCTCTCAGTCCCTGGGTGGCCACAAAGAAGTGTGTGTATATCTGAAAGAATCAAGTTTTTTCTTCATGTTTATTTTCTTCCTTTATCTTTTGCCTGCTGTAGTGAAAGAACAAAAACTACAGGCAGCTTTATTCTTTTAAGTCTGCTTGCTGATAACACAGACACAATTAGGCCTACAACACTCTATCAATAATCAGGCCAGTGACATTACATCTTGTGACCAGACAAGACAAGCTCACCACAGCAGATCAGCAGAGCGAGACGAAAACACAAAAAGAAATAAGGAGGTATTAGGCTGGAAACAGCTTGAAAATAATACTGCAGGCTTGACTTCGTAAGAAACACAGGGCAGTAGCCAAAGAATCGTGTTGTGTTTGTGTGTGTCTTGATCCCCAAGGTCCGGAGGAAGCGCACCCAGTGACAACAACAACCACAAAATCTGAGGATTTTAAACAATTCCATTCCCCTTTTTATTTCAACAAAAATACACACAATAGTTTGTAAAGCTATTTCAATTACAAGCAGGAGTATAATGCTTCTACAGTTGTGTGTAGTGGGAATTTGCATATGCATAAATATATTAAAAGAAAAGATCTAAAAAAAATTTAGGGCCAGCTCAGTCAAGGGCTTGAACAGATTTAAGATTTATTCAGAACTTAAGTTAATACAGGAACAAGAAAAGAAGTCCCATGACCTGGATGACTGAGAATCCTACTGACAAAGAAAGGCTGTTTTTTTGTCTCAAATTTACTTGTCATGCAATAATGAATAAAGAATGTCTTTGTTCTTATATAAAAAGGTCTTACGTGACTTTAGATGTCACGACATTGAATGCCAACAATAAACAAAGAACTAAAATGCATTTCTTTATCTCCATTAGCAACAGCTACTTCTGAAAAGCCTAATAATGAACATTTTTTACAGTATTTGTTGGAGACTGAACAGCAAATAATGAAAATGTTTCATGGTATTAATGATGTTTTAATAATGACATGCAATGTAACTGTTAAAGAAGTTAATCCTTTGCTGTATTATGTTATATGGTAACTGCTTGATACGTTTCTCCCTTTAACTGCAGCACTTTTGTTGCAACCATTCACCACAAAATCCTGCCAAAGTCAAAGCAGTCAACTCATTCAAGGTTAACCTGTTTGTGATGCTTCTACCTTGACCTTTACCAGACTAACAAGGGTGATTGTGTTTATCTGTGAAGAGGAAGGATCCTTTCTCTTACACATTTTTAACTTTGAAGAAAATACAAACTCACACACCAAAACATGTCCATCCTAGTGGCTTTGCCCCAAATGTGGACAAGGAGAGGGCAGACCAACAGGCATCGTCAGCAAACTGTCTTGGCATTAATCCCACTGAAAGTTGACCTGCAATATGCCTTCATCAGTGTTTGAAATAGTGGCTGAAAGACTTGCACAATGATAAAAACATTTTATTCAGGAGGAGGCTATCACCACACCATCTCAAGTTGACCTAGTTAATAAGTTAAAATCCAATCCAAATGATAATGACCCACCAAGTGAAACTGAAACTCCAAATAAAAAAAAAAAAAACAACAGCACCATTGTAACCCCTTTAAACAGCAGAGAACGGGATATGGAGTGGAAATGCTTGTGGGTTAAAATGAAATGTAAATTTTAAAAAAACATGATATTCAGACCAAAAGGGTAATACTGAATTTTGTTGCCAAAGAGAGAGAAAAAAGAATAAAAGCCAACCTGTTACAAAATAATTTGCCAACCTCCTTATAGATAACTAAATACAAAAATCATGAACAGGAGAGCTCTTGGTGCTGTGGTATTACAGTAAGCAAACACCTACATTGAGACGCTTTTATCCAAAGCAACTTACAAGTGAGATACAAGACAGGTTAAGCATAAGGAGAACCTGCCTAAGAAGCTACCGCAGGGATTCGAACCCCCAGTCTCCCGCATAGAGCGTGTTGATCTTACCACTAATTACCACACAGGTTCAGCTGAGGCTCATGATAATATGAAAGGATAAATTCATGGTTTCAAAAATACGTGTCCTTCATTAATTAGTGTAAGTTTAAGCTTTGTCTGCCCTAAAAAGTGGAGGTAGACAAAAACTCTGCATTCAGCCTGCGAAGCCTGTACAGGTAAGCTAATTAAGTGCAGCCATTCAATTTCAAACTTAGCAGTGGTATTACCCAGTCAGCTTTGCTGATGTTGGTTCAATGGAAGCAAATTTTGTGTATTAAAAGCTAATATTCTGTGTTTGTATAAATCTGGTGGCTTAGAAAATGTTAGCTCGCTAATTTTGCTTACTTCAATTTAAGCTACATCCACCAGAGGCATTACGATTCTGGATTACAATGCTGACAGAAGTTGTGATGTTTAGTATAATTAGGAGGAAAGCTCCTAATCTTTCATTTACTGTAATCTTTTCATTGTTTTCTTCTCCTATCATTTTTATTTTAAAAATTACAGGGTACAAAGGTGGGTGACCAAACTAAATGTTAAAATTACATACATGGTACCATTACATGAAGGTTGGTAAACTAAGCTTCCATCTTGTTCAGGAAAAAAGACACATTCTATGTTGACCTGAGTTCCCTCTCGTCATTCTTTATGGTTTATGTTCAGCCATGGTTCTAGTCAGAGCATTTATAAATAAAATAGTACTGTAAATTCACTGCATTTCAAAATAAAGTATTTTGTTGGGAACCACTGTCCTAGAGGACAGTTTTTAATGCTGACTGCTTACACACAAGTTACCATTGGAACAGCACATTTTTTTGTACTCTTTACACCTCTGAGTAATGAATATCACACATTTTGCTGCTTAATTTCTATTTTAGTGTTAGTGGTTGATAAACATTTCTCTCAGGTACTTAGTATTTTCAGACCTTTACAGAAGAACTTTAAGCTGAAGTACTTAGGCCGTGAAATCGTAATGTCTTTAGCCACTTGGGTAAGAACTCTGACCTTGTCTTATTGATTCTCATAGAACTGATTGTCCTTAAGTTTGGACAGAGCACAAAACACATTTTCACATCCCAATGCATCCAACACCTGCACACACACGGACACACACACACACATTATACACAACCACATGCACTGTGAGTGTGTCTCAAATCTTGCTCAATTGACTTTACCCATTAACATTTCTCGCTTTTTTTTAAATACTGCATTTTGGATGGTATATTTACGTAAAGGCCATTAATGCCACTGCTAATTAATGTTTGACAAAAGAGAATGCAGTAAACCATGACTCACAAATTTTAAGCATTTTCTTTGTGTGTATCTATGTGTGTACATGCACATATTAGTATGGTTTTACTCACACATTTGTGCATGCTGGTTTTGTACATGTACATATTTTGGGTCGTGTTTGTGGGTGGTGTAGAATATTCCTCTATGCTGTTATCCCTGTGCTTTGCAGGACTCATGTCTGCACTGAATTTCAATGACACCTCTATAAAGATAGGAGCAGATGTCGGCTAGTTCACTGAAAGTCAGGTAGAAGATAGTGAGAAAAGTAGAGTGAGTAAAATTGAGTGCACACTGGCTGCAGAAAAAAGTCTTAAGTCATAAGTCTATTTGCAAAAGTGCAACACAAGAGACACTAAGATTTACTGTAAAGACTCTTTTAACATGGAAAAGAAAGGAATGAAATGATAAACAGTTGTGTTTATCAACAAAAAGATGATTGGAAAGAATGATTTTTATCCCCCACTAACTCAATCTGAAAATAAGCCCTTGCACCAACTCACCCACTTTGAAGATAATGCACTACACTCCAACCACTCACCAATCAATTCAAGGTAAGCAGGTGGCTTAATATTGTCTAAAAGTCCCCAAAAAGCATTAAGATATTAAAATATGTTTTCATGAAGATGAACTGAGAAAGTTGCAAAATTTTCACAGTTATATGAAAGTGACAAACAACAATGAAAGAAAACTTGAAAGGCATGTCAAGCCATCTTGTTTGCCTCTCATGTAATCCCAGTATCATGGCAGAGGGGGTTAACAAGTGAGCTGCTAAGCAGGTAAAGTCACACAGGAACTAATTTAGGTTTTCACTGTTGTCTCTGCTGCATTGATTGCAATGTGAAGGCCTAATGAACTCTGTACTCTGTGCTCTTGTTTCTAGCTCTGGGAGCTTGGGTATGAAGCCAAGAGCTAAAACTACTGACTAAAAGTTTGGAAAACGACTGCAAAAAGGATTGAAGGTGGAAAAACAATGCTGAAACCATGAATAAATGAGCAAGAGTACTGATGCTGATTTCTAATATCTGTCCTGTATTATACTGCTTTGTCCTTCTTTACCAACCCTCTCCATAAGAGACTAACCTTGATAAATCATACATAGAGCAAACACACTTTAAGGTCAAAAGGTCCAGGTTAGTCTGATGTTCTTCTTTCTGCTCTGTTTTCCCCAGAGATTCAGCTGAATAATAAGTCTAGTTCCTAGAATAAACAACACAATTACCTTTTCCTGACTTAAAACAATGTGAGAGATTATGTTTGTAGGCACCATATAAGGCAACAGATCATGAGTTGAGGCTTAAACCACTGAAAAGAGTGAGTTTTAGTAACTTTGAGGATGCATGACTAAGCCTGAAAGCTAATGGGGTGCAATTAAGGAATTGAGGAAAAAAACAAACACCAGATTTAGATACTGCTGAATAGTCTGACATGCACATGCCTGTGCATACACCCAGTCGCATGAGGTTTATTATTAGGTGCTTCAGGTTTGCCTATTTTGTGGAACACCGCACTAATCTCTACAGTATATGTACTGGTTCTGCCACTCAGAACAGACACGGGAGCCTTTACAAAATACTATAAACTTCTGTATATTAATTGACTGCCCTGATTTAACTATTTAGTAAAAATAATTACTCTACTCCTCTACAGTCACAGCACAATTAGCTAAAATTATGTGACATGTGTAGTGTCAGGATTTAATCACGAGAAATCCAATCATTAAAATTTGATTGCATTGCTAAATGTGGGCGTGGATTTGAATACAGAGGAAGAGAGAAGTGGTGAGATATGGACTTGCATGACTGCTCACATCCACACATACACACACTCCTGCCCATTTGTTGTGTTGCTTGTGGCCCTGTGCGATGTTAATCGGGCTCTGTTGGCTGGCTTGGCCTCGACCTATGCTCCTACTACTGAGGGTTGTTGAAGTGGTGACCCAAACTCTTGCAGTGTGCATGTTCGTAGACTTGTGATGTGTTGATGCCACAGGGGCAGTATCGTCTCACCTACATAGTGTTGTGACTTAACTAAACCTGTGAGAAAGTAACACATTTACACAATGCAACAATAATGTACTAAGTTTTAATAAGTGCATACAGAACCTCAGAAAATTGTTTGTAATTTCTTGACCCACTGACTTTTTGGATGGAGATGCAGAGTATACACATTATACAGCTATTTAAACAGCTTGTACAGAGGAAAAACTAATGTGTCTTAATGTGTCTATACATGCATGAAAATTTCAATAATCCAGAGTAAACGAGCCTATATAACCAGACTCTTGCTGAAAAAAATGATACCCTAACATTTCTTATTTAACCTTTGCTCCTGAAATAGTCTGCACACTTATATGTAAGAACAACACACGAAACCCATTCTTTCCTGGTCCTGCTCTCTAACCCAAAAACAAACAGACACAAAATGTGCAAAAAATAACAAATAGGGAAAAAATAGGCAGGATGAGTGAGGACAAAAACTGGGCTCAGGTAAACATGATTTGGCAGGAACATTAATGATGTCCAATCCCTACACAGGTTCTGTGGGCAGATTCTGATGGAGGGGACAAGTGTGATTTACGACAATGGTAGCCCTGGGAGAATGCTGATGGGCCTTGCCAGAAGCAGAATGGCTGGTATTTGAGTGTGTGTGTATCTGAGTTTGCAATACTGACCCTCAACTTGGACAAGACTGTAAATGGGAGTAGACTTAGCTTTGTCCAGGTAAACACACATGCAGGTGCACACAAACACTCACACAAGCACAGACAAACACATGTGCAAACCCACAAAGCTCTGCATTTCCCTGAACCTCAAAGTGCTGGGCTGGGTACATCGGATTTAGTTATTATTTCCAGGGTGGTCCACTTTGATCTCCTTCTCATGTCTGTGTTTGAGTTGTCTCATCTCTAATAACAACAGATACATTTCCTGTCCTCTTCCCAGTTAGCTAGATAAATAAGATTTCAAATTGTCTGGTGCTACCCCATCAGAGGAAAAACATGATCTATGAAATATCTTCCCATGACAAACCCATACTGAGAGATTATCTTTTCATCACACAGACAGCACAGCTAACAGATAAGGGTGAGAGAGGTTATCTGTGCTAAAAGAGAAACACAATGTGTATGTGTAAAGCAAGGCATTTGTCCATGATTGTATGTTAGCATGTAAATAGATTTTGAGAGAAAGTGGGACAGACGCTGACTGTTATTTAAACCATTAATGCATTTGCCTCAAAACAAAAGGGGCTGTCCCTCTGATAAAATCTTACTCAAAGCCACTTGTGTTAAGGTCTCAGGAACCAAGGCATTGTCTCTAATATCCACATTATTAATTAATCTCCATCAAGAGGCTGCAGCCCATTCAATAGCAGTAGAAATGCCTATTCATCAAAGCGTCTTTGTCCAGACCAAGCCTAATAAAAGACATAGACATCTTTAATTACCCATAAATGAAGGCTCCAAACTTAAAACAAAGTACTTGCACCAGCAGAGCAACAGCTTCACAGGTTGGACTTGACTAGTTCAACAAAGCAAGATTAATTTTCCTGTTGAATTGAGGCTGAAGCACCAGCAATGGTACAGTATGCTGCCTAGCTGATGTTGAGGTCCAGTGGTGCCTCCCATGCACCAGGAACATTGGTATAATGTCAACAGTGCAGCACTGCAGGGAAAGGCAGAAGCTGCCTTCCACAGCTTTAATGAGGAGACCAAGCATTTCTATACTTGGCAGTGAAAAAAAGTCACCGCCACTGTCCACACATAGACGAATACAAAATATAAATGGTACATCACTGGGGCAGATGGCCATACATAACAGGCAACTGTCATAATAGATAATATTAGATAAGTGGTGTGAGAAATGGTATGCTAACAACACCAAAAGAGCACAAATATGTAATGTAAGCCTAATAATTGTTAGAAACATTACAGCTCTATTCAGGTTCCATGCCACCATGAAATGTTTAGTTTCATCATTATTATTATTATTATTATTATTTTAACTGTGGTTTAGTCAATTAGGTGCACTTTCTGCTTACTTACTAAATAAATTGGTGGCCTACACTTGGGAGTCTATAATTATTGTCGACTTATAACCAACTTATACTCATAACTACATGGTACCTGTTGATGGGTAAAAGTGAAGGTTTGTCTTAGTACTCAAACTGTAGTTCCTATTTATAACTTATAATATGTGTAAATGTCATTAAATTGCTATAAATTTACCACATAAATAATTAGTAATTAGGGAACTGTACATAGAAGAGTTAACCAGTTAGTCATCCCTTTATTCATATCTGGTTTTTACCTGTATGTTACTGTGTGTCTCTGTCAGCTAAGACACCATGAAGCTGTACCTTTTCAAGCAGAGGCCACTACACTGCTGGCTTCTTTTTCTGGCCTCTTTTTTTCTCCACCTCTGACAGGTGTGACCTTTCGGCTGTGCTGGTAACGGCTACTCTCGCCCCCAGACAGTAGGCCTGGATTAGTCACCATCTCTGAGGATTGTGGCGCCTTGCACGACTGCGCATGTGAGGCCCAAGCTCTCTCCAGCATGGCCGAAGGGCCTGCTATGAAAAATAGAACACCTAATGCCTAGAGATAGAGACATTCATCAAAGACCAGGGTCCATGTCTGCCTGCTTTCTGTGCTGCCTTTCTTCCCTATTCTCTATTCCATTCTGAGATGTAGAAACAACTCGCTTATTGGAGAGTCATAAAAGAAAGATGGGGAGTTTTATTATTATTGCTGTAAGAATATAATATTATTTCTAGACGTTTTCCCACAAAAGAGTCCCTTGTTTTTTTTTTTTCATTCCCCAGCTTCAAGTGATCTCTCATGTTTAGAAGGAAATAAGGATATCATAGTTTCATGAGTGTAGACATCAACAGATGGATGAGTATGGGGTTTCTTCAACACTCAGTTCAGCACAGCAGGGTGCCTCCATTGGCGACATTTGAATTACAATTGCAGGAAGACCACTGAGAAGACCAAGCAATGGGGCAAAAAAATACTCTGGGAAATGGTAGCCATGCCAACTGGCACTTTGCAGCAAGACCAGTTAACCTCTCCAGTGAACTGTTAAACCCTGGGGTATGACTTTGTAATGACATCTCTTCCTTTATGTCTTCACTCCATCTCTGCGTTCCTCTGGGTTCATCCTGGCAGGTCACAGAGGAATACCAAGGAAGATAAGGCCCACGGTGTGTTCATCCCAAAATATGAGGGGATATAGGGAGAGACTGCTTCATCTTAGTTTATTCAAATACAACTCTACCAAAACTAGGTTGGAATGATGCTGAGAAGGGGCAGCTATTGAAAATAGCAAATCTATCACAAAGATTCTGTTCAATGGGATTCCTGCATTGCCAATAAGATATTGTAATAACAGTAAACTTATTGAGGAAAAAATGTAGACTGGTCAGAAAAACACAGGTTCAGGTAATATGCATGCAAAAACACATAGTAGGCTCATTAGGTATCCATATATGTACCACTCAGAACTTCAATTTGCTCTCTTTTTACAAAATGGAAGTAATGGGTTTACAAAACTATGTTGACAAGCAATGGCCCATAAGATTGGGCTTCTTTCAGTGGGTAAAGGTGATTTTTCACACAGGGCCTGTACAAGAAACACAGCAGACTGTGCCAACGGCTAGGCAGCAGGATTTCAGATGAACATACACCTTATTTCACAGTAACACCAAAACTCCCGGTGCCTCACGGGGCACTGCCTTCCTTTATCCCTCTGTCTATCCACCCATACCCCTGTCTCTCTGATCCTCATCTTATTCTCTCTCAAAACCTTAGGTTTAGATAGACCTTCAGTGTGAGAGCGCTTGCTGTCATACATAGTTCTTCGAAGAGCAATAGGAAAAGGGGCAAAATACAAAATGAGGCAATACTCAAACAATAGTTCAGCAGTGCAACAATCAAATAGTAAAACCTTTCCTTCCAGTGTTGTATATAGTAAACAAACCATGAAGAGGAACTGCATAAATGCAAAAAGTAACAACAACACTTCACTAATAAGAGAAGACACACTGCTATGCTGTTTCATTTATCCAAATGTGTCTGCTCAAGTGACTGAACATTGCATCAGGCACGTAGATTGTGTTTGTGTATTTGCCTTTGTATGTGCCTATGTGTGTGCTCTGTGCCAATGCCATGGGCCTCTCAGACGTGGGGGGTAAAATTCTCTTTGAGAATGGGATTTAGTAACACCCAGGCATTGCTGCTTCAAAGCGGAGGCAGACAGAAATTCCTTCCTGTGTGTTCTTGTGATTGTGTGTACATATGTACATGCATTTTGTCATGGACAAACTCACTGCCAAACCAAATGGAGTTCATTTGAGGAGTTTCCCATGATACTACCACAGCATTGTGAAGAAAGAAACTGCTTAAATAGCTTGAATGATTTCTAATACTACAAAATATGCAACAGATAAAAGTTGATGATGAGTAGCATCTTCTGTTTTAGTGAGCTGGTAAATCCTACAATACAGATTTTGTCTCCAGACAACAGCATCAGGGAGTGTTCTATCAGAATGCACAAGAGCTTTTCCCTGATGTAATAAAGACACAATGCACAAGGATTTAACCAGGTGAGTGCTTTTCAGTGTGAAACAGACTCATCTACAGGCATCATGCTCTGGTTTTATGCACACACCCACATATATATATATACTGTACAACACAGGAAGAACTGTAAATAATGAAGTAACCCATCATTTATTACTTTGTATATGAACTGTCTAGATTTGAGTGCATGTGAGGAAACATAAGCATAAGCATAAGTGCATTTTTGTCAGTGGTGCCCCTTGTAGTGCATATACTGCATCTCTTCAACAAAATGTTCCACACAAGCAGCACAAGCTACTGTTATCCAATTTACAATCATCCCAGTGTGTAATAGAACATGAACATATTACTTGACCCCAAATCATTCAGCGTTTCATCTCATTCCATTTTGTTTAGTTGACCGTAACGCTGTCTGGTTCAACTATCCCTGCCAACCACTACAGACTGATATGCTTCCTCCAAGACACTGATGAGTAGGCAAAGATTGCTCAAATTTCTGCTCTGTAGGCTTCTCTCTGCCAGCCAGCCACCCAGGCAGCCAAGTTAAAAGATTTATAATTTGAACTGAAAATTAGTTATCTAAATTTGCCTGGTGACAGGGACAGGATTTTATGATTTTTTTCCACACAGACAGTTTTCTGGGCTGCCTGAAGACTGACAAGGATAAAAGTGTAATGAAGGAGTCTGCCAAGATGCCAACCATAAAATTCCATCAGCCAGAGGACTTTATTGCTCTAGGCCCTTGCCCAATGGGCAACAAGAGAGAGAGAGATAGAGATACAGAGAGAGAGAGAGAGAACGAGCTATGAAGAGGAAACCAATGGGAAAAGGAAGAGGATTTACGATGGGTGACGGTTTCCTTTTAACCCCAATATTTGCTAAGAGGAAAAAGGATGGTGAAATTACATTACGGGGGCCACGATCAATAACCACAAATATTAAATAGTCCCTGAGTCCTTCTGCCTATACACATAGCTTTATGTGGAGTAACACCACTTAGAGCTAGCATTAGCTGGTGTAGTGATGACAGACGTGTTCCTGACGCAATCAAGGGCTACTGAGCACCATGGCCCTGCCTTAACTTCATCTTTCATGGGTCACCAGCGAGATACTATAAAACCAAAGCATAGAGTCAATACTAATGAGAGAAGACATATTTCAAGTGGAGCTGGTGACAGCAAGTGTATCAGCAGCCTTTCCCACCACTATCTGCCCATCAGTGGGTGAGCAAGGCCATGCTGGAGATTAGGTTTCAAGAGAAATGCAGTGAGTGAGTATGACTTGCCTGTCACTGCATCTACAAACACCTCAGAGAGTTGTCACAATAATGGAATTTTTGTTTGGAGGGATGGTGGTAGCAGTGGGAACAGAGCACAAAGATAAACAAGAATATAGGCTCAGCTGTCAGTGCAGATGTGAATCGGGAGAGTAGATTACTAAATCTAATTCTACATCAGTGAGAAAACATCAGTATGACAATTTGTGCTGGATATCATGATCAGTAGGTGATTATGAAGCCTTCATTCTATAGGCTCTACTTTTGGTTAAACCTATTTCTGTGAAACCCCACTCTAAACACATCTGCCATAAAACCAATACTAAAATCAATTTGTCACCACTCAACATGCACAAGAGATAATGGCTGAAAGCAGATGTTCTAACCTCTGAGCCTTGTCTATTGAGACTTCCTTATCCATATTTAATTTTAAGTTATGCAACATATATTGATTGTGTTAAATCACTTTACAACACAATACAGAGCTGTATAGATTGGCTAAGTTTTTATGCTGATCCTCTCTAAAAACAGTAAAAGCTCCTAAAAACCTCCTCAATAAAATATTTTCTCCTTGTAACACAAGTGCAAGAGTAGGATGATTAACATACAAAAAGGTGCATTCGACTTGTTATGCACCAGTGACAGCAATAATGTCCTGCTGTGGACGCAAAATCCCTGGGGTTTAATCACCTCAATACAAAGACTCTAAAGGAAGAGTGCATCCTCATTCTGAGCAGGAGTAACATTAGCTCAGTCAGGCTAAGACAAGCATCACATTCACGGACCAACAATGGAACCAAGCGCTGTGGTAAATTGGCCTGTATAAGCCCCATAAACCATTTCAGATAATGCACAACTGGTTAGTGTGCAGACATAATGAGGTTTATCGCATTGTAAATGCACACAATTGGCTCTGTTTGGTAAAATACGACGAGTGCACATGGGCACTGGGGTGTGAACCTCTTTAAGCATCTCTAAGAATTATGGGAGCGGTGTTGATGTGCGCTTTTGCTAAAAAGCTATCATTATCCAACATGCAAGAGGATTTAAAAACCTGAAGTAATTCATCATCAAGTGCATACCTCAATCAAAAGTCAAGAACCCTGTCATCCTCTCTATGGTCTTTGTGCTTTGTATCAACAACATTTGGAATTTTTAATAAAGATTTCCTTGAGTCCTCCATATCTGAGAGCTCTACTCTCTTTCCTTCAGTGATTGCACAGTGCTGGCATGAGTGAAGAGAATGCTGCTTCCCAAGTGGTTCCCTGAGAATGCACCTGGACTCCTTAATGGAGACACCCACACTGCAGCAATGAAGTAACTGACAACTATCCTAAAATGCTTTTTAACTTGGGCTTCATTTGAATGTGATGACAATTACAACCAGAGAAAAAAAAATTATACAATGGAAGATAAACAAGTGTGTGAATACTAATGTCACACTTAGCAAGATCTCTGCCCCAGCAACACTATCAGAAACATCCAGCGCAATTAAATGGAATGGGGCTTGACCTTCAAGGTGCATCTACAGCAGTTGTTTGTTGATAGAAAACAAGGACAAATTTGCTCATTTGAGATTAGAAGAGTGGGTGGTAGAATTAATGGCTGTTTAATATTAGATGACACTAGGATGCATTTGTTTAATACTGAGGAAGAAACAGTAGAGTAAGCCAGTTAACTGACACAGGAAGACCCCAATGAAAGTTTTTGAAGTAGGAAAGCCAGTAAAAGCTACTATTTAGACAACCATGTCAATTACAAATGAAGCTCATATTATCTGAGTCATAGTATTTAGAAAAAAAAACAATAATACACAACGAAAAGTTAACACCTGGTGAGGTTTTTATGAAGCCATTTGTACAGAACTTACTGAGTGGTTGCAGATGTCATGTATGAAAAAGGACGCCCTCCTCTTATACCAACTGTTAAGCATAAAGAGCTTTTATTTACTGCGTATTCATTATTACAGTTACTATCACCATCCAATCAATGTCATACTCACCATGCTGGCAGCATTTCAACAAAAATTGCAGTGATTCATTGGTCAACATTTATAATAATCCACTATGATCTTATTGCATACATTATACCTGTACAAACAAAATATATGAAAAAGAAGTGATGTGGAAAGTAGTCTAAAATAAAAGAGGGAAACAAACTAGAAGTCAAGCAAATGTTTTTTTGAAAATATCACACAAAATAATTTGTTTTCTATTAAAAAACTAAATTAATAGAACATTTAACTGTAACATCCCATTAACAGAACAACCGATGCCAGTGATGAATCCTAGTTTCAGTTAAATTGTGACATAATGGCTGAAATAGGTTTGGCTTAAAACAAGTATTTTCATGCATTTTGATTAACATTGACTTGAAAACTCATTTGTAAGTTATTGATTTTTTGACAGTACAGAGTTAAAATAAAACGTGCCAATTCCTGCACATTAACAAGAGGGATCATTTTGTTGTATCACTGCTGAGCTATACCTTTGACCTAACCCACAGAATCAATCAGTATTCCCAGACATGTTAAAGTGTGTATAGTAGATTCCAGATTTTACTACCCACTATTTACTATATAGCAACGCAAGCTGTTCACACATCAGTAAGTAAAAAAATATAATAATACTTTGATTCAGTCAGATTTCTGTGTGGTTATGTGTGCTGTATGCATTTGAAAAGATGACAGCTGGTGAGAGGGTAGTAGATCTTTTGAGACTTGTCACAGTGTTCCAGTTTATGAGCCAATGACAGGAGACACACACCCATCCACATCAAAGTTTATTACAGTTCATCACCTCCCCACCTGCAGTGTAATGACATTTAGCAAATGCTATAAAAATCCCAGAAAACGTGGGAATAAATCAATGCCTTTCCACCTTTCCAGCTACAGCTCACAGCCATTATTAAAGCTTCCACATCATATTCAATACAGTATGAGAATGACCCTATGACAGCGTGTGTACAGGTATGTACTTATGTCTGTCTTTGCCCAAATCTGGCTTAAAGGAGAACAAATAAATAGACCTGGCACACAGAAAGAGCACTCACACACACACACATAAACACACAAAAACACACTATAGCGTAGCAACTCCCAAACCCCCCAGCCATGTGGAAAAAAGGATCAGTGTGTATCTCTGCTGACATGCAGTTTACATAAAATCCCATTCGTTTAATCTTGGCAACCCTAGTAAGAGTATGGTTTGCTGCAACCTTGTACAGGGCTGCACCTGCTCCACATGTCCAGTACTATTATGTGCTTTTTTATTTTTGGTTTTGTTTTAAGTTGCCAATTTTGCAATCATGTCACCATTCAATTCACACTTATCCGAATGCCTAATCAGATACAGATGTAATCCTCAGATGTGAATCTAAATCATGGTGTAAAAACAGAGGTAGGGTTGCTTCTGTTCTTGTTTTCCATTAAGATCTATACACCAGCACACATACATGTGAGAGATACGTAACATAGTGAGTGACTGTTGGAATGAAGGGTTTGGTTTGCGCTTCTTAATGCAGTCAGTGAGTACCCTCTGCAGGCAGGAAGTGTGAACATCAGGCTGGGAGTGCAGCAAAGACAGGCAGACTGGGAAGACTGTATGAAACAAATGGTACAGAAGGGATTTAAATTTTGATGTACAATCAGATTCCGAAAAACAAAAAGGAACTGATTTCTTTTTTCAATATTCCATTTTTCATTATTAGCAGATGTTTATCAACTGCATTTACTGCAGCGCTGGATGGCTGCTTGTACTATTTTCCAAAAAGACACATCTTCAGAACCATTTACTCAATTGATGATATCCATGCTGCTTTTTGACTACTTAGTGAAAACCATTACTTATAATGAACCATCACGGCAGACAAGTACATTATCAAAGGGGAAATATGTTTTCATTCTAGCTATGCTGTACATGTTTATATTGTTAAAGGGAAAGTTATTTTTCCTGTGGCAATTTTAGTCTCAAGCACAGCTCATTTAGGGCATTTTTCACATTTAGTGCATTCTGATGTAAATGTTAGTCTTCCAAACATCATATACATGTCTGAAAAATGATGATATTCTTCATTATAACCAATTCTGAACAAGTGAATGGAATTGACATAAGTTCAATGGTGGTTGTGATGGTTTTCATAATAACATCATCAGAATTTCAAGGACCAATCAAGTAACAAACGTCAGTCTTCATTTGGCTCCTTGAATCAGGGCTGTATTGATACCTGATTGCTAATGTAACTATTTCACACAAGCTGTACTGTATGTCTCCCTGCTCACGCTACTGACAAGATACGTCTGTCTCCAACAACTACATAAAAATCAAGAGCAGAAACAAAACTATCAAATAAAATGCTAACCCATCAATACCACTGAAAGGTATGTGCACTTCCACACTGAATTCATTTCCATCTCTGTGAAGACAGGATGTGCATCAAGGTCTATTCCCCATACATTAAACAATAGCAGTTGAAGTACCTCATTGCCACACATCAAAAAACAATCCCTCCACATGAGACTTTGAACGAGCCGTTGAAAGAAAAAAATTCTCATCAATGTGAACAAGCTGAAATTGTTATCATCTACACCATACTTCAATGACACCGTGTAGAGAAAAGTGAGGTCCTATGAGGACATTTAATTTCTTCCAACACACACACTTTTTCTTTCTCCCACCCTCTCTTCCTCACCGCCTGACTTTCTAGTCCACTGCCCTGACTCTTAACACATGTTAAGTACGGGGGTCAGCTGGATGCTAGGGGTCTCTCTGTTCTGTTAAAAGAAGAATCAGCTTATTAAAAAGTGAGCTTTAGAGGAAGCATCCATGCTCCACCTCCCACTTTACTAAGCTAATTAGCTACTTGGACCAGTAGCTGATGTCAATGGGGGAAACAACATACTTCACCCTGTCAGCTTCTACCGGTGACCCCAGCTGAACTTCTGATACACCATTAAAGTAGATACCCAGAGATGTCAATGCTGCCCAGTAAAATCAGCTCATCTTTATAAATAACTACAAGCCAGTGTACTCCATTAGTTTATGGGTCTCCAAAATAAGGTGAACTATTTCTAGTTTCGTTTTCTCACGTGCTGCAACAAACTCTTCCACCACTTGTTTTTGACTGTGGAGTGTGATTCAAGCGTACCAGAAATGAGCTACAAATGGCTTGATCCAGCCATTTTGAAAATCCAACCTTAACACTGATGAGTACAATAATTTAACATGCAAATAGCAATTACTGTAGATTCACAGTTGAATATCGTGCCTTTGCCGGAACCAAAGTAGTGAAAGAAAGAAAAACTCAGGATGTTGCTGGGTATTTTCAGTGTGTTTCCCTGAATGATCACATACTGATTGCATCCCCATGCTGCCTTTTGGCACGGTTCCTTGGATCTTTGATTAGAAGAGACTCCCCCATAATCACAAGTGTATGATTATGGCATTAGGCCGGATTCTTCACATCAGAATTTGCAATCAAGAAATTGGCGTCAGGGATCGATACAGTGCAGCACCTCATTTGATGGAGAAGAAGAGAGTAGAGATTGTGTGTGGGAGGAGGAAGCTTAGGATCAATTAGGAAACGGCTGCCACGTCCAGACGTTACTTTTAATCTTCTAATGCATCGGTGCAAAGTCGTGGGGCCCAGCATTTGTCGGCTTCTAAGGAGGAGGAATCGATCCTTTCTGCACATGTTGATGCCAGTCCGTCATGGGCTGTTTCAACAGCATGCGAGACATAATGAAAGGAGAGAGCCTAAATCCGCTTACCCTCCCTAAGTGAAGAAACTGTATTTGATGTCACACTTTAGGTGAGGCTGAAACATTTTAATCCTTTGAAATAGTTTCTAATACATCTGAATACCTAGTTAATCTCTTAGATGTACTGTAGTCTACTGTAGTGTTGGAGGCTTGCCTACTGTGTTGACATCCTATTTCATCATACCCATATGCCAAGCAAACAGTACAAAGCAAGGTAAGAGGCCTTGATTGACCTGCAGAGTAACATAACTGACAATCTCTGAACAGCAGTACCAGATGTGGAAGTTTCTCTGCTATTCTTTTACTATGAAGCCAATTACTGAGCTCAAAAGTGAGAACCCATGATACGCTGACAAACTGTCAGTGCTGTGCTGTGGGTAATATTGTTTCATTGGATAATTTAAACTGTGTTGAACACATTCATTCTGCAATTGTGGTGAAAATAAAACAAGGGACTTAGTGTGTTGCATGGAGTCCTTATCAGTTTAGTCCATGTGGAGTGTGTGGCTCATTCAATTAATCAGGCATCATTTAAACCAGCAGGCTTGTTGACAGGGGACCCAATCACTGGTGAAAAAAGCCATTCCCAACATTCCTATCCCATGTCCCCTGCACTAATGCACTGTGGCAACCTTCTAACTATCCAATTCCAGACTAAGACCCCCACGGTTTACACAGTCCCTCAGCTTCTTCCCAGTTCCCATCGCTTCACTTTCATTAGACCCCACACCTCTATCAAAGGCAGAACGGAGGGAAGCCACAGCTCCATCTTATGTCAGAAACCTCTAACGAAGGGTAAAGTGGGTGAGAGAGCACAAACTGAGCGCCAAGTGTGTGTATATGTGTGAGAAAGAGAGAGAGAGATGTGATGAGAAGAAAGAACCCAGAGCCAACCTGAGAATTACAATTCCAAGGGGCTTTAGCCAAAGTAGGAAAGCTGAACATTATAATGTTGTGTGGGTACTCGGTACTGTAGCTAGGTGTGTGTTTACAGAGGGTGGAAAAAAATAAACACTGCATCAAAAGGGATATTAACAAAGGCACAACTACAAGCCATGTTAGATGAATGTCATTTAATATGATGTGTCTACTTCTTCAAAAGAGCTCCGATAATCACAACTTTAATATCAGAATTTTTCTTGAACATGAGGTAGAAAAGTTATTACTTGAACCACAGGCGTACACACACCAGCCACACACACACACAAAAAAATAAAACCTGAAATGTGACAAGTCAATATATCCCTTGAAAGTCATGGCACTGTAATTCACCGAATTTAGAAACAGTCAGCGGCAGAGATCACATGTAACTCACACAACAACTAAACAACAGCCTCAGCATTAACCACACAATTAATTAACACCTTTGTTACAGTTTTAGTACTAGACTTACAAATTTAGATATGTGAATATATAAAAGGAAAAAAACAGTATGACATCCTGTCTAAAAATATTTAGCTTTGTGGTTTGTGGTTTGACGTGGTTAAGGAGGAGGAGCAGGTTGTCTACTGATCCAAGGGTCAGCAGTTCGACCCATCTCTACACTTGAAGACACTTGGAGATGGAAGAAACTGAATCCCAAGTTGCGTGCCAGCAACTTGCATGGCATGTCAGTGCAAGTGTGAATGAAAGGCCAGTTGTAAAGCATGTTACTAAGATAACGCTATATAAGTGAGGTCCTTTTACCATTTTTAGTAAAGGGCAACAGACAATAATTTAGGTTATGAATAAATCTGTTATTTATTTTCTCAAAGCCAAAAGTAGTGCTCAATGCCCATCAAAAGTATCTTGTTTTAAAGCATTAAATGCTCCCTAAAATATCCTGTATATTATTTTTTGATTAACTACTCTATTGATTGTCTACAATACAATACTGAAAGCACGTGTCATTATTATAAATTGGTTTAAATGTTTGTACCAGAATTGTGGCTACATTTAGATGAAAATTGTTCCCTCACAATATTTGTTTTTGCTCATGAAATTTAGGTTCCAAGACCAAATATATTCATGTACCAAACATATCAACATGGAATCTGCCTTTGTATGTAGTCTAACTAATGACCAGACAAATAGAGTGGTAATCCTATTTATCATAATGATATTTCATATTTTCATCTACAAACAATTCAAGACCTCACTGACAGCACTGCAAGAAAAAGGATAATGTTTGGATAAGTCTTAATAGTCAACAATATTATACCGCTGGGTGTTTGTTATTTTTTTCCCACACTCTTTGTACGTGTGTGTGCACCGAACAGTGAAAGGAAAATTTGTCCTGCTGACGGATTCTGAGCATGACCTGAACGGTGACCCCAAGCAGCAGCAGCCCATGTAGAGGAAGATGGACAAGCTGGCATGATGCCAGAGCTCGCCAACATCTTCTTTTCTAAGCAACCAACAAAGCTTTCAAGGTGCTGCAGAGATGCTGAGACCAGTAGCACAGAACCACAACTCCCACACATATCTAAGAAGAAATTATATTCTGTCCTGCAGAGAGAGAAAGTTATAACTCTGAGATTCTCAACGGTGTGATGATTAAAAAGACGAAGTGAAACAGAAAATCAGTAAAGGAGGATGAAATTGGCAAATGTTCATTGAGACTGTGTAACTGTCATTCCCTGTGTGTGTTTAAGTAACAGAGACAGGAAGACAGTACAAAAGACAGAATTATTGCTACAAAAGCAGTGGGAATAAAAGTGAGACCTTGTTTTATTTTTTATTAGAGTGCAGACTGCAAAGTCTGTTTTCCAGACACAACACTAAATATAATCTACATTTGTATCTGAAAAAAAGCAACAAAAGAAAAGAAAGTGAAATAAAATATAAAAATATCTGTTGCACCTTTTTATATCAAGAGAATATATAAGGTGCAACCTCCAGATTCATTTTTAACTGTAAAACTCCAGCTCTATAAAGTATATAGTGCCTTCTAAAGGCATAGCCTTCTTTCTTTAGGGTGCACCAAAACACATCACACCATTTATTATGAACATCAAAACCAATTCAACTTGGTACTGACACATACTTTTTAAAAAGCTGTTATAACGATTACTTTACGAAAAACGAAAACAGAGGTTATGGTGTTAAATGATGGATGCCTTGTGCTTAAACGTAACAGTCTAAAATAGTCGTTAACTTGCAAGTTGAAAGTTTACAGGATAAGATTGAAATAGGAGTCCCTGTGGGTCCCAGCCACTTCAATTTCAACCGTAGCATCTCAATTAAAAGACTTGCAGTGCAGAAGAGGTTCCTGGGCTAGGCTGGAAGAAAGTGGTTCACTGACACCCAGCTGAGAAGACCAACAAGGTAGTAGATTGCTCAGATTTAAATGATAATTTTCAGTGCACAGATGAAAGAAATTTATATGTTTTTCAACTGTATGTGCTGCTATTGCATCTGCTTCATCGTTATTCATGACTAAAAGAAATAAAATAAATGAGTGCCGTGATAGTGTATTATGAAATCACAGCATCAACCTTAATATAATAAAGGTTATTGATGTCATAATGAGCATACCTCAAAGTAAAATAAATGATTTCCTTTTTACTCAGCTCTTAATTTTGTATTATTGTGTGTTATTTCTCTTTTTTCACAAAGAAAGTGACAAAAAACTCTGAAACTCCATCTATTTAGTTTTGCCTCAGTTGCCCTCCATTAGTTCTTCTAAACCTGGCAGGCTAATTATGGCTTTCTTTCATAGCAATTAAATTATTTTAAATGTTTTGTTGTTGGTTTTATATTTTTATTATTTGTAGTCATCTGCAAAAAGAGCTTTCCATCCTAAAAAACTAATAAAAAAGACAGTCACAAATAGGCTGTATAACCACTGGGCCTAGTAAAAAAGTTTCTTTAAAAAGCCTATTGTTTTCATTTTGTTTTCACTGAACATAAATGGAGGGATTCAAAACTGTAGCCCAGAGTAGTGGTGTTTTGTGTCACTGCAGCATTCACAAAACAAAGAACTGCACAAGAGTCTGCTGACAAAAACTAATACAATAGAAAATATACAAATACCCCAGTTTTCACAGTGTTTATCTAGTTTTGATTTACAATTTTAACTACCTCATTTGTAGCCAGAACTCTGATATCACACAATCAATACCACATATAAATAATTTTTCAAGCTTGTAGCCTTTCAAAAATAAAAGAACATTTCACACATCATCCTTACACAAGCATGCATATACACAAATCTGACTATAGTCAGTTAAAGATCTTAAGAAAATGACAGCTCCATTAAAACAAATGCGCTTTTAGTCAGAAACAGTCGACATTTTCAGTTATTAAGTAAGTACAGTAAATGACTAGAAAGCACAGAGATCATTTGTTTTCTGACACTGTATTAACGCAGTGTCAACACAGAGCTGTCAAATGTATGCTATTAATCCACTGCCTTCCAACTGATGTAAACGTGAAAATCAGGCTGCTTAAGATGGAACATCATCATCTCCAGAGGAAGTCCTGCCTCTGCAATCTGCAGGCAAACTGCACCAGCATATGGATTCAGGCGTGAAAACACACACACAGACACACACACACACTTAGTTGTCTGTCACTATACATTAAGGAAAAAGAAAAAGCACACTGTCAAGGGAAAAAAGTGGCCGACTCCAAGATATGTGCGCCTGCCTGACTTGATTTTCACCTATTGCCAACAACAGCGGGTGAAGTTAATGAGGTTGTTCCATGGTCCTATCACTACCAGCCCGAGTGTCCTCAAACACTGGGATTGGTTGTGTATATTCTTATTTCCTACGCAATCATCATGAAGTCTGCTTCCTTTTATTCTCTAGAAAGGCAATCCCTCCATATATCTACAGGACTGAAAGCTGCGACATCCTTTGTTCATAAACACAAGCATCAAAGACATAATTGACTGTAAAGTATTTTCATGTAAAGTCAAGATGACATGACACATGTACGCAGGCAAAGTGTCATGAAATCAGGCAGGCAAGGAAACACAACAGGGAAAATGTTGAAGACAAATGTGCCAAGAATAAGAACGAGAGGCAGGAATGAGTAAATGATGCTGTGTGTGTGTGCGTGCAGCTTTTAATGTCAGCATATGAGCACACATTGATTAAGCCAAATAGGTTGAATTGCTGAGTGTTCAGTGACCAGTGAGTGAATCAGTGACCAAATCCCATTCTTATAACATGGTCGAAATGAGGACATGGGTTAGTGGGATGAGGATGCAGGGTGCACTTACTGTGTCACTGTACTTTCTGCTGGAAATCACTAGAAAAACACAGCAGTTGAACAAACCTTGAATTATCCGCTGAACCACAGTAACCTCTTAATATTTTGGCCTTTAAATGAAATCAAATCACTTTAAAGGGCTAAAAAGACTACACAGAAGTGCATCTTTAAAGGAGACACAATTAATGAAATGTCTTAATAAGGCTTATAAGACATGCAATATAAAGAGCATCTCTTCTTCTATGTGGGAGGACTGGAAAAAATAATTACAGTCTTCATGCAGTTATTACCGTAGTAATACAATTTGTAAATTATTAAGTTGGTGTTACAATGGCCTAACTTCATCCAATCATGCTGGTGTGATCTATAATTCAACAAGGGCTGCCGAGGTTCCCTTATTATTACCAACAGACTGAAATTTCAAATGCACTTACTACTCACACTCACTCTGTGTCACTCTATCAGTCTGTGTTTCTCACTCTCACATCTCTGCATAGCTCTGTGACGCTCTTTTTATGAACTTGACAACAGCACACACTCCACACACTCACATTCATCACATACACTTCAGTACTGCTGTCAGCAGTCACTCTTTGCAATAAAAGTTTAACTCTTCAGTGGAAATTTGGCAACCGTATAAGTGTCCCTCCAAACAGCGTGAGAGGGAGTGAACATTGCAAAAAAGCTTGTTTGATCATCTTCCTAATTACGTCTGTAACAATACCCAAGTTGTTTTGCACATAGTCAGCTGGTGAATATGCAAATAGGCAATGCTGCACTGCACTTGTATGCTGAGCTTGGGCAGAAGAAAAAAGTGCATTGTGGCGCTTTCTTGTTTTGAATTTCAAAGGGAAAGGGAAAAACGTTTCCAAAAATTCTCTTTATAACCCCAGGCATTAATTCTGCATATTACAATCAATTATAGAGATCTGAATAGCAGATTTATCTATGGAGAAAACATCTGGAGAGGAGCACTTCAATGAGACTATTGTATCAAAAAGAACTGCTCTGTGGAAATGACATGGTATGCTGCAACCCAAGTCTGCAAGAGAAGGGAGACATGGCAAAGGGTGAAATTGGGACAAAGGAGATAGATGACCTAGTTGGAATTAACAAAGCCTGAGCACCCTGGCCAGGTTGGGAAGATTACATGAAGCCACTACTTAAGAGATCACCACTTGGCAGTACAGGAATCAGGGATAGGAGCATGATCCCCCAGCTGAGCTCTGCTGTGTTGTAACTGTGCCTGGAGAGCAAGAGGGGCACCTGTATCGACTGGATGGCTGAAGCTATCATGAGTTCAACTTCAACTCCTTAAACTCCTCCACTTCCTGAAGAAGTTCTCCTACATCTAGACATGGAATCTGAGTGGGCCATATTCAAATCCTTTTTGAAAGCAGCTCCTCTGAGTTGTGGTCAGAAGTTGAGTAGGTGACGACTTCTGTCCCAAAACATTCTGGACAGATGGATGGAGACGGAAGATAATTCCCTCATCAATGGTGCAGCAGCATTTCCCATTTATTGATTTATTTGTGGGGGTCCACCATGTTATAAAACCTTGTCCCACTCATGCTCTCTCTCTCACGCACACATACACAGTGCTGCTTGTAGAGATTCAATGGTACAAACAAGGTATGAGCAAGCATGTAAGGAGTCGAGCTAGGAAGGATAGATCAACTAAATTTAGAAAGGCTGACTTCCCAATCCCATGCAGAATATCAACAAAGAAGTAACACAGAAACTAAATCGATCCTTCCTCAATTTTATGAAATAAATTTCTTCAAAGCACAGCTGTAAAACACACTAACAAAGGAAGATACACTGGAAGATTAAAAAAGCTGGATTCAAAAGACCATCTACTTTCTCATACCTGGGAATCCTCAAGGTTATGTGTAATATAAATCTCTCAAAGTTTTACAACTAACACTCTCAATACATGATGTCTTTAGTAACATATAGGATGGTATATACGTAGGAGGATTATATTTATGTGCTTTGTTCTTTTTAAAACGGGTATCTTGACTACTTGGACACTTCCAGTACTATTTGAATATACCTAGACAATCAACACTCAATCTACATGATATTAACCTGTCTGTGCATCTGTTTGTGTGTGTATGTTGAGCTAATACAAAAAAGTCACTGACAAAGATGAAGAAGGAACCTTTTGCACTCATGTTCTTCATGGCCTTCTGTTCCATAATTAAACTGACATAGCTTGGGAAGTGACCAGGTGGGGTCTGTGTCTTATCTCACCATGAAGGTCCACAGAGGAAAAGACATTTGCATTAAGAAAAGCTTTAAACAGGCCAAAGCCCATGGGAGCTGAACCTTTGCCCAAAACAGGAAACAAGAGGCCTAAACGTACCCCATGAGTTTTGCAAAAGCCTAGCAGGGATGCCACTACAGCCAGCGAGCAGTGACTCTTTCCCTTTACATGTCAGCTCCACGGGGTGTTGTGGCTAGAATGTACACTTACTTTACAGAGATATGATGGAGTTATTGTGAAATTTGAGAATACTGGCAAGAAAGAGAAACAGAGATTGAGAAAATGCTTTGTTTGATGCGCAGTGGCATTTCTGACAGTGTATGTCAGAAAACTGGGCATCTGTACCAGAATATTCTGATGTGAATTGCAGAGATCAAACTCAAAAAGTAGTGCCTATGTTAGTACAGTATGTCAATACACCCTTAATGTTACCTCAACGAAAGGACTAAAAAACCATAAACGGTTATTCGTAAACATTTCATGCCCTTGCGTGGTGACAGATTTAGTAGCCTCAGTTGGTTTCCTGTTCAGCTTGCTGCTAATAAACATGTTAGCTTAGATGTATTTATGTGGCATACATGCTTAGATACAGCTTTGTCACTGCTACATAAAAAAACAAGCAAAACCACCCAGTTTGCGTGTAAAGTGATATGGGTTTGAATGCCAAGCAATAGGTGTACAAAATCAAAATGCACCCAGAGAAAATAAAAGTATGCACACACACATTCTCGCACAGGCACGGAAGCACAAACGAGAATACACAAATGCCACCGCCAGCTTGCCATCTCTCTGTGGACAGGAGGAACACTCCCGCCACATCATCTCAGAGTGCTTTTCATCACAGTGTGACAACATGTCAGCTCCAGTCCCCGTCACTACGCCACACTGCATTGATATTCACCCACTGTGCAGCAGCCTGGGACACAACACAACCACACCAAAAATATGACAATAGAAGAATAACTCCCCTGCATTGACTTGCCTATACACACCCATGCACACATGCTGAGGGTGTTACGTACATGTGGGCACCCACGTCAACTTTAACCAGTGTACTGTAAGATTGCAGCAAACAAAAGGACTGAGGTAGGAAAGCCTCTCACCCATATATAACGGGTCATAGATACATGCATCAACTTATTTCTGGACACACTAGATTAATTGTTTTTGTGCTCTGTCCCAAGAGCAAAGCTCTGAATGCGTCTTTACATCATATCATGGATTTACCCTCAACCACCTGTCAGCTAGAATGACAGACTGATTTATTGACTGACTGACAGTGCCAATTCTGCATATATTCACACTAAATCCATCCCACAACCTACACTCAAAAATTACCATTCAGCACCCACTCACATTTACACCCCTGAGGCAAAGAACAGGAGATTTAGGGTGAGGGAGGGTGCAATTTGAGCATGGGCTAGGATGCGTACATTTGTGTATGTGTGTTTGTGTGCCTTTGGTGGAGTTATACTAAAACACCACGTTGTTGTGATTTAATATTGTAATTTTTATCTCATTTGCTAAAGAAAAAGCTACAATTTAACAATCATCTGAGGTTACAGACAAAAATGCAATAGTAACTAATAAACAGTTATATTACTTTGCCAGGAGCATATAAGGATGTTTACGAATGCATTTACACTGCAGGGAGCAGCCATATAAAGTATGAATCATTGATGATGCCCCTTGATGTGGAGGAGATATGAAACTGATGAGGACTTAAATTGGCAGGCAAGTCAATCTGCTCAACAAAAATATCCTGCACTGGAACACCAGGTAAGCATGTAATGAAATTTCTAGTGTAGTCTAATAATTCTGCACAAGAACGTGATTATGCATTTTCTTTTGACTGCTCTGTGTCTTTCACACAAACACAGCCCAGAGTGTGAATGCAAACACACTGGCTGGGGAGATGCATTCAGTGGAGCAATTAAACGTCCCTGTGCGTCAGCATACAAACTATCAGCCAAATCAGACTCTACAGGTATCCTCCGTGGAGAGGAGGTAGTGTGGATTAATCCACCACTGCGTGTCAGAGCTGCATGGCTGCTCCACCAGCCAGGACTACTGGGCTTGTTAAAGTTGATTTATTAGGCCTCTGTTTACTCTGGCTTTCCCAGGCAAGACAAGGTCAACAATAATGGTCCTCTGAATGGAAATAAATCTCAACCTGGCCACATGGCCTACACTGCTTTTCCCCTGCAACCTTTCATGGCATACAAGTTCAAAACACCCCTCTTTTGCTCTCATGCACACACCCACACAGAAGCTATCCCTTGGTAACTGAGGTATCACTTGGGAACATTTTAAATGTGTGCCCCTTATTTTTTTCTCTTACTGTATGCTGCTAACTCCCCCTCCACCTATTCTAGCCCAGCTTGATGTTGCAGTTGTTAATGCATGTAGGAGTGAACAACCCTTAAACCAATTAAGACCTTCATTTTTATGTAGCCTGAGGTAGGAGAGGAAACAAGGAGACAAAAGATGAACCATGGCTTCTATAACCCAGCCTCATAATAAGGTACTCTTGGTTGCTGAGTTGTCATGAGTTGTCATAAGACCTCTCCTTCCCTTGTTCCCTTTGATATGACAAGAAAATATTTTTGTGCAACTCATGACTTCACCGGACAAGTTTAGAAGGGAAAAAAATATATATTTTATTTTATTATGTATTATTTTTTTCCTCCAATTCTTTTCCAACCCTTCACTCAATCTGTGTGGTGCAAGACACATAAGGCCACATCTTCTACAAATGAGGAGACCTGGTCTACTCAGAACATGAGTTCTTCAAATCAGCTGATAAAACCAAACAGTCATGGACAAATGAAACGCTGTGTTTACATGTGTGCACCCTTCTCACCCATCTCTTTCTGTGCATCTGCCTGACTTCAGTTTGCAGAGGAGAGGTGGTTGGATTATTTCCGAGACTTTTAAGATTAAAAAATGCAAAAGATCTGTGAAGGAAATGTTATTACTCTATAAGATCAGTATAAAATGAACTATGAACCTCTGATGTCAGATTAATGTTGAATCAACTAGCATACAAGCATTCTACGGCAAAGCTAAAAGAATAGAGAAAGTGTGACTCTGACGTGCTCATAAAACATGGCTCCCTTTTTAAGTGTAACTCACATTCTGTTAAGCCAACTTTCAGTCAGTGCTTCCATGGGAGAAATTATAATTGAGGAATAAAAGGTCATCATTTGAGCTCTACCATTAATTCTCATCTTCAGCAGCCCCTGCACAAAGACTTGGCCATGTCATTAGGCCACATGCCATGTGTTGCTATCCAAGGTACCACATCAGGAAAAGACTGTCAAAGTTACAAGTGGACTTTCAAGTTAGAGAAATGAGATTTCACACAGTTCAAACTTAATATAGCCTAGTGCTTTCATGTGGTGTGTAAGTACAATGGAAGAATACTGAATCTTTGAAACACTAGTGGCTATATAAAGGCACACCATTTCATGTCTCCACTTCACTGTCTGTTGATAATGGTAAAGCAAACGTCTGAGAAAATATGCTGCATGCAAAAGGTGTGTGAGTACATTGCCTATGAAGTATTCACCCCCCTTAGAAGTTTTCATCTTTCATTTTAACATTAAATCGTCATTTTTCTGACAAAAAACACTCATGTGAAATCAAAAACAGATCTCTACAAAGTAATATTAATTAAAACTAAACTAAAATAAGTGATAGGAGAAGCCCTTTTACATTAACTCAACTAAAATCATCACTGCTGAAGCCAATTGGTTTAAGAAGTCATTTAGATAGTTAGATAAATGGGGATCATCTGAGCGCAGTGCATATGTTTGAAGGGCTGCGGTATAAATACATATATCTGGAAGGTCAAGCTGCTCATGAATCAGCATCCTGGGCAAACATTATATCATGAACACTTAAAACAGCTCCTAAAAAGGTTTTTAAAGAGCAAGGTTATAGGATTGATACAAGAACATTTCAAGTACATTTTTACAATTATATTACACATGCCTCTTCAGAAACTAAGTGACCATACAAGAAGGGAACTAGTTAGAGAGGCCGCTAAGACACTAGTGACTCATCCATGTCAGTCTCCTAAAAAATATGCTCCTATAAAACTAAAGTGCGATCACAAATACATTTTTGTGGGAAATATAAATGCAACATGATAACCTACTAACATAATGGCCATATGTTCACAATAAACTTGTGAAATGACAAGTCACAAATATATCAATTAAAAGTACACAGGTAACGCCAAAGTGACCAATCCTCGACACCCTGCTTTTTCTTTGTTTTACAACATCCAGTTTTCACTCCAGCATTATCTAAGTTTTTATGGTTGTGTTCATGTATTCGGTTACGGTAAGAGGAAGCGTGTAGGCTGGCTCAATAGAAAAGACTCTAACAGTGAATGACAAAACCTTTCCTTTCTTGGACCTAAGCTCACACAGGACTCCGGTCTTCAGTCAGTGGTTTGACAGGGATGAACATTATAAGCTCCTCATCCACTCCAACCACCTCAAGCAAATCACTTTCAATTAATAAAAGGGCTCCATTCATTAAATAAATACACAGCATCACTAGTGTACATGATTATTATATAACTATGTCTGCAACAAAAATAAAGTTGCAGTCCAGTTGTATAGAAACATCAGGGTTAGTCTCATCTGAGGAAGTTTGAAGCTTCCTCAGTTGAAAAGGGAGAAACTGTACATATAGCAACTGTTGCCTTAGTTCTTCAAAAGTTAGAGCATCCAGTATGATGGCCAAAAGTTCAATTTTGGTGTCATCACTCCATAGAAACTTTTTCCAGCTGGTTTCACATGTCTTCTGGCAAACTGCAGCTGAGACTTAATGAACTCAGAAAATAGTTGTTATATGTACAGTAACTACTGAATACTATAGAATCTGTAGCTCCAGCCTTTATCATTAGAATCCTTGCAAATCCACCCACTGTCCCAAAACCATACAGCAAAGTTATCCTGTTAACAACAATCAACCAGCTATTTAATATCCTCTCACAAGCACTGAAATCTCTCTATAATGCCTGAGAGACGCGCTGGCCAGATTACAACAACCCCCTGTACCAATATGTTTAGTTTAATATTAGGAAATGAACTCTTGCCTGCAGCATGCCTCCTAGCTCAAGTGAATTCCATCTTAATGTGTAGCCACCGGTGTTACCTCATTCAACGGCATCTAAAGATGAACGATTAGGTTTAAATGCACCTCACAGGAGAGAGTGCAAGAAATGTAACAATGCAATAATTTTGTGCAATCATCGAGAAACATTTAGATATAAAACAAAGAAAGATTGACTGCATATTGACTATTTTAAAACAGGAAACAAAAACAGGATGGACGCAAGTAAAGAATAAACACATTAGGACCAACTGTGATTTCACAGCCTGCTGGGATTTCAGTCTAACATTGGAATAGATAATAGCATTATGGCTGATGGCTAGTAAACTATCCACAGATTAGACAACAGACCACTTGTGTAGGAAATACTGTATGTTCCCTTTAAAGTCAGCAGTAAACTAGAATCTCTATTATATTGTCACATTTTGAGTTATATTCCCTTTTATGATTTGAGATATCGTTATTGTCATGTCACTATATTAAGAAAACAATGGTATGTAATATACACACTCCCACTCAAAGGGTAATATTAATGAGGTAGTCCTCATGCAGCAAGTTGTGCACTGAAACAAGGAATTTTACTGTGATGCAATTAATAACCAAGTCATCACGGTAAGAGACCATAAACAAGAGTTGCAACTCTGCATTCTTTTCCTTCCAGACTTACAGGCACATTAGCAGCAGCTCTCAGAATTTTATTCACAACTCCTGCACAGTTATTAAACTTTCACCCTCATGATTACCTTACCCAGTATAATCAAGTACACACATGCATATATGCTCGACACATGAACTCCTCTCCCCCTCATTTAGAGCAGTCTTCTGCACGAATGAACCTTTTTTTTTATTGCAGTAACTGGTGCATAGTCTTTTCTTTAACTTGAGAGGGTAGGCTGACTTTGAGCAAGCATCATTCCAATCATTAGATCATGCTAAACCATGGCTCTTGAAGCAAAGCGCTTTAAGACCCCATAAATGCACCATTCAGTCTACAGCTTTGATGAGGCCTTTGATATGCCTTCACTCCATTAGGCAGTCAAAGGCAATACAGTAGCATATAAAGAAGAAATGAAGTCAACTTAATTCATTCCATCCATACAATATACTCAAATCAAATAGAAACCTTTCATAGTACTTCTAGACACAGTACCTGGCAGTATGCATGCATAGTCATTTCACTCTCTAAATGTCTAAAAAATTAAAAACAAACAGACTTACAATGGACACTGGTGCAGCTCTATCTTTAAATGAGTACGCAAGACACTTGTTCAACGGTCACAGTGCCTTTCAACGACAAACATGTATGCCAAACAGAAATCCATGCTTTTTACTAGAAATTGATTTTGTGCATGATTTATTGATTGTCAGATTGGCAAATGCTGCAAATGCTGATGTTGATGAAATGTTGATGAACATGCACTTTGGTAGTATAGAACAGTTTGCTAGATGCAAGAAAGACAAAGCAACAAACAGGAAATTAGGAGAGTGACACAATACTAGGACTTGGTTGTGATAGGAAAACAGAAGAAACATAGGAGCAAACTGAGATGAAACAGATAAGTTAACGTGAAAGGCAGTCAAAATATGCAGAAAGAAAGCTGTTTTACAGGCTAAGAAAATGACAGGAATAAAGAATAAAGAAACCCACTAAGATACATTTCAACAGCCAGTATAATTTCAACCAGACACAACAGCACTGTATCTTTTAATCAGCTTTGTTCAATGTTCCTCTCACGTACCTCTCACTGAGCAACTCCTTACAATCCAGCATCAAAAAAAGAGCTGTAATTTTCTACCAAGTCTTGATAACTTACATGTAATGGGTTTATCTCCAATGACTGCTTGTGATTGCTTTTTAAGTCTGCTTACTTCTCTGTGAAAGGATGTTATACAGACAAGTCAGGCATTTTTAATATTCCCCCCACCTTAGCCCAAACTAATTCTCTGACACTTGTGTAATAGGATTGGCTGTGGCTGATGTTAATTGTATTGCTGCACACATGAAGCACTTCAATTCCTCTGCTCACTGTGCACACCACTGCACCCATGCATGCCCCCCTACCTCTCCTCAAACTCTGTTTCTCCATTTGCCAAACCTTTCAATGAAATTGAAGAAGCCTTTGTCATGAGGCTTTCATGATGACATGGCTAGCAAACGTGCACATGTGCAACAATGACCCAGCAGTGTAAACATTAGTGCAGAGCAATGAGAAACAGTGTGTTTGTTGCTTAAGTAGAAAAGGATTCATTTAAAGTTTGACTAAAATGAAATGACTGAAATAGTGTAAATAGGTCACACAAACTGAAATTCCCCAAGAACATAATTTTTAAGTTGCATTACAGATCGCAAACCAGCTTAAACTTCAAATGTAGATGTAAAAAATCATGTTCTCCCATAACTAGAAAAGAAAGACAGAGGCTTGGATGCTTAAACTAAGAGTATGTCAGTGAAGATTCTCAGTCAAACCCATGAACACACTCAGAGACTCCAAAACACAATATGAGCAGTACAGTATAGTGTATGCTGTCCAATGCAGTGAAGAATGCTTTGAGCTGTACATTGGAGAGGATGGCACATGACAGGAGGAGCAACACCCCAGGACCTGAATCAGCTGTGTGCCTTCAGTTAAAGGACAAAGGACATTCATTTCGAGGACAATAACGTTCACATATTGGACAGACAAGACAAGTGGTTTGAGAGAGGTGTGAGGGAAGCTTTGCATGTGCAAATCAAAACCCCCTCACTCAACAGAGGTGAAGGCCTTAGAAACAACCTGCCTCTCCATTTATCATGCTGCTCTTTTATTCATCCCCAGAAAGATCAGGCCCAATTCACACATCCTCCAGGTTAGTCACACCTAACAACCCACTTTAGGGAGTTGGAGGGGTTGGCAGAGGTGTCACTATTACACATTTTGACACCCTCCCCTCCCATTGTTTCACATAACGAGACTATTCAGGCCAGGTGTGAAATGAAACAACCTGGAGGATAAATTTGTAGTCTCTAACCAACTATCCTCAAACTGAAGAAGCTACTTGATGAGTAGTAAAACGCTTCGACCTAACAAGAACGAAGTCCATGTGCCATGACTCAACTTCCATGAGAGGAAGGGAGTTAGGCAGGGTGGGGGAGAGCAAGAGTGTTTTTCTGTAGTAAAAAACAATTAGTGGAAATCCAGATAATCAGATTACACTAAGGGTGATATTAGTACATTGTACTAATACAAGTACATTGTTCATTCACATATAATTGGTGTCACTGTCAAATGTCACTAGACCACTAAGTACTGAAAAAAAGAAATGGTGAAATGTGAAAGATAATTTTTCAGGTAATTTATAGAGAATGTTTATTACATAGAACTTTATTTTATGTCACTTGGGACATATTTTCTTTAATATTTATTTTATGCTTTTGTGCAACAAAAAAAAAACAAACAAAAAAAAAACACATACTGGCCAATATACCATTATATATTTTGAAGTCTTTAACCTTAATCATAGTGCCAGCCAAAATATCTAGTAATATGATTATATAAACAAAGCCAACTGATTTGTGTCTTTTTTTAAGCTAATACTTTCTTTATAGTTCTATCTTATAAAACACGCATAAGTTACGGGTTATCAGTAGATCTGACTCTCAGTTTGCCAAGGCCCCAGTAAAGAGACTGGGCTGTTGTTAATCTACACAATGTTGACTGTTCTCTTGTCTTTACTGAATCATTTTAAACAAAACAAAGTTAAATATAAAGCATATATTGTATAATACGACAATAAAATACAACAAAATCTTTAAAGTAAATCTTTACTTCAGATGAAGTTTACCAGTTACCTCTCGCTCAGTAGCTAATTTAAGAAAACAACCAGGTGTCCACTCCACATTAAGTTCACAAAAAAAAAAAAACTATGCTCTCCCGGTTCTCTAAATAATTAGTAGATTTTCTGCCACACTGATTCCCACTCTGATCCGCAGTTAAAACAAAGGCCCATTTCATCCCTTGCACCATCAAGTCACAATCTATTTAAAAAAAAAAAAAAGAAAGATGAAAAGAGATGCAATTCTTATTATCTAATTAATCTGGCCCATGCCCCGAGGTTATTTAATTTGTCGAAAGACCATTAAAACACTGCATCCGGCAAATAAAATAATGAGGATCTTAATTTGCTTAAATTCGGCAGAGGAGTGCCATAAACAAGAGTTGGTATTATCAGACCATATACAGACAAGCCAAGCTACTCACAAAATTAAACAAACACTACCAACATAGAACTTCTGGAAATTTAATACATCTGACAGCACAGACAATAATTTAGTCATTGTGCCCACGTGATACCCCATAAACAGGAAAACAAAGCATTAACTTGTCAGAAGGAAGTGGTGACTATTAAACTGTCTCAATTGTGAAACATGGCAAACTGGTTTTTGTTCAGGAACTCAATGTGTCTATTACAGCACAGGAAAAAGACAAACTAATTAATCAAAGAGAGATTAAGGGTGCTAAGAAGCTTGGTTTGTCAGTTACAGCATCTAAAAGAACAAACAAAGACCCATCAATGACGCATTAAGGAAAAATAAATGTTTAAAGAAGAATGTAGTTTATTAATAAGTTCAAAATGCAGAAATAAAAATCAAGAACATGACGCTCTCTCCTGTCTGAAATACAAATTAATAATATACAATATGGCCTTTTTTTTTAGGAAGAACTGTTATTCTAAGTACTCCAAATTGGTGAAAGGATCATTAAATTACTTTTCCAAGATACAATAGAGTTTAGCCAAGTGACAAATACAGAAAGAAGGAAAGAAACATCGCTCCAGCCAACTTCAAAGAACAAAACTTTTGTTCTAAGTTATCCATCTATGAGGCCCTGCATATTCTTACAACCATTCTCTTAACATCCATCATATCCAAGTAGAAGTGGCATCAGAGAGGCAGCACAAAATGCGTTATCTTATAAATCGATCCGTAGCTTTAATTAATTCTTTCGTTTTCTGAAACCAGCACCAGATCAATAAGGGCTAGGCGCTACTTGAAGAATGTCATAGATACCACTATGATAATTTTGGATATTAAGCTCCACTTTATCTGCAAACGCCATCTGAACTGCAACTACCATCAATATTCCTTAGGCATCCCAGTGACAAGATTCATGTTTTCTAATAAAAGCATGATTCCCCAGCCCTAGTCTGGCTTGATGCCTACAAATAATGTCATTCAAGGAAGTGTTTATTGAACCCTAAGAAAGATGGCACTGGGCAACCGTTCAAAGAACAAAACAAAAAGCAACAAACAATAATCACAACACAGAAAAACACCAAACACCACTCCCTTTACTACCGAGGAATAACTAAATTCAGAGGGGCAGAAAATCCCCAGCCAAGTGTTGAGCTGCTTTGCTTACTCCTCTGTGTCTTTTTCCTCCAAAGCTCAAATGGCCAGCAGCAGCGTGTCTGACCAGCATATTAAAAAAAGCCTCATTTAATGTTAGTATTACTCCAGGGAATAATAAATTCACTTGATAATGAAGTAAAGCTTTCTAGAATAGAATGTTTTTCAAGTCCCAGCATTACTTTTCCCCACTTTCCCCCTCTCTATCGTTGCTCTCTTACTCGACCAGCCAAAATCCTATTTTGTCTGTGTGCATTGCGCACATACTGATCTCAGTGTGGCATGAACTGCATTCCTAGGGCTTTCTTTAGCTTTGTGAGAAAAAAAACTAATAAATCTAAAATGTCTGCCCTTCTCTCACCATGCTGGGGATTAGACCACGATAGGAGCCATGGTTTTACATGGGGAGAGGATAATACCGTGGAAATGGAACCCTGCTTCTGTTACTTCAAACCTGACTGTGAAGAAAACTGTACTGAAAGGCCACCAGAGCCCCTGATGTCTCTTTACATGAGGGCCAGCTGATACATAATGATATGTATTATGAACCCTTTGAAGATTCTTCTTTTTATTCTTTTCCTAATCCAACATGTACCACAGGCCCAAGGAATGGACTCTATGTACAGAGAAAAATGTTTATTGCTTTTGTTTATTTAATGTATTGTTTAAAGTCTGTCTGTCGAATACCCTAAAATTTGTCATTGTTGTAGATTGAATTTAATTTAAACCTTAAGCAACAGTTGTTTATTAAAATTAGTTGATGGTAGACAGCAAACATAAAGTCCCAGTGTACAGAACTTAGTATTTGTAGGTTGTTGTGGTTGTTGAAAGGGTTGTGATAGAGGTTCACGAATGAGTACATTTTAAAGGTGATCCGGATAAGGAAGAAATTTTGAGTCTAAATGTTGTTATGAGATTGGGAAAAATCCCTTTCTAACAAGAATATTGCACAAGCCTGGTACAAAATAGAGGAGGGTTGGTTTAAGCATAAGAAATACAATAAGAACTACGGTTTATTAATAATCAGTGTATTAGCTAAAACAACACACTTATCTCCTGACAAGGTTTCTCTATAATCTCTACAAGAACAATTTAATATCTGGAAAATACATTTGGTGGTGACATCATACACAAATGGATAAATTTTACTGTACTACGAATACACAGACAGAAAGACTTACAATAAAACAGACAGAACAATAAAAGTTCTTTTTTTTCCACAATAGAGAAACAGAAGTCCCTAACCTTCCACCTTCTTCACAGTCTCCTGTTCAAACTTGTAAGGAAGTGCATGTACAAAGGTGAAACAGTTACTTCCCTCCCCTTTCTTTAGTGTGATGTCTGCCTGCTCACCATGCCACACTAACCACCAATGTTTCAGAGCTCTTCTCTCTTTAAACTCCAAAGATCGGTCTCTCCACTCAGTACCACTTACCAACTTCAAGGTGATGCAAACGCCAAAGCGTTAACTCTACAAAGTACATAAGTTTCAGACAGAGACGCATGCTCTCGATAGAGAGCTGGGAAGAAAGTGTTAGTGGAGGAGGGGAGAGGTGACAGGCATGTGAGGAACACCTTCTGAAGTGTCAAAAGATGGGCTCATCTGATGAAAGAGGCTAGAAAAGAGGAAGGGAGTTAGGGAGGGAGGGGGGAGAGCAAGAGACAGAACGAGCTGATGTCACATCTGAGACAGTGGAGAGGCTTTCAAGTCAGCAGCACTGGCTCTGTATTCCACACAGGAGCATCTCTTGGAAAATTTTAAGGTTTGTGCATGTATGCACATTTGTGTGTGGCTAGGTGTGTGTGTTTAATCAAGAACATGACGAGTTTATACATAAATGTGTAACAGTTGTTAGGCTTGTGGATGCTAAACAAGAAAAAACTAAATGGTGGAGGAGAGAGGTACGTCTGGGAGGGAGCTGGATATTTGTGGGCATGTGTGTAGCAATGCAAAACTGATGATGAGGCATCTCTGCTGGTAGATATGGCATAGTGGCATTGAAAAAATTAAGAGATATCAAACATTAGCATAATTTGCACCCAGGGTATTAATCACTCGCTAAGATCCTTCTCATCAGTGCCTGAGATAAAATGCCAGGAGAGTAATGATTAACAGTAATATAAACATAAGACCACCACTCCTGGACCCTGCAAAATTGATTTGCTGGCCCAGGCTTGTATAGAAAATTGCTGCAGAACAATCAATCCCTCTTAAGTTTTGTGAATCCAGTCGGGTAGCTTAGCCTGCAGGAGACTAGACAGGGGCATCAATGTGGGCACAAGGGAGACTAGGGGGAGACAAAGCCTTGTCAATACTACTTCATTTTCCATCAACTCTGTTCCTTAATCACCCTGGTCTTAATGTGCCTTTCTATCCAACTGGCCCACTCCTATTCCAATATATCCTCCACGAGCTAGCCCTAAACAAACATCTACCTGCTTCTTGCTCACTCGCTCTCACAAAGCTGCCCTCATCCATCTAAGCCAATAGCAAAGGTCTTCATTACAGAAGTGTGTCGCAGGAGGGTTGGGGAAAGTTTGTTCTTATTGATGGTGTCTCCATTGTCTTTTCCTTATTGAAAAAAAGCACTGCTCTCAGTAATTACCTTCTCTGCCTCCCTTGCTCTTGGTCCAGTCACAGCTAGTTTAAGTCTTTACAAAGGCAATTAGCTCAGTAGAAAAAAAAATCTCACTACAAGTTCCCCTGAAGTGAATAATGAGCAGCAATAAAAAAGTGATATACTTTATATATCAGAGAAATTCTTAAGACAAGGTTATGAGTGGAATGAAGGCAGCTGTGGAAGAGTATTAAGTTTTTGTTAGGGCAGTGGTACATAATTATAAGGTTTTTTATTGAATATGAAGAAAAAAATAAGAGAACATGAGAAAGTGCAGTGAGCTAAACAAACGTATAATGCAGCAAATTCCAATCCAACAGTAAGAAATGGGGGAAGAAAGCTAAACTGGCACGAAGCCAGTGCAGGCACACCTGAGCACTGTTTAAAACAACTGTGGCAGAAACCTCATCTTCATTGAGTTAATTAGCAGTACCCCACAGTCAGCATCTCAGGGTGTGGGTAGGAAGACCTAAGGGAAAGCAGGCTGTCTTTGTGTCGATTGGAGTAAATGGCTGGCCTCCCTGATGAGCTCCCATCAGCCCTTGGAGCCTCCTGCCGTTACGTCCCACTTGATGGTAATTATTTGGAAGGCATGCACTCTGCAAATGTCATTATTTAGATTTGAGGGTTGATTTGCTAAGCCTAATGCAAATTGAAATCACGGCCACAAAATTCTGCACCACCCAACGTTTTCAATGTAGCGAAAACAATTTTAGGAGTATTTAATAATAAAGATGTTTTAAATAAGAACAGCCACAGTTTTGTTAATTTGCTAATTAGCTAATTTAGACCTGATGCTGGGCTATGTAAGACATTTCTTGCACAAACCAGTGAACCTTCATACAAAATGCAGAACTAGGCTTTTGGCTAGTGCTAGTAGATAGGCTAGTACTGTTTAGAGTGTGCAGCCAAAAAAAAAAAAAAAAAAAACCATCTGCAAATTGTATACCTGCTTGTGTCTGAAGTTAAATAACAGTGTTTGACTTTATACAATATTGCAAACAGTAAATCTTTGTAAGGTCTTAAACCTTAAAAACTGTGATTTGGCGCTATACTAATATCTTATTTTATTTTATTTAATGTAGCGCTCATCAACATGAGAAATTCAGAGGTTTCTTGTAGAAAGTGTCACACTCTAAATGAGGCAGAAACCTGATGCAGCACTTGGATCTGAATCAGTTAGTTTCTACTTAATTCAGAAAGTCAAACCCATTGTAAATGCACAAACTGACACATCCTACAGTGATGTAGTGTGAAAGTTTAATACCTGATGCTGAAAGTGAGGATGTGACTAAAAGCTGCTTTTCTCTGCTTCTCACTCATACCTGTACAACTTGTAAACAAGCAGAGAAATAAAAAAAAATTGCAACAACTAACACTTTTAGGCATGTTGAAGTGGCCATGCTGGGTAATTTTGTCGCTCAACACGTGTCTTTTGTTTTTTTTTTCTTTTGCAATTCTTTTTTGTTTTCATTTCAAATTACAGTAGAGGGAAAACTTTCTTTTCAGAAAAGAAAGTAACTAATCAAAGACATCACATTGAGGGCTGGAGAATTATGATCAAAATTAATCGCTTGTTATTTAAGAAAATGTAAAAACTAAGTTAAGTTGCAAAACAACAGATTAATTGATATGTATTAGGAATGGATTGTACAAGAAGGGTTCCCTGTAAATGGCAATACAAGCTTAGACAACAACCACATTTTACTGGAAAGGTGAAGGATGACGACTGAGAGGCCAACTCTCTACAACTATTACCATTTGGGTGTACTGTACACATATGTGATCTATACAAACTTGAAATATAGTCAAGCAATAATGTAGCATCCTAATATGACAGTTTGGAGGGTGAGAGGAGACACACAGTGAATGAGAATGATGTGTTAAAAAAGCATTAAGCCCCTATGAGAATTCTATTTATAGAGGTGGGACTAGAGCAGAAGAATGACAGCCATCTACCCGGTACCCGTAGCACCACTGAGCTCTTGGAAACACATACAAACATATGCACATTGAAATACCTTTAGAACCAATTTCTCTCTTTCCTCTGGAGATTATCACTGCCTTTTTCTGCTGTTTCCTTTCTTTTTTCCTCCCCTGCTCTCCTACAAGCTTAAACATATATGGTCTAAAAAACCTCTCCACCCAAGTACACCTCCCAGTAGCAAAGTGAGAGCAAGAGACTGAAGAATCAAGAAAGCTAACGCTACAGAGGTATGTTTGTTTGGGAGGTGGCATAGACTAGCATGTAATTTGAAGAGCAACACTCAATCCATATCTGTTAACTTAAGTCTAGTGCTGGGTAGAAACTGGTGACAGCAAATAAACAGCATTTGATATACACTTTTTTCTTAGCTTAGAGTGAAAGTATAGCAACAGATGACAACAACTGTGTGCACTGTGTCATAACTTATGAAAGCATTTATATCGAGAATCAATCTGTCCTGTGACATTTGTGACAACATCAGCAACTGGTGTACTGAAATGTGGAGACAACTCTACTGCTTATACCTGTGCCTTCTGCTTAACAAATTCTCCAGTAACTCACCAGAGTTGAAAGTTAAATCATGGCACTTCCACAGCTTAAGTCACTTATTAACTAGAATTTTGAGACTGCCATTTGAAGAATCAATTATGCCTGGCAACAGTTTGATAAGAATCAGAGGTGTTATTTTTCAGCTGCATATGCATCAGGAAAAAGACATCTTGCCTAATTTAGCACCACTATTACTACAACTTAGGGCCAAAAGCCAATTGACAGCAACGCTTTAAGTTCAGTGTCATTTTATGACTTTTAACACATTTTTTTATGTTACACATGCTTCTCAAGGATGTCTGCCACTGCCGTAGTCACTGTGCATATGCAATTAGTATTATATACATACATAAATACTGTATTCATCAACAGCAAATTTAAATTCAAACAACAACAAAGGGACTAAATGAGATGTACTGTATATCCATTCATTAAATCATCTGTCATTGTGTTGAGGCAGGTGTTGTAATTGCCATTATTAATAAAAACCAAGTCAAGGCAGGTAGTGTAAAACCACAAGGCAGTTTTGTTTTGTATTAATGAAATGTACAGTGTGGCCTAAATAACAACACAGAACCATGTCTAATAAAGCAAAATAAGACAGAATTTGGCAAAGCAAAAAGGGAATATGTGGGAAGAGAGACACAGGCAGGGGTTGCCTTCAGTGTTCATACTATGGAGTTTATCATTCTCCATGGTGCTAAAAAAGTCTGCTACTGGAGACATGATATGCTTAATTTTTAAAGGCATCTTAGGCTTATATGAAATTCAAATGAGCTCATTTCTCATTATTCTGTGGACTCAGGACTACCACAAGTGTTTTGGGTAACATGCAAATGTCCCTTAATGAAATTTAATGGAATATGCTTGATCATCAAACAACTCCCTTAAGCTTTAATCCACTCTGACACTGAAGTTTATTATGTGGCCACATAAATTACAGGTACATCTGTTGTTGGACCTACATTGCTTTAGACACATTGTCACAAATGTGTGGTTATGTACCAGTCAGAGAATGCCAGTTAGGATGTAGTGAGTTAAGAGGCTTAGCACCTCAGGCAGATGCACCTAGCTGGGCCCTACTGGCTGCCCCCGCGCCCAACCCATGCCCTCATTATCCTCCTGACTCCCTCCACTCATCCTTTTTCCAGCAGTGGGACTAATCCTGACTGAAGGGTTAGGAGCTGAACCTGGCTTGACTAAGGATAGGCACCTGTACTGCACACAGCCACATTGTGGTGTTGTAGCAAAAACCACTGTCCTGGAAAACTGCATTGGCTAGAAAAAACTCACAAACTGGTAATTAGTTTTGGTAATTGATGAACCAACACAAATGCTATCATGCACAATACGACATGGGCAAAACATCTCTTATCTTCAAAGGCTGTCCAATTTTCCTATTCAAGCAAAGCTGAATGGAAATGCATATTCTTATGTACTTCATTATGCAACTGCAGACTGTTTATGCAGCCATTATAGAGTTATAACACATCCCCAACCCAGATACAATCAATAAATGATTCTGCCACATGACATTTAATTTATTTTTGCTTTGATATTTTATTTGCTCATTCATTAATGGAAAAGAGAATGGGGCAGGGTGTGGTGGAGGGTCCAACAGATTATTATTTTGGTTCTTCAGTCCCATAATGGCTTGCAAGTCTTCAGTGCTAGTGGGATGTTTTTTCATGTGAAAATGAAGCTGGAGGCTATTCCACAGTGTATCAATCAGTGTGACTGAGGCTTGAAGATGCATGAAACAAACTGCTAGGTGGGGGTGGGGGGGTCAGCAGTTTTTCCCAAAGCATTGGGGTCAGCAAAAATGCAGTACAATTCTCTTCCCTTGTTACCATGCATAAAGCTTCTGTCAACAGACCTGGACCATCTGTCTTGTTATTTACCACATCCTTGTTTTTTTCCATAACCCAAAGCTCCACTTCATGTTGTCAGTGAAGAGCTGCATTTATGAATAAAATAAAGAGACCATCAGTAATTAAGAGACAGAGTTATTTAAGAGGTTTAAATAACTTTGCGGAATAAAACTTAATGAAGTATTCTGAACTTCAGCACATTAGCATTTTTTGCTCAAGTAAATAAAATCTGTCCCTAATTTGTGTCAAAAAGGTTAACTGGAAAGACTGGTTAATTCGACTAAGAGAAAAAGTTCATATCTATATCTATATAGCTATAGTAACAAAATCACACTGGTTACTCTCCAATTTATGTCTGTTTATGAGTTGTGAGTAATTTGTGTATCTGTAATCTGTGTTAAAATATGCTTGTAACTCTGTCTTGATAAGAATACTTTGTAAAGGTGCAAGTCTTCTTTGTTGAAAAACCTCAATCTCTTCATTTGCATATTGAAAGTTACATCTTTATGAAATTCAAATCACGCCTTGGGAGTAGATCAGTAACTCGAAAAAAAAAAAAAAAGAATTGAGTCTTAAAGTCAGTCAAAGGAGACAGAAGTTTGGGACTGTCTGGCCCAAAAAGGAAAACAGATCTTGTGTACAAATAACAGACAAATTTAAATGCATGTTAAAGTCCCTCAATGCATGGACAAGGCTTTTCAGAAATCAGTATAAAAATGTTTGTGCTATGTTCAACTGTCAGGGGCAAGTCAGAGAGTGATGGGGCAAAGGGAGCTAAATTGAAAGAGGAATTAAAGTGATTAAACTAGTACACACAAAAGACTCATGCTAACCATGCATAGCAAATGACTCTCACACCTAAAGTGAGGGCATCGTCTTTAATCAGAGGGTAATTTATTAACTCCCATTTACAAAGCCATAATACTAGTGATCAAGCCCTTCATCCGTAAAATGCAATAAACTAGGGAAGTGTTTTGTGAAAAAAGGGAAATAACAAGGCCCCACACATCATTATGCTCCCTTCATATCCCATTTGATTAGTTCCAAATGGGTTTTGGGTTAAGAAAGCCACACCATATCCTGCCAGGGTCAAGGATAGGAATGTGAAATTATCGTTACATGTGCCCCAACGTATGAACACCCATTCCACTCATGACCACCACAGGCTACATGGAATCAATGCACCCAAATGTTTAAATTGGCAAGAGAAAGAATTTACAAGTGTCATATTACATACAGCTAACCAAGAACATTGGTGGTGATGCTTTGATGCTGATGTTGCTTTGGAATAACCTCCCTGCTAACATCAGACAGTCTGACTCTGCAGGGGTCATTAAATCAAAATGTAAAACTCATTAATATAACCTAACTTTCAATTAGTGGCAGTGCTTGTACCTGTTACCAGTCCTTGGTCAAAGGGTCGGTTTCAGTCTCAATAAATTAAATAACCCCAGTAGTTAAAGTGTGATCCATCTTGTCCTGCCAATGAGGTTATGGTATTATCTCAAAAAAAATTACTGCATTCCTCTGACGCCGTTTTTCTCCCAAGCACATTGGCTTACAGGCTGTGTTCATCTCCCTGTCTCAACTCCTTTATCCTCTTTCCAGATCCTCATCCTAACAGCAGAAGGCACCAAGAAGTTGCTGGCCATCTCCCTCATCATATTCTTGTCTGTTTGCTTGTTGACGTCTGTTTGCTCTTCTTTTCGTTCTCTGCTTTCCACTCACCCCAACTGGTTGAGGCAGATGGCCGCCCACCCTCATCCTGGTTCTGGTGGAAGTTTAAAGGGAATTTATCCTCTCAACTGTCACATGATGCTTCTCTAAGGAGGACTGTTGGGTTTATCTGTATATATCTCTGTACGTTTTTGATCTTAATATGTGGAGTGCCTTGCTATGATTCTGATGTAATTTGGTGCTATATAAATGAAACTGAACCAAAAATGCTTTTTTTGTATATTAAGCCATTAAGCTGGAAGCATGCTTCCTGCGGAGGACCAAGCGTGAGTTCCTCTGCAGATGGAATTAAATAGGTGGACGTGCAGTATTGCGACTGCCGACCATCATGTTTTAGAATAACTGATGAGACAATTAATATATATAAAAAACACATTAAGTTATGTGGGTAAAAAGATCTTAAAAATAAATAACACATTTACATTCCACCACCTGAAGCAGAAAATTGTCTGGCAATAGACAGCAGGAAAACATAGCCATGTTTTTCCCCATGGCATCATGATGAGTTATTCCTTTCTTAACAGAGGTGCAAACACTTGTCCATCAGGGAGAACAAAGCCATGCAATTGGCTGTTTCCTCACTTGAGCCCCCAGTAGCACAAAGTTAATAACAAACTGATGAGAAATTCATTAGAGCTCCAAATAAAAACAATCTCTCCCTGATAATAGGTGAGTACATTATAATTAAACTGATGCTTCTCCATTTTCATTAGGCCGTGGAGTCTGAAAAACTGAAGACTGAACCACTGAGATGGATGCAATTAAGCATGATTGTTTTACTACACATTTGAGTCTAAAGTATAAAACAGAGGCACCAAGATAATACAATAGGTGTTCATGCAGCAGAAAAAAGAGCTCTAAGAGTCATGGAAACCACTGAGGTGCACTGTGGCACAGAAGGCAGGTTTACGCTGTATTCTGGGAGAATTGGTAAAGTCAGGATCAGTTACACTGCTTCACTACTGTGAGGGAGACTAGAGAGTGTAATAAGACACTTCACTTATCTAGGTCTTGAACTCTCTTCCTATCACTTTCTCTGAATACTCATTTCCTTCTCTCCCTTCTCATTTCTGCCCCTTCCTATTCTCGTCCATCCGCCTTTTTTTCTTTGTCTGTTGCTCCAACTGTCTCTTTAAGTCGTCTTTGCACCCTTTCTTTCAGAATCAATGTAAAATGCCTCAGTGGCTTCACAGAAAGGGTCAGTTCATCAGAAAGGAGAAACAAAGAATGAGCCGCACACATTTCTATGCTTGTTGCAGCAGGGGAGAATACTGCATGATTCTCAGCAGTCACTGATGCTCTAGCAAAGACATGTCTATACATACAGCTACTTTGACCAGACCAAGTCTGACACCAGAATCCAAATGTCCCATATATCAGCACAGCATAACAGCAACGAAAGAAAAGCCATAAAACCTAACATTATTATATGCACATACGCATACACATCATTCATACACCACTCATAACCAGGTACACATATACAAAATTAAATCCTTAGATATAGCACAATTCTAATGAGACCACTTGCATCACCAGAAACTCATACAGAATTATATTTCTATTGAAAGTCTTGAATGTAAAAGCAGACGGTTATCCTTGCTTCAGAAATTCTCCTTTCACAGACAAGGTAGCTGGTAGACAAACTGAGCCTTCACTCCCCAAACAGGTACACAATGTGAAGCCCATTGAAACACATCCTTTATACATATTTTTAAAGAAAAGCCATATGTGCAATGACACAAAGGTCAAATCATGGGTAGGGTACTGTGTAGCCCACTGACATAGACAAAAAAAGTGTCCACACATGACCATGGTTGCAAAAAGCACAATTCTGAATTATTCCTGATTCCTATTGGCCGACATTGCACATGTGACTAACCATGACTCAAGGAAATGACCATCATACATTAAGTTGAGGGTTTAAGCTCAGCTGAACATATGGTAGAGGTAAAGCATTGTGGTTTGACCTCAGGGAACGAAGGAGCAGGCAGGTCACACTAATGTGAACCAATCATAAATCCCAAAGTCATTAAGATGATCAATGCCATTCTAATGAGATAACATCTGGAACAAAGGGCCCTAATAGCAGACAGCTGCTGGGCAAAGTGAGCTAATTAGAAGAACATTCGGCAACGCAATCTAATGCTGCAGCCATTGTGCCAAGGTTTTGGACTCCACTCTGTTAAGATCCAAAATACAACATGTTGAATATTTCATAACCTTCTTTAATAACTAAGTGTGAAACTGTGATATCAGTGGTAACGCATGAGGGAAATTGGGGGAGGGAGACAGAAATACCACAACATCTCAGCTTGACATGAATGCTCATCGAGCACTAAATTGGTCAATTATGGAGAAAATCTGTTTTGAGGTAACCTTTCAGCTTATTAAATAAGCTATAAATCAATCTTTAGGGTAGAATGAGTGGCTGGCTTTTAATGAGTGAACGTGTCTAATCTCTCGCTTTCTCTCAATCTTGCGCTGCCTCTCTCTCTCGGTGAGTGTGTGTATGTGTGAGAGTGCGACTGCTAGACTATATGTTCATTAAAGTAAGTTAATACAATTAACAGTAAAAAGCAAAAAAAAAGTGCAGTTTTGTAGAGTTAACAATTGGCTTCCACAACTTCCAAACATGCAAAATAAAATGGCACACTGGTGATGTGACTGAATTTAAGTGGCTCTATTAGAGGACAAGAACATGAAAAAAAAAAAAAGAGTGAACAAAAAGGTGCACTTCCCAACACTGGCTGAACATGGAAGCAGGATTTAATTAGTCCTATGCTTAGAAAGTAAAATAACGGAAAGTAGCGTTGAAGAGAAACTTCATAATAGTATCTTTACAAGTGTACGTCTTTGGTGATCACAAATAAATATAATTGCTATGAACAAAGAACACTGTGGTCTAATATGATGTTAGACGACACTCCATTGTTAGCCCACGAAGCATTAATTACATATAGTAAAGAAAAAGGGAAAGGATGAAAACCGGTTCAGAATTCCAATCAGCCTACACCCCGTATCCACTGCCTATTCTTATGTCAGTCTTCAGACCTAATTTATTAATTTGTTTGCTGTTTGTTTATTTGTCTTTACTTTTCCCCTCTTTTAGAATATTTAAATAAACATACAAAAAATCAATCAACAGCTATAAGGTTCTACTTTTCTGATTTCTAATTAATTTGATGAATGATCAGGATATGAAGAACTCCAGTAAAAACCTTTACTAAATTAAATACAATTTTAAAGCACGTTGTTAGTTTTAGCCCAAAAACACACTTGCAGAAATGTCTATAAAAACATTTATTAAAAAAAACTGAAATGTCTCTTTAACAAAAGTATGAGGAATTCTTAGTTCAGTACTTTGCAGCCCATTTGGCAGCAATTACAACTTCTAAGTCTTCTTGGGTAAATTGCTACAAGTTTCCACACCTGGATTTGGCAGCTCCTCTCAAGCTCCATCAGATTGGATGGGAAGCATCTGTGACCTGCCATCTTCAAATCTCTCCACAGATGCTGTATGGGATTCGAGTCTGGGCTTTGGCTTGGCTGCTCTGGAACAGTCAGAGACTCCCAGAGCCCCTCCAGTGTTGTATGCTTTAGATCACTATAGTGATGACAGGTAAACCGTCACTCCCATCTCAGGTCGCGGGCATCTGGAAGAACTTGGCTTCAAGAAATGCCCAGTATGAATTATGGTACCTTATCATGATATGGTATCTATCAATTCAATTGGCTCCAGGTGGACTCCAGTTAAGTTCTAGACACATAAAGGACAATTAAAGCCCAGAGGATCCACCTGACTGCAATCTGGTGTGCCATAGCAAACTGAATACTTTCATAAAGCAGAAATAAATTAGCAAATTTAAAAAATAGCTTTTTTCTTGTCGTTACTGGTTGCCACATGTATTAATTCATTAACCATTTAAAATTAAATCTGTAACACAATGAAGTGTGAAAAAAGCGAAAGTGTCTGAATATTTTCTGTTGTAACTGTACACACAAAGCCTCCGTTGTTGTGATTTCTTTATTTCTGGTTCAAATGAACACTCATGCTGTGTATGGAGGAGGTACTGTATAGTAACGCTGGAAAACTACATTAGTATGGGTGGTTAGGGAAATAGGAAGAAATACCATCAGGTTTGAGTGCAGTCGACACTGCAACAGCACTATTCCTCAGAGAGTACGACAACGGCAGTGAAAAAGCTCCCAACTAACAGTAATTGGTTTTAAAATAATAGAATTCATTACAGTTATGGTGCTTGTTCAGAAATGCAAACAGAGGAAGAAAAAACATTCACTAGAGACTTGGGCTGAACTGCTTCACTAAAAACTATGGGGAGATGAAAGGCATAATTCAAATGACAATTTTAGAACCCTTAGTTCATTTATATGAGAAGCTCAGAAGATGTTGCCGGCATAATAACATCAAGATTATTTTTTTTTCAATTCTTTTGTTCTACTTGCAGGGCTTGGAAGGAACTTTTCCCCCTCTCAATTTCATTCTTTTGTGGTAGCAAATTCCTCCTCCTCACATAGAGACATGTGAGGTGACACACAAACAATCTAGCAAACAACACCCGTCGGCAGCAGAGACAGCCAACTGAAAGCTAACATGGGAAATCTTGACAGGAAAGAAGAAAAACACCTTACACATGACACTGAATTTGCTGCTTGTCTTTTTAATTGACTCTGTAATTATACACATCAGAGGTCTGTATTGTAAGGCCCTGTGTTTTTATCACATTCAGTGGAAGACTATGTTTGACTCAAGGCCAGCATCTCAGGTGCGAAGAAGACGTGCATCCAATCAATGTTAAAAAGATCATCTCTCAAGACCACTCAGGACAAAAAGAGACAAGTCAGCCACCTCAACATGATTAGGTGTCAGGTCACATGCTGGGTCTGTGACCAACGTAAAGGGCATCACCATTTGGAACAATATACATCCACCATGACAAGCCAATATCTAATAATTGGCAATCCATACATTTAGACCAATAACTGATAGAGCCAAAAGCCTTTCTGACAAAAATTAAAATATAAGAAAGAATTCAGCTTTTTTTTTATTTTACTCTTTTACTATTTATTTGGCACAATACTAAAAGAAAAACGAGACCACCATATGGCTGTGCATTAAAAATTAATGTGGTATGTTAGTGAGGGCACCTGAGCAGAATGACAAGGTGGAAGAAGCCGAAATAGTGAGCACAGCATGTGTGGAGGAGCAAAGATGTGCCTTCCCACCATTCTCTGTCACCAGTCTATGCTCGAATACAATCTTATAAATGAAAGTCTTACCCAACTGAGATTATGTTTCAGCAGAATACATGTGGCTGAGAATCTGTGTCATGTCAAGAGCTCAGGGTAAAAATAAGCAAATACGTCTCACATGGAGTGGTGGGGTCAGAAAAGAGACAGGGGTTTGATATTCAGGGAAAGCTACTGCGACAGAATACACACAAAGAGTGAGACAGTACTGTCAGCATGTAGACATAATGCATAAGAGGGACATACAGAAAGAAATAGACAGACAGTGATAACACACATGGGCTTAGTAAGCATACTGTAACAGAAGTCTTGCTGTAACAAACTGAATCTAATAATTCATGTATGTCTGCAAAAAACTGCAGTCGATACAAATGGTGTTGTCGACAGCAGGTATGGTAACACGCTTACAGACTTCTTATTATATCAGTGAAGATTATAAAGTATCCAGGTGACGTTATCTGGTAGTTGAGTCATGGCAACTTCTTTGACTCAACTTCCAGAAGCCCTGATTATGCAGGCGAAGGAAGAGGACTGGACCCCAGCAGAGTACGGCTGTCTGCAACTCTGTTAGAGATGTCCATTTTTTAAACTTTATACAGGAAAGATAACGTTGAATCTGTTATTTATCCTTTTCCCTTCTCTGTCTACAACATGAAGGTTAAACTATTTCAGTTTAAAGATCAGACAGGTCCCCGTACTGGTGTATTACGCAGGCCTGAAAAAAATCCATTAGGTCAATCCCATATCAACAATGAGTGCACTTATATGAACATTGGCATCCTAGTTAGGATGAGAATTTCCCTGTTATGTGTCATGCATGTAAACATGGTAGCCTGTTTTCAGAAACCTTGATAAGGTCTAACAACCTGGTTTGTAGAAACCTGAATAGGTTACATGGAGTACTCCAATAGAAACAAAGATAATGTGACATAAGAAGACCTCATCTGGGATTCTGGATATTCTATTATTTCAGAACACAGCCGCTAAGATGACGAGACCTCATGACACATGTTGGCACAGATGGTAAGAAACCTAGACACTATTAAAATCCTGTATACAGGGAGATGAATACCCAGATTTCTGACGATCAATGTAAACATCATCATTATCCTAAATAACATACGAAGCAAGAAAAGACTCATAATCTAAATACTTGCGCACGTGTAAACAGGATCATTGTGGCTTTTCACCTCCTTTGCAGTGCACCAATTGGCCAATCTGATGGGCACCCACTGCCACCAAGTGCTAGTCTTCAGTACTACAATACTGATGTGAGAACTGCAGCTGTTGCTGCACACAATGACCATGATACACTCAACAAGCCATAATAAAACTAATGCCATTAGCACTGCTGTGAAACATCCCGAGAGATCCTACTATAGTACTATTGTTTTATTTAATTCTTTGGCAGCACAAAATGGAAGACCAACAAAGAAGAAAACCAAGCAGTTTACAAAAGGTTGCAGTTTAAGATGATTACTATGAAGTAGTGCCACTTTTCACTCACACTCAGAGGGTAAACCCTGTCCCTGGGACAGCTAACCTATGCTTTATCAGCCAAGCAGAAGTTAAGCCACAGTACCTTCTAGTCTTCTAGCTATCTAGCACACTATTTTATTTTGATCAATCATTAATTTCTACATTCTTTCATTAACTATCGAGGGAAAGATAGCCCACCAGCCACATGCTACAGGTAAACAGTCATATCATGTCAGCTTAAAAAAACATTACACAGCTTGAATGCTGCCATTTTAAAACTATGGCCGATGTCTCCTGAGTACCCTTAGCAAAGAAACTGCAAGGCAGACAGTATCACCACAGTTATCTGGCCTTGATCATGTCACCAATCATAACAACAGAGAGCTGTCTGGGGAATCAGGGGGAACCTGGCTGTTGATGAGGCGATTATGTGGCTTTACTCTGGTGCGTCGAAGTATGACAGCGCTATGAAAGTGCTGTAGCAGATAGGCAGAGACTATACCTTTTTAGCACTCTGCTGTGCTGAGTGGACTCGTCAGCTGAGCTGTAAGGCGCTCCCACAGGGCCTGGTGGGCTTACTGCATGAGTGGGGGGATTATAAACACGCCATCGATGTGACTCTTTCCACATAGAAGACACCTACAACCACTCTGGTTTCCACTCAAGTTGATCATAGGTTCCTTGTCAACAGCTGCCTCTCTTTGTCTTTCTTGTCCTCAACCCATGCATCGTGTCAGAAGTGAAGCAGAGATATTACACAGCAGCAGACTATGTGTATGCAGAATGCAAATCCACATACTGTCAGCATGAAATCTGCATTTCGAACAAATAGAAACTCACAAGAGGAGAAAGCATGGCAAGGTTATGAGCAGAAGTGCATTATGGCATAAACCACTGCAAGCGTTTTCCATGCAAATCTTGACATACTCAGACGGAGGCACATTTCACAGAGATCGCATCTAAAAAAAGCAGGCAACTCCATCAACCAAAGCAAATAACTTACTAAATATACACAGATGTAGAGAAGGATATCAAAAACCTAAAGAAGCAAATAAAGAAATCTGGAGTGACTGGAGGAGCAGGCAACCATAAAACATGGGGATACATAGAATTTCACAGCTGTGTGAACAGTTAAAGCAGATGCGATGAGATGTGATGGTGGATGCATACAGAGAGGCGGGTTGTAAAAATATGCTATAAAGTTTATGGAGCCTAATGCGGCCCTGCAGGAGCCTCCTGCAGAGCCGAGCATGCCGACAGTGCTGTTGAATGTGTGACAGAGCTGTGGGGGAGAGATGTACAACTGAGAGCATAGCCAGTATTCACAAGCTCTATCACTGGTGTGGGGACATGCATACAGTACATAAAATTCACAGATATGCAATCAACAGAACTAAAAATCTGATTTTTTTTCCCTTCTTTCCAAAATACATCATACTCCTCTGTGCCTCTCCCGCACAATATCTACATCCAAGCTGTAATATCCAGATATATTGGAACTGCATAGAGAAAAACAGAGCTATTTAGCACACAGAGACATATAAGCACATGCACACACAAACATAAATGTAGAAAGACTATAAAACCATTGTCACAACCACTGTTATGACAGTATATCAGCATACTGTGTCTACAGTCTTTCATGCTCCCTTCAAATAACAAGATCTAGCTTTCCTTTTCTGATTGAAGAGGAATGATTGTTTCTGTCTTTTGAGAGAAGTGTGTGGTATAGAAAGGTGATGTGTGAAGAGAAAAGAAACGTAAAAGGTAACAAGGAAAGAAAAGAAAGAATCAAAAGACAAAAACTGAAAAGAAAATTGAAAAGACGACAAGTAGAGATAGAAAAGTAACCTCTTTTTCTCATCTCCAGTGAGAGCTGGTGTTGACTTAATCCTTCCCACCCAGGCCACCCTCTGTGACAGCTAAAACTTTGCTTCTTCCACAACCAGTAAAGGTCAATTCAACCATGAGATAAGATACTTGAGAGAAACTAGCAGCATTAATTGATAATTCTTATGTAAACCATAAAGTTCAACACAGCTAACAAACCAATTAACTAAGTCACAAGTATGTAATTCCTTGTACTTTGTACAAAAGGTCTTCAAAAATGGAGTTTAATTAAAAACTTGAATACTACTTTCAGTTTTAGTTCATTTCTCAAATTGAATATCACTTCACAGAACAAAAACAAAGTGTAAAAATCATACAAAAATCCAGTGACAATTAAAAATCGAAGGTTCGGGTTGAAAACCATCACTTGAAATTCTTGTTTTTTAATCATCCTGGCCAGGCTCGTGGCAAAACTAAGAAAAAGCAACTAAATTACCCAAGGGTAAATTTGACATCCACTTTTGTGTTTGTGCTCTAACGAACACCATATGGCTGTTAACGCTCTCCACAGAACAGCAAAGCAATCATAAATTAGGTGGCCCAAAAATGTAAGCATATGAGGAAAAAAAACCAAAAACTGAGTAAATTCAAAAGATAAAGTGAAGAAATTATCAATATCACATGGTTTTAAATGTATGTGACAGTAGGTTCTATGTGAACAATCTTTGTAACCCCTGTACAGTAACTTTTAGGTATTAGACAGTTTATTTTGTTTATTACTGCTCTTTATATTTAACTTGGGCACAGACTGTTCAGTGACAGGAGGTTGGAAATGACTTTGTCTCTTTAACAAGTGTATCTCCAACATTGCTACAGATCATATGACCTTTTTTAAGATCGACTAGTTGACTTATGTGGCTTTCAAGGTTGGTAAAAAAACAAGTACACTTTAACATTGTACTATCCAACTCTGTTAAAGGGTTTTGAAATGCAAAATACAGTAAAAAAAAAAAAAAATACATATTGATTCGGCCACGGAGCACAGGCCTCGGAAAACTTTCCAATAAAATTTTAATTTAACATAACTCATCTCATACACCCGCAGTGTATGCAGTCCAACCCAAAGCTTGTGTTGCCAAAACCTTGGTAAAAACCCTATGGAGTTTCATAAAACTGCAGAGCAATAATTTGATGTACACTCATATCTACCATATTTTTACTATGAAGCATTTTACCAGCAAGAGCATAAGGGTACTGTCATAAACATGGTCATGCCCTTAAAAACTCCCAGCAAAAGAAGGACAATTTAGATAGAATTTCCCAGATTATCACTAAAGGAAAAAAATACTTGAGCAAATCAAGCACAAATGATTCAATATCAATTAAAAAGGACAGCTGAATGTAGATTTGCAGATATGCTATTCAGCAGTAGTTTGTCAAATAAATCCTTCCTCATCTCACTTCCAGACATTTTTTGGTTCATCAGGTGAACTCTAAAAGAAGCTTTCAGCCAATCAAAAAAAAAAAAACATCTCATTCAAACAGTCCCCTCCAGAGCATGTTTCCTTGATCTTAATTTGAGATAGAATCTATGGTGAACACTGGCTCAGGGCACTGGAGGCCCACTGTATTGATTAATTTTTCATTGCCGTTCTTTTAAAGCACCAAGGACATGCCACATCAAATCTGCTCAACCATCAGTACCCAGCTTAATAGCTGGCTTGAAACAAAAAGTCTTTTGAGGCATCTTGTTTTAAGGTAAAGAGCAGAATAAATGTTGGAGGATGCCTGAATTTCCATTCAGGCTCACCATATTTTATTTTTCTTTAAAGGGTCTTTCATAAGCACTCCAAGCTCAGAGAACAAGCACTTGATTGGAGTTAAAGACGAGCCAGATGCCTGCATGTCCTCAAATCCACAAAACTGTCTCTTTTGCTCTTCATCTAGATGCTTTGCAGTCCTCTGCTATTCGTAGCGACTCATTTAGTTATCCTATGTTCTCTAGATTGTCACCAGTTAGAAACAGAGTAGAACAATGGGACAGATAATTCACTTTGGCTAAACATAGAATAGACCAAAATGTGAAGGTCATTAATTTTATTAGCAATATCTGTTAGATTCAACTGAATAGCTGAGTGACAAAAATAAATAAAATGAAATGACCTAAACTGACTTTGTAAAAAAATATTATAATAATAAAGTACATACTTTCTAACTGTGAACTGTTCTTCATACAAAATAAGTGCTTGACTGTGAGTGAGGATGTTTTTTTTGTATTAGTTTATAACTAAACAGACAATAACACTTTTGTTTACATTGCATTAATGAAAATGAACGACCTTGTGCTCTTTCTATTATAAACAAGAGATTTCATACCCTATTATTTTATAAATGATCCAACAATAATCACCTCATGATCACCGCCACGTCCCGGACTCTGTATTGTCAGGAATAGTTTTAAAGTGGGAGGCATCATTATCTACATGGCTATACACTCTACACCTAAGCTAATTTACCAGTATGTAAAAACACTGCAGAATACGGAAAACCTTTTTCTCTTCTAGATCAGATGCAGTTCAGCCCCATCTCATCTTCTCTCTCAGCTCTGTGGTGTTGCCGGCTCTTCGGTCACATTCACATGCTGGCAAACATATACTGAGATGTACATGTTTACACAACCACACTAACCATCACTGCCGGACATCTCTGACCAGCGTGTTACCATGGGAATAAGCAGTCATCTGTCCAGCCATACAGATATTGATCACCTCCCTGAGGGCTGGAGATTGCTGATTTTGAACACACGGAGCACAAACTCTTTTTCTCTCATGTGTGCTCTCAATCTCATATTCTCAGCAGCATTCCATTTGAGCTGCAGAGCCTGTCAATGCTTTTGCAGGGAGACGGAAGTCTGCTTTCACAGTAGCACTACAGGAGTCATTGATGGATTGTTACAACGTGGCCTTTGACTTGTGATGTAAAATCAGGCCGGTCTTTACGGAGACTGACAGTTGAAAAGCCATTGTAGTGATCAATCAGTTGCAGTGCATTGCAAAAGAGGCGCCTGGTCCGTCTGGACTGTTTGGCTTTACTTGTAGGCATGTTGTTACCCAGGTGCGTGTGGTGTCTGTATCTTTCTTGTGGAGGTGAAGAGAGCATATGAGATTTAGCAGGGTTGCACACTTGCACGCTGGTCAGACTGGATAAGAGCCAATTCACAGTGTCCTCTATTCCCACCTCATTCTTTACTGAGAGAGTGGAAAGTGCCAGAGAGATTTCATGCCTAAGACAGAGAAGCTACAGTTGTGTGTTCCCTATAGACTATTCTAACCAACAGTCGCCTTCCAGCACATCTGAAAGTGTGTATCCCACCAACACACGCTGACAGCGTGAAAATGGAATTCTGCCAGCAAAGCAGGGAGCTAACTGTAGCCCACGATCAGCTAACCAGGCTAAATGTTTCACTTTTTCCTCTTTTTTCCTCCTTCATCTTTGAGTGGAGCTATTAAAAATGAGAATTCACCACTTTCACTATGTTGTAGAGCATGTGTAGGCTACTGCTAAAGAAGTGACACAGAGTTTATAGGGTTCAGGTCAAATGCTTCAGTTTGCTCTTGAATTTGAAGACATTTCTTGATAACCAGGGTCTCTGGCATCTTTTAGCGCGGTTTGCCGAACTTCTTAAGATATGCCTCCACATTTCGAATTGTGGTCATGATACAAGCTGGGGTAATTCTGTCATATTCCATTTACTGAACACAATGTGGCCATCGCTGCAGATCAAGAGCTACTTCATCCACATCTATAGAGGCCAACACAAAAACCCACGTTTCCCACATAAATAACCAAGCACAAAAGAACAGTTTGACAAAGAAGGAGAAAAAGCAATCGATACAAAATGTCTCTGTAAAATGCTTCAAAGAGCATAGTTTGTATGAGAGCATGGGCAGAGCAGTAGCCAGGCCACAGCATGTTGCTTTACCTAGCTGTATTCATGTGAAGCTTTACAGTCCTCTTAATCCTTAAAAAACCCTCAATGAAATATAATTGAGAGCGACAATTGAACTATGCATTTTTCTTAACAGAAGCACCTAAAATAGCAATTGTTAAATTGCTATATAGACAAATTAAAATGCTCTGAAATATATTCACAACATAAATTACATTTATTAAGATTATCTGGCTCCTTTGTAAACTAGTAGGAGGTAAAATGAAACAACATAAACAAGGATCAAAAAGTTCACTGCAGTGCAAGAAAACAGTCCTTTGCCTTAATTTCTTACAAACACAAAGAGAGTTGCTGACAGCAAATTCAAATATATAGTCATGAATCCTTCCACTAAATTAACTTTGCCCAATGTATCTTTAAGGCTGAAGATATACACTCTCTTTTCTGCTGGGTGCAAGGTTCAGCGTGTGTACAGTTTGTGTATGTGTGGGCACAAAGTCTTATTAAGTGATATATTTTCTCAGTATGTGTTGTGTCTCAGACAAAATGAACAGAGTTAAAACCATTTACATGCAGCTTGTTCTGACAAACAGATTAGATTGCAGATTATGAATATCTGTGTAAAAGCTATTGCTCTTTGTTGGTATTACAATATTCAAATGCTAATAGGTTTCACACTGCAATCTATTTCAAAAGAGGAACAGCAAAAACTAACAAAAGGCCTCCCAGTTCATTTTCAGGCAGTATAATTTCAAAAACCCTCATTTGAAAGTGGTACCATTTACAAGAAAGAATTGTGCTGGCATTTATAGCCTTTCCAAATTATAACCTATTAGCAATATCAGGGCTGGAAATAAAAATCCAAGCCATAAAAATGACCTCAGTTTCACAGTTTGGAACATGCACCTCGACAACTTTCCAAAACAAGACGAGTGTGTATGTGTGTGTGCATTGAATGAAGACAAACATATAGAGGGAACATGTCAAAGCCAAATAAATAATGGGCTACTTACCGCAACTTTGCTCCCAGTTATCTGCATGCAGCGATCAGCGAAGAAGGTTAATGTGCAAAAAGACACAAACAGCACAATCATTAGTAGGCCAGAGAACCCTCTCTATTACACATTGAGGCATTAGCGTAACTTGTGTGACAAACATCTCTCACACAATAACAGCACACACTATACAACTAAATGTTTTAAAAGTCAACAGGAGAACCTTTGTAATTGTGGGTACATACTGAAGATAATGTCTGTCTTTGGCAGAAAACATTTTCCACATCTCAAATTCTTAAGACAGATAAATAAAAATGTGAAGGAAAAAAAACTTGTACACAAAAAGGTGTTAATACATGGCTACAACAACTGTGGAAGTGATAAATCAACATGTTTAGACATGCTAAATCTTCACCCAATGGATTGTGAATTGCATAATCCATGTATAGATAATGCCCCCAAAGCAACAGTGGATATTGAGGCTACAGAGAGGTGTCCCTGGGCTGGAATCAATCAGCTGCCATTAACATAGGTCTTCAGGTGTCAAATTTGTGTGACAGCGCTACCTTGTGCCTGTGCAGTCAGCACAGTTGTTGGAGTTTAACCTTGTTATCTGTCAATAGTGGCAGGTAGCAGGAGTGTTTTTTATTACTGCAACAGTGGGGCTTGTTTCACAGTAGGAGCGTGTCTGTCAGTCGAGTAAATGTATTCTAATCTGTGGCTGAGCCTCTCTTTCCCTGATATATGTTTCAGAGGACACACTGAGCTACTGTCTTCTTTCTCAGTTCTCTCATATTGTCACTCCTCCTTACCCCCCCCCATCTCTTTTAGTCCCTCTTTCTATTTCTTTTATTGTCACTTTCAGACTCAGAGTTTGTAGCCATTTGATGCTTAATTTCCCCTCTCCATCCCTCTACCAAGATTTTATGACAACCATTAGGTGTTTTACACATGCCACCACCTGATGCACCTAATACTTTTTAATCTTACTGTGTACCCACATTTTCCTTGCTCTCCAGTGAATGTATAATGTCACTGTCCAACATTAAGGAGTATTGTGTTTAACTACTGAAGAGTAGACACTTTCCAAACTTTAAATCTTTTCCACAGATGTTGGCACCTAAATCAGTGTAGACATATTTTGCTTGACCAAAATGACAGACAATATCTTGAGGTTGCACAGACAATGGCTTGGTAGGATCTTGATGAAGAAAGAGAACCTTGTTCTCACTAAATGAAATACAAACATGCTCTTAGTTAAGTCCCCTAATCCTAACTCGAACCCCAATTTATAACCTCAGTAGTATTGAGGTATTATTACTATTAAGCATCTTTATCTTAGGTAAAACTGAATGTACTTTTTACTCCATACAAATATAACAATTAGCACCATTTTCAATTAGAGAAAAATGGATAAAAACTGAATGAACACTCATTGATATAATATTAAAGGGACTGGATTATCTAAGCAAATACCAGGTCCCATTAAGAGAACAAGGTAGCTCATTCATGGTCACATCAAACAACAACAGCAGACAATTCCCCATACAAGATCCTACCGTAACACCTGTCCTGCAACTGAGTCACAGCATTTTTTAAATGAAACATGAAAACATTCACTGTTGGTTGACTGGGAGTTAAGCCATTGTATTAGTACAAAAAGAATTTTGGCAGTTTTAATGATGTTGACATGTTAACAGTTTAGAAAAAAGAAAGAACGAGAAACAAGGTGAGAGGGAAAGGCAACTGGTCATGCAAAGCTGATTGTCAAGGACATACACTAACACACTCCTGCAAAAGCAAAGCTGGATACCTTTGAAAATCAGCTCATAGTCAAATGAACAGGGTCAATGTAAAGTCTCCCTTGCAAAGATTTTCTATTTTGTGTTGGAATAATTTGCTAGACCCCTGGTAATGTATGGACAGGAGAGACCTCAATCTCAACTGGTGATAGACTAGTAGATAGTCGTCAATTTATGAGGGACGGAGGAATAAAAGCTTTGACTTCCATTTAAAATACACTTTTACAAGTGTAAACAAAATAATAATCAGCTTCTGTTCATAATTCCTATCATATGAAGACAGCTATTGGTATACCAACATAAGGAAATCTGCAGCACCTTGAAGCTATTCATGTGCTTATATTTTTCTCTTTTTGTTGAAAAAGTAAAAAGATAAAAAGTAAAAAAGTTGGTTTTTGTGGGGCATCAAAGAATAAATTCTATTGAGCACGTCTACAAAGACAGACAAGAAAAAGGTCACATAATATTGTAACAACAATAGTTACTGATTCAAAGTTCCAGCTCCAAAGAATTTCAGATAACAGACAATCATTAGCTGTAGATCAACAAAAGATTTTAGTCTATATTATGAGTGTGAGTATGGTTGCGGATGTGGGGGCAACGAATGTCCAGTTTCTATTTACATAGCTGCAATAAAAGTTTAAAACATGTTGCTTCTGTAAGAGCAATATCACAAATGGGATCCTCTAGAAAATTGAAGAAAAAACTGAGATGAATGTAAGTGAGGTCCTTCCAAAGCCCCAAAACTGCAGTCTCACAACACAGCAGACACCTTTGATCAAAAAAGAAAGAGCCACATTAAAAAGTAAAAGTACCACTTCCAAACAGTGAGACGCCAGCATGTCCAAAATTCACCAACTCTTGAATTTACACTTTCAGTGCAACTTGTTCTGATTTAGTCAACACTACATGATAATCAGCAACAGTAGCCCCATGTAAAGAGAGAGAATTTCACTTTTAGTGGTGTTATTTGTAATACTGTGCATACAGTAGGCTCACACCTGCAACATGTAACATACCAGTTTAGAATAAAAACTGAACTGGGCAGTTACTTATAACATCAAAACAACAATTAAACCAGCCAAAGACGGACTTAGATATTTAAATTTGACATTTAATTGTCATCCTTTTGAAGCAGTTGTGGACAAACTTCTGTCTGTCCAATGGATACCAGTTTGGTTTAAGACAAAAGTCAGAGAGTATTATTATTGCCTGTTTTCATGTATGATGTCTTCATGTATCTGACATTGTGTGCTGATGTACAGGTGTTCTAATGTAACTGTATGCAGAGTTGCTTGAATCTGTGTACGTACAGCTACAGTTCACGATCACTGTCAACCTTTCCCCTCCTTCAGTTCTATTAAATTTGACAGCAGGGTGCTAACAGACATCACATTTTTTGTCCTCTGTCCTCTGACTACAAAGATACAAAGATAATGTTATTCATTTGAATAAAATATCTTTGCTCGCGAAGCATAATGGGCCTGTGAAGAATTCAATCATCACGGATAATCATCATTATCAATAATGCCAGTTAATTACCATAACAATGAGGAAGGTAATAGATGATGATGTCAAGAGCGAGCTACCAGGTTTGGGGAGCAATGGTGGTAGAAATCACTTTTTCTCCCACCCATACTGTGCCCCTGTTAATTCCATTTTGCCATTCACTTTAGTTGATGGGCTTCTTAGTGTTATACTGCTGCTGAATCAAAAGGGTTGACTAAATTTTAGTCTTCTTAACCAAACTTCTTAACCAAAAATAAGGAAGTGCACCACCACCACTGAGCAAAAACAAATAAAAGAAAATATATATAAAAAAAAAAAAACTTGCATGCACCCAACATTGACAACCAACCTTTCATGCAAGTACATGACTGGACAAGTGACAATCATCCACCTAACACCGAATAAGTGACTACAATTTATATCCAGTACATTGTTGCCTAATTGGGGAAACAATGAGAAAAACCAATTAAAAACTGCAATCAAAGTTGTGTGACTCGAGCATGAAAAGCAGAGAGAAACAATGACAAAAATGCGAGTGCACAAGAATGAATGACAAAGCAAGCCGTAGAGAAAAGCATCAGGTTAAACTCATTCTTGAGAGTCGTGGAGTATCATCATAGTTTAAACCACCCACTATAATTATAGAGAAGAGAAGGTAGTTTATAAAGATAATGTGCTAAGGTTTATTCTCTCACTTACAGATTTGGCCGTGGCTGAGATGTACTGGACCACCATCTCACGTTTGGTACTTAAGTCCTTTCCACGCAGAGGGGCTTTGCGATCCTCATTGAGGTTCATATCCTCCTATATGCAAAAAGACAAGGATAAAGTTAATGATAGAGAGTTGGTACATCGCATTAATCACACATTGTCAACACCAGATGCTGGTGAACAAACAGTAGTTGTGCAGTTAAACCTAATAGAACATATCAAATTAACTTTATTTCAAAACCTCAAACTTTGAACCATGTAATTTACAGAACAACAGATTCACTAGCTAGAGGAAGTATTTCAGACCTACCAATAATTGTGGTTCTATTGCCACTATAACCTTTTTTTACATCAGATCCTGTCCTTCAACAGCTAAATACATTTCTTTTGCGTCTTTGTCAAAATCAGAAAATACAGCAACAAGAAATAATGAGTAATAATTAGTCCTTGAAACATAAGTAGCAAGGCTACAGCAATATAAACTGTACACCCGAACTCAACAAGAGCACAAAATCAAACAACACTGCTTCTATTGAGGCCATGCAATCACATCAGATACGCTGGATAGGCAGTATGTGCGTGTTATTGGGAGTATTATCTTCGTGCTACTTTAATTCTGCATCACAAAAGAGGTCTTTCATGTGAGAGACATCAGGGGATGGAGTGAAGGCCGGACAGAGCACTAAAAGCTAGGGAATGACATGATGATTAGAATGGAGGGGGATGTTTATCAGAAGCACTCTCTCACAATGAGATGGCTAGAATGAACAGAGATAAAAAAATAAAAAAAAAACATCCTCCTCAGGGTTTTAGGATAGTGAACCTAAAGTTGTAGAGTCATGCTGCCCTCTGCTGGTAAACTATATATCCTCTGGTTTGTATGATATGATTTGGCAGCCATTGCCCTCTGTCTGAGTTAATATGAAATCCTCCTAATAAATTAAGTGTGTCACATCCAAATAAGAACACAGTATAACCGAATCGTTTGAATGTTTTACCAGGAGTAATTGAATTCAAACGGCTTCGAACTACAGCTACTTCATTTGTCACTGAAGCATGGGCAAGAATCCTATCCAGGGGCATCATGACCTAAATTCTTTTAACTACATTTCCCCTACTAAATACCCTCAGAACGACAAAACATTAACATCCTTTTTGTGGAACAGGGAGGAAAACAATGCAAGTGAAACTTTTGCAATTGCCAAGTTTTTCACCCAAGGAAACCAGCAGGTTTTTAATTAATCTTTGAACCCTGCTAATTTATCTGCTTAATTGGTATTCAATAAATGAGGCAAATGTGGCACAGTGAGTATGTTGTAGGAGTGGTTAGAGTAGCCTGCCCGCGGGGTGCTTGTCAGGGGGCAAACTGGAGGAATGAGCTTTCCATGTTTTGTCTTCAAAATGATTAATGGCCTTTTATCAATTATACTCTCAAAGGCTACAAGTCCCGGGATGTCTTCAAATATGCTGCTGGTGCAAGTGAAATTATGAGATTTGAGCCTCTCTCACAGACAGTGGTGTGCAAAAAAATATGTTGATGCTATGTCTCAGTGTGTGCTCAAAATAAAACCATTCTGCAACATATGAAAAGTAAAGCATCATGGAAAAGAGTTTGAGGAACACGGTCTATATACATACACTGTAGCACGTACATAGCAAGACAGTGATAGAGTAAGAGAAAGATAGAGAAAGAATCCAGAACCTTTATTTTTGGCATTTTGCCTCTATCTGACTAAAAAGAGTGGGGACGGGGTATGTATGTCAACTCCTCGGTTGACTCAACCTAGGAGTTGCTAAGTGCCAAAGAGTGTAATTTTCTTCACTGGGATGCCAGACACCTCAATCCAACTGAGCAGGTGTTTCGCTAACCAAAGATCAGCCCTAAAAACAAGCAATCAGTGAAGATGGCTGCATTACAGACCTGGCAGCAGAGCACCAGGGACGGTACCAAGCATCTGCTGAAAACCGTGGGTCACAGATTTCAGGTAGCCATTAATGCAAACCAAATGCTATTATTCGTATTTACCTAATTTAAGCTTTTAAGTTGAGGTACATTTGGTAATTGAGTCAGATTTGGGAGAAATGTGGAAATAGACATCTTCAAATGAATGCTAAAAGCATGCACTTTAACTTCACAGCCTTTGTTTCATTTAAGATCAAATGTGCTACAGTACAGAGTCAAAACAGCAAACATACGACATTGCCCTACATAAGGACTGGCCTATACAGTACATAAATCAAATGTGTCTGGGGCTGAAAATGGATGTCAAGAGTCCATGCCATGGGGAAAAGTGATCTAAGAAAAGTAGAAGATGTATAAAAATGTTTGGTCTCAACTGTGACAAATCGATTATTTTGTCCACTGCCCTCGAGGCTGATCCATGAGTGTGTGAGGGCACATGCAGTTACTCTCTTGTGGGTTAGGTTTAATGTCCTGGTGCAGAGAGTAACTGCTGAGGGATCACATAGTAGCTTATTACTAGGAGTGTTCATCCTGACAGTGGCACACAGAGAGCCACATAAAACCTCAAACTAACCACTGCAATCCGACATTCGTCTTGCAATGGTCCTTCTCTGCCTGTGAGCACTTCAATACCGTACAACACAATGAGAACACATTCTTCAGGAAATGTTTAGATAGAGGACGTTGCATAGGAACAAAATTAATAATGTCCTGTTCTTTGAGATATTTTAGATAATAATGCCATGGCTGCTTATGGCCACATCAGCATAGAGGATCTATCGGTTATCTGTGTGTAGAGGATGAATCTGACCCTGCTAAACATCTCACCCCCTTTTCCTAAACTCCTCATTTTACAGACGAAGTCATCTAGTGTAGAGGTTTCATAGTTTACAGATTGCTGATGAAATTAGATACTCTTAAAGTGGAGTGTGCAATTGTGCCACAGCTGCCTCCTTAGTGAAGAGCCAATACCAAACATTTCATCCACAGATTTAATGCTTAAAGCTGATTTTTCAATTCCAGCTGTGTGCATCTTGGGGAAACCTACATCAAGACATATAGAGTGAAGACATTCATAACACCCTTCAAAAGGCAATGCAGAAAGTAGACATTTTTAATGCATTTTAACTTTCCCTGTAGTTGTATGAATATACTTCTGCTCTCAATGGCTGGCTTTAAAAATTCTAGAAAGAGTTCATTTGGTTTTCCTTCCCACTGTCTGAGTGTCCCAGATCCCTTTGATGACCTTTCAGTAATGGGCTATGTGCTATTTAGGCTTTGAGATACACAGCGCAATGTGTAAACCATTTTCCAGAGAAAAAAATATTTTCACTTTCTCCTAGTCATTAATGCACAGCAGGTGGCCTCACTAATATGCCATGGGTCATCCCTTCATTTGAAGCCAGCTAGACATCTAAGGCGGTAGCATGTATCACCATAAAAACAATCAATAATGGAATGGGTGTAAAGACAAAGAGACCGACTAGCATGTCTGTGTATGATCTAAATAAGTAGAGAGGTGACAAAGACAGACAGATGCTTAAGTGAAGCTCCTAGCATCAAAAGAAACCACCCCACCACTGTCACTTCTGTGTTTGCTACATCAAAGCAGAAAAGTTTAATGTCCATGAGAGCAAATAGTTGTGACTTGGAAAGTACATAAGTAAATAACCCTTTCCTTTTTTGATTTCATTACTGTAATTATACTTCCCTAACCTGAAGTGTCAAGGCATGTCAAATGTAAGAATGGCATACATGCCTCCTATGTCGTCTGTCACTGAGCAAATTGAAGCCTGGGTTTAATGTCACGCCACTGTGAGCACAAACATAGTAATTGAGAGGTGAACTGAGTGACAGGGATGAGCACCCAGGCAAGAAAACACTGAGCAGTAGCCTGATGAAAACCCAAGAGCACTGGTCACATTTCTCTGGCCTTAGCAATAAAGAGCATTGTATGAGAAAAAAGGAAAGGCAGGCACCGTACCGTGCACACATACACACTCACACACATTATCCACAATAGTACACACAACCTATGCAATGAAGCCAGAGTAATTCTGCTCCTCACTTCAAAGAGATGGGCTGAAAGCTTTTTGTTAGATTTCAATCCTGCAGTACATAAGGCCAAAAATGCATTTCAATGGAGAAAATCACAACTGTGACAGAGCTTTGACCCCACAGATGAGTGTGAAGTGAATTTCAAAGTTTGGTGTTCTTCTAACACAGGCTTAGGGAATACGCAGATGGAGCTCTACTCCACAAAAGCCACAAAAAAATCTGAATGCAAAAGGTATTTATCTTTATCACAAATACTGAACATATTTCAATTTTATTTTGGACAAAATAATGCTGTATTTATACTATGCATGTCTGTTAAAGGAAATAAATATGTGTGTGTGTGTGTGTGTGTGTGTGTGTGTGTGTGTGTGTGTGTGTGTGTGTGTGTGTGTGTGTGTGTGTGTGTGTGTGAGAGAGAGTGAGAGAGAGAGAGAGAAACTATTTGAACTCTGTTTCTAGATGGCAGATGTTTACAAGCACACTAGAATTAATGGGTCCTGGATTATTGAAAAGAATGTACTTTATAAATATCATGCATTATGACTTCATTATTATTCTGATTATCTGAAATCATATCCCGATCTACGGCTGCAATAAACATGTGCCAACCTGTTCCTTTATTCAGAAAAGTGTAAAACTTGATAGGACAGATTACATATAACAAATAATGATGTTGCGTAAGACTAGCAGAGCTCTGAAAAGCAGTAATTTGATTATATCCATTTTTTCCAAGCTTGGCAAATCTTCGTTGATCTGAAAAAATCTCATCTTCTGTAAAAATAAAAATAGATAAATTGCAGGTACATAGTATAAAAATTATTTTCAAACACAACTTTCTTTCCTAACACCCACAAGAGTCGCTCTGTTGCTCTACTTGTGAACCTCATTGAACAGATTTATGAATCAATTCAACATTTCATAATAGAGTCTGTTGTGTAGTGCCACAGATGAGCCTGTGCAGGCGAAGAACCACAAAAGAAAAACAAAGCTTACCATCATCTTCTCAAAAAGGTCAATGATCTCCTTTTCCGAGAGGTTCATTGAGCGCTCATCAAAAAGGGGCTGAGGAACAGGCAGCTCAGTCTGAGTAGAGATGGGGTCTGTTGGATGTTGTATAAGAGGCTTCTCTTTCTTCATCCCTGTTTTCCTGAAACTGGTAATACGATCACGCTGAAAGAAAAGAGGATGTTTCAGGCATTAATATATTGAACTGTCAACTAGAAGAATAACTGTGTTTGATTACTTTTGGTTTTCACTGAAAAAAAAATCCATTTAATGGTTGTTTCACAGCGGACCTTGTAGGACCAACAAATAAAACAATACAGCAAATGCATAGGAATGTGTATTAGAATAGTTTTTTGAAGTTAAATAAAGCAGTTATTTGTTCCTGTTGTTTGCTCCAACCTGAGCATTCATTGATTGTTTTGTTATTCTATGACATTGACCTTTTTAACTATGTAAATAATTGATTACAAGAAGTGTTTTGTATGTTTACGCAGTATAATCAGACTCTAGAGGATATTCATATTATTTTTAAAATCTTTTTTAGTTGTTTAATACTAAAAATAGAGAATAAAACACCTTCATTTGACACTGTTTACACCATGAACTGATATGACTTTACTTACCATCATACCCAAAGGATTACCTGTTCAATGCTTATGTCTCTGGAACGGTTTCGGCATACAACAAAACAAGATTCAAGCTTGCTATTATAACACCAGTGAAGGTCAGTGAAGTTTGCTTGTAATATAAGTTGGTAAAGTTTTGAGCAATGCGATGAAGTTTGATGTGAAAGCAGAAAATGTACATGACTCACATGCAGTTACTGTTAGTCATATTTAGTGGAAACAGGGAGGACGTGCTGGATGAAACATATTTAAATAAAATGAACAAGACAAACAATGACAACATACATGATGTCATTACTATCAATTTGAGATATATCTGGATGGATCAAACACACTGTAAAGCTTTCTGACAGCTACAGTTTCATGTTTGCGTAGCATTGTACACCCTAAAACTAATGCAATATTATATGAGCTTGTAAGTGTCAAAGTCAGGCAATTTGTTAACTAAGGGTATTAAAAAAGCCTCAGGCAGAAACTTCCAATTGTGAGTGCCACTGATAATTCCACACTAAATGATATATGAGTTGCTTACAAAAGTCTAAATGCTATGGGCTAGGTTTTTTCATAATGAAATATTTAAGCTAACACATAGTTGTGTTGCAAAATAAGAGCCCCATAAAAAATCATCTTTTATTTACACAAAACTGCAGAGCACCACCACAACATCTAAGTTGGACACATTTAAGTGTAGGATTTTTTTGTTACTGTACAGTAACACAAAGGTTTTTTCATGTGTTGTTAAAATATTAATTTATTTTATTTGCTTCTGGCACATTTGATCCATCCACAAATTTCCCTTCAATGTCTCATGCAGTCATGAAAACATATGGGATGAGGGTGTAAAACAAAATTAGTCACACGAAAATTAAACCAAGCACCTTACCATATCATCAGCCAATGTTTTTATGTGTATGTTCTGTTGGAGGGAGGGCACAGAGTGAAAAACAAGATCCAACAGAAAATGGCAACACCCATAAAAGTATGTATCTCAGCCGAAGTGCCTTCACATGTACAGTGTCTCCTCTGGATACTGTCTCATTTTCCACGTAGAAACTAAACAGAGTTTCTATTAATACTTGTTTTAGACTTACATTTAACACAAGCCCCTACTTATTATTTTAAATTTTTAATGAGGATATGAGCATATCCTGGATACTGTACATGCGAACAATGTGACAAACCTGATGTTATAAAATAATAGAATGGTAATGCATATTAACGTAAGTGTGTGTTCAGGAATGAAAATCCCAAGCAAACACACTTTAATACACATAATAAATGAACACAAAAAATAAAACATATCACAAAGTGCTATAATCCCACAGCCACATACAGTATATAACAAGCACACTTGCTCACAAAACTGATTTAAAATATACTATTTCAACTAAAAGATTATGTTATCTCCATAATATCAGCATATCTTAAAGTGACAGTGGCCAAATCAAATAATTGTTCACCATTATTAACTATTACTATTATTAACAAAGACATTTCTAACCTTTTAATGTTGCAAACAGCGCAAAAATATAAACCACAACTTCTCTTCACTACAGATGTTTATCTTCATCTCAGATACAATAAGACAGGCTACTGCCAAAGGCTTGTGGCTCGGTGTGGGACAGTCATTTGAAACACACCTCTAATGGGAAGCAGTAGCAACATTGCCATATGCTGTGGCGCTAGGCTGTGAAATGCTAATGAGTAAGGAGATGTGGGGTGGTGATGGCCATAAAGCCTGCCTCCAGCCGCGGATTTCTCCACTATTCTAATCAGGAAACTACTGATGCTGGGGTGAGCAAACAGATTGGCTCTAACCTGCACCTCCCTCTGTGCATCTTCATCAGCTGTCGCTCTGGGCAACACAAAGCAGACACTCAAACTGCCATATCTATCACTAGTTTTGTCTGCAACAACTGATCAACAGTTGGGAGATAAAGCTATCAACCACGCTAAGCTGAGAATGGCGTGTGCATGTGCACGTTCTGTCAGAGCTGTTATTTCATGTAAAGATGCAAAAAGTTATATATTCACCAGGCTTTATGAAAAGAGGGTACTGCCCACTATATCCAGGTATTTATTTAACCGTAATTAGTGGCCTTTAATATAGCAGCACCATTATTTGCAACATCTGTAAAGCTACGAATATGACCTGAGGAACAACTTTTCCCATTTGTAAGTCAGAACATACGTATCATTAAGCCCAGCATTCTCTAGCAGTCTGAAACTGTGTGAAACAATAGCTAATTTTCAAATGAAGTACTTAAACATTTTCTAATCAATTTAACAACAATCAAACCACTGTTTGGTTAATTGCCTTGACTTGAGGGCCTTTCCTTGCCCATTATCTTGGCAACATCGCAACAACGCAATTTAACATCTAACAATTAAGCGTGCATGTCCTCTGGGCTTCTCTCGCTTATTAAAGTAAACTTTTTCATCATAATAAATGTTTATTACCAAACACATATTCCTCTAAATAACCTAATCAAATTAGCTCTGGGTCCCTCCTTAATCAAATATGATTATGACTCCATGCAGATCTTTAAAAATGAAAACACAAAGCAATATCCCACAACTTGAGAGTCAATTTGGGGACACAAAACCATACAAGTATGCATATTTACACAATAAATTTTAAAATTAATATCACACAGTACAAACGATGTTACTATTACATTAGGTCGACATTTCCTTCCAAAATGTCACCAAGTGGTGTATAAAAAATTTTCATCAAAGAAGGACAAAGGAACAACTTTTCTTTAAACCGGCTACTTTTGGAGTAACAGCTTTTAAAATCCAACACCTGTTAAACCTAACTAATTTAACTAAACCATCTGCACGATGTCATTTTCACTCACTCACTGGAACTATCGCTATAAAATCAGTAGAAACAATCCCTCTGTAAAACGAGTTTAGAAGGAAATTAGATTTTACTTTAATTAGTTCTAATAATACCAAAGGATTACTAGGAGCAGTCGTTGGCAGTGAGGACTGTAATGCAGTGTGATGCTGACAGTTTTTCACAACTTCATTAAACTACCTTGTGTCTCAGTTTAATGAACTGCTCAGTTCAACTACAGGCTAGTTAAATGTTAGTGTCCCTCACACTTGTTTTTAGTGTGGCAAAGTAATCCATGTTTCCTGGGGGGGAAAAACATTTCGCAATACTAACACAATACAAAGTATATAGGATATTTAGAATTACTAATTAGCATCGCACACTGGTAGGTACACTTCTGTAGCAGCCAGGTTGTATTTTAATTAGGAGCAAATTTGTTTAAATCAACCCCAAAGATGTTAGTTGCTTATATAGAAAGTCATTACTCCACACTTTTCCTTTCCCCTTTCTGAGAAGTGAAGTCAGGAACAACTCATTACTCATAGCATCAACAACACAGCAACCACAGTACACTGTGTAAAAGTCATATTTTATATATTAAAGGTTAAGTGTTACAAATGTTTTTTTTAAATATTGTATTTAAGAAGCAAGTTTTGACCAAACTACGAAGATCCACCAAACCCTTTAAACAGCACTACTTTCTTCTAGTCATATTAAATACTAATGTTTGCTCATACCATACCCATACATTTCTAAATTAAATCATTAGTCTTTGCATAATGAGATGGGATGTAAAGGACTATCAATATCATGCCCAGTTTTAGGGCAGTGGCATTAGACGGCAGCAAATATCATCTGAGTAACTGAATTAGACATTTGTCTAAATTAATGTTTCCTCAACACAGAGAGGTAGTGCACAACACAACCTACACTGATGTCAAAGATCTATAAAATCAATTTTTCAATCATTATCATGCACTTAGAAATAATTATTAGTAATTATCAAATTCAGCTTTGCTTGCATTATGAGCATGCCCTTTTTATTTACTGTCTTCAATTTAAAATAAATTTAGTAAAATAAATTTATGAATGCCCTTTCCGGTGTATTCCTTCATAACATGCAAATAACTCTCACCAACATTTAAATGACGGTTAACATCTGGTATCATTTGCACTACAGCCTTGAGTCTCATCTTTATTCAAACTTTGGTAAATGTTTTCATCTCCACAGCTCTGGTGTCTATTCAAGGCAGAGTTTTACTGAGTTATATGAATAGTGCTGTAAAATTTAAATCTATAACAGGACTCTTTACATCTGTTCCAGTGTTTTTTCCCTTTCCGTAATTGTTTGGGTTTCACACCCTAATGAGGATCTTTTTTGACAACAGATTAAACAAAACTAGTTCTGTGACACAGACTTTTCACTGTTTTGTTAGTTGAATAGAATAACAACATCATAACGACTAACTGTTTCATTAAAAATACAGATAATCAACAATGAAAAAAATATTAAGAGTCATAGAGGGGCTGACACAGAGACAGTCAACCACATTCATACGTGTGGATGATTCAGATTCACTAATCAACCTAACTACATTTGTTGGTAATGTACCTAGAGGAAATCCACACAGACACAGGGAGAAGATGCAAATACCAAAGAAAGAAAAGCCCGAACTGGCCAGTGGGTACGATCCTATGACCTCACTGCTGTGATGTGCAGATTCACAGATTCATAAACTGAACTGAACTACTATATCTGTCTTTCCTAAAGTACCAGAAAGAATTCACTGCCATAAATCAGATATGACTACTGAGGGTTTTATTTGGAGAAATGTGGAGAGACAGTTACATATGAGTTAGGCCACCTTTACCTCAAGTGAGACAAAAAACGAGAACATATGTCTGTGAGTTAGTGACAATAAACAAGCTGAAACTGGAGAGTAAAATTTAGACAGAAGAATTCTGGGTACTTGTACAGCAAACTGTGTATGGTGTTGTGATACCACAAGCACACATATGTGGCAAGTCAACACAGAAACAGCAGGAGACACAGCCTCTTAAAAAATCTATCAACGGCATATATAATAATGGCCCACTTGTCCTGTCTGCAAACTGAATTAGGAATAGCTTAATCAAGCACAGATTGTCAAGTTGTTCTCCTGAACAAACAAAATAAAACCTGACATGTGTAGACTTCACTATGTTCTTACGCTGATTGTTGAGTTGAGATGCTTTCACTTGTTTTATTCTATAAAAAAAGTTCCAAAAATACCATAAGTAATTAATTTGAAAAAAGAAAGAAAGCGATGATGAATCCAGTAGATTTCTGGAAGAACTGAAGTGCCTTTAAAGGGCATGAGTCTGTGGTAGCCTTGTCATTACAGCAGAGTGCTGGCACTGTTTACAATTTCCTAAAACAGCATCTATTGAAAAGGGGAAGCACAAAAAGCCAGTACAGCTAAAATGTGAATAGCTCCACACTGGATGGCCTGACCGTGTGACTGCAGACTGGCACAAAACTGCCCTCAGGTTATCTCCATCTCTGTTGAAATCAAATTTCTCAGACTGTACTGTTGGGATTTTGTAAGATTTGCACCAACTACAAAAGAAAGGAGTAAAATGTCAGTGTGTAGACATATTCTGAAATTGTTCATGACATGACGTTTAAAATTTAGCTTTAACATCTTGAGACACTGCAGGAATAGTTTTATATTGTATTCCCATTTCATTGTGAAAAAGTTCATCAAATTCATCATACAATATTTACTTAGAACCTAGATTAGAATGAAAAGATAAAGCTTAGACATTTTTGTATGCTGTTTCTAAGGTAACCTTGTTTGCATCAATTTAATGGAAAGAATGGAGGAATTAGATAGTTGAGTTACATTCTTTACATCTCTTTAATTTAAAAAGAACTCTAGCGAGCCACACTTCACTCCTAAACGGAACTATGTAAATCTTTATACAACCAAACCAATCTACTCTATGAAATTTACTTGCTGTGTCCTCTGTTTCTCAATGTCTGCTTGTTTCCTGCAGCTAATGATAAATAAGGAAGACACAATAACCCTCAATAACTAAAATCACGCTTAATTGAACACCAAGTAATGACCTCACACTGCTGAGTATTAACACCGAGCCACAGTAAGATGTTACCTGAGAGCCTGTCGCCTCTACTTTACTACCTGCATGTTTCCACTAAAATCAAACATGACATTCAGAAACAAAGTTATCATGTAACTTTATCTCTAGCTGTTCACAAAGCACTGAGCATTTGATCTGTTGTTATGTTTGCCATCAGACCAACACCAACCCCTGTCTAATATTACAAATTGCAATTACATTTCACATCAATTATGCTCCATATTTATTATAGTAGAAAGTTCTCCACAGCTGGAAGGCACCAAGTAGGCTCATTAGAGAGATGTGTCTATACGTACCAGTCTGTTTTATATACAAATATAAACTTACACAGACTAATTGAAAATGAAACTTGTCTTGCCATCCAATCTGGAGAAGTTAACAGGGCATGTTCCTCTTCTGGCTGAATTAGCACATTGGTTAGGAACACACATTTTTCTGTGACCTACTATCTTATTTCTTAGGAACTGTCACATTTCTAATAATGGCAATGTCACTAATTACAAAGGTGCAAAGACGGCTGTCAAACAAGCCATTAAAATCTGATTTCTAACGTACACTTTCGAATAGTACATTACAGCGCATCAGTAGCGATGGCTGAGACCTCGTCTCAGCAAATGTAGCATGAAGGAAAGCTCCTCTAGCCACACAGTGCAAGTAAAAGGCAGGAAAACCCCTTCGCCAGCTCAGTAAAACACAGCCTACCACCCGAGAAACATCACACTATTGTATGTAACTATGACCAATTTGGATGTATGATTAACATGAATATATTTGTGCATAAAGAAGACTCAAATGTACTGATGTTCTTAGACTGGCTTTTTTAATGTGTAAATGTGGCAGCTAAATGGAGCTCATCTCAGAGGGTGACGTTAGTGTATTGGGTCTGTGTGACTAAAGCATTCTTCACCACTTCCTCTCTCCAACTTCCTGAATGCCATTAAAACACTCACATGTGGTCTGCTTCCTGCCATTTTTCACGTCTCCTAACACAAACATGGTTATATTCATTCTATAACACTTAATGTACAATTGAACTGCACAGCAGCACAAGGAAGAAAAAAACTAGGTACAACTACATGACAGAAATACTTAACCAGACAGGAGATATGCAATCAAGTATAAACTCTAGTGTCTGACAAGTTGACAACTTGTAACTGCATGCCAACATGACCTAACATGAACCCTGAGGCCTCCCTAAAGCTCATGTTACAAACCATAAAAAGCTACTTCCAACCGTGAGCCAATAAATATGATGTGATACTTTTAAGACTTTCAAGATGAAAAACATGTCAGTTGTTGCCACTGTTGTCTAAATATGTACCTGATTCCAACAAAGATCTACTATTGGACTTTAGTTTAAGGTATAGTAAAGCTGAGTGACGACTAAAATAATAAAAAAATCATGGTTTGACGAAGCTGATGGAAACAGTAAATGATAAATATGTTTAAATAAATAACCCTTTTTACACCCTTTGTAACAACTATACAGTTTCTCAGTATCCACAATGACCTGCAGCAGGAGTATGGGGTCCAGTGTTAGCTTTTATTCCACTAAGCTCTTCCGTGTCCAGGATCTCATTAAAGGTGCCACTGTTTAAGTAGTGCTGAACTGTCCATTCAATGCTGAAGCCATAATTACTTTAATGACTAACTAAATGACAGGCATGATTACAATCATTAAGACCCTACTTAATTAATAAGGGTTAATTACAATTTGCAAACACTCTCAAGTAACAGGAAATAATGGACATATGCCAGCGTTGGGACTGTTCCAGCATTTCTGATTTCTGCTTAATCTTTGGTGTAATTATTGCATTGAAGTCAGTCACTTAATTTAAATGGAAAACATTTTATTTATGAAATATTCTAATATTTGTCTAAAGGGTGTTTGCAACTCAATTTATTAAAATAGGACAATGTTCAGAAAGTAACTCAAAAGTTATAAGATCATATCAATGTAAATAAACTGAAGCTGTAACCTGTAGTCAGCAGACGGCTAATGTTAACGATAATTACCTTCATCCTAACCCTAACCCTGACCCTGGCTTGTAGCTGTAGCTAGCAGATATTAAGTTGTTGTTAGCTTATGACCTAACATCAGCACAAACACCACCTTACTGTGCTATGCTTTGGCCCCTTTGTAGTGGTTGAAAAATTACCATAAAACCACAGCCCAGCCAAAGTTTACTTTTCTCCCCTTCTACTGTTCTGCGTTACTTCTGTCTCATCCTTTTTCAAGTCAGTGCCCTTTTAATTCATTTCACCAGCACTGCTCTCCCTTAAAAACAATTAAAAAATCATCATGTGCCATATATCTTCAAACGTCTTCTAATGAAAGTACTTCTGCATTGCACAGCATTGTCATTTCCTGAACTTTCTACATTTTATGATTAATATCAAGTAGCTCTCATTTTACTAAAGTCCATTTAAATATAAATGATTTTCAGATTTACAATTAATCCTGTTTCCATTCTTGTTTTTACAATCTGCTTTTCCCTTCAGTTGTGGATGTCTACACTGAACAGGTTTACTCTGATGGAACACATGGAAACTATTATCACAAATCTATAATATGTTTAAAAAATATTATTATCTCATTTTAGAGCATACCTAATGGGCGTCTCACTAAACCAAGTTTTATCTTCACTGTGTCTAAAAACTATCAACAATAAAACACTTCATGACAAGTTGACCCTACAGCAATATGACTATTTGCTGTTTATGTGTATTATTTTGGTTTTAAACACAGCAGACACTTGTCTTAGTTACTGACCAGAAGAGCAAAGCCTGTAAGCAAACTTGTCATTTGACTGACTGGTCATATTACAGGATCAAATAACCTTATACAGATTATGAAGATGGGTTCCTTGGATTTTTGTAAAGATAAATATTAAGATTAATTATCAAACATTTACTTTACATTTACACTAATGCTGTTTAACAATATCACTTCTCTTCACATGAATTCAGTGTGCTGGTCAACGGATTTGTTATCAGCACATAAACAAAACATGTCACAAGACTCCACATCATCACTAAATACAGGGATAGCTGTGGATGAGGGTGTGTGAATTGACAAAATCTACCTAAACTGTGTGAAGACATGCTTCATCATTTATTTACATTTCTTAGTAAATTTAAAAAAGTCTACAAAAGGTTAGGCTTAAGAGTTTTACAATGTTTTTTAAATCATAACTAATTACATAACAGATGAATCCACTACCCCTTATTAAAGCAATCAGGTAATGCCACATATATATATAGGGGCAAATAATAAATGTCTGTATTCTCCATTCAGATTGTCGGTTAAAAAAATAAGATATTTCCTACACAGTCTGTGATTTGAAGTCACAAAGTTATTATTGAATACACTGGAATGACTTTTCCCTCATAGAGCTCCATGTGGAGTCATCCTTTAATGTGGTATGCAGGCGGGTAATATGTCTTCCTTTCTGTCAAACCAACTCCCTTGAATTCCTATAAAAAGACAGACATCCCATCTGTCTGTTTACTGAAAGTCAGGTTTTTACAACAACAAGAAAAGGACATTATCACAAAGTATAGCTTCAAACAACTGAAACCCTTTGAATTATCTTTATCTCTGAACACTATGGTGTTATTCTAATGTCCTTGGCTGTGTAGAGTATCTACATACCGGGCCAAACACTCAAATGGTGTTGCTGTGATGTAATCATGCCCAGTGACTTGTTAAACAAACACAAAGCTTTCAGTGTTTCTCCTCTAAAGAGTAAGCCATATAAATTATATTTTACTTCTCTCTCTCTCAGTGTGAAAAAGCAATTATGTTAATCCTGCTCATGATAGATTACCTCATCTTTGTGTCTGGACCACACCTACACAAACTACTCTTCATGGCAGGAATGCAACCCTATAGTCCCATTTATGGTACAAAGTGTTCACAGTAAGGAAAGCGTTGACGTAATCCTGTGATGGATCCTGCAAAAAATCTCAATACATGAAGTGCATTTTTGTTCCATCTGACTTTTTAACCATATTACGTATTGCCATTTCCTATACATATTGTATTTGCATGCCTGCAAACGGACTTGAAGATGCATTATACATTGGGGCAGTTAAAAGTGAAGATAAACAAAAGAAAGCAGATCATTGCTCCACCCTAGGATGAATTATTACTTCCTCTCTCAAAGTAAGAAGTGTTTTGAGATTTTTGCTACAGCAACAGTTCAGACTTCCTCTGCCTGTGACTGCTGTGCTTAGAGGATTGAGCAAGAGAGGATGTGCCTGGACATAAGACCACTTTACAGAACAAAAAGGAGACTTTTCACTACTGATTTGCTGAGAGCTGATGTCATCCAGACTCCCTTCCAAACAATTTCAAACTTGTGAGGCAGGCTTTCCAAGAGTTGCAAGTTGTTGTTAGGTTTTCTGAAGACAACACCCTTTATTGAGTACATGTCCATTCAGTTCAATATAATATTTCCTGCCTGGCAGTTATTATAGTGTCACATTCCCTTAACTTTACTGTATAAAACCACTTATTTTATGTATAACTTTTTACCCAATTTGAAACCACACAGTACTGCTGTTTATCTCTTCATGTATCAGCTTTAGGACAACGTAAACCAAAGCAATACAGAACCCCACCTGAACAAACAACTGAGGTGTTAATATACCCACCCTCTTTGTCCACAATCACCACAACTTACCTCAGTTATTTGCTACCAAAACAGAAACACTACTCAAGTTAAATTGAGGCTTTTTCGTTTCCCTGTTTGTCAGCTATGGCTGCAACTAAACCTTTGACCAATTCTACCAGTAAACAAACGATCACAGTTCAATGAAAAGCACTATGTATGGCAAGCTTACTGAGTTTTGGCATTATCATCCAGAAAGTTAAAACAGCAGCCAGACTGCCGATGCTGACAAAAGTGGAAAAGCTGAAACTATGAACAACAGCAGCCAAAGTTTTTTGTCTTTGGTCAAAGAAAATTATTTTCAACCACTGGTTTCTAGAGCTGCTGACAGTGTGCAGCGTGTATGCAATAACATGCACTTAACACATTCAGTAATAAACTTATGATTTACAGTTGTACATCCCACTCAAGACAGTGGACACGAGACTGTGGCTACCGCACCAAATCATTTTGGATGCTTCTGCTAGTAGCAGACACTGTTTACACACTTACTGCAATAACTGAAGAAATTAGTCAAACTACAGTGATTGTTCCGGACATCGCATTAAACTCTACACACCACCAGCAGCACCACCCCCTAAATCTTTTAATAATTTAATTTCCAGGCAATAGATGGGATTAAAAAATGGCTTAATGACACCAGACCTCCAATGACGCACACTAAGGGTTGCCCGCTTTCTAAGCACACACACTCTTCACTCTACATAAACTACTCCACTAGGCCAAGCTGGTAAATTGAATAAATGATATAATATTCAGTTGGTATCTACACTGACCTCGTGTGACTGTCAATTCACGTGCTGATAATCCTGTTCAAACTGACTCCGTTTTATCAATTACACACACTCACACAGTCCATAAAACAACCACAAACCACATGGACCTCACACTATGCATTGAGTCGCCCAGCAACTGAACGGCGTCGTTCTGCATGTGTTAAAGATACATGTTGAAGTCCTACTGTCACAATAGGAATGCTCTTAAAAGAAGTTTTAGGAGCTGCATCGACTTTACACATACTGTCACGTGACGCACACTGAGTGCTGCACTTTGAAAAGAGCAGCACTCAGTGAAACACTATCTGTTTTCCTCAACTCTAACAGCTATCAGAAGTGCTGTATTCGGCTACATTAAATAGTAATAACAACACATCAATCACTTTTCGAGCACTAAACAGATGTTCTGCATTGATGTCATGCTCTTCGCTAACTGCTCTGGAGGTTTATTTCCATTTAGGTCTGTTTTATTTGACTATGAGGTTTAAGCCAATGAATAACTATAAAACTAGAACAAAAAGCACAAGTTCAGTGTACATTAAACGTGTAATAAAATGTACAACAGTGGAGTAGAACCACTATCTCACTGTAACTTAGGCTGAGAGTTGAATGAACCACTACTTGTGGGATTACAGGATGTGAAAGTTCAGTGCACAGTTCGTCCATATAACAGCAAAGTGTCAGTCTGAATACCTACCAGCTTTTTATTTTTACCCTCATCCTCACTGGACTTCTTTTTAGAAGGTTTATTGGAGTCCTCCCCGCCGCTGGCTTGATCCATCTTATCTTTAAGTTAGTTTCCCTCCAGAAACACTTCAATGTGACCTCCCCAAAAGTTGGCAAACTCCACCAGCACGTTTTCTAAAAGCACTTGAACAGCAAAACATCCAAGTTAGGTCTTTTTAAAATCCATTCCGTGTGAAGCCCATTTCCAGCTGAAGCAGTAATAGTTCCCGACAGTGCCTAATAACAACAGAGGAGGCAGCCTGAAGGAGAAGGAGAAGGAGAAGGTGTGGTAGGATATGGGATCCGTCCTGATGTCTCCTCTGCCTGGGACTAAGACACTTCACACCGCGCAGGCTTCCTGAAAATACCATAACATAATGTAAACAACAATGCATCAGTCTCTCATATGCTATGGGCGTTGGGTTGCATAAATATTTGCCTTAACACGTGTTCTCCTGCCTTATTAGCCTGCAGTCTGCAGACACATCCACTGAAGTCAGTGACTGTGAATAGTGAAACTGCTGTCAACAAACATCTCACAGCTTCGGCATAATACCTGGCACACAGCAAACTTACAACCGTGTAACTTAGCAATAACATTGTAGTAACCGACTCAAAAAAGGTTTAATGGCATTAAAGATGCTCTGGAGGCAGTGATTTAACGTCATCTGGCAGCAATTAATCTGAATTAATAATCAGTTGTTGTGACAGAGGAAAAATCACCGTTGTTCTTTCAGCTAGGAATACTTTGAGGTGCTGTGCACTTAGCCACGTTAGCATAAATGGACGACCGTTATCCGGCGAACATTATCAGTTTGAACCCACACAGTAACACACCAACACATGCCAAACTCTTATATAAAATACACTATGAACAATAAATAACATGTCAAAGAAAACTCACAAAATCAAATCCAGAGAGCAGCTCGTCAACCAAACCTGGACGTCAGGCCTACGCTCGTCCCGCCCACCGGCTTCTGATTGGCCAGTCAGATACGTAGGGAGTGGGAATTCCACGTGCTATTGGTCAAACGTGCTGGCACTCATGAGGTTGGCGTGACGCTAAATGGGAGGAGACTATAGCGAGTGTGAGAGGTCAGTGTGATTTCACAGCGAGCGGATGGGACTCAGACAGATGGAGGTGGAGGAGGGAGGTGGAGGCAGGGAGGTGGAGGCTGCTGCAACAAAGCACACCCTGGGTGTGTGTGTGTCAGTATGATCTGTGTGCAGAGACACACACCCTTTCACAGTGAGCCAGTTACATAATCTGTGCAACATATAGGACTGGCTGTATGTGTGTGTGTGCGTGTGTGTGTGTGCATGACAGATAATTTATGTTTATGCAAAAAAGAAAATGTTTCAGAGGCGTTGGCAGCAAATTAAGATTAAATGTTTATTGTTGAGTTGTACAAAAGTACAAAAAGAAATTCTCAAGACCCCGTTTCAGGCTGGTTCCCCGTATCCAGGCAGCATCTTGTTAAATCAGGAGATGGAATTTGCACAGTAGTGTTATGTAAATGGTTCAGTCATTAATGTGTGACCACAGGGGAACTTTAGTCACGAGATAACACATGGGTGTATCAGTGTCAGTAATTTTGTAACTGAAAAAAGGATTTTCTTTCCAATTGGCTCATTGGATGAGTCAAACAATTAGATATAAACTTTGGGGCTGGTAGGTGAATTAACATTGCTCTTCCTATTTTTGGAGATGGTCAAATAGTCTTTGTGGGATGTCAAATTATCTAACTACTCAAAGTAACTTTTTCCCAGTACATTTTTAGCCTGCAAACACAGATAACACTTTATTGATTCACCAAAGGGGAAATGCAAGTGTCACAGCAGCAAAGTAAAAACAGAAAGGCACCAAACATAATAAACACCAGAGCAGAATGAGTCTAGAACTTACCATTGTATAAAACTAAGGATTAGACTAATATTAAAAGGGTAATAATAGTAATGTTAACAATATACAAAACATAATAGTAGTCGGTCTTTCCATCTAATTCGTAGCGAGGAAATAATTAAACGTATTTTATAAAATGTATTTCAGTGCCCCTAAGTCATTCATCAAGATAAATGGTGGTTACAGTTTCTCAAAAAACTTTTTAACAGCAGATAGAACTGTCCAAAGCAATATACAAGTGAGGGGAAAAACAAGCAAAATAACGAAGGCAGGAAGAAGAGTGTGTCAGTTTAGTGAAATGTGACAAGAGAGTTTTGTGCAATGAAAGTTGCAAATTACTTCTGTCTTCAGCTGTTTTCTTTTTTTTTCATTATTATTAGAAATGAGTGGTTTACAGTTGCTGTTTGCAGCCATGGTCCTCTCAAGCTCATCTAGTTATAAATGGCTCATTCTTTGAACACTTCACTGAAAATAGAAGTTATTGGCTTTGAATCATATGTGGAGGAGTGATAGGATAGAAGGAGTAAGGAGTAGATTTCTTTGCATTTACAAATTAGAAGCATAATCCAGTGATGAAAATAGGTGGATGTGTTGTATTTACATAGTTTTTATAGCTTTTTAATTATTATTATTTTTTCAGCGAATGTTCTGATGTTTGCCAGGAGTATACTGCATTTTTCATGGTGACCATGAAACCCTGTAAAACAGTAAACATATTCTTAAATGCATAAAATATGAATGTGGATCGTGGCACTTTTAGGATGTTGCTCCTCTGATACAAACGCTTTAAAGAAGATTATGAAAGTGTGTGTGCCCTCGTCAACTAGGTGAGAAACAATCAAAGAATACTATTTACTTCTTTGTTGAGAAAACGCAAACAGGATGTTGAGTTGTTGCCCCACAGGCACAGGGAAGTCATAATTTGACATTCCCCCTGTGTACAGATCAATACTGCGTCATTTTTAACTTTACACTGTAATAAATGTATTTTCTTTCATCTGATCACCAAGACATGTTTTGACACCCACACTGGATATCCACACACATAATGATGACTACAAATATTTCTTCTCTTTCCCCACGGAAATTCACTATTCCAAACAAGAGCCGAGACCTCACATAATCTCACAGTAACACATTCACATGCAGTTTCTTTCAGTCTCACAAGTTTCACTTCTTCGACCAAGAAAACAAAATATTAAACCAAATTCTCACATGATGGGGAAAAAAACCACAGCATGACCATGCATTCATTAGTGCTGACAGTTTTGGTCTATAAATAAGGCCTCTCTCTCTTTCTCACATGTATTTTTGAGGCATGTGATCACCGCATGCAGGCAATAAGATTGGGGAATCAACTAACTTTGAAACTCTGCATCCTCCCTCAGCTATGCTTAAAAACAACATTGTATAATTTACTGTACGTTGTTAAACATATGATTTAATTATTAAAAATACCTTTATGGGGGAAGTACAACAGCTTTAGTGCAGCAGATTTAGTTGTTTGTGACATAACAGATGTATCTAGGTGTACATTAAGTAGGCTCCATGCATCCATTCTGTTATTCATTTTATGTTATTAGTTATTTATGAAAGCAACTGTGTTTTGAGATAAGGGCTCTATGAGCAATATCTCATCTAAATTCCAGTAACCATGCTACTTAAACATCTCTCTTATGTATTTCAGTTTCATCTGTGTAATAAAGTGTGAGTCCAGCTGCTTGAAAGCAGCCCCAAACATTTAATTAGGTCATTCAGCTTTCCATCTGTCCATGTTGGGCTAAAGTCACCTACCACTGGGTTTTATCTGTAGCATGAAACTGAAGTAAAACACTGCAACAGTGTAGGAATGAGACACAGGAATAAGAAATCCTTGGTGGGTTTGATGATAGACCACCACAAGTTCTGTACGCGGTCATGATTCAAAATAATGTTTAAACACTACAGTATTTTCTGAAGAAGATTAATCCCAAAGTATTGTGACCACAGTCAACACATTAACAGCACTATATTTTAATTCCAAGTCTTTGCCAAATAAGTCATTAAAACAAAGACACAATACCATTCAAATCAGAATTAGTTGGTATGTGCTTGTTGATGTTGCTGACCAAAATTCTAGTGCAGTGTTCCCGGCATAGTAATGACCACATCAACATGTGTATATTTTGTGTGGTTCGTATGCAGTGGAGTCAGCATCCATTCGCAAGCTACAGTATGAGCATGCAGCTGCTCCGGATGTGGGACACCATTTTCCCAAGAGTCATTCAACATTTCAGAGATGACCAGCCACAGCACTGTAAGGCACATACTCCATGACAAAAACAAGGTCTGTATGCTTATTCCTTTTGTTTTTTCCTTTTGTTTTTTTCCATTTGGTTAGTGTAGAACTTGTTGAGTCTCTGCTCTAATAAAACTTTGCTAAGACACTGTTTCTAAAAAAATGTTCCACACACATCCTTTGGTCATGGAAAAGATGTTAATCTGTTTCAGAAGGGTCAAATTATTGGCTCTGAAAAGAAAACATCTGAGGAGATTGTTGAAACTACTAAAACTGGGTTAAGAACTGTCCCAATGCATTATTCAAAACTGGAAGGATAGTGGGGAACCATTATCATCAAGGAAGAAATGTGGTCGGAAAAAAATCTTCAATGATTGTGATCGGCGATCACTTAAATGTTTGGTGAAAATCATAGAAAAACAACAGTAGAACTCCCGGCTATGTTTAATAGTGAAAGTAAGAGCATTTCCACAGGCACAATGTAAAGGGAACTCGAGGGACTGGGACTAAACAGCTGTGTAGCTCTGAGAAAACCACTTTTCAATGAGGCTAATTGGAAAAAAAGGCTTCAATTTGCTAGGGAGCCTAAAGATTGGACTCAATAGAAAAAGATCATGTGGTGTGATGACTGCAGATTTACCCTGTTCCAGAATGATGGGTGCTTCAGGGTAAGAAGCGAGGCAGGTGAAGCACCCATCATGCCTAGTGCCTACCGTACAAGCCTGTGGGGGCAGTGCTATGATCTGGGGCTGCTTCAGTTGGTCAGGTCTAGGTTCAGCAACGTTATGAGGTCAGCTGACTACCCAAATATACTGAATAACCCGGTTAGTCCATCAATGGATGCAAATGGATGTGTGCCGTAATCAAATCAAAGCTAAAGGTGGTCCAACAAAACATAAGAATGTGTGACCTTTTCTTTTTTTCTTTTTTTTTTGGATAAGCAGTGTATAAACAATGTGTTGGTGTGACTAGGGGTTTCTGAATTCATTATTTGACTCTTTAAATGTACCAACGAAGTCCATGCTGAACTTCCCAGCATGTTTACTAGCTGTTAAACATGCAGAGCCAACTCTCGCCCATTACAGTATCACAAGCCTTAGAAAGATATGAGGTTGTCATATGCAGTATTTGCAAAAAAACAATGTATTTAGACACTGTATGTAGAAATAAAAGTGGAAAAAGCAATGAAAGTAAATAATTCATTCCCCCTCCACACTTCACGCTAAAACAGAGCACCACTCTCTACAAACTTAGAGTTTACTGCCAGTGTTAGCAGAGTTAGACATACTGCTCTTAAAGAGGCTGCACTCGCAAGAAAATCCTTTGTTTATCTTGCTAATCTCTACTTTGTCTCCTCAGTATGTATATATTTAGTCAAGGGAATTAAGTCATATTGCATTGATGTAAATTACTGATTTGAAAATTTTGTCATAAGAAATTAGAAATCAGAGGTAGAAAACTGTGAAAGTAAACGAAAGATGTAAGCAGTAATTCCCCCTACTTTGCAATAGGAACTCCTTGTGTCACCTTGATAATATGAAAGATATATAGTCTTTAATATACAACAACAACCTTTTACACTGAGCCTTGAATGACTACAACCTAAAATGTCTTTTATTTAAATATGCTGAGAGATATTTGTGCACAGCTTCTTCCCCTGAAGAAGACAAAAAAGAGTCTAAGAGGAGCATGTCACCTCTCGGTGTTATGCAAATACACTCTGGGTGTGCATCCACATCATTTGTGCAGTTTGCAGCAGATCAGATGAAGTGACAGCAGTGTCTATGAACAAAATGCTGTTTGCATCAGCCTCCATGGAAGCATGGAGACCTTTGTTTAACCTTAAACTTTATTCAGTTCTCAAAGTTTGCTCTTGCACAGGGTAAAGACAGTGATGATAATAATAAATCAGGGGGATGAATGTGATAATATGATCATAAAACAGAATATTAATAAAATAATGTTAACAAATACGGTTATGGAAAGAAAGTACTTGGTAAATGTTAAGTCAGAATTTAAATCAAACTCAATTACTGCTATTACTTCTGTAAGCAAAGTTAGGGTATTAGAAAACCTGATTTCACCAGGTAGAGTTCTCCCAGACTCTCTCTTACATGTAAACACGTAACCCAGTAACAGTTTTTTTCACTAAAGTGTATGTGCATGACAAAAGCTGCAGACACTCACCACCTCACAACTTTCAGAAGTGAGGAGCTGCTGAATGAAACCTGGTTACTTGAGTGCATGTACAGTGAAAGCAGACGATGATACTACAGGACGGATCCGCTGCAGTGCACCTTTCACACCTCACCAGTTTGTCCTACGTTATGACTCATCACCCTACTTTCATATTATTCATGTATATAGCAATACAAACGAACTGTTATTGTGGTAACATCTGAAATACTGTTTTTACAGAGAACTACATGAGAGTGGTTGGCTGAGAAACTAATCAACAGCATATCACAGATCATTTTAGAGCCTGAATACAAACTGGGTTCTTGTGCAAATCCTTGTTGTTACTAAAGTCGTGGCTGAAAACAAGAATAAATCAAGTCTTTCCCCTCAGCTTAGTTTTATAGACCTACATTCTGAATGCCGTTTTATGACAGGAACATATATTTCCAAGATGTTTTAACATATGGCAGACATCCTGATATTATGCATGTCTTGAGGCTCATGGACATGTTTGTACTATTCCTGACAAACATCAGCATCGGTGGAGACACCTTTGAAATCTACTTTTACTAACTTTGCAACCCAACAACTTGCTAACATTGTAAATATTTAATGCAGCTTTAATGGGTAATAGTTAACGAAGCACAAAGCCAAATAAGAATAACAGTAATTAAACAAAACATGCAGATACTACAGCTGGACTGGGACTGAAATAACAGGCTCATATTAGATTATCACAGATTTTTTGTGGCTGAGGAGAACAAGTAACTGGAGCATAACGATTCTGAATGTTGTGTATGTTTGAGGTAGTTTAGAAACAGATATACCATTACATAGTTTCTTCATTAAAGAGCACATGCACAATTTCTTTCATCTTCTAAATGTCCCACTCGGTGCTTGACTGTGAGCTAGATTGCAGTTTTAAAAAACATTGGAATGAAACTCCTGTTTTCCCCATTGTCAGGATGTTCTGGGTAAACAGACATAAGTGGCTGACAATGTGCAACAACAACTTGACTGTTCATCCGTAATCAGCTGTGCCATGAGAAAGTCCCATTGTTCAGGCCAGGCAGCAAACAGTGCAGACATACTGCACAGTTTCCTTTGAAAGGGTTTACACAGGTATTAGTCTGTAATTGCTTTGAGGGCAGAAGCACAAAGGCTCAATATCTTGCAATACTTATACTTAATACTTCTTTTTTCATATATCTTCTTTTGAGAGAACTTAAAACAACTGGTAATTGCTCATATCTAATGTCATGGTCCCTACAGGTGACTGGAACCATAATCAAGATAACAACAGGCAGATTTGTTAACTGCTCTCCGCTTTCTGTGGGGTATTAGTGTTGATTTTAGTTGTCTCTGTGGGGGGCTTCTGGTTCCTTTAAAAATGTGATTTAAGGTCAACATTTTGGAGGACTGACAAAGGCCCAATTTAAATTCATTGTTAGGGAGAAGTTATGTTCCTGAAAATACTGTAGCTCTGGCCATAAATTTCAGGAATAATTTCCTGAACTGTCCTTAATTATAAATCAGTCAGAGCTCGGCATAATTGCAGAAATCGCCTTGTAATTAAAATGCTAATTCAGTCAGCATGTAATTGTTGCACAGAAACATTGAATTCCCAAGATGATAGTAAAAAATATATTGGAAGAACCACTCAATTCAAAAAAAATACGTCAAGCAGATTTAAGCAGGCAAATTAAACTAAATAAAATGTGGCTTAGTCCAAGAGAAAATACTTTTTTGTTAAAAAACACTGGATCACACAAGCACAGACCACAACACCACAACTATTTATATCAAATCCTACTGAGTGTGCAGTGATGTTAGGTTTAGCCTATTTTTATCAATAATTTTCTTACTTACTTCTTAAGAACCAACCTTTCAGTCAGAAAATCTGTTGTTCCCCCTCAGCAAGGAATGTGGCGGTGCTCAGTTTGGTCTGTCTGGTCTTGCAGTCTTGAGCGACAGCTCTCTCTACATGTAGCTGGTGTTTTGCTCCTCTGGTGTTTCTACCAGTTCCTTTCTAGGCCCTGCTCATGTATTGAGCCTTGTACCTACTCACCTTATCTGCTATGACGCCTGACACAAGCTTCGAAGTTGTGCAGAGGCAGGTTATCGGGCAGTAGTTGGATACAGGCAAGCATTTTGAGGATTGCATAGAAGCACATATAACACTCCGAGGGCCGGTGAGCCGGCTGCACACCTGGACAGTCACGTCAGCCATCTGACTTGGAGAAAGTGGGATCTGTTAACACATCAACAGGTGAGATACCAAGTGAGGCGTCACAGAGGGTCTGACCAGAGGTAAGGAATGAGGAGGAAATTAATTAATTGTTAGAAACTGTTAAAACTCACAAGTAAAGAATTCTTTGATGGCAGGAACGGTTTCATAGAAGGTGCAGGTTTCAGAGCAGTGAGTGAAAAATAAGGATGAACATACAAAGTGGACAACCTAATAAAGCAGCCAGCTCTCTGTGGAAGTCATTCAAAAGACCTGTGGAAGCAAAGTCATATAAAATGTGCTCAAATTTTCTTTATAAAAGTCAGGCATGATGGGACATCAGATTCTCCACGTTTACTGTCAGACATACAGAGGCACATGTGGTTACCCACATGGGTTGTTCGTTACCGTGCCAGTGGGGATTATGGTTTTAATTTGTGCTTGTGTCTACTGTACATCGATGTGTAGGTTAGATAATTGCAGAATACTACCCTGTACCCACATGGCGCTACATTCAACTTGCTATTTTTGGCTCTTTAAACAGAGTTACAGTGAACTCCACCTTTGTTTCACTGGTGTGGTGAAACAGCAGGCTGCAGCTTTTCGCTGAGAGAGGAAGAGGGCAGCTCTGGGACAGGAAACACAGGCTGATTTCCCTGGTGGGAAGCCCTATTAGTCTGTCATAGATTTACAGTGGAAACACAATGGAAGCCGCAAACAAACAGCTGAACTCCCTGTTTGAGATCCCCTACATAGCCTACAGTAATAATTCTAATGTTTACACCCATGAACATTTGGATTTCACTCACCTGTAATGTGAATTCACTGTCCATTTTTTATTTCTTAAAAAGTATTTGTTTAGAAATGCAGTGTTTCCAACCAATGTTGAGTAAACGTTAGTAAACCAAACCATTTTGCAGTGGGACTCATGAGTAAAAAAAGACAAACCTCTTTTCTATCATTAACTTTCCAACCCTGCCTTTTCATATCATTACTGCCAGCTTCCTCCCTACATTCACTATACTTCCTGTGTTCATGTGGTACAATTCTGTGCCAGTCTATCTGGGCCGTCCAGTGAGGCTCCATATATGTAGTACAACAGTTGGTTTTCAACAGACACCATTGCCCCGGCTATCTGATCTTACAGTGGGAGTGAACCTCGGTTCCTATCTGCAGTCATTTACTGCTGCTCCATTTCAATTATACAGTGCTGATTGGCTTTGCTAGAATGCTGCAGTCCCAGAGGGTTTGTCTGGGCAAACAAAGCACTGTTACTCTGACCCTGACTTTCTCATAGGGCTAAATCTGAGAAAACTGCCTCACTCTGAAAAGAATGATCATATGCATCTTGTGTTTTAGTGACGAAGCAAATGATTCTTCTCTGTTATCCACATATAGCCCTCTTGCCCCTGACAGTACTATAATGACACCAATCACTAAAGACATTTAAAAATCTTCTGTGTCATATCTGTTGTTGGATCTGAAACCCTGGATTTCTAGAACAATTTTAAAATCTAGATAGAGAGAGAGAGACAGAGAGAGAAATTAAAGACTTCCTGTGTTGTGGAAATATGTGCAATTTTCAGTGATGGTTGTCTCTTATGCCTGAGATACTTTAATCAGGCAGGGAAAAGTGAACACTCTGGGATGGATCATGGACAACAATCTCCAACAGAGTGTGGACACCAAGCAGCATGATTTTCTCATTTCCATGGGATACCACATTAAGATGAAGTGCTTTTCCTGAGTTATTGACTAATTGTCTTGGTACAAGATGAAGACAAAACAATCTATGTTGCTACATGAAGAGGCATTTGAAGAACTACAACCGAGGAAAATTGACTCTCCTGTCTGTTTGTGGTTTATATTAGTCTCCCTCAAGGGCAAGACATAAGACCACGCACCTAAATTGTTTCGACTTAATTGCAGGTTCCGACTGTTAGCCAAGTACCCATATCTTATTTTGTTTAATTAGGAATAATTGCATTGAGCCAACATGTACCGTCAATTGTAATATTTATTTATCTGGAGGGTGGTATTTTACAAGGACTAACAAAGAAAAATAAATATGATGCAAGTCATGATGATCAGCACCATCTGCTGTTATAGAAGCTGCGTGATCCATACAAACACCCTGCCGGATGGCAACAGATCAGTGATTAACCAACAGTGACATCTAGAGGTTTCATTTAAAACAACATATCTCATCATCTCAATGCAAAAATTGTTTTAAAATTACGCCGCATAAGGTATCTATTCAAATAAAAGCTAAAAGCCATTTGTGGGTGGGAATAGGTTCTTAAGATCTTTAAAAATACAGCAAACAGCAACTTTGCAGCACGGGCAATCCAGCTGTATTAATTTTGCTTCTGGCTGTGGCCATCCAATTAGTCATGCACCAGTATAATGTGGTGATCAGTGGGAGCTTGAAGGCAAGAAATAACAACATAGATGGCTTCATGAGGCATGGCAGGCCAAATGACAACCATTTACCATCAAATTACATTGCTTTGCAAGGTCAACAGCTCTGTGTGGGAAGCTTCGGAAAGCAAAATTTTGCAATGAGACAAAGGCGGTGTGCGAAAATACACACATGTAAATGTCATTTGTTGCAATTTATACTGTATAATAGTCAATAATTCACTATGGTAACCAATTAATAAATGTAAGAATAAATATATCTGCAGGAATAAACAAGGGAGAAATCAATAAAGGCACAGTGTTTTGAAATGTATTGTGAATACCTCCTACTGCTAATCACATTTGAGTGGATCCATTTATGTATATGGCCTGGAGTTCAAAATGAGTCATCAAAAATATCTCACAGTAAAAGGGACTAGACGAATTCTAATATAAAAACTCATCAAATACAAAAATCATTTTGAGGACATCTGAGATAATATCCAACACTTAACAGATTATTTGAAATCCAGCATAATATTGTGAGACTGCAGCCTTTGATTCTTAGTATGAAATGTCTATAAATATGTCCCACTGGTCCATTTTGCCTTATAGTCAGGTCAAGGATGGTACATGTGTCCGTGTTCATCCATTTGGTAAAGGTTGGGGGAGAGATTGGTAAATTGTGCTTCAAGTCAGTGGCCCCAGCAGGCAGAGTGGTACTGTGTGAGGGACACACAGCGCCCCCAGCAATCCATTAGGATTAGACTGTGTGTGTCCCCTGTCAGCACAATCATACCAGAGCTAAAACCCATTCCTCAAAAAGTGAAGAAGCCCAGCAGTGGAAGTGCTGGCTTCATTCAGGCCTCCCCCCCTCTCGCTCTCTTCCTCCTTTATCTCCCACCACTAACAAAACCCTATGTCTGCCTTACTGCCATTCTCACTCCTCAAACCATATAGCATTTTACTGCTTTGGGGAAGCAAGGGAGAGGTCCTCAGTGTGAAATGGATGTGCAATCACAGTCTTTTCTTTAAGGTTATTACCCACACTTCTTGGCTTTTCCTCATGGCCACCATGAAGCTGATGAGGGGAAATGACAATGGTCAGGTTTGTTGAGTCAGAGCATTAAGCCACAAGCAGGAGAAATAGCTTTGACACTACAGGCTCTTCAAATCACCACACTGAGCCACCTAAATGCCACAGCAATAAGCAAAGAGACAGGCTGCATTTTTCATCACAGAAGGGGAGCTCGTTTTGGAGCGGAGGAGACTGGTGCATCTTGTTTGGCACTTTTCTTAGAACGGGGATATGAAGTGTTGTCAGGGAACAGCTTCACAGCGGTGGGACAAAGCTTTCATTAAGGCTCAAATTGAGGGACATCACTACAGCCCAATACATCGGGGGAGCTTTTTAGTTCAGGTAAAGCAACAGTGAAAACAAATGAACCAATTCAAAGCTCATTACACTGCCAAAACGTACAGTATGTTAGGTAGTCCATGGTAGCATGAAAAACAAAAAAAATCCCTCAGTTTATTATCCAATTTCTATGACACACATATCGGCTTGAGGAGCAGAGCTACATTCAAACACCAAACTCATCCCATTTGAACTTTTTAACCACTGGAACATTCACCTCGGGTCTCTCAGGGATACAGTTAAAAACGAAACAACAAAGCAGAGCAGATATTACAATGCACATGCATTTAAGAATAACTCTTTACATCACTCACATTATACACGTGTGTATTGGAAACAAGACATTTAAAAAGCTGTGTTGCAGTGTAACGGCTATTTTACACCGAATCACGTTCCAGCTATTGTTATTTTCCAGAGAGGCTTCGGAAAAGGCACAGCTCAGGCTTTCCAAAAAGACTGTATTTACTTTTCCCTTCCCCAGGTTCCTCTTCACATTTCACAAATCATTCAATTCCAGAATCATAGCTGTCCTGAGATGATGAATGTCATATCACATCAAATGAAACAGACAGAATACAGTATGTACACTACAGGCTGAAAACCGCAGCTCAAAATTGATACCAGACACACCCTCATCTTATTTTTTTTTACTGGGTTGAACCTTATAAATATAAGAGAACATTTGAAATCTTCACACTGCCTCTTTGTTGAATAATTGATAAAGAGAGTGAAGCTATAAAAACAGGTTTACAGAAGTAATCACACGCTGCAAAACTTTCCTGGAATGTCAAAAAATAGGCTCTGAACTTATTTACTTCCCAGCTGTGTGTTGTTAGATGTGTTTTCCTCTCTGGTCCTCGCCTGTCCTATTGTGATGCTACCGTTTCAAATTTGTTGTGCTGTTGTTATTCGTGCTAACTTCAGAGGTGAGCCTATAGAGCGGGGTTCGCTGTTCTTGACCTTTCAGAAGTTTACATTTGCAAACAAAATACATTGCCTCTTCCCTGATGTTCTCTACTGCTGCTGTACCTTAAAAGATAAATTATTTCTGGCAGAACAGCAGCGCTGCTGTTTCAACATGAGTAACAAAAACAGATACATGGTAATTGCACTGAATATAGTACCCCTTTGCTGGATTTGCCAGTTTTATCTAGCTAACAAGAACATCTACATTTTCCAGTTAATGGGAAAACAGAATAATATGGTTAAGATATACAAGCATTATAATATCATTTCTTGCATGAATTCACCTTAAGTATTATGGAATATGGAACATGGAGAGGCTAAACCCCATAAAATCTCCAAAAAGAAATACTTTGTCTTGAAAACTATTTCTAAATAACAGTATAGACGTACAACTCACACTTTTTTTAATGTACTGTACAATATAAACTTGACTTGGATAATAGATTATTACTGTCACCAGTGTCTGCTGAATCCATCCCCCCACTCCGCACTTTCTGACCACTTGGCACTCCGTTATTAAGCTCCAACAGCTCCCTTTGATCAGGAAACTTATTATGAGGCATCATGTTTTCATTATCATGAGGATGACATCTTGATCACAGTATGATTTATTCTGCCTCGCTCAATTCGCTTAAGAACTCTGGAGGAATGGACGGTAAGCCGCACATACACACAGAAGGGGAGCGAAAGAGGATGTTGTAGGAGAGAGACGCATCCACTTTGGGGACAGAATCCATTATAACCCACCTGTCAGCCCTTCAGTTCAGTCCTGATGATTTCACCCACCACCCATTTACTGAAAATGATAAAATTTTGTGGAGCACAATAACCCTGGCAATTAATTCAATGTTTTAATAGCACACATCTTTTGTTCTTTGTGCCTGTGAAATATATTATTTCCTCTCTTCTGCCCCACCAACTGCTTGGTGCATTGTGGTGCAAAATAGTTTAATATTTTGAGGAGGAAATTCTCTTGTCAGTGGATGGATGTAGAGAAATCACAAGCAGCAGGTTGGAGATGAATTAGGAATTACAGATTACTCACCTGAAAGGACCCAAGCGTTTAAGGAGCTCTAAATTGTCCTCTTTTGTGTTATAGGGTATTAATGTTATTCATTCATCACATTGCATTCTCCCAACATTTGTCTCGAGTAGTTATCACAGCTCCTTTTCTTTTCCATGCGTCGCGGCCGAATTCCTACATTTACGTAGCTCCGTGAACTCATCATCGTTGAGTGAGTGCGGTGCTTAAATAAACTTTAAGTCATTAGTTAAAACAACAAACGGTGGTTTATCTGTCAAAATAGAAACAGTTCTACCTGCTCACACATTTTGGATACTATAAGCAGCGCACGGGTCTAGGTGGAGGCAGATCCAGACACCACCGTCACCACCACCACCTGGAGCAGCGAACCTGGGCCTGAATCTGATGCAACATTCATTTTCAACAGGAAAAGCAAGCATTGCAGTAAAGAGCAGGAATAGCAGAGTGTTTCTCACATGAACTCTTACCGACCGCGCCTTTGCGCACTCATGTACTTTGCGCGTTAATGTGTCTTCAGGTGTCGTGGTGCGCGTTTCTGTGCAGAATCCGTAGTTAGGCTTGTGCTGTTGGCACAAAGACTGGAAACAAAGCGAACCATCTAACATCTACCGCCCACCAGCAGCTCTAAATCTCACTAATTAACACGTTACATCTCTTGGAGTAACATGTAAAAACTCTGAAGCAGTTGTATTTTTTTACATTAATTAATGTGCGTGACTATGTATAATGTGTCTTTTTGGGCAGCAGTGACTCATGATGCTCACTAGCAGCTGGCTTTTAAAGTGTATCAGCCAAAATGTAGAACAGTTGAACAGCTTTTCATTTTTTATCCTTTAAAACAAAAATGAAATTATGTTCAATTGTGCATTTGCAGTTTTGAAAACACTAAAAATACATGTAGTACCCAGTTATAAACACAGGACATGGATATAGTGACACTAATTCAAAATAGTCATACCACCAACAGCATAAAGGTGGGGAACATGTCAAAGGGAACGTGCAGAAAATGACATTTTGCTTGTTATTTGGAGAAAGTGTTGCAGGCTACACCGCAGCACCTCAAGGTTATTTATCCACCAGCTAAACATGAGCAGACTCTCAGTAAAGTAGGTGAAAATCACATCAGCAGCTTTGTTGGTAAAATTAAGAAACCTTAGTCTTATTCTACTAAATAGTATGGCCTTGAAAACTCTGGCTGAGTTATGTGTAGAGCTATTAACTTTTGATCCTTTGAAACGACTGCAGCATAAGGACAGATTTGTTTCCAGCTGCACAGAGTTGTTAAGTGTGAAGCTTGTCAAATTGCTGTTAGACTTAAGGAAGGACACCTGATGTTTGGCATTCACTTGCTCTTGCAAGATGATTTTCTTTGAAACTAACAGCTTTATTTAACTGGCTAGACAAAATGTACTATTAAACACAGCATTTTTTTAAAGGGAGTGAGTCACTGAAGGTCAGAGAATTAGCAAGAAGACGAAAATCAATAAGAGGCATTCCTTGTATCACAATGCCACCCTGTGGTAAACCGGTGTAAATCTGTGTGTAAATCTTAAAACCCTACTTTCTTCACAAATATTTTAATATTAAATGTTTCCGAACTCAAAGGAAAGACTGTGTGTTATGGATCAGTGCGTTTCACCTGAAGGAGTGTGCAGCCTACGTAATTAGAAATACTCATAATGGGGAGGACTAATTAGTCCTTCGTATAATTCTTTCTGACACTCTAGAGGTGAATTACAACCGAGAAAATGACTCTGATGATTTGATTAGATGCTGCTAATTAGTTCGACAGAAACCTAGAGTTAAAGATGAGGTGTGCGAGTCTAATGAAAGGTGGTATTGAGTTGCGTCCTGGGAAATGTAGGAGCTTGTAACCGTAAATAATCCTAAAACACCCCTTCAAGTGGAAAAACAAGTGTTGATATGATCAGATTATAACAGGTTCTGTTTCACCCATTCTTGTGTTTTGTTGGATGATACTGTACACAGAAGCAGAAAATAAATCTATTGGGATTTTATTGCACAACTACCTCTATGGTTTACAGCGACTGGTCAGAGAAGAGATAAAATTCAGTGAGGGACAGTTCTCTGGGTGAAAATGACATGTTCACACTAGATGTCATAGGATCATGTAAAAACTGGTTCTAACTACTCTGACTGAGGTATGAAGAAGAGAATCTCTAAGGATACAACATGTTGAACCTTGAAGCAGATGGGCTAGCATTGTTTAAATGCCATGTGAATCCCTTTATGACCACATCTTCTAGTGGCTGCTTCCAGCAGGATAACATGTCACAAGACTGAAATCTAGATCTCAATCCAATAGAGCACCTGTGGGATGTGGTGGAATGGGAGGTTCATTCGATTGATTTGCAGCAACTGTGTGATGCTATCATATGGACTAATATGGATCAAAATTACACTGTGTTGATGAAGAATTAAGTCAATTCTGAAGCTAAAAGAGGACCAACACAGTACTTGCATGGTGTACTTATTAAAGTGGCTAGTGAGTGTAAATTTAAATGTTTAAATGCATTTTTGACACTTTTCTAGAAGCTATCCGCTATCTTTCATCGGTAAATCTTGTTGGTATAACTACAATACATTCAGCAAACTGTGAACAGAAAGCAATAAGAATATTCATCAAACATGTGACCAGTCCCAGTGGATTTTTAATGTTTGTGTTTAATGAGTTGGAAAATCATGTGATTGTAAGCAGTGGCAGTTGGTACACAGTCTTTAGGGTTGTGACAGTGTGACAAATATGACTAATTAACCAGCTGACCTGACCCATGACCCACTCAACTGCACAACTAAAGGACAGGACACAAATCAAAATGCAACCAACCCCTCTAGAGTAGAGGCTGCCTGGCCGTGGTAAGGTCACTAAAAAAATTATAATATGAAACGAACACACGGCAAAGTCAGTAGCTCTTGTGAAGTCAAATGATTGTATAGATATACAGAATATTTTGCATTTGGAATTAGATATTTCAACATAAACATGTAAACAAGTATTTCCAACACGTAAACATTTCTAAACCTAAATCACATATGCCAATTTAGTACACACTACAATTAAGGGCAATTACATTGGCTATAAAAAATATTGAAGCAAATCTTTTAATTTAGTCACAAACCATATAGTATAAGATATTTTAGCAGCGTCTCCTGTCAGAGTCATGGGTATAGCTCTCTCATCATGTGTGCAATATGCTGTATGATCAATTAAGCTTCCTCACACTGAATATACATATAAAAACAGTGTTTCAACTTGTTTAATATTGTCAAACAGTGTTTAAATTCCAACACAAACTACACAAGATGTACCTTATAGTGCAGGTGAGGAGCTCCCACAGTGGCAACAAAGGTGCTGAATGTAAAGCAATCTGAAGGCAGTAACTGTAATAACATGCATTTTAACACTTACATTTCTAAACACAAGAAGCAAATTGTGTTTGCTGTGCTTGAACCTACCACTTGGGGGCAGAATAAGTCTGCAAAAAGTTGATGATAAACCTTCCAGCTCCAGAAACAGGGTCTCCTCTCCACATGCCCAAGAGAAACAGCTGGTTAGAACAGAAACAACCACTACAGTCGATATTTAACTCACCGATAACACAAAGGAGAATACACCCAGGACTCCAGTAGTCCAGTAGCCTTTATCTAGAGAGTCTTGATTTCTATATTTCAAGCAATATTTAATTATCTACACACTGATGTTTATGTGACAACATACGATCACATTCATGACTGGTGTTTTCCGTGAACTGGTGAATAGGGACTGATGTCGTAGAATGACTGTACTGAATTTCAGACACTAAGCTGAGTGGTGTCCATCTGTGCCTGCTGTTCCCATATTCGTGGGGTCCCTCCACTTGTGAAATCTGAAGTCTACAAGCGCCAGATAAAAAGCCTTTTTACTGCCCTCCTGCTTCCTCAATCAGTCTGCAGAGAAATAAAATGGTAATGTTTTACAAAACACCTGTGGAGAGGCTGAAAAAGGAACTCATGCAGCAAAGCATTCTGCAATGCTCATGCAGACACATACCAATAAAAGCGATTCAGCAAGCTATTCAAGCATGATGGTAGATTTATACTATTCCACTATGACACACACAACTAGAAACTCACATGTGAGCCCCCTGGAGCTGAGCCTGTGTGACTGTTGGTCTTCTGGTTGACTTTGCCCACACTGTGCAGCCAGTGAGAGCACATCACAAGTATGACCTGCAGTAGACCCTCAGTTGGATTGCTCTGGGCTGTTTGCATGTACATACGCATGTGCATGGCCACAGTACAGTCTTCACCTTCGCACTTCTCTTTCTCCTTTCCTTGTACAGAGCTCTCACTTTCGTTTAATGTGTGGAAACAAGCACTAAAGGAGGCTGTTAAATTAGAATTAGGACTGCCTCACTTGCCTTGCCTCAAAAAGATCCCATGCAGGTTGCTTCTGAATGGAGAGACAACCTTTGACATGTGTTTTCCCTGCGCCTTCTTTGAATGTTGACTATTTAATTGTGTCTGGAAGATAAACTCCAGTCCCACTTCCAGTGCTGCAGCTGAAGAGTAGATGTTTTTTTTTCTAGGACAGTAGGTTTTAGAAAAAAAGGGAATGTTAAAATTGCACATTATCTTTCACAACCAGTAAGTTTATTTTCCTTTTAGTTATTGCCCTATTTATAAAAGTTTCACAGATGCTTTGGGGAAAAAAACACCAGAGATAAAATCAAAAATATTCTCTTGTCTAAAAAACAGCCAGAATGACCTAGAAATTTAGACATGGATCAACGTGAGACCAGACACCCTATTGATTAAAGTATGAACAAGTCAGCAGCTAGTTATACCACAATTAGCTGCATTGGCTCTACACTGGCTAATCCTTCCCTTAGCATTCCTGATAAATTGCTGGAAGGCAGCTTACTCTGCATAGTTTAATTTCCCCACTCGGCCATCCAAAGCTTAACACCAGGCATCTTGCAATGACACCCAGCTCCCAAGACACAGGAAGCTTTTGCACAATCCATCATACTATCAGAGTTATGTTGGAGAGTGAAAACATGTCTTATGTGTCTGACCCACAGCTTTACTGTTGCTGCTCATTTTTACTACTCTAATAGTGGAAGTTGGCTGTTGGATGGTGCTCTAAAAACTGAATATTGGAAAATATATTTAAAACATAGGTTCTGAGTCCTGGCCCTGCTTGTTTTTTTTCAAACTATCCCTGTCCTACCCACTATTAATTACCTGGATCAGGCCTATTGAGTCAATCAGAAGTTGGAAGATACCATCTCAGATGAAGAATTGGGATCTTCCAGTTCACTGTTGACTGAACACACCTTATCCAGGTAATGTGGAGTAGGTAGGACACTGATAGTTTGAAAACAAGCTGGACAAGGGTCCTTGAAGATCATGAATGAGAACAACTGCTCCAAAATATGACAGTGTTGTTGGTGCATAAACTACTTCAGAGAATAAACAGTTTTCCAACATGTTTACTGTGTGAGTTTAAAAGATGATGTTATGTTAGGGTCACAACTTGTTCCTACTGCTGGCACACACGACACAAACTTTGCACTACAATGCCATTCATAGTTTAAAAAATTCCACATGATACCTTTGACAAAATAACCTTAAGATTCAAACTCCAAGGTGAAATCTGTATTAAGCAAATCCCAAATGATATCGGCATCTGCAGTTTGCCGGCAGCAGCCTGAAATCCTTTTTGGAAGAGGAAGAAACACAGGAACATAACAGTGAAGTAGGCCGAAAAACGAGCCCGTTGGGGTTCTCAGGCAGAAATCATTGATTGAAGAAAATATGTCAAACCACAAAATTTAAAGGGAAGTCACATACCTCTGAATCTTGCTATATACAGTGAAAAATAAGTTCCACCGAGCCCATGGGTAAAATTTGTGGAGACAAGGTGATAAATGAACAAGAGATATACAAATGGAAAAGCTCCAGTGGTTCTGAGCAGACTAGGTGACTCGTTATCTCTTCTTCTACTGCGCCAAAGATTTGTTGCTGTGTAATAAAGACAGAATATCAACTGTGTGTTGGTGTAAACTCTTGCGTGTGCATGCTGGGGTCATCTTTGGATGTTTTTTTTTTTTTACTCTCTCTCTCTCTCTGTTTCTTTAACACAGCTATCTTATCTCTAAAGGCACCATGACTCTGTCCTGCTGGATTCCCTGAGCAAGCACACAGAGAACTTTGCAATGCTGCAGTTTGGCCTGTGAAATAGGAAACTGTGCAAAGCTAAAGGTACATAATGTGTGAGAAGAGAGCAAAACAGATGTGTGAGTCTGACAAAGAGAAAGGAAAGAGAAGATAAGCGTGAGAAGACAGACAAGACAAGAAATAGGACGACGTGCAGAAGGAGATAGTGAGGAGGGAAATAAAGCTCCACAGGATCTATTTGGTGAATGAACTCAGCCATTAAACCAGTGACCTTTAGGGGCCCAGGGGCATGCCGTCTCATGCCCCCAGCTAAAAACTGATGGACAATTACACTGGGCTGAAAACCATAAGTACAAATGGTACTGTTCTGTTTGAAGGTGAGCAAAGTTCTCTCCATTTAGGACCAGAAAGGTTTCCACTGGAACCTGTTGTGAATTCTACAGTTAACTTTTTTCTCTCCATCTTCAGTGTTGAGACACTGGTGAATCACCCAATCTAATTTAATCTAATAATTTTAGTCATTCTTCTCCAACCGGCGCTCAATCAATAATTGCTGGCTTCTGTTCGTAGCTCAGCGAATCCCTTGAGGCTACTGAAACCCTACCATCACTTGTTCTTCAGTTCTTCGCTTGTGTTATGGAAGTTATTTAATGAGAATGTGCTTCCCACAAGGGATGAGAAAAAGAAAGAGCTGAGCTGATGTTTTTAAGGCAGGGTAACATTGATGAGTCTCTAATGCATTCCAAGGGATTGTTGACTTGGCTCTTTTCAGCTCAGGGATACACATCCTTACCTTGAAAGTATTGCTGTTGTCCTCAGAAAATGTGGCTAGCATGGGCTAATTGAAGGTCCGGAATACGAAATCCCTCCAGGTATTCGTTCTTTTGAAGTCTCAACACTGGAATCAGTGGATAATTTGATAACATTCGCAGCAACCACAACAAACAACATGCTGTATGATTTGCTTTTGTGTACTTCTTTGTGTATATTTGCAGTTTTATCTTTAATGAACCTGTCCGCCTACACTCCCATTCTCATACGGGCAGTATATGACCGTAAATGCATTTCTCGTGTTCTCTTTGTTGTCATTCTTAGATGACGTAGACAGTGTTAGAAGCAGTGGGATGTTGGGGAGGCTCAGACAATGGGAAAATGCATTCGACAAAACCCATCCAAACACAATAAGACAAGTCCTACCCTGCAGGGTCCGTGCAAAGAATAGTGGGAAAAGCCCTGATTCTTTAATTTGCTAGTTTGAATGTAGTGACTCCAGCCTGAGGATCCCCACGAGGAGACACAGACTCTAACATCACTGGGCTTGTTTTCCACTGCCACCCCCAATGTTTAGTTTTTCTCACCCCAATTTTTTACTCTCTTTCTCTTTCCCCAGTTCTTCATCTCTATTTTCCTTTATTCTCTTTGTCTCATTTCTTATGATTTCCGCTCTGGCACTCTGATACCGCGCCGTCCTCTCCCTTCCTTCCCTCCCTTTCTCTGGCAGTAAATGAATGAACTATGTGTTCATTAAACACGACACTTGGAAATAGAATAGCTTGCCGTCGATTGAATAGAGTGGAGCATCATAATGAGAAGGAGGAAATAACAGGACACAGTCATTCTTCATTTAGAAAAGAAGCACACAGAAATGGAGATTATTAAAGTAGGTTTCAGTCCATCTCGACCAATCTCACTGTGTCACAGTGACAAAATACAAAAACCTAAGTATGAATGTATGTACAGTAGAGGACACAATCAACGAGGGAAAAAAACAATGCAGACAATAATGCAGGAAGATAGGATTTTATGTAATCTCCTCTCAGGTGATTCATTCACAGGACTGTTTAATGGGCAAACTTATTTACAGTCAACATCATTATAAAGCTATAAATTAAGTAAATGAGTCATTTCGGCTATAATAGAGGGGGACTTACAGGCCACAGACTGCTGTCAGCTACTGCAACAGCTGTGGACATTAATATTTTTAGCATGTATGTATGTGTAGGAGGTCTAGTCACAGAAATTCATGGGATATTTCTACTATGTGACTCTGAAAATTAGATGGAAACTAGGAAAACTATTTAACACACTAAAGAAGATGAGAAATTGACAACAGCGCTCATGCAGGCATTGCACATTCAAATAAAAGCTACCGAGGCAACAATGTGGAGGTGTGATTTTATTCTTTGCATAATGCATTTTGCAACATGATATTGTTCACGGGTTAGGAGCATGAAAACACTGACTGTAAAATTGACCACCACGGATCAACCAATGAGGCAGAAAGCAAAAGGAAGTAAAACCCAGGAAAAATTGATCTGCAGAACGAGATGCGAGGGGGTTGGGAGGGGGGGAAATCCCTTTCCAATACAGTAGATGGTCCATTTGTTAAGTCCCTGAGGATGAGGATGGTGACATGAGCTATTAGTGCAACATGGGGTGTGTTATTAAAGCAGTATACACAAGTGATTATGTAGTCACTGCTGACATGCTTAAACCACGAGTGCACAGTGAGCCCTGACGTGTATTTGTATCTAGAGAGCCAGAGGCGAGGTCCATAATGCAAAGGTTTCTACATTACAACATCTCTGCTACAGTATATAACCAGTATTTACTTCTGGTTCTGAAAGAATTTTTTACCGTGTAATGCAAATGAATATTGTATTTCATTAATAAATAATCATCACTTCTCCATTTTTCATTTGCTTTTTCATGCAGTGTTAGATGAAAGCACAGTCAGCAGCCAGTTAACCTATAGCTTAGAATAAATACTGCAAACAGGGTTAAACAGATAGCCTGACTGATAGAAAGTGCACTACATAACATGTTATATATTCTTTGTCCATATTTGTTAAAAAGCCAAAGTGTAGAAATCACTAAAAAATAGTCCAACACATTGTAAAACTGCATCAGTATATGCTACATATTCAATAGTGAACTTTAAAGGTGCTGCAAGGGAACCTTTAAAAGACAGAGCTAGGATAGGTAGCTAAGTGGCTGCTGGTTGGAGCCTACTATTAAACAGAAAGACATCATTTTCTCATCAACTTCCAGCAAAGCAAATATTCATTTTTCCAAAACGGTCTCCTTTAATAATAAACTCATAGCTCTAAACCTGGGTTAGTAAAGTTGGCACTAAGATAAGATGTTTGGGATTATACACTCAGATACTCGTTAGGTCACAAGGTCAAGTAGAAAAACACTGAATTATACAAAAATGCTATAAAAAATACAGCATTTGAGTTATTTTCAACAGAAAAGGAGATAATTAGGTCTGTAAATGAAAAAAGACCCTAAAGGTATTGGAGGCTGTACTGAGCAGTCCAGTGTGTCAGGTTGGATCAGGCTCCACTGTGGTGGACCAGCATGCTGACAGCAGGAGTGGAGCAGTGGACTTCATGCTTCTAAGCTCCTCTGATTGCTTTGACACCCGTAGTATTCCCCAGCATGAGAAAAAAACAGCAACCACAGGCAATCTTTTTCACATGTAAGCAATGAAGAGAGCACAGCAATACTCGAGTTGCATCCCAGTGATGTGACAGGACTGAAGAGGCGTACATTACCTTCATAAAATATGGAAAAAACATGAAGATGCATATGAGTGGTATCACATTAATGATGGAGAGAATAGATTCAGATAATTAACTTACTGTAAAATATTGATTGCTGATTTAAATACTTGTTTTCTTTTTTAATTACCTGTCTGAATTAATCTATGCTTCACTTGACTTGAAAGGTTTTACAGTGCTATCATATTACTGTTCCAACTACTCTAAACCCACTAATATATGATGAGTTAACATTCAGAGCACATCTGTTTTACAGCAGAGTCTTGTTAATGTGACAGACGTGAAACAACTGTCAGTGGACTGAACAGTGTGGGCTTGAAGGGGTAGAGAGCACAGCAGCTGCACAGAGCTACGTCGCGGCCATAAAAAAAAAGTATTTAACCCATTATGGTGAATGCAAAACATGTGGTGTCTAATAAAAAACCCAGCTGTGTGCAGAAATTAGCAAGTGGAGTAATATTTGCCTGTGTAAATAGCTTAAATGACCATTTGGAATTAAACAAACAATGCATACATAATGCATACTTATTAGCCTATATCATGGCAGAGAAGGTGCTTAGTCTGACTAGATAATGATAAATTCTTGTAAATATAACTATATATCAAGATACCAAATCACTAAACATCTTCTCCTGATGTTCATCTTTAACCATCTCTTGCCAGAAACACCAGTGGACTTACTGCACACAAATACAACATTTGATCAGCTAAGAGAAATTAAACAAATCAGCTACAAACAATAAAGTTCATGACTCATTCCTTTTGTTTTAATTTAGTAGTGCAAAATTAAAAATTGCACTGCTAATCCTGCTCATTTAACTCTATTTCCTTTAGCTAAAAAGCCTATTAATTAGTTTACGCTGCTAAATTTGGTCTATCCTGCTTTGCTTTAAGGAGGTTAGTCATTTAATGGGCTATCAATGAAAGGAAATGAAAGATATGGTTTTCAGAGAGCACTACGACTTGTCAGGAAATATAATTTCAAGACCTCATTAATGCTAATAGATGAGATGGGGGAAAATGCTATGGCATCACTTGTACAATCAAGTGTTTATAACATCAGCTTTATTACATCCTGTGGGACGGTGTACACTCCAATCACTGTGCATTTTAATTAACTACTTGGCAATTAATACCACAATGAGAATTAGGTCGTATAATCGTCTTACCCCTTGGCAATTTATTAAACAAATATTTGGCAAAGCAGCGATGTGGAACAAACAACTCATTCCCCATCGTAGCTGTGGTGTATTACTTCTTAGTGCAGACTTTGACTGGGGAATGAAACGGCCCCTGGCATCTTGAAGTTAAGAGAAAAAAACTGTTACTGTGATTGAAGTTTTGCAGTATTTATATTGTAAGTAAACACTCGGCCAAATAAGGAGGGAGCAGAGACAGAGCAGATGGTGAATAGACTGAGAAATATTAACCGGTTGTTCCAAAATGCCTGCTCGCGTTGCAGTCGGTTGACTCTAGTACAATGTGTTGCAATTATTTTTATTTGCCATAAAGAATGATGGATTTAGAAATTGAGAGCAAAGTCTTTTTAAGAACACCCAACGTACAGACTTCCTGGCTCCCTACCTGTTCCTTCTGGCCTCCTCCAATTTGCTTTGCTCACTGGAGTGGAAATGAAGAATGATAGGCCTTGTAAGTGTCCGGCCTCAAACTACTCTTTCTAAACTGCCCTCTCCACAAGTGGGCCACTTATTTATAGATGATGGGTACGGTGGATTAACGAGAATCCCCAAGACTACAGTTGGAAGAAATGACTTTGAGGGCTTTTTTGGCAGGGTCCAGCAGTCCATTTCCCAGCACAAAGCCCAGCTGAGCCTTTTGGCCGGGGTTGTGGACATGGCACTCATTGGCTTTAGACAGCACATGGCAGACTGGGGTTCTTGGAGGGGGATTCAGGTTTGTGTTAAACCCTTATGGTTACAGTAGAGCTTTGTTACACTGTGGAGAGATTCAACACTGTCATATTTGGAGAGCATATCGTTTGTTTCATATGACATGCATCCTGATATGTTGCCTGTGTGTCTCTTATCTTTTGATATTCTGCTAATAAACAGAATTCCTGTCTTGCAAATTAAATACAGACTTTACATGGAATGTGCTTCTCCCCTTGCAGGCCTCTTCATAATATTATTTATGTATATAACATTATATTTGAAATGCTGGTTAAAAAGCAGCAGTAAAATTTGCACGGCTTGTGAGTAAATTAGTAAAAACTGTGCCCTGTCCCTGCCTGTCTGTGCTAGATTAGTTCTGGGTGACAGTATATACTGGCAAAGCTCTAGGTCTTGGCACATGTTGGCTAATCTATGCAGAGACCTTGTCTGACAGCAGTTGGCACAACTGTACAGCATCAGCACCCTAGCTGCAACATTTTCACTTCTCAACAATTTCATTTAAAGGGACTGAGCAGTTCAAACAGCGTTATGGCTGGCAAAAACATAAATCTTGAATTTGCTTTCTGCTTTTCTCCCGTGTAGATAAGCAGGGTTGCTCTTGGTCTTAGTCAATGCAACACATCCTTTCAGTCACGAGCTGATACAAAGTGCAGTCATGCAAAGCAACCCGGGTGCTTTCAGGTAGTGGAGCGATATTTTATGTTTATCAACTCTCCAATGGAAGTGCAAACCTTGCTATATGCAGACATGGAGGCATAAAAAAAAACCTTTGGGTTTTACATAGTGCACTCCTAAAGATGTGTACAGGAACAAAACAGGAAGCTGGTCTCCAGGGATTTGTTTACCTATTTTTGGTTATTGATTTGTTGTTTTTTTTTGGCAGTTTGTAGTGAAGGAGGACAGGAATACTAAAATATCATGTAGCAAACATGCAAAAGAGAAAAATAGAAAAGGAACAAAAGGAAAAGAGAGAGATATTATTGAGCTTCACTTCATTTTATCAGCAGAATTTTTTGACTGAAAGCTATTTTGGACCGATGTGCCAGAGAGTGCTCAACACCATCATCAAACAACAAATGAGAATGGCCCTCACCTTCCAGCAGAGCAGCTTCAGTGTGCATTGGCACTGATTAAACCAGCACCCGGACACTAAAAAAGAGATAGAACATCATGCTTCTAAAATATATTTCCTCATTTAACATATTTTAATGATGATGGTAGAGAGCACTCGCCCCAAAATATCACATAACTGTTGATTTGGATTAATATGTGGTGGCTGTGAAGGTCACAGCGTGTGATTCACATCATTTTCATACTCCATTCTGTGACCCCTTGTGCCCTATGGATGGGGGTATTGTCATTGTGGAAGAGATCACTCCCATCATAGGACAAAGGTGATACTGCTTTGTATTGATTTTTAGTGGCCCCGCAATCTAAGGGGACAAGTGGACCTGAAAGGTGCCAGCGAAATTCCACCCACTGCTTAACAGAGCCACCAGATCCCCTCATTAGAGGTCAAGCATTTGTTTTTTGTCTATACATTTCCTAAATTTAACCATCAAATTACAGTGAAATTTACATCATATTTTTTTACTAATAAAAATTATAGTTTCTCAACCTAAACCAGAACAGTTTTACCTGCCTTATCTTACTGAAAGCAACATAAATATTTTTATATTTATATTGATATAGCACGACCACATTGGTGTCTCTGGTAGTGACAAACCAGCATGGAATCATCAACACACCACTCGGTCACACTCGGCTCCTCAGGGCATCTTTCAGTTCAGCGTTTTATGACTTCCTTTTGGTTCACTCTCCTTCCTCATCAGCATCTTTTTCAGTCCTAGGAGGACAACTATTACAGAATGTTGTAATAAAAACATCATAGTAAATCATAGTTGCCAAACAACCACCATCTTCTGAGTTGGTGGAGATTAAAGCATAGTTTAAAGGAGGCACAATATTAAACTTACATTAATAAGGTCAATGCTAACAACTCAGCATATGTTTGCTAAAAACAAATCATTTCCACCTAATAAAAGTTAATATATTAATGATGTGTTTGCAACTTGTTTTTGTCACAATCAACAAAAATAAATTCTACATTAGCATTATTTAAAGGTGCAGCGCGTAAGATTTAGTGACAGCTAGCGGAAAGGTTGCAGATTGCAATTATCGTAATAATAAACAGCCCTCACCCCTTCCTATCCAAGAGAGTGAGAGAGTCTACGGTGGGTGCCAGGTTCCATGTTGTCCACTATGATGATAAAATCCTAATTCTATGCTAAAGAAAAAGCAATAATTCTTACTTTTCTGTAATTACACACTACTAACAACCTAATTATGAAAACTAGATTCTACTTTGCAAACAAATATTACACTCTAATCGAGTAGCTTTTTCCCCCTTTAGTCCAAAACCATCAACTTAAACGAGCAGAATACTTCACTCATGTGTTTGGTCTTAATCTAATACAACATTTGGACACACACTTAATAGAAAAGGAGAAAAAGTGCTGTCTCTACTTGATGCCTATCAAATTAGGATGATCAGCCGTGTATTACACACAGAATCAGAAGAATCTGTGTGCTGTGAGGAATTCTCATCAAGGCTTTCGAAATGTGCTGCTTGGACAGAAGACACGGTTTCTGTTTTAATCCTCTGGTTCATAACTATTGTTCTGCTTGAGTCTCTTCTACTGTTACACACATCGCAGATGTAATTAGAACTCGGGAGAAACACAAGCAAGTTAAAACATTTCCCAGCTATTGGATGAATAAATGATTTGTTTGCTTTTCAATTTTCTGAATCACGGTGCTGAATTGTTATTGCTTTTATCTCACTGTTTAAAGACTATTCAGCATTGTCAAAGGCGTCGAAAGGAAATCACTTAAGATCGTTTTAATGAGAATGTGCCCTCAGACTGTGAAATAGGGTGGGACCCTGACACCTGGGGGAATTCGTCTGTAACCCCAGAATCTCTTTAAACTTTACCTCTTGCTCGCGGCATAATTTCGATTAAGACTCAAAGGGCGTCGTCATGCAACAGCTACTGCTTTTTTTGTTGTTGTATTTATTGGGGTTACAGAGGAACAGGGGTGAGGGCCTCTACCCAGAATATTTACTTGATCAATTTAGCCATTCTGTTGTCTGCTTCACATCTTTATTTTAAGAGCAGCGCTCCCTCCCTCTGGCTTCTCCAGTGGTTTTCTGAAGATTAGTGAGGCCTAAGTGAATGTGCTCATGCTGCACATTTTCCTTTGATTACAACTGGGAGAGAAGCCTTTGCTATGGGATCCGGCAGCAGACAGGGTTAAGAAATGCTTTAACTGCTCCCTCACGAATTAGTGCACTGCTTAAACGAGAAGAGCCCACAAAGGGGTGTAATGAGGCCACGCTATAGTCCCAGTAATATGTTTGGCATTAATTATTTAGCATCAGTGACAGCTGTGAGTTGTATTAAGGCACAGTTGGGGGATAATATTAAAGTAATGGTGGAGTTTCTCACCTGTGTTGCTGTTGTAATATTTGTACAGTTTTTAAATGATTGAAGTAAGAGATAGAAAAGACTATGAAACTTCCACTGTTTGCACAATATCAGTAAAATCTGACTGTGACCTAACCAGTGCCAACAGCACAGAGATATTATGCGCATTCCTCGAGCCAATTTGAATAGCTCCTCTAAAAAAAGTACGCTCAGTTCACCAGGTTGGCAAAACACAGGTGGGTGCAGCTTCTTTCTGCACCAACTGATCTGAAGGGATTTTAGGTGGATTGCCATGTTATTCATTCTAGATGCAACCCCAACCTCATCTGTGCATGTGTATGAAAAGTAAATACTTTCCTCCAGCTTGGCTTGGTTTACTTGCTGCTGGTTTCAGGCGATAATGTAATGTGTGTTAAGCGCTGTTGTTGGGATAAATTACTCAGCTTCAAATGCACAGTCACTGCGTAAGGACATTAATTGGCTTATCAAGCCTGGCAAATAATTGCTCTATCAATACGAGCATTATCTACTGCCCCCTGCGTGGGTTGATTGCGCCTCCAGGTCAATCCATTTTGAAGACAGACTACATATGGGATAAATTTACCAATGATACCTATATTGACAGGGAAAGTACACGTCTACCTGCAGAGATATTAAGTCCACACAACCAACGGGCTGACTGTGCAGACCCCAAGATCATTTGACAAGGACACCAAAACACTTGAAGTTAACAAACACACACACACACACGGCCCAATTTATCAGCAGGCATTTAAATATTCTGTTTAAAGTGCTGCGCAGCTGCAACCTTGTTGTACGTCGGTAGCAGGCAGGAGGCTTTGGCTTGCATTCAGGAGACAGCAGTGCCAAAGAGCAGTCTCTCACTACAGTAACTAAAGGCAAACCACACACTTCAGCAGCCGTGTTGTTGCCAAGTCCAATTCTATTTTCCCTGTGGTTTCTCTCTGTGTGCTGCCTTCTGGTTCAAGGTACTGTGAAATATTATTCACCAAAGCGCTGCCATTCTGTGAAATATTTATATATTTGGATGGAAAGTGTTTCAGGTAACAGAGTGAGAAATGAAGTTATGATTTATGTTGCCAGTTGGGCTTGATGAGGTGCCAACTAGATTTTTTTGACACACCGTATTCCAAACAGGAAGTCAGACACTTTGATCAAGCACAGAAATATAATGTTTGAAATATGAGAACTCCTTGATGTGCAGTAGTGGCCATGATGCGCCATCTATCCAGCAGTCACTGAGCCTTCAACACTGTCTACGGGTTATTGCTTCTTACAATTTGTAACTGTAGCTTCACAAACCATCATGTGAGACTTCTACTTAGAGGCTGGAGAGGGAATACTTTAATCATTTTCCTCCTTTTCTTTTCATGTGTATATTTCTTAAGTAACTTTTTATATTGTCTGTATGTAATGTATATTGTTCTAACTATAAAGGTATCAGTGACTGGAAACTAATTCCCTGAATGATACTGATACATTTCCTGTAAAAGACTGAAGCTGTTGCATGAGACAAATCCATAACAGTAATTCACAAATAACTTCAGTATATTCACAAACACACATCCAATCGAATAAAATAAAGTTCCAGATTGGAATAACCTAAGCAGTTTGACCGGCACACGTAGCACTCGTAAGTAGTTCATACTGGTATGTATAGAGCTATAGACAGGGTGCAGATACAGTGTTGTAGAGCATGAAGATGTGGGTTAATGGAATAATTCAACGTGGCACGCACTGCAGCCTGCAAGCATAATGCAAATATTTACCTTTCCACTTCAGCAGAGCACGATGAACCGAATGTGCATCTTATTTACATCACAATACCAGGAGGACAGGAGAAACAGCATTTAGCTGGGGCGCAAGTGAAGGGGAAAAATAAGGTCAATTTAATTTTTACCCTAAAGAAATCCTAATTCTCTCATGGTGAGGAACTATGCCAAGCATGGCGTTGATGGAATTTATTTCGCTGTGCAGGTATTTAAATACTTCTTTAAAGAATATGATAAAAAAAAGAGGGTTTCGTTCAATGGCTTCGCAGCAGTACTGATTTGTACTAAGCACCAAGTTACTGCTATGGCTTCAGGCAACAACAAATGGCTCCTAGTTTTGCCCAAGGCTGCGTTTATCAAATTATTCTTTTGCCTCTAGCTTTCTATGCAAATGTTGTCTATGGATAAATAGCAGTTTTCTCCCTTTCACATATCCAGTGTTTGTTGAACAGTGTACGGCTGAAACAAATGCACTTTTAATGGCTCAAACCTTAATGAGGGATTGAAAATATCGTGAATGATAATGACCATTAAGGTAAAGCCTCACGGAGGGGTTACCCCTTCAATGTGTTTCTCTGGCCATCAAATAAACATTTGCACACATAATGAAAGGGAAGCTTTTCCATTCTGCAAGTTCTGCAGAAAGATGGCAAAAGCTCCACGTTTCACTTTATTAATCCATCGTGAGCAGGGACACATTTTAGGGGAAGTAAAAAATGAATTTCAAAAATGCATGCACTAAAATGACTGAAAGTGAATCATTTCTACTGCAGCTGTGCCATTTAGAACTTCATAGTGATGCTTTCATTGCTTTTTCCCTGTAATCAGAATTACATTGCTGAATGTAACCCGGTCACTTTGCACTGTGTTACTGCAGCTTGTGCAATGTTGGGTTTCGTAAACAAAAGCTATTCAGTCGCAAAGAAAGGAACTTCCCTTCAAACTGACTCATTGATATGCTGCACAGGTGATCTGCTTTAAGAGACAATCCATTCAATCCATTCACTTTGACTGAAATTATAATTGTAATTTAATGTTATTAAATGACCTTCGAACCATGGAAAATTAAAAAATGTGATCTGACTTTAAGAATAAGCGGGAAGCTTTTCCCAACATGTAAAGGTTATTATATATAGTACATATATATTTATATTTTTAATAATTAGTATAATTGTCCATGTTCTCCTTTGCGTCTTCCCATTGATTTCATATTTCCAAGCTGGGATGTGACAATCTTGATGGGATTTGAGGCTGCTGAGTCATTAGGCCAGAACTTATTCAACACCAAGTTATCAAGAATGAAAACATAAAAACCAGGCCTGCTTTTTTCGTGGTCCCACCTTGGGAGCCCTGAGAAGACCACAGCAGAGTGAGCTTACTGTACCAGCACAAGGTCTCCTCTCCTAAACAACAACAACAACAACAACAACAACAAGTGTTTGTTTGATAGTAGAGTCGGTTTATACATGAGTAAATCTGGTCACACACTCACAAATGTTTAAACATTTATACATTCACACGGGCACAATCCAAGGGTGACTGGCAGACAGCTGAGGTAGAGGTGACACTCACAAAGGCATGTTGTCACATTCATGGAATTGCCCACCGGGACTCGCCATCACCATCCAAGAACATTAAGAGATTTCAACACAACGAAGTCCTTTCTCCATGCCACGCTTGCATACGTCCCCCTGCCAGCTGCTGTAATTGTCGGCTCCGTTTCACTGGCGAGCGTCGGAGTTCGGTCCAAGCTCAGCTCATCTTTTCACATGATTATCTCAGTGAGGAGGAGTCTTGTGTCTCACCTTTATTTGCCTCTCGTACGACTTTCTCATCTCATCTCCGTGTTCCAGTGAGGATGTTAATAACTTTAGACCTTGGACACAGGATTTTCTCAGCCATCAGAGATTGTGCAGAGCCCTGTGTAGAGCTTATGTTTGATCAAAATCACCCCTACTCTGGATTTCTGTAAGTACAGTGTATGCCAGAAGGGATAAAATACAGTCTCTCACTGCTCATTCCTTCACAGTGATTGTTCTTTTGGAATATGGGTCTTTGTAATCAGATTTTTATGGCAGCTTTTATTTTTCCCTTGGAAAGTGCACATATGCTGTATTTTTTATGAGAGGTCAGAGAGGAGAGTCAGGGTTTTTTGTGCAGGCCTCAAGGACACAAGGAGGTAATGGGCTTTTCTCAAGGACTGCAACTTTCTGTTGATGTAGCAAAGTGCATGTGATAAGAAAAAACAAAACTATTAAACAGGAACACGTATGAACGCCAGCACCACGACTAAACTGTCAACATTTTATTATTGAGTGTGCACGCTGTTTTCAGCACACTCATGGTGTTTTCACTGAACGTGCCACCATCCATTGTGAAAGCATGACCCTCTTCTCATTATTTTTTTATTTTTTTATTTTGTAAAATATGATCCCTCTGCATCTAGCTCGGCTTTATATGTAAATAAGCTGTCAAAGAGATAAAATGCCTCCTGCTTACTGCACACTATGACACACAGAGCGGAAAATGAAAGGAAATGTATGTTTCATATAGGAGCGTAATAATCAAAGAGGCAGCAAAATATTGCACTGGTTCGATTTTTTTTTCACATCTTGCAGATTTAAACTATTTGCTGATCAGTTCCTTTGGTTTCATCTCAGTGTAACGATTTTATTTATCCCCTCCAGTCAACAATAAGCCCCATTCATCAGTGTTCACTGATTAAGTCCTGACATAGGATCTGTCACCAGAGTCTCCTTGGAACACTTTCGTTATAATTTAAAAACCAAAACTGAAGCCTCCTGAACATTGAATTGATTAAATTGCTTTTATTACACAGATTTTGTCACACAGTGTCGTATTAATAACTAAATAAAAATAATGCACCTTAAACATTTAAGCCCCCGCCACGCAAAGACATAATTTATAGTTACTTTACTTAAATAATGTATACATTTAATATTTAATCATGTTCATTAAGACTTAATAAAATAGAAATGTCATCCATTAAAATATAATCTCAACATCTATACATTTAAAAAAGATATGTTGTCCATGCTGCAGTTATATTTTAACGACTCCTTGAAGGAGCAGTTTCAATTTAGTAATCTAATTACAGGTTAGTGAAGCTGTTGGATACGTTTCCAGATCTGCAGAATGGGGAAAGTATTTGGGTTTAGCAATCGAGCAGGACTGATTAATAGAGTAGATAAACCAGGTGCATTAACATTTTTTCCACGTTTTTTTAGATTTCAACTACAATCTTAGCTATAAATGAGAAAAAAAAGACATGTTCGACCTTTGTCTGCTCATCTGTTACATAAGATTTCAGCAGACTGAGGAAGTGACACTAACTGTCAAAACAGAACTGGTCCTGTCAGCCTGAAACAGCCAGCCGAGGAAGCAAGATGATCGGGACAGGCGACTTTTCTTGGTATTGGCACTCAGCCTGACAGCCTCCCAGCAAGACTTGGCTCCACAGTAGCACAGTCACCTCTATCTCCTCTGTGTTTTAGGGATAGTTATCTACTTGTCAAGAGGACGACAGGGCACAGAAGAGAAGGAGAGGTAGAAAGAGAGCTGTAATACGTGCCCTGCACACCTTCGGGGACTCCTCACTTGATTAATGAAACAGTTGACTCGGTGATTAACACCTGTGCATCGAGTTACTATAAAAAGCCCAGGGAGATCTGAAATGGCGAGATATTGATTTCCTCTCTTCTCTAAGCACAACCCCCACCTCCCTGTCTCCTACCGTTTGAGCACGGAGAAGAAACTTTCCCTCTATTTCGTCGACCAATTTAAATACTCACTGAAGCATTTTTATCTCTCTGCAGTTAATACAGAAAGTTTGCCTTTGTACTTGCATGCCATTCTTTTCAGGCGCACTTTAAATTGTTCCCCGGGCAGCTGTACATTTGTATATACATTACGCTCTGGAGTGATAATGAATTATGAGTTTAATGCAGCATTTGAACAGCATGTCCACATATTTACTGCTGTGTCCGCCCTCTCAGTCAGTTGGTAACTAATGATTGATTGAAGCTGCTCTCTGTATTACACAGTGATCAGTGGTCACAATGCAGCCTGTGTACATTATATAATAATAACGACATAAACATCACTTCAAATTCTCTTGGGCTTCACTTAATCTTCTCTTAATCACCTAATACTATTTTCATGTTGTTGCCAAGACTGTCGTCTTATTAAAAACTTGATAGGTTGCTTCTTCAAGCAGCTTATTATGATACTTACCTTTATTGCTAAGTGACATCTAGAGGTCGTGTGAGACAGCACCAGTTGTTTCTGACGATGCCCCAGGATGGCAAAATCCTCTAGTGACCACTAATTGATGTAATCAATCAGTGATTGATGGTAAGGCCTGTAAATGTATAACAATGGGTTCAATGCGTCAGAGTAGGAGGAGTGGGACATGAAAGATAGTTTGATCTTCATGGTTGAACTTACACAGGTGGACTTTGATATAACTGGAGGACAAAAGTGTTTGTGAACTGTGAAGTGAATTTTGCTCTTGTGCTTTTAAATAAAAAGCATAATGACCTCACAACAGATCTAGTTTAACAAGGTCATTTGCGCTTTCTTCACACTAATGATACACAGGACAAGCGACCCTCTGCTCAACTCCCCCTCATGAGGGAAACTGTAGAAAGTGTGGATTCATTAACTGGAATTTTAGACCTGAAAGGGAACGTTAGTGGAAAACTTTCAATGTGAAACTTCAATGTGTAGTTTTTGTGCTGCTATTAGCCTTTATTCAATACACTCTTATTATCACACTCTTTAAATTCTAAAAACGGGGATTAGGAGATTAGAAAAAGGCAAAAGGGATTAATGTTAAATCCCAGTTATTTGACACGATAGATCACAAAAAACAGGAATAAAACAAGAAAAAAGCTTGTTAAAGCTGTACCAGGCCCAAGAAATAAGGGTGATTAATGTGTTTCTCTATTTTTCCTTTAATATTATGGTTGATATAATACTTCAAATAATAAAACACTTCATCATAACCTTCATCATAACAAAATCAGTTTTGTTATGATGAAGGTTTTATTTACAGTTTATTTTTTAGACCTTTAAAATGATTAAGGTTGTTTGGGATTTTTCTCAGTATGAAAATGGGGAAATAAATACAATAAAGAAGTTGTTCAGTTTCTCACTTTCCAATTTCCAAAAAAGGCATTACCATCTAATGAGAAATTTAGAATGATGTTTCACAGAATTAATTTTCACCAACCTGTACGGCGTCTAAATAATAATGTTTTGACACAAATAGTAGAGGATGTTTAGCCTTGTATTTCTACGGCAGCCACTTCTAAATATTCAGAGTCAATTGCATTTTATTAATGCCAGCATGCCTCAGTTTCTCACTATGTTGAGAGCAGGAAGCAGACATGAAAAGACAATAAATAAAAATCACTGGAGAGGTGAAATTGTGCCTGTGACGAGAAACTGAACGAAAGCAATTTTGTTTTATTTGGGTTTTTTGATGAGTTTAAATATGAAATAATCACGCAAAAAGCAACTGTTTTATCGCAGGGCACCAAACCCATTAATGTGAATGCAGTGTCTGACAGTATCTGCAGGTTTTATACTTTTCCATATTGTGCCCAGAAAGCGTGGTAGTTATGTGATGTTAATTAAAAATATAACTGCATTTCCTGCAATAAATATTTGCTGTTGCAACTGAGTTGTACATACATGTAAGTTCTAGTTACACAAGGTTGACAATACTGTAGTTTGCTCAGAAGTTGAGATGTGCATAAGCGACAGCAGCATTCGTTGCAGCAGAAGTGACAGCTGGACTTTCAGCTGAGTCTGGCTCTTACACCAGCACATAGAGGACAGCCTGCTGCCCAGATGCACCCTCAATGGAGTCCCACATGCCCTGTCTGCCCATGAGGCCTGTTAGCCTCAGATGGTGCCATTCCTGCTGCCCATCCAGACTCCACATCGCCACTGAGCAATGAGCCAGTCGCTGTGGGACAAAGTGGCACAGCAGCATTTCCAGACAGATGTCACTGTTCAATTCATCACACTGTGCAGATGCACACTGGTGGACCTGTGGCTCATTGACTAGCTGACACAGGTATCTATATCTGTATACGATGGATTTAGTGTTAAGATGTCACATTAAATCCAGGACATTATAAATTGAAGGTGCCCGATATGATTGCGTTTGACCACCTTCAGCTCGCTCCGTGTCGCCGATACTCACTGAAGTAGGAAAAGTGCACAGTCGACAAAATCTCTGCAGGTGATGCATCCCAGCCTGACTGGATTTTTAAGCAACATCCCAGAACTCACATAAACCCAAGCTCAGACAGTGGACATGTACAGAATCCTGAGAATATTTTTACTGATGTTTTCACATTTGTCTGTTTAGCCAGACAAATGAGAGCATGTGAAAGTCCTTAATTATAGGATAGTTTAACAGCACAGGCTTCTCAACACAAGCAGACGGAAAAGGCTTTAATAGATACATGGGAATTCGTCACATAACACTCACACGCCTAACATCACTTAAAAGACTCCCTTGGCAACTAATACAGCACATAGTAATGAAACAGATCTGAAATTAAGAAGAGTTTTATTAGCTTTGTAGAAAAACCCTACGGCACCAGAAAGATCTATACATGCTGTCATGGTTGTATCATATTCTGAAAGCTGTGCATTGATTTTTTCTCTCTAGACTCCCAACATAACACCTCAGCAGCGTTTTTTAAACACAAACTGTGGATTTCATTTAACATGTTTTTTTTTATTTTTAGCAGTTTTGTATTTTTATCTGGCTTCAGTATTAGGGAAATATATACCAAGTGAATACCAAGGAGGTAAACACTCGGAAATCAAAGCTCAATTACTGTTTGAAACCACTTCTGGCATTGCTCATTAGTTTGAGTAGAAACGTTGTTGTTGTCAAGTTTAGGATGAAAACAGAATCAAAGCAGAAGAATGTGTGCCCTCCTAAATTTATGCTTATTTAATGCAGAGCAGCCGCCAAAGAAACAAACATTTTTCAGCCTTTGGCTTTCATTACCATCAGTACGAGTGCAAAAATCCATGTTTGTGTCCCTGAGTCTTCCCTCAATATGGAGTTAAAGTTTGGGGGGGGCGGGGTGGTAAAATCCAATGTGTAACAACATTATTACTGTGGAACTAGACTGAAGCATCACTTCAACGAAAAAAAAGGAAAAAATCTCTCACATATAACTAATTAGTATCTTTAAAGTTACAAGGATAAAGTTCAGGATTCTTTTCCTTATTTCTTTATGCACTTGTTTTTAATTTTCCTCTTTTTCGGAGACCAAAGTTCAAGTTTACTAGAAAAACTTTCTTTTGGTGTTATTGTTACCAGTAACAAACGTCTGAACATCATGTTTGTCATGTGATGAAGGCTGTTTAGCAACCTTAGCATGTTTATGTAGTGCCTAAACCTAACCCAGGTGTTTTATGGCTAAACACAACCAAACTTAACAAAATATATTTGTTACCAACTGCAATTTTGGCACCTGATGGCAAAAAGGGTGCAATTCCAACACCTGCCTCAACACGTGGGGGCGCTCTCACAAACAGGCAGTGACTTTGGCCAAGAGTGTTGAGACAAACAACCTATATGGACATTAAAGTTATCATAAGGTTAAATAATTTCTTACCCTGTTTGATTTAAAATTATGGCTTTTTAGCAACTGAGCGATTCACTGATACTGTTTGTGTTGTTTTTCTCCACACGACAGAGGAGCACGAGGAGGTCTCTGCTTACTGGAGACATGTCACAGTCATTGCAGAAGCCATTAAATGTCGCTACGCTGACAGCTGTTCGGGGTCATTCATCAAATGATGGAGTGAGAGACAAAGTTGGAAAGATGAGGTAAACAGGAGGGAATGCAAATCTGTTGGGGAAGGGAGTGCACAAGTTGATGAAACATTTCTTGGACGATTACCCCCAGGTTCAGATGGTCCTCCCTCGCCATTGAAACATATTTCAGTTTTCTTTACTGAGAAGTTAGTTCGTAGCTCTGCGCTGTACTAAACTTCACAAAGAGTCGAATCTATAACATTTGTACAAAGACGAAATCTTCAAATTTACTCCATGATAGAAAGAAATCTATTAAAAATCTTGTGTTAATCAAGTCAATAATTTGGACTCAGATATGGCTGGACTGCCTCGAGTGGCAGTCTGATCAGCTTTGGATGGCACATTCTATTTCTGTCAGACAACACAAACACACATCCAGTCATGCACCTGCATGCACAAATGCTCCTAAATGCTCCACCAAAGGTGGGGATCATCTCTGTTTACTCTTTATTCACCCCTCAAGGACACAGACCTTTATCAGGGCTGACCAGCACTGTGTGTTCCACCTTTGTCCCCTCCAATATGCCACTGAGTTATGGAGCGCCTACTGATGCTCCTTAAAGGGCAGTGGGAGAGAGAGAGAGAGATGCAGCGTATGCTTAACACTAAGCCGATGGCTCCAGACACTCCCCATCCATCACTGTCTGCCCGGAGCAACCTCTTTTTGCCTGCCATTCCACCACGGACTTGCAGACCCTCCAGGCTGCAGTTACATAGTAGAATTATGTTAAACACTTCTCTGTAGGAGACGCCATTTGGAGGATTCCTAGTAAATACAAAAGAAAAATAAAATAATTTTGTAATTGGATGCAGCAGATTTCAGGTATGCATAAAAAACTCAAATCTTCAAATAAGCAAAAACATTGTTGTTGCCTTAGGCATGAGCATCTGAAGCCTGAAGGTTTGTAGAAGTAGAGAAGTGATGTGTATACCGTAGTTTAGGGTGATAATGAATTCCTCTGTACTTGAGAAAATACATAACCTTTGTTCTCCTTTGTTGTGTGGGCCTTTGTTAATAAAATCCTTTCATCTCAACATAAAGCCTGATTTTTGTTCTTGTTGTTGTTGTTGTTGATATTGGTCCTGGATAATACAATTCTAATTTTCGTACTCCTCCGGTGACCATTACCTTATTAAAACTCTAATATTGTTAGTGCGTTAAGGTAGAAAGGCAATCTAATCATTCAAGGTTGCAGCTCACTTGGTGATAAGATAAATCTCTACTCGTTTTGTGGATGTATGGGAGAATTAAGGCATGCCAATCTCTATAATGTATGTATCATGGTGAGGTTGTAGGCATAAGAGATTATGAGATAAGAAGGTTTAATTGGAGGCCTGTATCAATGTTACTCCGTGGCTATGGCTCCTCTAGTCAAATAGAAATTTTGCATCAACAACGTTGGACATCAGCAGAAGCCAGTTAGAGCCAATATGATTCCAAATTAGTTGGAATTAAAGAAAATGACTCAGTTAGTGGGTATTTATTCACAGCTGCACACTGCCCAGGGAGGCAATTAACTCCTTTAACACCAGCGTGTGAGTCAGGAGCGCTTGAAACATCTAATTGAGCAAAAGTGAATGACAAGGTCAAATCGAGTATTTGTGTGTTTCAACAAAGACCAAGTTATTTGTTATACGGATTATGACGGATGTCGAGTCCTACGCTACATCTCCATGTCTTTTTTTTTTTTGCAGCCAGGGAAGCCAGCAAAGTACAAGTTGGTCTTTTGCAGGCATTGTTTGATGAGGCTGCCAGTTGACACAGTAATGCACTTGTCCTCATGCCCACTCCGCTTTCTCTCCTGGTTAGAGCTAGTTCTGTGAATTGGGTGGTATTTCTTGAGATCTTATTGTTTATTTGCGGTTTTTCATATTAAATAGTCATTATTTATTTCTCAGAACAAAAACAGAGAAAAACAAGAAAACGAGTCGTGTCTTTCTGTGCTGACGCCCCAGATACTCTTAATAACTTTAATGAAGGACAGTTTTATTGCTTCTTTAATCAGTGCAACACTTTTCAGCCCTGCTGACATAATTGTGAAAGGTGTTTCTAATGATCAATTAGTCTTTTAAATTGATTGAATTGCCATTGGAAAACTTTTTTTCCATTAAAAAAAAGTCTACACTCCATTTTAATGGACAAAAAAATCATATTTCTTTCAAAAAACAGAGTGAGTCCAAACTTGTGAACGGTGGTTTATGTTGAAGGTTATTATGCTTCAAAATCTTTGTATGAGCCAAAGTGTTATGAAGCTCCTACAGCTAAAAACTGGAAGTGACAACGAGCAAAACATCTTATTTACTTTTATTTACCCACTAATCATCTTCAAACTACTTTAATCTCTATCATAAATATACAGTTTCTAACTGACCTGTTATCTTTTTAATGATAAGTTACCAAAAATAATCCCTTACATAAGCCTTCTACTTTCTCTGTGATGTTTCTACATACAATATCAGTGTTTGCAGGTTTTATATATACCGTTCATTTGGCAGTGGCATGTATGGCAGCAGTACAGAATTTGCCTGGAGTATGTACGCCTGCGTGTTCTTCCCGGTGACAATTAAGGTGACATCAAATGCAGAGTTTGCTGCTCGCTCATCTATGCAAGTTGTGAGTTAATGAGCAGCAGGGAAGGGAAAACTTTCTTTCTTTTTTTTTTTTTTTTTGCTGCTGTGTTCTGCTTTAATTGTGTGCACCAGTCTTGGCACGTTCGCTGTGGGTCCATGTTAATTTGGATACTGCACACATCCAGCTGGTTTTGTATTTAATCTGTTTTGTCACCAGTGTCACTTGCAATAGCGTTTGGTGTTGAAACTTGGTTTTAAGACACGCTGTTGGGCTGTAAACACAGAAGAAATGTAATGTTTGCTTTGGCGGTGTGCTGGTGTGTGATTGTGCTGTGTTTTCAGTAATGTCATTTCTCATTTTGTCTTCAGCCTTTACTCACTTACTAGCAACCTACAGTGTTCAGCAGCATTGTGGCAATCCTTCTCTGTTGTGCCAGCCGTCTGTACATAGAAACTACAAGCAAAATGTGTGCTAATGTAATGTTTGCTATCAGTCACTGTGCTGCCGATAAGCAGTGAGAGCTGTTTTGAGAAACATCAGTACTATTGATGTTTCTCATATTCACAAACATGTCAGTAACCACAGAGGCTTTCACACACATGCACACAAACAACCTTGTACGTCTCCTTCAGCGCTATTTACAAGGCCTCCTATAAACCTATTTATCTCACCTGCAAACACATACAGGATACGTTTTATTTTACAGGCACCTGTTTATGATCTATGAGCATGAACATGCAGTAGTTGTGTGTCTTCAGTGTTGTTGTATCAAAGTATTACAGTTTAAACCTTGTGATGGTTTCACAGTGCTCCAAATCATTATATAACCACAACGTCAGTGGTTTAGAGGGAATAAAGCACTTCACTAAAAGTAAATGTGTTAATATAGTTATATCCAACCCCAAAAATATCCTAGTCAAGGCTGAATAAACAATACGAGCTCAGTGCTCAGCTTTGAACTGATCTTCACTGCTTGTGCTGCTTCTTAGCTTGTGTGTCTTGAAATGAGTTTACAGTGTGCTGGCAGAAGCACTGATGTATATTAAAGACTTGTATAGTTAAATGATAAGACGGTAAAACTGTCAGCAGGAACATTATTATAACACCTCAGCACATGTCCCAGAGGGATTATTAAATAAAGAACAGAGAAAAACAGTTTTCTACTGAACTTTTTACAGCTTTCTATCCGGTTTTTCACCCATTTGACGTCTTCAAAAAATCACACTGGCTACTAATATGTACTCGATTCTAATTATTGTATTTTTCAAAGCAAACCCTAAAGTACACTGAAAATGTAAATGTAAAGAAAACGCTTCCTCCAAGGGTTACACTACATTACTTCTGGGTTGAGCAGTACACAAATCTTATTACTGTCTGCCACTTGGTCTCACTGGGTCTTATTTCTGACTGTCAAGAGTAAGCGCTTTATTGGACATCCTTCTTCAGGATGTTTCATCATGATTGCTGGAGCAACGCATGGATGAGCAAAACAGAATTATTGTAAGATAACATCTCACCCTTGCTCCTTTCACACATCCCCTCCCCCCATGTGGCCGTTCATGATATTCTGAGCTGCTATCCTACCATTTGTAAATCCAAAGACAAGCTGCCATACGAGACTTCATGACACACATTTGAGGTCAACAGTACAATAGTTCTTCAAACTAAGGAGATTTATTAACTTAAGATTTTTCAATTTGACAGAAACCGTAGAATGAGACACGTTTGCATCAGCTGCAGGGTCAACCATCATGAATAAATAGCTCTTCGTTATTCACAACACAAACTACAGTCCTTAACAGATTGTGAGCATAATTACTTGATTCATTTCTTCATTGTTTCATCAACTTATTTCCTGAAGAAGCTGAGATATCTTTATTTACCACACATCCATTGAAAAACACTGTTTTTTTTTTTTTTGTTTTACCCACAAGGCAAAGCACCTGCCAGCGAAAGAAAACAACACAGGTTTACAACTATGTGTCCGTGTACAACCTGTGTGAGTGTTTGTGTTGTGCGCTTGTGTCTGTGTTCGGGAGACTTCAAAAGCCAATGGTTGCCATGGAGACAAGCACAGAGAGTTATGGGTGGAACAGGCACTGAGGGAGACATCACCGGCGTTTGTGTAGTTATTGTTTCAATATGTTCTCTCTCCGCCTTCGCCGTCTTCCTGTTCTAACATCTTCGGAGTCTGCAGTGACCTCTGTGCATCTCACACTCCTTTCACAGAGCTTTTGTTTTATAGTTTTACACATAACCTGAGTGTTCTGCCGATGTGTGACCCCTCCACACGCTCCAACGTGTGTTCCCATTAGTAATATTTATTGAGGTAATTCCTCACTCTTAAGACAGGGGGAGCGATATTGCGTTCCCTGGTGTCATTTCCTATCATTCCATTAGTGTTTCATTGTAATGTAATAGCTGCAAGCGAACATGAAACCCAGTATGTGACCCTCCTCATATCACAGCAAGCCCCGCTCTGTTTCTCACAAATGTCAAAGTCTCGAAGAAAGCGCCATTTAAGATTAAATATTCTTGGAAGCGGTGATGGTCTGTGGCAGCAGCTTTAATTTGTGACATCCGATGTGATGCAAAGACAGATGCAAGGCCTCATTGTCTCGCAAACGAAAAGCTGGGCTTCTCTTTTTTGGCAGCAGTAACATAATCAAAACAACCAGAACACAACAACAAACTGCATTCGCTGCTTTTACTCACTAAAAAGAAGAAAAATTTCAAAACTACAGTTACATTTCCTTTCATTTTAATTACTCCGTTCACCCCATCCCTCTTTCTCCTTACTCCCTCCATCTCTATGGCCATCATATAAAAGAGAAAAAAGCTGCAATGTGGACATTCTGTCTAATTAAAGGATTAGATACACTATCCTGCTCTTGTAGAAAAGCCCCATTTATTTCTTCTAATTGAATTTTCGTTTGTGTTGTTTCTGTTTTATTCAATTTTCTGCTGCATTTTGTATTCATTAAGGGGCAACAGAGAGAGTCAGTGGGCATCCAAAGAAAATAACTAAATAAATAAAAAAAAAAAGCCACGCAGAGTTTAAGTATCTCTGCTGAGTATTGATCAGAAAGTATTTGCGTGCATTACCATCTTAATGATCTTCCCTCTTTCTCCATCAAAGAAGACATGGCAGGCATCCAGATATGCTCAGATAGCATGCAAAACATTACGAGTATTCTTCGCAATGTGCATCGACTGCAAGGTCAGACGGAGTTTGTCAATCAAAATGATTAAGTCTGAGTACGCTGAACTGTACTGGGCTTCCAAATAGGATTAAATTAGCTCTATTCTGCTCTACAGTAGCCAAAACCATGAATGACACACTGAAGGCATGTCAGAATAATGCAAAGATTTATCATTGTCTTTTCTAAAATTGACAAACTGTGTTGATGAAATGACAAAGACCGAAGCAACTGAAGTAATGAATGTGTCATCTCATTGAAAAAAAAAAATAGCCCATAGGTTTTTCGTTCAAGCAGCTCATTTCAACCCACAGTGAGGTTTTACTGTTAAGAGACAGTGACACAATGGTGCTGGAATATGGAGACCTTTAAATAGTCTTTCTTGGATTTCTACAGTATGGATGAAAACAATAAGAGGACTCTGACATTTTCCTTGTACGAAAGAAGACATTATCACCCGTCGCCTTATCAGTGTACATCAGCAGGGAGGCTAGTGCCAATCCACTGCGGCTGGTTTTGTCAGGATCCATGCCACATAGGGCTTTTGTTTCTTCCCTTTCCCTGGAGAGATAGCCATGAGCCTGAGAGATGCGACTGAATGTCAGCTTCTCTGAAAAGAGAGATCCTGCAGGTGACACAGCGGGACACTGTTTAAAGGAGGCCTCCAATAGAGTAAAGCACAAACCAGCAACATCCTGCTGGGAAGTTGTATCTAGGTAGGGCATCGTGCAATTCTGTGGTCTGAAAAGAGGGTGCAAAGGAGTTTTAGTGAGCTATAAAATGGAAGCTGGCATAAAAGTTCTTCAAGTAAGAGGCAGTGAGAAATTAAAAATAGTTCGGTATTTTTACACCAAATCAGTCCAGACTCACTACGCTCATTTCGAGCAGCGGTGTAGATTTAAAAAATGCAACTTCTTGGAACTTAGAAAGTAGAAAGTGTTTGTAGAAAATTTGAAAAAGGCTACAGTGACAAGTCCCACAGGGCGGCTGTCACATATGTGATATAAAAACACGAAGGGTCTTTTGAAGCATGAAAGCCACTGTTCAAGAATTTCAAAGGAGGAAGTCGATAATTATAATGAAGATGCAAATAAATTGTCAAATGTACAGCCAAGCGGGATGGTGTGGTTTTCATTAACAAAGGTATTTATGTCAGAATTCAAAAGTACAGGAGCAAGCACTTCTGAATTTTAATAAGCCGTTAACAAAACGCAAAAAAAGAGGAGTGAAGGAAAATGCTCCACTTTTCTTTGTGGCCCCTCTTGAGTGGGTGGTGCATCCTAAGATAGAGACACTTGCTGCAGGGCACCACAGCCATCTTAACCAAAGGAGGGTGACCTAAATGTTCATGTACAAACTTGGTGATTAGAAGGATTCCTACATAAGAGCGAGCATCCTATTTAGTCTGTGGATACCAAGGAAAGCATTTTCCCCTCTGTCAGTAAAATGCATGTTACATAACAGGGTGAATTAGAGGTTTTAAAAGGCAGCAGCCAAAGCAGTTCAAAAAGACACTCTGAAATGTGCTGCTGGTTCATTTTGAGATCCAAGGAACCAGTTTTCATTTCCTGAAGTTGCTCTTATTTGGCTTCACTCGCCATTGACTTTCAAAATAATACGTTGTGCCCTTGCATGTGTTAAACCTAATTATCTATGATGGATGTTAGACAAGTTTCTGACAAGATCTAATATCTGTTGATCATTTTCCTGAGAGTTTGCCGCTTCCTCTTCCTCCCACACCCAAGTCTCGCCTTCTATCATGTCTAGGGATGCTTTGACAAAATAAACCCACAACATGCTGGGAAATTATTCAAATTTGGCTCAGTGATGTATGAAGACTTTGTTGCAACAGAGCGATGCACTAATACTTCCAAACCTCTCCCTCCCACCAAATGAACCCCCCAGTCAAACCAATTACCATCCACAACCACCATCCAACCCCCCCCGCCCAGCTCAAGCTCCAGCTGAGAATAAATAGAAGCGTCTGCAACCATTACTTTAGAGTAGCTGCAGTCAAAACTGCTGTGCTGCACATATGGAGTTGATGGAATACATCAAGTCATACCTCAAAGTGATTTCCAGTTGTTCCTGCAGTTTGTCAACAGCAATCCACTCAATTAAGAGGAAGCGTACTACTGTAATCTGCAGCTCCACTGATGAATGGTGTGGTTTGATGTTTAAGACTGAAGCTATAAATTATTTTCATTATCAGCGTATCTGCAGAGAATTAATAAATCAATTAATAAATTAATAATGTGTCTATAAAACATCAGCAAAGGGTGAAAAACTACTTCAAATTTCCTGCAGCATGAATCCCGACGTCCTGAGTTCTCTTGTTTTGCCCATTTTGTCAAACAACATGTTCCGTTTGACATCAATTTGTACCTTTTCACACCACCCTAATCTCGTTCTCTCCATTCCCCTCACTCTTAATTCCTTCACTATTGTCCCAAACTGAAAGTTGAGGATCCTCTCTCTCTTTCTCTCTTTCTCTCTCTCTCGTGCCCTTCAGCTGTTCATTTGAGTCTCTCTTAAATATTCATAACCTGGGAGAGAAGGAAACTGATGAAGAGGGCAAAGAATCACTGACACACTATGTCCCTATAACAATAAAATATCACGCCTATTCTTGCTGGTGAACCAAAACATACTCCTAAACAAGTTTTACTTGTTTACTTCAGTTTACTTAAGTTTACTTTTGGGAAAATGCAGGAAAAATAACTCATTTAAAAAAGATTCAATCATTATGCTAGTATATAAACTCTATTTTATATCGAACTCCTTGAGTCATTGCATTAAGACACTTTCTCACTTACCTACTTTAATAACATATGTAAATTCCTGAGTAGTAAAAAAATACAAGAAAAAATATGTGGAGCAAACTCCAGTAACTAGCTGAATAAAAAATAGCCAACAAGGACTTCTTCAACATGACTCATACTGTGGGTGAAGGCAGGTTGGATTGCACTTCCTATGAATCAGTGGGGTGCAGTGTCACAGTGAAGTGTTTGCTATTACTTATGAGAGATCCTTATCTTTTTCAGAGGTAATCTATAGACGCTAAGTTGTTTTTATACTTCTCTGTGAAACAAGTTATCAATGCATGACACGCTGCAGTTATTAAAGGCAAGTGAGCTGCAAGGAGATGGTTTGGGTGGATGCGAGGTACATGAATGTCACACCAGAGTCCCAAGTTTGACTCGTTTGCAAAATTAAGGGAAAAAAGTAATTTACATGAGACGGGTTGATCTGAAACCTCTCACATAAACCTTGTCCTAATTCAGCACCATGACTCATCCTCTCCCGGTTTATTACAGTTCGTTCTCTCCTTTTCTCATCTCCTGCTCTCTTGTTCTAAGAACAAAGCTCAACTTAGTCTGAAACCAGTAACATTAGCTAACTGCCTTATTTTCCAGGAAATCTGCTCCGCTGCTGAGCAGCTGGTATATACTGTAGAACATAGGAGATATCGGGGAAATTTAACATTCAAGGGCTGTTATTTGCTCAAATAGAAACCAATAGTGTCTATTTTTTTTTCTTCTTCATTATGAAAACAAAAGGTTTGTTGCTCCCGGTTTCATCATACCTCACGTCAGCGAAACCTCTTGTTAAACTCAGGTCTTCGTCTGGACCTTTGGCAGCTGAGACAAGCGTTTGCTTTGTGTTTTTGTTTTGTTTTTTTCTATCTCACACAACTCAAATCTCTAACACCCATTAACCCACAGTAACATTTGCAGATCCCATTGCATCAATAACAATTGAGTGCAGACAAATGAACCTGTTAAGATTCAAGGATCAAGACCACAAAGGGGTCAATCGACTGTGTGTTAATTGCTTTTATTTTCACTAGTACTAATTTTGCACCTAATTTGTATTGCAGCTCAGAGTCACTGATCAATTATGAAAATGTTTTCAGAATGCATGAACACAAATGCACCTTTAACCATCAATAGCACGATATAAATAATAGGAGACTATCTATTGTGACTTACAATTAATAATTTAAATGTAAACAGAAGTGTTGGTTTCAAATCCTGCTGGTCTGTTGTGGTGCTCTGGTCATCGTAAGGTAAAAGATAGCAGCACTCATACCCCTTTGTACTTCAGTCTGAGACACTAATCAATGACTAAATGGAACTAAACCAATTTCAGGTACATTTACTCAAATGTTTGATGGCACTTGCCCAATCTGTGCAGGTTCACGTGGCCAAATAGGGATATTACTCATGTTCAAACAACATGGCCCACTTTCCAGCAAAGACAGTGTATCAATCAGGCTGTGCTGGAATATTATGTTGATATATAATCACATAAAGCCGGACTGTTGAAGAAATTTTTAACAGCGTTACTGGTTTTGCATTTTAGATTTAGATTTAAGGGCAGGGGCGTGGCCAGAGGGGTGACGACAAAATCTGACAGCCCTGCCAGAATCAGGAAGTAGGTACTTGGCTTATATATAAATAGAAATAATGTAGAACTTTAATATGAGGATAAATTTGAGGCTGAAATAAGATTTATCATGTAAATTTTCATGATAAATTTTATATTTATGTTTCCATACTACTATGTTGTAGCAGAAAAAGAGGAAGTAATGCAGTGACAAGTCATTCAAGGTGCACATTGCGTCGAGCTTACGTTAAGACAGACTTGGAAAGAACTATGCACTGTACCAACATCACACCATTCAGAAAATAATGATGGTTCAACTGTGTTTCAAGGGTTATGATCACTGCATATCATATACAGTAGTGAAAGGATACAGTGTCAATCATTTATTGCATATCACGTCAGAGCAACGATGATTGATTATAAATCATTTAAAAATATGCAAGGACAAAGGTTCAATAAAGTAAAATAAAATACAAATCATGTCAACAGAAAAGGATGGGACTGTACCCCAGGGTCAAAAGATTCCTCTCGTTCAAGGAAAACAACCAAGACGCAGATTTTTGACCCTTCACTGCTTCTGTTAGCTAATTAAAATTTTATACATAACCACATCGTTTTGCATTGTATTCATTTCCATCAGAAACTCACAAGAGGAACATAAAAGAAGCCACAGGGCACAGAATTGTTGTGTCTCACTGTTTCTAGTCCTGTGATTGTCACAGGCATAACATGGAAAATAGGACAGCCATTGAACGCTCTTTGAAAATCTAGTAACAGAAATGAGTCACACAGTCGCACAAAAACTACTTTTATGAGCTGTACATCATCAATAAAAAATGATCTGAACATCTACTTCAACAAACGGTTATGCAGCCAATTGAGCACATTCTGCCTTGGTAAGTTAGCAGATGAACAAAGCTAGTGGAGCGCACCTCGACTGTAGCTGCTGCGTGTTCCTGAACTATAAAGCTGCTCATAACAGCACGTTCAAGTCAGCACAGCCACAGCTGTATGTCATGGTTACAACTCTGTGGTACAATGGCTTCTGGGCCATACAATAAAAGATTTTACATCAAAAGCCGACTGCATCACAGTTGTAACATGTCTCAAAGGATATCAATTCCAATCTGCGGAGGGTACAAATCATTACAGTCGATCAATAGAGAATAGAAGGAGTAGTTTGTTTGGAATAAACATCGGAGTGTGCCTAGCACACAAAGACACAAGCACATTTCTGCAAACACTCCTGAAATAATCTACATGTGCATCTGTGTTCAATTATTCACATACTGAAATATATGAGTCTGACTCAAGAAATGTATTGATTTAACTTTACTACTTCAATTAAACTTAAATCAATGTAATTTTAAAAAGAAAAGAAAGTAAATGATAATATATCATTTGATATTTTATCATATTTGGTTGGTGGGTTATTTGCTTGTATTTAAATCCCTGGCAATCAAAACATGACACCAAGCTGCAGTCATACTTTCAGGATATTTGTTTTCGGGATCACACTTTTAACTGCATGTGTATTTAAAACCAGTCAAGAGGGATGGCCATAAAAGGAGAGAAGCACTAACTGCATGACAATCAGGCTATCTTCGCAGGCCATGTCAGGTTGGAAGGAATGCAAATGCAAGCGCAGGAGTTCACACGGTGTCATTTGGTCTTGCCCTACATGTGGCAATGAAAAAATGTTATCAGAAAGAAGAGACGGTTTCCTCCTGCAGCTAGAAATAAGGCCATGAGAGTGTAAAATTGTGCACAGGTGGGGTTTAAACCCGTTATCAGGAAGTGTTCACTTCACAATTGCACGCAAGACCAAAGCATTAGCCTCTGTCCATTCAGAGGAATTTACCACCAAGCACTTGCTGTTAGAGGAAAGTTTTCTTCCTATTTTAATATTTCTATTTATTTATACCGCTGTTAAACACTCAAGACTCTCAGTCAAACGTTGGCTTGTATCTCGACAGTTGTTTGACACCATCAGGAGACGCCATGACCTTCTGACAGAGAGTCAAGGACTTGCCTAAAGCATTTCAAAATGAAGAAGCAAGAGAACTTCAGGATATATGTTGTTTTTGTTTCAACTGGGTTAATATATAGTGGTAGAAGTCTAGAGAACATAGTGCTGTTCAGTTTTCTCTGTAATTATGTGTCAATCAAGTGTTTAAAGCTGTTTGCCTAAATGGAAGTTTGAATCAGAACTAATGAGGTGTATTACACTGCAATAATTAGAATTGTTTTGGATAATTATTCACTTCCAGCTCTATGGTAGTAAAATTGGAAAAGGTATAGTCTATATTTTTTATATTATTTTCAATTTTATACTACTTTATTGTACTACTACCAGTGTAACACTAATAATAATAATTATTATTATTATCAAAAAAGAGTCTTAAAAGGTGTTATTAAACCAAAACTCAAGATGATTTAGGTGGACGTTCCTTTTACATTTTAGCATTTAGCATGTTTTCTCCTTTCAGAAGTTTGCTTTTGAATGCAGCTGTGAACTACTGTACGTGCTATGGAATCATAAAATAAGTCTTTGACCACCACTAAAATGAATAACATGTAGAGCCAATATTGTGTTAAACTTACTATGACATTGTAATCTTGTAATAATTTGGCTGACTGACTCTGCCTGACTCTGAAGTGCCTTGTCATTTCTTTCATGGTGACCATGTCCGTCTGTCAAAGCCTATCAGCTGGCTTTTGGATTGGCTGTCTGCTGTGGCTGGCTGTACAAATTGAATGGAAGCTTTAAGAATGCAGACTGATGGTCATGTCTGTCTGAATTATTCTTTCACTTTCTACATCTACCTGGAGTGTTATCTCTGCACAGTTATGTCCACGTGGAGAGAATTCATCCCTCACATGCTATCGAGTGACACAAATAAAATATTTACAGTGCACTTCACTTTTAAATACGGATATAGAGGGGCTAAAAACACGGCTGAGCAAACGGCAAATGCCACGAGGATTAGGCTGAAATGGGCCATAACTATGTATGAGGAAGTTAGATATGGCCAAGCACGATCTTCATTGAATGGTGGGTAAGTCTTGAATTTGTTTACCTCTGACTACTTAGAACATCTTATCAAAAAGATTATTTCCCATACGTTTAAGTTAGATATCAATTAACGAGGAAAGGAAAAATCCTACAATAGACTGCAGCACTGAGTACTGTTAAACTTAACTTACATTAAACTAAACCAAAGCAAAGCTTCTTCCTTACTTCCTCTTTTTGTTATAAACATGTAGTCATGTGAAGGTTTAAGCACAAAATCTACAGAGTTCAACATCTTCAAGAGCTACAAGCTCTGTCCTTCTCCTGGTTTTGTTGCTCTAAACACTCTGACCACACTCCCCATATGATCATTTCATAATAACAGTGGTAAGTTATTATTGTTCATAATACTGGACAAACATTTAACAGGAGGACACAACACCTAAATCTCCTGCACGAGTGTCCTCATAACAAATACAGACACAGCTCTCTGCTCACATTCATTTCAACTGAAATTGTTTTGTTATCTAAATTTCTGTGTTGAAAAAAACTGTGTATTAGCAAAAAAGAAAACTTGTGTAGATAAAAAGACAGAAGGCAGCCAGTCGTTACCAAAGTCCTATCAAATCCAGACAGCTGAGATACAACAAGAGAGGATGGAACCTTAATCTTGTCTCCGTGTAAGTTTCTCTAAATATTTTGAGGATAATCGCCTCTTTAGGCCATGAACAGCATGGACCGCTGCACAAAGCGCTCTGTATTCACCCAGACCAACAGCCATGCCGAATGTTATTTACTCTGTAGTGGAGGATAAGGACGAGGTTAGGCCACAAACAGGCTACTCCAGCTACAGGTCAATCCCTTGAGGGGTGGGCTCAAGATTAAAATTTTGTGCCCAGTGAGAAGCCATTTCTCTGGGACTAAAGGGGCTAAAACCAACTTTCACAGCCAATGTACAAACACCGAACACGATGGAAACATAATGACCGGTCTTAGCATTACATTGAAGTTTTCACACTCATCTGAATCCTGGTCTCAGTGATACTCTTCCTTCTTTACAGGCTCTACAAGTACAAGCCTGTGATGTCATGTGGGGAAACTGTGAATCAACACTGTCACCTGTCACCGTGTTAAAGGTCGAGTTTGGAACGTGACCATTTATAAGAGCAGGAGAGGCAGGTCTCATGGTTAAATTAAGGTTGGTCAAAAAACACTTTGGTTACAGGGGTGAAAGGGAAAGAGTGACCACCGCATGTGAAATCTGACCTTTCACAGGCAAGCCGGCCATTAATCTACAAAACTAAGATCAGGGCAAGCTGAGAGGTTACTGAGTGGCAAGATTAAAGGGTTGACATTTTCAGCAGTCACTTCAGATATTACATCGGTGTCTTATCAGCAGCTTATTTTCTTTCTGCTGAGTTGTTTATCCTTATTTTACAACATTAAAAAACAGGATCTTCAAATATCAGTCAGTTTAGAGTTGTGATTCACCGTCTGGATGTCACCTCAGAGGATAACACTGTAATACTTTATATTCTTCTTATCAACAAGGCCATGAAAACACTAAACTGAGCTGCATGCATAGACAAAACTCCATGGAGCTTATTCGGTGTCATAGATATCAATGAGATATCACTGTTTGGTAGGTAGCTCTTTGCAGTAAAGTGCCAAAATTATTTTTTGCACCAGAAAATAACAAATTCTTTACCCTTGTTTGAGTAACTATTGCCAAAAGCTACAGTAGCCAGCTGGTTTAGAAATTTACAGAGCGTAACAGGACTAAAGGGATTTGGGATTTGAGTGCAGCACATTTTTCACAGAATTTTACATTTTCAACATATATGATTATTATATCATATTATTATTCACTGATACCAAAAATCTAATATAACCCAACTTTACTTTAAACTGTTAGGTGACACTATCTGGACCCAGATGCCAGCAACGGAAACCCTCATCTTTTAATTTCCTCTCTTTGTTTCCTCGTCGTCTTCATTTGCTCACTGCGCCACACAGCTGCCCTCTCAGGTTGGTCTAGCAGGCAGAAAATCCAAAGAAATCAAGAAAAGGAAGTAGAAAGGAAGCAGAAGGTTACATCAGTGTCACTTCAGCTACCAGAAACCAAGGGAGGCATACTAATAAAGAGTTTCATAAATACATTTCACATCTTTTGACTTCTACCCACAGGGATGAAAGTCTGCTTGGCAGCCCATACAGCAGCGCTAAACTGGTGTAAATAAACTATCAGACGGAGAAGCCAAAGAGAATGTGATGTTTTTTTTTTTAGTCCATCACAGCAGAAATCAAACACACTTTTAATACCAAGTAGATGCCTCGGTGAAAGACGACCGAGTGAGTCACTGTGTAAGGTAAAGGTTAATCTATTGTGTTTTGCCAGACAAAGAGAAGACAAAAGAGTATCACCGCTCCCTGTGTGGATCTGCTGGGTGAAATCCACTCGGAAAGATGAATGACTGCAACTGAAGCAATGGTCAAACCCCATGAGTGATGGGCCACATTGTCCTGTTGCCCTGTGATCTCTAATACGGAGGCTTTAATGGATGGTGAAAGTGCAGATACACTGATCTATAACCTGAGGCCCTGCACCTGTGAAAGGCACCCAGCAGATATCCGCCTGACACAGATTGACTCTCCAGTGGTGGAGACAGAGTGCATTAAAGATCCTGTCACTTGTTTAATAAACTTAGTGAAGTGTCACTTGTTGCCTGGTCCTCGTCTCTGTTTGACACCAGAGCCTCAAGGCTACGTCAGCTGCTGTTTGCATCTCTTTGAATCTTTGACCAAACTATCAGCCGTTGAATTTCATCGTGGAGGAGAGCGGGGACATTTCTACTTCTGCTGTTTCAATTTATACTTTTTAATTTAACAATCTGTCACTAATTCCACCAGAATTTACTTAAGTTTGTTTATGCATTTTCCTATTAAAGCCCAGTTTTCACTATAAGTAACTTGATTGTTAAGCTGCAGAATTGATCATAATTAGCTGTGTGTTTGTGTGTATGCCCTCTAGTGGCATTTAGGGTCACTGGGAAATAAAAAAACTGAACAAAGCCCCAAAACTTAGAAGTTACATTTATTTGGAGACATTGATTTTGTGTGTGCTGAATTAACTGAAGTCTCTCAGCACAGTTTTCAGCCCATTACTCAGCCTCTGTACAGGCTGTACTCCTACTCACAATCACATTTCATTCTCACAAGATCTCCTCCTCCAGCATTTCCCAAATGATTTTTTATTAGTGTTTCAGTCCAGACTGATCGTCAACCAGTGCTGCAGCTCGTCACCACAGTCCTCCCTCCCCCCGCCCTAATTAAGGCTAATTAACAAAAGCTACTGTTCCTTTAAATCTTCACCCCAATTTTTGGAGCGACGGGTTGAAACGCGAAGAAGGAGGTGGAGAGGGGGGGGGGGCACGATATCACACTGTCACAAGAAGCGCACAGTCTGACATGCAATCCGACACAGGGACCAACACGGCGACTGAGAGTCCTGTGCGCTCCAGCCGCTGAAAGCAAAGAGTCTGCTGTGTGGATGAGTGCAGCCCCCTGGACTTGGTGGGAGGGGGAGAAGTTTCCCCAAAGACAAGCTTGGATCTCTGAGAGACACGATGCTTTCCTCCTCCAGCCCAGTCTCACAAGCCGCTCAGTGGATTTGCTGAATTCTTTTCTGCAAGTTATTCACCGGGATTGAGGAGAGATTCTGAACCAGAGGATGCTCCCACAGGTCATTCGGATTCTGATTGTCTTGTCTTTCTGCTTTTTCCAAGGAGGCTTTATCAGGTGAGGCGCACTAACATTTTACCCTGTGCTTTTTGGTTTTTTATGCGAGTTGCTTCCTCTGCTGCTTCTTACATGAACTTTTCCATCATCTCGCACATCTGTAATTATTCTACAGACTTTTCTTTTTAACGTGGTCTGTACATGGAGCTCTTTGGAAAAGCACACCTTGTGCGCAAAACGCTGTAATGCTGGCGCGCATTGAGGACATGATGTTTCCTTCATCTAACTAATGTCAGAAATATTTCTGCTATTAAATGCGATTCTATTAAATGAGAAATGAGACAGAAACGTGACATTTAAAAAAGCGATGCGTGCGAGAGGGGGATGAACATGAGACATGAAAAGGCGCAGAGCAAACTCTTATCTCTGGTCACTAACTCGGAGAAACCACCACTGGAGATCATGGGCGCAGTTTGAAAACAGGCAGCACATTTAAATTACTAACAAACCTATATGTAGAAATATGAACATTATTTTATTAAAACATGTGCTGGTGGCAACTACCTGTGGAGTCTTGGTTTGTTGTTCGGTGGATTTAAGAGGAGATTAAAAGGTTACCGTGCACTTGAAATGATGTGAAATGATATTTACTGAGTGATTCACAGTTCACCAACCGGTGAGCAAACTGTTCGGGAAGCAATGAACCTATTCATAGTGCAGGATGCATGCGTACTAAGAATTTGCAGTCGTGCTTCATGTTTTCAGAAACAGCACAAAGAGTGTTTGGCACATGTGCAGAGTCTTAATTATTGGAAGGAAACGGAGGCAATCTACAGTCAGCGTGTGTTCCGTGTCTCTGGAGACAAACAAAACAAAAACACCCCCTCTGTCTTATCTGTCCCTTCTGTATTCTCTCCATTCATCCTACCACACTCCTCATGTCGCGCTTTTTCCCCCTCACAACCAGCAACCCAGCTTTCTGTCCTCCTTTCAGAGCTTCTCCACCCCACCTACCCCACCCACCCTTCTTGAAACTTTTATTTGCAGTGAACACTTTCCTTATTTCATGCCCTGCCAACCTCAGGTGTGAGCGGAAGGGAATTAAGATCTGCATAATCCTGGAGCGGAACAGAGCCGTGACTTGGTGAACCCAGGGGTGAGGAGAGCAGCTCTTAGCCTAGAGAGCAGTCAACTGACTGCCTCCTCTGAGAAATTATATGCTGTCCTACCAGCCTGCCTGCTCATCTTGTAGGAAGTAAACGAGGAGGAGGCTAGGAAAAGGGCATGGGGGTAGGAATTTGATGGAGGGGTGAAAGATGGTAGTGGGAAATGGGAATGGAACAAACTGGGATGGGGAAAAAAATGCCAACAAGAAATTGAAAGATTGAATCATTTAGCTGGAGGCTGTGGGGAGATTAGTAAAGTAGGGGGCAGGGATGGGAAATGGAAAGACATGGTTCAGATTGAAAAGAGAAGATGAGATGGAGAGGAGCGGACATAATGAATCAGAGAAGGAAAAAGAAGAGAGGTGGTCATGGAAATCAGTGCACAAGATGGATAGGTGCTGTCTTCGTACTGGATGGTTGTCAACAAGAGGAAATGAGGACCAGGAATGAAGAGTGCAACAAATAAGTTCATATACAGTCGAGGGAGAGGTTGATGGCTGCAGGGCTAGGAGAGCTGTGTTGTGAGAAAGAGGCGGCGTTACAGTGTCTTGTTGCAACACTTGACGTTTGTTCGACTAGCAGTAAATCTGTCTGGTTGCCTGAACATAAGCTGCTACACTGTCTGGTTACTTGCTCAGCAGGTTTCTTTTAAAAGGAACCTTAAGGGATGATGAACAACCTTACAACCTTGGCTCAGAAAGAAAACTATTGCTTATGGTGAAAATGATTTGTTTTGCAGCACTGTGCACTGTGCAGCTGTTGGCCAAATAACCCAGTTCACTGTTGCCTACAGCTATAGTCAGTGCCCGTGTGGTTGAACATTTCATAGATGTTTTCTGGCTCAATATTCTGGTGCATTTCATTGGTTTACATTGCATTTCTTTGTTTAATGATGCATCAGCATGGGGTGGATATTTTGACGTTGGGTATCACATCCACTGTAAAATACTTTCCACTAAGAAATGTGACAGGATTCATGCAGTGGAAGATGGTGCTTCAAGTTACACTTGGAGTCATCTGTCAGTTAGCGTTCGCCAGGTAACGAACAACTCTTAGCCTTTAGTACCACGTGCTTTTAAACCAAGCATTCGGCTCCAGCTCTCTCTTTTTTTTTTATTATAGTTTGACATACGATGCACAGATCCACAGCCAAGCCCCACCTGAATTTGTGAGCATCCAGTTGGGGACTAAACACACAGGTTGCACAACACCATAACAGAATAAGTGATTAATGTGATCTGATCTCAAAACAGTTGCTGCACCAGTATATGAAGATCACAAAATTGTGCAAATACATGCTTGTCCTCTGGTCAGCTGATGTATATCTGTTCATTGGCAAATTGAAAGTGAAGCGTAGGGAATTGCATTGAAGTCAAGGACAAAGAATCCCATCAAGGATCCCTGCTGTCCTTGCCTCCAGTCAGTGAGGGATCATGAATCAGAACTGGAAATATCAGAGAATATGTCCTATGATCTAATGGAACTGGGTCCTCTCTAGCCTGATTGTTGGTACCACTGTTGCACACAGTTTTTCCTTCTTGTAACAAAGCAGATAATGGATAATGGGTCCACTATATTGTTTAGTAGCATGTTTCTTGTATTCCCACGAATAACTTACCCAATTAGGATTTATATGTTATAGAGATACTTTGGTGACACCAGTTTTGTTTAATAACCCAAAAATTGCTCAGCCTTCTAAACAATCTTCTTTAAATGTCACATTTCATAATCAAAGACCTTTCCAAACTCTGCGGTTTCCAATGTTCAAAAATCTGTGCTTCATGCTGAGAGATCATTATTTTTAGTATCAGACCTCATTTACTGTAAATTGTGGTATTCTCTTTCAGGAGAAAACTGAACTTGATGTGTGAGATGATAAAATGCACTCCTTTCAATGAGAGTTGGTGGAAAATTGCAATGATGAGCCTTTCTAAGCTTCGGTTTCTGCCCCAGATCAGCAGCCTATCTGTCATCAGGTATTTTATCTGCGACTTAGTCTTAAAACATAATGGCAGTTTTGCTCCCCGTGGAACTTTTTTCCAGCTACTCCGCACTTTTGAAAAATTGGAAGCCAGGGAAAAGGTTTTGAGGGGTGGAGGTCTGGTCAGTGTGAAGACAAATGGGTGATCACATTTTATACCTAAAGGCATTTCTTAGGACAACAGTCCTTGAACACAGTTCACTTTTTTTTCCTGAATACCAGCTTCAGTTTTTCAGCATTGGTGGACAAAAGGTTGCAGGACCAGCAGAACTTTGACAATAAGAAGTGCGTAGGCTTACGCTGCTGTTGTACTCAATGGATCTCATGCAGAGCCACTCATACAAACAGGCTTCATACAAGCAATTTCAGAGAACTTGTGGCATTTTAAGTTAGGAAAGAAGAAAATTCATAACTCGCAACTGACCTGATCTGTCACAAACAGACAGATTGACAGAGTTTAACTATGAAATTGATTTAATTAAAAGGGAAAGTGACTGTTATACAACAAACTCAATGCTTAAATTAACATTCTGCTCACTATATCATCATAATCACTGTTTTATTTACAAAGAGGTGTTTTCCCTTTAAAGGCAGCGGGTTCTATATTATTGTAGTTGGAAAATTATGTTATGTTATGTTATGTTATGTTATGTTATGTTATGTTATGTTATGTTATGTTATGTTATGTTATGTTATGTTATGTTATGTTATGTTAAACTGTTTTTACTCTCATGACATTTTTGTGAATGAAGTTCCCCCATAAATGAGGTGGATGGGAGACCTGATACCTTTAAGACCTTTAATAGCGCTGATTATGTTAATGACGTAATGAATGTGCAGCTTCTCATAAATCAGTGGCACTAATCTAATCAAATTCTTAAGGAGAATCATTCTGATATGTTATGTTACAAGCAAATATGAAGAAAGTGTTCCTTGCAAAAAAAAAAACATTTTAGAAAGAAGTAAACACAATTTAGTTAATTCAAACTTCAAAAGCAAAGTCGTTGGGCAAGGAGACAATCTTTCTGTGATGGTTTTTAATTAAATTCTGATGGTAGTCCCAGCTGGTGTAGAAGTATCCGCAACGGCAAAGTAATATCTGGAGGCTAGTAAACATTAGAGAGGAGAGGACCACAAAGATCGTGTGCCTTCATTTGAAATGTTTAACAACCCACAAGGACTTGGAAATGTGTTTGTGCAAAGTCGGATGAGTAAACGACACTCGTACCTCTATACTGCCAGAGTAAAACTAACAACAACTTTCTAAATTTAAAATTTGGGAAGCCCTTGCACATCTGTTTAAATGGAAACATAAAATAACACTGGTAGTATTAGTATTTCAAGGAGTGTAGCAGCAATTTCACCTTGAGCCAAACTGTCCCAGACACTTCGGGGGCTCTGTTATGCTTTCTGAAAACACAGGAAATCCCCACACACTTTACTGACACACAGACTAGAACAGCAAGGAGTGCTGACGAAAAGGAAGCGTGAAAAGAGGACAGATGGAAAGTTTACGTGAGTTAATGACTAAAAAATGAGAGCCAAGCTGGAGACGGCACTCAAACAGCCGGTTTGCTCCCCACAACCGGCACCACCACGAACAATAGAGGTATACTTATCAATGAAATATGAAGACATGAGACAGAAAGAAAATTCATCAAAGGATAAACAAAGACTTACATTCGTCCTGATAATAAGTATGTTATGACCAACTCTTAGTACACATACTGCCCACAAAGTCTGATCTAAAATCCCTGACAAGAAAGTGATGTCTGACACAGATCTGCCTGTTGCTTCAGTGGGCATTAGATTTGTGCTTGGATATATGGTGGAGGTGACAGCTTACTGATGGTCTCTAGTAGCCAGCCATCGCCTTCGGTATTAGACTGACACCTCAGGCTGAGAGCTGTGAGTGATGGTTCTCTGCCTGTTTCAATCAAACCACGTATGACCTTATCCCCTTTCTCTTTTATGAAACGTGCATTACTACCCCCTTTTGCACATTTAAGACTTTGTAATTTTCACTGAGATATTGATGCTTGGTAATAAAATACTCAGTTTTGTCCTCAGGAAGCATATTTTCTAAAACATGCAGATTACCTTTAGTATCTTTTGTTATATTAACAGTGTCACAATGAATTTAAGGTATAATCAATAACTTCTTGCAAATATTTACCACCATGGTATAGAAGTGAGAATCTCTCTTTGCATTTTATCTTGCCCACATCAAACCTTTTGTCTCTGACGTACTTCTGCTGCCAAGTAAAATCAAAACCCTAAGCCACTGAATAATAAACACATCATGAAGTATAACTGATGCGCATCAGCTCGGGGTGAACATTTAATCTCTGCAGATACGTAGCTGGCTAATGCTATGCCGAAAGAGAATTGCAGTGCAACACTGTCCACTGGTCATGGAGGAAACCACCAAAACCTTTTAGGCACAGAGGTTCAGATTAAATGTGTTCTTGTACTTTTTCCATATGACTTGCTGCACACACATGCAAGCTTAACTGTTACGCCTGAGGTAAAAGAAACCATTGAATGAAATTCCACACAGCATGTTGAAAATAATGTTAATTCTCAATGATAAGTAATAAGTAATCAGTTGCATTTTGCAGTTGTAGAGGTTAACAAAACCTGGTATTTTCCAAGTTGGAAATAGATGCAACTACCCGAAGTCATCTATAGCACCAAAGTATGTGACACAGTGGTAGGCTAATGCAATTAAGTAGACCTCTCCCCTCTCTGCTGTGGCCCTGGCAGATTAAAATGGTCACTTATTGACTAGAGCAGCACTTTGGCTCTGAAGTTCACCACTGTAGGTCATTATGTTCTCTGCAATTAGAAACATAAAGTGGGGGCCCATTATGAAAACCTCCATCATGTCATTATGTCTGACCATAAAGTGCAAGCTGATTAAACTTTCGTTCAGTGAGAAGCTAAGGTCTGGCTTCTTAAAACCAGACCTCATAATAAATTGTTGGACAAAAAAGAAGCTGTGTCCAGAGAAGTCAAGCTCGAGATCTGCTTTGTAATTGAATCAAGATCTCATTAACTCAACCGTTTAGAGCAACTACAATCGATCAGTAGTTACATAGGCCTGTAATCTATCTACCAAATGATGTAGACTATATACTGCCTTCATTAATCATTAGCTCAATGTAAAATGGTAAAAAACACAAACAGCACCTACCAGTAGGCCGGGAAGAGTGTGCTTAACGTTTCTAACCCACTATAACTGTGGTCATACTCCACTGTGTGTTGTGTCTGCATTGTTTGTATCTTTATTGTATTATTTTAAATGACCACAGCAAATGAAAACTCGTGTATGACCTCTCCATATTTATAACTTTACCAGTCATCAATGTGCAAATGCCCATTTGGCTCAAATTTGTGCCAAATTTGTGGTACCTGTCCTGGGTGTACCCTAACCCACCACTGGTCCAATGACAACTCAGATTAGCACCCTGCAACCTTTAACAGGACACACGATTACAGTAGAATAATGAAAGGATGGACGTTTAATTTATCCTCAACTGTGAAGTAACCACTTTGCAAAGTCTGTTTCATCACAAACTTTCATTACGAAGTCAATAATCAATCATCTTTCAAATATTTACTAATGATAAACAAATTACAGCTAGGTGCCATGGCTCACCTTAATTGAGAAACATACACTTCCTTCATTTCATTGGTTTCCATGTGCTGCTTTGTGTATAAGGCAGAGTAACAGTCCAGTCAAATGTCTACCTTCTGCCATTTAACTCCCTCCACTGTACCTGAGAAAGAGATTCTAGTATTTCTTTAAATATTGCTCTGTATTGATGGTTGCGTCTGACACTGATAGAGGTGTGCCTGTGACCTCCAGGTGACTGTCTCAAAGCTGTTTCAAGGATAAAACACCACAGACCACGTACTTGACCTCCAGATCACTGGCAGACTTTTTTCTATCCGCATTAGTAAGATGACTAGTTGTCCTTGTCTGTGAAGTGCAATATTAAAATGTAATGATATCATAGTGTTCTCACATTCAAAAAAACAAAAGTAAAAGGCCAATAGCAGAACCATATTTTTGTGGTTGGAGCTTTTAAAGGTTTTGTCCAAGGATATTTTGGGATGTACTGCAGCACTGCTTTGTATAAAAAGATGGATCCATGACTACTCCCTTAAAGTAATTGTAATAAGTTGACGCTGTTGATAACATTTACCTTCAATGTATGTGCTTTGACATTAGGGACCAAACTAAATGGATTATCATTCTGGCAAGTTTCAAACTCTGATAGTAGTCTGAGTAATACTCATCACAAAGTATGTGAGTCCATTAGATTCTCCTCCAGTCCTTTAATTAATGTCTCGATTTAATCAATATCTTGGCAGACATTTGTCTTTGCATATTATGTAAGTTCTTATAGACATTGTATAATATTTAAGATGTTTTAGCTATTTTCACTCAAATTTCCATTTAACAGTAGCTCATAAGAGATTCCAGAGCAGTGATGATAGATTTTGAGCATATTGATAATTACTGTTACAGTAAATACAGAGACACAGAACATAGCTGCTTTTTAACAATCAGACGCTGGAGATGTGTGTTGAGTCGACAGTAAAATTCAGATAAAGCCCTTGTTCAGTCAGCTCAAGGTAAGCCAGCTAATATTTCAATGCCCCAGTGTTACTGACGCCAAATTTGGAAGTCACATTGACACTGGGTTAAAAATGTAGACACAGCACTGAAGAAGAATGACTGTGACATTTTGTTATGTCTCTTTGGAGGACACTACTTGGAATTCTGGTTTGATATTCAAAAGACGTGATTTTATTGTGATATTGTGACTGGTGACGCACTCTATTAGTCGTGCATGGCCATACTTTGTTCATGGTTATTTGAGGCCACACTCTGGGCTCAAACCTTCCCAACCATCCATAACAGGATTCGAGACATCTCTTTATCGTGTTAAACAGACGCTACGTGAGTCTGACAAAATATTCCTTCTCTCACCTTGGTGCCTCACCAGTGAGGCTTCCTCCATTTGTCTGTATGTTCCCACAAGACACCCACATTGTTTCCGCAAACGTTGTGTCCTGTGGTTCTCTTTGAATGGGAATGTTTGCTTTTCAATACACATAGTTTGGTTAATAAATGTTTTATGGACCCAGGTGATGCCACTGGTTTATACAGTTTTCATTTATTCCACCAGTAATTCTTAAAACACGTATAATATGAGATTAAATATGTTTAATCTTTGCCTATCTGTAGTATAGCACATATTGTAATACACCAGCACGAGGCTGGATTTGCTTATGTAAAGGAGTAATTAAATCCACCTGATAGAAGGACATGGAAAAAGCACAACTGACTGTATGTCAAATAGGATTAGTTTGGAGTCTGTCTGAATTTGTTTTTCCTTAACAGGCTAAAGGATTACCATAGTCGTATTCCTTTGTTCTTAGGAAAAACTGCTAGACATGCAATGCATGTCCAGTACCCCAAGAGGCTCTTGTGAAAAAGACATCACCCTGGAAAAAGTGCACAAAGCAAATGGAGCGGTGCCGAGTTGTCTTTTGGATTCAAGTCTCTGAGGAAATCTGACAGAGACGGTGTCTGTCCAGTCTGTGGGTTTTTTCATTCGTATTAGAAAGAAAACATGAGGCCATTTCTTCTTAACTATCAGCTTTGTTCCTTTATAGACTTGTTTACCCAGACATAATCAGTTATTTGACAATGACAACATCAATACTGTTGATTACTTCGGAGTGCAGTTAAAGTCTTGACGTCTTTATTCCTGCACTTACTGTGTTCAAACATGAGATCTTTTGACTGGTGCCTTACACAAGAACATATGAAAACATGTTCAAATTTAATTTTTTTGATCAAGATAATTCAATATAGGTTCATTTTCATTCTTTAGTGTAATTCTCTTTTGCAGTTACTATCCTTGTGTCATCCTTGCACAAAATCTGGGAACATATTTTGTTCTTACACATTAAACATCAGTGGATGTTTGGCCTAAAGTAGTTTTGAACAACTGTGGTTTCATTCCAACAAACTATAGTTTACTACAGTTAGAGGAAATGTGCAAACTGTTCAATATTTAATGTTTATATTAAATATCAATATTTGATCATTTGCACTTGCATTTTTAGCAGCCTCACAGTAACACAACACCATACATACATTTACATACACTTAAGGATTTCACCAATACATTATTAGAGCTTACCATTACTAATTAATGTATTCTATTTCTTAGGTGAAATAATTCCAACATTTGAGTTTGGTGCATATTAAATATCTCCATGTTTTAACAGTACAGTTCATGCTTATAGAAATGTCCATTATCCGTTGAATGACGCTAAAATACCAGAATAATAATGAAAAAAACATAAAATGTCCTCATAAAGTCTACTCAAAGTTCTCATCACAAGGTAAAAACCAATTTCTATTTTAAGATATAGTGAAATTCTGCATTAGCAGCATGAGTGAAATGAGAAGCTGGCATTTTACAAAGCATTGTTAGGCTGCCTCCTTCATGAGCATTATTCAGAAAATCCCTGGTAGACCCAACTCCATGCTGGCTTTGTCATGACGCTGTTGGTTCCAGACAGAAGTTTGGTCAAGCGAAACAGGCCAGCGGCTATGCCGACAACTTTATTCTTCCACACGGTCATGTCCAAAATATGGGTCACTCAGAGTGCAGTGACTGTCTTTGTGCTTGTGGATTTATTGTGTTTTTGTGGGAACTATTTTCTGTATGACAATCCACTTCAGCTCCTGCTCCTGGGCTGAAACCTCACTTCACTATACAGATTGACAGCAAAACCCCAGTAGCTTTTATTCTTTGGTTTAAGGCACAGGTGGACCATAACTGGGGCCAAGCACACGCTGACTCACTCGCTGAACCCTAGCTTACTCATGTCTCTCTTATAATGTATTAACTACTGTGGTGCTATGGTCCCTGGAGCAAAATGAGAAAGCCACCAAATCGTACTTTCTCCCACCGCAACAATGGTTAGCAGTTAATAACCATGAGGAAGCAGTCGGATGAAAGTGAGAACAGCAGAAGAGTAACCTAGGGCTAGTACAATATAAGGGGGAAACACCATTGCATAAGCAGCTTAAAGCATTTAGCAAATGGCTAATAGAAGGAAAAAGATTATGGTAGCTGGAAATGAGCTGAGGGTAACAGGAAAACAAGTAGATGCTGCTGGAGAATGTGAGTCATATTGAGACTGATGGGAACTGACACCTCTATCCATATTCATATAGATGCACATAGTAAATGAAAGACATTAATCTTCCCAGCTAAGCAGTCTACAGCTTCTAATTACTGTACACATTTTAACTATGTACTACTTCAGTAAGAATACAGCTGGTGAAATGTTGTAATGATATGTCTCGTAATAGGGTAACACTGTTAAGTACGGCGAGTTCCTGATTTGTGATACTGCGCTATATAAATAATTTGACTTTACATGAGAGATTTCAATGTGGCCTTCAAAACTAGCGAAGGGATGGGATGGGAGGGGTGCTGAGGGATGTGGAGCCCAACATGTGGAGGCACGCGCAGCCCTCTTTTTATATGCTGAAGACGCATAAGCGCACACTCTGTAGGGCTTCAGTATGCCGTGCAATTACAATCTCAGTTTGGTTGCAGCAAAAATCCAATCTTACTTCTCTAATCACTGCATTTCATTACCTTAACTACAGAACATGAGAGAGACAAACATTTCGCTTTGATCATGGAGTTTAGAGTCTCTTACATTTGAACGCAGACGTTCAGCTTACAGCAACGTTCATAACGGCAGCATAAATCAACACGGAGGCTTACGTCAGCTCTGATAGCTTCAAGAAACCACAAGAAGTGATGAATGTGCAGATCATAAGAAAGATGTATATGCAGCATGCACACATATATATATACAGTATATGTGCACGAATCTTGGTGTGATCTAAGAGAACAAAATAATCATCGTTTTACAGTGCACAGAAAGCAAAGAGATAGCAAAGCAAACCTAAAGCTTATGTGGTGAGGAGCTGTCTACTGTATGAGGATAAAGCTGCAGTCCATCTCAAGCCCCTAAGCAGACACATCAAAGCAATCTTTTGCAGTCAGTATAGTCCCTTCTCTCTATCTGAAACCCTGCTAGCTGTGTTTCACAGAGACTGACAGGAGGCAATCCGTGCTGATATCAGATCTTAGATGTGGAAAAGGTGACCTGAATACTGAGAGGCTTGGGAAGACAGAGGATGGGTAGGTCTATGGAGGCTCTATGCTAGATTTATCTCCCTTGGGGGGAAAGGTCAGTTCCTCAAGTTTATCACTGGAACTTCAACTGCCACTGTTAGAAACCATTTTTTTTGTTTGATTTAGCTTTGGGACATCACAACTAAAGCTAAATGGCGAACTCATATGTAATTAAATGTATAATTTTCCTTCAGAATTTGATGTTAATGGTCTGTTGTAAAGACGGCAGCGTCCTTGGTTGAGTCAACACTGAGTCAAATGTCATGTATGACTGTAGGTTTGAGCTGAGAATATACATTTCATACTGTGTGCCAAAGAGTGTGCATTGAACTGGGACAAATAACTCAACACAAGAGGTAGCCTTTGTTTTTAGCCAGTAAATATCCAGTAAAGTTGTGGGCTGGGATAATTCCTTAGGTGATGTGCATCCAAACATTTCTCCTTTTTCAAATGATGGTATTGTGAAAGTAATAACTGTGAAGCTGTTGGCTGTGACAACTCCCCACTCCCCCTTAAGAACTCAATTTACATGGTTTCAAGTAACAATATCAGATCTAAATACAGGTAGATAGCTAAGATTATACAATTACAATCCTGTGCATCTAATGTAAGCTTAAAGTTTGATTACATGACTTTCGTAAACATCATAGACATTTCAATGTGTGTCTATTGGAAATTTAAATGTATATTCCCAAGTTCTAAATGTGCATTTTCTGGGATTAACTGAAAAATAATAATATTTGCTATATAATGGGCTGAATAATTCATTTTTTATGACATTTTGACAGCAAGTACTTGGGGAAACTTTCTTCTTCACACTGTTTCAGAAATCCAGCAGATAAAAGAATAAATCACAAAGAGAAGAAGTTAAGTTTCTCACACAAATATGAATTTTAAGTCAGTAAACTAGATTTTATTGAAGCTGAAGATTAGTTAAGGCTGCATCGGAAAAGCCTGGGGTGGTGGTCGGAGTTCAGTGTCATGGAAACAGGCTGTGATGAACATAAATCTGTCATCAAGACACAGTTCATTGTGTCATTACTGTGGCTCAAGCCTAGAAACATCATTTATAGCTGGGTACTCCAGAGATGTCAAGCTTCACTCCCACAAGATTAAAGATTGCATTACAAATTAATACGCATGAGCAATGGCACAGAGTTACAGTTTACTCTGGTTTAGCATGGATTAATCCAAATCATTAAACCCCCGGGTTTCCAATGAGACAGCTAAATATACTTTAACAAGTAGATTCTACTGTTTGCAATGGATCATGGCTGCACTAATTATGCTTTACTACAAAACAAAAGATCAAAGATAACACTGAGGAGAATAGAAATACTTCAAAGATAGGAATGTAAGTGAGAGAGAGTGTGTAAACATCACAGTATCTAATGGGAATAAGGCTTCTGTCACAGTTTATAGTGCACTAAATCCTCTAACTACCTTTGTTTTCTGTATTTTCAGCTCTATAATAATTACATAAATGTATACTGAGCTGTATAAAAGCAATGATGTGGTTGATATATCAAAGTAAATTACATTAATTCTTAATAAGTACTGTATACACCTTCTATTTTTACATACACTGAGGACAAGCTGTATTATGTATTATGTACAAATCCCATGAAACGACCAAAACCAAGTATTTCCTGCAGAACCATTGCCTAATAAAGAATTCTTCTCAACTGCAGACATCCACTGTTTTCCAGAAATACTGAGACACATTATTGAGTTGCTCCTTCATCACAATGAAGAATGTCTCAGTCTTTTCCTTTAATATAAAAACATCTTGTAGTCTATTATCTTATTTAACTACAGACAGTAGATAAGCAACATATGATGTCAAAAAGAAGCTAATATTTTCTCATCAAGCTTCTCCTTTATAACAATTACATAGTGATATTGTCTTTACAGATACAGGTCATAAGCACAAATGAAATGTCTGCTAAATTGTAATTGCCTTGTAGGTTTCTGCCATGGCATCCTGAATCCATCAGAAAAATCCTGCCTTGCAAATGGGACCTGCACACAATTTTTCATTTCACCTGTGTCCTAATAAACTCTGAACTAAAGACAGTGTGTGTCTTGTTGCTCTAGAGCTTCAGTATGGGTTGCTTTAGTATGCTGTCCAATGGTAAATGGTATTGGTACCTATAGCACTTCACAGTGTAAATATGGCAGTAACCTGGGGTTACTCAAGGATGCTCTGACATATGGACAGGAGGATCCAGGGAGACGACAACTCTTAGGGGACGACCACTCTATATATAGAGAGAGAGTTATATGGTTTATGAGTTGATTTTAATCAGGTTCAGTGAGAATCTCTCAACTGCAGGAAGCCATGTCTGTATCTTTGTTTCCATGTGGAGAGCTGTCAACGTGCAAGATTGGCAATGGTCATGTCACTGAAGATAAATGTGGAGGGGTAAATTGCAGTGTGGTTCAAATCCCATTCCCCAATGTGCCTATTGATCAAAAAGGGGATAGGAGTAGCTACAGGCTGTTATAAACAACGGGTGAGAAGACTACACAGGTCTACACAGGTTGTTGAAGACATGGGATTGAATAACCATATAGCGTGCTGTGGTGGGTGTATTTGGATGAAAGGTCTGTGGCTTGAGTCAAATCATAACGTTTGGAAGGTCTGACTCAAAGTTGTGTTGATTGTCCTGCATTCAATCTCAAAATAAGAGCCCTTCGATGAGAGCAATACCTAAGGCTCAAGTGGATGTCAAGGGCAATTTGACAAGTGGGAAATTAGAGCAATGTGCTTCAACAGGCGAGGAGAGTAGTTTTGTTCTCTTTCCCATTATGCTAATGGCACTAAAACTTGGTATGTTCATGCATGGATGTCTAATGGCACCGACATCCCCCAGTGCCTCCTCGTAGGAAGCCAGGGAGCAGCCATACTGTGAAATGATGTGCTTTTCTGATAACCAGCTTCCTAATGAAAAAGCAATTAACGAAATATGTTTGCACTCCACGGGCAGAATCCCATCCCATCTAATTAGATGTAATTCTGATCAGTTACTTTCAAATCTGAGGCTGAACGAGGCCGAGGCTACACAGGACATCACTTAGTGACAAAAACGCTTCGTGAAATCTAAGTAAAATCCAGTCAGCCGGTGTTGGACATTTAATATTTACATCTTTATACTGTTCACGAAGAGGAACACACTTAACATCTGTACGTATTTTCAATATATATACTGTATATACAAAAGAAAAAACAGCAGTGAATACTGCAGATGTAATTAAATGTTGGTCTCTTGTCTGACTTTGCCTCCCTGCCCCCCCTCTAGTCTATTTACGTCTTCATACATTTGAGCCTTATGTACTGTATCCAGCTTGACAGCTATAGCTTCGTTTCTTTTACTGTTCATATTCGTTTGGAACTAAATAATTCACTAAGCTGGAAATAGGTACAATTTTCCTGGTTTCGATTCCCCTCTGTCTTTGTAAATGCTATTTCTGGGATTTTAGCTCTGTGAACAGCATCATTTGTCTGCGTGTTAGACGCCAATTACAAGACACGGTTGGAGTAATACATGTTTTTATGATGTGTCGACACTATAGTTCAGTTTGGTTTGGCTCAAGCTTTTGAAGTGGGTTTAGGGAAAGATCATGGTTTCAATGTTTAGTTAATTAAAAAAAAACATTATGGTTGGGTTTAAATGAGTACCTCTTTAAAGTTAGCAAACAATCGTGATTTAAAACAGCTGCTGAAGACGGTAACTAAACGGCAGTTTCTTATTCTAAGTCAATTTTATTTTAAGACAATTTTTTATTTTCATTTTATTTTGTTAAAATACTGTATATATGCGCACACATAGAAAACCCAGAGGTACAAATAACACATGGATAATTTACAGGGGTCTTGTTGTTTTGGTCAGACTGCTTCTGTTCTCGTTGTGTATTTGCTCTACCCATCATAACGTATTGAGGCACTGAGTTCCAGTCTTGCCCACCTTTTATAAATTACTGTTGAAATCAAAAGCTGAGTATCTCTTCTGATTGGATGAACATACAGTGACGTCCCATGTTTGAGCTGCTTCCCTCTCAGTCCTGTTTTCATAACTGTACAGCAGCTTCAGATTATATGAACACAGGATGATTGATAATCACCATATAAACTCCATGCACTTACGTTTTTAGTGTTCACATTGGTGTATTGACAAGATCCTAAGATTAAAGACACGTCTTTGGTGACTTTTCAGTTTTCAAGATTCAAGAACTCCTTATAAAAGCACTGAAGATGTACAGCCACACTGTTGGCATACTAAGTACCAAGACAACCCCAGAGAAGCTGTGAATGTTTGTCCAATTTCTGCATTTTTCTAATACTAAACTCTCTTTTTCTAAAACTTAAAGCTGTGTGTTTACAATTAAAGTTCAGCTTTGACTCAACTTTGCTTTCAAAGCTAAATAAAAACCCTTGTTAACAAGAAAGTGACGACCAAAAGTATGAAAGGAAGGAAAGACGAGTAATTATGTATTCTCGACAGCAGTCTCACACGGATGCTAAAATGAAAGGGATGTAGGGGGAAGCAAAAGGTCAGGCTCATTAAATGTCAGCAAAGAGCATTTTAATAATTGAATCATTCAGACAAAGAAGCACATAATTTAGTTTTGAGTAGTTCTGAGGAGCCATTTGCAGGTTGCTCCTCTGTTGTCTCTGTTGTGGAGTTTGTTAATACCAAGACTTGTAGTCCACGGTGTTGTATATTTTTCTTACTTTTTGTATGTGTTAAAGTGTTTATGTTCATTCCAAAAACTCATTTTACTAGAATTGTATGTGTTGTTGTTCAGGCTTGGAGTATCTCTGTGATACTAAATGACGCTCTGACTGATATCATTTCCACACCAGAAATATCCTAAAGACCTAATAGATCATTTTCAGCAACTCTCACCAATGTATTCTGTCAATATTTGTTGAAGAGTAAATAGTTTGCTGTCCCAATCAATTGTCGTTTAATGTTCGTGTCAGAGAAACTGACACTATTAGTTTGTATTGGTCAGTAAAACAAACCCAACCTGTGTACCTGTGTGTGTTTGTTACTGGGTGTGTGTGAGACAGAAGGATGAAAGGGGTACCACTACACTGTAAGCAACAATACAGAGTGGACCAGCGGAGCCTGAGGCAGTGGAGTGGAGTCAGGGGACCAGAAAGAGTTGAGCTTTGTAATATAACAAAGACTGAGATATGTGCACAGCTCCACTGGGAAATTCAACTAAGGTGCTGGGTGCTTGCATTATTTTTATCCACTCTAGTTGTGAGACTCCAGTAGAAACAGCTGTATACATTATGGTAATAGTTACAGTTTTTAGTGTAAAATATAAAATAAAGGAAGTCGAGATATGAAAGTATTAGTCTGGACAAAGCTGCATTATTCGACACCCTGGAAATGAGAATGGGCTCAGATGTTATCTCTTGTATTAAAGCTTCACTTTGTAACTTCCTTACATTTTGTTTTTGTTGACTTGCTCCAACGCCTGTTAAATGGTAAATGTTCTGCACTTATATAGCGCTTTTCTACCTAACTGGTACTCAAAGCGCTTTACACTGCGTCTCATTCACCCATTCACACACCGATGGCAGAGCTGCTATGCAGCTGACCTGACTCACCGGGGGCAACTAGGGGTTCAGTGTCTTGCCCAAGGACACTTTAGCATGTGACGTGGCAGCCGGGAATCGAACCACCAATCCTGCGATTGGCAGTCAACTGCTCTACCTATTGAGCCACAGCCACCCCCTGTTGCAGCTTAATGAAAAAGTAAACAAACTATAGATGTGAATGAAACGGTAAAGTGATTCATAATTAGCACCTCTACAAAACAAATCAACTGGAGGAAAACAGCTGTGATTTAAAAGTACAGAAAATGGGAAGCACTTGCAAATCTAGTTGAAACTAAACTAAATGCAGAAAGAAATAACTAATTACATTTCTCAAAGAGTGACTAAGTAGGTGTAAGAGAGAGGGTTTTATGTTACAATAAACTAAAAGGGATTAAGCCATTTGATCAAAGTTAGAGGTGGTCTTGACTCTTAACTGCACATTTGAAAGTTGTAGGATTGTGTAGTTGTTGCAACTCCATGGTGTATTTTACAATCATCAGCATCAACATCTTGTTATTCCTTGATTGATTTACACAGACAGCTGCATTCATTTAAATTCAGGCAATGAAACATAACAGTGCTAATTCAGAAGAATAAAGAAATGATAGCGTACTGCTTTTTAAAAGTACTTTTGCTTGTGTATTATATGGCACAATACTTCAGAGTCAGAGTAACAGAACAGTAAGGCCAATGTCTTCAACCATACAGTATATATTGGCCATATGGTATTTGGTTATTGTAACATGCAACAGCATAATATAACACTGTAGTAATCACAGTGATAGCAATTCCTGGTAAAATACTTCTAATTGCATACACAGTGAGAAGAGGGGGATCTTTCAGGATCAGCCCAGCTTTACTCTGGAAGTACTAAAAATATCACTGCAACAGTCCCCGATCCTGTAGCGTCTGACAACGTGGTTTATGTGACTCTAAATGCAGCTAAGAGGCTGTAAGATTGGTGGCTCTGTGTCTGGCTCCACACACACACACACACACACACACACACACTCGTGCAAATACAGGGCTTCAGCAAAGCTGGGTCTTGGAAGAGATTTCAGGTTTTAGGTCATGACAGATCGTGAACTGTGGGGCTGCAGTCAGCTGTGCTACTGCAGGGGCCAGCAGGAAATCAAATCAGTACTAAACCAAGGTTTCTCAGGACTAAAAAACGTTATCCTTGTTTCCTTACATGTGTTTTTTTTTTTTTTGTTTGTTTGTGTGTTGTCGTTTTTTCGCCCCAGTCTCTCTTCTTCTCTTTCCTCTCTCTCTCCCTGGCCTGTTGGTTATTCCTGTCAGTGGCTGCCTAAGCCTCACTGGAGCTTGTATCAACTCCTTCCTCTCTCCGGTGTGACACTCATAGCATTACAATTGAGCCATCAATCTGTCAAGCCTTACTCCTGCTAAGCCACAAGCAGCGGGAAGCGCAAGAGAGCGCAGAGTTTACCTCTGCTTCTGTTTTGCTTCTCTGTAGTTAGGGCCTAACAACCACAATAAGTCTGAGAGATGATGTGAAATAGACAAGCTTTTAGTTGCCAGCTGAGGCAAGCTATTCAGTCATCATTTTTCACCCTCATTTCCCCATCCACCGCTGAGTTTTATTTTTTTTTTTTGCTTTTTGTTTTTTGTTTTTTTTTGCTGATGACTGACTTGCTGATAGCAGTTGGCTTCTCATTTTGTTGGATTCTCATTATTTTTTCCACAGCTCCCACTGCTACGTCTCATCTCCTGTTTCTTAAATCTCCTCTTCTCTTTCTCTTTGTATGTGCTGCCCCTCTTTCTGCCTCTCCCTGGGTAATATCAGACTGAGCTCCTGTAAGGAGGAGATAAAGCCCCCCAGCAGGGCAGGACCACAGCTATCACCTTCTGACTTCCTGGACAAGCTCATGGGGAGAACGTCAGGATACGATGCCCGCATCCGACCCAACTTCAAAGGTACAGTTTATGCCGAGGCAGAGCATCACAGTAGCCTTTAAGAAAATCCAGTAGAAAACACAAGGACTAGAAAACTAAACAAAGACCAGAGCAGAGTAGCTCTGTACTGTGAAAACCACAGCTGACCTCAGTTGAATCATTTTGAATCAGCTTGTCCTAATGTTTTGGCATCAAAAGTCGTCAATGGTTTAGTTGGAAAAACAGAAAAACTTAAGAAAACTTATGTGACTTAAATGTGTTTTTATGTGATATTCGATTCTGTCTCGTAGAGCTATTTCTTGCATTGAAGCAACATTTTCAGTCACAGTCACCATTAGATGAGAAAAAGAAAACTGCTGTATAATTTTAAAAAAGCCATGTGGGATTTGATTTAAAGTTAATTTTTATTATTGACAGCTTCAATCTCGTAAACTCTTAAAGCAAAGGATGTATAAATTCAGTCTGTTTCGTTCTGTCCTCAGGCCCGCCCGTGAACGTCACCTGTAATATTTTCATCAACAGCTTTGGGTCCATCACAGAAACTACCATGGTAAGAACACATGTTGTTCATTAGAAATGCAATTTCTTAATAAATAAACAAAAAAAATTATGTAATAATAATAATAATAATAATAATAATAATAATAATGTATAAAAAAAACTCATTCTAATTAATTAGTTTCCAGATTGTGGGTTGTTTGTATTTTACTGTAGTGCCCTAATAATTTGTACATACTCAGTCCTCTTTCCTTCCTACCAACTTCTTCTAATCCATTCAGTACTGAAGCCATTCCCTCATTTCTGGTGTTTCCTGGAGCATAACAGTGCAACCTTCAGAGACCAGTGGGTCACTGACATACTGATAATGAACTGTCCATTCGGCAATTAAAATGAAAAATTGAGAAAATGAATGAAAAGGAGGGGAAGGGAGAGAGGACGAGGGGGTCTGGGAAAAATGGCTGCCCTCGAGTCTGCATTTACAGTCTTACAGCTGCTGGGTCAGCACAATATAGAACTGCTTAAGGGGCCAAAGGAGGCCCAGAGGGTGAGACCTCTAGCCGGTGTGGGCAAGAGAGCAATCAAACCCATAAGTTGTCATTGTGCAAAGTGGTAAAGCATTTTTTATTTTGATGAATAAAACGAACAGGATAAAAACAATCTACAAATGAAGACTGAAATAATTGCACAGATTAGAATTCTAATTTAATTACTCGTGGACGCTGGCTGCAGGCAGGAGTGATTGTGTTCAGTATTCATTGGTCTGACTTACATTAGCAACCCTCAGCTCTGCAGCAGCACATGGCTGCAATGGTTTAACGAGTACAGCATCTTTTTCAGTCACTATGATGCTATGAAATAATGATGTTAGCTTTTAAAGATGCGTTATTTATAGTTTTGTTTAGATGTTAATGTCAACATTACGTGTAAGAGAAAAAAAAATCATATCATCATATCACTTATTTGCCAGTTTCCAGATCAAACAAACACGGTTTCGAGTCCTCAAAGACCAAAAGGTCATTGTGACATATCATTGTACTGCTCATCAACAGTCTCCCAACAGTGGCGCATATCTGTTTAATAAATCTGGCCACAATAAACACATTTACATCAGTCTGTTTTCTTGTAATGGGATATTATACCCTTGTAAATTATGAATGAAATTCATTTAGTTAAAGTCAATGTGAATCTTTCATTTTACTTAGAATGGATTCCAATATTGACCAGTACCAGACTGTTCCCAGAAAGTCACAACTACGCCAGCCTTCTGTCTGTACCACAAACTCCACTGATGATATATTTTCCATTAACTTCCATAATCTTCACAGGACTACAGGCTCAATGTATTTCTTCGGCAAAAATGGAATGACCCTCGTCTTGCATACAGCGAATACCCAGATGACTCCCTTGATCTGGATCCGTCCATGTTGGACTCTATCTGGAAACCTGATTTATTCTTTGCAAACGAGAAGGGAGCCAATTTCCATGAGGTCACCACTGATAACAAGCTGCTACGGATTTTCCAAGATGGCAGTGTTCTGTACAGCATAAGGTAACTAAAGATAACGTTTCCAAAACTTAAAGATCATAGCGACTGAGTGCCGTTGTGGTCAGTCAGATAATAACATCAGGAACTTAATCAGAGCTCAGTTTTGGAATATGATTGTTACTGTAGAAAGGTAAATTTACTTAAATTTACTTTTAATGTTTTAAATAATAATATATAATAATGTGTTTTCTCACATTTTAACATATTCTAATACTCTGTTGTACTAAAAATGTTGAAACTAGCCACCGACTAATGAACTGCAGAAAAATATCTCTCTCTCTCTATATATATATATAACTAACTGTAATCTAACTCTAACCATACATATACAAGAGAACAACTTTTGAATATTCCCCTGTAGTGACATATGCATGACAGGGTTAAGAAACATAATATACAGTACATGAAAGCCGTTTGTGTGATTGCAGGAGAGTCTGTTTGGGTACACGTCTGCCAAATAAAGTGAAGAAAAAAGCTGAAAACATGGTGCAACTCAGCGTGACCTGCTCCAAGCAGATAGATGGCAAACAAATACCTCTCATAGGCGACCTCTTGACCACAATTGCAGTAGATTGCTGAACTGCCAATCACACACCCCCTTCTGCACCTTTCCACCCACTTAGTCGCATTACAGTTCACTAAAATACGAAATTGGTACCAGCACAGAAATGGCAAGTGCATCACAAAGTCTTGGTTGTTTAATAGCGAATGGCTTAGAAAACCATGACATATTTCATATATCGGAGTCCCTCCTTCGGTTAAACTTTAAACTGATTCACCTTTAAAAATATGAGCAAAGGAAAAGGCAACACTATATAAATAAAGTGTGTCCCAAAGGTGTGCAGACATTTAGCTAGACAACCAATCTTTGCACATTTGTGAGAAGAAAGCAAGTCAATACACTGCTTTAGATTCTAACAGGTCATTTAGCTTGTGGATACACACCAATTCTACCCTTTATAGAAGCCCCTTTGTAGGTGTTTTTATGTAAAATAATACACTATGCAATTAGCATTGTAACAGTGAATCTACATGTAATCATTTCTCTGTATATTTATGGTGCATAGAATGGCTAATTCCTTTTCTTTTCTTAAAATGACAACAGCTTCAGAATAAGACACAGATAACAACATGAGTCCTCAGCTGTACTCAGAATAAGAGTATTGCAAATACAGATGATCACCACTGATTTACTGTGTCCTCTCAAGCTGTATAGGCTCGAAAGCCTACTACCAATTAAGCATATTAGGTGATTTGCATCTCTGTAATGAGAAGGGGTTGGTCTAATGACATCAACACCCTATATCAGGTGTGCATAATTATTAGGCAACTTCCTTTACTTTGGCAAAATGGGTCAAAAGAAGGACTTGACAGGCTCCGAAAAGTCAAAAATAGTGAGATATCTTGCAGTGGGATGCAGCACTCTTAAAATTGCCAAGCTTCTGAAGCGTGATCATCGAACAATCAAGCGTTTCATTCAAAATAGTCAACAGGGTCGCAAGAAGCGTGTGGAAAAACCAAGGCGCAAAATAACTGCCCATGAACTGAGAAAAGTCAAGCGTGCAGCTGCCAAGATGCCACTTGCCACCAGTTTTGCCATATTTCAGAGCTGCAACATCACTGGAGTGCCCAAAAGCACAAGGTGTGCAATACTCAGAGACATGGCCAAGGTAAGAAAGGCTGAAAAACGACCACCACTGAACAAGACACACAAGCTGAAACGTCAAGACTGGGCCAAGAAATATCTCAAGACTGATTTTTCTAAGGTTTTATGGACTGATGAAATGAGAGTGAGTCTTGATGGGCCAGATGGATGGGCCCGTGGCTGGATCGGTAAAGGGCAGAGAGCTCCAGTCCGACTCAGACGCCAGCAAGGTGGAGGTGGAGTACTGGTTTGGGCTGGTATCATCAAAGATGAGCTTGTGGGGCCTTTTCGGGTTGAGGATGGAGTCAAGCTCAACTCCCAGTCCTACTGCCAGTTTCTGGAAGACACCTTCTTCAAGCAGTGGTACAGGAAGAAGTCTGCATCCTTCAAGAAAAACATGATTTTCATGCAGGACAATGCTCCATCACACGCGTCCAAGTACTCCACAGCGTGGCTGGCAAGAAAGGGTCTAAAAGAAGAAAAACTAATGACATGGCCTCCTTGTTCACCTGATCTGAACCCCATAGAGAACCTGTGGTCCATCATCAAATGTGAGATTTACAAGGAGGGAAAACAGTACACCTCTCTGAGCAGTGTCTGGGAGGCTGTGGTTGCTGCTGCACGCAATGTTGATGGTGAACAGATCAAAACACTGACAGAATCCATGGATGGCAGGCTTTTGAGTGTCCTTGCAAAGAAAGGTGGCTATATTGGTCACTGATTTGTTTTTGTTTTGTTTTTGGATGTCAGAAATGTATATTTGTGAATGTTGAGATGTTATATTGGTTTCACTGGTGAAAATAAATAATTGAAATGGGTATATATTTGTTTTTTGTTAAGTTGCCTAATAATTATGCACAATAATAGTCACCTGCACACACAGATATCGTCCTAAAATAGCTCAAACTAAAAACTACTTCCACAAACATTCAGCTTTGATATTAATTAGTTTTTTGGGTTCATTGAGAACATGGTTGTTGTTCAATAATAAAATTAATCCTCAAAAATACAACTTGCCTAATAATTCTGCACTCCCTGTAGTAATAATCAGCGTTCGGTAATTATTGATCAAACATTTTTGTGTTCTCTAAATGTATGTAAGGCTGGGCAAGTCAATCAACTGGATATTTTAAATTTGCTCTTCAGCTGGTAAAGAAAAAATATTGTGTCATCACAATACAGTGGGGTGCCTGTGTATATATATACTTCTACAGGCTCTTGTACTGCCTCTGGGCAATGCATTACAGTCGGTAATTACACAGCTTTCCTCCAGACAGACTCTCAAATAGCTCGCTCTCTCTCTTCTCTGAGGATTCTCGAAGGCTTAATGCAACACTGCAACAAATAACAGTAGGGATCCCTACACTAGGTACTTTGCTGTTACTGTGGCACAACAAGTAATGAGAGTAACTCAATATGATTTCCAATCTGCTGTTTCTTAAAGAAATGTGTTTAGTTCTTTCATTTGCCCAATTTTATAGCACTCAGCTATGCTATCCTATTATTGCTTCATAATATGTAATTATATTACATATATATATGTATATCAGCTTGGCACTGATTTATTTCACTGCTAATCTAAATTTTCTCCAGGTGTCCCTTTCTTAAGTCTTATTGTGCCTTTTGACACCACTATGGCTCCTTTCTCTCTTCCAAACTGTTTCTCTATCTCAGGCTGACTCTTACCCTTTCCTGCCCTATGGACTTGAAGAATTTCCCAATGGATATTCAGACCTGTACCATGCAGCTCGAAAGCTGTGAGTCTCCTGTTCTTCTGCTTGTTTTTTCAATTTCCTGTTTTTTTATCTTCTGTCAGTTCTCTTTCTGAATGTCTAACCTTTGATATTCCAGGCACTATAAACATACCTACTGTATAAATAATCCTAAACTAATACACTCACAAAATCCAAATGAACAATGGTTCCCTATTTTTCTCTGATTGCGTCCCGTGTGTGGTTATTTATTAATGTTAATGTGAATTTGACCATCAAGCTAGTCAATCATTCGTGTGTTGTAGCATTATGAGAAGTGAACTTTATCATTTGCCGAACCTAACATGTAAACAGTTTTGTTCAACCATGCCTTAGGGTTAGAACATGTAGACATGATCTGTCACTGCATATTGAAGCAGTCATGGGGGGAGGTCAAAGAGGGGATATAAAAGAAAAAAGCGTAAGGAATGACTTTCACCAAGAGAACTTAAGCCCCATTCACAACAACCATACCCACACAGTAAAAAATATAGTCTATTGTTAGAGACTCTCCTTGCACTAATTTGGAGAAGCTTACTGCAGCAACCCCACCTGTTAAACAGCTTCATTTGGCCTTGTTGTCACTGTAAACTGTACAGTGCAAGAATGAAAAGCTTGACAGGTGTATCACTGTGATGTGATGAAAGGTCAATTGTTTACCCCTTTCTATTTGTTTCACTACATTTCTTAAAACTGGAGAGTTGTGTTAGTGGACAAAAGAGTCTGGAACCGTTAAATGTTATCACGGTGATAAAATGTAGGAGAGGAATAATATTTTTCCCTTTCAGTCTTTCCTTGCCTTTAGCAGAGATAGGATCTGCCCTTATGAAACCAATTTCCAGGATATAAATAATAAAAGTTTCATTTTGTGTCCCTTTTATTATATGTGACCCACCCCTTGTGCCTAGAGGCGGGTTAAACGCACCAAAAAAAAAAACATAAATGAATAAGTTAAGCAACGGAAACAGAGGGAGCACTTATATCATCAGTGAGAGCACTTGATTTCCCACAAACGAATCACAGCCTACACATTATCTGATTAAGTAAGAACAAGAAGTATTGGATTGTAGAGAACTAGTTACTTTTTTCACACTGGGGGCCAGGATTTATTTCTGCAGCCTAAAATACAGTAAGGACAAAAAAAAAAAAAGCATCCAATAAATTTAGTGGTAAATCTACGTCAGCCAGTGTAAAAAGAAAATATGAAGACATTTACCCTTCATGAGTGTGAGTAAAGGAGACTCCAGGCAAACAAAGTGTGCTGCTGCCATTAGAGGAGACATAATCATTTCTGATTAAAGGCCTGGTGAGGATATTGGGGCTTGTGCTGACAAGTGCTAGCATACAACCCAAGGGTGTGATCACCTTGGCTAGAGCTCAGTGTTAAGAGGACACTATGAGTTTTACTGTCGCCAGTGGAGCTGTGGGAACTCAGTTTGTTCAACACGAGAAAGAGAGAGGGAAGCGCACTGTAAAAAAAAAAAAAGAGTAGAGGGGAAAAAAGGCGAGGAGTCCTCCTCTGGGTTTGTGAGAGCCAAGGCCAATCTTCTTTTCTGGCCTTTTATGCTACAGGCTTATATAGATACAGTATATAAATAGATTCTGCCTTATTCTGACACATCAAAGGCCCATATATGCAGCTTATACTACTTTGCTTTGCCTTGAGCCATTAGTGTCCAGTAACCTCAAATCCACTTTGTAACCTACACCATAAGAAAAAGAAAGACTAAGACAGCAAATCTGAAGCATAACTGCATTAAGAGAGCAGCTTTCATCAGGTGGACAGCTTTTTTTTTTTTTTTACATGATGGCATGTGACTAAGTAATTTCCTTCCTAAGATATTTAAGACATTCTGCTTCATGAATTTCATTTTCAATGCACATTCAACACTTTGCCAATTAGGTTTTGACGCCTCTTAGCTGTACTGTGTCTGACGGAAGAAAAGAAGATCATTTCAATTATCTTAGAAAAGCATTGGTATTCCCCTTGCTTGTTAAAGCAGGCTGTGTGAATGACAGCGATTTCTCCTCATGAACAAGATGTGGTGGTGTTTTTCAGGCATGTGGTACATCTTGAATAATTGATGTCTTTATAAGTCAGACCATAAAGGGTCCCAGTAGACATGAGTATTATTTAAATGTGTGGGGAACCGTGCATGGTTGTTGTATGTGGCATGCATTGTTAACATACCTGCACTCAGACAACTGGAAGACGAACATATAACGCACTAAATCAACAGTGTATGTGAGTATTTGTGTTTCAAGCTTAAAACACAACACAAATACTCTACAAATACTTCACTAATTAACAATTAACTATTCAAAGATGGTTTCTATATTCCATCATGTTTAATAGGTGCAGCCACATGCAGCACATTGGCAAGATTACAGTGTGTGTTTGCACATACAGTATACGGCAGCTCCCGGTGTCATGGGGAGATGTGCTTCTCATTTCCTCCTTTATTCTGTAACCTTCAAGCAACTGAGAGAACATGACTGCAGCTCCGGTGTGTGACCTTTACTGTGACGAACACGATGGCAGAGGCTAGCTGGTGGCTGGACAGATGGGCACAGTATCATTACATGACCACAGTCTTCTAAGTCTCGCTAGCTCGCTCTCTCTCTCATTAGCCAGTGTTTTTGATGTCTCTAAAGCAGATATTTTTTACAGCACATTAAAGTTAAGAAGCAAGAACAGCAGGCGTATGACAGCAACAGCAATAACAAGCATAAGAAGCATGTTTAACCACTAGACTTTGAACAGAATTTACAGCAAACAGCATAGTCTTTGTTATTCTCACACTGACTGCAAAGCAACTGGGAAAATGTTATGTCCCATGACTGATGCAATGTCTGCTTAGGTTGAGAAACCAGTATGCAGTCTTGTTTTGACATGTACGGCACCTAGCTGCAATATTTTCAGTATAAATATGTTGAAATACGAAGTGAGAACAGTGGAAGGTTCCATATTATGACAATATGACCAGTGACGTCTAGAATGTGATGCTGGTTTTTAGGGTTTATGATGATTTATTATGCACATTATTAAATGTTGTATTTTAGATTGTAAAGTGTTGAAACAAGAAAAAATTCAACATCTGATCTTTGGATGAACCAAAAAATTAAATTTTAAACATAAAAATAGAAAAAATACAATAAACAAATTCTACATTTCTTATTATTTCTCATTTTTTTACATGTCTCCTCACTGCTCGGATCTCTCCTCTGTTGTCTTTTCACAGTTGGTTACACTATGAATGACTTGATCTTTGAGTGGCTGTCTGAGAACCCTGTTCAGGTGGCTGATGATCTCACCCTCCCCCAGTTTGTGCTAAAAGAGGAGAAGGATTTGGGATACTGCACTAAGCATTATAACACAGGTACATTATACATCCTAGTGAAATGTGAAATGAAATACTTCTTGACTAGTGAACTTTTATGGGACTTTAAATGTGTTTCTATTGAACGTTTAACCTTGATTAGTTATATGTTTTGTTTAAACACAAAAAGAATTTGGGTGAATGCACTTTATCTTATGTCTACAGGTAAATTCACCTGTATCGAGGTCAAGTTCCACCTTGAACGTCAAATGGGCTACTACTTGATCCAGATGTACATCCCCTCCCTTCTTATAGTCATCCTCTCCTGGGTGTCTTTCTGGATAAACATGGATGCAGCACCTGCCAGAGTGGGCCTGGGTATCACAACTGTACTGACCATGACCACACAGAGCTCTGGATCCAGAGCCTCGCTTCCCAAGGTGAATCTAATGATCAATGGGTTTGATACAGATAGGTGACAAATTAGTGACACACTGTTCTCCACCAATTCCAATCCAATAATAGTCACAAAGTGCCACTACGAGCGTCTGGACTCGACCAGAACACATATTTATATTGTGTTTATTGATAGTGGTGTAAAACACTATGTATCATGTTGGTTCAAAATCTCCCATAAATGTTCTATTGGGCCGTAACATATGATTCACATTATTTTCATTTAATCAAACAATTCAGTGACCCACACGGATGGTTTACTGTGATCCAAGAAGACACTATTCCCTTTAGCACAGAAATGTTTCATCAGAGCATAAAGGGGCATCACTCAGGACAACTTTGTATTGATTTGCAGCAGTCATTCCTTCCCTCTATGGGAAGAAGTGCCAAATCATGCCAGCAAAATGTCACCCACAATTTAACAGAGTCACTGGATTCCCTCACTGTAAGTCTCGTGTATTCAGGGTTTCCCGTTTTTTCATCTGTCTATAGATTTTTCATTGCAAGCACAATCTTTACTTAGCAAACCAGCAAATACTTACAGATTCAAGGGAAACCACTATTGGGATAATGTGACTCTGTAGTTTAAAGTCCTGTTTTTCTGAAGAAGTACCATCATGACCGCAAAACGTTCACTGAATATTGTAGCCGGGTTTGTGCACAGTCGCCTTTTTAAAGCTGATGTTCAGTGATTACAGTGAAATGCTTCTCTAATGTCTTAAAAATCAATGGTGCACAGGTTATCTGCCACTGAAGTAAATATACTGTTCACAGAAAGCAATAATCAAACAGTAATCACTGAGGACGTGTTACCTAATGCTTTGATTTAAACAAAAAGGTCACTTACGATATAAGTTTGAAACATGACATTTTGCTCTGATACATCCACCCAAAAGCGACACATGACTTAGAAATAGCATAACCTTTTAAATGGGTATTTCCTGACACAACTAACACAGATGCTAGATTAAACAGACACAAGTGAAATGGATCTTTGTTTAGTGACAACTGAAAAAAAAGTGCTGGTCGTGGGTGAAAGTTATTTGAAGGAAGCTCTGGATTGGGATGATGTGGCGTATTTAGTCATGAAACGCTGACTTTACATGATGCAGGTCTGATTCTGGACAAGGACAGAGACTAATTAGGGAGTACAATACAAGGGCCAGGTCACGACATTGGACTCAAAATGAAAAACGTGTACATGTACTGGGCAGACGAGGGGACCCTGAATGTGGCTGGAAAACAGGACAGGGAGAGGCTAGGGAACAGAGGACAGATAAATCTACCATCACATTGGCAAATTGTTGCACAAAAATATATTAGATTGAAAGTAACCATAGCAACATTTGTATTTGGTCTCATGTTAGGTTACCAGTCAACTCTCACGGGTGGTTTTAGACTGTATTTTAACAACTTGTCATAACTCTGCTTCTCTGGTGGCCTCTGACCCTTTAGGTCACCACTGTCCTGATACCGTCAATACAGTCAATAATAAAGGCTTTAGCACTCTGGCTTCAACTTTGGGGGAAAATCCATTCCCATTCTTGTGAGCAGCTTTTTATGTCTTCCTCAAACATTCATAAATCAAAATATCCCTGTCCTGCTCCAAGCTATGTGCAATAAGTACCACTAATACTTTATGCAAACGCAAAAAGTAAAAGACAAATATTGTAGAAATCAGTGACTTCAAATACGAAAAATGCAAAAAAAAAAGAGTTTCTGTGTATGCGTCGGCAAACTGCTGCTCAATCGAGTCAAGTGTCCCACAGTGCTTGCTCACTAGGCATTGCTAATGTGCTGTGATATCTTCTCTTATGAACAACATGGACAGAGCTCTCCCCAAGTCTTAGCCATGACCTGTCTCATGACTACGTGTCAACTGCCTACATCCCAGTGACTCATTACAATTCTAGGCCAACCCAAAGATGTGGGTCATTACGTGCCGTATCTTAAGAATGGACGGATTGTGAACAACCCACGGATTATCCATCAGCCTCATTGACTGCTTATCGATTACTCTATGACCTTCTCTGTTCCCAGGTGTCCTATGTGAAGGCCATTGACATTTGGATGGCAGTGTGTCTTCTGTTTGTGTTTGCTGCCCTGCTGGAGTATGCAGCAGTTAACTTTGTCTCGAGGCAACACAAGGAGTTCATCAGGCTGAGGAAAAAGCAGCGGCAGCAAAGAATAGTAAGTGTAAATCAAACGTATATGCACAACACGGCTGTAGCATGGCTCAGAAATAAACTGCATACACAGACATACTAAAGAGCACACACACACACACAAGTCCCTGTCAGCCCTCATCACACTGACGTATGCCTCTTGTTGTTGGATGCTATATATTCAGGAACTGACATAACACGCTACAGCTGGCTGTCATACTGTATTAGATGAAGAAGATTGGCTTATTTCACTCCAGCTTGTTTCCATAGTGAGCACTGACCTATGAAGAGTCTTGGTGACCATTTTCCCTCTGTGACTATATTTGACACGGAGCTAATGGCAGATAAACTGAATATTGATGTGCCTTTGCTAGTTTTGCACATTTAAAACACGATCTGGACTCAGAGTTGAGTAGAACATGACCATAAATGATGATGGACATGGATTCAATTTGCTGCGAGCTATGTGTGTATGTGATGAGAGGGAGGAACTGTCAAACTCTTGAGGACCGCTATGACACAAAGCTTGGGAGTAGGCAGCAAGAGTAAACAGGTCAGGTTAAGCATCATAACACACAACTCACGCTATGTCACCTTCTTCAGCTGCCTTCAACCAACTTTTTACTCATCATAGCAGTCCTTCATGTGTCTCTCCTCCAGTGCAGCATTATGTCGGACTGCTCAAACAAATCTTAATGTGACTGTGATCATTATATCATACAACATATCGTACATGATGCACATGAGTCTAACTCATGTTTTTTCTCCTCTACTGTACGTGTAAGACTCTCCCAGGAAAACAACCATGGTCTCAGGAATAAAAAGTAATGAAAACGATACCACCCCTTCATTTACAGTAAAGAGTGGCTAGACAGGAGCATCTCCTCAATGCAAAACATGTTAGATATTTGCAATAAAGCAGCTGAAGGACCTACTATAGAGGATTTACCACAGCTGAATTTCAATCAATGTGTAGAAACACATCTATAGAGGTGCAAAAAGGGCTTTTATTTTAGTTTTTCACTGCTGTTGGACAACATTACTTTGATATAACATATTATAATACATGCGTTTTGATGTGTTAATATAAGAAACCAGCAACCACTAATTCTACATCCTCTTTTCTTTACAGAGTGTCTTCTACTAATGGTATATCGTGAAACTGTTCTTAATAAAGCATGCCCTGAAGCCCTGGTTTAAAATCCCATTTGACTGATAGTGGACAGACCGACTTTTATCACATGATGTTAGGATTTCCCAACTGAGCCCAATCCACTTCAAACAAGGCATAAGAGCAAAGAGACAACAGAACACATAGAAGTCTACTTTCTGATAAGTCAATACGTCTGCAATTAAACAACAAATCGTAGCCAGAAGGGTCACTGGTTTCTCATTTTCTAATAAGAGTCAAAACAGCAGTTGGAAATGAAAGTAAGGCGCTATAAAATTGATTTCCAGCTATTCATAGAATAGTTTAAGTTTTTATTGGCACCATCCTCCTGATTTATTAAAGAGACAAGTAAAAAGTCAATAGTAAGAAATCTCAGAAGACTTAAAACACCACACCAAGAATATTTTTACAATCTGCATCCAGAAATGGTTATTATGATCATCTTATTACAGATCTATAAATAGCTTATTAACATCAATAAAGCCATTAGTTACCATTTAAAAAGCTTGAACAGCATACAGCAAACATCATCCAAATTGGATCCATATCTCCATGATTGTCTATGACAGGAGATGTGACACGCTCAGTAACACTAAAAAAAAAACAAAAAAACAGGCAGGATATCTTGGAAACCCCCTTAACAGCACACATACTGGGCAGCATCCCAGACTCATGGCAAAGTTCCCTGTGAAGGCAGAGTCCTGTGGATTTACTGGGCAGTCTGCCCCCGTGCATCAATACAGGAGAGAGGAAATAATAGTGTAGAGGAAAGGACTTCCCTTGTCCACATCAGTTGCACAATTACTCCCACTGAGAAGGTTAAAGTCACAAGCTATCCATCTGAGAGGTACTTGCGCACGAGTACAGAGAGGTGGGGAATCTGATTACACAGAGGATGGCGTGTACAAATCTCACACCAACCAGGCTTAATCAATGTGCTTTCCTCGCTTTGTGTTTGAGATCTCGAGTGTTTTCTAAGCCAAACGACTGTAGCAAGTGAACACACACACACAGAGGCTTCAAAATTACGCAAATACAACATAAAGCTTCCATTTATAGTCGGTACAGAAATAACTTGAATTGGCTCCTTGAGGAGTCTTAAACTAAAAGCTGCAGATTGTGTCCTGTATTATCGCACTCACAATGCCTCTTTAATTAAAAGCAGTTTGAATTTGGTATTTGGATTTGAATTTGTACCTTTAATCACTGTTTTTCGCATGGCACAGCTAGTTTATTTTTTTATTTAACTCAAGCTGAGGGAATTCTTGTTCTCCACCAAATGTCCAAAGCTAATTAAACACAAACACTAATCAATTCCTCTTATAAAAGCTTTTCCACTCGCGTGTTATGGTCTTGTTTTACATCTAAAGGTAAAACAAAGAGCAGTAACTATTATTCAATTTGTTTACCTTGTTCTCTGATGGAGGTGTTTGCCAGTCAGCCTGGGAGTGTTGAGTCGCTGCGGAAAGCGAATGACATCCCTGGTAACAACTCAACCTTCAGGAGTCTGAATCAGCACTGCAGCGCCTGTGCCAGGGTAAAAAATGACCCCTGTGTCAACCCTGACCTTTGAATTCATTTTTTTTATCCATGTCTCCAGCCTCCCAAATTGATTGTGTTGTTTCACTCCAAACCTGAAATTATCCTGGCACCTCTCCCAAAACCAACCCTACTATGTGCTGACCGCACGCTGTCACTATAACCCTCTCATTCTGACCCTTTATATCAATGTGACTAACTTGCGGCTGTTGCACTGTATTTTTGCTCAGTGTGTATTCTGTTCTGTCCATGTTATGAAATCTTAACTTCCCTTTTTCAGGATATTTTACAAAGAATGTTTAATTTAATTAATTTAGTGAAAACAGAGAAATACTTTTGTTTTTCTTTTACTATAATCTAATAACTAAACACCCCCACTTTAATGCCTTCATGCTAAACTAAACCACTGGCTGGTGCCTGTAGCTTTCAACTTGCCAGAGAAATAATGAGAGTGCTGTTGATGTTCTCATCTAACTCCTAACAAGAGAGTAAATAAACGTATTTCCCAAAATGTTACACTATTCTTGCAGGAAAATACAGTCACTGGGCCACCACTGAAAACAACCGCTCTCCACAGAGCACAATGTGATAATCAAAGCAGTCTTGACTGATCTTATGCCAACAAATCACTAAGTGTGTAGCTTCTGCTGAGAGCACAGACCAGAGACGATGAGTACCTGTTATCTTTTGAGAAACGCACCATTAGACTTTAGCACATGATGTACTGCATCGTTTAGGAAAGAGTAGGTGGGATAATTAAGCTGTGCTAGAAGAGCTGCGACTCCCTGTTCCCCTGTTGTATGGTGCAATTCGTCATTGGAACAATAGATAGTTAATAATTATAAAGTTACTCACAACCAGGCAATCGTAAAAAGGACGTTTACAGTAAATGAACTTGAAGCCTGAAAAAGGAGCAAGCAAAGGGCACTTGGTCGAGATCAGAGGTAAGGAAAGTGAGAGGACTAACTAATTCTCTTGCACAGTAGATTCAATAGTAAGAGACAGGTGTGAAATACATTAGTAGCACTGAACCTCTGACAGGAGCTGCTAGTGTCTCACTGTCCAGCATCGAGATGCAAAGTTCAGCAGGGTCAGTGGGAGAGAAACTTAGAGAGGACGGGGTTGCAGGGATCAGAGCTTTCAGGGCACTTCACGCTGACTACTAATCATCCAATTTAGATCCCACATCTTCACTTTCCCCTGCTAAAGTGAATCTCTCAGTGTCAGAGGGCTGTCAGAGTTAAGCTGCATGTCTATTAATATTCTCTTCAGAGGGCGGGAACAGTGTCTCATTCGCTGTGAAAAACTGCTCCACCATTCATCAAAGCATAATGCTAAAGTGTAAGTTTTTTTTTGGGTAGGATTGAGATCATGACTTTTTATTAATAGGCATTTTGAAAGGTCTGTCATTCTGCAACTTGAAAGGAGAGATGGAGGTTAATGTTTTGATTAACTTTTAGAATTATAATTTTCCTCCTAATGAAGATGCCCTCTGATTCCTTTCTTGCTGTCATAGAAACTTCAAAAAGCTTAACTGATTATAGAAAGTGAGTTTATCTGAGGTCAGCGTATGTTCTGGTATAGTTTCATCTTTGTATGTGTTGCCATTAGAGTTGAGTCGCAGAGTTAAGCATCCATTAAAAAGATGATGGTGACTTACCGCTGTTTTGAAGATATTTCAAAAATACTCAAAAACCAACAATGTGGATGAATGATTTGTTTTTTTATTCAAGGACATTTATAATTTCCTGCTACCTGGGTTTGAAAATACAGTCACAACTGGAGAAATAATCTAAATCTTTTCTTGTGCAGTGGGTGGAATATTTATCTTATCCAGATGGTTAGAAGCACTAAGACAAATTGTTAAACAATCTTCTGTTTTTTTCAAACACCGCAGGGTATTTGAAACAAAAGTTTAGCTCTGCAACTAGAAAGTAATGCACATACATAAGACCCAAACTGGGGTCAGTGCCTGCGTTACACACAATCCCTGACAAATCATCTGTTGTTCTTAAAAAGCCTTATCCCTGAAGTCACATTTTCCGTGTTTCAATGGTCTCATGCTTCTTTTTTTTCTGCAGATGTTCCCACTCTATTAGACTCTGCTGTCCTTTTGTGCCCTTACACCCAAACGCATTTGGGAATCAGCCACTGAGAGGAAATGTAAAAGGCTGTAAGCTAATTTTTGTTGACAGCAAGAGGCCAATCTGTTTTCCCTATGCTTGACTCCACAGGAGGAGGAACTGGTGAGGGAAAGCCGTGGTTTTTACTTCCGGGGTTATGGACTGGGTCACTGCCTGCAGACCAAGGATGGCACAGCTGTGGAAGGGGCCACTGTGTTCGCCCCTCCGCCTCCAATTACTTTGTACGACGGAGAGGTGCTTCACAAGCGATTTGTGGACCGGGCCAAGCGCATCGACACCATATCCAGAGCCGTTTTTCCTCTGAGCTTTCTTATATTCAACATCTTCTACTGGATCACTTATAAAGTGCTGCGACACGAGGACATCCACGCAAATTTGTAAAACGCTCTCTGCTAATTTCAGTTGCTATCTACATATATTGTTTTCTTTCTCAGAACCAAAACTGCCTGTTAGATCAACGGTAAAATGAAGAAATGTGTCAAGAAGCGTCTGCTTCTTAAAACTATTGCTAAAAACTTTGTGCTCAGGTGCGTCTTCAGGATCTCAGATGAAGAGTGGTAAAAAGGAAACACTTGTTTGAGCTGCATGGAGTGAGGCTGGTGTTTGTGATAGCCCTCTCGTAACAGTCTTGGTTTGATTCGTCCGGATTACAACAGAGACAAATCATTGCTGGTACTTGTCCAGAGAGGTCGATGTTGATCAGACTGAGACATACTGACTTGAATTTTGACACTAAGCATCTTTGAATGAATGTTTTTGGAAATCCAAAAAAAAAAAAAAAAAAAGTTTTTTTACACCTTTAGATTAACAAATGGGTGCAGAGGGAGGAATGGGTCTTTGATATTTATGATTATAAAATAAGTGGTGATAAATCAGTTTAGGTACTTGTAACAAGAGAGATTCTATATAAATATATATATATATATATACATATATAAATAATGGTGTATAAAACAAAGCTGTTCATTAAACTCAACAAAGCACAAATATGTATCTCCTTTTGTCAAAATTGAAATAAATTGTTATTCTGCCAGGAAATCAGAAATGATTTTGCTCCTTTTTATCTTATAGATCTGTAAAAAAAAAAAAAAAAAAGGATTCAGTTTACATGCACAGAAATGTTTTTTCCAATGCTCCACACCTCAAGATGTACAGGAAAAACTATAAACTGAAAGTGTAAATGCTGCAGATCAGCTACAAATCCACATACCTGTATAATCAATCAGTGACAACCATTTCTTACCAAGTTTTAGGACTGGTTTTAAAGGTGTGGAAACGCAGGGATGTGGTGGATTGAGCGCATCGTCAGCGAGCGAGTACGAATTGGCTTTTTAATGGGAAATCACAAGGTTGTTTTATCAACTAATGAGTTTGAAAGGGGCTTGGCGTTCCACTGCTGATGACAATGAATTCAGAGAGGCAGCTAGAGCCTACTGTCCTTTTGTCCGTAACCCTAATCAACTTCTCTGTATTGCATGGTTCCCCAGGTAATGAAAAAAGTGTGTGCGTGCATATGTGTGTTGTTTCTTGGCTTTGTTTCCAACCTTTCGTCTGTTATGATGATATATATTTTACACATGTACCCTATGGTTAACACCATCTCATTTATTGTAGGATCAAAACTAGGGAGAGTGAAAAGGTAAAATAAGGGCCTTGTCGCAGAACTTTAAAGGTTCATGGCATTTACATCTGTGGAGCAAAGCTTTAGAAAAACAAGAAGATCCGGCTTATTGCCTCAGATAGCTCAAAGACAGAGTGGCTTGACATATCCACTTGAGTCCTTCATACTTGCCCCTGACAGCTTAACTAGATTTATTAAAGCAGAATATGAGGGCATTCAAAAGTCAAAAAGAATGGATGTTGCCTGTCACTGCCACTGCTTTTCCCATCATTTAATCCCTACACTTAAAGCAAAAGTTCAACACATTGGAAAATAAATGTATTTGTTTTCTTATGCGTAGATAAATGACAAGATTAGTGCCAATCTCATGAGATGCATCTGCCTGCAGACGAAGATAACAGGCTGTCAACAATATGACTGACCTCAGTCGTGTCCAATTTTCTTCTTCTTCTTCTTCTTTCTTTTCTGGTTCTTATCACCTTGACCAGCAGCTTTACCTAAAGAACTTTCACCTTATGATTCTAGTCATCACACATGTTTCTGCATGGTTAGGACTAATTAGAAAAGGTGTTTACTATATTCCACCTTTCCGGGGAGCTGAAAGAGGAGTGTCACATTTGATGTGCAGCCTTTTGCACTCCGACTATATCCAAAACACAGATGACCTACGCATTGTACTATCCATGAATGCACCAAACACTAGGTGATGAGAGGCTGCTAACATGGCTAACACTGATGTAAACATAAATTATGTGGGGAAAATGCTGCTGGCATTTTACCATTTTGTTTTTCAGTGCTTTCTACTAGTTTAGGCTTGTTTTCTTAGACCTGGTTGCCAGTTTCTCTCCAAAGATCTGGCAACATTGCTATAAATGCTTACACTTGAGGTCTCTGGTTAAAGGATTCCACACTTGGGACAATACAGTTTGAGCTTTTTGGGATAAAGATGTATTTTCAGTAAGCCGGGGAGTGCTGGGAGCATAATTGGGGAGGAATGTAAACAGCAAGATGCATTACACCAAATTGACATATTAAGTGATGTGTTGTTTCATCTCTAATCTGAAGCTTACTAATTGTGGTTTTATATGCTGGGATGGGATTAATGGGATATTTTTTTAAATCTAATTCCATGAAAAACATTTCTCTGGAAGAGTTGCTGGATAATTAGTAGTATCATCACCTCTACAACTACTCTTCTTTCACTGTTAGTGATGGTTTTGTTTCAGACATGATGAGAAAAACAACACATTTGTGACAAAATAAGAAGCTTTTCTAAATCCACAAACCCTGACTGACACAAGCAAAATAGGCCTAAGATTTCTGGCACAATGCGTTGCGTCGCCTCTCCCAGAAAACAGCATGTGCCTTCTGAATGTGTATTATTATTTCAAGGACACAGGAAGACGGATGGATTCCAGTAACACAGGATCTTCACTCGCCTGACCAAATTCAAGCATTGACTTGCATTGCGCTCAACAATTCCCAAGCGTGTGATGACTTTAACAAATACAGGTCCACACAACCCTAAACCCTTCGGCTGTCACGAGGCATCAAAACGAAAACCACAACTATCAACCAGTGTGATCTATAAAGTAATCCCCCAATGGAAGCATGGACCCATATGAGGACATTAAATATTCATTGCTCAGGCTTTAGATACCTGTGACGCTGAGCTGTGAGCTGAATCTTATGTGAAGATCTCTTCTAAGAGATGCTTTATGGTGATAAATGATATATATTTTTAAACCCATTTGATTGCATATAAATGACCACACAATGAGCAGGAAAAAAGAGGACGCATTTGCAGGTCATCACGTCCACTGCAGACCCTTTCTGCTTCCCTTGGGGGTAATCAACATGCTTTCCCTCCCCTTCCTCATTTCAACTGAATGTCAGTGGTGCCAGAGCTAAAACTGATACGCAAGCTTTGAGAGAACAGCCAAAGACCTGCAATCAATACTGCTGTCCCTTAGAGCACAGGCTTTTTAACCCTTTCAACCACACTAAGGCAGAAACACATACATAGACACAAAACTCCTATTTGTATAAAATGGAAATTTAACAGCTATCTGTGCTAAGTTGTGTTTTTATCTGTCTGGGATTTTTTTTGAGTATAGTGTTAAATTAATATAATTTTTATTTTATAGAAAACAGCACCATCTTTACTATTTTTAAATCAAGTCACTGTAATAAGAACAGTCATTTGTTAAAATATTGTTCATAAATATTGAAAATAGGTACAAATTAAGTTTCAGAAATGGTACTGCTACATGTTTTCAGCATATTTTGAAAACTACGAAGCCCAGTAGACGACTTATGGATAAAGAAATAGCAGCCAAGGGGAAAATATTGGTTTCTTTTGACAGTGATGTATTAATGAGAGGAAACTGCTTGCTTCACACAGTATTATGGATGCAAACCTTGTGAATGTCACCCACAACATAGAAACAGATATTCCTGTGCTGTAAATACACCTTTTCCTAATTTATACTATATTGTTGGAAAAGGCATGTGATGGTCGGATTGTGCTGAATTAGCAAGTAGTATTTAGAGGAAGTTATATGTATAATGGTATTTTTAGCTTCTTTATTTACATTTATCTGCTTGCACAATTATTTTAAAATATATGCACAATACACAAACATACTTTTAGTACACAAAATCCGGTACTGGAAAGGTAGGAAGCTAAAAGTATATCTCCCTTTTTTGTATTTAAATGACATTAATCACAGTATTCATCACTTATTGATCACTACAGGCGCTACAGGGTACAGGTTAGTAGCTACATAATTTATAAGTATAATAACAGTGTTCATCTTGCCTCATCTGCCTCAAGTGCAAACTTCAACCAGAAACCGTTAGCAGTGTGATGTTGAGGTTTGTAAAACCACCAGAATTCCTCAGAATTACACTTTTCACAATCTAAATCCCAACTTACTCTACAAAATGATGTCTAAAATAAAGAAGAGCAGGTTTCCTTCACTTTATGCCATGTGTGCCAAAAGGTTGATTCCAGATTAGCAGTTCTTTCCATCTCATTTGAGGTGAAGTTCCAACAAATAGTGGGTGGTGTGTCAAAGTAATAAAGAAACCAAGTTTATATCCACATTCCTTAAGCTGATTGCAATGTATTACCAGACGGGTGGACAGGATATTGCAACTGTGCTCAGTAGTGACAGAGACAAACCCGTCAACAAACATTTCTGCTTTTACTGCAAAAATATATTTCAGTGGATTTCTTCTCTCTGAATCTGAGCTCCACTGACATGTTTTGCACATGCAACACACCTTTAAACAAACAGGCTTTTAAGCTCAGATCGTGAAGCCAAACACGAAAGTGAGAAAACGTGATGCGGAGAAGAACTGACAAGTCCACTCTTTTTGCAGGAGTCAAGAAGGTTAATGCAGCATTAATGTGTTATGGTAGCTGGATGTTTCAAAAAGGGTTCAGATAAACATTGAGGTTGGTAAATCTATAATCATGGAGTAATTTTAGTTTTTTATTTAAATACTTCAATAAAGTAAATATGTAGCTTCACCTGGGAGGCTTTTGAAAATACGGTAGGGGAAATGTACATTTCCAACGGTGCAGAAAAAACACATACTCATACTAAAAATCTTCCTGTACGTGGGTTAATCTTTTTAATCCCTTACAGCACTTCGAAGTTTTTGTAAATCCAACATCTGAGAGAAGCCCTACAGCAGAAAGACTGGGTAATAGTTAGAAATATACAGTATATGTTTTAAACTAAAAGGAGAAACAAGGAATTAGTCACTTTTCAAAGACGACGCTGAGAAATTCTTGGGAAGAGCTTAGTTCAAGATTGAATTATCTATTGTAGCTTGCATAGTATAATACAAGCTGCATACAAACCTTTTCATTTAGAGTAAAAGTCAGCTGTACAAAACCAGATTTATATTTAAGACTAGGTTTATGTTTAGTGATATGTAAACACCTACAATTAAAAATCTTTTAATTTAAAACGGAAGTCTATGAGGGAAATGGTTGCACTACCACAAATGGCCACAAAAAAAAAATTGGCAGTAAGGTGTGTTGACGCAATATTCAACTTTTAATAATCTTGACTAAAACACCAATTACAGTTTTGTATGTTGGATATTTTGATACTAACTACATAGCATGACTTTGCATTAACTTTGGCTAGATTTTAAATACAGTCAAATATAGTCCAAGTTATTATTTTTAATATTGTGAATGTGGTATTTTTCCTAACTAAAGATTCTTCCACCACTCTTATGAAACTCTGACTACCTCAACACTGTGTCCATCTCTTTTCCATCTGGCTCTCAGGTCTTGGTTTCTCTGCTCTTGCTGCTAGTAAAGTAAAGAGAGGATTTTCTCTACCTCTTTTTCTGCCCTGTCCATCAGGCACAACTCAAACTTCGTTAATGCCCAAGAGAGCAAGAAAAGGAGACAGCTCGCAGCCTTTTTCCCTCTGCTGCTCTGACACCGACTCAGTGCTGCAGGTTGGCTGAGAGAGGTGAGCCAAGAGGGAAAAATAATTATTTCCCTGGGAGACGATGCATGTATGTGCACATGTACACGGGCACGTGGATGAAGCAGAGACCACTAAAAGTCCTCCTGGCTTCTCACCAAGGAGAGAAAATAAAGAGTAGAAGAAACAAACATGTTCACAGACTGGTTCTTACTTTTTATCTCTACGACTTACCACCATACACTGTTCACTGGTTGTTTCATACTGATCAGTAACATTTCTCCAATTAGTTATGTGTTATACTTTTACCAGTCATGCTGGCTCCCATGTCTGTGTCTGCTATACTTTTCACTGCTCAATGAGGAATTTCCAACGTGCAAACTTATATCAACACAGATCAATTAACCTGACTAACAAAAGCTTCAGCATAATGGTGCTTGTTTCTTTTTTCTAGTGGACGACTGCTACATGCCAGGATTGTCTATGTGCAGACAGCTTTTTAAAAACCTACCTTATTAGTTGGTAGTTCTTGGCAGACTCTTTGGGCAGCAGTGTGTCCAGTTGTCTTGACAAATGGTCGACTTTACCCAGATAGCTGTCTTCTCAAACTTGCTTGTTCACATCAATGCTAGACCACTCTGCCATGTCCAGAAGTTGTTGTTGCTGTGCAGAGTTTGCTCTGTAGGAAATTTAGTACGTTTTGTAACTGAGCAGCTTTGACGGTGTGTTATTGGTCCTTATGAGTTATTATCGTTAAGTCATGCCATGTGAGGCTTGTGTATTCTCCAACATTTGTGATGCAGTCAAAGGTATTAATGTATCTGAATGTCTCTGGAAAACACCACACACCCATGTGTACCAAACGTGTATTATTTAACTAATATCTTCCTAAATCCTTTGTGCTGTGTAGCTTCCATTCCTTTCACATGCTGTCTCATCAACTTCTTCTACGTCTTCTTATAATGTTTTATTAACAGTTGGCTCACAGGTCCATCACTGCCACCCTCTGGACTGGAGTGTAGATGTAGATGTTGGCATGTTTTTGATATGTGTACGCTGCTGTGATCTGCATCGGTTAAAACCTTAATGGCTTTGCCTACTTCTATCCTGCCCAGAGCTCTTAAAATAGCTGTGTTAACTGATCATTTACTGTCTCAAGTGACTGAGTTTCCCTTTAGACACATCGGACTAAATAAGTTAATCACCTCCAGGTTGGATGCTGATGGTTTGATCATTGAAGATCTAGCCAACATGCAGGTCCCTTAACACATGTAGCAGCTCAGTTCTCCTCTGAATCCATCATAGTACAGAAGGTTCTTGCATTTTTTTTTGTTTGTTTTAGTGGAGCTAAAACTTAGAGCTTAGATGATTTGCAAATACAGGGAAGGTAGCATGCCTGTGTTATGCCCCTGTAGTGCAAGTAGATAAATTAGTAATATCTTTTAATATCAGTGCTCGCGTGCTCTTGTTTAATAACATAATATAATGGCAATTCCCCACAAGAGTAATTGTTTTATAATGAAAGAGCATCAGTAGTCTCTAAAGAGTTTGGCTTGTTTGAAATTTGAATGTGAGATATGTTATTTTAAAATGTAATTTAGCCGCACCTACTATAATATGTGAAATTCAAAGTCCTAAATTTTAAACTAGGTGAAACACATTGAAGGTGTAGATAGTTTAAGGGTTAATGTCTTTGTATACTGACCTGATTAACAATTTATCTGTCTGACAGTCTCTCATCTTCATTCTCTCTCTGATGTTTTAGTTTGCTCTGAAATTTCTGACAGGGACTTAACTGCTTTATTAATCATGTATTTTTTATGTGCCAGTGACTTTCTCCATAACTGCTGGGTACAAACATGACTTCTAAAGTTTTCATCCATACAGATTTTGTTCTTCAGTGAATGATGCCCGACTTTGCATCGACATGCACAGGATCAACAAATTCTACTCTGCTGGTCTCTTCCACACCGTGTGTATCAAAAGCCTCTGTGCCTTTTCTGTGGTGAGCTGAAAGCAACACTGGAAGCCATTTCAGTGCTTTTCTGATCTCCTGCAGCAACAGGATTACTTACTGTGAGTGTGCTGGTAGGTCTCCAATGCCCTGCCCTGCTGCCCTAATATCGAACCCCGCACTGTTGGTGTGCCCCCAGCTGTGGGGTGGGATCTGATACCTCCATAGGAAACCAAAGATTATGACCGCTCGCCTTTCTGCCAAAGTTGTATCATGAACCTCCGCCTCCCGCCTCGACCCCCACACAGACTGAAAGCTTTGCACTAAGATCATTTTGCATGCTTATTTTATATTGAGGGAGTTTCTGAATTAATGCTTCCAGTTAATGGATATACAGCAGTAGATTTGAAAAATGTCTGCTTTTACGTCTCTGTGGTTTCAAGGAGCAGGAACGTCTGGTGCTTTGTCTTTCAGAAGACAGCTCACTACTTTAATGTAGCTCCTCCTGTGCAACTCAGGTGGACTCGGTGTTGCATTAGTTGGAGTAGTTCTGTGTTTTATACCATGATTTGTTTAATTGTTAATTGTCCAACACTCAATGTAAAGGCAATGAAAAGTAGGTAGGATGTGTTTTCTAGAATCAAACTCAATCATGGCAGCCTCTATTACCAGGTAGATAGTGAAGCCACCTGGAGAAAATATTTTATATCAAAGTTTTAACAATTTATAACATATATATATTTATATATACTGTGTGGTACTGGTGTTTCTGCACTGACTCTTACTGAGCTCATTCAAAATTCACATATAATTACATGCTAATAAAAGAGAAGTCATGGCAGGTGGAGGGAGTTACATTTCTGAAAACAGCCAGCAGTGCAGCAGAGACGATGCAGATCTACCTGTGTGTGTGTGTGTGTGTGCACACTGGAGGAGGAATTTTTTATATAAACTCCCTACATTGGGAGATGTGGTTTGGACAAACGAAAACAGGACGCTGCGTGGATTATGCGACTAAGAAATCACTTTCATGCCTACTTAAACTGAAAACATAATTCTTGCTGGTACACATGCAGAGATTGCTAAACTGAATGGACCAATCCAGTGGAGAGATCTCAATAGTGGGCACTGCCGCTGGTCAAGGACAGGAGCAGATTTATATGATGGTCTTGTCAGGTTCACTTACATTATCCACCATTTTGAGCAATGACATATTTTCATTAAAAAAATTGTATACATATTACCCATAATCCATAGAAGGCACTAATCATGTAAGTCAGTAGGTATTTCTGACTTTCACAGTGACAGAAATATTCCCATTTCTGGTAAACTTTTTCACCAAGTTAGGGAAACTTAAAAATGCTGATTGTCTAGACTGCAAAGCCAACACTTCCACAAAGTCTTGTTGCCTTGGAAACACAGGCTCTGCTGAGAAGCCAAGAATGAATAATTCTGCGAGACAAGACGATGATGTTGGAGGGGAGGCTCCAGTCTATGGGGGCTGAAGCATGGAGGTGTGTGTTTCTGTTGGTGGAGCCTACACGATGCGCTTTATAAGCTTGTGTTAGAGTGAAGGTACCAAAGGATCAACACCAGTGAGCTGAGCCTGTGTGCTCTTCCCTCATAATGAACAGTCGCTGCAGGAGCTTCAAAAATAAACATCTTTTTTTTTTTTTTTTTTTGCATCAAAGCGCTCAAGGTGGAGCAGTTTCTGAGCAAAAGCATTCAACATGCCGAAATGTGAAAGACGAGACTCAGCAGGTGCTGCTACAACACCCTTTTATTTACTGTCCACTTCCTGCTGAGTAATGGCTTGTCCCATTTCATTCTCCCCCACTATGCACACACCTCATCCAATGTGTCACTGTAGCTGCATGAGCATACAGAATTGCTGCACAACTTACATTTTTCCATTCCCTGCCATTGCTCTTGATATACAGATAGTAAATGTAGAGCCGAATGCCATAAAATCTCCTTTTGGCCATTTGTCAAGCATTCAACCCTGCTGCGAGTGTTTCCACATTGTCACCAAGATTTCTTCTTCCAAGTCAGTCTGATAAGAGCGAAACACTTCAGAGACGCTGGGGAGAAATTGTTGAATAACATTTTTATTTAAAGATGACGTGAAAGGACAAAAGATAAATACGATCTCACAAAACATGAAATAACTTTGTATGATTTTAGGCTGCACTAATCTGTGTGTTTTATATTAATGCAGCTCAATTGACTATGTGTGATGTGAAAGTGGTTTGCTGACAGAGCTACAAGGATCTATTACCCAACTCTCAGCTCTACATGTTATCTTTCAGTTCATCTTTTTGGTTTTCTAGCCCACAACATTACTGTTTTGCTTTACTCTCATTAGTGTTACTTCCTATACTTCTACTACATGTCTGCTACATAAACAAAGCTAAAATGTAGTGTTTGCTAACACATTCACCTTAACTTTGCTTCAAATTATGCCAATATTATGTTTATAGCTTGTTCTACCTCAAGTACTTTTGCTGCTTTAATCAAGTAAGAAGCAAAAATATCTGTTTCAGTTATGTTACTGTAAATCTTAGATTTACAGCATTAGTTAAGTCTGCAGGGATCTTATCATTTCATGTTCTCTGTTTAAAAAAGATTACAGATTATATATGTTATATTATATAGGTTATAATAGAAATTGTCACATCCCTTTTCTGTTTCACCGGAGAAAAGAGGTCAAATTTAGGCCTTGATGTTATGAAGCAAAACAGATTTAGACAAAAAAAAAGGCCAAAATGTCCGTGGGTGTCTGCTCTGTGGTTTGTTTTAAATAATGTGATGTCACATTATATGAACTATGATGCTAAAATGGTCCTTTAATCTTAAGTGGGAGTAGACCTTCTTCAAACAACTTCTTAAAAAGCACAAATGCACACACCATTAAAAAAATATTTTGCTGAGAGTAATAGCAGTCACAACCTTTAATCTCTGTGTCCGATAATTAAAGAGCAGTGAATGGGCTTTGCTTTGACCTACCAATTCTTCATTAGCATTTAATATGAAAAGAACCAAGCATTAAAATTTTAGCATCTTCTAGCACGCAGAAAATTATTCTAATAGGTTAAAATCTCATTTGAATCCAATTATGCCTTTGCCATTTGATTCAAGTGTCGAAAAGCTTACCAGTCAAGTGTAACGGAGTAATGAGCTGAAGTGCCTCCATTTTGTATGTAAGAGATTTCACAGGTCTGTAAACAAGGGGTGGGGTTGGGAGGGGGGGGGTTCAGAGCACGAGAACATGGACATGGAATTGCAATCACAAGATCTCCTGAATGCACAATGATCTCGCCTTGGTTTCCATGGTGATGCTGTTTATAAAATCCTGAATCCTGCGTTAAATGACGTGTGTTTTGTTGTGAAGATTACCTTCAAAAGTCACACAGAACCTCAACTGTTATTCCTACACCTGTGCTTCTGTCCATTAAGCTCACATGTGGCTTTGGCTGTCATAAAAGATAATGCTAGCAGTTATCTAAGTGGAGGGACACACAATCTCATCGCCTTTCTAAAAACATTTTCTATGTCTATACTGCACTCTACATGACTGTTTGATTTGGTAACCTGCTCCCCTTTGGCAATCGCTTACCTCCATCTCCAAATAACACAATATAACAATACATTTCATGTGATAACAGAGAAGTATAATGGTGTTTATTTTTTCTCACACAGTAAAAAGAATAAAAAAAAATGTGCTCCGGGCTTCAAACCCACCCAGAGAAATCAATTTGGAGGTTTGTGGTAACCTGAGACATATTGAACTCCTACATTGAATAATTTCTTCAGGTCATACAGAGGCAGTCTCCCAGAAAAACACACACAGGCAGAATTTTTTAACCTCAAATGAAAAATTAAATATAAAGTGCTGCACCAAAAAAGAATAAATTGATTCTATTTCTTCGGAATCAGGGTGAAATACTCAGCTACAAAATGGACCATCTTAAAACTTTAAGGTCTTTAGTTTCAGATAAAGTCTAAAGCCTCATCTATTCAATGTACAGGTGTAAGACGTTTAGCTGCAAAATGCTGGGTGCATGGCTGATTTAGCTTATCAAAGCGCTGGGGGCAATTCTGGCATCAAATTTTATTCCATGTGAAAAGGTCAGACCTGCACCCATTACACAGATGCAACCTGTGAACCGTGAAGTATGAGTTTTAACTGGTTAGAAGGTTGACTTCATCCTCACTTTATGTATAGCAAGAGGCATTTCTGTGCAATACCCAGTGTTGTCATTGTATAAAAAAACATAAGACTTGCAACAATAAATAACCTGCAGATGTTATTGACTCTATAAACAAGGAAACACCCAAACAAAGGTCACATTGTCTGGAACTTGGGCAGCTCGACTTGTGAAGTCAAACACAACGAGTGGCAGCGATGAAGGACTGAAAAAACTATGTTTTTCAGGAATTACAGCTTTTGACATGATTGTCTAATTTGGTATAAATGTAGCTTCTCTGCAGAGCGATTACCCACTCCAGAAAGGTCCATCTCACCAAGAACACTAGTAAGGGAGTGAGAAAGGTATGTCTGTCTCAAAGTAAGAGAATGATAGAGGTAAAATGTGTGACCACTTTTAAAACAATTCCTTAGCAGTCATGCTCTGTGAGCCTCTCCACAGTGGCATATGAAAAGAGATCCCCAACATCATTGCAACTCATCCTGAATTTCATGGCAATCCATCCTGCGGCTCTCAAATGTCAACTTCATGGTCGCGTTAGAGGAAATATCAAAGTCATCATTTTAGCACCGTTAATATCTGCACTAAGGAATATGAAAATATTTCAGTTCAGACCCAAATGTGGATTCATCAACCAGCCTATAGTATTCACCTTGTTCATATTTAAATTAGGGGGTGTAAACCAGTCCCTGTTGGAGCAACAAGAATTAAAAGAGCCTTTTTTTATCTGTTGAGACCTTAATCTGAAATAGACACAGACATGACAAACACCATCGGAGAAGAAGCCAATTAGACAGCTTCAAAATATCCTTGAACAGATGATCTGTCGACTGAGCTGAGCACATCACTGATTTCATATGAAATGCACTGCCTCTTTTAGCTTGGTATTGATTTCCAAATGCATTTGATTTGCCATTTATACACAGCAATGCATTGTTCTATCATGTTACAGAAGAGAACATATAATCAGGTCTCCTCAAAGGTTGCATTAGTCCCGGTACGTCCCTGCTGCTTTTGTAGCAGCAGCCAGAGCGAAGGTCAGTCTTTGTGTACTCCATGGCTTTTTAAGGACCACAAACTGAATCATGTATTGGATATACCATTAAAATTGATTTTCTCAACACACACTGAAGTACCCTCTGTTGAGGCACTATAACTCTCTCTGCTGCTGTAGCTGTTCCTGAGATCATTAATAATAATATTTCAGATGTAATCACAAGGAGACTATTATTGAACACCATTGTCACATTGGCAAGAGACTAAAATCATAATTAGGCACATCATTACCAGGACAGAAATGTGCAGTGTCTGTGCATGGCAACAGAGCACACTGTATCATAGTATTTTCTTCCCCCATCTCAGAAACATTACAGCGCTTAAATAGTAAATATATTTGAACAAACAGGAATAACAGCGGTGCTTGATTAAACACTTCAGCCATGAGGCAGTGAACAATGTATTTGGTGAATAATTTATTATGAAGGTTTACTGATAAAAATCACTCACCCGCAGTACGGCGCCTAAACATCTGCAGGGGCGCTGCAGAGTAGCAGAAAGTGATGAGGATTTCTAGATTGCAAAGTAAATTAATTCCCAGCTTGTTGATGTTTTGACTAAAATGTCAATTTGAAAGTATCAAAATAAACCAGACAGAACACAAGAGAGAGAAAATTAACACATCTCTAATGAGCTTTTACAGTATTTAGATAAAGAATGCATATCAGCCTGCTGCAACATGATAACTGGAAATCCAGTATACTGTGGTTCCCTTCTGCGAGCTGGCAGGTTTAATCTAATTGACAAAGAACTAAGAACTGTTTGCACTACATGCTTCTCAGCTTCGGGAACCTTTAAAAATAAAATCACTAGTAACACATCACCAATACTTCACTACATTTTTTCAACACAGCATCTAGGTCAAATGGATTTTTGTAATTTTCATTGTAATTACATCCTGACTTGTAAAAATGAGTCATTGAGTAATATGGAGAATCTAATTAAAGATATCTACAATTCATTTGAATCATCATAGAACTTAATAGTTCATTGTTAAATTCACAATGTAATTAGAGATATGTTAAATTAGAAAATCGGACTAATATAACAATAATAATTCCAGCTATTTAGGGGTGTTTTGTGAATGAATGTTTAAGGTGCATACAACTTTAACTGCAGTATCTGTGGTCTGAGGAACATTGGTGCACTTCATTCAATCTCTGTAATTGCACACACGTATTAAAAGGTGGAAAAAGCAGCTCTGCAATTCAAAGGGCTTTACATAGACAGAGAAGAGCATGAATGCATTTGCTGCTGTCTAACATGCAAATAGACATGGTACATAAATAAAATAGTATACAATATATTGAATGCTAACAAGCAAATCCTCACAGCTCAGAATCCTCCACACCCATGTCACATCGTTTGGTATTCAACAGAGAAGAAAACAAGTCATTGCAGTTCAACAACTAGTCAGATGACTCTGAATGTGTGTATACCTGTGGCGAACCTGAACAAGCCAGGTAAGAATGCAAAAACTTCAACTCAACACTACCTGCTGTGGTATTTCTCAAATTAAAATCAAACCTTCATCAAACTCCAGGTTTGTCAAAGTAGCAACTATTTCAAATAAATATTCAACCTGAGTGTAACTTGGCATCAGTTCACTGCTGACAGGACAAGACGTCTTCCTTGTCATGTGACAGGTATGGTTGCAGCCAAGAAATTCATATCATAGAGCAGAAAGTCCCCGTTGTCACCATGTTTTAAGAGGTAGCTCGATAAATACTTGCTATTGCCAAGGTGGAACAGGTTTTCTTTAGAAACCAAGACTTAGAAAACACGTCTGAAGATTTATGGATAGCATTTTTAATGTTTAACTGCTATATTCTGCCTCGTTATGTAAAACTCTGTCTTATCATGCATATTGGTTGATATGTGAAAGCCCCTTTTACCTACCTCTTTTTGCCTTGTTTGTTTGTTTGCTTGTTTTGTCACCGGTGCAGCCAAAGGGCGAGTTATTTAACTTGTTAACCAGGGTCTGATCATAAAACAAGGGGATCTAAAATTAATCTTTGACTTATTATCAAAACAGACGCAGAAGATATTAGAATAACTAGAGAAATGTCAAAGGAAATAAAACTGAGCTGAAAAAAATCTTATCAATAAACAGGGTAATTTACAGGTCATAAGCCTCTGCAGGTTATTATAAAGCCATTTCCGACACACTCAGTTCAACAAGGACCTAATTAAAGTGGCAACATCAGCACATGTAGGCTGCTTTCCCCGTGACAGTCTCATAAACAACTAAAGCAGCTAATTACGCAACAATAAATGATTTTCCACTGAGGGCACGAGCCTTGCATTGTTAGTTATTTGTGGATGTTTAACTTTCTGATGGCATTTGCACATGCTCCCGTCCGTCCCGATATATTAACACAATAACTTGGCATGAAAGCACAACATAATAAAGCTTTCCCTTACATTTCATAACAAAGTTGACAACATAAGTCAGCCATGACAGTCTGTTCAAATCTGTGACACTGCTGAAGAAAGAAACATGATGGATTGGTGTCAAAGCTCTGGGGAGCCATAAAAGTGAGAGGGAAAGCACAGGCTGCCCATCTGTCAACAATCTCAATTAACAATTCTACACATGGACATACTGCTCTTTCATGCAGCAGCATTGTAAAATACAACAAGGATCTCTATCACGAAGGTGGGAGAGATTACGTTTTTATGAAGAGAAAACTGTGTATTCTAGTGAGCTGGATTGGTCCATCCATCAGCAGGAGGGGGGAGTCAAATTGAAATCTGACATTTAGAGCCTCAATGCCTTTAGTCTCTGGTACTGATATGAACTATAGCAAGTGACAAATTGTTTGTATCAGACCTGTCCCTGGTTGAAGCCTCTGATAATGTTTAGGGTTGAAATAGGCACCCTTGACATTTCACTGAAAGGTCAGGTTTTGTGTTCATTAATGGTCCCTCTTTACATACAGCCAGCGGCGGGACTGAGGATTATTGTCATAAAATGGGTTTGTGCCAACACATGAATGCTGCCTTATTTGTTTTGACTCATCTCAATATCAGAACACAAGCGGCGTCAGGAGCAACATCACACGCAGGTTTTATTGAAGCACTCCGCTGTTTCAAGTCGCGTTTACATCTGTAATGTTTCAGCCTCTGTGCCAACTCGCAAATAGCTGATCTGATTAGCAAAAACACAATTTGCAGCTGTCTTCTTAAATTTCTATAAAAGAGCAAATCATCGCTCTCTCTCTGCGTGTGAGAGAAGATCTGTGACAATTTCATGAAGAAAAAAAAAAACCATCCAAGATTAATTTGCTTCTGTAGGGCTTCTGTTTACAGCTGAATTAAGAAACCTATCTGTAATTCATTTAAGGTCTGCACCAGACAAATGACCTAGATGTGGAGCTAATAAATAGCTTGAAGCCCTGTTTATATGTATATGGTCCTATATTACTGCTGATAGCCTGTGTGGCATTTTTTTATTAGACAGCCTCCTGAGGGAACCGTGGGGCAAATTGGGACATTTTCTTTCATTCAGTGTCCTGCTGGAAAGCGAATACAAATAGAAATTCAAGCTGCTGCTGAGGTTTTCCACTCAAACTTGTACAAGAACATCAGGTTTGTTTTGGACACAAAGTGATGGTTCACTGACACAATTAACCCTTAACTCCCCTAATGAAAGAAATGCTATGCTGTGTGCAGAAACACCTATAAGGCTTTTTATCCTTATGTCAACAAGGCTGCAGGCAGAGCAGACTGCTACAGTTGTTTAGTATTTATGCATTTATATATATATATATATATATATATATATATATATATATATATATATATATATATATATATATATATAAAGTGGCACAATTACAAGACTATGAGAAAGCTTGTAAAACACCTGAATTGTCCTTTAATGTGGGTCATTGATCAGCTGCACTGTATCAAAGTCTGGTTTTAAACAGTGGTGGAAGTGAAAGTAAGAAGATCTTCTACCTAAAGTATAGTTTAAATACCATTCATTAAAAATGCTTCACAAGTTCTATCTTGAAGGTAAAGTGTGGAAACAAAGTGCAAAAGCATTAGAAGCAAATTACATTTACACAGCCTACTATTAATAATAAATCACATTTAAGATGTATTATTAGTTACTGTAAATGATCTTTAAAGTAACTAATAATACTAAATACAATGGAGCAGACGTATAAAGTGGAAATAGATATAAAGTAGACTCTGGGTATGTTGTTAATGTGTAATATATATAACTGCAATCATTACTAATTCAGCTGTAGCTCTCACAATTCAACTACAGTATTTATATTTGTCTTGTTAGGATCTGCCCAAAAGTAAAACCTGGTTATGAATGAATACTGTTGGATTTTATGTGCATGTTTTCATTACTCTGTTATTCAGACATATCTCAACATCAGACTTCCTCGTCCTTTCGTGTCAGCTGACTTCTCACATGTCTCACCTGACTCCTGCACCCACTACACCGTCCACCATGCCGCTTCCTGGTTTGGACACAAGCAGAACGCCATTGGTCAGCCGCAGACGCATTATGAGCTGATTGGTCCAGGCGTGTGTCGCTCATCCGCAAGGGGGCGGGCTGAACATGTTATGAATGAGGAAATAGAGATAAAAAACAGGCAGTCGTGCTTCTTTTTATTGTAAGTTTGACAATCTGTCGAGTTAAAGCGTGAACATGTGCAGAGCGGTGCTTCTCCTCGTTGTTTTTAGTTTATCGTGTCCAGCTGCTGAAGCTTTAGACAACGGTCTGGCTCTGACTCCCACCATGGGCTGGCTGCACTGGGAGAGGTTCATGTGTAACATCAACTGTGACAAAGACCCAGATAACTGCATCAGGTAAGAGCCCGAACAGCTGGCAAGGAAAACAGCCCTGATATGTCATAGTGGAGCATTTTTATTTCACATTTCTGCAGAATTACGCGTCAACACTGGGTCTTAAAGTCCAAACAAAAGTGATCTCACCTTTTACTTGTGCTGTAATATCAAGAGACAACAAGAGAATCATGCACACGACCTTATTGTGGAGACAATAAGGTCAGAGCCCTGTCAGCTGTTGCATGTCATCTAGCAATGGGCTTTCCAATGGACTGGGGCACAACAGATAATAATAAAATAATAGAGTTCCCTAAATAACCAGTTGGCTAGTATCTGTAGTATAAATGACATAATATCCCTTAATATGGCATTTTCTATGCACTGAGAAATTTTGTTAAGAAATCTGAGAAGAAATGTAAGAACAGAAACACAATCTTCTAATAACAGAACACCTTGAGAACAGAAACAACTGGTGCTGGTCCATAATGACACTACCTGATTAAATTTTCCTTTATTTGTTCTTTGGTTTGAGGCATTTGAAGATCTCGGTACAACAGATATTGCTGTCAGTGGGTAATGTAATAGGATTCCTAAAACATTTTTAAAAACAAAAGTACATAGAAACCCAGGTGAGAAGAGTAATGTGCCAATTTACAGGAACAATCAGGATTAATTAGTGAAAAAATAATAGAGACATTTGCTCTATACAGTTAAAAACTGTGAAACTTGACTAGCATTTATTAACCCAAAATTCTATTAACTAGGCTATAATGTAAATCGAGATGATGCTGCATGTTGTCTGAAGAGAATCTGGATGCACCTACAACAGTCCAGTACGGCTGAGATCTGGTGACTGTGACTCCATTACAGATAAACAGACGTCTGCTTGTTCCCTATAGTTCTTGCTTAGTTTGGAGCTGCTGTGCTTTAAGTCACGATTATCAGAACACCTCAAACTTAGATTTGTCTGTCTGTGATACCTTTGTCATTTTAATCTTTTCTGTTTTTTGATATTTGGCATATTTTTTGCATTCCACTCCTCAACATTGACATTGAGACTGCTCTTCTGTGAGCACCATTTAATGAAGCTGCTAATTGAGATCCTGTGAAGCGTCTGTTTCTTAAACTACACTGTAATTTACTCGTCCTCTTGCTCAGGTGTGCACCGAGGCCTCCCACTCCTCTTGTTATTCTGGTTAGAACCAGTTTGCGTTACTCTGTGAAGGGAGTAGCACACGGTACACAAGTGATCTTCAGTTTCTCGTCAGTGTCCCACTTGTTCATTTCACAGAACAAGAACAGGGACAAAAACAAAATAAGAACAAAAGTTCTTATCTTCTGGTCATTTTGAATTTGTAATCAATCCCAACAAATGCAGATGCTCCAGATACTTAACTAGTCTAAAGATTTTTCATTCGCATACAAAGACATTTTGAGTTCTCAGTCCACTTTTCTCCTCATTAGAGTCATAATTAGGGTGCAACTAATGATTATTTCCAGTATTGATTGTCATGATTCTTTTTTTCACATGTAATTAATTGAACTGTTTAGTCTATTAAATGTCAAGACATTTCTAGAGGTGAACATGACATATTTGGCTAGTCTGCTCACAACAGTTGGTATGTACTTAATTACTTAATTAGTCAGGTATTAAAATAGCTGCAGGTTAGTTTTCTTACAATCGAGTACTCAGTTAATGAGCTAATTAATGCAACTCTAATCATACCTGCAAGTAAAATCTACATTTTTAAGATATTCCATATTCAGTTCCCTGTTTTATTTTAGAGATGCTGATAAAATCTGCTATGCTCATTTAAAAAAAGCCATACTTAGCCAATAAAGCAATTAGAGAAGTAAATGTCAGCCTATTGGTTGAAGCACTGTTGTTTTACATGACTTAACAATGAGTAACAGCAAAACTAGCATTCGTTTTTGTGATACTATCTAACTGATACGATCATCTTTGTCTGTCTCCTCCTGTCGACCTGGCAGTGAGAAACTGTACATGCAGATGGCAGATGTGATGGTGAAGGAGGGCTGGAAAGATGCCGGCTACGAGTATGTCTGCATTGATGACTGCTGGCCCTCTCATGATCGTGATGCCAAAGGCCGCCTGCAGGCAGACCCCAGAAGATTCCCGGGAGGCATCAAGAAACTGGCCGACTATGTGAGTAGTAGGTGGTAAGGAGGCCTGGAGAGTCTCAATGCACGTATAGTATTAATGCCTCGAGAGAGTGAGAGAGAGAGAGAGGGCTTTAAATAAACTTTAGGAATGAGAAATACTTGAATTTAAGCTGTTTCACTAGCTGAAAGGAGCCAAAGAGTGTGTGTATCAAGCTGCTGTAGGTTTATCACATTTCTCACATATATATTTGTACAGTGTTACTAAATCGGGGGATGTTCTGAATCTAAGCTTCGACAAATGAAATTTGAGAAGCCCTAGTTTAGTAAGTTTACAAGTAAAAGTGATTACACAGTCAAATTACATCTTCATTACACATCCATTCAAGCCAACATGCACTTATTTACATAACAATAGAGAAAGGACGAGATGTGGAATCTATCAAATCTATCAAATGGAGCCAAGTGAGATACGCAGGCATTTATTGTCTTGGACAATCGCTGTGGAGAGAAGTTTCCTTGCTTGAAGACATCTGTGACAGCTAATAGGTGATATTCACCAGCAAAGGAATGTATTCCAGGTTTTTAGCGGTGCAACATCGCCACCTGCAGACCGTGACAGCCTACAAAATAACTGGACTTAATGGTTTTATATTGGATGAGTCATGAATCATAAGCATTTTTTCTGTTTTCAGGTCCATTCTAAGGGTCTGAAACTGGGTATCTATGGAGACGTTGGGAAAAATACCTGTGCTGGCTACCCTGGGAGTCTGGGATACTATGAGGTAGATGCTCAGACCTTTGCTGACTGGGGAGTGGATCTGCTCAAATTCGATGGCTGCTACATGAACTGGACTTTGCTGGGAGAAGGTGATTTTTTTTTTTTTTAAATCAAAATCCAAATTCAGTTTATGTAAATTTTGTCTTCCATTACTACAGTGCTGTCCGAAAGCAAACGTCATCTATCACACTCACTGACAGACACAACGTGTTGCATCCTTAACAATGTTCTAAACATTTATTTTAGTTCTTCTCTTCTTCAATATCTCCATGAATTCACTTGATATGCCTATTATTTCTTCTGGCTAAGGTTATGTGAACATGTCAAAAGCACTGAACAAAACTGGGAAAAGCATCCTGTACTCCTGCGAGTGGCCTTTGTACGAGTGGCCCTACCAGAAGGTCAGTGACGAACATAAAGAATATCTATTTCGTTATAATTCGCTGCCCGATGAGACCATACGTCTGATGTTATGCTACATAAAAGAGCATTTCTGTGCCTGCAGCCTAACTACACGGCCATTCGTGAGACATGTAACCACTGGCGCAACTATGCTGATGTGTACGACTCCTGGAGCTCTGTCAAGTCCATCTCAGACTGGACTGCCTCTCATCAAGACATCATCGTTCCCCGTGGCTGGACCTGGGGGCTGGAATGACCCCGATATGGTACTGTGCTCGACTCAAGCAACCCCCCAACAAATTTACAATGCATCATCTTTCCCCAGAATGTCAAACTATTCTTTTATTTCTTTAGCTGGTTATTGGAAACTTTGGCTTAAGTCATGACCAGCAGGAGTCCCAGATGGCATTGTGGGCCATCATGGCTGCCCCTCTGCTCATGTCTAACGACCTGAGGAATATTTGCCCTCGATCCAAGAAGCTGCTGCAGAACAAACTCATCATAGACATCAGCCAAGACTCACTGGGCAAACAGGGATCCCTCACCGGAAAGGTGGGTGCATTTTCCCTCCTGGTGACGACAAAATTTATCACACATGCGGTTCCTACTTAGAAACGCTGTATTTAAATATTTTATAAGATTTATTATCTATGAGTGAAGTAAATGCTGACATTCTTGTCCAGTTTGACAGCTTTGAAATTTGGGAGAGGCCCCTGTCTGAGAAGCGTCTGGCTGCTGCCGTGCTGAATAAACAGGAGATCGGTGGTCCCCGAGGGTTTGTGATCAGAGCGATTCCCGGCTGGAAGATGTGTGACCCGAAATGCAACGTCACACAGATCCTGCCCGAATACAAGGAGATGGGTGTTCAGACTCCAAAGAGCAATATAGTTCTGTCTGTGAACCCTTCAGGCACTGCTCTGCTGACCATCACGCCCCTGAGCAGTGACTTTACTGAAATGTACAAACTGCGATGGGAGGATCTGTCTGTCAAACAAAAGCATGCCACCATTTTGTAGTCCTGAGGTGGTCGAGCACTTTAACTACCTAAACTGTTATAGTTGTTTTAAGGGAAAGACTTATTTTAAGATGTGTCTAGTAAAAGTTGTTGATAATCAAAAAGGATATTTTTATTACCTACCTGAATACGATAATTATTGTAAACATACTTTTTTAAAATCTGGATGAATAAATGACTGGAAAATGTTTTGTTTTTGTTGTTTTCATGCGCCTAGACTTGACTGCTAGTAAAGGTTGAACTAAACAAAAGGCAAAAGAAGGACCAAACTCCAAATTATGTTGTAATACATTTATTGAAAATCGTGACTCCATCCAGAAGAGTGGACCACAGTTTAGAACTGGATGACCTGGCCCTGTAAGAGAACAGATGGAATCGTGAGTTAAAATGATGCTCAGAGGTTTAATGCTGCTTACAGAGATTTATACGACATGTATCTTACTTGTAACTTTGGTATTAAAATTAAGATTTTTAAAATTGAAGTGGTTAATATTTGTTGGCTTCAATCAAAAGCAAATGTAAACTGCATCCAGTTGTGTTTAACACTGATTAATTAACGAGACAAATATGCTGCTTTGCAAGTACAGCAAGAGTTGAGATTCATCATATTAGAAATGACCCTCAGAAAAGAAGGTTCTACCCCAAGTTTTTCCTCAGAAAATGACACTAAACTAGTAATTACCTAGATTTTATGAAAGTCTTAAATAATGGCCTAGCGATAATTCTTGGTTTTATGTTTCAGCATTTAATAGTTATCACAGTTGCACCAAATTCAAGACCCAATTTTCCCTGAAATAATGTTTTGATAATGTTTTGCCATCACTCTACAATGCAATTACGGCAGCAAAACATCACATTTAAAATTAATAATAGAAGTATTTTAACTTGACACACTGTGCCGCAGTTTTCTAGGACATAAATCCTGTCCAAGGGCAGAAGAAGAAGCAACTACAAGGTTTGCCCTCATGCTTCGATATAACTACAGTATACTGTGTATACTTACATAAGTTAATGAACTGCATGTTTTGTGTCACCACATTTTGTATAATTCAGTCCAATTCAGCAGAAATATTTAATTGTAAATCATGATTAGACGTCTATGTAATATACATTACAGCACAACCTGTGTGAACTGGTACAATTTAAATAATCCACATTCTCAGTGACTGAGAAATTTTATTTGCCTTTTGATTCTACCCATCAACAGCTATTCAGAAATGTACAATGTTAAATATCCTTCACACTTCATTTGGGATTCTCCAATACCGTCAGTAACTACTTTCATTAACCTATCCTCTACAGCAGGCTTTCCCAAACCTGGTCCTTAAGGCCCACTTCCCTGCTTGTTTTTCCAACTATCCCAGGTCTACCCACTGCTGATTAATTTGCAGCAGTTCCATCAATCGGAAGCTGGAAGATACCTTCTCAGATGAGAATTGTTTGGGGGAAGACAGAGTGAATATGTATCATCCAGCTTCTGATTGACTAAACACACCTGACTGAATTAATCAGAAGGGCATATAGGGGAGATAGTTGAAAAACAAGCAGGGGATTACATTAAGTATTAAATTAGGCAATTCATTGTAAACGAAACAAACATGGTTTGCTGAACTCAACAGCTGTGCATGTCCCTGCTATCACTTATATCATCTAACTCCTGGTGCATCATTTAATATGTTGCATTTCAGTTTAAATATCTTTACTATAGATCATTTTGAAACGTAATAGTATGTAATCAAACGTGCCTTTTCCTGTCATATCCTTTTTTCTGGTTTTTTTTTTTTTTTAAATACACTATATTGTTATTCTTAGTGGATTATATTAAGTGCAGTTTGATCCAAGTGTGCATCCACAGGTAGCACACACCAGTAGAAACTACAGGTTTAGGACTTTAGGGGTTGGACTACATTGCTTTAGGACCGAGTTATAACACTGTACATTTCAGAAAGCAAAGCTCATTGAAAAGTACAGTATGGTAAAAAGACAGGCAGACATCACTAATTACAAATACATACCTTTCTCTTCTTGTCACCACCCAACTCGAAGTGCTTGCATCTCTTGATGGCCAGCATTCTCTTGGATCTGCAGTTGGGCTCCACACACTCAAGCCTCAACACAATTTTCTTTGTAGTCTTAGCCTAAAGAGAAATTAAAACAGTTTGATTTCAGAGACGGTGTTCCAGTATTTAACATTATCTTTCATTTTAATTACCAATAAGCAAAAAATTGGCCATAATCAGAGCTTGAATAATTCTGATATACTGTGTTGTAGAAAATCCACTTGATACCACAAATGTGCCTTTTAATGCCACTCAAAACAAAGCAAACCAGGTAATCATATTTCAGGAAATGTTTAAAAGGATGTAGAATATAAAACGTACCTTTTTTCTGAAGATGGGCTTCGTCTGACCACCATACCCACTCTGCTTTCTGTCGTATCTCCTCTTACCTGCACAACATTCACAGTTTAGCTACATTTCGTGATATGGCTCATTTACCACACGCATTTTAAAGACTTATAGATTATTACCCTGTGCATAGAGGGAATCCTTTCCCTTCTTGTACTGGGTAACTTTGTGGGGTTGGTGCTTCTTGCACTTCTTGCAGTAGGTCCTGCGGGTCTTCGGGACGTTCACCTGAATAACACAGAAGACACTTTAGGCAAACCCGCACTCAGGTAGATTAAGTCTAGTGTCCCTGAGAAACTGAATGACACTTCATTCACGTCGCATGCTAAATGAAAAATGGCTAACAGCTAGCACTCTAGTTAATTCAGCACATATGATAACTACTAAGAATTTAGCTAGCTTATGCATGTGTGACAGGCGTCTAAAGAAACGCTTAAAAAAACAAAGCTGTCCAAAATCAATTCACTTTAATGACTCTTTAGGAGAATTTTTCGTGTGCTGTTTAGCGTTGAGTCTTCCCGGTCAGAGTACATGCAGCCTACATTAGCAGATGCTAACTTGCTAACATAACAACTATACGTTAGCAGCAAATTCATTGCCAAGAAAGATATATAAATATGCGACTACAGCAACTTAACAACCCACTTGGTTGTGTGTTTACGTTGACAAATGTTTCATAAAACATTATTTAAGTAAATCCGGGCACAGCTAACTGTGACTAGCAACAGCGTTAAACTGCTGCAACTTTAACCACATTATAACAGCAACAATTGAACACCAACACGGCTAATACGACCATCTACATGTGTGTTAACACGACATTAACATAACAGAGTTAACTATATTCAAACATGATGATTTAACCTGTAAGATTGAGTCTGATTCTAAAATGTGTCTTCGTGTAATAATTTCGTACCATGGTCGCGACCCGATGCAGAGGGAAAGAGGAAGAAAGAAGCCGGAAGCACTTCTTAAAGTAACCTCAGCGCTGAGCGTGCTGCAGGCGTGATGTCTGCCCCCTAGCGGCCGGTGGTCCGCACGACAAGAACTGCAAAGATCATCTGTAGGAGCTCCAATTTGAAGTGATTGCAGGGACTTGTAGCTACAGGGGGTTGTACATCTAGTCAGTGTCATTATAAAACACAACGAGAAGCATTTTAATGCCTGTGAAAGTTGTGTCTGTTTAAAGTTTGTCCCCCAAATTTCTGTTAAATTAGCAGTTCGCTGGGCAAGAATTCCCATGAAACATAAGTTCAAGTGTGGCACTACCCAAATATGGCCCTTTGTTTAGGCTTAGCCCGCTTCCACTTATCACCAAAACCGTCCTGACGGCTGATATGAAAATGAGCAGGAAGAAAAAGGGGAAGTAAGCAGAGTCAATTCCTCTCTGAGGGTGGGTTTAAGCTTCTTGCATCACAGACTCACACACATTTTATGGAAGGCAAGCGACTGACTGAGGGAAAGGTTCATGCCAGTTCTTCAAGCTGCAGCATCTATAGTTGTCTGTCTGATGTTTGACTTATTTTTCTTATCTTTTTGGCTGTCTTGGTAAGTCACAAAACTCTTTAAATGTAAACTGCAAGGTCAAATATTTTAGTTATCTGTTAAAAAATTTGTAGAAGTAGCTTTTTAATTGAATTTCATTTAGATAGTGTTAGACAAAAGCAGTGGGAAATACTGTATAGATTTGCACAAGTACTGAATTTTAATCCACATAATGCAAATTCTAAATGAAGTGCGTCCTCATCGAAAACTACAAAAACACACATCAACATTCTAATGCGCTAAATGCAAAGTATTTGTTTGATAGTTTAGTTTGCTATGGTTGATTCTGCTGTATCTCACAGCAGTGAAAATGTGTTGCAAGTTATTTTTTAACATCATTTCAACGTCAGTTTTATCACATCTTGCAACACTAGACATGGTGTATGGTGGGGTAATTAGTAATCAGATAGTAGTTTCATGTGGTTACCTTTATTATCTATGCATGAGAAAGTTTCTAACTTCTGAATTTACAAGAACTTTTTCAAACTACAAGTTGACACGTCGCCCTAAAAAAGATCTTTATTTACATGCATTACCGTCAATCTTTATCCCCATTTGTGTTTTTGACAACTGATGTCTACGTACACAGCATACTGTTAAATTGATGTGGTACGTTAAAATATGTGGGGGAGTATTATTTGTGGTTTGATTTAACTCTTACAACTTGCACAGAATCCACCTCTCTCAGTCAAACGCTCACATACAGACACAAACACATATGTGCACACTTTTTTTTTTTTTTTTTTGCATAAACCTTATGCTGCTTATCTAGCAGGAAAACATGAGGAAAGAGGGCATCCTGTCAAACCAGCTCTTTCATGATATGACTGGGCTTGTTGTGTCATACACAGTGGACATCAGGAAACAAAATAAATAATTGCATTGCAACACTTTCTTCTTTAATTAGGGCCTTTTGCATTCGTGCTATAATGTGTGCACCAATAGCGACACTGAAATGTTGCCTTGAGCATATTAATAGTTGCAATTTGTGGATTTCACTGTCCGTCAAATTTATGTAAATTAAACAAAACACACACAAGCAACTGAAAGGATAAGAATGATAACAACATTCAGTCTTTCTGCAGTGTTGTGTTGAGTTCTGCCAAATCTAAAATGAAAGTGTTCTAATGTGGAAGTGTTACAGTAAAGGTCACAGGTATGTAACATATGTATATATATATACATATACATATATACATATATATATATATGCAACTAACAGACAACCACATTTGAGAGATTGTTTCAGGTTGACGTGCTACAGTTTCAGAGCGCTTCTGCCTTCATGTTGCAGTACAATAGTGATGCAACTTCCCTATCAGTTTGTCTGTGTCAGCCACCATGAGTCAACTCCCTTCAAAGAATAAAAAAAGAAGATATTTCACTCTGATACGGTGAAATATCGATGCACTGTTTCAGCCACTAGCTCCGATCGATCAGAGGGAGACGGGAAGGGGGTGGCACCTCGTATGTAGATTATCTGCTGTCGGGAGTTTGTTGACCTCTACTGAAGTTAGTGATGTGAGAAAACCTTGGTTGCATCAAATGAGGAATGAGTAAACAATGTTTCACAGAATAGGGAACACGGCTGTCTGTTCATGACGGCACAAACAAACTCACAGGTATTCTCTCTCTCTTGAGCATGAAGAAATGTCACAGTCCTGGTTAGCAGGGAGTGACAGGAGCCTCTGGTACTGCTACAGTTCAGATAGAAGGAAGTGCTCACAAGCTGAAAATAGGCTGAGCTGAAGTGCAAACACATCTGATAGAGAGTAACAGAGAATGACAGTTCAGCTGTGAGGGTGAGTTTTAGTTTCTACCTTCAGTACACTGTACTTTTGTTGTATTTTGTGATTAACTTGAGCTGATTTTCCTGTATTATAAGTAAAATATTTAAGGAACATATTTAAAACTTTTATTGTTGTTTTTTGGGGAATTGGAATAATTGAACTGCTTTCACATGGTCTACATTATCGTCTTGTACATGACTCTATCTATACCTAGCTGTGCTATAAATCGAGGCATTGCCTTGTTTTGGAGGTGCAAGTTTCATTTTAGCAGCAGTGGTTACCAGGTGCTGAAAACAAGACACAATAAGTTGTCATAAACTAAAAGAGATATGTTTTTATATTTGCCTACTTATCTTATCATGAGGTCAAATGTAATTTTGACTGTGCAAAGTATGTCGTTGGGTGAATGGATGTAAGAGAGAGAAAGAGGCAGCCCTGTGGTGATGACATTGTTCTATTTTTTACTCATTTATAAGGGGTTCTTATGTAAACATGTACAGTTTAACGTGTTACATGAACTTAAGTTACCAGGTTGCACAATATCCTGGTTACTAGATCCTTTAAAAGTCATATGTATCAGTGTGTCTGCCTTGTTAAGTTAGTCAAAACAAGATAAAATGCACATCCCAAAGCTTTTAGATGCTGATAATAGTTTTATATTCAATTTACCATTTAGTGGAAGTATAATGCCAACCTGTCACTTACAAAATACTTTGTATTGCAGGGATTTGGTGCACATGCCAATATTTCTTTACACAGCTTCCCACTACAAAAGCACATTGTGCATTTAGGTCCCTGTGATAATGACCAGGATGTAATAATTGAGGGAAACAGATGTGCCGCTGGGGGGGATTTTGAAAACAGAGGATGTTACTGGCATGAAAAGCAGGGTTTATGCAAACTACAGCTAATCACACTCTCATACATGCATGTCTTTTCATCCCTTTCCAGCTCTGTCTCACAACTCACAGCGACAGCGTTTCTCTGACTTCATGAAGAGAGGATAGACATCAGCCTGCTAAATTCTGCTAAAACACACAAACACAAAACAAACGAAATTAAATTGCTGAATAATTTCTGTGCAACGTGCGACACAAGCCACTGCTGCCTTAGAGTGCTTAGCAAAGCACAGTTCTCAGAAGCTGTCAGCACATAGACAACTGCCCAAGTTGAGGTGTGAATGTTATGTTTAGCATTGTTCTGCCACAAAGAAAACAGTGAGTGTTGTGCTTTTTCAACCATATTCATTTTTTCTTGCTTCCGTGTAGATTAATGTTAACTGAATAATGTCAGACTCGATACTGGAAGAAATCTTCATTAAACGATCTCAGCAGAAGAAGAAAACGTCCCCTTTGAACTTCAAGGAGAGATGGTTTGTTCTCACCCAGGAAAAAATAGCCTACTATGATTTTGATCCTGACAAGCGGGTACGTTGGTGAAACAGCAAGAAATCCTTTATTGAAAACGCATTACATTTCTCATTTACATTCAGCACTTTACATGTGGCTCTGATTAACACTTACTGGCAGCTCCATATGTGTGCGTTACCTGACTGTTTCCTCATCTGTTATGCAGAAGCGAAAAGGCTTGAAAGGATCAGTTGACCTTGAGAAGATCAAGTGCGTAGACACGGTCCAACCAGAGCCCAACGCCCCACAAGAGCGGCTGTATGCATTCCAGGTAGACAGCAGTCGACTGCTCAGAAACTGGATCCTGACATGGTCATGAAACACACAAACAAACAGTGCAAATAAGCAAGAACACTATTTGACACTGTATCAGTTTAGGGAACTGCAGCGTCATAATTTAAGCAAGTGGAATATGCTCTTTATTTAACAGTGTTTCCCTTTTTCTGTCTTTTGTCAAAGATTTTGTAGAAACTGTAAGAAGGTACGCGTGTGAGGCTTTTAAAAGGTTTTTTTGTTTTTTCCTTCAGAAGTTAATAATGTGAAAGTTAATTGTTAAGAAGTGAAACCATCTCTCACACTCAGATGAACTAGGGACTTTTAGTGACCATGCAGGTGTTGCCATTGCCCATATGTTAAATCATGAGACCAGGTAGCAACAGTGTGAGGAATAAATGTGTTTAGCTGGCATTAGCCAATAGAGAAAGTGTCTGTCATCTGCAATAAATATATTTGAACACAGTCTTTGTTGCACCATCTTGTGCACTGGAGATATTAATACATACATCAAAACGTCTGCTAAGTATTTCTAATGTTCTTTTCTATTTTTGCTACAGATCATTTATGATGAAGGGCCTTTGTACATCTTTGCAAAGACTGAAGATGTTCGTGATCTGTGGATAAAGAAGCTGAAAGAAAGTAAGTATGTACAGTACATGCAGATTAACAAAATAATCTCCCGTTCGTGTGTCATGTCAGTCGCCGTATCTCATGTGTGGCCATATTTCATCACCCAGTGCGTGCACAAAGAAGAGCTACGTGCCAGTACAAATGCAAATCTTGATTTAATGTAAATGTAACGCGTGCATGCTTTTATACTTGTGCATAGTGGTGCGTTTCAACAAGGATCTGATGCAGAAGTACCATCCATGTTTCTGGGTCGACGGGGTGTGGTTGTGCTGCCACCAGGAAGTTAAACAAGCTATGGGTTGCAAGGTGCTAGATAATAAGAATGGTAAGACACATCCTTTGGTTTGAAATCTGCAGAAATAAGTAACTGTTAAGTTAATTAATGAACATCTTTAATTTTTGTCATTAGGATTTACATCTAAACCATCTCGGAGGAGGGGATCCAGGAAGCCCCTTCCTCCTACCCCAACAGAGGTACACACACAGTCCTTTCAGATTTATATTCACAGGTTACACATTGACTTTTTTGTTGTGTATAACATCCTCTAATCACACGTTGTTCCAGGAGAAAGCTGGTCGGCCTTTACCTCCACAACCTCAGGAGTCTTCCGCCCCCCCTGGAGTCATGACTGTCGTAGCTGAATACGATTACACGCCCGTGTCAGCCCAAGACCTGGAGCTGAGGAAGGATGAGGAGTACACTATCTTGGAGAAGTCGGACACAAACTGGTGGAAGGCTAGAGACCAATATGGGTAAAACAAGGAATCTGATTACTTAAAACGAATGCAACAAAACTGTGCCCATGAGAGTTAGGGTCTACACTTCTATGTTCTAATCTAAAGACTCTCTGGTGTAAATATAAGGTAGATTCTAGAGATTAGATTATAATTAAATAATGAATTACTACTACTATGGGTAGAACTGCCAAGGCGCACATTTATCTGTATATTTGTGTACATAAATGTAGACATTAGTAACCGACAATGTGTTTCATTTTCTTTTGCAGAAAAGAAGGATACATCCCTAGCAATTATGTAGTAGAAGCAGAAAGTGGGCTAGAAAGATTTGAGTGAGTATGGTTGCTATTGAACAGCCCTAAAATTCTGAATTAGGTTCTTCTGAATAAATAATAAATACTTTTATGTCATGTGATTAATGATTAAAGTTCCTTGTCTGTAAATCAACTTATTTTTATTTAGGCAAAGCATTAAATGCCACAGAAATAGTATTCAGGAAAAGTGACATAACCTTTTATTTTTACAGCTGGTACTGCAAGAATATGAATCGTAGCCAGGCAGAAAAGCTGTTAAAGACGGAGGTAAAGTGTCACATACACACTGGAGAGACAGCTTTGAAATGTTCGTGCACCTGAACGTGAGTTAAAACGTGCCGATGTATTGTTTTCATTCTCAGAACAAAGATGGAGGTTTCTTGGTTCGGGACTCGAGCAAAGCTGGGAAATACACAGTGTCTTTGTTCACTAAAGGTGGCGGGTGAGTAAGGGTGTACCTTGTAGGCCCTTCATGCCCACTGGCTCCACTCATCTGTGAACCTATCAAAAGAAGAACTGTCTGTAATGAAAGCGGAAACAGTGGGCGACAGAGGGAGAGAGATGTAAATCTTTCATGCAAAACATGGACTAATCTTCCTGCAGAATGTTTTCATCACAGCCTCAGACTGAACTACATTGTGGAGAACCTCCTCTTGCATATACGATGAATGATGTGTTAATGAAAACCTGCAGAATAAATCTTCCGTTTGTCTCCACAGGGAAACAGGTGGAAGCTGCAGACATTATAACATCTGCACCACCCCACAGGGCCAGTTTTATCTGGCAGAGAAGCATAATTTCAGCACCATCCCAGAGCTGATCAACTACCACCAGCACAATGCAGCAGGTTAATACCAGTATCTCTGAATATAAATAATAAGTAATACATCATTTTCCTATTAAATTTGCTGGAATTTGTCAAATAATAGTAGAAAAACTGGGATTTTGACATTTAAATGTAAAAGCAGGAAAATGGAAATTGCAAAAAATACAACAAAATATAGAAACTGAATATTAAAAATGGAAAAAGTCAGCGTCTCTCCATCATAATGGTTGGCATCATACGTGGTTTATCTCCCTCCCCAGGTATGGTAAGCAGGCTGAAATACATTGTGTCTACCCGGGCGCGACCTCCATCAACAGCAGGGCTTGGCTATGGTAAGAGTATGACTGTGTCAGTATCAATATGACTTAAATACATCTGCTTTTTCTGGCTTCTGATTATACAGTCTTCTTTGGTGGTAAACCTTTAGTTAGATATTTCCCTATATGTGCAGTCCTCTCCGGTTGTATGAGCTCCATATTTAAATAGAAACATTTTCAGAGCACCAGCACACTTGTTCCTTCATTGTCAGAGGAATAGTTTGACATTTTGAGAAGTAGACCTATTATTTTTAGACTTCTTATTATGAGTCTGTCCTAATGTTAAAAAACATTAACTTAGCAGTACCACTAAAACCTTATAATTACCATGTTATATTTTGTTTGTGTAATCCATAAAAAAATTAAAACCTTATGAGGGCTGTGTGCTTGATGATTTATTGGTCATAATGGAACAAATATTGAGCTTTAGAGATACTGATAGGTGTAATTTACTACTTTATATAGAGCCAGACTGGTGTTATCCTGTTTCCAGCTGCTGCTGGCCATAGCTTACCACTGTCTAAGACGGGAGAGTCACTTTAGACACGTACCGAGAAGACAGTGAAAGTGTGGAGGCTGCAGAAATAACACGTTTTTTCTATTCTCTCTTATTTGCTCCAGGTGTGTGGGAGATTGACCCCACACATCTCACCTTCATCAAAGAGCTGGGCAGCGGCCAGTTTGGAGTGGTGCAGTATGGAAAGTGGCAGGGCCAGCATGACGTGGCCATTAAGATGATTAAAGAGGGCTCCATGTCTGAAGATGATTTCATTGAAGAGGCCAAAATCATGATGTAAGCAAAACTAAATGAGTCTGAACTCGGGCTACTCTTGTGCGAGTCCACACTACGTAGTCTCTGAAACCTATGTGAGTAACACCAGTACATAATACTTAACTTCCTTCTCCTTTTGCTTGAACCAGGAAGCTTCGCCATGAGAATCTAGTCCAACTGTATGGTGTCTGCACCAAACAAAAACCCATCTATATAGTGACTGAGTTCCTTTCAAATGGCTGCCTGCTGACTTACCTCAAGGAGGGCCTGAAACAGCACCCGACAACAGTTCAGCTCCTAGAGATGTGTAAAGACGTCTCTGAGGGAATGGCCTATCTCGAGGCGCAGCAGTACATCCACAGAGACCTGGTGAGAAATAAACATCTGATGTGTAACAGTGCAAAACATACTCCACTGTATTCCTACTATTACTATTACTGCATCAGGCTACAGGCTTATTAAAAAGGTATTGTTTGATTTACCTCCAGGCTGCCAGGAACTGTTTAGTGGATGGTAACGGTACTGTGAAAGTGACTGACTTTGGACTATCAAGGTAAACGAGTTCACTTTACTTGACTATTTACATTTGGTGCTAGTTTGTCATTTTATTCCAATATGTTTTAGAGGAAAACTTTGTATTTCTTACTCCACTACGCTTATTTTAACCAACAAATATAGTTTAATATCAGCATGTAATCTTCACAACGAGCACTTTTTACTTTTTATGCTTTAAGTACAATAGGTTGTTCTCTTTGTGACGGCAGAACTTTTACATGTGTACTTTTAGGTACATTACATTTTACAATAAGGATCTCCCACCCCTATTTTAGGTATGTCTTAGATGATGAGTACACGAGCTCGGCAGGTTCCAAGTTTCCTGTTCGCTGGTCACCTCCTGAGGTCCTCCTCTACTGCAAATTCAGCAGCAAGTCAGACATCTGGGCCTATGGTGAGTAAAATTAATCTACAGTTTATTTTTCATTACAAGTGTTAATTCACTACTACACATTTTGCCAGGTGTCTAGTTTAGTTTAACCTAAGCTTAATCCATAAGAATCCAGACCTATTTCTACCATATTTAAAATTATGTGGCATCAAACACATCAAATGGACCACGGGGAGTGCATTTCTTAAAGGGTAAAACTTGTGCCACTGTGGGTTCTTATGTGTTAAATGTCTTCACAAGCTTCAAAACTACTTTCTCACGTCAGCAACTGTTTGTGTCAATACTTAGGCGTTCTAATGTGGGAGGTGTACACTTTAGGGCGGCTTCCGTATGACCGCCTAAACAATACGGAAATAGTGGAACAGGTGTCCAGGGGCATGCGTCTCTACCGCCCCCAGCTGGCCAATGAAAAGGTCTACAACATTATGATGACCTGTTGGCACGAAGTAAGTACATTTTGTATTGTAAGCGTGTTGTGTTGGCTCACAATCGTATTCCAACAGATGCTTATACTGTTTTCAATGCAGGACTAACAGAGTACAGTGTTATTACGCTATAGTGCGGCTATCTTTGCTCTTGGTATTTCTTGGTACTGTGCACCTCTGCAAACAAATGAAGATATTTTCTGAACACCAGTCTCACAGCTTCTCTCTGCTTTGTTTCAGAAACCAGATGATAGACCCACTTTTCAGGAGCTGGCTCTGGTTGTTCAGGATCTGCTATACGAGCTCCAGTAGACCCCAAAATGACACCAACACACACAAACAGTTCACTTTAAGTCCCACAGAGCAGCATGTCTGTATGTCCCGGCAAGGCTAACATGGGACCACAGAGTCACACTGAGGTCCTCTGTAATGTGAATATGTGTAATGTGATTGAAATAGCCCTCCTATCACATAAGTACAGTCCTGTAGCTTCCTAGAATTTAAAATTTGTATACTGTATATTTCTAAGATAGATACGCAGATATATAACTCATCTGGCCTGGGAACAACTTAGGATCCCCCAGGAGGAGCTGGAAACCTAACTAACTGGCAGCACCCGCTGCCACAGCGACCCAGCTCTTGATGAGTGGCACAAAGTGGAGAGATGGATATTTTATTGTAGAGGTTTTTGAATTAAAGAATAGAGTGTCTGTCTTCACTGTATTCTGTGGAATCACTGTAGACAGGAGGTTTGCATGTGGAGGCTTTGTAAGGGTACATGAGTTGCACAAATAAAAGCCAAGTATGACAGGCTTAAAAGATGATGACACGTCATTATGAAATCAAAATGGCTGTTGTGTGAATAGTATATTTAAAACATTTTAATGCAATAATACAATCTTCAAAGGTTGTGCATTAATACATTCAGACTCATAATTTGTATCTCACTAATAAATGGTTAAATAGATTGGTTAGATTTAGAAAACGTAAATTTGAAATGTACTTATTTATTTAATTTTATTATTGGCTTCTGAAATAATGGTAAGGTTTGGTTTTAAAAAATATTTCTTTAATTTTTTCTAGAATAATGGGCGTTTGTTGGAAAAAATATTGTATCTGCTTGCTCTTACAAAAAACCCATTTTGTTTGTGATATGTATATATCTGTCTAAAGTAACTATGAAGCAATCTTGTGGGATGCACAATTGTGAAGGAAAATAGAAAGTATTTTAACATTTGTGAATAAAATAATTGTAATAAACACATTTAAAATAAGGTTGTGGGGCCTATAAATTTGAAATATATGCTCTAAAGTGATGCAGGTTCTTTTCTACATATAGCACCGTTAACGTCAACATCTGTAACATGTGCTTGATGTTCTTTATACTGAACCAAAGATGGCTTTTCAATAAATCCTACAGACACTTTTGGAATAGTTTTGCAAACAATAGCAGATTCTGTTAATGTGACAGGGAAGTCATATGTGATTAAATACCCAATATTATATTATATTAAACAAATACAATATAAAACGGACAGCACGAAGGGGCAAATTTGTTCCAGGAGGATATTTTCATTTAGGACCACTAAACTTGTTTACAACATCCATGTCAATAGTGATTGTTGGTGATCTGGAAAGTTATAGAAGCAGAAAACAGAAATATGATTAATTCATATGAAAGATGACGCATGTATGATGACAAGGGACGTCACAACAACGCGCTCTCCGATTGGCTGAACTACTTCCTGTTTCCCGTCGTCCATTCACACACGTGAAGGTCAGTAATAGATCTACAAGGCATTCATTATTCGTCATATTGGTCTTGAGACCTCTGTTTTAGCTAGCTATGGACGGCCAGGGAGCTACATCCGACCCTCAACTTCAGCAGTTTATCGAGGTTGAGTCTCAAAAGCAAAGATTTCAACAGCTGGTGCATCAAATGACTGAGGTTTGCTGGGTAAGATTAGCTTCAAGCTAGTAGCAGCGCAGCGCTGCAGTTAGCTCTTTACATACGTGTCGATAGCAGCTGTCATTTAGCTTGAATTACATTTAAATTAAAGTTACACGTGTGTGTTTCGTTTGTTGTGGACAAATAACGACTTCGAAATAACAAATATTACATTTGTGACACCAGCAGTTGGCATGTTACTGTGTAACGAAGAGTGTTGTAAGAGGTAAAACAAACCGTTTACGTTAGTTTAAGTAACGTCCGGATATTACACTGTAAAAATACTGCATTAAAACTACTTCAATAAAAGCATCTACAGTCCAGAAAATATACTTAAGACCAATAAAAGGTCTTAACGATATACATTAAAAATGTATGTGGCTGTACTGCTACATACAGTATTATCACTACCTTCTCGCATTAAACTTTAACACTTCTAGTTTTCCTCATGGGACATATATATATATATATATATACACACACACACACATATAGGAAAAACATGAAACGTCTTCAAATGTCATGTGATCTGTTGAACTTTGCCTAAACTGATGTGTGTCCGTCTCTGTCTCCAGGAAAAATGTATGGATAAACCTGGGCCGAAGCTGGACTCGAGGACAGAAGTGTGTTTCGTTAACTGTGTGGAGCGATTTATCGACACCAGCCAGTTTATCCTAAACAGACTGGAACAGACTCAGCGGAGCAGAGGATCTTTCTCTGAGAGCATGTCAGACTAAAAACTATCACTAAAAGGACTGACAAGACACGTGGTCCCTGCTCTGTGACGAGGCTGTCTGGTCCTGGTCTGTACAGTATGGCACAGAACTGTCCTATCAGCTGGAATCAAGAACAGCATAGTGTTACTTTGGATACAAGTGCCTGAGATAACATCGAGAATTCATGCAGTTAGGGGTTTTGTCAGCTCACTGAATTCAAGATGTCTCACTGGTGAGACTGAGCTTGAACGTGCTCATATCCACTGCTGTAACTAGTGGGATGAGTGTAAGAGATCACAAAAAGATGGGACGTTGACAGCTTTGATGACTTCACCACACATTCTGCTGTAATTTAAACTAAGAGGCGTGATCAACAGCTAAAGGTTCTACATTGTACATATGCAATAAACAAAATGCCAAATACTATCACTAGTTATGTTTTAATCACCATTATCAAACACGCATATGTTCTCACATACATCTGTTACAACTTGGCACATGTTGGCAATTAATTTATACAAGAACATTCTTTGGTTTGGCTTATGTGAGGTATTACAGTATCTAGTCAAACTATTTAAACTTGTTTCAACAACTAATAAATGACTCAAGGCAATTTAGGGAAAAGTTTCTGCCTTAACACTGGTCTTAATATCACACAGATCTACAATATACTGTTTGGTCAAGATTAAAAGTGCACAACTTTGAATAAGTTATGTATCAGTAACAGTAAAGGCACAATCTGGCTTATAAAGGCTAACATTAAATATTAAATCAATTTTTAAAAGTTAATATATTGTAAAAGTATACACAGCAGTGCAACAGACATTCACATATATTATAGTACTAACAAAAAGAAAAAGAGGTGGTTGTACCAACTATGTCTGACTAAGACTGTAAATCACATCTGAACTCCAGTGTGCTGACTTTAAGACAACTTTGTTCAAGACAGACTTGAATTTCAGATTTGGTAAACTTATTTCTCATATTTTACAGCTGTGATGTGCATTAAAGCTTTAGAAAAGCATTTTTTTAGGTAGTGACAAGATCCTCCTTATGGTGTGCCCCTATGTGTAGCCCATCCCCCATTTGAGCCTCCATGTCTAGGCAACTTCATCTCATCCTCTTGCAAGTCTTGGCTGGGAAGAGCAACATAAGGCTGGTGGCTCCATGGAAAGCCCTGGGGACCCTTCTTCAGGTACAGTGGGAGGGAATCCCAACTAAACGTAATGTCCTTAAAGGCATGGAGAAGGAAGATCCCTAAAATGATGGTGAGGAACCCACTAATTGTTCCCACTATTCCATCTGTTGTCATTCTCAGCCATTCTTTAAACAGGATGGCTGAGCAGGTCATGACAGAGGTGGTGAAGAAGACATAGTAGATAGGTGTGACGATAGAGGTGTTAAAGATGTCGAGGGCTTTGTTCAGGTAACTTATTTGAATGCTGACACAGATTACCAGGCAGATGACTAAGGACCAGAACAGGGGTTTCTTCAGCACTGCTGTCCCAGCAATCAGCTCCTTAATGCCAATGCCAAGGCCCTTGACACAAGACACAGAGAGGGAGCCAATCACAGAGCAGATCAGGATGTAGACCAACACATTCTTCTGTCCAAACCGCGGTGCCACAGCAAAGATTAGAAACAGGCTGCTTCCCACAACGCACGCAGCAAACACAATGAAACCTAGTGGAAGCATCGAGAGTATTCAAAAACGAGTTAGTACGCTGAAAAAGACATTCATCCAACTGTTATCTGGCTTTTAGTTATCACAAAGTGGTTAATCAGATCACACAAGTAAATTCACACTGATAGCGCTCTGTATCTACCTGGGTCTCTGAGCTTGTCGGCCATGGCGTTGAGGGAGGCAACCTCCTCTTCCTGCGGCGCATGGATCACCATCACTGTGGAGCCCAAGACGCACAGCAGACATCCAATCTTTCCATGCACATTCAACCTCTCATTCAAGAAGTAAGAGGACAGCACAGCACTGGAAAGAAACACAGATATTGTGTGTACGGTGTGTTTGCACAAATGCTGGTACTATGGTATTATCAGTCAATCCAAAGAAAATACTTAAATGAATAACATGCTCTTTTTTTCTCCAGCATTAGCAGACTCTCTGGCACTGTAATTTTTACTTATTGGCAAACATTGCTCAAACCTATTCAATGGTTTCTAAACCCTCAAAGGTTCACAAGATAAATATATGGGGTTATGACATAATAAAGGAACAAAATTACATTTTATTATATTGTGATTCACAAGATTTGAATAATTTTTTAATATAGTTATTTTGCTGAGTCTCTTCTAGTCTTACTTCTTCTCAGGCCTATAAAGTACATCAAAACAACACCTACACTGTAGCTGAGTATAATAAGAATAAGAATAAGAATATATATGTCACAGTCTCAAAAAAAAAAAAAAAATATATATATAATAATAGTAAGTTGTATAATTACCTCACAAGAACACTCAGTGCCCCAAGAGGAGTCACCAGTGTAGCAGGTGCGAATGCATATGCAGCGAAGTTAGCCGCCTCTCCAGCTCCCACTAGAACACATCAACATCACCATCAGTGTGCATAAATTAAAAGCTGTTGCAGCTGGTTAAACACTGAAAAATCATTCTCTTCAACCCACATGTGCAAATGTGCTCTTTGGAGGAATGTGTACTTCAAAGACGGTGTGGGTGCTGCATCTACTGCTACATCACAAGCAAACATACCAAACCCACAGCAGGCTTAACTTTCCATTGAAAAACAAAGACCACAGTGTTTTTGGACACTGGCTGGTAAGCCATGTAGCCAAGTAAATAAAACATATTACCTATTTTAACAGTGTATTTATCAAATTAAATATGTCATTGACATACTTGAAATTAGTCCTGCCCACCACAGCCATTCCTTCAGGTAAGCATATCCCCCTTGACCTGTGAGACACAAAAAAATATGACTTCAGTGAATGTGAACTGTTATATGGCTTGTACTTAAAATATTTCCTTACAGATTTTTAGGGATTAACAGCTTCTTTCGCCAACAACAAACTTTTCACCAAACATCAATTCATCCAAAATGAATCCCTGTAATTCCTGTGAAGGGCTAACACTGACCTCAAGATGATCTCTTGTCCCATTATTTCAGTATTCATGTCTTTCCATCAAGACATAACTTCCATATTATAAAATACAATGCACTGTTGCAGTGTTATATAGAACAATTAATCCAGTAACATGCATAATTAATTCAATGAGTCTAATGAAAATTAATTTGCTATTTTGATTATTGATTAATTGTGCAAGTCATTATCCAAGCAAATGAAAATGAAAGATATAAAAAAAGCCATGGCTTATTAAATGTAAGGATATTTTTTGTTATGTTGTAGATCTGTTAGAGGTAGCCACAGTAACATACTTTCATTTTTATAAATCTCCTAAACAGGATAAACCGCTTCCTGAAACAGCTGGTTCCTGTTTTAGTGTGTGCAATCATAACTTAATGTTGTATTTAGTGGCGTAGTGTTTTTACAGCGTTCATTAGAAAATTAAACATTTTAAATATAGCAAACACATTACCCCATAATTTAACTAATCGCTAGTGGCAGCCCTAATAAACCTCAATACTTTCCCTTGAGACATTTATTGAAAGTAGTACTTTTTAACTAAATCATTATTAAAAGATGTTTTAAAATAGCTAAAGGTGAATTTTCCTACCTGCTCTCATTGAACCCTTGCTGGCCAATCGCAGCAGGCCTTTCTTCTTCAGGATGAAACTCGCTCCGATGAAAACACTGGAGCTCACAGCCAGAGAGAGACCGATGTAGAAGTCCGTCCGGTTCGCTTCCATCTGAAACACGATGTTTGTTAATTACTGTATTTTTTTTTTTTTGTTTGTTTAATTAACCAAACTTTAGGAGGCGAACGCTGATTTCCTGTAACTTGTTCAGAGCTCCACGTTTAACGTTAATATCAAACAGGGGCGTGTTGCGACGAGCTGTAAACTGGGTGATGGACGGCAAATATTTATAGAAATAGCAGATTTAAACGTCTCTAACTTGATTTAGACTAAGTTAAGAATAACACACGGCTCCATTATTTAACACTTTAAACAGGTTTTACCTCTGTTGTCACGTCAGCCCCATACGTCTTCGCTAACTGAGCAGCAGGAAGTGGAGCGTCACCTGATTGGCTGCATGTGTCCCGCTACTTCCTGGTGACCGCCAGGTTTGGAAACGGTGAACGTTAGATCCCGAGCCTTAGGAGGAGAACTGACTGTTTTAGGTAGACTGTCAACAAAGTTGGCAAATAAATACAATCTAACATGGACTAGTAGTGTCTACTTTTCAAACAATGCAAGCTTCATATAATGGTGGCACATTGCCCTTTAATAGAATTAGTTAGCACTTTAAAACAATGAATGACATCTATCCATAAATGCAATATAAGATAAGATAAGATAAGATAAGATAAGATAAGATAAGATAAGATAAGATAAGATAAGGCTTTATTGTCATTGTACAGTCACACTTGGTACAACAGTACAATGAAATTGCGAACTGTCCCACATTGGTGCAAGGAGAGAGTAGAAAACAACATAATAATAAAACAGTTTACAATTACCTTTCATACAAAAAGTATTTAAATATATATATATATACATATATATATACACTAATATACACATGCACACCAGCTGTATATACAGAATATACATTCTACATTCTTCTAGAAAAACTAAACCAGATGTGTGTGTGTGTGTGTTCATGAGGGCTATTGCTCTATTGTAGAAACTGTCTCTGAGTCTGTTGGTCCACGACCTCAGCACCTTTCCAGAGGGCAACCATTTAAACACCCGGTGTCCCGGGTGTGTGCAGTCTTTCAGGATGTTGCGTGCCCTCCTAAGACATCGGGTGCTGTAGAGGTCCTTCAGTGAGGGAAGAGGGTAGCCAATGATCTTTTGGGCAGTGTTTATGACCCTTTGTAGGACCTTTTTGTGTGCCATGGTGCAGCTTGAAAACCACACGGAGATGCAGTATGTTAGCACACTCTCAATGGAACAACAGTAGAAGGCAACCAGCAGCTCTCTCTTCAGGTTGACCCTCCTGAGGATCCTCAGGAAGTGAAGACGCTGTTGGGCCTTTTTCATTACCTCTGCGGTGTTGGAGCTCCATTGGAGGTCTTCATTTATGTGCACACCAATATCAGTATCAATAGATAACATTGAGTGGGAAACAGTATGACGTATAAGCTTATTCATAGATGGGTGGTGCTCTCTGATTCTGAAAAGTTTATTTATAATGAATAGAATGAATACATTTAATACTGGTTAATACCAATTACGGCTCTTGTTTCTATAAAATCACTAATTTATATATTTATATATTTAAAAAGGGAGGCTGCAGGGGACCAAACTGTATTTCTAAATTGCTTTTTAACATTTTCTGAGTGTTCTGCTTATGTCAGATCATTCCCTGTTATACTAATAAAGTTATTTTAAGTAAAAAAAAACATTTTCCATACTTTTATACATATATAGAGACACCTCCGGCTTCTTCTGTAAACATTTACTGTTTAACAAATGTCTTAAACCGATCAAAAGTAAATAAATCTGTAAACTTTATTCAATTTGATTAAACTTTGCCAAGATATAGACGTCGCACTCTGATTGGTGCTCGGTGTTCGTGCTCCACTATGCAGCATTTTGATTGGATGAGGTGTTTTGTTGTTCATCGAAACCGGAAGAAGCGCTAACCTTGACAAGCAGGCAAACACATGTTCTACAGACTTAGGGAAAAATCTAACGATTCCTGTCATTTTCCTTTAAAACATCCATTAAGATTATTTTATGATATTATTTCACATTACCCGACAGTGCTTTTGTTTTTCCGCTCATGTTTTTATTATGAAAACTCAGTACTTTAGCTAGCTACTGCTAGCGAAAAACGTCAGTTTTTACCGGATCACTGCTGCTACTCCTCGGAGTTAATAACATTTTGTAGACTCAATGTGGGCATCATCTGATATCCAACGATGAGGCTGCCTTTCCTTTTTGTCACCAGAAGCTGTAAGGCTGTTCACAGACTGCAACAAAGTCCGCTTTTATTACCAATTTCAGCCCTGTCTAGAGATCAGAGGGTTAATGTGTTGAGACACACCAGCACCCATCTGTGCAAAGACAATGGGAATCATTATATAACCACTCCTATCTTCTATGTCAACGCTTCTCCTCATTTAGGACACTTGTATTCAGCTGTGATTGCTGACTTGTTTCACAGGTATAAGCTTCTTCAGGGATTCAACTCAAAGTTTGCAACAGGTAAATCCTCTATTGGCCAGAATGTACAGGACGTCTGCATGTTGTCTTTCTTTTATGCATGTGACACTGACGAAGTGAGGACTTTAGAAAAATATGTTCTCACTCATTTTAACATTTTTATATACTGAATAATATTACAACACCCTGTTTAAGGCAAAACATAATTGACGACTACTTTTATTTGTCATATATTCATCTTAACTTTGACTTGTAGAGTAATCAACAATGAAAATAACTTATGCTGTTACTGTGCATTTCAGGCACAGATGAACATGGCTTGAAAATCCAACAGGCCGCTGAAGCTGCAGGAAAAGATCCTCTGACCTTCTGCACTGACGTGTCTGAGCGGTTCAGACATCTCTTTAGCAGTTGCAACATTTCATACACAGACTACATAAGAACCACTGAGCAAAGACACCGTCGTGCCGTGGAGCATTTCTGGTCAGTGCTCTGGAACAAAGGGCACATCTACAAGGGTAGCTATGAGGGCTGGTACTCCACGCAGGATGAAAGCTTCCTCATGCCGTCGCAGGTGGGCGATGCTGTGGACTCATCAGGGAAGGATATTAAAGTATCGCTTGAGAGTGGACACAAGGTAAATCAAGCAAAATTGAGGTCACAGAACAAGTTTGATTTTATTAGACTCTTATTTGGGGCTAAAAGTCAGAGTGTTTCAGCCTCCACTGTTTTGTTTCTTGCAACTTTCACTCCATCAACATTCTTCCCACTATTTACAGGTGGAGTGGATGAAGGAAGAGAACTACATGTTTCGTCTGTCTGCGTTTCGGTCTCAGCTGCTCGACTGGCTCAGAGGGAATCCTAGGGCTGTACAGCCTGAGCGTTTCTACCACGCTGTGCTCCAGTGGCTACAGGAGGACCTTCCTGACCTCTCAGTGTCACGCCAGAGAAGCCGTCTTCACTGGGGCATCCCGGTCCCTGGGGATGCTGAACAGACCATCTATGTGTGGCTAGATGCTCTGGTGAACTACCTCACAGTAGCTGGCTATCCAGATAAACATGAGCAGTGGTGGAATGTGGCCCACCACATTGTAGGAAAGGACATCTTAAAGTTTCACGCCATCTACTGGCCATCTTTTCTTCTAGGAGCTGGACTCCCCCTGCCACAGACGATACATGTGCACTCTCACTGGACAGTAGGGGGAAAGAAGATGTCTAAAAGTTTAGGTAATGTGGTAGATCCTCTTGAACGTTCACAGACGTTCACGACTGATGGTATGAGGTACTTTCTTCTTCGACAGGGTGTCCCGGATTCAGATTGTGACTACACAGACGACAAAGTTATCAAGCTGCTGCATGCGGAACTTGCTGACTCTCTGGGTGGTTTGCTTAACCGCTGCACTGCTCCAGCTCTTAACCCAGCTCAGATCTACCCTTTATTCTGCTCTCAGTCCTTTCCAAGCCAACAGGGAGGCAGGGCTGTGGTTGAAGACTACCGCATGTTGGATGCTGTTAGAAATCTCCCCGCTGTAGTGGAGCAGTACTATGAGAGCATGCATGTGTACAAAGCTCTGGAGGCCATCACAGCCTGCGTGAAGCAGACCAATGGGTTTGTTCAGCGCCATGCACCTTGGAAGCTGGACAGGAAGGATGTTGAAGACCAGCTCTGGCTAGACACCATTATCCATGTCTCACTTGAATGCTTAAGGATTTATGGCACACTCCTTCAGCCTGTAGTGCCAGAGATTTCTAACAAGCTCCTGTCCAGACTCGCAGTGCAACCAGACGAGAGGAGCTGGGCAGCTCTGAACTTTCTGCCAAGGTATTATGGAATGGACTGTCCCTTTGAAAGGAGAGCACTAGGGTCTGACACTGGAGTGCTTTTTAGGCGCATGGAAAGTCAAAATGTAGATAAACAAAAATCAAAGACAAAAAAGGCAGCAAAGTTGAAATGAAGTGCTTTATGTTGTCTGTACACTGATTCAGTCAGTCAATAAATACGACGTGTGTGGCTCACCGATCAGCTGAGTTACCCAGACTGGAATTCGTTGTCTGAAATTATTAGCAGGGAATTTAGTTTTATTGTTTTACATAAATACACTGTATAAATGGCAGCAAAGGAAAATTTGAGTATATAAATCAACAACTCGTCTAACTTGGGTAAAGATTCTTTCAGTACCCTCAGCTACATTGGTTTCTTTAAGTTATTCCTTATTTCCTGACCTCTGCAGTGATGCCAGTTTTATTTTATTTAGATGACAGAAAATATCTGAAATCACAGGTGTAAATAATAAAACTAATGACTAAAGCTCATTTAGCTGCTTTAGTTTGATGTTCATGTTATGTGAATACTGGTTCACTGTAAATTATTTTTAGTATCCTGTGTATTTCCTGCTAAAATGACTCGTAGTAGTTTCAGACATTATTCTCACCTCTCTGTGACACTGCCACGCTACATTGAGGCAAACACAGGCATTAAAACAGAGCTGAGTCATCATGTACCACTACTCATTATGCAGGGATTTTTATCCCATCAGAATATGAAATATTTATAAATTCTCCTAATTACATTTTCTTCCAAACTCACACATTAAGTTGCTGTTTAAACACATTCATATGAATTACTTGTGGAATCAGTTTCCAATCCATCTCATCTCAGGAGATGTAACAAGCTAAAAGACAGAAGCAAATAGAATTCGACAATGCCCTTAAAGTATATTTTTTGCATGACGGCAGCTTTATAAATTCTTCGAGCCCCTCTTTCATCACAAAATGTTCCATCAACATTGTACTGGCAGCCAACACAAGTACAAGACATAAAAACTGACATGATCTTTTAATGAGAAATACACGAAACTGAAAAAATTGTACAAATTGAAATAAAATAAAAAATTGCATTATTCTTATAGTTTCTGGTACTTTTTTTTTTCTTTACATAGAATTTTCCATTATTAACCATTATCTGTCTACTTCAGAGCAGGATCCATCTTTTGATAATCCATAATTACACAACTGACGATGTTTTGTATGTTTTCAGTGGTCAAGATGGGGTTTGGTTCATCTGTTAGGTGGTCCTTAGTGCCTCGAACAGTCTTCCTTCTGAACAGCCTAAACATGGCTGCATATGTTCATCTTTCAATCTACAGAGTCGAGCCTCCACACATAACCAGGGTCTATTCTCTGCACACTACTATAAACAAGCGCAATCAGTAATAAGAATTGGTGCCCTGTCCTGGCTGTTGATCTGAAAAATGGGAAAAGGGTTCATTATAAACACGGAACCTGAAAACGATAACTGCTGCAACACACTCGGGACATGTGAAGTACCGTAGTACTTTAAGTATTGTACTTACTTGAAAGTTGCTGTTGCAGCTGTCTGACTAGCGCCGCTGTCTGCTGCTGCTGCTGAGTCTGCTGCATTCCCTGTCGAGGGAACTAAAACAGAGATAAGAACATATTTATTACTGTGATTTTAAAGGTTTATGGTTAATGTACTACAACGTCTAGTATACTAATGGCTGCATGTTTGCTAGAGTGTGCAACTACTTCATGACACATCCATATGTGAACATGTCTTCATAATACTGACAGATAAAAAGACTGAACTACTGAACTAAGTTCCTACCACCTGCACAGGGACATACCAAGGGTTGCTGTGGGGGCAGCGGCTGCATGCCCAGGCCTTGGTTCTGTGCCTGACCTGGTGGAGGCCCTGCTGACACCTGCTGTTGTGGAACTTGCTGCTGAGGAGGAACCTGCTGAGGCTGGACCTGCTGCTGCTGCTGCTGCTGTTGCTGCTTGCTGTTGTTGTTGCTGTTGTTGAAAGAGATTAAGATAATGTCTCCTAACTTTTCAACCTGAATTTCTTGAACTCGTATATTAAAAGTGAATCTGTACTCTGTACAATACTTATCTGTATTGAAATTGTACTTATTCATTTATTCATTCATTCTTTTACGGTTTAAAACCTGTAGCTTTAGGGCTACATGATCAGAAAAGGCAGTAACCACAAATGGCATCTTTTTACTTTGCAAGTCAAAAACAGAATGATGATCAAGTAACATACTCTGATTGCTTGTTGTCTGAGGTACTGCTGCTGTTGCTGAGCTGCTTGTTGCTGCTGCTGCTGTTGCTGAGCTGCTTGTTGCTGCTGCTGTTGCTCTGCCAGCATCTGATTTGGCCTCATGCCTGGGTGGACGCCTTGGTTTCCCATGTGACTGAGACCATGCATGATGGGATTCTGTTGTAGGGGCTGGTGAGCAAACCTGAGGTTTACGGGACAGGAAGATCAAATATCAGGGCAGTGGTGACTGATATAAAATTCAGGACAATAATCTTGGAATGCAAACTTGAACACAGCACAGAGAAGAAAGGTCAACGTTTAAGTGCTAGTCAGCAGATTTCTTTACTGCACTTTACTGACCTCTGTGCGTTCTGCATGTTGTGTGCGTAGCCTGGAGCCTGCTGGTGAACATAACCACTGGGCCTCTGCTGCATTTGCCTAAGAGGATCCACCACAGCCGGGTTGGCTCCTGGATGGGTGCCCTGGAAGTTCTGGTTCCCATAGGAGGAAGAAACTATACCACCACCTTGGGATGGATGCTGCTGCATCCCCATGTGTGTTGCGTATGTGGTATAGCCCTGAGATATGTTCTGAACAGAGACAACGTGGATGATTAAAACAAAGACTAATAAAACGAACTGTTACTGACTGAGCACTGGTGCCCAAGACAGGATTAATCATGCAATAAACCTTTTTAAAAACTCTTTAGTATCAGAAGTAAAGGTTTCAGAAGACATACTGTCTATGAATAGGTGTCAAATGAGGTGACAAATGATAAAGAGAGTTACCTGAGATGCCTGCATTGGAGTGTATGGCTGGTTGGGTGTTTGTCTCATCATAGTCTGATTCTGTAAAATGAAGTGACAAGTCAGCAAACAGTATAAATTCAGTGAAATAAAAGGAATTCATTACAGAGTCAACAGTAACATTGTGGACTGACTCACCAGTCTGACCTGCAGCTGCTGACGCAGGATCTGACCCTGTGGCATGGTAGGCTGGGGTTTGTAACCCATTGGATATTGCTTTTCCAGTCCTATCATGCCAGGCATGCTTCCCTGCATATTGGGCATCATGCCTGGGTAGCTGGGTCGAGTGGGTATCATCTTGTTCATCTGTTGGTTGCGGGGAGGTTTGTATGGAGGTTCTAAACCTGGACCTCCTGTAGAAAAAACAAAATACATAAACCAGAGTCCCAGATGGTATTTAAGATCAGAAGAATGTTTTTCCAATATGTGCTGTTCTGACCTGGAGGTAGGGGCTGGTTCTGTGTGTACATGTAGTTTGGCTGGTTGTAGGGCAGCCTGCCATATGGGTGGTTCTGCATAAGCTCAGGTGGCATATTAGTCCCATAGCTCCCACCCCCTGCTGAACGGTTCACATAGTCCTGGGGAGACGAACAAGCAAAATGCATTCTTTTATAAATCTGATAGTAGTGACATAGTGACATCTGCCCAGGACACAAATACATCAAGAACAGCTTTCAGTAAAATCCTACTGCTCTAGATTGACTAAGCAGAGACTGAGGTGACTGACCTCTGTCTTGGTTGAGGGAGTTTTCTTCTTCTTGTTGGATTTCTTCTTGTTTGAGTCAGAAGGCACAGGGGGCACATTCTTCTCAGGTTTTACTGTCTCCATCATCTTCTTCTCTGGTTCCTGGGAGACAGGTGTCAGGGGTTCTTCCTCTTCAGGGGGCATGGGAAGTGGCTCCAGGTAATAGCTACGAGGTTTGGGCTTCAGGTGGGTGTGGTAGAGGAGGAAACGCTGCTGCTCCTCAAATTTAGTGACCTTGCGGTCCACACGCACTGTACCAAACCAGCCCCAGGAGAGAGGGGCGGAGTGTTTGAGACCCTCAAAGACGTCCCAGGGAGAAATCTTCTGCTTGGTTGAGACTTGAAGGCCCTGATGGAAGACACAGCAGTCTTATTTAACTCAACATGAGCACATGCAAACTACTGCAGGTTGGTTGCTAAAACAGCAGTTCCCATAGCTGAAGACATTCCCAGCAAAATCCTATTATAATAAACATTTATTTCTGCTGTCGGCCAATGAAGGAATCACAAATATTTAATCTAATTAAACAAACAGCTGCTTTGGTCTTTGTTGAATCTTCTTTTGACTTGAAGATATATGTTACTTCACAGACAGTCATCAATGAACACGAGCATGCGATAAAGCTCTTACCTCCTTTTCAAAGCCAGCTATCTTGTTACCCTTCGTGTCTATTAGCGAACCCTGAGGCTCACAGGTAATGACGTCGCGGGTTTGCTTGGGCAGGGGCAGAAGCTGACGAACCTTTTCCAAACTTTCTGACTGTCGATCTCCAAGCTCTTTCTGTGTAAAATAAAATAGATACATTGTGGTGAAGAGCAATTACACATAAAGACTAGCACTGAAGTAATCAGTCCATCAAGAGAGATGCTTTTTTTTAATATTTATTTTAAATGGCAAGTGGCAAACTTCTTTTGCATGCTATATGACCATGCACACATCATTTTGGTTAACTCTTGTGGTCTGTCACACACTAACATGGATGTAGGCATGAGAGATTCTATCTTTTGTGGATATATGTTGTATGACCTCATTCACATTTAGGTTTTCTTTCTTCGCTGGTCATTGTTTTCTTCTAAGAAACTTATCAGCATAGTCTAAATATAAGCACAAACCAGTCAGCCATCATGAAGAACACACATGATATCAATAATACAGCACATATAGTCACATAACAATACACACACTCAACAAACTAACACACAGTTACATATACAACACATCATATATATATATATAATATATATATATATATATATATATATATATATATATATATATATATATATATATATATATATATACACACACATACACACTCAAAAGAAGGCGTGCATCTTGACCCTGGTTACGATTGACAATGGTGTGCTATTCTTACCCTGAGCTTCTTGACCAGGTTCATATAAGCCCTCTTATTCTCCTCCATGCTGCCTTGAGAAATACTGGACATATCAGCAGCCAATGTGCCGTTAATCAGCACACTCAACATGTCCAACACTGTTGTGAAGAGTTCACTGTTGGAGAGAAACAAACATGAGTGTAAGGCAAAGCAAGTGACATAACTCTCACGGCAACAGAGTTAGAAAGAATTTGAGTGTCTAATGAGGGAATAATGTGTGGACTGGACTTCGAGGAGGGGTGTTCTATTTATTAACACTCACTTGTTGGACTGCATGTCCACAGTGCCACTGCTGATGATGTCGAGGAGTAGTACTGCCCACTCGGTGGTCTGCTGGGTGCTGCGCTGCACCGTGTCAAACATGCCACCCACCTTGTCAGTGAAGAAAAAAAATGTTTTTAAATTGAATCCCAAAATTTGATTTAAAATAGTATTCATTAATTAGTTTTATCCAGTGATTAAATTTTCCATGATTTCTGGTCCTGTGCAACAAGCTCTGCAGGGTTTATCAAGTCAAATTTACTTTTAAAGAGCAAATGAATAACACACAGGATGAATTTAAAATACCCAATTCATGATCAAACTGACCAGTAGGAATGATATTGTTTATTACTGCATCACATTTTTTTCAGTAACACCCAGAATTAATTTAATTTAATTATTCTGCAACTTCCTCCTGATAATAATAATAAAATTAACACAACCACTAAAATCTGATGGTGGTAAAAAAAAAAAAAAAGTATGCATCTGCCTGCATACACAACCAACCCGCAAAATATTGCACCTTACATTACCTTCCATGGCTGGCAAGAAAAAATATTTAAGACATTAAGACTAAGGCCTTTTTAACAAAACTAAATTCTGCTCGTCTTGTTATTTTTTTTAAAACCTACCACACCGGTAGTGCTGGTTGCTAGAGATAAAAATCTACAGCTCAAACGTCAACACGTAGAGGTACAAAAATAATTATAGATGCCCGAGTTCTTACAAGATTCAGACGTAGTTTCAGAGCCTCATGCATCATTTGCTTTGCCTTGCAGTCATCCTGGTACTGGTCTTCTCTCCAGTTGGTAACAATCTGCTGCACTTGGCTGTAGAGAGAAGTGAGGAGGCCTTCCCTCTGTTCATCCTGTCCCTTCAAGCAGGTCAGCACCAAAGACAGGAATGGCTGCTGGCTCAGCAGTGACATACTGAGGACGAACAGAAAAGAAACATGTTCTTTGCATTTTAATATACTATGTGGCTGGCGAATTTTCTTTTTACCTTGCATAGCCTGATAAAGTGAGACAAAATTAAACTGTCTATGCTGCCATACAGCTTGGAGGATGGCAATTTAAATTTAGCCAGAACAAATTAAATCGAATATTTTCTAGTAATAAATAATTATGAGTTTGCCACTTACCTTTTCTGTTTCTGTCTGTCCCTCTCTTTACGTGATGAAGAACCCACATGCTGTCCTTTCTCCAACTCCTCACCTGCTGCCTTCAGTACATGACCCTGAACTGAAGTGGGCAGCTTGGCTATCAATGGAGCCACCAGCCAAACACCTGACCGTTCGGAGGAACTGCACATCACAGCGTAAACACATTTATTAGACTTAAGCATCACGGAATTCAAACAAACAAAAAAGAGGCATATAAAGGCTGTAAGATTTGTTTTTAAGGACACACCTTAGAATAGGTTTCATCTTGCTTGTGATGTTGTTGTTGTTGGATGCTGAGCCACCTTGAACTGCTGCTCCATTCCCTGAGGGGTTACTGGAGTTCATCTCAGCTGATTTCTGAAACACCTCAATAGTGGCCTTGGCTATGTTCTCCAAGAGTGAGTAGAGCTCCTGTTAAAAAATAAATCAGGAGTGTTCTGATTTCATATAATAAAAACTGCACATTCATACTTCTTTTGGATGCATTTTTCACAGTAACTTACGTTGTTTGTGCTCTGTTTGATCATCAGCTGCAGCTCCAGGGACGACTGCCTCATAGTCCATTGGTCCATGTTCTGGGAAAGAGAATCATCATCACTGTTAGTCATATACATATTTACTTTTCCCTTGTCAAAAACCAGCGGTGAACATTAACAATGCAGCTCCCCAATCCTTGATTCAACCAGAAGAGGGCAGTAATACCCCACAGTTCTCATTTAGGAAGACAACTTGCTGTCATATCTGATTACGATCAGGAGAGGGTGAAGATTACCCAGTTCAAACAGCCATGTTTTATGTGCTTGCACAAATAGAAAGAGAAATGCTAATTCTATTTTTCTGTGTGTTTTGAACCTGTAGGATGCGTTTGATGCGCTGCCTCTGAGGGTTGTCACCATCATCACTGTCCAACTGACGGTGAGGATAGCAAATGAGCTGCAGTAGTCTTTGTGCCTGAATGTTCACCAGCACAGGGTCCTGGAGGGCACTGCTGTCCTCAGACAGGGACTTCAGGCAGCGCTCTCCAACCCATTCCTGCAAGACGGAACAGAAGGGGAACGCAGAGGAAAAGAGGTGTAACATACAGTATTGATTTAAGGAGCAACACTAGTTGGTAGCAGAGCTTAAGGAATGGTATCAAGTAAACATGACTCATGCAAAACATGTTTAGCCAAAGTTGATTGAGTGGTAATGAAAACAGAGCAAAGGGTCATTTCTTAGGGACAGATCTGCATTTCATGTCAGAGCTTAGCTGGGTTAAAATAAATGTGTGTCTAGAGAACATCCAGCCCTCTGAGCTGCTGCCAGCTAGCTCTCTCTCTCGCTCTCGTTCTCTCTCTGGCCTGCATATGTATGTGGCATAAGCGACATCTGCTGCTGAACAAGTAAGTAAAAGTGGAGTGTTCCTGTCAGCATTTCTGAGAAGTCATAACCCTGACGCAGAGGATCCTGGTCAATAGAAAACTACTTGTTTCAGACACACTAAGTAGGTATCTCAGTACGTTCATGTTCATATTTAGAATTTCACCTCAACTAGAAGAAATGTGGTACTGGTTTCCATTTCACTTCAATTCCTCACCTGTTGGCAGATCGTCTTCAGAACATACTTTGCATAAACATCCAAGCTGGCTGTTTCTATAGAGACATTTCGCCCCTCCGATATGTCATCGAGGCCTGCGGGGTGCGACAGTCCTGAGCCTCTTAGCTCAGCATCGCCTGAAAACATGAAGAGACAAGTAAAATCTCTAAGTTAGTCATTTCTGAGACCACATTTTAGAGTTTATGAGCTAAAACCTAATGATACAGCAGCACTGCAAAGATTCTTACCCAGCATAAAGACTGCTTTGAGGACAGCAAATACTGCTCCAACAACTATGCTGTTCTGAGAAGCAGCAAGAAGGTGGCGATCGCAAGACGATCGGATACCAACTGAGGATTTATCTGAAAAGTCATAATATTATAAGGCAAAAGCCACAATTTTCACTTTAGTAAAAACGATGAAAAAATTATTTTAGAGGTGTTTACTACCTGACTTTACACCGTCTTGGGGGACAGGGTTGCGCTGTGGGGTCTTGAAAAGGTGTAAGAGAATCCTGCAGGTGAGTCTGGCTCCCGGCTCAGAGTCTTGCTCACTGCAGGCTGAATCGTGCGGACACATACACATTGATGAGAGTTTCCCCATGAAATATCGACGCCTACATAAATTACCACATCAAAGTCACACATCTAAATTTAAACCTTGTCCTAGATAGACTTCTCATTAGAAGGGATGACGGGGAATTTTCATAGAGGGAGTGGGAACAAAGCATTTACCACAAGTGAGAACTGTTGGCATTTTGCATGTGTAGTAGAGTAAAATGAGCCAAACCAAACCAAACAGCATAGCTGAATGAGGCTTTGTGTTTGAGCTAAGGAAAAAAAACTGTTGGGAGAGAGAGGCACTTCTCACACACCACAAAGCACACCATGGCTTTATGGGCCCAGATCAAATATTCTACATTTACTCTGCACTCTGATAAAAGTAATGCATTATATGAAGCTTAGTATGAGTTAGATTATAAATTGATTTTTGAAAGGGAAGATGGCACAGAGAACTCCAGTAAAGCTCCATGACAGAGCTGAAATAAGGAACAAATAGTTAACAGTTACAGCTAAATTTAACACCTGCACATTACATGTTGCAGTCGAGACTGGGAAAAGTTGTTAACCAGCAGACAAGTCTAAATAGAAAGTGATGGATAAATGATTGATAGCTAAAGCCAACAGATAAGTGTACGAAAGAGGTAACTTAAGGCAGTAGATAAATGGTTCGAAACAGAGTGCAGAGTGTAATAAATAATTAGCTAAAGTAAATAACAGTAACACATAAACAACAAGAGAGTTATCTTGAACTGACTTCTAGTATATTAGACAAAAACAGTAGCATTTAAAAGATTTTATTATTTGTGTCTGTATAACAGGATTATATAGGATAATAATCCTTACCTGCATTGAGGAGGGAAGGAATGGCCACACACCGAACCAGATCTTCTAGGAGCAGGCACTGTCTAGCAATTAGAATGGCTACAAAGGTTGCCAGGGAATCGTGGAAGGATAAATCGCTAACCTGAAGGACACAAGTAGAGATAAACCATTATTATTTCTGTGTAAGAAGAAAAGACTAAACACATATGAGATGTGAGATTAAATATTATAACAGCAGCTGTTTCAAAAACAAGCATAATGTCGAGAGAACAGATAAAAATGAATCAACTAAAACTTACATCTACGTTACACAGCAAATCATTGAAGCCACAATTGCCGTTGTTAGAGGAGCAGCATAGCGCCTTGAGGATGCCAAGCCACTCGGCACTCAGTGAACGACAGTAGGCTGTCAGCTCTGCACACAGGATCCCAATATCGTTCACCCTGAAAGCACATTATTTGATATGAAACAGTCCAACAAAGACTACAGAGCTGAGCCTTTCACTATGATCTTAACAAGAGCAACAAACCTTTCGGGATCCCGGTGGTCCACACACACATCCATGAGCACATTACACACAAAGCTGTAGCGATTAGCAGGGCTGTCGTTGAGAATCTTGCCCACCATGGAGTGGTTGAAGTTGTGGGCTGAGGGGTTGGCGATAGCCTCCATCATGAACACAGGATCCCAAAGCATGTTGGAGTCTGACGGGTCAATGTTGCAGTAGATGGAGTTTTTCACTTTGGAGCAGAACTCACTGAGAGAGGAGACAAAAACAAGGAACAGAATAAAGGGTTGTGTTGTTACTAATAACTAAAAAGAAATGACTATAAATTGCATAAATGAAACAAGGGCAATAACAGTATTTAGTGATAGTCAATTAACTAACTGTATGTAAATAACAGAAGATCATATTCTACCTGAAGATTTCCCCAAACTTGTTCTTCAGGTGACTGCAGGAAGTGTAGAGGTCATACAGGTAGGCCAAGATGCAGCGCTCAGCAGAGGAGCAGTCTGCCGGGTTCACACCTGACTTCACCACGATACGCAACCTGTGAATACATTGATCCAATGATCACACCTGAAGTCTACATCTCTCTTAACTCACTTACATAATACATAGTCTAATATTTTAGAAAAGGTTTTGTAACACGAAATACATTTACTTGTTTCTAGCAGAGTTAGGTAAGAGCATTTCTACTAAGTATGAAGGCACAACCAGCAGTTGCCCAAGTTAACTTAACAGTCGCCAGATTAAACTTTTAAGCTCACTAATTAATGTGCTCTGTTTACTATATGTTTAATACATATAAAACACTTTGTCATTTTATGCGCAAGATAATTAGTTGTTCAGGGCCAGTAACACCCAAACAAAACACACAATCCCTATAAAACTACAAATTCATGTTTTTACTTAACAGTGTTTGTACAAACGAGTTGTATAAGGAGGCTTCAATAAAAGAAACCTTTACTTGTTACCTTTAATTTAATTTATTTTAATTAAAGGTTTTATATGAGCTATCCTTATCTTTTAACAGTCAAGGCATTTCACTAATAATTAATTACTTTAAACAAGTGCAACAGCAGAATCAGCTTAAATTCTTTAAGTATTAGCATCACAAACAACCTGAGTATCTGGAACTAAGTGCCCTGTCAGCACTCCTGTGACAATAAAAGCTCTCATTAAAAACAGCAGTAAGATTCTTTACATCGCTGTTGCAACCACAAACATCCTTTTTATTACTTTCATTACACGTTTAACTGATGTCCTAACCTTGCAAACATCCCTTTAAAGGCAGAATCCCATCTCCATTATGGTTAATTTAACAGTAAAAACTACAAAACCATACAGTCTAGTCTTTAAGATCGGAATATATCCTGTTGTTTGACATACCCATCAAAAACTTGCGCTGTCTGCTCAGGATTGAGAATGAGGCAGGAGTGGTACCTCCTCAGCACAGCGACAATACACAAACACAAGCTGGTGGTGTAGCTGCCAACCAGGCTGGACGACTTCAGCAGCAGCTCGGCTTCCACCAGGCTCAGCTCATTCAGAAGCTACAAAACACACACAGTCGATTGTTGATGAATAACAGGAGACACATTAGGATGGAAATGGTAATAATGGTGAAATTATCCATACCTGAATAGCAAAGTCTATGAGGCCACTAATGTTGAGCGAGTATTCCATGAGGTCAAAGATGAACTGAATATGCTGGACGAGAGGCAGGTGATAAGACATCCCTAAGGCAAAGCTGGTGATCTGTTCCAGCACATTTCTGGACACCTGCACACAAACAAAAGGTATCGGAAATCATTAACATGCAAAAAAATAAAAAAAACCCCACAACATTTCCTGTCTTGGCTCTGAGTCTGAGCTGTAACACAATATGCAGCCATTCAGCAGCGCTGCAGCAGAGACAGTGTACATTTAAAACGAGAACATTCAAACCATGCCAAAATTCAACACACTACAGTTGTGTTGTTTGAGGGAGATTGAGGTCATTCAGGCAAAGTGGATGAATGGAGGCAAAAATGACAAAAGAGAAAATTAACCACTGAAATTCTGTCTTGCCTCCGTAAAGCTGGGGATAAATACATATGTGCTGTTACTAAAGAAAACCAAATGAAACTAATTCAACAAGGATGATCCACACCACCTGTACATCTGTCAATCACATACAAAACTATAGAAAAGCAGACATTTTGATTACACTAGTGTTGACTAGGTGTAGGCGGAAACAGCCAGCCAGGCTGGTGCCAAATAAATACATGGTTTAGCAAAGCGGTATTGATCTTCTCATTTAACTGTCAGTGAGAAAGCAGACAAGCATTTTTCCAAAAGGTCATTTCTTTTACACAAAGATAGATACAAACACAACCATAATAATACTGGAAGGTTGCTTGTACAGATGAAATGATGTGAAAAAACAAGACAGATTCCTGAACATTATCCAACAGCTTTTGAGCAGTATGTGGATTATTATCCACATATTGTATGTGTTTTATATTTTTTTATCTCTATGCCATTTACTGTACAGAATTAATAATCAACTGCATTCTCCATTACAACCCTTACAATTTAAAATTTAAATTATGTTCTGCTGAGTTACAGACTACCAAGTGCATTAACCATTCAAATTTTATTCAGACATGTCACAGGGGAAATCAAATTACTTTCAAATTACATTTACATTCAAATTAGACCTTGGGAGGTCTTTTATTTTCAGCTGCTTAAGTATTTGCATTAATAAACTCTAAGGCTAGTCCCTAAACAATTATCAGATTCCCGCACACTGGAGGACATGAAAGAATGAGGTTCTGACCTGGGAGGTGACCTGGTGCTGGTCAAAGTGGGAGAGGTGCTGGAATTTGGAGAAGATATCTTCTGCAGTGGGAAAGGCCTCCGGCTTACTCCTCTTCCTCTTTTGTCCTTCCTCCCCTCCTGTGTATGAAGGAAATGTTATAACTGGTCAGCTGTTTTCTTTGAGGTCTTCCAAACAGGCCAGCTGTGAAATCAAGTTAAGCCAATGATCTGTTATCTGATTTCCAGCCTCCGTCGACTTCAGTCTTCAATGCAAAAAGCCACTGCTATAAAAGGCATGTAAAGAAATGGAAAATTCATTTAGGAGAAACACAACTGTGAGCTGAAGGTCATCATGAGCTCGCAGGACTGTGCTGAGGTGACACAAAACACTCCAATCAATGCAATTATAACTCTAAAACCTTAAATCGCCTTAAAAATGTCACATGTATCGGAGATAAAGTGGCTGTGAACAGATGAGAGCTATTAGCATAGAAATTGGGTGGAAAAGAAGATTGAGTGATGCAACCCTCTGGGGTTGATAAAGAATGAAAAAAGCTTGTTCTTTTAAGAAGGGCAAGAGGAAGGGAATGCAAATATGAAGTGTTTAAAAAAGACAGAGAGGTATTGGGAGGATAACAGCTGCAAAGGCCACAGTGGGAAAGCAGACAGTCAGTCTGCATTTGAGGAATGTTACAAATACATGCATGATAAAGCTCTCGCTTTCCATATCGCCATCTGGCAAAACATTATATTTCATATGATGTACGGTACATGGATTATTCTAAGGGGAGGTGCAGGAACAAATTCTGTCAATAAATTGGGAGATAAGGTTTTATTTCACGACTTCATTCCCATCTTTAAACAAGAAAAGTAGGTAAAATAAAACTCAATCGTAATCTTAGATGCCAGAAACACTACACATCCAGAGCTAAGGTAATATCACTGTAGGACATTCAGCTATCATTCAAAGGCTGATAAAACTGACGAGCACAGTTACCTGTTTCTGCTGTGCTTTTGCGGTTGAGCACCTTCAAGATGTCTTTGGTAATTTTCTTGATGGTGTGTCGCGCCTCATCTCTCAGTTTGCCTACACCGTATAGGACCACCAACCGCTGGTTGCACTCGTGGCTGGCGCTCTCCTCCTAAAGAGAGGAACAAAAAGACCCTCAGATCTGGTTGTATTTGAGAAGCAAGTCAGTTTTTTGCCAAACGTACAGGATACATACGTTTGATAAATAATTTAAGAAGTTTAACTTCATCTGTTAATTATAAAAATCAACATTTTATCTAATCATTTCAGAAACTCCAAATCTAAATGAACTGCAATAGCTGACATTCAGCCACCATTAAGAAACGTGGCACTATTGAAGGAAAAAAAAACTGTAAACATAGGTCTACATTAATAATATTTGCTTTACCCAATATGGCTTGATTATACAAAAATGCTATTGAATATGTGCATATTTGCCATTTCTCTATGCAATACTACAGTCCGTTAATTAAAATGGTCCAGTGCCCAGTTATGATTTAAAAGCCCTGCTCTTTCACTCCCACACATTCGACCTATTGCTGCTGTTGAACAGTCAATTTTACAGCGTTAAACTGTTGCTGTCATTAGAAAAGTGTATCGACAGAGCATTTCTGCAGCTGCTGGCTGACAGGTTCCAATTTGTTCTTTATTACATCCAATCATACTGTATGTTTAATATATCAGGAGCGAAGCTGCAGTAAACCTCCAGTCAAATATTAAAAAAAAAAAAAAAAAGAATCTGAAACACATGAGATGTGGAATCTAAAAACTAATCTGTAACAGTCCAGAAGTGTAATATGATGGAATTTCCTTTAAATACCAAACAGCGAGCATTCTTACCTGAGGAATAGGGAAGTGAGTGGCATACTGAATGTGGCGGGGTTGCTCATACAGTTGGGGGAAGGCAGGGTCCATACCCTTGTCTTTACAGCCAGCTTTGCTGTCCTGCTCTGGAACAGGCTTCTCGGGTGAGGGAGTACCCTTGGACTCACAGTGCATTGGGGGAGAGAACATCTGCGAGGCAAAAGGAGGCTGAAGTTACTTCACGACAAGACAAGAGAAATGCGAACACTATAAGACAAACTGCGTTTACCTCATCAAAGTTAGCACTGGAGTTGTGATCGATTTCCATTGACTCCGACAGGCCAGTGTCCTGTTGAACAAAGAATAACCTCACGTTACCCTTTTACACCACTGCATAAATGACTCATCACACTCCACAACAGATGCCTCCAACATGCCTCCATCTTGACACTGCTGCCTGCGTCCTGCTCTTTGCGTTCTGATTCATCGGAGGGCTCATCGCTGGGGGAGCGCGGGCGCGGCAGGTGGGAGTCAGAAGCCAGGTCACCACGGGAAATTAGTGTGCAGATGTAGATGTTGTGGGAAAAGACGTCATGACGGATGAGCTCACAGAAGAGCAGGACAAGGTTGGAGAACTCCACTCGTTCACTTTCATTCCCAGGCTCCGCTGCAGAGGGGCAAACAGGATTTAAATAATTTAATACCAGGTTTCCGTTTTCCAAATCCTTTATAATAAATATGCACAGCAAAGGGTAGTAGAGGTACTACGTAAGTGAGGCAAAGACAAAAAAATCTTAAAAGTTCTTTCAATATTAGACTGAGATCAAGTTTGACACACAGAATCACAGCCACAGGATACGAAGACGTGAAAGACTTACTCAGTGTGGGGGCCTGGGTATCGAGGAACTGCAGCAGCACATCCTGAAAAACTGGTAGTGTGGCAGCTGAGAGGGAGCCAGATGATACAGAGCCCTTCTCATCCACCACCTCTGACTCACCACACCTCTGCAAAGAAACACACAGCAGACACACACACACACACACACACACACAGAAAACACTCAGCAAACAGTCTTTGAGTGGAAATGTAGAAAAACTATTTACAAACTTACCCCTTATTTGACTAGTTGACTTGGCTCTACAGATGCCACAAAACATAATTATACAGTAGGACTATTTGTGTTTGTTTATACAGTTTATACTGCTTTGTAGAGCAAATGAAATGTAATGAGGTTGATTACTACTAAAACAATGGAAAACATTAGTTTGGGTCTTGAAAAACAATAGAAAAAAATGTAGAACACGTCAGCTGCAGGTTTGTGTGTATTACCTCTGCTTCTATTTCAGCCTGTCTCTTTTCCAGCAGCTTGGCCACCACCATGGCCCTATGCCTACCAGAACGCTTACAGCACACTGCCCATTCACAAAGCAAGGTCACCACTGCATCATCATCTGGTGACATCTGGACAGAAACATGCAGAAAGAGACAATGCAGCCAAAAATAGGCTCACTTGGTGCCACATTTTATAATCTGACGATCAGTAATCACGTGCTGTCAGCACAGCACAGATGCTACTATCAAAATTATGCTGGCAGAATATTTAATTCAGAAACTTGGCACTGTAATATCTACTCTAAATGCTCTATGCATTACAAAATCAATCCTTACCTCATGGCCATCTTTACTCTGGCCTGAACCAAAGATTCGGTTGTACAGTGAATCCAGGGAGTTGTTAAAGTCAGACTTCTCAAAGCTGTGGTTGTCTAAAACCTCCAGGGTGTGGAGTACCCTCCCGATGGTGAACCCTGGCAACAGATTATAGAAATCATCTCAATGCTGCACAAACCTGTACTTGTGAGCAGTGAACAGGTGTCTGCAGAGATAAAGGAGCATTTTTCTTACCTGCTGTCGTCTCCTGGCACTTATCAAATGACCACCTGAACTCCACCGCCTGACCTCGCTCCTTAATTTGTTCCTCGATTTCTCTCAACTTTGCACGGACCTGTGATGAAAGAAGTGTTCAGACAACACTGTCCCTTTTTTCCCCCCCTCTCACTTTATTGGTCTGTGTTATTTTACTTGTATTGGTTATTTCTACAGAACATACACACATTTACAAGATGAAAGACAGACAGAAAAATAAGATTACTACATCAATACTGATGGAGGTACCTGCTGTGTAAAGGCAGTATTGCCTCCTGGCATTGGCAAGCTGGAAGGTGCGATGGGAAGAAGGTCCAGCGGGGAACCTGTCTTGTTTCTGCTGTCTGTTAGGGAGTAATGCCACACCAGAGCACTGGGACAACACAACACTATGCTCTGATGTGACAATAACAAGACGCAAATTATAAAGGGAAGAAAAGTCAGATTAGTACAAGAGATGCTTTAAATCACTATGAAATATCAAACTAAGAATAAAAAAAGTTTCAACCAAAATGAGAATATAGTACCTGTAACATGCAGCTGAGACCAAACACCAAAGGCCTGTGCTGAGGGCATATGTAGAAATCTGTGAAGGGTGTCGGAGGCTGGTTCCCTCCTGCTGGCTGTGAAGTGGGAGTAGGAGGCAGGGCGTTGCCTTGCTGTGTCAAGATGCCATGGGCTGGATGCCCTCCTGTGCTGGGGCCCAGGCTCCCATCACTCAGCATCAGGTTGAGGCGCCGTGTGCAGAAGTAAGCCAGTCTTCGTGACAAGTAAGCTGACTGTACAAATTCACCTGAGTACTGCAGAACGAAGGAGAGATGTGCAGCATTACCAACAGCACTAAGTATCTACTAAGCTTACTCAGATTTGTTATTAGCAACCAAATGAGAAGCTGTGGGCTCCAGGGGCAACTGACAGTAAAGGTCAACACCAATAAAGTGCTGCGATGATGAAGACACACAACTGGTTCCTGACAAAGTGTTGACAGTTGTATAAACCTGTCATAACACTAAGCAGCTAGGACTTGTAACTGCTTACAGCTGAATTATAACAGGACTGCATGATTCCCCAAATGTAAACCATACGTCCATGAATAATAATATGAGACCAAACAGATGCTGAAATATAAATAAATGGAAAGAAGAGAATACCTGTAGTAAAAGCGAGAGAAGAAGTCTGAGAAGCTCATCTTCACCAGGTCGGACCTTCTCAAAACACTCCAGCACCCATGTCAGGAACTCATGTCTGTCGAGCATCCCGTCCTGAACACAAAAGCCAGAAAAATGCATCTTAATATCAAGAAGACGAAAGAAGTAACTATAGCTTAATGGGAAGGACTAGAATGTATTCATCCAGGATTCACTGATTCATTGCAGTGATTACTAATTGTTTAACCGATTTACTCTCACTGAATGTAATGTGGCAGGCAGCATTTACTCCAGCAGGAAGCATGCCACAGCTATCAAGACAGTAGTACATCTGCCTAACACTAAATGTCATTTAAATAAAACAATACAAATTATATTTTTTCATCTGATTAGACCGCTTATACCTCATATCCACAATTTGGCCCCAAGTTGTGATGCAGATTTACAGTCACAAAGTCACAAATTAAAAAGGGATGAGGTCAGTCTGTTATATATTAAAGCCTGCAGCATCCTGCTTTGTATTCAACAAGATATATCAGGAGAAAAGAAAGCAGAGTAATAAGTTGGGAAACATATTTCACTGACACAGAACATCTACAGTTTAATTAAATAATGCTGTGGTCATTGTGCAATGCAACTAATCATAGCAGCAACTAATGAAACTACTAAAGAGCCACTGCAGCATCGCTGTGTTACTGAGAAAAATGTTGCTATTACAGTATCGTACTGAACTGTTTAAACCCTAACAATGCGCAAAAGTAGACATTAGAGACTGAACTGACCTGAAACATGAACATGGCCAGCTTCTCATTGTACTCCCACTGCTTCATGGCCGTCTCCACATCCGCAGGAGTGGCTGGTGGAGGTGAGCTACAGCCCTGATTGGGAAACTGTCTGTAAAACTCTGCCACCTTCTGAAGCTGCTCCCATAGGTACTTAGTAATAATTTGGGTCCATTCTGCACACACACACACAAATGCAATTTAAGCCACAGAAAAATCTAATAAAAGGCAGAACTAAAATGCACTAAATGTACAATTAACAATACTGTAAAACAAGTCTGTTGATTACCATGAACTGCCTTACCTATACAAGGATCAATCACATGCCTCTTCTTGACTTTAGTTTCTGTGATAGCTGCATGATACGCACAGGTCATCTTAATCATCCATGCTGAACGCATGACAGGGACTGAGTACTTAGCCAAGTATCCAAAGACCTCCTCCTTTTTGCTAAAAATTGGAACCTGTTACAAGATAATTTTATATTAGTGAGTAAGAGACGACACACACAGCACCACAAAAAAACTCTACCAAGAAAAAAAAACAAAAGAGTAACTTATTAGACTTGTTGATTAATGTTTTTCATTTGTGTTTGTACTAAGATAAAACAGCAGGTGTATGAAATTAAAAGAAAAACAAAAAACATTCTCTGGAGACTGATGTGCAAAGAAATAACACTAATTAAGTTGCCAAGCCAAGCACAGCACATAAAGGAGAGGACAATGTGGTTAAATGGTGGAAAATAGAGTAGATAAGAACATAGTCAGTTACCATTTAAACCAAAATGAAGTAAATATAATTAACCTTACCTTTTTGGCAAGCTGTGTGAGCGGTTTAGTCCCAGCTAAATCTGTGAACCAATTATTTATGGAGCTCTGTGACCTTGCTGTGACGAGCCAGAAATTATCCTTCTGGTTGACTTGTGGTTTACGCTTCCCTGTGTCTGGAAAGGTGTTATAACGCAGCTTTTCTGCAATGATGCTGCTGAAGTTTGAACTGATCTGTAAATCATTGGGAGAAATGCGTTAGATAGCCGCATGAATCACTCAACGATTCAACAAGTAGCCTTCAGGGATTGATGTGCCAGGCTCATTACCTTTGAAGGGTTGAAGTTGACATTTTTGGCACTGCCATGTTCATCACCAGACACAGCGGGTTGGTTATTGAATCCTTGCTTCACATTCAGTGCAGTCAACTCATCCTGAAACAAACACACATTTCAGTGCATATGGATAAAAAATTCAACACACACTACTAATCCTAATCTGATAACTAATATATCTCTAATAAATAAATATTTATTTATATTTCAGATCAGCCTGAAAATCTGAATATCAGCACAAAGCAGGAAATTCCACAGCTTAAAAAAATAATAAAATAAAAAAAAAACAAATATAAGCCAACTGACAGAATGCTGCAGTGGTAAAGCAATTAATTTTACAACGATATTAAGACATTTTCAAAGGTTAATAATAGACCTGGAGACAAGAGCACTTCTAGCTACTAGGCCAAACTCTTGTGTTCACACCAAGCACGATTAGTTGGGCTTAAATAGCTGCTTATGGATCCAGCAGGTTAGCTGTGCAGGTTCAGCTAGTGTTAACTCGTTATTCCAAAACATCAAGCTAACAAACAATTAACAGTCACGCACACTCCAAAAAATAAAAAATAAATAAGCAAACGCATATTGTTTTCAATCCCAAAGCTAACTTCTGGCTGCAGTTAGTATTAAATTGAGTAGCACCCGTCAAGCCGTGAGCTAGCTCCAGCACCGCTGCTATTTAACCAACCAGTTGTTTTCCAACTAAGCTGGCGAGCTAGCTAACAGACTGACAAGCAACACTGGCTGCTGCTCATTGTTGTTGCTAGGCCCCAGTCGTCTGGAGGGCTTCCTAAACAGGCTAGCTAGTGTTAGCTCGCACTGCTCCTCGGCTGTAAAATGTCCCCCTAAAATCGTTATTCCTGGACTTCTTAGGGTGCACATCGTAAAATCTGACCTCTTTTTGTTTCGGATCTTGAGGATAAACGTCCGGAGGGCCGAGCCGGGGCCGCTTTAATGGCCTGTGTTCGTAACTTAAGATCCCGAAAGCAGCCATCATCCAGCGGCATCACAGCCTGGGTTTCCTCCTCCCCAGCAGCCGGAGCCCAGCTACAAGAGCCAGCCACACTTCCGGGACGGCTCCTGCCCCGAACTTCAGAATAAGAGTCGTGAGGCACAATAAAAAGGGTGGAAGGTTTTTTTTAGGTGCAGCTGCTGTTCAGTTTAGATTGAACACAAACGGTAACAAAACACAGCACCAGAAATGTATGTGTGTAATAAATCCTGTTTTTTTTCTCCACAAAGGGATGGGAAGGACCTGTTGTTCCCAGGTTTCCCTCCCCGTGCTTGTGTGTGTTGACCACCTGCCACCAAAATAACAGCTTTATTTTATTATAAAAAACAATGACAATATGTTTAACAAAACCTGTTAAACAAGACAACAAATTATATCCATTAAACTATAGCCACCGGTGCACAGACACTCTAATGATAATAGATTTATCTATACTATTTCTCTGCGGAATGAATAGTTAGTAGTACTAGTTAAAGCAAAAATTTAAATACTGTGAGTATTACACACTGGTATTGGCACTTTGACTTAATTGCCACACTAATAATAATTAATACTTATTTTACTACTGATATACACATGTACAAATTACACATGGTGTATTTTTTTTACAAAGAAAGTGCAGAAACATTTGTCAGCACCACATAGAAACAGGTGTTAAGGTGGGTCCTACTTTATTTCCTTTTATCAAGGTCAGGTTTTGAAATGACATAGCTTTGAGTTTGCTTACGGATGAAAATACAGTGACAAGAAAAAGTAAGTGTAAGTTACAAGCTACAGGAAGCATTTGCTTGAAGTTCTTGCTGCTAAAGGTGGTTTAACAGTTGTAAAAACTGTTGCTATCACTTTTACCACCATCAAACAAACATAATTAATGTGTGCAAATAAAATGCGACACAGGAAACTGTGTTACACCAGGAAAAACTGTATTCATTGAACAGTTCGGAAGGGACCCAGCTACTTCTTTATGTGCTGCAGATGAAGGAAAGAATGAATGATGGATGTTTATTTCTGATTCTAATTTAGAAAGGTGGGTAATCAGACTTTATTCAGTTATAAAATGTATTAATAATTACCTGCACAAAGGTACTGCATTCTGTACATATCCGTAATTAAAGGAACACAGTACAGTGTAGAAGGCAGCTGTGAGCTTAGAGGAAAGGTTAAGTCATTTTGTTGCAGCATGAAAGGTCAAGCAAGTGAACCCTGGACAACAAATGAAAGGCTTTGAGTTGTTGCCTGATAGGCTGTCGGTGGGCGAGGATAGCAGCTTTGTGTATGTTTCTTTCTCTCTATGTACAGAACACAGAAGACTAACAAAGTCCCTCTGTCACTGCGTGGTGTCAAGTCCAGCTATTTCCTCACATTGGTAAATAATTGATGTTGTTTGCCAACAGCTGATCACTTTCCACACTGTGCACTTATATGGGCTGATTGCTGCACATTGTCAGCTGTGGAACAGGTGTGTGTGAAGCAAATGAAGTGCCTCGCTGAGGCACTGGTTGAGTGCAGTGTCTCCAGCACAGCGGGGATCGCAATGTTTTTCTAATGCTGTATCCGTTTTCATTGGATTTCTGGATTCTTTGAGGCACTGAAGTGCTTGTAATCAGATCCATGCTGCAGCCTAGATGGGGGAACTAACAGCTTAGCACATCAAATAACACTAATACACTGTATGCCACTTTAATTTACCCTTTGGACATGAGCACACGCAAAATATGTTAACACCCTTGAATTCACAAGCCAGGGAGGAGCTCTTGTATAAATGTCACCTTTATTAAGTGCTGATAAGCTGCTATGACAACTTGATAACACTAATGTTTAACCATTATCTACTAAAATATCTACTGATGATTAGAAATGTTTTCGTAAGCATTATCAAATACACTTAAGAGAAGCCCTCCAGCTTCGCATGACAATGTTTTTTCTTGATACAATTGTTCTTTTTATTCTCTTTTTATTACCCACATTGCCTTGACTTGATCGTTTGATTGGAGATTTGGATGTGTTATGCTGTAGTTGTAGTGACTAATGTAGCTTCACACACTCACCCCATGCTTTAACCAGTGTTTTCAGCGACTTTATGCAGTATTATTACTCTCAAACACTTTCACTTTGATATATAACATTGCAGGGAGATATTTACATAATAAACAACTGCACATCATATACAAAAATCTTTATTGAAAGTAAAAGAATCTTTACAAAAAATATATATTGCAACTTTAAAATCTCAAGTGTACAAAGGCAATCAATGCAATAGCAAGATATTGCACTCTTCGTGATTGTTCAGCACGTACTTGATTATAAGGCATACATTTACAATGTAAGCTTTGTGAAAACACAGCATTTCAGGACACACCCTGATGTTGATCATTCTCAGCATTGTTGCAAATAACATAGTGTACCATGGTTTAAAACCTACAGTTTAACGGAATCAAATATTTCAATACCAGAGTTACCTATTTGGTAACAACAATACCAACAGTGTAAAATGTGCAATTTTAAACTCCAGCATTTGGAAACAGAGGAAATATTAACTTGATTTCAACACAATACTTGCTTGCAGTCTAAACAAGCATGCTAAAATCATGGCTAACTCCATGGTATAACCTGAAGAAGTTGTCTGCTCTAGGCACATTTTGCATCTGTAATAGCTTACTGAAGTTACTGCATTATAATGTTCCACTAGATACATCAAACACGCAAAACTTAAATATTATTAGCATTTTTTTAGACAGTGTTTCATACAAATGGTTAGCAGGTGATTTTGTGGATACAGTGTATTGGAAAATCTGTATGAAGTACTACATTCTTTATCGATCATATCAATAACGATGTGTATAAATATTGTTAATACGCTGTTCCTGCACAGTGAGGTCACAGAAATAAAGTGACTAAAACTAATTCAGACCTCCAGAGACAAAAGAATCACCACATGTCCATAAATACGGCCACATAAAATATAAAGTGCTGTTGTCAGAGCCGCCACTCTGCTTCACTTGTAATTCAATATTTGACCTTCAGAAAAGAACTTTTGTGACACAGCTGCAAAGAGCAGCAGGTGTCTTTATTTGCATAGTGATATTTGATGTTTTCTACAGAAATGTGGTCCCTGCGTCTTTGGTGTAGAAACAAACAGACATGGTTACATGAAGTCTTCGCAAGAGCATCTGTATTTCTTAACTCTTTCATACTGTGGCAGGATTGCGTTATTCGTGTCTTTCTGTGCAATTAAGGTATCCCAATGAATATTCTGTGGTGTCACAGCTCACATCCAAAGTTCAGGTCCTGCATCTTTTATCTGCTCCGGTTTTCTGATGCTTCTATCATGGCTCTGAATCTTGAATTTTCATCTGCCAGCAAAGCAGCAGGACTGTCAAACTCCAAAATCTATGAGAATAAAAAGGATAAAAGAAAATCATCACCAGCATATAAAATCACAGGTTCCACTTACTTATTCCAAGAAGTTGTGTAGAAAGATAAAAATCAATCCCTATTTTCTTCCTGTGAATATTGCAAGTTATTTCCCACTGGCAGCATATGAAAGAATTTCAATGTGTGGAAAACATTGTTCTCAGACAGTCTTGTTCTACGTCAGTGAATGACACAATCTTCTGTAACCAAAGCTAACTGATCACTGAAAGGTATTTTACGCTCAGCTGCTGACACTCAAATGTTAACACTTCTGACAACAAATTAAAATCCTGAATTAAAAGCTATGTTGTCAGGCTACTGTAAAAACTATTTAGATGCAGAGGAAGAAGTCAGTTTAGAGACTGCCTTGAAGACACATTAGGTGTAAATTCACACCATGAATCTTGTCTTTTCTGATGCATCTTTCATTCACCCTTCTTAAATACCCTTAGGAATCTTTACAATGGAGGTAAAACCCAATATGAGTGACATTGATAGAGGTAATCATAAATTTGCATTTCACGTTCATCACTCAGATGACGGCTTGAACACAAGACTGTCAAAGTGAAATGTGTTCTCTCTTATCCAGTTCAATTCATGCAGCAAATGTTTTAACTTGTGAATGAATTTCAGCCAAGGGACCAAATTGTACTATAGTGAAGTTGTGTTTTATTATTACACACCTGGCCATTGTCCAGGACCATGACCCTGTTGCAGCTCATCACTGTGTTGAGACGATGGGCGATGATAAAGGTAGTGCAGCTGCCAAATGCAGAGCGTATGGTTTCTTGAATGAGTCGATCTGTCTCAGTGTCAATGGCTGCTGTTGCTTCATCCAAAATAAGGATCTTTAAACAATATTTAAAAATACATAGAAAATATTACACAAAGAAATTATGACAACAGAAGAGAGCACATGTCCAGAATATCATTAGCACTGTTCATGCCTATATCATGTGAAGCAGTTATAACACATGACACCAGGTGGCAGTGTTATCCCACCATGTATGAAATGGAGAGGTTTGTTTTTCTTCATTATAAAACTGAAAAGAATGTCTTACATAAGCTGCTACAATCATCAGCCACACCAAACAACCTTCCACATATAAATGTGAAATAGCAGCATAATACAATCAGCACCTTGCTGTTTCTCAGCAGGGCCCTGGCCACACAGAGTAGCTGTCGCTCTCCCACCGAGAAGTTTTCCCCGTTCTCCGTCACCTCTGAGTGGATAGAGTGAGGCAGCTGGCTGACCTGAGGAAGGTCAAAGGCAGATCGAGGAATGAGAGGTTGTTCTAGTCAACTAATGAATAATATGGCAATAATCCCTGTTTAGCACTCAGTCAGTTACCATGTCTTTAATATGCGTCTTCTCAAGAGCTTCCCATATCTCGGAGTCAGAGTATTGATCCCACGGGTCTAAATTGGTCCTAATGGAAAAAAAACACATTTCATATTGAGTCAATTAAAATCGGTTTCTAATGTTTTTCCATAATTGAGAGGTCAACACACTAAAACATCAGATTGCACAGCTGTTCCTAATAAAGTGTCCAGTGAGTGAATTTCAGACAAATTGAAGAACAGAATAACAGACACAGATTGATCTTGTGCTATACAGCAACTTGTTCAATTTTTATGTAAATTACATATTTTGGAGCTCTAAACAAGCAGGTTGGCAGAAGGCTGAAGTGTAAATGGAAACATTTAGACAAATAACAGCCGTCCATTTGACTACACTGTCGCACTAATGAACACTGAGGATTTTCCATTAGAAAAGTTACATCAATTGCTAAGTGGGTGTTTTTTTTTTTTGTTCTCATTATTCTGCTCTTCTTTTTATTTAGAAATGTACATTATTAAATAGCCAAAACAATGCATTAGTTACCATCCTTATTACCTGACAGTGCCGATGAAGAGCACAGGCTCTTGAGGAATAATGGCTAGCTTGCTCCGCAGGTCATCCAGACCAATTTGTGCAATATTGATCCCATCAATTATAACAGAGCCTCCTGTCAGCTCCACAAGCCTGAACAGAGCCACAGCGAGGGAAGACTTTCCTGCAAGCACGTACAGAAAGATACTGAGTCAACAAATGTGTGTACAAGTTGAAACAGGGATATGGACACAAGGTGAAATTGCTGCTGGCTGGGGAACAGAAAGGGTCACTCATACCTGATCCTGTGCGGCCCACAATGCCGATGGTCTCTTCAGGCATGATTGTGAAGGACAGATTCTTAAGCACCAGTGGCAGATGATCACGATAACACATCTCCACATCCTGAAAGGTGATCTTTCCCTGCTGAGGCCAGGAGGGGGCAGGAGCAGCTGCCTCAGGACTCTGTCTAGGCGCTTCACTCTCGAGACACTGAGATAAGGAACAGCGATAGTATCTAGAGTATTAATCTCTAAATCTTTGTGGAGGTGCAAGCCCCTGAACTGAATTGCAGTGATTTTCTCTCACTGAGCTTTTCTTTGCACTTGAGACAGAAAAGAAAAAGCTGAGTTGATATTTGTATCTTTGAGCTTTGATAGCTGTTGTGTGACACAAGCCCTGTCATGTGCTCTGGAGTGTGTAAAGACCAAACACTGGTTTCTATCTGCCTCCTGCAGTGTTTATCACACACACAATCACATGCATAAACCAAACACGCTCACACACGTCTGTACACGCCAACAGCCCTAAAATCACTTCCTCTGTTATACTGGGTTGGTCTGCACTTCATGGTGTTATTCTAGACAGTGTCCAAGTCTGTATGACCTTGTGCAATGTGCCCAAGTGCCACATAATCCACTGGCCTCGCTGTGCTAATCAATGCTTTTACCTTTATATAATGATTGATCCTCTCAACTGATGTAAACCGAGCTTCGGTCTCCGTGAGCAGCCTCACTGTAAACTGAAACAAGCCAGTGAGCTGCAGATGGGGGAAAAAGAGAGAGAGAGAGAGAGAGGTGAAAGGTTAAACGTTAACGCTGACAACAAATGATATTCACTGTGCAAACACTTGATATTTACATGTGTCACTCCCTTTTCACAAATGAGCAGTAAACTATCAAAAGATTTAGAGCCTAATAAATAGATTTGCTGAAATGGCTCTTTGACGTTCTAGCCAATCGATTTCAATTCTCTGCCATAGCGGTCAGGACTGTGTCCATTATGACATGCACTCTGAACATAGCGGTGACTGCCCTTCAAGTGTGGTTGAATATGTGTACATGTCGGGTATTTTGCTAAACAACAGCATCTGTTGACTGGTAAACTACTCCTAACAGGAGTTTAGCAGCTCAAATGTTTAGCTACTATAACAGCAATAGAAGTGGAAGTCATACAGACGGCAAATTTTATCAACGTAAAGCTAAATGCAGCTAAATTACCATAAACGCCCATAAGTTACTGATCATACCAGAACGGGTCAGGCTGACTTTTCATTTGTAAGAAGAATGTGCTATTTCCTGTGCTCATATTTAAATAATCATGCTGTAGTTGTAGCTGTATCGCCTGATAGACAGCTCTAATAAGTGCAAGCACGTTTTAGCTCTAATTTATAGCACTGTACAAAACAGTTGGCCTGCAAGGTTTGACACTGAAAACAAGGAACTCCATTAAATAAAACTAATTAAACCTAAATGCACTTTAAGAGCACTTTTGTGGTGGTTGTTAGAAACAGAAGCGGCTTTGGCAATTTTCTTATCAACTCTGGAGCTTCAAACCATCTTGTTTTCGACCTCTAGATTCAAGCTGCCAGCATCTCCATGTATTCTGTGTAACTACATGTGTTTGTGTACACACCTGCACTGCATACGATATGGCCAGGCCTGCATAAGCTGGAGGTATCTGATTGTGCATGAAGACAATGAGAAGTGCTACAGCAGTGATAAGAGAGATGCTGATGAGGTCCAGGCGGACAGCCAGCCAACGCATTGCACAGCTGAAGAGGTAGTTGGAGGCCTGGTTGGTGTCCAATAGTTCCTGATATCTGGAGAAAAAAACCCCAAACAGATAAACCAATTTCAGCCAGAGCAAACGCAAGCAGAACTCTATCCTCCCTAGATAGCTGAGGGGAAATCTTCTAGTATAAGGTTCAGTGTATTTACTAACTGTGGAGTAAACTGTGAAAGTACGAGGATAGATTAGGATGAAATCAAAGTTTAAGGATCTCCATCTTTTACAGGCACCATTATGCTCACCTTTGGAGGAAGTCCTGCCCTCTTCCATATGCGTGGATGGTAGAGAGTCCCTGAAGACTGCTGGTGATGTGAGAGGTGAATGGTGACTGGCTGATGTTCTCCAGGCGTTTCAGTTCACGAATCAGAACCCTGCACACGGACAAAGATGGTAGAAGATCCTTGGCATTTAACCTTTAATCACATTTTTTTTCAACTTATTGATGATAATAATATATATATATATATATTCTTATTAAAATGGAGATATGAAGACACTATGAAGATATCTATACATACATATGATATAAAGAACTGCACTAAATCGTATTCTTTTGTAACCTCAGACAGCTGAATGTAAAAATCCTAATAAGGCACTCCAGCGCTGCCGAGTTGGAATGTATCCACTCAGATTTGCCTGATTTGAATGAAAATGGCAGGGTGTTGTGTGCAAATAGGCTCCAGCATGAGAGGAGTACACCTTTCAAATAAATTACATTCAACTGGAAAATATCATGAACACTTTATACCAACTATAAGCAACGTTAAGTACAAAATAGAAATTTAAAATCCTGTATGAAATGCGAGGTCCAAACCTTTGTGGAGGTTATTTGATGTAATTTTAAGGAGCAAAGCATTGACGGTATGTCACGGTAATTTTGCAGCCTTCTACCACTTTATGTGGTCTGTGAGGTTTTAGAGGGAGCACAAATATTACATCTTACTACTGAAGCACTACTGAGGAATGAAGGAACAAAAAAATGCATCAGCTTGTGAAACTAGTAATGGTCACACTGTGGACGGAGAAGGATTTGGTCCATGGCACAGCATCATATATCTGACAGAAGTAGTCTTTTCACGCTATCTGATACATGTGCAATGTTATGTGTAATGCCATACACAGACAGCCAAACACATGGCAGCCAGAGAGACACCAGACTCTCTGTCCACAAGGTAGTGCAAGAGAGAAAGGTTTATTGACAAAGGTGGGGTGTCTACTTTTAGACGCCAAAATAGAATGGATGGTGCATGTGAATTACAGGTCTCCCATGAATCATTTCGTTTTCTCATAAAACCTGAGAAGAGAGAGGGAAAGAACATGACACTTCCTTGCTTCGAGGCTGTGATCCAGACAAACATGTTTATGCCCTGGGCGGTTTCATTTCAGAATTCAATAAAGGCTGCTTTAGCAGTGGGAAATTTCAATGGGAGATTCAGTTTGATGTAACATCCATACATATCCTGGAATGTCGTGACTTGTAAGATGCAGTATTTCATTTTTTTAAACAGCATTGCCAAGGGTGATTACTACCTTGTGGTAATAGCTGGGGATCGTCACTTCTTCCTGGTTTAAGCGAGTTCAACGCTCTTTGTCAATATCAAAGGTTAGTGTCTTAAGCTAAATGATAATAATAAAGATATTTTGTAAATTCGTGCCTCAAGAAATAAACTGGCTTTGCATCTGACGTAAAAAAATAACCATTTTACATGTTTTCAAATGACAACTGTCATATGTCATGTTATATTTGTCTATTCTTAATATAATGCAATGCAATACAAAAATGTGTCTTGTTTTTGTATTTTCAGACTTCAAGCCAGAGCAATAATTATACTTATCTTTCAGATACAGGAAATAACAAGACGGTTATTTCCCAAGATACCAGCGAGCTGTTGTTCCTCTCGTGGATTCACCTTTATTGCACAACTGCCGCCAAACCATAAATGATGACTAAAGCAGACTCGTGAGATTAGCTATCTGCAACATTTAGTCCAGAACAGAAGCTGTGAAAAATTAAATATACAACTGATAACACTCTACACGTTTGCAGATAAGGATTATCCCTTCTGGACATCTTTCACTTTCATCCTTGGTTTGCCTCTATTATACTCTGAAATCAATCTCTAATAAAAGTTACTGATAAGATTACATTTGTATACCCTATTTCAGAATCACACTGTATTAAAGCAATGTCATCTGTACATCACTTTATTGATAACTTGCACTAGTAAAAATGATCCAGTGTTAAAGACTGGACAACTATGCTATAATTCACACTATTAATACATTTGATATTTAAAACATAATTAGTGTAGAAATGTTCCGTGGCTGCTGCAATTTTAGAGAGAATTATAACATAATTCTAGCAGCTCATACTTTTTCAGCTGCACATTTACTATATGGGTCAGTGTGATCACTCTCATCAATCCTTGTTGCAGCAGAAGCAGGCTGCTATTTTTAAAAATAGCTCTGATAAATAAGCAGTAAGCTACTTGCCCAGCACCAAATGGTAGGCAGCTAATGTTTGCAACAAAGAAGTCATGAAAATCATAGATCTAGCAGCTAAAGGCAAATCTTTTCTTGGGAATCCTAAACAGTACTAAAAGCTTCTGTGAATAATTTCCAGTCTGTCAGAGGCCAAAAAATAAATTATATCAGTGACTTTGTTGGCCACTACCAGTGCTCAGATTTGTTGTGGGGAGACATCCAGGATTTTTGAAACTCATTTGTCAAAACCATGATACAAACACAAGTGATGAGAGTCTGACCTGGAAACACGGTTGACAAAGAAGAGGAAGGTTCCCATAGGCACGATGGAGATCAAGAACCAAGGAAAGACGGTGCCCACCATTGCCAAGCAAAACAGCACCAGTGTCATGTTCTGCAGCAGCATCTCAGCTTGCATGGAAAGACGAACATCCACTGTGGGGAGGAGGCATATCATCCATCAGGCACGCTGCATGGTTTCGGATTATGCAGTTGTACACTAAACTTTCTCTTTGTGTGTGTGTGTGTGTGTGTGTGTGTGTGTGTGTGTGTGTTTGTGTCTCAATTTTCCAAAAAGTGAAGTAGGATAAGATCTGCAGGTAACGAGAAATAACCTGCAATTTAATCTACAAAAATATTATGCCTAAAAACCAGCAACCCACAAATCAACACGTCAAGCAAAGACACAAGTGAAGTGCATAAAAGAGAACCACTCACTAGGGAAAATACTCATGTCAAATCACACTGTGTCTTAGCACTACACCTTGTCAAACAGGGTGACTTCACCGACTGAGAGCTCTCGAGGGAATGGTTCACAGCCAAGACAAATCAAGCCTTACCCTCATCCATGTCCCTGGAGAAACGGGTCAAGATACGGCCCAGAGGTGTTGTATCAAAAAAACGCATGGGGCTGAGGAGGATCCGACGGAACAGCTTGTCGTGGAGCGCGGAGGCAGCCTTCACCGTGCACTGTCAACACAAACAACAGCCGTGTTTGAACATGAGACTTGACACATGTAAACAAACAACTTAGAAACATATGGAAACGATCACGGCTCGGAGAAAAACAGTTGGAAGACAGTGGGAGGGAAATTGTCTGTTGATGTGCTGAGCATCAAACGCAAAAACATTCACTGGGTAAATACAGTGGTTACTCACATGTTGCCTGCAGAGTTACTGCCTCCCCATATTCTAAGCATGTGCACAGTACGTAGATATATTTCTCGTCTTGCACAAGGCAAGCTGTCAAATCTTCATTTATAATGAGTTTCTGGGAGGCTGACAAAAAGGTCATGACCTAATGCGCAAGAGACATTTCACCAATTGGAGTGAAATTACATGTGGCAGCAAAGAACAAATTAATTCTATTAATGGAATATTCAACACTCCCAAAGATCTCATCACAGCTAGGGGTAAAAAAAAGATTAGCCGCTTTTGAAAAATTAGCAGTTTTATGTGGCACACATTAACGTGGGGACCTAACCTCTGCAATGCAGTGTCAGGATGGGTTAGCTAGAAAAGCAGGACGCACACCCGAAGGGGCACTGACATGCACACACACACACACACACACATCCATCCTTTCTCTCTGCGTCTTTTTGCCTCTATGTTCACTTTCCACATTTCTCTTGCACTCAAAGACACACGAACACACACACACACACACGGGGCTGTTGTAAAACTGTGAGACATGGTAGTGGACACATTAAATGGATTTGGCCCACAGGTATTTTCAATTTAGCACTGGAATAATGACAGCACAAACAAATGACGATAAAGACGAAGGAGAAGTACTGCTTAAATGTACAGCACTCACTCAGCAAGGGGACAAGCTACTGTATGTTACAGACAAAAGGGAGTCTCAGAGGAAAACAGTGGAGGGCTGCTTACCTTCACAAACACCAGTCCTCTCACCGTCTTCAGCAATAAGACAGCTCCCATGGATGCAACGTAAACGGTAGAATAGTACTGAATGTGCGGGTTGAGTCTCATGCTGTTGCTCGCCGTCGTTTCATTCACCAAGATTAATGATGTGTTCTGAGGGCAGATGGAGCAACAAATTACAAAGACTGAGAAAAAATTTAATTTTTCTCCCATGTAGGAATTCTTTCTCTAATGAAACTGAGGAAAAACTGTGGCACACAACACTACACGAAAATCAGTCAGTTCAATGATGTTTACTATTCCAAGCACATTTCTCAATAGCAGCCACTGCCTGCTTTGCTGCACATCTGTTTCTTCACTGCTCCTACTTGTTTTTAATTAAGTTTGCTGTGGTGCTGTTACTTTTTTTAATCAGATTAATGCTCAGTCGGCTGCCACAACTCACTGAATCACAGCAGTTATTTTTCTTTTGGGAGCCAAATACACAATAAAGAGGGGCATCAATTACAATAAAGCAGGATTGTCTCAAAGCTCACCCCGCTGCCCTGCCTGATCCAGTGGCTCAGCCACCAGTTACTGAAGGCTATACTGCCTGTGGTAGAGAGGAAGAAGAACATGTTGATGATGAAGACTAGCGGGCCTCCTGCTGCTTTGATGTAGGCACCATACACAGACCAGGAGACGGAACCAGAGCCCTTCTCTTCAGCTTTCATCAATTGCTCTAAAATAAGAGTGAGATAAATAAAAACGGGGAAATAAATTACTTGTTAGTCTTTCTTGAAGGAATAAAAAACAAAACTGAATTCATTTTACATGTGGAGCATGACAAGTGACAAGGTCTCTCACCTCCTTTCTTGCTTTCTACCTTTGGTGTGACCTTGGCAACATTAACGGCACCATCAGCCTTGGCTGCGCCCGTTCTCTCCTGTTTGTTTTTTAAATTCTCTTTCACTAAATTCTAAGAGACAAAAAGGTAAGGTAAGAATGTGAGCGTTTAAACATGCAGCAACCATAGAAACTCCCCACAAAGTCATTTAAAAAAAGATATTCTTGACAGGGTCTTTAACTGCTCACCAGCAAATCATTGCACGCATAAATAATGAAAGGCCTTGTATGCATTAACATTTCCCAGCTACAGAGCCTGCCTTTCTCAGATTATGAATAATTCAGCTTGTAATGTTCAATGTTATTGTGTAGTGGGGCAAAGATGCCTTATTCAAAAGAGCTGGCCTGACGCCTTTTGTGCCTCTGGCCTTACCTCCTGTTGCATGCTCTTGAATAGGGTGGCATAGTCACGCTCTTTACTCATTAGCTGTGCATGGGTGCCGTGTTCAGCAATCTGCCCGTCCTTCATCAGAATAATGTCATCACACTCAGACAGATACTAAAAATGCAAAGATGAAAGACAAAAGGAAAACAGGTGTAATTTAATGTTGGAGACACTTTGTGGACATGCAGAGGTTTAATCAGCCAGTTGAGACTGCTTTTAGAACTATATCTCTCTGGTCACATAGTCAAAGGGCTCAAACTAAACAAACTATAACAAAATTGCCCATGTTTAAGAAGACTGGGCATTATTAAAATTCACAGATGGTCTTTTACCTGAAGCTGGTGTGTTACAAAAAGCACCGTCTTGCCTTTGGCAGCACCCTTAATAGCTTTATGGAAGACATGAGAACCCACACAAGCATCAACAGCACTTAGAGGATCATCCAGGAGAAGTATGGGTCGCTCACTGTACAGAGCACGAGCCAGGCTCACTCTCTGACGCTGCCCTCCACTCAGGTTGGCTCCTCTCTCACCAATCTAGAAAGCAAAATATAAAAAATGCTTATAGCAGTATCACTAAATTTGTACTGTAACCTGAAACTGCTGCTGAAGTGATTTCAGAAAACCTAATTATTAAATAAAAAACGTCATAAGAATTCTGTAAAAATAAAAAGATTTCTAGAGATACCTCTGTCATGTCTCCATATGTGAGCTCTGCAAGGTCTGGGAGAAGACAACAGGCCTCCAAGACAGTATTATATCTGACAATTAAACAATTATATAAAATTAGGAATAAAACTTAACATTTATTTTCATAAAACAAGTTTGTATGAAGTACTAGATCTTACTTTTCTTGGTCATACTCTTTTCCAAACAGGATGTTTTCCTTCAGTGAGTCATTGAGAATCCAGGCTTGTTGGGAAACAAAAGCAAAGCCACCACTTGCAGCGACGTTACCTTCTAACAGGGTCATCTGCAACACAAACACACAAGGTTGGAAGCAGAGAAAAGACTTCCCTGAGAGAGTAGATTGCTGCTTAGTGTTGTATGTGAATTAAATTAAATAATAAAAAACAAATTAAAGCCATCCTTGTAGTTGAGATTCATATTTGTGTGTTTCATATTTGAAGAAGAAACTTGACAGAAGTGAGCAATTCAGTTACAGCAACTGAATCTTACCTGTCCCAGTAGAGCAGAGAGGAGAGAGCTCTTTCCACTCCCAACACCTCCACAGATCCCAACAAGTGAACCCTAGAAAGGAGGAAAACAGTGATAAAAACGTGGCAAATGTTAGTTTAATTGTTTCAATAAAACGCCCTTAGTGCACTTTATGTATGCATTGTTACCTTCTTAACTCGCAGATCAATGCGGTGCAGGGTTTTGTGCAGCGGAGGTCGTATGCTTTGAGTGGAGGAGATGGTGCTTTGTGGACTCTCCTGCTCCATATTTGTGAGGAGACTTTGTGCTTTGGGACTTTCCTTGTCGCTTTTGCCATCCCCTGTGGAAATGTATAGGCTAAGCTTCTCCCTTCGCAGCACACGCCTCATCCCTCCTCGCTTCTTTTGAGGTGGGTTAGGTTTTCCAGCTGGGGCCCGAGCCTTTTCCCAAGCCAGTGTCGCATCTTGAAATTCTACTGCATTGCTAGGATTCTCCGTTTTGACCAAAACAACTTCTCTATCTTCCATCATGAATAGCCTCTGTGGAGACAGACACAGCTATTTATTTGTACATGACTAATATAAATATCAAAGTTATCAGATAACATGTTGAGATACTGGCACTGCTGTCATCAAAGGAGGGCCATAGCACTAAAAATACACGATTCAGTCTTGTATGCAAGGTACAGTCTAGTCTGTCCTTGAGTACAATGTTACTTTATTATGCACAGAGTCTGCATAAAACACAGCATATCTCATGCCTTTTGGTAGGTCCTTGGCAGAAATATATGCTTACTTAACCCTACCTGGCTCTGTGAAACCATCTCTCACTAACATGTGATTTTTACCACGTGTATGGAATACAATATGTCAAAAAATGACAGTATGTTAACATGGGCAGATGTGTTTTCACAAACTACAAGTACACTCATTTGAGCCTCGGGAACTTGGTTTGCCACACTTCATCCACATTTTGACTAGTGAGATGTACATGCTTCAACAATATTGGGATCCATACCAGCCATCTTTGTACTTGTTTAAAAGATCATTCTTGTTAAAAGTCAGCTAACAGGTGTTTCAGGACTTTCCTGTATGTCTCACCCGAAATCTTTTGACTGCCACAGCACCCTCCGATAATGACCTCACAGCCAATGGTGTGACTTTCAGAGCAAAAGTCATGGAGTTGAATACTGCCACCACAGTGAAAGCCTAAGGCAGAGCGTGTAGAGATGAAAACAGTTGTTATTTTAAATGTTTTTCCTGCTCAAATACTAGGAGAGCATGAACAATAACATGTTAACAGTCACCTTTACATTAAATTAACTAAACGTTAATCTTTAAAAAACATCCAATAAATAAATTCATAAAGAAAAACAATGTTCTATCAAGCTTGTCTCAAATGCTAATGGGTAACTCTGTAAGTGACAACAGGTCCTAAAATACCTCTGCTGCAGTAAGGTCGTAGCCCATAGCCATGTGTAGGGTGAAAGTGCAGACACTAGCTATCACCACAACAATGGGAGCCACGCCCACTGTGAGGCTCTGGACGACCCCAGCTCTCTCCAGTATCCTCTTCTCTTCTGATCGAACTTCTGTTGAGGAGGTAAGAAAGACAGAGATGATAAAAAGGCAGACACGAGCAGAACAAGGAAGAAAAAGTAAGGGTTAAGTAAGCAAATCTCTGAAGGTTCTCCAGTGAACATTTAATCAACAATACCATAAGTTTCACTAACCACTAGACGGTATGTGGACAGAAATAGATACAAGAGGGAAGATGTGGGCCTCACAACCATACATGGGTATGAAAGGGGCTTCAGAACCTGCTGAACCTTGATAAGTCTCCCAGTCTAATACCCCAATTCTGCCCCCCTTCTTTCATGTTAGTATCTCCCAAATGCACACGCTAGCTGCTTTGTTAACCCAGTTCACTGGGTGGAAACAAAAAGCGTCTTTAATTCAGCCCCAGCAGCCCTGTGTGTATGAAATATGACAACTCCCTCCTCCTGGTAGATGTTGCTCCCAGTAGGATTCCCTTTGACTGCTATGTATGTGTTCCTGCATGAACTAAAAAAGAAAAGTCACACGCTCTGGACTAAAACTGTTATCATCCATTTAACAATAGTCATTGAAAGAAATGACAATGCAGACTCGGCCATTAAGTTGAATGCCAATTAATTATCATTATAATAAGTAATCACAGGATAGTGGTGTAAACGAGCCTCACCTGGCTAATTTGCAGGATGATTAAAAAATGAAAATGATTTCTATCCAGCACCTATAGCATGGACCTCGTGAGAAAAGGCCATAGATAATTCCTGGGTAAGTAGAGCAGCCTCGACTGTCATTCCAGGTATCATAAGGCCCCCAACTTACAAATTAACCTTGAAGTCAAGACATTCAAACTGGCCTTGATTATAGATGATGGCACAGGGAAAAATTAAACAGAGCAAGCTAATGAAAATGGATTTAGGGTCAGGGTTATTTTGCCAGTTCACTAAGAGTGTAAGTCTAATTTCAGAAGATAAACTAACCCTTCAGTCACTAATTTGCAACAGTGACAGGTGTTGAAATAAGGTGACCCTTTATTCTGAGTAAGCTGTGAATGGAAAGACTAATAACAGCACATAATAGCATTACGTTTGCATCTGCAGAAAATCATGGAATAGGAAAGGATCAGTGAATTATCATATTGCTGAGTCATTTGGCAACACAACAACCACTCACTGTGAATATTCTGTGCAAAAGCGTCTTCCCAGCAATACATCTTGATGAACTTTATGCAGCCCAAGATCTCATTCATCAGCCTCACGCGTCGGTCAGTCACCGCCACACACTTCTTGCGGAAATATGCCGTCAGCCTCGATGCAAGCATCTGTCCAGACGGGAACAGAGGAAATGATGACAAGAGAAATAAGTGGCAGAGTAGGAAATGAAAGCAGACACAATCACATTAGCTGTGGTGCAGGGCTGTCCGGGGGACCAGAGTGATAAATGCCTTTCCCATAAATATCAGGGTCTCTGGCTGTCAGGCTCTACGTTTGACTGAGTGTAATTTGAAGTGTAACAGCTACAAGGTAGACAGGAGATTGATAGCTAAAGAGTTATGATGCTTTTAAAAAGTGCTTTCTGTGTTCAGCAACCTAAATTAATTTAAAGATTTTAAACCACAGAGTACTTAAATATTCTACCAATTTTTCAAAAGAAAAAACAAAAAAGTTCACAACTTTTAGAAAAACAATTCTGCAAAGTGTCTGTTTTGTGTGGTGTCATTAATCTGTTGTATGTTTTTGCTGCACCAGTATTGAACAAAAGCAACTAAACTTGAATAGAAAGAGATTATCATTTTCACTGTTAAGTTTTGAATGTACTACCATAAGTCATACCATTGTTGGGTAGAAGATGATGAAAATGGCTGACCCCAGCAGAGCAGTGGGGCCCAGGAAGTATGCAGTGTAAGACAGACCCAGGATTCCCACCAGGGGCCCCCCGGCCAGAAGGCAACCAAGTGACACAGCTTCATATAGGCGCTGGCCATCGCTGGAGCAGATGTTGATCAACTAGACAGAGATAGAGAGATGAATTATAAATCATTACTTCTTAAATCTCAATAAGTTAATCATTAAGTATTCATACTGAAACCTCACTACTAATATTACTAAAACAATTTGGCAAATACAGGTGTCCTTATTCCCACATTTACTTGTTGGACAATGATTCCTCTTAAGCTGTGTAATGACTAATCTTAGACAGCCTCTCCTCCCTCAGGCTATGGGATTTTCTGAGATTTAAGCAGCGATGGTCTAAGAGCAGAAATTAAATCCATCTCAGTGATCTGCATGTGGTGCCCTGTAGCGAGGGATGATTTATTTAATTTAGAGAGGAGTTCCCTCCAGGGTTATGCCACCTACCTCGCCTGGACTGATGTCTTTAGTGCTGCGCAGGCGGAGGATCTTCTGGAAGGCAAAAGTAAGAACTGCACCACGCAGACGTGCTGCAGTGCGGTAGTTGACGGCCCACATGAGTGCCAGAGACCAGGATCGCATCAATTCCATTAGGAAGATCCCGGCTACCAGACACAGGCCATGCACCACGTAGGTCTCCGAACTCTGAGAGTACTCCAGCAGAGCTCGGACCAGCAAAGCCTAACATAGTCATGGAGTCATGTATTACACATTAGTTGTATGTATTTATAGTATACATTAGGAGCACATATATACTGAAATTATCAATAAAGCAATAAAGGAAACTAATAATAAACAAGTGCATGGATACACAAAAATAGAAATTAGGCCAGTAGGACAACAGTGTGTGATCCAAAAATAAAAAAAAGTCAATGAAATGTAACAGCCATCGTCTCAGTTTGGCACAGATTATCACATTCAAGGTTTGTATTTCACTGAAGTGTCAACTCTCTCAAGGGAGCAGGGAAAGAATAAGGGAAAGAGGACAGAGTGGAAAAGAAGGTGCAGGAATCAGCAGAGAAACATGAGCAGAAAACGACACAGACAAAAAGCGGGGATGTGAAGGAGATAAAGTGGGATAGGAGAAGGAGAAGAAAGGAGATGAGAGGTCAGTAGACTGGACACACAGGCTGTCGATTTAAGGGTCTAAGTGAGATGATATAAAAATACCAACTAAATGTAAGTTACATTTATATAATAAGACTGGACAATACTGTTAGTTCCAGGTAATAGCAAACTAAATAAACAGGTTACAGCAGGATAGACAATAGACCTGACACAGAAATACCATTAGTCTGGGAACTCCCAGCTTAATTAATCCTCAGTTCATAATTAACCCTTTTCATTTCTCTGGCCATCTAAAGTAAAAACCAAAGCGTGACAGGGTACAAACCAACTAATCTACAGTCCTAATATGGGTTTCAGCATCTAAGTCGTTGTAATCTCCCAGTAGGTTGTCATTTCAATTTCCAGACCAGCGTGAAATGGGATAAAGCGATTTTCAGAAAATACGCTCAGACTTGGGACTCCAAGTCAGCAACAATGCTGAAAGGCATATTAGCCAAATCAGCAAAATATAAAGGCGAAGGAGGATTTGAGGATACTCACAGGCCCAATGAAGCCTGCCACCATTGTGAGGAGGAGGGAGAAGATGGCCACCAGCATGCGGGTTTGGCAGAACCTCCAGAAGACTCTTCTCAAGGATGCCCCCTCTCGCCCTTGTCTTTTCAGCTCATCATGCCACAAAGATTCGAGCCTGGATCCAGAAACCACAAAATGATGACAAGCTGTATGAATTTACAGCTCAACATAACATCATTAAATCATTAGTGGACTGAATTTGCATAACGATGAGTCTCAACGCTTACTTTTTTTTTTTCACACATGACTTCTATGCAAAGGGATGCTAATTAACTGTATGTGAAAGCTGGCATTTTCTGAAGGCTAAAATTATCGTGACAGAAGAGATTACTTTATGTATGTATGCTTTTTTTTTTTTTTTTTTTTTTTTACTTAATTTCAAGTTGATTAAAAACTGTAGAATTGCACTTCCAATTTTTCACAATGTCTGAAGCACAATGGGGGATAAACAATCGCAAAATGACGGCAGCTTGGTTGATGATAATATAAAGGTGACCTACAATATGAATGGTGCATTACACAATTAGATTGAGAAGTGTATTACCAAACATGATAAAGATGTGCTAATGTACTTTTATTGCTGTATAATGCACCTTGAAGAGGGTAAAATATCTTGTTGGCCAAATGCATCATGGCTAATGACTCTATAAAGCAGCATCAGAGCAGCTGCAGAAAGTAATTTACGCCCTAATGACTTTATTAAAAACGTATCAGAGATAGACAGAACATTAAACCAACTACACTCTCACACAGCCTGATAATTACTACTTGAAGTCAAATGGTATTGAATCTAAGAAATTACAATTAATTGCAGCCAAGTAGCTGCAGAGAGCACAGCTTGAGTTGCTGGAAATGAGAATTCTGGGTGAGTAATACATTTAGCTGAATCTCATCAATGGACCAAGTAAGGAACAGTGAACAATCTACTCAAAGGACAGCAAAAAAACATTTTCCATATTAATGTGTCCTCAAATAAGGGCAAGCATTAGTGCATTTTATATGTACTGTTTGTTAGGTAGGAAGAAGCACATATGTAATTAACAGTTGATCTTGAATGAAGGACAACAGCATGGGATCTAAACGTAGGAACAATTTGCCTTTAGAGATGACTGAAAAGTCAAACCATCCCAGCTTGCCAAGTGGCAAGCAAAGCTGATGTTCTAGGAGTGTGTTGGCCAGGACATCGCGTTCAAGGATTGCACCTCGTTGGGCACCAACAAGTGTCAACTCTCCCAGGGCACTTTTCCCATTGGCCCTCTCGCCATCATCTCTGCTCTGCATTGAGGTTGCATAACTGTTCTTGCTATGTAAACACAAAATAAAGCCCTCCTGTCTCCCTCGACTCTGCGGTGCTCATGCATACCATCGCTAACCCTTGCCAAAGCGATAGCTTTGTGCTCCTTTCCTGCTACCTTCTATGTGCTCTTAACACATACACAAAGAAGCAGCACTAAACGTCCAGGCCCTAAGCCAGACGCTCTAAACAGAACAAGTCATTTACAACCCACGCAGCTGTCACCACATACAAGAGTGAACTTCCTCAAATAGTGGCTTTCTTCTATACTGTCGAGTCATGACACCATGACTCAACAGCATGTGAGCAATAGGAAAAGCACTGCTTTTCGTTTCAGTAAGAAAACCTAAACGGCCCTAATAAGCTTATCGTAAGTCTTATTGTTCATTCATTCACAAGGTGTTTCTCAACCTGTGGTTTGGCAGGCAAACAGAGACTTCTATCTCACAGTCTACTCCCGCCTGGCTCCAGTCAACGACAGCTAACGAATGTGGAGAGGAGAGAGTGCATCGTAGGTAGAGGAGTTCATGATATAACCACACGACTTGGGCACTGTAATCTCTAATCTCTAATCCCTGCTATTCTTAGCATCCTCCCATGCTAGCACGATGTGTAGTTAAGGACGGCTGGATGTTCATCAGTTAAGTCTCACTGCCCAGATTCTCCTGTATGTCCTGTGTTTGAACACGTTCATCACCACATTCCAATGACTCACACAAAAAGCAGGCCAAGCAGGTTTCTCAGAGTTTAAAGAGAAAAGCAAACAGTGTTACAACAAACTCAACTGGGTGCTTAAAACAAAAACTGGACTTTTTGACCTTAAGGAATCATTCTCTGTGTCTCTTTGTGACATATTTCCACCAAAGATACATTTTCATCTAGACAAAACAACTGTCCAGGAGCCTAAGTAGATCCAGGTCTATTACATTTTAATTAGTAATTTGATTATTTGCAAATTGGTATGGGGAATTTTAATCATCCTCATACAATATAAACAACAGCATGCCCTACTTCTGTCATTCATTAAGTTTATTCTGTGCTCACTTGCACACAATTTTAAATAGAAAGCTGAGTTTAATCATGTTAGCACAGACTGAGGCACAGAAAAGCTGGCATGAGGCAGCATGTGAGTTAATGATTGCTAGTTGGTCCTGGGTGTCTGAGCATATAATGAAGATGCCATTTGCAGTCTGCTGTTTGCTATACTTAAAGGTTAACTCTGATATTATTCTATATGTTTCTTAATGTCAGCATATCTCATCATGAAAATACCAAAACCAGCTTTATTTTAGTCTGTCTCCAAACTCTTTTAGTCTTCCTCAGCATATCTGAGGCTCTCCCCCTAACACCCACCATACTTTAAAAATGTATCACGAGGGTATACCATATAATTTCTAGCAGTAGTTACACAGTCAGGACAGGAATAACTAGTGGACTATTGTTATCTGTCAATTTCATACAGCTACAGTGTATTTATCTCAGCCGCACAATGTCCATGACTCACAATAAGCTACAGTGTCTATGTTCTTTGTAATGATGGAACATGTCACCCAGTACAACAGTGTGGCTCAAAGTACTTTTTGAACAATGGATCTCTGAGACACAGAGCAATAACATATACTGTATTAGGCTCCTGCTGCATAGACAATACTTAATTCTACTCAAAAGAATCGGTTCATTACTGGCTTTGCTCTTTAATGGGATTTGTGGACGGGAATACAGACAACTGACGACAAATACAGAATACCCCGAAACTTATTCTTTACTGGGAAATTTGAGGTAGCAGGACAAGGAAACAATGCAGAACATAGGGCTGAATAGTGGCACCACAGCATGTTTTGCTCTGAAGACCCATTCCCAAAAATCCTTTTAGTCTTAACGATGACGTATTCCCATGTGTCAAATTTATCCATTCTGAAATTTGACTCACACGTTACTTCTATGTGGCACAAACTCACTTTTAGACAAACCCCTTTAATGTCATGTCCCACCCGAGTTCACTTTCATCAGAAAAACCTCAGCAGTGTCACAGTTACTTCACCTTTGGCAGTTGACTTCAGAGGCTTCGTGGCAGGACAGTCCCCACATATCATCTACAGACAAGCTGGACGCCTTGTAAGCCTTCAGCGCCAGTGGGGAGAGCCAGTGTAGAGTCAGAAACGAGAAGAAGCCAGCATTATCAACTGGGTGCTGGTGCCTGAAATAGGGGAAAAAAAAGACATGGAAATGGATGAGATGACTAAAAGTGCAGGCACACACAGAGGTGCTATGTTAGGGGAACGGGCCCTCATCGGTCGCCGAGAACGAAGTGGCGCCTTTGCTCGCCAGAGTCGATGAAAGGTGAATCATGCCCACAGTGTTTGAACAGTAATTTGCACGGTCTTCACAAAAATCTAAGAGAGCAGCGAAAAAACGTTCAGGGCAGTTTATCAGCCGGCATATGTTCAAGCACGGTGCTGTCTGCTGCTGGGGGATAAGTTCCAACCCCTTATCATGGCCTCCCGCTACTTTGCTACTAACAGACAAGCAGTAAACACCACAAATGTAAAATTTTCTGTCTATGTATGACTTTAAATAGACACCTGTCTGTCAACATACCAGCCTAAAGCTGTGTGTCTCTCTATCTGTATGTCTGTTTTTATCTGCCTCACTGTCAGTCGCCACAAGACACAATTTTGTTTACTTGTGAGTTATCCTGAAGGGCTTTAAAAGCTGCAGGCTTTGCCGGTAGCGTCCTCGTCTCTTTGGCCCCCTCTCGACTGAGGCTTCTGCTTCCTCTTCCTCGAGCTCCGGTAGAGGTTGTGGGCCAGACAGTGGCAGGCCCTCCACCCGCTCGGCTGCTTCAAGGGCATCAGGGAACATGACAAACCCTCTGAAAAGAAAACATTCAAACTATATTAATCGCAAATAAGTTTCAACAACGCAATGCATTTACTTTGTGCAACATGACAGTGCTGCTGCAGTCTCCGATTACAACTTATCCAGTTTTTAGAAACATAAGAAAACAAAGAGAAAAGATTACGTCAATTTTTTTAATCTGATTACATTAGAGAACTGATCTGACACAGTCGACTTCCTCACACAATGCCAACAATCTGCTGGAAGAGTGTAGTACACAGTAGATCTTCTTTATGCTTTAAGAGTTTTTCTTAAAGAAAAACACTGACATTTTGACAACCTGACATTTTTAGCTAGCCCCTCAGTGGGAAATAGATGAATAAAACACTGTAATGGGCCGGTTCCGTCTTCCTCTCACCAAGAGAACTATTAGAGCCAAGTGTTGTTTTGCTGAATCACCGTCTACGCACACTTGAGGAATCACCTTGCTCATAGGTCACGGCCCTTCTGTGGCATACAACTAAAGTGCTTATCTATTTAAAGGTTACTTGCCAGCAGTCCCAGGAGCTGCTGTACGTCTGTACACTGTCACTGATCCCTTCTATGCTAAAGCTCCGTGACAAGGTCAGCCAGACACAGTGTGGGGTGCAGACTAACTGTCCAGAGAAGCAGCCAGAGATGTTATTTAACAGATAGCTCAGTGGGTACACAAACAGGCTCACACAACATAATTTTAGAAACACACTGCAACAAATACTTACTGTTGATGGAAAAGACAGATGGGAGACAAGCTCTAGGTTTGAGGAAATGCATGAAAGATTTTCTGTCATTCGTTCTGCAGACCTCAGTGCCTCTATCATGTGAAGTTTGTCATATGGCTGTGAACTTCCTTTGAAGGAAGACAGCTTGTCATTCATTATAGTAACGAACTTGGCTTTACTGTATTCCCAGAACAGTCAAAACCTAATCTACTAGTAAAGTCTGGCGTTTTAGTAAATACCAGAAAATACAGGTCAGTCTGCATGCTGTGCTTAACTACACTGGTTTCTAAAAAAAGAAGTTTATACATCATCGATATAGGACAATGAATAATTTAAAGAATTGAGGCCAGAAAAAGTTAATAAGTACAGCTATCGTATGAGAGAATTTCCCACATTAGCACATGTTATGGTCAAGATGTTTCATTTCCCCTGCATTTTTATCTGACCCTGTCTTGTATCAGTATTTCAGAAATAAAATAAAATAAAAAGATAATTAATACTGCCTCTGTGAGCTGCTTTAAAAAACGCATAAAAATATCAACTAATGTTTATCACTCTTCGGTTTTAAATGGCCATCACTTCAATGACAAATTAAACATTTCTGCCAAATATTTTAAACTCTTCCGCCTGCAGCAGTGCGGTTAGTTTACTTGATCCATATTTCTGTTCCTCTCATCACCCTGACACAAAATCTATATATCTCTAATCCCTGTTCTGTGCTGGAGTCCTACAGTGTCAAAGTATAGCTCGCTGAGGTTTTCATTCCCAGTGCACTTACATTCAAGTCGGCCCTGCCGGGGTCACCTCAGCAGCAGCACAGATCTCAGATGTTGTGCTCATGAGCAGGAAACGCAGATGGAGATGCGGCTGATCATCGCGTCTCTACGGAACCACACAGACACATCGTCTTCAGCGGCGGAGCGGGACTCGGACACAGACACGGGGACGATACATGGGGGGTAGGGGGGGAAACTTGACGCCTCACGTGTTCTCCGTGCGTGCCGCGGCTCGGCGTCGCACGGAGTCCCTCCAGGGAGAGGAATTCCCGTTGTCATCGTGACGTCACAGCGGCTCCGCCAACCGGGGACGGTGCGGCACAGTCGCCGTGGCAACGTGGTCCACAACGAGGAAGTGGGTGGGCGGGTCCACTTGAATCCGATTGGCCGGCGGCTTAGTGACGTAAACCGCGGTGTTTAATAACCAGGAAGAAGCAGTAGGACAAGGAAAAAGCATTTAAATAACCTTATAGATAAACAAAGTTTAACTACAGCTCCAAAACTGTAGTTTTTCTCCGTTAAAAGCAAGCATCAAACGCATCAGGAGGCAGAGGTGGGTGAGATACACAAAGTAAAAGTGGAAGTACTTAAAATACTCAACTAAAAGTACTTTACTTCATGGAAACCATGTATTGTAAACAGTATTGAATATGAAGCTACTAGTACCACAAATGTACAAATCTAGTTCAGATTCATTGGTCAAACTCTCCAATGTGACAAAGGAAACGACAAAAATAAAAAGAAATAGTCAATTAGTAACTTGGTTTGGAAACCTTATAATAATAATAATAACAATAATACATTGATGTTTATAAGTTGATTGATTTTTATTAGAACAATCTTTATCTGCAAAAAGTAACTAGCAACTAAAGCTTTTAAATGAATGTAGTGGATTAAAAGTACAATATTTCCCTCTAACCTATAGTGGCATGAAAGTAGAAATAGCATAAAAGTGAAATACTCCTTAAAATTGTACTTGAGTAAATGAAGGCTTACCACATCGGTCATGACTATGATGATAAAATTCAAATATTAAACAGCATGATCCTCATTCTAGGATTACTGTGTTCCTTTATATGTCATTAAAATAACTTTTTTCAGTTTGTCCATGGTTAAATTAAAATTATTTACATAGCCAAAAGAAAGGGAAGCATCTGTAACATGCAAGTCTAAAAGTCTGTTATGCTTAGATGTTGGATATATACCTTTGTGCTCACAACCCAAGACCTCTTATGAAACTAATTTTAAAACAATAATTACTCGTGTCAGTGGTGAACTCAGTTGCCACACTATATCCAAGAGAGGACAACAAGACCAAAATTTTGGGATCCATAAACAAAAACAAGTAGAAACAGTGAAGCTTTAGATGTTGTGATAGCCTGCAATTATCAAGCTGTGCTGCTGCCAATAAAAATGCTATCACTGGGGCAGAGTTTCACCATCCTAATCAGGCTTTGTTTACTCTGTTGACAGAAGCGTGGATGAGTTATAGATTGAAGCAATATCTCCCAAATAAATAGTAAGCCCTCTCTACAGTGGCTCGAAGCTGTCCTCACATAAACGATAAAGACCTTAAGCCCAGCTGGCTATACAAATAACAGCCACCCTGAGACCTCCTAATGGGCCAAAGCAGTCAAGCAGCGGCAATTTACAAGACCCGGACATACACAGAATAAAGCAAATTCAAAGCAACAATCCACAAGGAAACAGAGTATGCCCGGCTTAGTACACTACACATCAGATAAAATGAGGCTTGTTCACACATTAAGCAATTTGTCATTATTGGAGAATGTATTGCTGAGGTATGGCCCTGTGTTTTCACAGCAGACCTAGTCACAGATACATGGCCTGCAGAAAATAGCAGTTTCTCAAATGCAGGAATGTTTTTTTTTTTTGTCATTCACCCACACCACACAAGAAATGTGGAAACTTTTCTAAAATGCTTGCATTGTGATTCATAAGAAGGGCCTATTATTATAAATGTTACTGGGTCCTGGGTTTTGTCACGACAACCACCTCCGCCTATAGGTTCTGTTCTTGCATTTCATTAAACTGCCTCTTGTTGTTTTTGCTTTTCACTGTCATTAACCTCTGTCACAGCCTCCACACTCACTAGACGCAGCTGCTGCTTGTATTCTTTCACCTGCAGTTGTAAGACAAGAATATAAACAAACATTACTTCCTGAGTGAGAGTTCAGCATCCATGTCCAGCAAATGTGATCACCACGTTTTACTGCACATAATTAGGACGCAAATTATGGTGACTGTGACTTAATAACTCTAATAACTGTTGCTGCAGACCCTGCCACTCCCACTTGCCCACTACCTGTGTTCCTACTACCTGCTGTAGTTATTTATCAGACTGTTTTGCTTTTAAGCCCCACTTTCTGTGTCAAAGATGTTATGGAGTTGCTAGCACAGTAATGTGATAAAAATAAATTGCAAAAACTACAGCAGCAATGAAGAAACTTTGCTGGTCTTCATTGTTGCATCTGGGATGTGGGCAGAATATTCTCCCTGAGGCGACTTGGGCGCAGCTGCTCTGGTGCCAATTGTTCCCACCTTAGTGCTGCTTGGATTTAATATTTCTCCTCACAATTAATGTAAAAAAAAATAAAAAAAAGTATATTATAAATTGTAAAATGATATAATGTCCTACAAAAAACAACAACACAAACAGCAAAAACACTGCATACACAGAGCAAAAATCCTTACTGGCTTCACTATATCTCACCAGAGGATGTAAATAAACATTTCCTAGCTCTTATCATGAGGAACCATCAGTGGGTGTGGCAGAACATATGGATACTGTCCCACTGCTTGAGATTACGTACCGTAAACACTACTCAAACTACTTTTACCCATGTGTATTCGCCCCACATTCACATAATTAAACAGCAGCAGAAAATCTGATTCCAATCAGTTCCTGCTGTTTACATCACTGCGAAGAGAACCTCCTCAGCACTTCCACTGTGAACAACATAATTAAATGTCATGTCAGTGTGGGCATGTTTGCTGCTCAGGAGCACTTCTATGATTAATCATATGTCCATGAGCATTATGTTTAGCTAAACTCTGTTGTGTACCTGTTTGCTGATAGATTGCATTAAATCATCTTGAGGTCTTCAGTATATAAAACTGTAATATAAATAAATTACTAATAATGTGTCCGTTCAGTGACTCTAATGTAATTAAACTGATTATTAAGGCATCAAAAGGATAACATGCTATTTGATACAGAGAGAAGTTTCTCTTCTCTAATAAGAGAGACACTTAACTAATTAAGTCATATCTTGCAGTAGCTGGATAGTTGCTGTGCTGTCAGTAAATATAAAGTGGATTTTGACAGTTTTTAGACGCTGCCTCTACTTTTTTTCTTGCAGTAACCGTATGATTTAATACAGTGATGCAATCTCGCTGGCAGCCTTCTCTGCACCGCTGACGGACAGAAAAAAGCAATACAAGAAATAGTGAAGAAAATCATTGACAGGGTCTCAATTTACTGAGCTGGGAAATTTGCTGAACTTCTGCAATCAATGCTCTGAATCTGGACTTTCGCTATCAACCTCCTGGGACATTTATGATAACTGCCAAGCCATGTTTGAGTCTGGAGCACAGTATGACTACACAACTTTTTTTCTTTTCTACCAGTATTACATGATTTAAGAAGGGCAGCGCTGTCGTTGACGGACGTAGTCCCGAGAATAAGGTATGCAGTACAATTTTAGTGGGGATGATTTTACATCATAGATTAGGAGGTTTAGCTTTGGACATGGCCCTTTTACACCTTACCTTTTGAAATGTTTAAGGGTTAGGGTTAGTCTTTCCATAATAGCTTCATTTGGTCCCTCGCCATGCTGTGAGCTTTGCTGTAGGGTAGACATTTCCGCTATTTATGGCTTATTAAGGGTGATAATATATAAATCTGTTTCTCTGCCACTTCTGTGATAGTGACTTTTGAAGGTGCAAAATGGGGAGCACAGAACGAGGACTCTACTGTTCTGCTACTGAGAGAGTAGGACATAAATAAGTCTCCCTTTACAAACACTGTTTTAGGTGCCTAGATGGGAAATCTTATTGGCTTGTATATACTGTATATTTTGCCAGAATATTGGTAGATTGTTAATCATATTTCAGAGGGAAACTGACTGTTCTTTGTAATTTCATTTTAACATTATGATAAGTTAAATATTTCACCAGATAGATGGAGAACACAGCCAGTTTCTTTGTGAAGAATTGCTAAATTCCATTAATATTCATAAATCAATCAGCAGCATTGCACATTTTAATTACTTGGCATTTATTAGAATGCAGGTTTCTTGTTATTTACATAATGCAACAGAAGGGAAGTGGTACAAATGCTGCAAGACTGAAATAAAGCAGACTTGTCATGTCATTGTAAATGTGGAGACAATTGGAGGTGGAGTGGAGGCAGGAGGATATATTTCTGAATGTCACCACAACTGTAATCAATTTAATAGAGAGGGCATATAAAAACAACTAAAGCAGTCAAGTCAAACTCTAAAACAGACTTGCATTATTTTTGAGCCATCTGGACAGAACGCTCAGTATCTGCATGACTCAGGGTTCTTTTTTTTCCCCAAATCTATTTTCTTGTTTATCGTATTCGGTGTGGTTGTGTGATGTTTAATATAATTTCAAGATCTTTCTGTTTGTCTTTGGTTTTCGCTTTTCTGCATTGTAAACTGTAGTTAGACAATACTGTAGCTTTTTGGGGCTTACCGCAACCGAGTCCCAGACACATAAATACACCTTTGTGTATTTGTCATAACTGGTGGCACTCGGCTGGTATTGTGTTTGCTGAATATTGGTTGGTGTCATGCTTCAATGCAGACAAGGAAAGCCAGATCCGTCAATTGGAGGCTACAATAAAGCGCATATACACTGTCTTCCAATTAGTGATTAATTGATTTCATTTTTTCATTCAATCAATGATTACTTTTGTCTGGAAAATGTTAAAATAGTGTTTAAATCAAGTCGATCAATCCAGTGACTTTTAACTTACAGCATCCTCTGACTCACTGAGCTGTCCGTGTCATAGTGACATCTCACATGAAAAATTAGAAATTTCCCAGCAACCATGACTCAGCAACCTGCTGAGTAATGGAATAAACAATATCCACAGCTTGTTTCAGTGGTTTTGAGATCTGTATACTTCCTTTTGGTCACGCGTCTGCTTCTCTGCCAGAGCAATATCCCAGACAATAACTTGGCGAACAAAGCTTTCAAGTTGACAATCAATCAGGTTTAATAAGGGGCCAGTCATGCATTGAGTGAAAACTCTGGGGCTGTCATTGTTGATTTTGCTGCAAGGTATCCTTGGAAGCTTGATCAAGCTGTGCAGCAAGGAATCAAAAGACATTAACGCAAGACTGATGCAGTTTTAATGACACTGACACAGACACTCAGCTCTACGGTTCATCTAGGGTAACTGCAGTTAGAAAGCCTCCTCATGTTTCTGGGTCCTATCTTTTAGTGATGCTTGGAATGTTCTGATCATCTTCAAATGAATGTTTCTACAAATATAACCAAAAACATGATGGTATTTTCATACTAGTCCTAAAACTAAATAGAGGGACCACAAATTAATGACAAAATGAATGGCATTTCTACAGGATTAAGGTCAGAACATTACTACTATTTAAAAAGACTTGTATTTGGGTTGTATGCAGTGTTTAATCACCACCTAACATCACGTTCTACTTTTGTCTCGTCCATCCACAGAACATTCTTCCAATATCCTTCTGGCTTCACTACATAGTGTTGGGTAAACTGTAGGCAAGCAGACAGTTGTGGCTTCCTGTCTTTGTATTGTATCTCTGTCTTTGTTAGAGGGCTGAACAATGATATTAGTCACTGCAGTTGAGGCCTTTAGTTTCCTAGATATTATCCTGCGGTTCCTAGTGACCTCTCAGACCATTACATGTTTTAATCTCGATGTGCCCTTTGTTAGTTGACCACTCCTGGGCAGGGTAACAGTGGTGTTAAATGTTCATGTCCAACTATTTTGAACCCCTCATGAGTAACATCTCTTATTCTAAGGGTGAAGATAGGCAGTGGCAAAAAAAAAAGTATGTGAACCTTTTGAGGTGTCATGGTTTTCTGCATTAATTTGTCATAAAGTGTGATGTGAAATCTGATCTTCGTCAGGTTATAATTAAAAATAATAATGACACACTTTTTAAGTATTATAACTTAAAAGCAAGTATATTCTGAAGCTAATCATGTAACGTCATGTGAGGTGAGCGGAGCTCAGTAAGACAGAGGGGTAAAAAGAAAACAAGAAAAACAGGTCAAGGTAATAATCGTCCAGAACCAGTAGGTCTGGTAACGACTGGGACAAAGTACTTAAGAAAATATTAAACCAGAAATCTTTGCACACTTCTACAAACGTGTGTTGTCATGATCAGACTCCAGTGATCTGAGGTGAAGCTGCTGTTGTCTATTTATTATTTAGTTTGACCTTCGTCAGGTGGAGGTAGATAAAGTGGTTTTATTGATGACAACACTGTTTCTATGTAACGGACAATAACGATGTTTTTTAAATATTGTTGATGATTGAAGACCAGGTATGCTAATTAGCTATTTAGCATTTAAAATACAGTCATAAAAACAAAATAAGGGACACGCTACAATATTTGACTTGAAAGTTAGGAAGGTTAATTACAGTAAAGTAATTACTGTAACATTTAAAGGCACCAATATTATATATTTAGAGTTAGCATTAGCATAAAAACTGTCCTACTTACATAAGCAGCAGCTCCTCAATGGATCCAAACTGCTGCTAAGGAACCTCTGTAGCATTATGGCTGTTTTAGCTAGTTAGTTACTCATAATTACTAATAATACTACTGTGGTGTAGCTGAGATAAATCTAAATCAGGTTGAACTTTTAATTCTGTCAGTTGGTTCATTTAGCCCTCCGGTGCCATTTATACACTTTCAGTATTTCTCATCCGTCCACCTTGAGATGAAGATGCAACGTAAGTTTCTCACTGTTCACAGTTTTGTTGATTGACTTCATGTAAACAATAATTTAACTTTAACCCTTTAGCTTTTCCTTACAGCACAAACACACTCCTAAGGTGGAGGCATCCCTGCAGGTTCAACATAACCCATAACGTAATAAATTCAACAGTCACTTAATAGAAAACACCACAGGAGGATGTTTTAAACATCTCACAGATCCTTAAAATCAGTGTCTAAGGATGGAACTTATACACTAGAGAACATGTCAAAGAAATAATGATGCCAGCCAAATCACTTTTTATCTAAAAAAAAAAAAAAAAAAATCCTCTCAACCGAGTTTCCGCTGTGCAGATAATTGCTGTCGGTGCAGAGCAATTCTTCTTTGTTAAAGGTCACTCGATTCATAACAGCGTGAAGAGTCGCCATCGCTCATTAGGAGAGAGTCTCACTATCCCGTCGAACCTGGCGTGAGCTGCCCTGTGCTGGCATTTGAGATCAAACCCACTGATCAGGCGCTGGTTTCACCATCTAATAGGCCAGATATGCCGCTGCTGAATCTGAACGGCAGGAGGATCTTTGGCTGAGAAATGTTCTCACTGGGGTAGATTTTTTTAAATTCCCTGAATACTTTTTCCAAAGCCCAAAGACACTGCTCCTCTACTTTTTTCTCATCCTGTCACCTGTTGGGTCTAAAGCCTGTTTAGCAGGTGCAAATACCTTATGGGCACTTACCGCTGTGCTTTAAACCTTCTCCTACTTTGAGTGGCGACATGTGTATAGGAGAAAAAGGGAAGGAGATAGAGAGAGATTAACAGTGATATGCATTTTGTGCCACTGAAATCTGCATTCTTAATATCCTGCACCCAGTCACCTCAGAAAGCACAGTGGAAAGCAATTATTCAGGCAAGTGCATGCAATAATATGAACACACTGAAATGCAGTAAACAAAAAACATTGTGCAAAATGGGATTCGATACCTGCCAAACTAATAATCCTCAAAGAAATAGAAATCTCTTTAGTTCAAGCTTTAGTGTTGCATAGTTTTTTTGTTTCTAAGATGTCATTCCAAGTGCCTGCAGGCAAGTCTTTCTGGAGCTGTGCTGCAGCACTGGCGCCCTGGAAATGGAGTCAATTTTAGGAGCCTTTATGCATACATAAATTAATGAGGACCGTGCAGCTTTTATTAAGAAAGAAACCTGCATGAACATGTCCCCCGGTGCTGTGTCCATAAAACCTGCTGTCATGGTAAATAACCCCCAGTGTTTGGCCACTGGCTGTAAAATCGTGTTGTGAGGTGTAGGTGCTGTTGTGCTCAATAGGAGGAGCTGTTGACTCATTATCTCCTGTCAACAGGAGATGACCCCTCTTTGGGGTCAATCCACTGATAAATAAAGATATAGATATGTTGTCATTTATGTGGTGACAGCCCGATGATCTGCCCGTGAAGTGAAGCCCCTCTGTTTCCTTCTAACCTGCTTCCTACATTTGATTGTTTATCTTGTTTTTGATTATATGTGCGGCATGCACAGCCAGGATCTCCTCACCTGCTCACCTGAGGGAGGTGATAATCATAATTAAGTAGATGAGGATGCCTTCAGGACACAACATGAGAGGAAAAGGTAATTAGGGTATCTCAAGCATCATGATATCACCCAAAAGAACCTGGTTATCTATCGCCTTACATCTAATTATAACTTAAACGTGATGCGAGTTTGTATAAATGGATTTAGGAAATCATTCTCAGAAATCCCCCCTGTATGACACTAATGCCCTTAAATTTAAAACTAAGGCTCAGTATTTACTCAAGCTTAACATCAGCAGATGTCCAAGAATATCTTCAAACATTTCAGCATTGCCACTGCTGGGGAGGTAAACCGCACCCTTGAATAGCTTTCACTTGCACAGACCTTGGGTTGATTTAATGAAGAGGCTCCTCACTGAGTCACAACAATGAGAAGACAACAGTGAATGAAGAGCGGAGAGCATTCACCAGGGAATGCTGGTGGATTTAATTAGTCTCTGTTTACCTCCTTGTGTGATGCCTGAGAACCTGATGCACACTCGCACAGAAACAGCTGTAAAGGAGATAAATTGCGAGTGCCTCCAGTCTATCAGTGCGTAGGAATGACAACTCAGTTGGGAGGAAATGTTAGACAGAAAGCCACTTCTGAAAGAAAAGAATGCACCATATTAGTGTTTTGTTTATGTCGGGAAAGCAAGCGAGAAACCTAATGATTGAGAAGAGAGGCTGGTGTGAGGTGTGCTAGAGTTTGCCATCAGGGATGTTGTGCTGAGATCAAGTCTTAAAGTGTGGAGAGGAAGTGCAGTGATGCGCAACTCTGCAAAAGCAGCATCTTTCGATCCCAAGCGTGCGATCAGGCAGGCGAGTGCGGAGAATTACAGATATGCAGTTCCTCAGCTATCGGCTATTGCATCATTATAAACGAGTAGAACATGTCGTAAAAGCTTTGACTACATCCACCGATCAGCCACACATTAAAACACGACAGGTGGACTGAAGAATGCTGGGATATGTTTGACAGGAAATGATCAGTCAGCTCTTTGTGTTGACGTGTTGGAAGCAGGAAAAATGGGCAAGAGCGAGGAGAAACATTGTGATGGCTAGATGATCGCTAACCCGACCCCAACCTACCAAATGTGATCCAAGGAAAGACAACTGGCCACAGAGAGAGTGAAGGGTAGCCGGTCTGATCCAATCCCACAGAAGAGCTACTGTAGCACAAATAGCTGATGGGCAGGTGTCAGAACTCAGTGCATCACAGTTTGCTGCGTATGGGCCAGTTTAGTCACTGGCCAGGGAGAGAGCTCATGCTGACCCCTGTCCAACGGCAAAAGTGCCTACAGTGGCCCAGTGGACCAAGGCGACGCTGTCTGATGACTCATGTTTTCTCTTACATCCTGTAAAAGACGCGTCACGATAGGAAGACAAACACATGGCGGCATTTGATGCTGTGGGCAGTGTTCTGCTGGGATACACGGGGTCCTGACTTTTCTGTGGATGTTACTCTGACATGTACCACCTATGTAAATGTAGTTACAGACCAGGTATGTGTAGCGGCCTCTCTCTACAACCTTAATGGGTTTGAGGATGCACATTGTATTTCACATGAAAATAACGCTGCAGTTAATTATGAATACATGGATATGAACAGAAAGCCTTGTAAGAGCACGTAGACAAAACATACTCATTCCCTATTATTAATTCAGGTACAAGGACCAGTATGGCGACAAGTGTGTGAACACTGATTTCTCAGATGCAATGCCTGTAGGAGATAAAGGAGGCAGATGAGAGCAAATCATGTGTAATAATAAACCTTTGTTTCCCAGAGCAACGGGGAGAGAGAGCGCAGCCAAATAGCCCGGTGGAGGTGCATTACCAATGCTTGACTGGGCTTTCGGGAGAAACCTCCAGCCCCGACAGCGAGAGCTCTCTATCTTGCGAAGGTGGAGAAGAAAACTCCCCTCTGTAGAGTGTTATATAACCACTTAATATATGGATCCAGGCAAGTAGTACACAAACACACACACACACACACACACACACACACACATTTTGTGAACAGACGATGCCAGAAACTGCACACACACCAAATGCCTCACCAATTAAACATCATTAACATGATCCCCTAGGTGTGTTTCCCAGTTAAATGTGATGCTGCTGTACTATTCCTTTAGCCAGGCTGAGAGCCAGGCTTAATTGGCTTTTCAACGACACAAAGGCCCTTAAGGTTCTAAATCCAGCCTTGAGTACAGCAACTGTAAGAACGTAAAAAAAAAAAAAGGTAGACATGGAAAAAATAACGCCCTTCAAGCAAGAGCGGACACAAACTTAGAAGTAGACCACTTCTGGTGTGTAGGTGAGTGCATCTCTCTCAGGACTGATAGTAAAGGTTGGCAGGTTTAAAGATGTTTGTACAACTGCACTTGAATCATACACACTTATTCTACAACCACGCTCTGCGAGAATCCGATGAAACTATGAAAATAAATTCCATCATTTTTATATAGTCAAATGTTTGTTTGTTTTTTTATAATCAAAAATATCATCAAGCATTTACAGTGTATTACAACAAATGATTCTATGCAACTCTTAACAGGCTTTACAGAAAATGAAGAAATATATCCATTTTTGATCTATGATACAAACCAGGAACAGCAAAAAGAGAAGTTAGGGAGGCCGGAGAGTTTTGGAGGTTTGAAGAGTTCAGTTAGACCCTGATAAGCCCCCCTGGTTTGCCCTGTGGTCCTGGCCAACACTGACACCGTACAGAGCCGACTGTAAGCTCCGAATGTACAATTCCCTGCTCATGTGGGTGATAACTACATAATAATCCAGTGACTGGAGGAATCAGTGCTCTTCTGTGACTCCCAGAGAGTCGGCATGTCTAAAAATGTTTAAGAGACATAGAGAAACGGAGTTCAACCTCATGGAGACTTGACTGTGGTTTGCTGTCAACATTCATGTAACCATGGAAATGCCGTGTTTTCGCGTCTTTGCCACCTACACAGAGTCCCTGAAACGCTCATGTAACATTCCTTCTGAACTGAGATTTGTGCTCAGTCTTCTGTGTCCTTGTGCAGTCAGGTACAATCCACCGACTTTGATATTTGTGGGCTTTATACTGTTCACATCGCCACAGCGTCTCTGTGTTGTCTTGTCTTGTCTTCTTGTCATCTCTCTGCCATGTCCCAGAAGTGTCTCGAGCAGAGTCTACGTGCTTTTGATGCCCTGGAAGCCGCAGAAGTTCCAGCGTTTCTCCAGACTTGCCCCGACGCCGGTCAGCTCCTGTCTGAAGGTGCAGGGCAGCCGGGAAAGAAGTGCTTCTACCTCACTGGGGTTAATCTGCAAACACACACAAAGCAGCGCAGAGTTAGACACAGATCTTTTCTTTTATTGGTCACTGGTGCTTTTTTTCTCCACCTGGCTTCATTATAGTGATTTACTTTATTCTGGTCTTACAGGTAAAATATTAACACCTGCCAGAGGAACTCCTCGATGCTCAAAGAGGAACCGCGCTACCCCAAGATTGTTTGTAAGCGTTTCATTGTCAGGCTCCTGTTTTTGTATGTGTAATAATTGAAGTATTAGTATTAGTATAACTGCAGTTTTGACAGTTCTGGCAGAGCTTGTCTAGGGGTCCCCAGTTTGGTTTGTTCTCTTATTTTTTAGTTGAGCAGGCCTAGTACTTAACTGTACTATGCTCTGTGTATATTACTATTAAGTTTAGTTTTTACTTAGACTCTTATTAACTTACTCGTGTATCTACATGAGCCTTCAAGACTGGAGAAGTAAGTTTGTCCATGACTTACTGACTAACTCTAAGGTTTCGGGCATTACAACTTGTGGCTGTACTGTATAATTTAAAGTACTATCTCTTCCACAAATCTAATCTCAGTGTTGACATGTTAAAGAGAAATTTTTAAATGTAACACTCCTGCCCTCTGTGAACCACATTTTTATTTAAATAGACACAAGTTCTGACTGACATGTTGAACGTTGAGAGATTTTTGTGGTTTGAAGCCAGTGTGCAGGCGTTACTCATTTTATAGAGGCTCTTTTCCAAAAGCCTTGCACCTACACTCTTTATTAATTTTTAATTTTTAAAAACACGCTGTGTACAGAACATATTTATTAGGACATGTTGCTGTGAAAAGGGTTTATAAATAATAAATAAAAATCGTCACTTTTGCTCTCTTGACTAGGTCGGCCAGTGAGTTAACTGCTTGTTGTTCATACATCCACACTTTGTTTTACATACTCCAACCCGCTCTACTCACACATCTTCACTGCAATAGCTGAATCCCAGTCTAGGTAAATTTATAGTGAGAGGGCACAAACCTGGCTCACATCACTCACGTGGGCTGACGATCATCAGTCAACTGAAATCTTAAAGTGAAGCTGCCAAAACTGTACAAACTGCTGCAGACAACCCACAGTGTCTGGAATTAAAAACTTGATTGTTCAAACCATGTGCTGATGTCAAAAAGCATTAAGATCCATCATGGACATAGCAGGAGTGTGTCATTACACACAATGGGACTATGTGTGCAGCTGGTAGATAAGCACAGGCTTGTTGATGGAGAGGCTGGTCAGTGATATGGACAAAACCCTATGGGCTGCACGATATGTGTAGAGAGTTGGTGAGGAAACAACAGATGCACAGACAAGTGTGGGCGTTGGCTCACAAACACACAAATCAACACATGAGCACAGACACGTTAAACAAAAAACTCGAAAGGCATAAGAGAGATGACTGTCACACTCTATTCTTTGCATGAGGGAATGAGTCAGTTTGGTGATGATGAGCTTATTCACTTCTTAGTTCAACCTTATGGGCACAGAGACAACGTGTTTGTAGACAAATTCATTCTTCCAAATAACGAGGAAGTTTTAACAGCTTGTATAAAAGAGAGAGGGAGATTTTATCGTCTTCTGTTTAGACTGTAAAGAAGCAGTGGCACCTGCCATTTTTTCCTGAAGGTCTTTTTGTCAGGGTGGAGAGGAGAAACGACCATTAATCTTGGAGTTACCTTCTGGCAGTGACATTGAAAGTTGGCATTTTGAAAGCCTCATGTAAGTGGCAATGAAGAACGATAATATGTCTGAAATGCCTCCTCAGAAAGAGGAGGATAAAGTAGCAGCGGGAAACAGAAATACTGTAGAGTGGGAGACTGAGGACCGAGGGTGGTGTTTGGCTTTAAGTGTCAGAAAGAAGGATTTACTTTTAATATGTTCTGGTGTAAACGGAAAATCACACAACTAGCCAGATACGGCTAGACGTGTAGCTCTGACATTTCAGGACAGCAAAACTGTGGAGTAATATGAAAGTTTAAATTCCAACCAAACAATGTTTCTGCTGCTTAAGTTTGTACATTCATGAGAGTATGATTTTGGTTTTTGAGCATTTTATTGAGTTAAAACCAACAATGAATCAGAATCAGCTCTCCACATCGTTAGTATCTGCTTGCTTAACGTTTAATTAATAGCTGTCTGAATGAACTGATTATCACTTCACACAATCTACATCTTACTTCTGCTTATTTAAAAGAATAATTGGGCAAATACACTTATTTGCTTTCTTGCAGAGAGTTAGATAAGAAGATCAATACCACTTCCCAAAATGTTAAACTGTTCCTTGTAAGTGCTTTGGCTGCACCTAAAGAGCTCTGTGAAATGCATCCATTTGTACGGAAAGGGCTGGGAAAGCATTAAGGAGCGCTGCACGCATCAAGGGGCTGTGTCTCAACTGCACAGCAGGACCCTGGCGTACAACAAGCCCATATGTCAGCCCAGCAGGGGGGACCGGCGCCGTGCTTCTATGGGTGTATGTGATTCCGAGTGATGCTGAAGAGCAGCTCTGCTAATCAACTCCACAGTGGACGTTTTGATTCATGCGGGTCTGTTACCTTGGTGTCCAAGCGCTGCAGGTAGGAACAGATGTACTCGATGCTGGCTCCAAACGGGTGGACGTGCAGGAAGGTTGAAATGATCCCTGCGGTTGAACAAACAGGATGTAACACAGACATATTTAACATCCAGTTTCTGTCATGAGAATCCAGTTTATCTGACCTTATTATTTCTTCCGACTGAGTGTAACACAAGCTTCGAGTGGCTTCTCCCCGAGTCCCACTACTGTTAAGAGTCTCTTGTATATTGTGGCTCTAGATTAGAGAGAGTGTTTAATGACGGCTTTGATGCTGTTGTCTCTCATCAAAGCCATACTCTCCCCCAGCTCAAACAAACCATCTGCTATCAGCTCACAGAGAGGGGGCCAGGAGAGAGATAATCCTCCACCTCTGCTTACTCACCACCTATCGAGCAGTGAGGGACCAACAGTTGAAACTATCTTACACAATGCTAAAGTCATTACACTTTCCACTGACTAATACTAGAGCAATAATTGCACAATCACTTCAGACTTTTAAGAAGAACTTCTACTCCAGGGCTTCTTCTTTGCCACCTGCGGGAGGTCGGTAGGTACTTGAACACTGCACCACTGCCGATGAATGCGTCTAGTTTGGGAGACTAATGATGCATTCAGATACAACAAGTAGAAACTCATTTTGGTTTGTCTGAATGAATTCGCCCACAGGTCTGTTTATTTGCCTTAAAGAGCCAGTGAACATGTTCCCTGACTGACAGTTCAGACATTTGCTGTATCAACATTCACCCACTCCATGTGTGTGGAGATTGACAGAATGTGTGTCAGAGCTTATATCAAGACACAGATTCAATATCATTAAATGTTTTACTGCACATTTCTCAGTCGCGGCACTAATAAAGCTTCATCTTATCTTAACACCAGATGATCATTAAACACTTCAAGAACACTTGTTTAACACCGCTTTTCTGTCTCTGGATCTTTTTAATCTCACAACTTTGCCTGTTATAATTTTCTAAACCTGATGGAAGCTTCATATATTTTCATGTAAAAACTTGATTTTTGTTTGTAACAACACCACAGTAATAATAACACACTGGGCAAACCTGTGATGGTGTGGCCCTTTCAAATACCCAATAAGTACAGTGTCCGCAGGCCCAGAAACTAATAAATAAACAATAGAAGGTCCAGAATTTGATTTTGACATAGTCACCTCCATAAGGCAAGTCCCAATGTGGGCAGTAGTAACACCTTAAAGCTACAATATGAATTTTAATAAAAATATATTTTAAAAATCAAAATACATGAAAAAAAAAATAAAAACATCACCTCGCCACAATTTTTCACTATATAGAACAACCGGGCAGTGGTGCACAGAAATCTATTTCTGAAAGTTTGGAGGCTGCTTCCAAAAATGTGTCTGTCTACAGAAGACATTAATTTAAAAAAGCCCAGTTTAGCATAGTTTTGTTCAAATGTGTAAATGTCTGAAGTCGTAGGATCAGCTTGAACATCTTTCTTAAGATCTGTTTTTCAATCTTTTACTAGATCTTTCACTTTCTGTGCAACACCGTGAATACTGAGAGACAATTACCTGAAAGTGTTTACCCAGTGTTGTCCCCGTTTGTGATATTAACTGCACTAATACTACAAATTTACAAAAACAGGTAACTCTCGAAGAGAGGAGGAAGCAGGCAGCGAAGAAAGCCTACCTCCAGTCTACAATGTAGATCATCTGAAGCATACTGATGCTCCAAAGGTGGTTATAGTTTTAATACTGTGCTTTTGTGATGAATATTCCCAAAATTACTACAAATGAACTGACACAGGAAATGTAATTCCTAAGAATGGATAATAATAATACACATGGGCTCGTACCAACTAGCAGAGCCTCCCTCTCAGAGTGGACAGGACTTGGTGGATGCTTCTCTGTAGGACCTTCCTTCTCCTGGCTGCAGGACACCACTGTTGATACTGCAGCTTCCTACACACATAAATAGACAGTGTTACCTTAAATGAATCTGCAACCAGCCGCTGTTTGATTACTGCTGACATGAAGTGAACAAGCTTAAATTTAAGCTGATCCATGGGAAAATGCGCGAATGAACAAATCAGAAAGTTTCTCCACCAACACATCAATGAGGAGAGACAATAAGGAGGAGGATAATGAGGTGTGGGAGAATATTCAGCCAGCAGCTATACTTCTGATCAAGGCATGAAATGCATGTCACACACACACACACACACACACACACACACACACACACACACACACACACACACACACACACACACACACACACACACACACACACACACACACACACACACACGCACAAATAGATGAGTGTAAAAGGAACAAATTGAGGGAGAGGAGAAGAGACTTGGAAGGCAAATGATCAAGCTGTTAGTTTCAGATCTCTGACAGGTGGCAGAAAAAAGACAGAGGAATAACTGAAGAGTTTTGTCTGTTTGTTGTCCTACATACTAGTACTGTGTGCAGCACTTCCCCTCAAAGTGTGAGACGCCTAGTGGCGGTTTTCTGTTTTTTATCTATCCATAACACCCTGTGAGTGTGTGTCAGCGTTCGGGTGTGTAGGCGTGTGTGCGCAAAACATTTTGACTTCATAACCCCTTTATCTCCTAGCCCGGTTGTGTGTGGCTGATTTATTTAATGACAAATGCAGTCGCAGGGAACTGGATTGGCCTGTAATGATCTGTCATGTCAGTGAAAGAGGTTAGAAGAAGAGAGAACGAGGACACAAAACAATACGTGGAGAGGTGTGGGGAGGGTTTCAACCTTTTTTCCACTTACACTGGCTTGATTAGGACTCTCCTCGCTGCCTCTGTCATCTTGCTTTGACATCTCCAGCTGCGGCACATTAGAAACATATGAGGAAAAGCCACTGAGAAACAAGCTGAGCACTAATGTAGACAGATGGGCGAGTGTGGTTGCTTACAGCTTGGTGTGCGAACTCAGACAAATACAAGCACTGTTTACATGGCTCTGGAAGACTGTCCAAAGATTTCTGATTTTGAAAAAACCAAAACACTAAAAACCATGTGGATATAATTAACTCTACTGTCGAATAACTTTTTAACAAGCACTGTGTGTCTCCTGATTTCTTGGAATTTGCTGAAATAATGACGGATGGAGAAAATGTTTTTAAAAGAGCATGCGTTGATATTGTGAAGACATCAATTGTCATTTAAATTATTTTCACCCTAAACACACTATAGATCTAATTAAAGTGCACCAATTTTACAAATGAACATCAGCTTATGTGTTAGACGCAGAAAGTTGAAAGGGACTCGTTTGTTTGATGTGTCATCTGCTTGCATTTAAAAAAAAAGGCTTGAAAGCAGGGTGACATCAGTGAGGGCTGAGATGCAATTATGTTTTTAAAATAAGTTGATAAGAGCGCCCACATTCGGACAGTCTTTCTTTGAAGGTTTTCATAGTGTTGCACTCATTGGTGCAAACGTGAGAAATAAAAAAAAGAAAGAAGCTAAATTCAAAATGTGGTTACTTTCAAGCAAAAACTGTCAGATGCAACATCGCATAAAAAGACGTGTTGGGCGAGGGAGTCGAGACGCTGCTGGGCCATCAACACACTGGTTGAATCATACTGACGCCTTTAGCTGTTTTCTGTTGCTCTTCTTTGTACAGTTCAGGAAAATAACACTGGTCATGTCACGGTGTCTCAGTTTGGAAACAGTTTTTGTACATTTTGTTATTTTTGCTGAACAAGCCTGTATAACACACTGGGATGACATGGACATTTACTACTAGTAGTCGTACTACTACTACTACTACTACTACATCGTACTAGGACCTGAAGGCCAGGACATCTTAGCTGCACCAATTTTAACTGTCCCCCACTTCATAGAAGCAGTAATAAGTCACCCCTTGCATTAGAAAAATAGCCAAGACATCAATCAACACTGTAAGGAATTGTTAATGGCAGCACTAAAATATACAAGGAAAAAATTATAAAGGATTAATGATCATAATAACAACATGACGAAGGTTAATAGCCTCAACGACCTGCACTGGTGTTGATCTAGTAATGTTTGTGGACAGCTTGGTGACAGCAGGGAGAGTGAATTGAAGGAGAACTGATGGCTTGGAAAAAAATAAAAAATGAAAAAAATCTCCCCAACATGACAAATCACCCCACAACGACCGCTAATCTTCAGAGAAACCCACACCCAAAAATTGATTTCTTTTTCTCTGTTTAATGAGACTGCCTCTCATGATTCATGTTTGCCCATATGCAGGAATTTAATTAGCATATTTCCCAGGGCTCAGAGTTGTGGGGACACATTTCTAATCAAATTCCCATTGACAACTCTGTCAGTCCGTTTGATCCAAAGAAGAGATCTGTTCACAAATTACTCACTCACCCCTGGATTATAGGAAACCTGCAGTCATCCTCTACATCTTAGAGCAAACAGACCACACGTGGAGCAGCTCCCCACATGGACTGAGAGCCTCTGATTGTATTATTATCCCATTTAATAAGCAATTGAACTTGAGGCTCAGTTTAATGACAGCAGTTCCCTCTCATTATGCAGAGACAGAAGGAACACGGACAAACGCTGGTAACATGGGACAACACCTGAAACATTGGTAAACACTACACGTCTAATGGACAGAAATATCCCCTAAAGCTGGGAATTGTTCAGTAAGATTATACATCACAGTGCAGTTCATTTAGTCGTGGACGTGTAGTAATACAACTCACCAGTGATCAATATTAGATGGGGTATTGTTAAATAAAAACTAACAAACATGTAAGCAAACAACTGTGATGTTGGGATGGATGTATGATGTCGTGGTCGGTCGAACAAATAAGGAAGCTATTTGACTGAGGTCAGCTATGCTCAATATGTTTCTAGTTAGGAAAAGAGTTGATTTGATCTGGTTCTTGTTTTTTTTTACGTTGGTACAGAGAGAACATGCAGTTCTGTGAGTGGATACAATAACTGGGGGAAAAATCCTGTCTGGTAGAGCAGCACAGGTTCTTATTAAACTGTATTTACCTGGTATGACGAGTAATAATGGAGTTTGATTTGATTTGAATAAATATGTTTAGACACTTCACGATTTTCTGCTCGTTATTATCCGTTAGTGTAGGTAATTGATTTGCACAGGAGGATCACCTTGAATGCACTGACAGAAATAGGTACTGTGCAAGTTCATGTGAACAGTTACATTAAGATGTCACTTAAAACTTGGATTTTAACTAACATACGTTCTAATGGTTTAGCTTCAAAAAAATGACTAACAATAAATCCATCAGAAAATTTGCTGCTGATTATTCTTTGGTCAAATCAATGAATCATTTCAGCACTGAAGCCAGGACACCAGTAATTTATTAGCTTCATGCTTTATGTTATACTAATACATTAAAAGGTTTTCACAGTAATCTAGAGCTTAATTTGAAGGAGGTGGAAGGACTATAAAAATGTTTACATGCAATGATGTTAAATGATTGGTTCAAAATGTTTTCTGAACATTACTGTATACTCTGTATAAAAAACTGTATAAAATCATCTGATCATTTCACTGAGCCACTTAAAACTTTAAAGGTGCGATATTAACCATTAAAAGAGAATCCATTATACTTTGTGTCAAAAAAGAGCGAATTCAACTCCCAGGGAGAAAATGAGAAAACTAAAACACTGATTGAAGTCAGAAATTGGGTGCCGCAGTGTGGAAAGCTCTTCGCTGCAGTGTTGATATTATAAAGATGCAAACAAATAGCTATTTTGAATAAATGATCAGAAATAACTTCTAAACTAGTTTAGAGTTATTCAAGTTCTCCAAGTTCTTTTTCAAATGATTGATGATTTATTTCTACAGTATCTTCAATGCACTGAACTAATTTCTTACATCATGTTCACTTTCAAAGAGACTACCCCACATTTTTATGACAGCACACTAAGGAAACTGTTCCTCATTCTCAGGAAACCCAGTATATAAAAATGTGTTTTCTGTCAAACTAACCTGCATTAGGTGAGTATTTTGCAGGTTACTGAGACCTTCTTTCAAGGACTGAACTTGGTTCTTCAGCTGCTGTTTATCCTCCAAACTCTTCTCCAGCTCTGCCTCCCGCTGTTTTAATTCTTCCCTCATTTTTAACAGTTGCTGCAAAGCAAAGGGAAAACAGTGAGCCGCTGATGCTACTGTGAATTAACTAAGCGTGATGATACTTACCTCGCTCTCAAACTGTTCTGAAAACCTAGGAACAATAAGCTATTTGTTTTATTAATATTTAGCGTGTAATCCCTACTTCGCTAATTATACTTCAGCTTGCACTGAAAAGCAATTACATAGTGACATAAATTATATCTTTAATAAACTTTGTAGTTTCTGCAGAGACAAAAAATGTATTCTCCTCTGTCTTATCCTACTGTGCTGGATGTCCAAGAAGTGTATTTCAAAATCCTTTACCTACAAACACAAAATTACATGTATATGAAAGTATTATGAGACCCTCCTGTCATCCCCACACTGATAATATTTCATTGTAATATGTGTAGCTGTGTGACATAACAAGTGGACCCTGTCAAAAAGAGGTATCCAGTTTCAGTGTCTTCCAATTCATTTAATCCATTCACCTAATCTTTTCATAAACACACCATGAGAGACGTAAGTTGGAAAGGTAATTGCTCTCTGCAAGCAGAAATGAACAGCAGGGCCCTAATGGATTCGCTTCTTCTAAACATAAATCAATCATAATTTCCATTACCTGTGACAGCTAGCTAAGTGAGCACCACTTGGTAAAGGCTAGAATGACTCAATTTAGTAGTTCTTTAGTATTTAAAAAGTACACCAACGTCAAGTCCAGTCAATTTTACTTGTATTGCACTTTCTATACACATTGGCAATTCACAGAGCTTCACATCAGCATAAAACCAAACTCATCAATAGCATAACATCTTATCATATTAAAATAACATCACCTGATTTCATAGGTGAACTTGAGGGCTTTATAATCTGCACGACAACGACCCTCTTTCCTTTCCTAGAACCTCTAACTAGATAAGGAAAATCTCTAATTCCTCTGGATCACATTTGCATCCTGAGTTTATGCTGATCATTCTCCAAACTCTCCTCGGCAGACGCCAGTAAAACACAGGGAAAGATTAAATCTTAATGTTAGAATATGAACGTTTTGATAAAGGATGGACAGCATACCACCAGATATAACAATGGAAATAAACACTTTATTGTTCTCTCCCTGATGTATTTTATGAATATATTAAAAAATATAGTCAATAAACCAATGCAGAAAACAAGCACTGAGATAGAATCATTTGACTATGTAAGACTGAAAATGTTCTTCATCGACATTCAGGAGGAAACCTACTCAATGACATTCAAGTCACATATTCAAAGGAAGAAAGAAAATCCAATACTTTTCATTATCTTTCTTTGAATAAATTGTCTGAAATTGTGCTAATAGCCTTGGGTTCGTTCCAAGAAGTATCTACAAGCTTTTAAAATCATAGCACAGAACCCTGAAATCCAAAATAAAGCATATTGCAACAGTGAATAAGTTTTTCAATACCTAAAGTAAGTCTTCATAAAAGCCTAACAGCTGCTCCAGACAGCTGTACTTTTCTACTTGTTCCCAGAAAAACCCTGGTTTTCTTTCAAAGTGCTTGGTGTCATGAAAAAATGACAGTCAAGTTTTTCATCGTGCATAAAAAATTCAATGGGTCAACCCGAGCGACCTTGTACTTAGAAAGAACGCGGTGCACATCAGAAATGAATAGCAGATTAAACTCATTGTTGAATAGATGGCTGGGAAAAAAGGTGCTGTGTGTGTGCGCGTGCATCTTCTACCTTCTGCATGCCCTGCAGAGCCTGCTGTAGGAAGCTGAGTTGCTGAGAGTGCGTGCTGTCCTCTTCACTCCTCATTGGCTGGTTCTTGCCCTGTTCCTGTTTGAGCAGCTCCACCTCATTCCTGTAGGCATCCAGCTGGCAGCGCAAAGAGTCGTTCTCCTCCTTCAAAGCTTCTGCTTGGGAAACGCCTACAGAGAACACAGCAGAATGTGACGTTTATCATCTGTTATCTATAATTATTGTCCAGCCAGTGTGACTCAATATCTTGCTCCTCAGAGTAGGAGTATGTAGTAGTATACATACAGTGTAGCATGTTAAAGAAAACACTACAATATCTAAGTATGTCTGATTCACAGTTGCAGTGATTGAAACCCTCTTTGTTCATTTGAGTGAGAGCAGGCACAGGGATGAGGATGGTGAGAAGATTAGCATTAAAACATTAAGATTCCTAGTATAATGGCAAAAAAGTAGAGCTCAGTTTTACTTTATGCAAATTTCAAGCCTCTTGAAATACAAAATATCCTCTTCATAGATGTCTGCTGATATAAATATCTCTTGCCTGCTACTCTAGCACAAACCTTTTCATATCAATAATCTGTATCTATAAGTTCCTGAAAGCCTGACTTTAAATCTCATCTAATATCTATTCAATATTTAAATCGTTTCCATTAATTTTCCCATAAACAGTTTTAACATGACTGAAACTGAAATCAGTATGAAACTCATTAGTACAAATGATTAAAAGCAATATTACAACATGTGGTTCTTTAATCAAACATCAAAAGACACAAACGTGTGGAATAAAATCCTGTTGGGGGGAAGTTACAGTAACTATGACTCATCCAATCATTCAGACGCATCCAATCAAAGGAGGATATATTTTCTGTGATGTGCCTCAATCAGGTGAATCAAAGCTAAAGATTAAAGAGTTAAAAACAATGAAAACAGGATCAGCAGCTTAAATGAATTTGAATTCAGGGACAACTTTGGATGAATTCAACAGCTATGGTGGCTAACTATGGAGGCTAATGGGTAACATACTGTATGTGGAGCTGCTGACCATCCCAAATAATTAATCAAACATGAGTTAAAGTAAATAAAACTAGAGTGGTTTTTCAAATAAACCATATCATTACATCATCCAGATGAAAGGAAAACAGACGTCACCTAACTGAGCCATGCTCACTTTAAGACAGCGAGATGAACTAAGACACATAAATGAACTTTGGCAGACTGTTGTGCATCTAAGAGCTTTAGCCATTGGAAATAAGGCGAGAGGAGGTGGAAGTGTCCAGCTTCAAGTTCCTGGGCCTCCACATCAGCTAGGACCTCAAGTGGACTATTAACTCCACTTTTCAAAGAAGGTGCAACAGAGACTCCACTTTCTGAGAATTCTGCTGCTGGAGTCATTCTGCTGCTTAGTAGAGAGCACAATGACTTTCTGCTTCACGGTCTGGTAAGGAAGCTCTATAGCAGCAGATAGAGCAGCTCTTCAAAGGGTGATCAACACAGCTACCCCCTGCCCCTGCCTCCACTAGAGGACATTTACAGGTCTCGCTGCCTCAGCAGAGCCTGCAATCTTATCAAGGACAGTACACATCCCTTCCACCACCTGTCTGCACAACTACAGACGCTACAGAGGCCTGAAGACCAGACTTCCAGAAACAGATTTTCTTTTGCCATCAGGGGCTGAACTTCCATTCCCAGTTCTCACCCTCGACTGCCACCACAATACTCTCCAACTCAAGTGCAATTACATCTTATTGGCATATGCACTTAAATCTGTTTTATATCTTATTCATCATCTTTTACGTGCCTGTGTGTATTGATATATAATATTTAATCAATCTATGCAAATGTTTTAACACCTCTACGTAAAACAAAAGGGTGAAAAATCCTAAAACTCTGCTCAGACTATTGGGAAAGCATCATTTAGATATTAACTACATGTCAAAGTACAGTTTAATATTAACATGGACTATTAAAAGCTGTGTTAAGCTCTGTTCAATAGCTCTCTACTGAACATCTGACCTGACCTATTGAGCAAAGACAGGAGATAGTAGGAGTTATTATAAGAGAACAGCTCTGCTCTAGAGATGTCCAGTATTATCAGCTCTGCTTTCCTCCTGTGGGCCTTGAGGGGAAGCTCTTTGGGAAAGTGCAATACACTGACTGGACCTGGGAGATAAGCCCCATCCTGTGTGTGCCCATGGAAGTGTGTCTGGTTAGGTTTTGTGTGGGTGTTCATGAGTGCTGCCTGCAGTCTATCATGGAGGACCATTGGCAGTGTTAATGAACTCTTGCTGGGTGAGTGTGTGTGTGTGCATGTGTGTGTGTGTCCAGCCGTGTCTATGTGTACTTTTCTCTCAGCAAAATGAAGGTTTGAGGTGAGAAGAGTATTGATCTGAGAGCCTCATCAACTCGGTGCGAAGAGATGTCAACCGCTTGGTGAGATTCTGAGCAATTCCCCCTTCTGTTACATAACAGCCAGCGCTATCGACCTGCAGATATCCATGAGCGTGCACATAAACACACACACGAGTACAGTCACACACACACACACACACACACACACAAGCAGTTCTTTTGCTTTCTATTCTGTACATGACTCAGATGCAGAGCATCAATTCGCTTTTTAAGAGGCTGCAGTCATAACACAGGTGTTTTCAGCAGGGCTGGCTGATGTGTAAACATGCCCCTTCGCTTAAAGGTTAGCGAGTAAAGGGGGCGTAACAGTCAGCCTGTTAACACAAATACCAAGAAGTGTCACATTAACACCTCAGCTCACCACATCGAATCCTGCAGCATCGAGCAAAAATGACAGGTCTTTGACGGCAATGCTAATTACTGATAGCTAAATAGCAAGGTTGCAAAAAAAAGAGAAGGGGCTGAGTTGACAACAGCATTTACATATATTTGCATGCTGATTAGAGAAGCTGTCATATTAGCAAATGGCAGAGATCAGAGTGATTAAAAGGAAAGAAGAAGGAGTACATGAAGCGAGCATAACAACACATAGAGAGCTTCAAAACACATGACGACAGACGACCTTACATGTAGTGATGGCGGTTATAGCATGTTGCCCTGGTGACCACTCTAGACTTATGGCTTATGTAATGTGGGTTGAGAGATTAGTTGCAACATTAGTTTTTGTTGCTTCAGCAAACACAAAGAGACTACTTTGAGGGAAAACACACAATTATGGCACTTCAGTGGTACCCCAATCTGTAATTAGATGGCAGCTGGTAGGTGGTAGGTGTGGACAGTTTCACACACGCATATGGAATTATGTACGTTCACAAGGGTGGACGGGAGTGGAAGTCATTTAGCCTTAATGTATCTACATCAACCCAACAAGCATGGGTGATTTCAGAATCTTTATGTACTTTGTGTTTTGTTGTTCATGTGGAGTTGTCTGTTTTTTGATGGAAGTCTTGAACTGAGAGAGAGTATGCTTACCCGAGTCCTCAGAGTCCTTGGTGTCAGGTGCATCCTCCATGTCATCATCAGACATCTCCATCTCCTCCTCTCGTCTGATGCCCATCAGCTGCTCATTGTGCATGTTTCTAATCTCCTGCAAAACACAATGGCAAGAGGGGTGGGTCAGAACTGCACTGGTGATTCAGGTTTTAGCAGGTGCTAGTAGGAGTAGGATAATCCTTCAGGTAACCTTATATATTTCAATTCTAATGTAGTATTAGCTCTAAGCAATGTGTGTAACAGATCAGCACAGAACAAAGGAGTGCAGCTGAAGAGATGAAAAGGATGGATTCCTCCTCTGGATAGGGCAGATGGTTGCACAAATATAGCCAGATCCCACAGCTCTTAACTTCACTGTTCTTGTAAGTTAGAGAAAACAGAACATTATAACAGCTGAAATACGTGATAAGTACACTGACGAATACAGCTCCTGAGAGGACACTGATTCACAACAACAGAGCAAGATGTTGATGATATGTGTGCACGTCATATTTCATATTTACTGTTTCACGTTAGCAGCTGCAGCAACAGTAAAATACCTTCTCTGTTTAATTTCACCCTTGCAGAAAGACTGAGTAATGAGTAATGACTACATCTGTCTTGAGACCAGTGACCAGAAGATCATATGAAAATGGTTTAAAGACTGAGATCAACCCACTCGGAGTGGCTGTAAATGAGTTAGAACTGCCCAGTTTTGTATGCAGAGCATACCTAACCCTATATGATGCAGTGAGTGGCTTCTCACTTTTCTTAAACAACCATGTCAGAAGACACATTTTGTGGTCGTGGAAAAGATGTTAATCTGTTTCAGAAGGGTCAAATTATTGTCATCAAGCAAAGAAAACATCTAAGGAGATTGATGAAACTACTAAAACTGGGTTATGAACTATCCAATAGAAGACGGACATGTGGTCTGATGAGTCCAGATTTACCCTGTTTCAGAGTGATGGGAGCATCAGGTGAACAAGAGAGGAGGGTGAAGTGATGCACCCATCATGTCTAGTGCCTACTGTACAAACCTGTGGGGGCAGTGCTATGATCTGGGGCTGCTGCAGTTGGTCAGGTCTAGGTTCAACAACGTTATGTGTTCAAAGAATGAGGTCAGCTGACTACCTGAATATGAATGACCAAGTTATTCCATCACTGGATTTTTTTATCCCCTGATGACTTGGGCATTTTCTAAGATGAAAACACTGAGATACATCGGGCTCAGATTGTGAAACAGTGGTTCAGGGAGCATGACATATCATTTTCACATAGACCTTCCAGACCTTAACATTGAGAATCTTTGGTGGAGACGACACTGTGCAGTGGGTTGAGTCTCCCATCATCAATACAAGATCTTGGAGCAATATTAACGCAACTTGTGATGTGAATAAATGCTGAGACATTGCAGAAGCTTATCGAAATGATGCCATGGTGAATGCGTGCAGTAATCAAAGCTAAAGGCGGTCCAATTACATATTAGACTGTGTGACTTCTTATTTGGACAGGCAGTATAATACATTACACACAGACACCAAACTATGGCCATAAGGTCAATGAGAATATGTGCTTGCATGGGTTATTAAATACCATCCAGCCTTCATTCCCTGATGTGAGCAGCAGTTTGCACTACAAGTACACACTGTCTTATATAACAGCAAAAATACCTAATGCTAATGGACCAAGAGCATTGAGAGCACAACTAGCTATGCTGTAACAACAAAGGGGTTTTTGATGCAGTGCGGTTAATTTAAAGCTTAAATGAGTAAATGAGAGATTTGTGCATTAGTACTTTGGCTTTGCTAAATTATATCACTTAAGTGACCCTTAGTAACCTTTAGGAATTTATCACAGAATAAATGACGTGGACGAAGCTACTTGGATGAGTAGTGACTTGTTTTGACCTAACAAGAAGGACGTCCAGTTGCCATGAGTCAACTTCCAGATGATGTGGAATGTGTCTCACTTTACAACACAATGTACTGCAACATATGTACAAACACTACGAGTCCAAACAGATGCAAGTGCCTGTATAATGAAACATTCACAACATCATACAATAAAAATCACCCTAAAAAGCTAAAAGGAGGAAAAAGCTGCCCAAGAGTAAATAAATAAACGTACAACCATCTGTCAGCTGACGTTATCAGCTGGAGCCCGTGGCAGAGGTCAAAGAGGTACTCTACACACACATGCAGGCACAAAACCATCTGGTGTGTGTGGACACACACACACACACACACACACACATCGTGAATAAACACAGCACATAAAAACACTGATAGAGGGAGGCAGCTGTTGTTTGATTCTGCCTGGGAGCTGCAGCTACTCAACACCGTGGCCCGCTCCTCCATTTTTCACCTGTAGGCTAGAGAATCATACTGAATATACAATATGACTGAGAGAGAAACTGGCTGCCTATTTGATGATAAACTACCCCTGAGCAACTGCACTTACTTACCTATGCTTTTTCCAGTCCTATACAGTGCCACCTCTAAGGCAGGTCGATATGATCAATGTGAAAACATGTACATTCAGGCATCTGTGATTCTGAGTCAAATCACTCCTTGTAAAAGAATTACTAGTTGTGCACCCTCCACTGCAGCTCTATCCAGCTTTTTGACACTTTCAGCCTATTATTTTGGTTCTCTGACCTTCACACAGAATGTATGGTTGCGTCTAACAGCTCTTATCACCCCTCACAAATCTAACCAAAGGCAGTGGTTTCCAGCTCAGACAACCTGAGTGTGCTCTCCCACTCCAGCAATATATGACAGAGAGCTGAAGAAAACAAGTCTGTGGCAAGGAAATTTACACTTTGCAAGGAAGTAGTTTCAGATATGTTGGTCACAAGGTGGTGTCAACGGGATCAGAGAAAGTGAATACTGGACTTAAGCTCAAGTTGATGTTTGTAGTGGATACGCGATTGTGTGAGGTTTCATTAAAGATCAGTGGTTTAAAATAATGTCTAATGCAGCTTTATTCACACAATAAGCAAAGTTTGGCCACTGAGGGGCAGCAGCTGTAAATACAACATTGTGACTTAACCTTATTGGTACAGTAAAGCTTTAGAAAACAGTTGCTTAAGAACACATTGAGAGAAAACAGAGCAACAGTGGCATTCATTTGAAGTCATATTTCTGGCAACTTGACAAATTTTTAATCCAATAGCTGCTCTTTTTTTTTTCTATGTACCAACTCCTGAGAAAAGCATCTGTCTCTTTAGTAGCTGAACGCTCCACTGTGTTCATCAGCTGGTTGCTAACTCTGCCTGACAAATGTTTGTTTCTGAGCATCTAGTGTAGCTATGGATACTTTTGAGAGTTGCTTTTGCTAAAAACAGTAGAGATCATATTAGGTTAGGCAACAATATTAACTTATATGTTATTATATTTTACAGGGGTGTATTATTTAGTAGGTGTGTGTAGTCTCACAGCTGTTAGATATTTGTGAACCTGTTGGAAGAGATTAAAACGGCAAAGAATGTTTCAACCAGGATGTCAGATTTTTCATAACTGTTTTCTGAATGACAACATATTGTATTCATGTATAGTCATGCTATACTCCCTGGTGTATGTAGAGCAACTCTATAAGGTGGAATCTCTGTAACAGATTTGAATACTTTCTGCTACAGTGTCTATATATAGAAGAGAGTGATCATCCAATGAATAGATCCCCAAGACACCCTCGAGATCTGTGCAAGGAAAGACAACAATACAACTGTAGTCTTTACTGACATCAACAACCGGGCAAGGACTCAAGCATTTACATATAAACATGCATCATCTAGCTTCCTACATACTCATCAACAACACTTGCTGTTACAGAATGGTTAAGTATTAGATTAGTTATGTGACTATTTTCATGATTCTGCTGCAAACTGGAACATCAGAGCAACAATTATGCTTTGAAACACCTACCTGTTAAAGAGAAGGCTTTTGTACAAGTTGATTGATGCGTCTGCTGTGTAAGATTCTGTCATTGTGTGTGTGCATGTTTGAATTAGACTCTAAATTACACCTTAAATCAGTTGCTTTTCATACTGAGGTTCAAAAAAACTTACCAATCAGAAATGATCATATATGGTCCATTAGACCCAGGACTGCAACACACTCCAGACCCTCCATTACATACAACCCATCATCATGCTAATTAATGATCCATTTGGCAGAGAGAAAATGGCGAGCAGAAAGTGGATGATAAAAATGCTGTTAGATTTGAAAATGAATATGCTTTTAAGTCTCAAAATGTTCCTCCTTAATTATTCGCTGGGGGAAAAGAAAAGTTCAAATTTGCTGGTGCAGGGGGAAAAAAGCTTGTACAGATTTACCTGTGTCCTGGACAACGTTAGAGATTGAAAACTCACCCAGCAGCTTGTATCCCTTCAGATGGGAAGGTAGTGGTAGAGGGAGGGGAAGAGGAAGGGGCAGAGGTTTGGACCTGAGAGTATCTGGATCTCACATTGGCTGAAGTGAGCAGGCACCTGTTCTGTACACTGGATTCATTCACTGTACTTACTGTAACAAGGGTTCTGCTCTTTTCACCTATTTTCTCTTCTCTTGTTTGAGTACCATGTAGCCCTGATGTAAGCATTCTAACTATCAATATCAAATTAAGAATTTTATAACAAGACAAGCGTAGAACAAAACGAGATAAAGTCTATTTTTCCATAAATAATATGAACAAAGGAATGAAATCAAAGTGTACCAACCTCTGTTTGTTTGCGCCACATGTCCAGGTTCTTGCGCTGAGCTTTGGAGAAATGGTCCCATGCCTTTTGTTTGGAAGCAGCTTGGAATACAGACACAATCTGTTCAACTGTGGCGGGATGCGGGGAAGGACCAGAGACCATCCAGAGAGAGAGAGAAAGACAGAGGGCAGGTGGGGAGGAGCAGAGGAGTGAGAAAGTGGAGTCAACTAGGGATGTAAAGAACTGTCTACTGTGTGTGTGTGTGTGTGTGCATTTATATGTGTGTACAAGCGTGTGACTTACCAACTGATGCTAATGCATCATCTTGTAGATGGTTGGTTATTTCCCATTACAAAAGTTAAATAAAGCACACATTCTTTACATTCTTCCTATAATGCTCTGTTCTGCTGATCGATCTTTATTATTATCAGTGTGACTCGGCGGTCTTTATCTATATTATGTCAGAAACTGTTCAAGGTTATGTACTACAGTGTATCTTAAAGTCATTTAATCTTAAATTTGAAACAAGTTCAAAACAATATGTGATATAGTTGACATATTTTCCTTGATATGTAATTTAATAGGAAATACATTTTCTAAATTCACTAACTGTTTCAGTTATAGGTCAACATTCCTGTCAGTCTCGACTCTATTTAGGTGATAATGGTAAACATTTTACCTGCTACACATCAGTATGTTGAGACCTGGAGTGTCTAATTAAAGGCTAATGGTGTTGTTACTATGGCAGAAGACTCTTTGTCTTATGTAACATTTATTTAACACAGCACATTTTGCTAAGCAACTGGCATCTGCCAAAAATAATCTTCTTTAAATCTGCCTTTGTTGACCACTGTGCAGCTAAACCAGGACACCTCAAGGACACTTTGTTGAAATAAGAGTGCTCCTGATGCAGACACGTAGAAAATGAACAGCAGCAAGTGTAAAAGCCTTGAAAATTAAAGGTTTAATGCAGCTGTAAAAGGAAAAACCTCACAACAGACTAAGCTGAGTCTGATGTGTACGACAAAAGCTGTTCTGTGACAATACAGTCATTCCTCTCTCTGTTATGTATACTGTATGTTTTCATGTGTGTGTGGTCTGTGCACCCCAAGACTTCTAATGCACACGGCGAGGGGAGTCAATAAGACCACCATCTAACTGAGTGTGTGTGTGTGTGTGTCTGTGTGTGTGTGTGTGTGTGTGTGTGTGTGTCTGTGTCTGTGTGTGTGTGTGTGTGTGTGTGTGTGTGTGTGTGTGTTTGCAGAGCATGTGAGATAGAACAGTACAGGAATCAATAGCATCTTCCCAGCATCCTGTAATTTGATGGAGCAGATCAATGGTGAAGGTAGAGAAGAGAAGAATGGGTACAAACAGACTTTCAGGGCTGTGAGCTTACACACAATTATTTGTCTGTTAAAATGTGTTTATTTTCTACTGGTAGTAGTTAAATATAATGTTTAGAAAACTGGACATTGTGTCTAATTGGAAAAGATGATGGAAAAGTATTTTTTTCAGCTGAGCCTTTGTTGTAGTGAGGTAGCTGTGGAAGATTAAAAAGACAATACCTCAAAATAAGGGCACATAAAATGAAAACTATTTTCTTGGCTCGACACTACTAAAGATTAACTGTGGGTATGTTTTCTGTACCTTGCGTAAACTGGCCCTTTAGGACGCGTTAAGGTGATATATTTCAACTGAGACAGAGTTATGCAGATGGCAGCTGGAAGAAGCTGGATTTTTTTTGGCATATTGTTCCCGGGTGAAACGTGTAAAACCTCTTCACAGGAGGCCAAACTACCATTAATATGACCAACATCGCACAAAAAGGAAGGCTCACTCATGAATAGGAATGTTTTTGTATGGGCTGAAATGGTCGACAAAACAAGGACATGAACTCTGTCTCTTTCTGTCTCTGTTACAAACAAAGGATGTTGACGTTATACCGTATTTAACATGCATGTGGTAAGATACGTGGAGTCAAAGTGCCGCAGGCTGTGGTGTAAACCAACAGCTGCATAGTAAAAGCCAAAAGGTGGGTAATGGAACAGCATAGTTTGCTTTAGCCCTTTCATGTGCTTAAATGAGCCAAGCATGTATTTACTGTACATGTTTGTCCTACTTTGTATTCATGCAAAGAATGTGTTGCACCACTTACTACTTTCATCCGAAGGCAACCTGAATAATATCACACTCTCCATTCAGCAACGCTACCTGGGTTTTATTCCTTTGTTTTTCAGAATAATGTGCATCTTGAAAACAATAAAAAGAGCAGCAGGGCACTGAATCCCCTTTTGGTTTAGAGTGATATCAGAGACAACACTGTAAAAAAAAATGAAATGAAACTTACCTTTAAGGCATCCTCCCAACAACAAATTAATACAAAACTAGATGGCTTCTATGAGGCCATTAAACCCAACACCTTTTATATTTGCAACGTGCATTGCCTAGGTATTTACACTGTGCACACATGTTCTGTGAGAGTCAATGAGGCTGGGAACAAAACATACTTACTTTTTGATGGATTTGAACAGTCCAGGCCCAACAGTCTTGACTTGCCAAGCTGTACAATGCACTGTAAGCTATGATATGTTAATGTGGTATGTGGTGGTGTTTAAAATAAAAAAGCTGGACCAGAACCTTAGCCAAGGAAAGATTCTTATCTCCTCCTGCACATATGCTTCACAGCCAGGAGGATGCTAGTGGTAAACTTTAAAATAGTTGTTCTCCCAGTGTGATCTCTAATTAAAAACCAGTTTCCAGTCTATATTGAATTATACATTCAAGTCTGGACGGTGTGTGATTGAGCATGTCAAACTCACATTGGGCCAGGATGCCAGCCAGAGCAGTCTTGAACTTTTCTTTGGCCTCTTCCATCTCTTTCTCATGCTGACTCTTCTCGCTCATCAGCCGACGGATGTGGCTGTTGGAGGACTGGATCATGGAGTAGAAGTTGTTGGCATTCCTGCGGTTGACTTCACCTCGTTCGAGCCAGGTCAAGAGCACACGCACCGCTTCGGGAAACTTGCTGTCGTCTGGCCAAGAGGTGAGGACAGAGAAAAAGTACAAGTCAGGATCTATACAGGAAAGTAAAAATAAATATTTTCTGTACACTCCGAGGATATGTAAGGTGCTCCAAGTAACAACAGGTGAGCTGAAGGGACTGTGAAACACTGTACGAGGGAACATTTAGTCATAATCTATGAGGCTGTAAATTATTCCCTGCTTTTTATCAGATAACAGGTACTGTCATTTCTACAATATGCAGTTACAGCAAATACAGATAACCTGTAATAAATCTCCTAGCATGAAACACTTTTTATTAGCACAGGACAGATGAGATATTCATGTTAGCTCATAATGATCTCATAAAACTCAAATAGACAAGACAGAAATTACTATATGTCTAAGCAATTATAGCAATTACAATCCTTCTTTTGAAATCAGAGAGTAAAAGTCATTTTTCCATTGGGTAAATTGATTGTATTGGTATAAAGGACAATGGTGGGAGGATTCCTCTCGAGCCAGGATTTTGTAATAGTTGTTATGGTTATGGCCATGAAAAATCTTCACAATGTACATTATCAAGGCCTTTGAGAATATTCCAGGGAACAAAGAAGTGAAAGCAAAATCACATTTCAGGTCCACCCAGTTCTTTCTAAAAACGCTGGACAGATGAGCAAACAATAGGGCCATGGGCCAGACCCACTTATCTTTGACTTCTGCTTGGGGGGTAATAAAGAAACAAACCTGAGTTCTCTCCGAAGTGGAGAATTAGTGGAAGGAGACTTTTCTTTTCTCATTCTCTCATTTGATACCATGTCTCCTCAGACACTGCTCTGTACAGTTTGTCTTTTTAAATGGAAACTAGGTACAATCAAGGTTAAAATGAACAAGGTGACACTGAAAAGAAGAAGAAAAAAAAAACAACTGAGGCGAACAATGACAAGGGGATACACAGACAGTTGTTCTTCTGGTTGAAAAGGAGAGGAGAACTCAAGAGAAAGGGGAGAGGAAGGAGAAAGGAAGTGAGCTATAAATACGACAAACTGTCATATTGGTTACAAAAAACAACATTATGAACTTCAATCACATCTGAGGGACTTAAAAAGTTTATCTGTGAGCTTCTTGTCATCAAAAGCAGAAATTGGGTTTGCAGTTCAGGGATAAAACTGGCACTGAAAATGGCTAAACTCATTTTTTTCAACTGAGTGGTAGATTCAGCAGAAAGGTAAACCTAACTCTGCAACACGAGTGTTGGCGAAAACAGCATAGTGTTCGAGCTTTTTACACCAGGGCAAGTGAAGAGAGAACTGAAAAAGACACAGACAGATGGTAGAGAGACAGAAAGTCACAGCCATTTTGTTATCAGGCAACTGTGACTGAGACCTGGAAGTGCCATTGCTCATTAGTGAAACAAGTTTATTCAGCCAGAAACCCGGCGGAAATCTGAGAGGAGGGTGAAAGAAAAGTGGCAGAGACAAAATGGAAAGGATGAGCCGAGAGGAACAGAGTGCAGAGAGGAATGGACAAAGGACAAGATAAGAGAGAGAAGCATGAGGCGAGAGTAAACTGATACACCGTGTTTAACAGCCTTTGTGTAGCGTCTTTTAAAAACAAATTCACAAAACGTGTTAGAACATCGGGAACAGCTCTGTCGTTTTACCAGTTCCTATAATGCTGTGACTTGTGTAAGCAAACATGCACAGATGAGGGGAAGCACAGACACATACACACATGATCCTTGTTTGCTCATTAAGGGACAATTGGAAGTGGTGCAGGTGCACTGGATGAACCCAATGCTTGTATTTCAAGTATCAATGTTTTCAGTTTCACATTAACCCGTCTCTTGTTTGTGCCATGACATCATTCAGCCTGTACTGTATGTTGCATGTGTCATGCTGTAACCTTTGATTTTGTCTCCCAGCTGGCTACACTCGTGCTCGGAGTAGTGGACAATGGGAGGAGGGGATGGTGGCCGCAGGCGATCCTCCTCCATCTTGCGCCGGTGCCTCTCCTCTCTGGCCAACATGCGTTGGCGGCACTCCCACTCGTACAGGTCGTCTCTGGCCTGGGCGAAGTCCACGTGCAGACGGCCCGTGTCTTTTTTGTCTGTACTGGATCCCAAACGGATACGATACCCTGTGCAGACAAAAGTGTAGAAATTAATAAAACAAGAAGGAGACAGAAGAATAAAGGAGGAAAGGGAATGAGAAAATCTAACAAGGAGAAGCAGATGGCACAGCAAGGAACTTACAAATTAAAATGAGTTAATCTGCCTGCTCAGACAGTTTGATGTAATTCCACAGTGTGCTGCACATTCTGCAGGTGTGTAAACGCCCCTCATTTTTTAAAGATAACACAAGATGTGGCTCTAGGGATGCCACCTGTCTGGTGGTCCATCACTGTGGTCCAGACACAGATCTCTCAATAATTATTGAATGAACTGTCATTAAACCTTTATAGACATTCATAATTTCCTGTTGACCTTCCCGACTTTTCCTGTAGTCCCACCATCAGGTTCACATCTCAGTTTTGTACTGAATGTTAACTATTGGATGGACTGGATCATAATTCCAGTTTGGCACCAAATACTTAATAATAATAACATTCATATCAGCCTTAGCTGTAGTGTGAATTTAGCGGAAATTAGGGAAATGTTAGCATGTTAATACACTAAACTAAATTGGTTTCTGCTCAGAATCTGTGTTTTAGCATTATTATTGTGGCCATAGCATATTAATGTTAGCTAAAAGCCCTGTTGTGTCACTCTTAATCTTGTTGGATGTTTGTCAGTAGAGAGAAACAACAACAATGTTAGGAAAGAGAAAGGGAGACAGAGAAGAGGGTGATACGTGACAAAGATCCTTAGTAGACTGATGAAGTCACGGTTTTATGGTTTCCACATTAGACCAACGCTGCTATGCTTCAAATTCTTGACAGCTGTCAACGTCACCATTCCCATTCACAATAAACAGTGACTGTTTTATTAAACTATACTCAGTTCTCAGTGATTTGGCAAATATATATGATAATCAGTATTCTAACACCTTCTAGACTTAAAAAAAAAAAAAAAAAAAACATCAATGAAAAAACAGATCAGTAGGATTGGGGCACCATGTCTCTTTTTAATGCAAATGAAAAATATGCCTGGAGGTGTGGATTTGATGAAACTGAACAGCAACATCAGAAAAAAAGGTCTTATGAGACTGAAACGGTATACAAATGAGCTTTAGTCTATATGTTATGAGGTTCTTTCTGACCAATAGCGAGCCACTTCCCATCACTTTCTACTTTTAGTTTTCAGATAATCTTACAGATAACCGAGAAAATCTATGGCCAAGCTCTTTACTGACGTCTTGATCATTATTGTGACCAAATTTTGCCTGTTGGACCCTTTGTTTGAGAAGATATACTTTAGCTGTAGGGTTGTGTGGAGTAAGAAGAGCTGTATCCTTTTGTCAACACGCCAGAGAGACTTAGGGAGGGCAATTACTTCTCTAGTGGCACTGAAAGACCACAATATCCCTCATTACCCCCTCTTCTCCTCACTACTTCCCTCTCATCCTCACTCTCTCCTCCTTACTCAATTTTCACTAATGGCCAGTTGCAGATCTGAAGTGAAATCATACCCATTTTGTGATTTAATTGGTTGAAATGATCAGAGAGTGTGTTTAGTGTCTGTTTGGAGACACGTGTGAGTGCGTGCTCTTGCTGGACACAGTAATGATGCCCAGCGCGATTCACCGAGAGGCCCAACACTCTCTCATCATAGAAGAAAGGGTGGGCGGGGGGGCAGTGGTTGATGCCAGTGCAAACAGGAAAAGAAATGAGTGTGAGTTTTGGGGTTTCTGCTTCAGTTCGCTTCTGCTTCAGGCTCCCAATCTACCACTACTTCAATATTTCATATGAGGAGACCTCAGTGTGCTGTGGCTGCTGGAGTGTGCGTCATTGCTGGCTGTTTGCACAGGGTGTGTGTGTGTGTGTGTGAGTGTGTGTGTGTGGGTGGAGTATTATTTATGGGAAAACTACACAGCTCTGTCATCTGGCTAATATATGGACCTCAGCTCGACATCTCACTATAAGAAAAGAGGCAGACAAAGTAACACAATGTCTCATTTGCACAGAAACACACTTGTGATAATGATTCTAGGAAAACTACCGGACTGGCTTCTCGTTTTTATTAGTAGGTAACGGTTTGCACACAGGGATTTAAGACGTCTGGGCTCTAGATGGTGCTGTGAAAACGATAAGAAACTATAACCTGGTATCACATGGTTAGCAGTGGCGCTAATAGTTAATGCATAAAAATGTCTCCACCTTCAATACATGTTTTAAAATGTTCTTTTTCATGATCTTCTTGATGTGAAAACTACACGAGTAATGTGATGATCCTGTTGAAGTTCGTGGTGTGGCTGGCAGTTTTAATTATTTCAAATTGTCTTCTGATAAATCATATCTTTTGTGTTTATCTGTCACTCCAAACAGCTCTAAATAATAAAAAGCCCATGAGGCCGGGCTGCCGTTGTCAGAGAAGGGAAGAGCTGTAGTAAAATCAAAACGTTCAAAATGTAGTTGCAGTTGTGAACAAAACACTGAGCCATTGATGCTTAATTCATTTCAGCTCATTGTAAAATAATTAACCTTAACAGCAAGATCTTTCGTTTTATCTCAGAGTCAGTAATAAGCAACACTGTACCTGACAGGAAAAGAGCCTTGTCCACAGTGAACTCCTCTGCAAATCGAATATGGCAGAAGTTTTTCTTGCTTTTGCGTATGGCGGTGATATCACCGCATTGTCCAAACACCTCCATGATGAGCTGCTCCGTGGCATTTTCTGGCAGACCACCGACAAACACCGTCTTACATCCTGGAGGGCGATCTCTTGTAGCTGGAGGGGGAAGGTCTGTGTAAAAGTAGTGAGGAGAAAAAATAATCAAACATCGCTAGACTGAAATATAAAGAAAAAGAAACTGAATGATGTATCTGTGCATTTATGTAGAGATAATACAGTGGAGATACACACAACCTTCCTGTCCCTGAACAATAAAACTCAATTTTAGCATGTATTATGCTCTTTGAGAAGCATAAGACAATACATCCAATGGCAAGAACACACTGTTTTGATTGGACTATTGCTGGAAATCATTTTGGCAGCAAGTCTGACTTCTTGTCATTTGTTTTTACTCAAACAGAAATATGTACGATTGTATGTATAATCGATAAAAGAAAATCTGGAGAACAATGAAAAGATGCAGCTGCACACTTGTCATTTCAAAAAAATGGATTTAATTAATTCTTACTTCAGATGCCAACATTCAAATAGACTCCTTCATATTCAACACAAGGCTGGGTTTATTCTGTGTAGTCTGCTGCCTACCAGGTGTATAAACACAGTAGCTATTGCTTAGAGTATTAGTCTGTATAGGTGGTTTAAGGGAATTAAGGAATGAGGGGAAAAGTGGCACTCTAATAACTGGAAAGAGGAGACTCCAGAGATAAAGCACACAGTCCCCTGACACGCAAAACAAATACGTAATATCCAGAAGACATGAATGACAAACAAATCCCAAAAAACCCTCAGGATATAAAGAGGTTGAGAAAACTGACGTCCATCAATATAACCACACACAATATGATCAGAGACTTAAAAACCAGATCACACTCCTGAGCTGGATGCTCCCAAATTCAATTAAGTCATATTTAAAACATAGCACTTATGACCTAAAAAATGATAAAGCCTAATGCATGAATAATAATAACTTGGAGCAATATGCTCAGATTGTTTTTTGTATGATAAATGCTAATATCAAACCATTCAACGCATGAAAATCAAATCCTTTTGGCTACAAAGCGATTGCAAATCCTCTCATGTGGAAGGTCCCCTGCATTGCAGAAATCACTTATTCAACACAGATGAGTGCTGACTGATCTAAATTCCCATAGATCAGGCTTCTCATCCATGATGAATGTGATTAGCGGGGTCTATGAAGAATGAACCAGCTAATCAGAACGCTGAGGATGCTGCACTTCTGGATGTCTGCCTTGCAATCACTGTTCCTGATGCTCCCACTGGCGTAGATATTGACACACTGAAAAGACCTGGGCTTGAACTTGGTTTAATATCTCAGGTGTATCACGAAGGCCTGGTTGAGTGGAGTAATTGAGATATCCTGGGGTTTTATTGAAGGGTGATCTAAAGGATTTTAAGACTGAGTATTGGTTGGGTTCAGTGCTACAGAGTTGGCATCAGATTTCACTGTCGAAAAAGAAAAACATTTTAAAACTACTAATGGTTTGACTTTGTTTAACATATTGACATATTCAACATTTACATGCTGTCTTCTATTTTGCATTAGTGATGAGGTCATGTGATTTGTGTTTTTATATTTTCTATTGTGTTTTCCTGTAGCACAACCTAACGCCCTTTAAATACAAATAGATTGGCTGAGTGATCGATTGGCGGTGTGAGGAGAGGATACGCTTTTCAACTCTTCTTCTTTCCAAGCTCACCTGCAGTACAAGGGTTGGGTAGTGACAGAGTACCACTGCAATACAAACAGCTTAGATGAGGTTTCTCAGCAGGATAGCTCATTCTCATTCTACAAGACAAAGTGAGAAGCTCAGCAGTTGGCGTCGATATTGTTGCTTCACATTCAGCTTATGTTGTTTGGGAGAAAACAGATTCTAGACAGGATGTATGCTACTCCTGGCCACCCCTCTGGTACAACTGCTAATAGCATAATAAATAAAGAAATGTAGTGGAATATGTAATCCAAAAAACAGGAAAAAGTGGGGATGTCAAGCAGTGAAACATAACAATCCATAGCCAGACTTTTCTTCTGGCTGGAAAGATTCATCAGCTCATAATCCCCCTGCTGTCAGAACCCCTTGTTCTCATACTGTACAGAACTCCAAAAAGTTGCAACAAAACTTTTCCTGAGTCGAATCCAGCACCGCTCCCTTCCTTTAACTTTCCCTCTCTCTTTCTCCCTTTCAAACAAATTGCTAACTATTTGTCTGTCCTCTTCCCCTTTTCACTTAAATACTGACTGAAGTTTCATTCCTTGACCGACAGAGCTGATGGATTAAACTAGTTGAAACTACTTACAATGGTTAGAAAAAAGTAAAGAAAAAGCTTTGTTGAACTATGCAACAAAGAGTTCCAAATGGTCTGGCCTTTTCAGCCTGTGGGCGCCTGATGGTGTGGATGGGGAGATGAGCAGGAGAAGTGCAGTGCAGCAGCAACCTATGTATTATGTTGTAAGTTAAGTAAGTAAGTGTCCTTTTGCAAAAAAAAAAAGTTTTAGTTTCTGTGCTACTGAGCCCCACAACAAGAGCATTTTATTTGAATGCACAGTGCACAACACTCTGATGACGTATTCCACATTTCCAGAATGATTTGCAATAAAAACACGATATCATGCAATATATTGAAGCACCTGTGAACAGGACAAGTGATTGGATTTTTATGCAAATTGCAGAAGCAAGTGAACCTGAGGCAGAGGCAGAGGATCGAGAGAGCAGCATTGGCTCAAAACATGTGGGTACGAGTTGGAAAAAGTCTTTTCTTTTTAACTCAAATTCTGACTGTGTGTGTCCCTTTGAGTAATTATGAGGCGAAAACTTCAAGGTCCATCATTTTTAAAATGCAGACAGAGAAACTGAAAAGACAACAGAGGAGAGCCTGGATACAAGGTCCAGGACTAAAAGAAAGAAAGAATAATTGAACAAAGAGGAGGGAGAGATGAGATTTAGACACAATCGAAAGACAAAATAAAGTGAAAATTGCTTTATATTATATCATTTTTGTATTCTGTCCAACTTCTTTGAATATACTGAGGTCCAACATACAGTATTAATAACTAATAGTATGATGTAATGTCAAATGACTACAGATTTGAGTCTGTTGAATTAATCGGATTGAATTACAATGCACAACGTTTTCTATTTTTCTGCATATTTACAACATACTTCTAATATGTTCTGAAAGGAGGGAAATGATAACAAAAACAATATATTTTGACAAATTGAGAATCACTGACTAATAAGCTGGTTAATGTGCTTTTATTTTGACCTGTTACTGTGGATACACATGGAGCCTGCTCATTCTCAGTCCAGCCCGGTCCCGCAGGCCTGCTGCCTGCGTGGCCACCTGCTGATCTGCTACACTAACATAGGTCATCACCATCAATCACCTTGACTCACTAACCGCCTTATTATGGTCCGAGGGCTTGCTACAGGGAGACGTCCTCTCACAGGACTGTTACTCAGAAGATAAATTGCATTTAGACAAACGCAAGTGAACGTTAGGTACATCGCATTAGCCATGAACAAACAGTGACTCTTAACAGACACCATTATAAGCTCATTCTAACACCACAGGACTTCCTATGTTATCATTTAGCCCTAAAGGAGTGTGTACTGTATATGCATGCTTCTGTAACAGTGCTACATACTGTTAGTATCCTCGGAGCTCTGAATAATATGTTTCATCTTTCCTTTAATGGTAATTGCACAACATCTTCCAGACTGCTTTAAGAAGTTTAAAGAGTAAGAGAGACAGAAAACAAGGAGTTTGATGTCCACAGGTCCAAATGTGGAGCTTCAAGTCTTTGTAAACTATACGGCAACACTGCAGCACTAGATAGGTGAGTAGGAAGAAGTGGCAGTAAAGAAGGTAAGAGAGTAACAGAGGTCAAGAGTGAATGGTGAGGGTATTACTGGAGAACAGGGAGAAGGCCCCAACATGAAAAGAGCTTGATAAGGATGCACACTGACGGCAAGGTTATGCACACTGAGGAGATAGAAGAAGTGGGATGGAGCACGAGAGCTGAGGGAGGGCTGCGGAGTTGTTGATGCTGAACTAAAGGTCAGTGAAAGGGGATGCTACATGTGGTGTCAGGTTGAGAATATGCAGCTACAGGGTAATGGCTACTTGTGATGGACACCATATGCAATCTAGTTGCCTAGATGCAGAACTTTTTCCTGTGACATTTACTTAAAGCCTCAATGCAGCCGAGCACCAATGGATGTTTCTCTGTATTCCTCACATACTGTTCAGCGTAACCTTCCAACAAATTATATGTTAACTATTTTGATAATCAAGTCATTTTTCAAAGAAGCTGCCAACATGGTAAGACCTTACTGTTTTTTGTAGCATACATAGAGCAACGATTTAATCAAGAAAATAAGCAGCAATTCATGATGAAAATAAACATTAGTTGCAGCCCTAAATAATATCAGAAAGCACATGTGCAGTAAGCTTTATGTTTGCTCAAAGCCACAGTATATAAACACAGGAAATCGACTTTGATTAATACTGAACATACAGTTTTACTTGTAGCCAAAACCACGAGACAGAGTTTCTTTTTACTTCATTTCGGAACAAACCCAACTATTTTGCAGCCCTAAGCACATCTGACAGAATAAGATGTGAAATTATGACACGTTAATGTTTTAACTTCTTATTCCTGCATCAGTCCTATGTCCTGAGAAACAAAGCTGCTTCAGCTCTACAGCAGCACTTTTTAAAAGCCTAGTAAAAAGAAATGCTGAGATATCTAACGAATATCTAATGGAAGCATACCTCAAGTGTGACAGAATGTGTCTTCTGGATGAAGTAAGTTTTGTTCCTATTGGTAGAAAAAGCTCAGTAAGATCTTTTTGTACATCTTTTCGTACATCCAACTATCAAACTTCCACTGCTTGGTGCAGGCTGCAGAGGTTCCCAACATATCCCTGATGTCGTTCTATTCAGCCATGTCCTCTAGCTCCTCCAGGGAGATCCTAAGGTATTCTCTATGTGAGCTTCATGCATAGTATTATCTGGGTCTTATCTGGTGTTGCCTTTTGGTTAGACATACTCAGTACATCTCCACAGGCAAGGTGTCCAGGCAACATCTGAATCCTTGATCCCGAGCTGTGGGTAACGGTTAGATTGACTAGTAAATCAAGAGCTTTGCCTTGAGGCTCAGCCCCTTTTAAACACAACACCCTGATACAAAACATGCATTACTGCAGTGCAACACCAGTTCCCTGGTCTGAATTTCATGCTCCAAAGACTCCACCAGTTCAGTACTTCTCCAAAAAAATTGGTCCAGTTGCCCTTTAACCTCATTTGTGAGCAAGACCTTGAAATACTCTCTCTCAGAGCAGCAATGTTCTCGCAACTTCCACACACTTCCACCAGTGTTGGTGTAAGTTGGTGTTGGTTAAAGGATTACTATTAGAAATTCAGTAATTACATTGCACTTCGTAGTTCTAGTTACAGTTTGTAAGATTGTCATTTGGTCCTCTGCTCTCTCGTTGGAGGATATTAGACTAACTTGACTTCCATGAGAAGAATCAAGCCTTGACTCTTTCCTCAGATGTCAGTCTATTGACAATACTAGGCTTAGAGATTAACCGCTTCTTGTGACACTGAAATAGGTGACAGACACAAAGATCTTAAGTAGAGATGGGGAACAAAAGAGCGAGTTTAGAATAAGTGGGACACAGAAGAAAGGAAGAAAAGTAGAGTTAAGTATGACAGTGAGAAAGGTCCCCAATTAAATGCTGTGTCCACGCATCACTAGGAACTGGAACTGCCTCAGATTCTGTGAACAAATCTCACCTTAGACATGCTTAATAAGTCACAATGTCAATTTTCCAAATAATGACTGCATACCAGCCTGAATTCACACAGAAACACAACACAGAAAAAGTTTGCAGGCTCCAAAGGTGTTGGGTAATTTCTTGACAAGCAGATTCCTCATTCAGCCTCAGGGTTTATTCTGTATGTGCACAGTGTATCTCCTTCATTGCTCTGCCTCTGCTACTGAAAACAAGCTACAAAGATGATTCTCAGTGAAGTTAAACTTTTAATCAGCTTTTCCCTCTGCACCATATTGTGACAGTAACAGTTTATGTGGAGCCATAATGCACACTACTGATATACAAGCTTTACTTGATAAGCTTGGTAAAAAAAAAAAAAACTTTATTTACCTAAGGGCGTGCAAGAGTGTGTGTTTTGTTTTAAGAAGGCATTGTAAACTCCCAAATGGTACCGCAGTGAGGAGCTTTTTGTTTAAGGTTCACCTTGAAGATGACATGCAAGACGTGTTTGAAACAAGTCCCGAGGCAGAAACCTTTCTGTAGAATGAAAATCTGAAAGTCAAGGTGGGATCAATCAGACGACCCCCTACCACCTTTTTTCTATCTCTGGATAATTGGAAAGTAGAGGTGAGATAAATATAAACAACAGCTTGTACAGCACATGCCGAGTCAGACTACAAAAAGCCATTTGCCCTCAAAATTTCCACAGTTCTTTGTGCATGTAAATGCAGTTTGTGGTGATTAAAGGTTAAATGTTATGCAGAAAAATTAGGACAGAAGAAAAATAAAGAGGAACAACAAACAACATCAATTCTTACTCCGACATGGTTGATTGATGCTTCCATATACTGGAGGAATATCAAGTCTCAAGTAAATTTCAATAACACTCTTCAGTCTGACATGTAACAAAAGCGTAATCTCAACTCATTGCAGAGATGAATCATCCAAACAAATCCTCATCCTGACGTGTAATACAATCACTCTCATTTGTCATGTTGTTGTTTTTCTTTCATCCAATAAAAAAATAGGCAACTTTTCTAAGGAGAAGTAGTAAAATGTTTGGAGCTGATGACAGAGCAACTACTATTTAATGATCAATAAATTATTTTCCAAGCGAAACGATCAGCATCTTATAATTTTCTATTATAGTAAACTGAATATCTTAGTTTATAGATCCACTTCTGACTTAATGTAGAAACATACTGACATTAATTGATAATGATTATGGTGGTTTGAATTACAACTAAACCATCTGCATGAGAACTGAGCAACTTCAGAAACAAGTAAACAAGCTGCTGATTCAAAAGCCCTAAAGTTATAGAAATTGACGTCCATCTCTGAAGTCACTAATAGAAGAAGCAGCTGTGGGGCGTAGGGAAGTATGTGTAGGATTAGCATGATATTACTTACTGGGGTTGGGGGGGAACAGGGTGCAGCTCTTGCAGTGGATGATCTCTTTGACAACTGGTACATCCTGGGAGAGCGGTGCAGGCACCATGCCAAGGCCGGGCATCATGGGGTTCATGGGGGTAATTCCAGCCATCATACCAAGGTTGGGGTCAAAATCTGGAGGCAGGGGAGAAATATGAATGAGACCACACAGCAGTTTCTTCCTGCAGGGGGAAAAAGTAACACCTGCACAGCAACATTTAAAAACGTGCTTGTTTCCAACAGCTAACATTTAGCTGAGTCTCACTTTAGCTTATACTAAATCTTTTAAGTTCCATTTCATGTTGTGTGTTTATTCTTTGAGTGATTCCTCTGTCAACAACAGTGACACACAAACGGCCTACACATATTGGAAAATACAGCCATTTATGAATAAATCATCTCGTAAACAACATGCATATTTTAAGAAGTTTTTAGTGAGTCACCCTTTCTCTGTGACTCCTGCTGTTTGAAGGATGACCTTATAAATTATCTACAGTGTTGTGCCTAAAATCTACATAACAGAAAAGTCTCATTTTCAACGCTGATCTATGCTGCGGCTGAGAAGACATGCACACACCTGCACACACATACACGCACGCACGCACGCACTGGCATCCATAGTCATCGCATGCATTTTTAAGTGCACATACATCCCCTAGTATGGAGCTTTTTGAAATGGAAATGACGCTGCCCTTCACTATGTGCCACAACATCACCTGGAAAGGATTTGGAGCTGACAATTATGCCGCAGGGTGTGCAATGTTTATGCACCTGTGTACGTGAGCGTTGCTGACAAAAACAGATCCTTCACCATAAATTATACACTGACTGTAATATACCAGACATTTAACAAAATCAATCTGACATGCTGGTTTAAACAATTTCATAGGAGGTGTCATTTGTGGACTGACACACTTGATAAAATGATAATCACGAATTGGTAAACAAACAAGCATCACGACGAGTAGAAGCAGAACCAGAAATAATAAACGAAAATATGTCTCTTTGACATGTTGCTTTAGCTTTTTCCAAGTTTTCCAAGTTTCAGTATTGATTTTTTTGGTGTTAACACTGAAAAGGTACATTAGCAGCAGACTGACAGGAGTAAGGAAGAAGTTAGTTATTTAATAAATAAAATGTATTTTCACACAATTAATTTTTCACACAATTTAAATTTGTGTAAATGTAATTTCATATTCATGCTCACAGTTCTTAATATTTTCTTCTCACTGAGAGGAAGAGCAGCAACGTTCAGTTTAAATTCTATGGGCTGAGTTTCAATTTAGACCATTTTGATCTTCAATAGATATAAATCCAATGAATAAGAAATAATATTTACTGTTCTACAGCATAAACCATTACTGGCAATAATAGATATCACATATACATACATATACACACATAAGTGATTTTCTTGAAATCAACCGTAAGAGAGAAAACTGATGAATGAAATGACTCTCGGTGAAGGAGAATAACGAAATATGCACATTACAGAAGACTCGGAATAGGTCCCTGGAGCAGGAGAGGGAGTAATAAATATGTTAGACTGATAAAACTGGCTGAAGGACAAAATGAGGAAAGAGAAATAGAGGCCAGATAGATAAAACAGCCCAAAAAGAAAAAGAAAAAGAGGAACTAGGTGAGAAATGGCTGGAAACTATACATCTATTTTTGACCTCACTATCAGTCTTTAAACAGGTGTCAGAGTGAGCAGAAACAGGTGATAAGAGGGACCCTAGTTTTGGGGCGATTGATGACTTCTTCTGCACGTTGAGGTGAAATAAAAGAAGATGGATAGCAGAAAAGAAGATAAGAAAAAGGTGGATGGGATATGGAGGGGTGGTCCAGCAGCCGGCCTGAATGCCAAACAAAAGTGGATCATGCAAGACTGGAAATTCTTTTCTGCCAAGATAATGCCTTACTGCTGTTGGGGTAAATGAGAAGCATGAGAACAGTATGAGCTGATACGTATGTTATGATACAATCAATAAATCTACATGTAAATATGATGAAAGTAGACTTCAGCTCACATAGAAGAAACAATCTGGTTACATTAGGGCCTGGCTGGTGCAATTTCACCGCAGTACCCCATCTGGATTGTTATTATTTGTGTGCCTGTATATTTATCTTCATCCATTAAGCGCCTGAGACCTGAAGCAAGCATGTACTGAAGCAGAGCTCTGTGTAATAAAGCAGATGATTTACTTCCTCCTAAGGATTTCCAGCTACACCAGTTTTCTTATCCCCATTTTCAAGAAAATAGCTTGAGGATATGTTTCATCACTAACATGCCATCATTTCCTCCGTCCTTCGGTGCTACGTATTACAACATATGCTGTAAGTAGACCCAGATGTACATGCACATGAGACTGAGGAACTTCTTCCAATCTATGCAGCTCTTTTTAAGGATTTGCATTTTGACATTTTTCAATATCTGCCCATCACAGCTGCAGCATCTAGAGGATAGCTGCCCTGTGATAAATAACGTAAGATGTGTCCTTTTTATCACTTATTTAAGTACAATGAACTTATTAATACTAACTAAAATAACTAAACTCACAAACTCACACAAATGGATGCACATCCTCCACAAGAGGGAGCAATGCAGTCAGATCACAAATAACCTGAACAACACAGGAAAGGAAAACAACGGCAGGAGAATCTTAGACCTGCAGTATTTACTACAGCATTAATGTTGACACCTGTAAACAAAGAAAAACTAAGTGCTACGTCTAAGTGCTCACTCTCTGTAGAAATAGTCAACTACACTCTGTGGAGCTAGCAGAAAACAGCAGCTTTAGAAATAATGTCAGCCACACCCTAGTTTATATTTGAAATGCTATACACCAACTTACTCAACACTTATTGTTATTTTCTTTTTGTTTCTGGCTTCTGCATCCAGCAGTACAAGCTATAACGATGTATTGTTCTCAGTCTGTTTAATAAGGTGCATTTAATGTGATGGAGGTGTCCAAGGTTTAGAGCACACTTGGATCATTCATTGCCTGTCACCATATATTTGTCTTTGTCTACTCATATCTTTTACTAATATCTGTTTTAGTAGAATATTTTGACATCTTGATTTTAGACCAATGGTCTGAAGATAAAAAAAAGATGAAGTACTTGGTAGATATATTGGTATGGTATTGGTATTGGTATGGTATATTTTTAGTTGTCTTGAGAATTTATACTTGTCCAACTTTATTAAGTTCATAATATAATGACTTTAAAGAGATTTGTCCAAAGATAAACGTAAGTATGATGAAAAACCACTGAAATATAAAGTTCTTAAATGTAAATAAATTAACAGTGAAGAATAAGAAACAGTGGAAGGTAAGAACCAAGTATGTTGTCTAAGCTGTCGGAGTGAAGGCTGTGGATTCGGGCATAAACAACAGAGTGTTAAAAGATATATTCAGAATAATTTTACTTTAGTTTCAGCAAAAGAAAAGACAATGTGCCTTGAATACATAGAAACACAGTGGATGTATAAACTAACATCTGAATAACATTGTGAGTTATAACACTAAAGGTTACCACATAACACATAATGAAAACATGACTGGACACAGAACAGTTGTAAGAGAACATTACTCATGTTAAATTTATTCAGTCAGTAGAATAGACACATGGTAATCTGAAGATCAGCCTCGGATGGAGGAGATACTGTAACAAGAGCCAGGTTCACTCAGGACTGTTTGGTTTAGTTTAAAAGATGTCACGTCTAGGTGTGGAAAACTGTTCAAGTCCAGCTTTACAAACGTGTAATATAAAATGTACCACCTTTCTCACCGTTATCGATCACTCGCTCTGATTACCGTCTTCAAATAAAGCTCAGCTTCACAAAAAGATAAAGAGGACTCTCATCCAGCACCTTCTTTGAGGAAAAGCCTTCTGGGGGAAGATTTAATCTAATACAGAACTTAATGTATATTAAAATCTTCTCATATATATTTTATATATTTATAATCTCATTCCTCCTGCAGCATAGACAGACGTGCACTAGATGCTGTGCGTTTACAGTAGAGATAATCATGGTGACATCATTAGATGTAATAAACCTATGTACTTGTACAACTCAGGAGGTAATAAATGATGCACATTTAATATTTCAGCTCAGACAGTACATGTACTACAAGACAATATGCTGTGCACTGAATGAGACAAAGGGAGAGAGAGTCTTTTTGACTCAAACTCCACAGAGACATTTAGAGAGCACAGAGTCCTCTTTAAGAACAATAACAAAAGAAACCAGGGGCTGGGACCACCCACGCATGGCCACACATCTGTCTCATCCTTTTCACCATGCTTGTCTATGAGCTTCAGTCTCTCTATTTCCCTGTCAGACTTCAAAACCTCACAAACATCTCCTCCTTACGTATAGTAGCATGCATGAGTGCGCGCACATGCACACACACACACACACACACACACACAGTTGGTATCTAAGTTATTGCACGCATTCTTTCTACCTCTCATTCTTCTCCATCATGTCCTTTTGACATTAAACAATCTCCTGGAGGACTGTCCAAAGTAATTACATTTAGAGCTGCCCATCAATCAAGAGTTGCAGAGACAAATTAAAAAAACTGACATTTGATTGTGTGAAGCTCCTGGCTATTAATGTCATCCTCCTCTCCCCTCCTCCTTCTTACTCATCTCTGATTTCCAGGGTAAACGTCCCTTCTAGCAGTCAATGGTGGGGGGTGGGTTGGAAGGGAATAAAGGTGGTTGCTGTGAGGCATGCTGGATAATATTCTCTAATGAGGCGAGCTCGCTGCGCCACCTGGAACCCTACCAGTGGCTGAAATCTGCCTCGGTCAGTCTCTGCCAAGAGTCACCCGCTTTGCATTTTCATATGAACCTTTCTGACTTAATTTCTCTTCCAGCAACATTTCTCCACCTGCAAGATAGAAATAAAAACTCCTTCATGTTTAGAGAAGTTATTCCACCTCCCTAGGCCATTCCATCTATATATGAATTTGCTTCCTTATGTTGCCCTCCAAAATGTGTCTTCTTTATCTGACACCTCCCTCCTCAAATCTCTACAACAAATCTAGCTTTTAACAATATCTAGCCTACAATCCAAGATATCTGCCATGGAGAGGAATAACTGTCACGAACTCCCATTTCAGTTGTGCTATAACTACCAATGTATTAGAAATACTGTGTATACAAAGTAAGGGAATCTTCGTCTCCACTCTGTCCACCTACACACAGCCAAAAATCTCTGGCATCATACCAGTTGCGATCCTGAGCAGTCAGCAGAAAGGGACACAGCATCCAGTCTAAGAGTTGGAAAATGCTTACTGCAGAGGAATGACTGTCATGTAATGTATTTTCTGATGTTAATCCAGATGAGCTGATATGTGAGAATTAGATTTATCCTGACTCATTACAAAACAACTGTGATTTTATGTCTGTATGTGTGTGTGTGTGTGTGTGTCCATCTGTCTACAGTGGCAGGGGGGTCTGTGGCAACTGGGGAAGGGATGAGGAAGAGTAGGATGCAGCAAACAAAGGGAGTGGTTGTTTATTCAGGGAACAGTCGTCTGTCCCTGGAGCCTGTTTATCTATTCTCCTGGGTGTCTGAGGTAGTGTGTGTGTATTCATGCGTAAGAATGTGCATCTATTAGTTCTGATAAAATACATGCATTCCTTATGGATACGTGTGTGTGTGGCCAGCTAGCATCTTTTGTTAGTTCCCCACACTCAAAATGTGAGAAATTCAAACGGGCTAATCAACCTCATCATTCCTGTGAAAACAGACATCTATTGTTATTAGGGAAGCCTATTACACATGCCTAGGATGTTCTGCAGGGATGAGGCTGCTGTGCAGTTATTGGTTAGGCAAAATACACTTAACTGTCAAGGCCAGGCAAACATAAAAAACAAGAAAGCCCTGCAACAGAAAAAGCACTAATGCTACTTTTAGTCAGCCATACTACTGAAAGCCGTTTGCTATATAAGGCACTTAATGTTTATTTATATACACTTAGCATTCAACACAACAGCACTGCCCTAAATTTGACCTTTATGATGTGTGTAGTTTTTGTTTATCAGACTTATTGTCCTGTCCTTTTTGTACATGATGGGTCTGTCATTGTCGACAGATTTTTCAGATTACTAACATTTATCTAAATGTTGCTTTTATAGTCAAAATGGTAGCAAACTGCTGGTATAGTGAGGCTACAGAAGCAGTACTAGACCTGTCAAGTGTCTTGAATAATAAAAACCATCTTGGGAGGTCTATATTTTGAGAGAAATATAGGGGAGGAACTGTATAGCTGTACATGTGGTTCTGCTTATAGTCTGGATATGCTGAGAGAACGCTGATGGAGGAAGGGAAGTAGATGTAAATGCTCTTGGAATAGGATACTCCCTCTGTCTCTGTCAGATGTCAAAGATGTAGAAACCAGATGTTAATTCAGGCTGTTACTGTTGCAATTTTTGTTCTCACAGTTCACACAATATCTGGGAAAGCAGGCACCATGATCTGGGCTTTCTAAGCATAAAACATAAGGAGTCTTATGTTAATAACTAGTCACTGATACTAGGAATCCATGTAACATAACTTTGTTATAATTATAGAAGCAACAGATCCACATTCAAACAAACTCTGGTGAACAAATTCTCATTTTACATCTGAGACCTGGATCATTCATCATAATACCCTGTGTCCACAGGGAAAACACTGCTATCACATTCTGTGACTTTTCAAGGTTTCCATAAGCACATGAACTTCGGCTCTGGTCTGTTTGGACTTTCGTCTGTAAAAGCAAACAAAGCTTCATCTTACTCTGCGAATCTAGGGGTTCAGAAATTTCCACTATTCCACGTTCCCCCGCTGAGTCGATGCATTAAATCAACTCTGTGCAGAGTCTAGACAGCACAATTTTACAGCTGATGCTGATAATGCCCACTATGATGATAACAATAAAAAACTGAATCTAAGACTCCCCATAGATTACACACTGTGTTTCCCTACAATCAACGAAAAAAATGAAATAGTTTCCAATGTGTTAACTTTCCAGAGTTGTAAAATCCCGTCAATATCACTTTTGCAGTGTTTTGGGCATAACATGCATTCATCTGCTACTCAAACTAGACCGTGGAGTCCATTTTCTCATCTCACCGATACCTAAACAAGAGTCAGCACAGTCCACTGGGGTCTGATTCTGTGCCCAGACCCATGATTTTGGAAGAGGATAAACTCCACCAAAAATATTTACCAGAGAAAAGAGGCAGAAATCACATCAAGAGCTAGAGAGGAGGAATCCCTTTTTCCAAGACAGATGAGGCAGAAGTAAAATCACAAGACACACATTATTAAGTATTAATACAGTACAAGTACAAACAAATAATATGGATCAGAGAAGATGCTGAGTAACCTCTAAGTTCTGTAAGGAGCATCCTATACAGTACACTCTACTATATACAAACTTAACTTCAACTTAAACATTTCCCTGTGGCTTGAGTTCAATATCTTCCTCTGTCCAAACACATCACAAGTACAGCCGTGTTATAATGACTTTCTAACATACACAATCCCTGTCCAGTCCACCTAGTGAAATAAAACTGTCATCACTGGAGACATGCACCAGTCTTTGTGAAGCTGCAGAGTGGTGAAGGCTCTGCCCACAGTGGTCTGTTTATCCAGCTGTCTGTCTGGATAAATCCACTTGGCTGGAGGCAGGGAAAAGACTCAGTGGTGAAGAAACGCATTCCAGTCTCGCAGTGGATGGAGCAGAGGCAAACTCAAATGTGTAATGAAAGCCCTCCAGGACACAGACGGCCTCTTAATGAATGAACCTGAATCTACCACATAAAATAACCCATTCTAACTTATATGCAAGAAGCGTCTGACCAATCATATGCATGCACAACACTGAAAGATCAAACGGGAAGGTGCAAAGAAAATGACAGTAAATTCTCCTTTGTTGTTTAGAGGTGAAACAAGAAGGAGACAATGATGTTCAGGCATGATGGAGAATCAATAACTAATCCACCTGGATTAGTTCAGAGGCACAAGGTGCTCTGGTAACAAGTCCTAGATGACATAAGACGAAAGAACAAACAAGACCTTGTGAGACAACATGTGAAAGTGTGTGTGTATGTGTGTGTGTACCTAGAGCTTTGTGTTCACAGAGATTTTAGAGATCAAGAGCAAACTGCTGACTTAGAAAAAAACAAAAAGAAGAAGAAGAAGAAGAAGAAGAAGAAGAAGAAGAAGAAGAAGAAGAAGAAGAAGAAGCTCTGTACATGTTATACAGAGCTGAATAGAAAAGAATTACACATATTGGAACTCTGCGGCCAATCTGCTAAGTTTTTAGGAGAGAAACAACATGATGAAGTGCATAAGTGGATCTCTTCCCACTTATGTATTTCTCCTGGGGTTCAACAAGTAAAATTCTTTTGGCTTGAGTGAAGTGAAGAATGCACAGATGGAAAATATGAGTCTGTGAGAAATGTATGAAACACTCCTTTGGTGTGCAGAGACATGTTAAAACTCTGGCGACACCTAAATGAGTATTTCAGTGTGACTATGTTCAGTCTGTGTGTAGAAGCACGGCTCTGCAGAGTAGATGAACAGAATCTGTTCTGATGTGGCTCTGGGTTACGGTGGCTGACTCAGCTGTAATGAGACATAAATGAGATGTTAGGTAATTTGGGCTGGGGGAGGGAAGGAGGAGGGAGAATAGGGAAGGATGAAGGGAGGAAGAAGAGGGGAAAGTAGGGAAACACCAGCTGTTTTTTCCAGGTGATCTACAAGGGGAGATACAGCTGTCATTTTCACCCAAGTCCCTACCCTTTCCATCTCTGTCTCCTCCCTTCTTTCATCTCTACATCAGCCTTCTGAAGATGCGTCTGATAGCCGAGGCTCTTCAGGCTTAAAGGCCCTGCACATCAATAGTAAACCCACACAGACAGTTCAATCATTTTGCCTGATTAAAGCTCTTTTCAGGACTGTGTGGGTGTGAACAGACTGTAGTTGATTGCCATCTCACAAACTGCACCTTTATTTATCTTAGAAGTGGGGTCAGGTAAAGCTGCCTGATCCCAATGTAGCCGCACCAATATTAACCATGATGTCATGTTGAAAACTGGAGTTATCACAAATACCATTAATAATAATAATAATGATAATAATATAACATTTCTATTCCAACTGCCGCAATACAGGATATATGCATATATTTTAAAGATAAATAATAATGAATTGCCTGATTTAAAATGAGTCAGTGCATGATATATAAACACACATTTGATTTAACTAATCTAACCAAGTCTATAATCATACAGCTGTCTAAGTTGTCAAATATATAAAATTAACAAACTCATAACCACAGGAATGTTTCCCATCGCCAGTAGTAACAAGGTCTCTATAAGCTAGTAAGAAATACACTGTTATAAGTTGTGTGTTTAAAGATTGATTAGTTTTGATTAAAAGTACAAAAGTATTATGATCAAAATATACTTAAAGGTGTGAGTGTGTAGGAATTTTGTGGCATCTAACAGTAAAGTTACACATTGTAAACATCAATACCCACCAGTGAAGTGATGAAGCTACTTTAGATACTTACAGTCTTCGTCTTCTTCTAGAGCCAATGTCTGTTCTGGGCTATTGTAGAAACATGGCAGTGCAACATTGTGGCCTCTGCTCCCTATGTAGATATAAAAGGCTCAACTGCAGTGATTCTTACTTTCAGAAGATTACACACTAATGAAAACATAATTATGACAACTATATTGGTTGCAGACTGACAGACATTACATGTTAGTAAAGGCAGTTTATTCTTGGTTTTAGTGTTTATTGTTACTGTTGAATACATAGTTAATTTAGAAATGACTGAGATGATCTTTTATACATCAAAGCATATTCATTTTGTATCAATCATTTAAATCTGAAAAGTTTTCAATAAATACAGGAGTGAAAATACAAAACATGTCACAGGATTGTTCACTGGTGGAGTAAAAGTATCTAAGGTAGATAAAAGTTGACTGCAGTACGGGACTAAATGTACCCAGTTACTTTTGATCACTGCCCATTTCCACCCTCTATCCCACATGATGCAACTGCAGCACAAACAGAAAATAAGTGAATCAGTGTACGACCTCTAACCTATGGTTACACACACTAATCAAGATCCATTACTCAATTTTCCTCTTTTTCCTTCTCATTACACAAACAGTTCAAAACCGACTGGCACAGGCACCTGGCTCTAAGTATGGCTGTAGGCAAAGAACGAACACAGGGTCTGAATAAGTGCAAAAGCAGATTAATCGACCTTTTTGACTGAAACACAGGTGCAGCTCATAACTTCACTAATTACTGCGTGCTGGTTTAAAAGCTTCAGTTCTTGTACGTGCTGTATCACAAGCACGGCTTCATATCATTTCAAAGACCACAACCATCATTAGTGTTCGTAGTTACAGCTGTGTGTTTTCTGCTAACTCAAGGTAAAATGTCGGATGTCAAAAATAAATAAATAAATAAATAAAGAGGCCTTAAAGCACAGCAGATACAGTTCAAGAGGGGGGAGTTAGTGCCACTCGTTTTCCTCTACCCCTTCTACAGTATCTTTTCTCTCTTAGTAGAAAGCTTTTGTTTACCATATATGAAATATGCCAGGCCTGAGTGTGTGTGTCTGCTTCCTCTAATATTTCTTGAGAAGTGCATTTGCAAGACTGTCTCACACACACACACACACACACGCGCGCGCGCGCGCAAGCCTGGCATATTTCAAATATGAAAGTGCATTGCAGCTAAGAAGTAGATTTATAAAGGGCTTTAGGGAAAGGCTTTCTACCGAGGAGAGAGAAAAGACATGGCAAAATAACTCTTTAGAGACGGAGAGTGGGAGGGTGCAGCTGAACCCTAATGTTATAGATAGAAGAGCATTTTTGGTAGATCAGAATACAGTAGCTCAACCTTGCGGTTACTACATGTTCCCTCAACTTGTAAAAACACAGGTTAGGTGATCAATGATACAACATCCAGCACACTGTGACGGCATGCACCGACCACAAAATATGTAATTGTCAGTGATCCTTGGTTCACATGAACCTGTGAATCTGCACTGTATGGCCATTATGATAAATTAAAGTTGTTTCACTAATTCCAAATGTATTGAATGATCAGTGTCAGACAGCTTGACTGTGCGTGTATACCGTCCTAACACAGACTGCAACATCACAATCGCATCCCAGCTTGTCCTGTTTATTCCATATCACCAACACAGTGACACACTTCCTCATCTTTCAAGATTACAGATCATCTTCCATCATGATGACATGATAATTGATATTATGTATATATAATATACATTGTAATATCGGCTTATACAATATTATTTTCTTACTCTAGGTTTCAAACCAAAGATGATACTTGAGTGGAGTACGCAGGAATCTATTTCTATTTTCAGTTTCTGCCTTTTGGTGCAAGATTGTTCAATCACAAGTCCTGAACACTAACACAGTTAAACACAATGTTGCTAATTAACAAACCACTTTACATATCAGCCTAGCCTCACACAAAAAGAAAATATCCTATTCATTCTCCGAATGACAGAACTCAAACGATTTATTTTAGATGGAAAATGACAAATCTTTGCTAAAAGCTTTTGTTCGCCAAGATGCTGCAGTGAAAATGAATTAAATTACTGTGATGGCAATCGAGTAGAAGCTATTTGTACTTTTATAAGTGTATACATTTAAATAAAATGTTTACACTTGTAAATGTAAGTTATTTTTATGATGTGATATGTGGGATACGTTACCTGGCATCAGTGGCTGTCCAGTCAGTCCCATTGGAGGCATCCCCAGATTGTTCATGGCTGTTGCCCAGGCGTTAGGGTCTGACATGGGCATGGTCATTGAATTGGACTCCATTGTCATGTTACAGATCCCCTCTGCAGTCAGACACAAAAAGGGACAGAGAGAAGAGTAAATATCATTTCTGTGACCTCTGTGAATCATTACGATACAGATCATGGCAGGAGAGGAATCATGTCACGGTTGAGGTAGGAGATTGTTTTTATCAGCGTGGTGCTGTTATGCATCTCCAGCTGCCTCCTCTCTAGAAATCTTCTTTCTGAGAGGAGACCAGTATAATCTTGCAGTCAGTCTGAAAAACAGCGACCTCAACAAAAATGTCATTTGAAACTATTCATCATGATGTTGCTATTTGTTCAGCTTCTGCAGCCTGACCTCTTGACTCTTCCCGTCTCAGTGGCTGGCACTGAGTGGGCACTGGATGTGTTTCTGTGTGACTGAAATGAAGTGTCACACAAATGTAGAACCTTGCTCACAAAGGCACAGACGGCCTACAAAATGAGGAATAGACTGATGAACGCCAAAGTGTACTCCACTGAAAGATCAGAGCGTACATTTGGAAGCCAGAGTAAGAAAATAATATTGCGTAAAACAAGATTATCATGGCACTAAGCACAAATCCTGATGCTATCAGGCATTTGCCAGGCATTATACTACTAAACCTTGTAAAACTTTGAAAAAATTCCAACTATGAATGAAAAATATACACACATGATCTCAAACCCACAACCCCAGACTCATACATTTCTGCCAAGTGTTTCATAATAAAGCAAACACACTTAGATCCCCATAATATAAACGCTGCGGTAAAGTCAACACGAACACATCATGGATTAACCAGCGGCTCATTCTCTCTGTCTCCAGTCACAGTTCTAAATGCTCTCTAAGTCTCTCCTCTGGTCGACCTTTTTCTCTCTGACAGACCTGTAAATTGCTGTGACTGCTGGCTGAGCCAAGCTGCCCTCTTCTCTCCTGATGGCAAAGCCAACACTACTGTTAATAATGAGAAGAGCTGCACCCTGCATACACTTCACACCTCACAAGGTCTGCAGCAGAGCCCACTGTGGAGCTCTGCTGTGTGTGTGTAAATGTGTGTGTCTGTCTGCACAACAACACCTATATTGGTATTCCTGGTGTTCAGATACAGCTGGCAATGTGTAATAATGCTGTTTGCTTCTTTGCCTCCCTCTCCGAGCTACTAATTTCAGAGCTGTCTGCTGTCGCTGCCATAGAGAGGCCTGATAAAACTGCCTGAGTCTGTGTGTCGTTGTGATAATGCTGCTGACGAGGACTTCACAGGCTTATTAACTAACGCAACCCTATTAACTGAGGACACTTTCGAGGACTTAAAATGAAGGAGGAGAGGAGATGTGGTGAGCTGTTTTATGGCAGTTTTATTATAGTTATGGTACATTAACTGCTGTGGATGGATACACACTCAGGGGTTCGACAGGTGACATCTACAGTCCAAGTAAGATGGGCTAATAAAAGTAATGATAATTAGAGCTTAGGGAAAAACTAACAAACAAAAAAACTCAATATATTATGTAGAACTTGTACAATCAACTATGTACATAATAAAATTATAGTTTTTTTTAATCACAGAAATGCTGTTTTAAGCTTCTCTAATTAGATACATCCTAAAATCTTGGGTTACAGTATGTGATATGAGCAATACCCTAAACCTATTTAAGGAAAAATCAACATACAATCAGTAACAATCAGCAGTGAAGGACAAAGTCCTCAATGACATCAATAGCAATGTTGATCTCACATTCAAAGTTGTGTGTGTTTGACTGGGTGGGTCATGGATATTGAAGTGCACCATAAGAACATGGTCATCTCCTCTACAGTAGCCTTCTGACCCTGTTGACAGTCTGCATTTCAATCACACACCCCACAGTTTATTTGTTAGACCCTGTGCTCCCAGTCATTTAAAGCATCAAGTATTCGAAGCAACCTCTTTCTTTCATCATAGTAGTAAACTATTTTGTGTTCCTCATCCTGCTTCGACTTGACTGTCTAACACACTTTTTTCAACACACTAAGAAACTCTCTCTTCATGAATCAATGATACTTTTCAGGCTTGCAGCTCTTAGGGCGAGTCACTAAGGGCTTTTAAATGTAGTACGGCAAAGTGACCCTGAGTGCAGGAGCCAGCCTTGGTTCCTCTTAAAAGGAACCATCCTACACCATCACATCAATGTACAGGGCTGAGGGAGGAATAACAAACAGCTGCTGAAAAATCAACACAAGATGTACATGGATGTAGAAGCACACACCCAGGCACAGAAGAGAGGACAACCTTGCCAGAGAGGATGAATATGAGCCAGGGACAATGCTGCCAATAGAGGGAATCAATGTTGGTAAATACATTTAATTGAAAATACAGATTAAGGCACTTTGGATTGGTGCTTAAAGTCATTTTCTGCATGGAATGAATGAAAACTGAACTGCAGAACAGCTGGACAGGATCAGACATGCAACATGGAGGTCATGAAGTTATTCATTTTGTGATCTTTAAAGACAGGCAGGTACAGAAATGTAACACTGGTCCAGAAAAACTCATCATTTAAAGAAAGATCTGTCAAAATATTTACTGGTTTTCTTTTTTACTTGTATTATATTGAATATTGCTGTGTTCTGAACTGTTGATTAGACAAAACAAGTCATTTTGTGGCATTAATTGATGAACTAATTAATAAAAAATACCAGTGAAAAGAAAGTGTAACAAAGACAGTAAGTACTATACAAACAAAATTATAAATAAAAAAAGAAATGCTAATGGACATGCTGCTAAGAAGTCTACTACCCTTGGCAATTAAAGTGATAGTGATTTTGATTCAGCTGAGGTCCAGTGCAGGCCTAGGCTTTCCTGATACTCACTCTCTGTGGGCTGTGACCAGCTTTTAGCTTCCCTAAAAGCTCCCCCAGGAGGCAGATAGGAAATTAAGTCATTTTAAGGCCCATTGGCCGTAAGCCCCAACAGCAGGCAGAGAGACGCTAGGGGCCATTTAGTCTAAAATGCACATGGTTTTAACAGCTAACTACAGGTTTATTACAGCCTCTAGAGAATGAATTTTGAGATGGAGCTGAAAAGATGAGAAAGAAAAGAGAAAGAAAAGGTCACTTTTCTTAGAGCAATGTGATGTGAAAATGATAACAGAAACAATAATGAAGAGAAAAATAGACACTACCTCAAATTGAACTTTGAACACTCCAGCAATGAATAAAGTAGAGAGCTGATGATAGTCATTATCCCAAAGTAGGAATTGCAAAAACCGGCAATTAGTGTACAATATAATGTCATAGCTGAACACATAGTGGTTGAGCAGAGTGATGAGAGTAATTAAGTTTCAATGCATGTCTTCCAACCAACAGAAAAAAGTTCAATTAATTGTTGCTGGGTACTTTCTGATTCTCTGGTCAGAAATGCAACACTGGAGGAGACTGTCTGGCATTTTCCATTTAAAAGGACATGTGAAGTGTCTATACACCGCCTGTCCCAAAAAAAAAAGTCACACACTCTAATATTTTGTTGGACCGCCTTTAGCTTTGATTACGGACTCTGTGGTGGCCAATCCATGTGTGAAAATGATGTGTCATGCTCCCTGAACCACTCAATCCTGGCATTGTCGTCTTGGAATATGCCCGTGCCATCAGGAGATAAAAAATCCATTGATGGAATAACCTGGCCATTCAGTATATTCAGATAGTCAGCTGACCTGAACCTAGACCTGAACAACTACAGCAGCCCCAGATCATAGCACTGCCCCCACAGGCTCGTACAGTAGACACTAGACCTCTCTTGTTACCCTGATGCACCCATCACTCTGGAAAAGTGTAAAGCTGGACTCAGACCGCGTGACCTTCCTCCACTGGACAGTTCATAACCCAGTTTTAGTAGTTCATCAGACTTTTTAGATGTTTTCTTTGCTTTGTTCATGCTAATAATTGGACCCTTCTGAAACACATTTAATATACTGAATGACCAGGTTATTTCCACGACCACAGGATGTGTCTTCCGACATGGTTTATGAAATGAGAAGCTACTCACTGCATCAGTTAGGGTTAATGAACTTGTTGGCAGCTGAAACATACCCATCCATGCAGTAATTATCTTACCTCTTTGCTTAGTTAAATCCAGGTGGTGACTTTTTTTTGTACGGGCAGTATTTTTGCATAGGAGGCACACAGAACAAAATGCGGTCAGTGCAGAACTACAGAGGCCTCTTTGATGTTCTCCTTAACACACGTCTGCATGTTGTTCTATGTGCACTTTTATCTTTTTGGCCTACAAAATGTGCACCGTCAGCTCCATTTTGAAAAAAAAAAAAAACATGAAATGAAAAGAATAAAACCAAGTAGGTAAAATGTGTGGAACATTTTGTACAACTTCATCTGGAATGATCAAAATCCACTGAAAACACAAAAATATGCTCAGAAAGATCACTATATTATTTTCTAATTACTTACACGTCTAACATACACAAGCATACTACACACTACCACATACACACTACACAGTGTCTGTTTAATAATGTATGACTGCCCTTTTCTTCGCTTCTTTGATCTGTTAATTATGATAAAGCTGGTAGGGGTCTGGTGATTAGTGATGGCACAGTGAAGAATGCCCAGAGTGTTATACTACACCGCGTCTCATTTAAGACCAGAAAAGAAAAAAAACAAAGTGAAGATGTAAAGATGACAGAATAGGCCTGAAGACAGCCTGGCCTCATGGGGAAAACGTCCTCTAGCACTTCTCTGTCAATCAGCTTGAAATACTCTGATAAATAAAACAGTTCAGTTCAAGGAGACTGACAGAGAAATCTTTAGAAACATAATGTGGTTGGTTTCATTTATTTCCTGTTTTCATATTGCTTTGCAAAGAGGTCTATTTGCTGGTGTTAACACGTTTCTCTCAGATTAGCAAAAACATGTTCCTCTTCCTGTGTTTTTACACAAAAGTCAAAATTGACACCAAAATGATAAATAAAAAAATGGACAAGCAGCTTTTCCTGGAATAAAACCACACTGCGGGGCGACCAACAATTTAAAAGAAAACCAGTAGGTAAGTGCAGTTGTATTATCATTTTTGTGGGGATTAAAAATAACCCATATACACATTTTGAACAGCATTCAAATTAAAGCCGCAAAGACATATCAATCAATCTGGATAAGAATAATGATAAAGTCTTAAAGAAACCATTCTTACAATCTTGTCAGGTAAAATGTTATAGGTACATATTTGGGAAGCAGTTTAGCAATGACACTACCATTATATTTTCTAGTGACATTTGAACAAGGAAAATAAAACTTTAATTTCAGAGAGAAAATAATAAAACAACAACAGATACAGTTACAGATTGTTCATGGCACTTTCACTGATGACTGTTTTCACAACCTACCCCAGTTTGCAGCAGGATTTTCTGGCTGTTTTTGCTGTAGCACAGTGCTGTTCCAAGTGTACTTAAGTGGTTGGCGGAATCAGGAGCAGGCCATTAACTTCAAATATGTACCTGACATATTGTTTTGTATTGCTTATTTTGTTGCATGGCTCTCATATTACATTATAAAGCCAACAGTTAGTCAGTGCTTTATTCTACGATGCAGCATTCTTTTGTGAAGGAGAGCTTTGTATGTAATATAACACGAAGACACTGTTGTGTGTTGTAATTAATTAAAAACAGTTGTGTGACAGTAATGTTATCCAAATAGTGGTGTAGACAAACACTGTTTTGGATCTCTTCTGTAAGCTGGCCAATCACAGAGTAGGGTGGGGAGGGCTGAAACCAGTCTTTTCAGTCTCAAGGCCAGAAGGATTTATAACCTGTATCTACATTTCTTTTATTCGAAATTTTTATGATCTTGTATCAGTGGAGCCCCAGAACAAAATATAAACCCAAAATAAAGCATAATATGGTAATTTAAAGTCTCTTTAACTGCTTAGTATAAGTTTATCCATCAGAGATATTGCTATAACATTTGTGTTTTTATTATTTTTGTCCACTGTGGGCATCTAAGTAATATCTGATGTAAGTATAATTTAATCACACAATCCGTTTAGTGAATTAGTCATCATCAAATAATCATTACATTCTGGTTGTTTTCTCCCTAAACTGGATAACTGAATGTTTAGCTGAATGTTTTTGATTATTGTGAAAAAAGAATTACAACACACAAGCACTTAATCATCAGCGATCCTTGATTCTGAATTATTTTACCCTTACTCCTGTTCAAAAAAAGCTCCTCTTTTATTCACACAGGTTAGATTTGTTTGAGGGTTTGGTTTTAAACTGACTTGTATCTTTTATTAGACATTACAATAATAAATAGGCTGCAGAGGCCAAACAATATTAAACTTAAAATGACCCATCTACCTCTATGTAACGCAATTACTGTGAGTGATGGCTTTATTCTGTTACAAAAGGCAATTTCATTATCTTACACACAAGTGAGACAACATCATGTATTTCCTACAGATAATTTCCATAGGACAAATTCTTTGTTCTCTGTTTTAAAAACCTGACCCTAGTGATCCCAGCTGATAAACAAGTAGAAAATAGGTGCATGCAGTTACCAGGGTACATTGCAAATTCATCCATTGTCATTTGACAGCTGATAGTGGATCTACTGTATGTTGCCTCTGTGTCTTTCACAGTGAGGTGGTGGAAGCAGAGGTTGTCAAATCAAATTACTGCCTCCAAAATTGGATTGGAAAAGAGAACCTGAACCAAATCTAAAGTAGAAGTGACTGGAGCTCCTAATAATAAGAGTAATGTATATGTCATCTTAGTCCTATCAGGTTCTCACATTCAAACTCTACATTTTGCAGTAGTCATCATTTAGTCCAGCCCTGTGATGATCCCAGCTGCCTCTCACCCAGTGTCAGCTGAGATATGCTGCAGCCCACTGTGACCCTTAACAGCATAAGCAGTAAAGATATGGATGGATAATTTGTGTGTATCAAAGTATAAAATATCTGCTCATCTGTCACACAGAGACCTTCATCAGAATATGGTCTCTGAATTGGTTCACGTGACTAATATATTCATTGCAGCAGATTGCACGTTCAGTACACTGGTATAGATCTATAGATATGTCAGACTTGTCAGACTACCTGATCAATGAAAGCAGGCCACTTGGCCAAACACATCGATCATCTCAAAGCAACTGACAGAAATCAAACAGTAAGTCAAGCAAGTAGGATAGCGATGTATATTATTGGGACAGCAGTTGTCTAAAGATCCCAGGGTTAGTTGTTTGATTCCAAGGTGTCCTTGGACAAATGTGTCCTTGGACAAAGGGGCTCAATAATCTGGGGGTGGAGCTGAACCCTCTATATGTTGTAGCTGAGAGGAGGATCCTGTCCAGACTCCTCTCAATCCTGGACAATCCCTCCCACCTACTACACAGTGTGCTGGCTGGACAGAGGAGCACCTTCAGTCAGAGACCGATCCACATTAAGTTCTCCACAGAGCGCCACAGGAGGTCCTTTCTACCTGTGGCCATCAATCTGTACAATTCCTCCCCCCTCTGTAAAGGGAGGGGAAACAAAATTTTTTTTGTCATATACCTATTGTCATTCTATCCTGGACTATAATTATTGAGCTCTTTTCATTCAGGTTACATATTCTGTATATATACTGAGTTTTCTGTATTGATGTTATTCTGTATTTGCGTTGGTGTGGATCCTTTCTGGTTGTGGTTCCCTTTCTTTCTGTCTGAGTTAAGAGCAACTGTATTATTAATAAAGTTAATAGGGATTAATAAAGTTTTTTGAACCTTGAATTGCAGTGAATACAGTATTTCATTATTATTAAAATGCCAGATTTTCCACATTTTAGTACTATAATGAAGTATAGAAGTCAGTATTTCTGACCCAGGTCATGAATTTCTTGGTACAATATTGACCTATTTTCATCCATCTTTACATAGTCTGTGTTTATATTGAGTTTTTTGTATTGATGTTATTTTGTAGCTGTGTTGCTGTAGTTCTTTTCTGGTTGTGGTTCATTTTCTTTCTGTCTGAATTGAGAGAAACTGTAAAAAGGCAAAACAATTTACCTCTAAAATTAATAAAGTGTTTTGAATCTTGAATATTTACATTGAATAATATTAAACATTAAATTATCTCTATATTTATACACATCTTTGACAGTGAGAGGAACTGAAGAACACAAAAATATAAAGATGAAAGTTGATCTGTCATAACTCCAATAATCTTCGCTCAGCAAGTAAACAGCTAAATGCCTAATTTGAATTCCCTAAATTAGTTTCAGTGTTGGGTTTGAAATGGCATGATTAGTCTCTGCTATGAAGTAAAGATGGGTGCAACACTATTACACATCAAGAGCTACAGATCCATAAAACCTATAATATGACAACAACTAGTTGAAATCTGAATTTACTGTCTTTAACTGGCAGTAATTGAGAAAATGGCAGCAGAGGGGACATCACTGTCTGTTTCACTGAGGAAGAAGTCTTACTGAAGTCCTCCCTGGGCAGATTACTTATCGTAAACAACCTCAGTTTCTATTGCCTTATCAGGAGCTATTTTTGCACAAATAGAGCAGAGGCACTTGTGTTTGTGTCAATGTTGTCAAGGAGGAACATCCGCTCTTGGACAGGAGCATGACTCTTCCCTTCCTTATCGGGCTGAGAGAGGTGACAGACAAGAACAGATTACTCTGATATCTGAGGGAAGAAAGAGGGATAGTAGATAACAAGCTTGAAAGAGAGGAGAAGACGAGTTCTTAAAGAGCACTGTAACCTTACCACATCAATAGTGTCAAAGTACTCAATATAATATGATGTGAGGTTGTCTGTGGAATCTATCGTACAACAAACAGTGCAAAATGTGAGTAAACCTGATGTTTGGTGGAGAAATGAACAAAGACCACCTGCTCTGCTGTTTGATAAGGTTTTAGAAATACAAACTTTTGAATGCCTCAGGTTAGATGTTGTTCATATTGCGAGGACCAAGCATAAGCAGCAAACCTAAGGCATTACACTTTGGGCTCCTAGGCTGTTGACTTAACTTGTGATTCCAACATAAAATGCTGGTAGATTCTGACATTTTTGATTGTTCAGAACAATTCAAGTATTACACTGAGGTGACATTGATAAATGTAGGTCTTCATGTGCAAGCAAAACGAAATTCTTGTTTGAGTGGAACGAGATTGGAGCAACTGAAGGGCTACAGAATTGCTTAATCCCCTTCAGTTGTGCTGCAGAACAGCTGCAGGGCTGCCCGTATGACTCTTGACCCACAGCAGACAAAAGAAAATATTCAATATTAAATATAACTTGCTAACTATTGTTATTTCTGTGTAAAACTGACCACATTTTATTAGTTCAGTACAGTTATTTGGTACCTGATTTTGGGGACTATTATTTTTGTTGTGGCAACCATAACTGACCATAAATTTTCAGGCAAGCTAGTGGCAAATGTTTTATAATAATTTAATTTTAAAATGTCCAATACCATTCCAGGCCCCAAACCTGTTCATTTTGAGGAAAACTGTAAGAAGAGGGCTGTGGTTTATGATCCTTGTGGATTTTTAACAAAATAATAATAATAATAATAAAAACTGTAACAGGTATCATGTAGGGTAGCATGCAGAGACTAAGAGCTAGACATTTCCCAAAAAACAGGCATGGAATATTTTGGTTGCTTTTAATTACAGATATTTTTAAAGCTTACCAAGTGGCTCATTTCTGGAAAAACATTTACAGCTTTCTCTTACTATTTCTGGAGGTTAAACACACCAAAGATTAATCTGAATCTCTCTAATTCAATCATCAATACTTCCATAAGTAAGCTACTGACATCTTACAAGCAGGGAAATTAATGCTTGACTGACAGGATGCAGGAGCAAACTGACTGCAGCATTGATCTTAATGATGTAACAAAACAGCTGCTACTAATCACCAGTACGAATGATAAGCTCCAAAAGACAGGAAGTGACTTTAATGAACAAGTTTACTGAGACGTCTGTTGACATCCTGCTGTCCACACAGACAGCAGTGAAGATTTGGCCAATTACTGAAAAGCTGATTATTGTCCTGTACTTCTGTCACACCTGGTGGAGAAATGTGAAACAGATGGGAAATCTGCGAGATAAACCCATACGGATAAAAACAGGTCTATGAGAATCTTTTTTTTATTTGTTGGCTTATTTGAACATGCAGTGTGAATCACTGATGCATTACACTGTATAATATAAAACTATTGTCGTTTGCTGGTGTATTAACTCAAACATGCCCATTGACGCAATGAAGCCGTATAAGAAACTGTATTAAGCTTGACACAAAAGATTCTTCTACTGCCATAAGCAATGTGTGTGATGGCATTTTGTTCTAAATACCCATGTTATATTTACACTGTATTAACTAAAAAGGAAAATAAATCAAAGAAAAGGAAAAGAAAAAACAGGTCCCACAGATCTCATTACTGAGCAGAAGAGATGGAGTCTCGTTTTAATGTGCAAATGATGTACAGCTTCCATTCCACTGTACTGGAGGGGGTAGAGAAAATTAATCAGGAAGTTGTTTTATTTTTATTTTTAAGATGACCAGGCTGTCACATCAGCAAATACTGATTTGTGAAGAGGCCATCTATTATTCAGTGTGGTACAGATGTGGAAAAACAGACTATTACCACAATAACCATCTGAAGATATGTAAAAGGTAATTGGATCATTTAAAGTCATATGTGCAAAAGGAAAAATCGAACTGGATTGAATGCTGCAAGACTAGAGACACCAATTTATGATACACATAGTTTAGTGCATAAAAAAGACATTGCTTTAATACTGTGTGTATTTATAGCACAAGCAAAGCAAAGGATAGGTTGCAAAGACGGGTTAGATATGATATCTTCAACACAGTGAACCTCATTCTCATCACCATTAATCTTGGCAGAAATACAGTTACTACAGAGCAGCAAAATCTAGAGCAAATATTATACTGTGCTTGTGTGTGTAGTCTAATAAATTAGGAGCAGAACATAATGCAACATGGCTGTAACTAAATTCTATTAGTTGCAGAAAATTATATTTTCAATGAACCTGCCAATCACTGTTTTAGTTATCATATTTGATTGATGGAATCTGAAAACTGAATCAACTTAAAGCTACAATACTCAAATTGAACTCAAAAACTCAACTGGACCTAGCATAGGTAGTGGGGTTAAAAAGGGGAGCGTCACTCTGCCAGTGCTGTTCTGAGAGTCTCAGTTCATGGGAGGCGTCAACATCACTAAATTGTTACAGATCAATTTTCAGTTTAATCAGTTTTATTTTGAAGGGTGCCCATCAACACTTCCACTGTTCCCAGTTTTGCTTAGTCCCCTACATCAGTCTGAAAGCTTTTTTTTCTGTTGCCATTTAGTTATTTTATAAACTGTTATAAGAAGTATAAAGCAAATGTAAGAAACATTTGTTTTATATGCAGAAATTAAATTTTATTTAGTATATTTGATAAGGGATGTTTTTCCTGGACACACTGAATCTCCTACTGGTAGACTGTGCTCTTGACACTAAGGCAGAATTTGTGTATTCTCAGCTATATTTTGTTACATTTATTATCTTTATAAGACCATATTTTTAATATTAGTGTACAACGTTAATATATTACAGAAACACTATCACAGTGCATTCTCGGCTTTCCAGTGAAGGTAAGAGAATATTCACTGCATACAAAGGACCTTGTGAAAGCTTTGTTTCTTTTTAGCTGCAGGAACCATGTGAGAAAGTGTGGTCCATGGCAACTAAACAACATGATTTAGAGATAGACCAGCTACACATCTATACTTGGAGAAATCTGATTAGCATGTCAAGAGGAAATCAGTTCATTTCCTCTGGAACTAAAAAGAAAAGGTTCGAAAACACTCTGGCCTATTAATGTCTTAGAGCAGCAGGGAAACATGATGCTGCTCCTGTTGACACTGGCACTGTGGCCTGAACCCTGTGGGATTATGTTTGAGTGTCTATGTTTGGGGCCCAGTGGCTTAAAAGCTAAACAGTTTGGTGCAGATCTTCAGGGTTGACAGGGATCAATGTGACACGTTTCTATGAGAGCAGTCACAGATCACCTACTTCTGCTGGAACTCAAGTCTGTTGGGGCCCATTTCTTTAATATTCTCTTCTTATTTTCTCTTCGAAGCTGTGTGAAATCGAAAATGAGCCCCTAAAACAAGTTAAGAACAATGTCAGTAAGTAACCAATTAGGGAAAATACAAATACAAAAAAGGTCCAAATATTTTCAACAGATAATATGAAAAAGTCAATTTAATTCTATCAGATGTTCATTTTAAAATATCTGGAGACAAATTCTGCATTGATGTATCAATTAATAAAGCTTTACAACTTAACATTTCCAAATAAAATGGTAATGGAACTGAGCCCATCATGAAGAGGAAAATTCCTGCAGCGTTTTCACAAAGTCAATTATTCAAGAGCCGTATGACAGCTGTAAGTAAAATTTGTACATTGTAATAAAATTATAAATTCACAGGGTGGTAAACTTTTCATATGAGCTAATCTTTTGAGACTTCAAACCCGACTGCTGCACCAGAAACGTCATGGTAGTGAATTTAGATAAACATGGACGTAAATGAAATAAGACAGCTAGGTTCACGTATATGCTATATTAATTTAACACTCTCTCATCTATTATGCATTAGCTTCAGAACGTGACTTATAAGAAATTCTCAGGACTTTCTCCTGCAGAGCTCGACTCCAGGCAAACTACACTTAGACACAGTAAAACAGCTAACTGAAATCAAGAGTTCCTCGCAGATCTTTACTTTACCATCCAATATATGTGAATCCTGAGGTTAAAAAGTTGCAACTAACACACTTACTTTTCAACAAAAGCAGAAAAATACAGTAGAGAAAAGGTTCAGTTCAACAATGTGTTTGTGCTTCAGTTGAGTGAAGACTGAATTGATTTGTTAATGAGCTGTTTTGTAGATGATATAAGGTAATATAACCAGAAAAGAATGAACACTTATTTTTAAAAGAATAGTTTGTTAATCACTGCGAGAAACAAGATAGAACACAAGCCACCCAGATCCTGATGCATCTAGTTTTCTTTTTAGCTGGTAGATGTTGGCCTAAAGAATAAGTATGCCTTTGCTTTCCCAGGTTGAATACACACAAAATGCCCCGATACTCATGTGCCAGACCATAAAATGCAAAGATGCATGCCATCTATCGGCAAGACTACTGCTATTGCTTCTAATAATAATAATAATGATAGTGATGATAATAATAGCACATCCTACAAGCCATCCTGACTGTTTTCTGTTGGCACTGTTCGCGTGTATCTTAAATAATGACCCAGTCACAATGCCAAAACAACAGAAACGACAGAGGTTCAATAAAAACATCAGAAAGCACCACTTGCCAACTGAGGATGGATCAGATGGTGACTTGGACGAGGAGAATACATGGAAAGTTTCCAGATTCAGGGTGCATGCATCAGATCCTAACTATACTACCGCACTGGATAAATCCGATGGGAAAGTCAGCAGCTGTGCGATATAATTGATCCCACATGTGATGTCAAGCAAATAACCCATGACAGACTAAAAACCCTTCTCTGTTCTGCAAGAGTATAGTTTTCTCTATAATAACTTTCGCCAGAGTTACAGCATGAGTACATTTGGATTTAATTTTCCCTTTATAATCTTAAGGTTATATACATCATCTCTGAACATAGAAGGTTCAAAAAGTTGAATGTGAACATAAACGTGTTAATTTCCTAACATTTATGTCTACTACCCTTCCAGCAAGGTCACTTAGCTTCTCCTTAACCCTAATTTGTATTCAGTACATCAACAACTACATTGAGTTAAGGACCTTTTTTTGCCATTATGAGAAAGCAGCACCAAGGTAAATCCCCAGTTTTTAAGAAACACTCTACTATAACAGTAAAAGAAGGAAGTTTCATATTCACAGCCTTTTGCCTGAAGCTTCACAGGCAGAAAAGTGACCAAGTATGAAGCTCTGATGGTCTGATTAATTTCCTCTTCAGTGCTGCCAGTCCATGCATCCACCATTGTTCCCCCAGAGGATACGTAAGGTAAGGAAAAGGATACCCTAACATTTGCACATTATAAGAATACATATTTATATATTTCTTTTAATTCTGAGAACATACCAGGCAGCTAGAGGGAAGCCTTGATCAGACAACTGAAGGTTAAGATAAACGTCAGGTGGAAAAATGGAGAACCCAAGCAATACCTAATAAACTAGCCCCCTGAGGGGACACGGTTTTAAGAGGTGAATATTAAAATACAAAAGCGTGTTTTACATTTTACTCATAATCTTTTAACCTTGATATTACATGAGAGAATAAATGAGATGTCGAAGCCCCTTGATGTTTTCAACAATCTATATATTATCCAGACAGCCTGTGTCCAGTTTGCAGCCTTGTTGTAGTTTGCTGTTTAACAAGTAGTCACTACACAGTCAAACTCTTGTTTAGTACAAGACGCACAAATTGAATGTGTCTATTGATGCCTGAAGGACAGCTTGACACACTCTACGAGGAAAAACAAGCCAGAGCTCTTCTTTAAATCTGTTTTCTCTCTTCTTTGAAGTTTAAACTGTCAGAACAAGAGACCGGGGCCTCAGAAAAAAAACCTGTGGGACTGTCATTGTTTGTTGTGATAAAGAGAATAGCAGTGCTGTAAGTCCTTATATTATACCAGGCCTGGAGAGAAAACATCATTGATGGTCATGGTTAATCAACAGCTGGAAAAGTCCTGAAGTAAAATGTAAAACAATTACCAGTCTGACAGATGCTAGTTTTTCTTCTTTCTTTTGGCTTCCTAAAAATAACGAGAACGTCCACTGACTGACTTTTATATTTTTTGATCAGTAGTGTTGGAGTTGTTCTTACTGTACATTACATCAAGTCACTTAAACTGCTGAAGGTCAATAACTCCTTAACTAGAGCATCTTTAGAGGACACCATATCCTTCAGAAGATCACACTAAAACTACATCAGTCATCCACAGTCAGTTGAAAGTCAAAGGAAAATAAAATAAATCTGTCACATCTAAAACTAGAGACAATCTTTGAAAAGAGATTAGGTTAAAATACACAATACACAAGGAATACACAATATAAGTATTAATTAGTCTGATATTTGTTATCTCCTAAGATTACTGCTCTAAGCTTGTGTGAAACAATCTGTGAGTGGACCTTGCAATGAGAATTTTCAAGGTAAAAAAATGCACTTTCATCACAGAGAGGTACTGCAGGCTATATGGAAACATTGTGGAGAACCTCAGGTAACTTGGGAAAAAAAAAAGAACCAAATATGCCTCCCACAAACAATATGTTGTGTTGTAACACCACATGCTGCTATTTAGTATGCATGAAAACTAGTTAGTAAGCAAGCAGAGGAGTCAAAACAGATGGCTAAAAGCGATGGATGGTTAAAAGTAGTGGTGTCAGTACAAATGCAAACTCATCCAAACCTACTGGAGAAAATGAGACCAAAGTAGAATATTTCCAAGGCCACCATTTCTTTAAAGAAACAAATTGTGCCAGCATTCAGTTTTACATAATTCACAGTGCTGAATTAACAACCAGAATAAAAAGCAATAAAAAGAACATTTGATAGGCTTAATGGAATTTGAAGGAACTTTTTATTTTCTCCTCTAATTAGCTAGTGTCTCAGGAGACAAAGTTAATATAAAATATCATCGTTCCTGACACTGAGACACTGTAAAAACAGGGGTGGCCAATCTAGGTGCTTGCGAACCTGCTTCTTTTCCCTACTATGCCTGACCTACCCACTGTAGTAGGTAAAACAAGTAGGCCTGTGGCTCTTGAGGTCCTGGGTTAGCCACATCTACAATAAGGAAAAAACTGTTTATGTACTTTTAAATTTACCCACATGCAGCTGGAGAGGCCTGCATACTCCTCCTCTCCTGGGAACACAAGGATTTGTCTTTCTAAGCCTCAATTGGACTGAAATGACCTGAGACAAATGATTTCACCCACCCACATTCACTTCCATTAGACAGGCTCTTGGGACTGTAGCAAGGTTTCACATGAAGCAGGAAAAGATTCTTGTGCCATTAACTAAAAACAGAAGCATAATTACTTCCTCAAGATCAATCAAATAATCTGCCTGTGTGCTTTTGTACATGATACATACAATAAGAAGTAATGGTTTGCAGTTCAAGGACGACAGGAAGTTAGATTAGGAGAGAAGTAGGGATTTTGAGTATAATAATTACAATGAGATCTAGGCTAAGGACACAATAGAACAAAAATCTCTTCATCAGCAGTTCCAGCTCAAACCCGGGAGACTTTATGTTAGTTCTGCCAGCAAAAACATCTGCTATATCTATGTGTATGACCTAAAACATGACCAAATGGACTACATTTTTAACCGAGTGGCTTGGATTTAGCAGAATCAGCTATTTATTACTGAGTGCAAAACTGGGGTACAGAAGAAAAATGAATCTTTGCCTATAATGGAATATCTCTAAAAATGGAATATATGGGTCAAATACACTGTACATATGCGTTTGGACCTGATGCCTTGATGAGGAACATGATGGAGTCCCTTGTTGCTATGGGAACCATTCAGCACAATAACCAATGTAGGTAATACTAGTTAACAATAGGCTGTATTCAACTGACATAATTTGAAGCAGGTCAGATCTTATTGTAACATCTCTTAAAGCTGGCTTCAAGAGGGAATTACATCACTAGCAGATGTTTTGTATGGGACAGTGCTTTTAACATCATCTAGAAGGATTTGCAATTAAAAAACTGTTAAATGATCTCTTTTTGTATTTTCAGTGTGGAAGAAAAGTGGTGCTATGGTGATAGTCATTCAACGCTCCTCGTCCAAAAAAAAAAAAAACAAAACAAACAAAAAAAAAAAACGTCACACAATCTAATATTTTGTTGGACCATCTTTAGCTTTGATTAGGGGACGCATTCACCATGGCATCGTTTCAATAAGCTTATGCAAAGTCACAACATTTATTCCCGTCCAGAGTTGCATGAATATTTGCCATGTATTGATGATGGGAGAGTCTGACTGCTGCACAAAGTCTTCTCCAGATGAATTCTGGCATTGTCATCTTGGAATATGCCCCTGCCATCAGGGGAAGAAAAAAATCCCCTTGATGGTATAACCTGGTCATGCAGTATATTTTCAGGTAGTCAGCTGACCTCATTCGTTGGGCACCTAATGTTGCAGAACTTAGACCTGACCAACTGCAGCAACCCCAGATCATAGCACTGCCCTCATAGGTCAGTCACTCATCACTTCACCCGCCTCTCTTCTTACCCTGTTGCACCCATCACTCTGGAACAGGGTAAATCTGGACTCATTAGACCACATAACCTTCTTCTATTGGACTGTTCCAATTTTAGTAGTTTAATCAATCTCCTTAGATGTTTTCTTTGCTTGATTCAAATAACAATAACAAATAACTTGTTGCCAGCTGAATTCATCCATGCAGTAATGATCCAATGGGAGGTTCTTACCCATTTGCTTACTTAAATCAAGGTGGTGCCTGTTTTTGGACGTCAGTGTATTTCTATTCATTCTATTCTTTAGGGCCATGAAGACATAGGTTTCTGTTTAAATTTAAATAGCTATATTAAATAGTTTTATATCATATTGTGTTCAATAATAACCTGAATCTGCAGCTTACTATGGCTTGAGAGCAAGAGTCATATCATGTTGTTTAGCTGTTAAACTACAATGTGGGTGGTTTTCTCACTGCTCATGACTAAAAAGTGAAGATACTTGAGCATTTAGGACCAAAAGAGTCTTATATTTTAGTCGGGAGTTGGTAAAGGCCAAAAACAGAGCTAAAATATGAGTTTGATTCACCATTTTAACTGCTGATAGTTGTTCACAACTTGTTTCCATTTGTTTCCACAATGACGCTCAACTTTGCAAGAAAGATATTGTGCTCATGTAGGAAGCTGAACACAATAGGTTCATAAAAGATGCCTTATGGCCATTATTTCCAGAATGTTTTCTTTTTCCAGAAGTCATAGCCAGTATGGCAAGCCAAGACTGGAAAAGTATCTCTGGAAAACAAGGTTCAGGCCCTGGATTTAGCCCTGTCCGCCCACCAGCTCCTGAGCTGTTGTCATCTCTCCATGCTGCTGAATAGTGCAGCAGATGACAGCATCTTATCAGCAACTGCCAATTACAACACGGGAATCTTATCAGCAGTAGCCAATTAGAACCAGGGGAGTTGCTGTGAGGAAATGTCAACAGCTCAGTGAACTTGCCAGGGCTCTTATCTGGCCACGCCTCTTTATCCCAGCAGCTTTCTCTGGGTCTACTGTCACAGTAACGACTGCCAGTGCAATGTTGTGACAAGAAGGGCTGGAGCTATAGCAGGCTTTCAAAAGAGCAAGCCTCCCAGAAAGACTGCACACTTCCTGAAAAATGCAATATTTTAGGGAGTTTCTGACAGCTGATAGAAAGTAGAAAGTAAAAAAAAAAAAAACTATTCACTTGGCCCCAGCTGGGTATGTGTTCAGACTGAATACATAAGCTTAGACAAGGTATTAAAAACTAAATAAATGCCATAACCGAGAAATGTGCAACCAAGAGACTCCTTAGATGGTTTACAATGTAAAAGACAGAGAGATTATTTAAAATTTTTCACAGCCCCTTGACATGGATGACGGGTAGGATGCATTATTTCCACTTATAAACATCTGTGCGCTAATTTCCACTGTGGAATCAATGACACGCTTCTGCTTTTCCACGGTAACTGCAGACCCATAAAGAGAACAAATGCCTTGTTTCTGATTTCTTGATAATGACTTTCCCAAAGGTACTTTTGTCACTTTTATTTCTTATCATGTTGGAGAATTGGGGCTTTCTTACTGTTTCAATTATTTTCATTATTGATCAGTCTCTCAATTATTCGCTCTATAAAGAAGAAAAACGTGCATATTGCAACTTCGAGCAACATTTAAAATGTCATTTTGGTTCAATCAATAGACCACAACCCAAAAGAGATTGTCTTTGCATCAATAGTCAACAAATGTTTGGCATTACTTCATTATTTTTGTTTAAAAAATTATGAAAACATAGACTAGAACAGATCTGTTTCGGATGCCCCCAGGACGCCTCATAGGGGAGGTTTTCCGGTCCTGTCCCACCGGGAGGAGGCCCCGGGGAAGACCCAGGACACGTTGGAGGGACTATGTCTCTCGGCTGGCCTGGGAACGCCTCGGTGTCCCCCCGGAAGAGCTGGAAGAGGTGTCTAGGGAGAGGGAAGTCTGGGCATCTCTGCTTAAGCTGCTCCCCCCGCGACCCGGCCCCGGATAAGCGGTTGAGAATGGATGGATGGATGGATGGATAGACTAGAACAGTTGCATTCATTCAGCAACAATCTTTACACAGAAATCAAGCCTACTTTCTAATTAATTGACTAAGCTTTAAAAATATTTTTCTCTCTTTTGTATCAGTGTAGAAAATATACCTCAGGTTAGAACATGCATAAAGTTTAAAATCCTTTTTAAATCAATACTATATAAAGAGGAATAAGAAATGAGAAGGGATGATAAGACATGACGCTTTTACTATGACTCTAATGGCCGAGTGTGTCAGGTACATTTCTTCTAAATGTCATCATCAGTTGTACCGTTGGTCGTGAAACTTAATGGAGACACACAGCAGTAAGATTTGGCTTTAAGAACACATACAAGATGCTAGCAGACAGTAACCTCCACAGAGTCATGGAGCATTGAATGAATCATGGTCTAATGCTTTCTCTAGTAAGGCTTTCAGAATGGAGGTCATTGCAGTTATTTCTATGGTTCATCTTTTCTCTAATGGTGCCATGGTTGACTGGAGCTGTGAGAGATACCTGCAGTGGCAGCAACATAGAGCTTAAGGCAGACAAAAACATCTGATGCCTAGTAACCCCTTTCCCCGCCGGCTTAGAATAGTAACAACATCACAGTAAAGACAATTTTTGCAGCATAACATGGCATACATTTTATTGACCCCCAATATTAAGGTTTTAACAAGGCTAATCTATGACTCTCTGTATTCAACCAGGCTGTGCTGTTACTGCTCAACATGTATGGTCATGCATCTCTGCCCATACGGTGTCTGAGTCATTACCATATTTTCATTTATAAAGCTATTTTGGGCAAACTTCCATCCTATCTTTGCAAATTGAAGTGAATCTTGTAATCATTATGTAAGATCAGAAAACATATCTGCTGTCTGCACCTAATGTCTACAGTAAAACCATCATGTTTTCTGTGGGCATCTGTATTTACAGCTTTGTTGTGTGTTTTCAGTATTGCTTAAGCCAGTCCTCAGTTTAGTTCCTTCTGCATCTTTGTCTATCAAGGTCTTGGCCATAAACATGTTAGCTAAAAATAAATGAAATTTTAAATAATAGTATAAATAAATATATTAACTATATCTAGTATCATGTTCTAGAAAATTAAGTAGAAAAAGTAGAAAAATCAACCTGTGATATTCCTGCTCTTACCCTAATATATATATATTTCAATATATCTATATATGTATTGATATATAGATATCTATCTATCTATCTATCTATCTATCTATCTATCTATATATAGATATATATATATATTGATATATACACACTATATCAGAAATAATAACGATATGGTTTCATTATTTCTTGACCTTTGCCTCTCAGCACAGTAAGACCCACTATACAGTACAGTACAATATAAAGGACGGGTGGTTATAGAGTCTAAAGTTATTTTAAAAGACCTTAGCTTTCCTCCCAGTGGCTTTGATAAATGGCTCAAACACTTTTCGGTCAATGCTATTATGACAAACTTTGGAATTTAATAACTCTAATGATCTGGTGTGCTGACTTTAGATTAAACCTATTAGCTCTCCTTATAAAATACAAACACCTGAGGGGGAAGTCAAGCCAAGCAGGGTAAAGTCAAAAGGCTGTTAACAAAAGGTGCTGCTGTGTTGCCACAAACATCATCACAGTAGAATACCTTGGGGCCTCACTAATATATAAAAACTGACACTTCAAAAAGCAGAGCCTTGTTCTCACTGTACATGGAAACTGTAGTCGGAGCAGCAACCATCTAAATTTCTCATTTGACCCCTTTTTAATTGTGTGATATATAAGAAATGTGTTTATATTTCAAATATATATATATTCATTAGTGATTTTTATTGAAGCTCTTTTTTTGCCATAGCTACTATGTCACTATTGATTTTTCCAATCTGGTTAATGTTCAAATTCATCACTGCAGGCTGTAATAAATTGTTCACATTTCAGAAAATATATGTAACCCCTGTTTTTTTTAAACTAACCTACGTACACAGTGCAAGTACGTAAAGACAAACGTCTGCACTTGAAACACTGTCATCTCACTCCTCCACCCATGCATGAGAACGATATCCTCTCCCAGACAAGAAATAGAGGAGAAAGAGAGAGATACTAAATAAAAGAAAGGGAAAAACAGCAGACAGATCCAGACCCAGAGCAGCATAAGCCATTGTTAGAGAAGGGGCTTGCTTAGCATATAATTAGACTTTCGCAGTACAGAGTACATCTGTCGTTCTTAGATGTCTTGGTGACACTGTGAGAGAAAACAGAGAAAGAACGACATGCAGGGTTGTAGTAGGCTTTCTTCTAATCCATCAGGCTTCGCAAACTGCAGACGAAAAGCTACCTATATGACGTGATTTTGAGTTTGTCTTGCTAGAGAGCAGTGAGATTGGTGTCCTTTAGAAAATGGCTTTGAGTAGGAAAAGGTGCCTCCATGAATAAATCCAGGATTACTGTTATTAGGTATAAAAACATCTGAAAGAAATTGGTGTGATTTACTGGCAATAAGAAAATAACAATAACTTAAGTAGCATTAGGGTCAAACCTTTTACAGATGCTGCCCATTTAGCACACGTAACACTGATTTTGCATAAATAACTACTATATGTGATTGTATACATGCATATTACATTAAGTACACATCATTAACTGAAGCTCTAGTTCAAATGTGCACATTGTAATTGTACGTGAATATAGAAAATTATTGGTTGTCATATAATCTTTTTATTGTTTTTTCAGTTTTTCTGTTTCACCTGTACATATTTTGTCTTTTTTTATTTCATTTTATCGAAGACTCAAAACCCCATCTGACTGCTACAAAATCATAAAACAGACGTGAGACTGAAGGAGGGATCCATCACAGAGTGGCTAAGAGTAAGGGGTAAAGCCTCAGAATGGCTGTAGACAATGAAAAAACAAATAACACAGAGAAAGTAGACTGCTTTAATGAAAAGGTTGTCCATCAAGCCAACAGCCAAGAATTTAGTATGCCCTTTACAGATCCTGCTTTGGTACAGTACACACACACACACACCTGTAGACATCTACAGATGAAGTACACTTTATTCCCCTTGAAAATATATATATATTTTTTACTTACTTACATGCTGTATGTGTTTGTTCAAAGGAGTCAGCGCCACACTGCAGCTGTCCCATGACATTTTGGGGTTCAGAGCCTTTGCTCAAAGAAAATAAAAAGTCTACTTTATATGGTCTCCCAAAATGAAATCCTACTTTCCCTATCTTCTCTCTGTGTTGTGTTGTGTAACTTAAAATTGATTTCGGACTAACCCTCTACTGAATAGCTCTGACATCAACGAGTACACTACCTAGGCTGTGTATAAACAGGTACAATCCTGCATTGATTAGGGCTGGATGTCCCCCTATGAGTACACATCTTCATCCTCTTGCATCGATTAGACCCCATTTATACTTCACTTACACAGACCCCTTAAACTGTTACATCAGGAGGTGGCTCAAAAGTATTCTAGCAGGAGTCTGAAAACGTGTAGGTGCATACATCTCTTCAAGATGCATGAGTAAGCTTTACTTCTCCCAGTTCTAACTACGCCAGTGAACGGTAAATGGAAGAAGCCACTCACAGCATCTGCCTCACATGGGCTGCTCCCGTGATAAGTGCTGCTAATGTTACACGGGCTGTGGTTCTCGCTGTTGACAGCTACTTTCATCACCAAGTGGCAACACATATCATCATACAGCGGGCTCATGGAGCTGCTAAGGCATTTATCTGGTCCCTGTTCAGTTCTACCACTGAACGGTCTGAGTGAAGGACATTCTGGTAATAAAAACGTCTGCATCTCATTTAGCCCATCTGAGTAATTTATCTATGTTTTATTAGGTTATGGATCGTCGTTAGCTACTTGCTAACATACAGATTGTCCACAGCCTATAAATTACTTTTCTTTTTTGGCGCTTACCATACAGCTTTAGGTGCATGGCCACCTCCTTCTGGACAGGAGAAGACACCGGGAGCCAACACTGATTTCCATGTGACCCAGAAAAACAAAGATGGCTTCATCATTTGATTCTAGCTTAAATGCACAAGATACTATAAATAAAATGATAAAATAATCATACTGCTGACGCCATCTCATTTGTTTCTTTTTCCCTTTTTGAAACCGTTTCAATTACGTGCATCCACTCATCTGACTAACCATTAATTCACAGTTCAGTAATGAGGATGGCTTAAAATAAGTTAATTACCACAGGTCTTTTCTGCACAAGTACTTGTGCAGTGGCCTCTCACAGAGCCACGTGAAATGAGGGTGTTCGAAAATGGTGGCAGGATGACGAAGAAAAGTTGAAGCAGAGGAGGGTTTCAGCACATTGGCTTGGAGCACTAATGTCAGGCAGTGAGAGGCAGCTGGTGTGGATCAGTTAACCCAGCTGGAGGCTGAGGGAGAAGACAGAAGGACAGACGAGGGGAGGGATAGATGGAGGGAGAGGTGTTGATAGAAGAGGAGAGGAGCCACAGGGTTGCTGTGATGAACATGCTGCTGTGGGCATAGTGCTGGGTAAAAACAGAGTGATTCCTGCAGTTTCGCACTGAGATAACTGATGTTGGTAAGCACAGATGATAACAAGCGAACAAGAAAATACAAAGGAACAGAAAAAAAAACCAACAACAACAACTTTATACACCCAGAAAGTGTTTTTCCTAGTTTCTAGTTTCCAAGTAGTTTGATTAGTTTTTGCTTGTTATTGATTTGGATATTAAAACCTTAAGCTCTATGTGCATGTGCTGTAGTGTCAGATCCTACAGACAATGCAAAGTTGACTTTTCTATTTATGTGTGCTATGTTGGGATCATGTTGCCTTTTTATTATTTGGGCAAAAGAAGAAGTACCTTACCTTTGTGAGTTTGAGTTTACTCCAAAAACAATATAATTTAGAGTATCTGGGTAATTCTACAGTAAGTGGAGGCAATGCAGCCAGTCTTAGAAGTCATATGTTATTATTTACCTAAATACCGTTGCTTGATATTGTGAGTGAATTTCTCCTAGGATTCCTGAAGTATGTCATTATTATCATTATTCTAGGGTTGTTTTTGTTTTGTTTTTGTTTTTTGCTTTGCTTCTTTATTAATTTATTCCCCTCTCTGTCAGATTTGAGTGATTTAAACAACATTTTAGCCAAACCAAACAAAAATAGAAATCAATTTGGTAAATATGTAGAAACGGATCAGAGAATATTCATATATTATTATTATTATTATATAAAGAGGACAGCCTATTTGGCCATGTTCCTAAGGCTGAACAAAACAACCCAGGACAGTTTTGTTTTGATTGAGCATAAAACTCTACATCAGGTAAAGATTTCTGTTTTAATATTACAATACAACATTTGTAGAGCTTGTGCCTTGCTTGAGGCTTTGTCATTAGCTTTAGATTAAGTCTACTGAGGGACAGAGCACAAAGCCTTCTGGCATTGCAAATTACTGTATTTTAGGTCTCAAATGCTTGTTGGCAAGTGACACTAAATCCCTGACAACTTTAGTGTACAGAAGACTGACAGTGTGCAAGAGAAGGCACAATTAAAAAATTATGATAGTGAGAAGTGGAAAAACAGATAAAGGATGAAGCCCATGACCACTATCAGTGTTGTAGACAATATGGGATGTAATATCTCAACTTTGACCTGAATCAAAGGCAGGCAGCTATGATTTGAACAACCGTATAAAGCATTTACTAGTACTGAAGGATGCTCAATATGATGAAAACACATATTGCTCATGCACACACAGAGGCATTGTGTAGTCTTTATCTCTCCCAGAGCAACAGTAGAGACAAGCGGACTGTTATGTTCTGACTGATGCAGAGGAATCCCAGATGAATAAGGAGAGGTGGGCCTCTCTGCAACTTGTCGTGCATTTCAATCACTGTTCTCTCCTGGAGTTAAAACACGTACGCCGTCTAAACATGCATGCTGAAGCATGCTTGAATTCTTTACAATCACTAAGTCATTAACCTTTACATTGACCTGTGTGATTTTATGCAGCCCGTTCCTAAGTTAATGAGTTCAACTTCCAACCATCAACATCACTCTAACTCTACTGTGTCACTGTCAACAGTAGATCTCTTCCAGTGTCAACACTCAGCAATCAGGACACTGTACTTACACACCCACACCTCTCAGGGACAATAGGCCAGCCATAGATCTCCATGAGCTGTCATCCCTGACAGCTTAAGTAGTCCTTTACATTATTTACCTTCCAACAGCTCTCACCCTGTGAGTAGTGGTCAGTGGCATCACATTACATTTTTTATGCTCTAATCTAATACTTTTCAATAAAAAAAGGCCACAAAAAAGAAATACTGGTCCATGCTATATTGAAAACTATTATATAGTACTTTCTCAAATTGTAAAAACCACATTCAGTTTGCTCGAGTGCAGTTTATTTCTGGGATTTTGGTGCTCCACACAAAAACATTCAGTCAGACTGAAAACCACTCAAGAGAGACTACACACTCCTGGAGAAGACCTTGTACTGACAACATGGTTTCAGGATTTCCAATACAAACCCTGACCACAGACGAAGTCAGTGAGGACTTCTTGGCCTCACATCTCTCACCTGTAAAAGTGCACAAAACAAATAACTAACAAGCACACAGAAGAGAAGCCTGGTCCTTAAAGTCAGCATGTCTGATCTGAATTTTACAGAAAGAGGGCAAACATTTTTTTAAGGACTGCTCTATCTCCTTTTCATGCAAATGTGACGCAGCCATTTTCAAGTTTTTGGTTTATTTGTTGGTTACATTTAAAGGGAAGTTGAAAAAACATTATTACAACTAAAATGTATAACAGAAGTGGTAGAGATACATGCAAATTATGTAGGCTGAGGTTCAAGTGCAGCAGATGTGTTTAAAAATATGAATATTCAATACTGTTTTTCGGCCAAAATATCTTATGACAAATGATGAATGTAAATAAAACTCACTTGCTTTACAATGACTCTGGCTCATAATGGGCTCCACAGCAGCCCATTATGATATTTTTCCTGCTGGGATGTAATAATATGTATCTAAATAAACCTTTGCTGCAACATGTCATGTCATGATGTTCCAGCTTGTTGAGAAATAGTGCAGCTCCCTACCCGCACAACATGTATTCTTATTTTCCCTTTGCTCAATGACATTAACCTTTCTTCTGAAGAATCAATAGCATTTTATTCCACACCTCTCTCTTAGCTCCCACTAAAGGTTAATGCACAAGAGATTGGATCGGTGAGAGAGTACAATTCTTTTATTTACTAGAAGTATGCCTGTGAACCTTTTTGATAAAACACAATCAATTGATTTTTATGCACAGAAAAACATGAGAGAGGGTATTTCTTTAATTCTGGCATTGGAAATGCTTTAGATAACTCCATACACATGGCCTTAGGTTTGAAAACATGCCTTGTTTATGATCACTACACAATATCTTTTCCAGTCAAACAACCTTGTTAAGGGTACTTGAAACCCATCCAGCTAAAGGCCAGGCATTGTCCTTCAAAGAGATATTTCACACACACACACACACAGTTATTTGCTACTGAACCGGCTGATTATGTATTAAACTGTAGAAAGTGACAGAGTTTCAAGATTGGTACATTCAAAGAATAAAGTAAATATAAAATAACAAAGTGAATGTACCTGTTTTGGGTAAGGTGACCACCTTTTCTAAGGAAAGGTTGTCGGTGTACTCAAAATAGACTTTTTCCAGCTAATGTCTGTACTTTACTTGAATCAGTGTGTAGAAGAAAAGGGAGCAGGATGTTAGTTAAAGAGTACTGCAGGCGTAGTATTGTGTGCAGAGAGTGAAAACATACCTCATTATCACAGCTGATATGACCTTTGCTATCCACAGCTGTGGGACTGTTCTCCGACTTGACAAATCAGTGTCAGCTGTAAAATGTTTTACATTTCCCTGTACTCAAAGCTACAGTATGTAACTGTTATTAAAAATATGTTTTAATAAAAATAGCTCCATTCTGACAGAAGGGCAAGGCATTTATGCGTGATCAGTAGGTTTTGCAGCTTCTTACTTATAATAAGAAATACGTGAAGAGCTGTGATAGAACGTAGCAGATGTTAGAAGAGCATCAGGGAGCAGGGAGACCTGGGTGGAGCAGATTGGATTGATTTCTAGTCTCATGCTACTGCTAGCTTAAGTTGCAAACTGTAGCATAAATGCTATTTTTCACAGATTCTTTTTATGATTGGTTTTATCACTATTTTGAATTGTAAATCACACTTAACTTCGTTTGGAACTGCTTCACAAATAAAAGATGATGATCATTATGACATTAACAAAGTATGAGATAATGAAATCCAGCTTGTGCAGCTTCTACTAAACGGATATTTATTTCCTTTTTAAGAGAGTCAACCACCCTCTACAAAAAAATGAGCAGCATTTCACGATCTCATTCTCTTTGCCACCTGCAGCTAAAACACAGCAGGACTTGAGGGGAAATGGCCATCTCTGGCTGCGTTGTAAAACTGATATAAAACAGAATAAGGAAAATCCTTGCAGTGTGGCTGCTGCCCCAAGGCACCGCTCACTGATCGTTATAAGACAGGCATGCAGACATATAGTGGCTGTACATAAACATAATAAACTAAAAAGATAAAGAGCAAAGATGGACGTGCATTGTCTCTAACTTTAGGGTGAGCAACTAAATTAAAACAATGATGTTTGATAAAGAAAGCATGGTAAAACATTGAACTACCTTTAATTATAAATATTTTTAAATAATTTTTTTACATGTCTTACTAAGAGTCACAACAAGCTGCAAATGTCCAACCAAGTGTCCTGATTTCCAATAAATTGTATTTCCCTGAAGCCATGTTAGACTCAACTAAATAAAAATATATATCGAGTTAGTCACAGTGAGTTTTAGTGTGAAGTGAGTGGACTTGATGAACAGTGTCTATTTCGAAACAGAATGAACAGAATATAAATTAAACTTCAAACGTTTCCTGTAACTGTTTACAGGAGGTAAGGGCTCTTAATTATGTATCTCGTTGCTTGTTATTTGGTCTTGGTGTGGTGGTTTAAAAGATCATTAGTAAATAATATATCAAGAGGGTGGCATTAAGCCTGAAATGACTTGAATTCCTCATGGGCCACATCAAAGAGTCAGTGTGTTTGTTGTCTTCTTAAATTCTTTATCAATTATTGAGAGACAGTGCAGCTGTATAATGTATAAGGAAAACATTGTTATGAATGATTGCACACACAAGATAGATTGTCAAGTGTAATGGTAACTATAATGAGAAAAATCCATCCATTAGTGTGCAATAACAAGTCTCAATCAACATGCCTGTTAATGAGTCAGTGATCCATCAGAGGACGGAGACTGGGGACAATCAGGGGCCAGACAGAATCAGACCGATAAGCCAATTAAGGTTATTATAAGTCACATCTCCAGCTGTTCTAGAGAACCACAGAGCTTCTAGACCTTCAGGCAAGATTCTGCATTTATAGAAGCATGAATGGAAGTCTGCAGCTGTCTGTGTCCATCCTGGAGTATGGCCATGGTTTTACAAAGATGCCACAAGGGGACTGCAAAACTGCGATTGTTCGGCTTTGGCAAGTTGTGTGTTCTGCTACAAGTTTCAGCTTGCCAGCAGAGAGGGCTGGGAGAGAAGAGAGGATGAGAAAGTTACAGGGAGACTAATTAATCTCCTTTTCTGTAACACACATCCAGCAGAGCCACCTCCACTGCATACCTCTGCTGTGCTCATTGTAATCACCACACTCTGCAGTGTTTTAAAATTGGAAACAGTGATTGTACAGCAATAGTCTGCTCTTCAGAAATGAGAAGGCGAATTTTAAGTTACCTGGGTGAAACCCATGTAGCCAGTCTTACTCTATTTCACACAGGAAATCAAACGAAAGTATCACAAAAGTCTTGTGACAGAGTCAACAGAGCAGACCGAAAACTGTGAGTTAGTGTTTGTGTGATGTTATAAATGTACAATTTACATGTAACATATAAATATACATGTAAACATGTGTATAATATATAAACAATCTTAGTCCAACAAGAGGTTTGGTTTGGCTGCCTGTAGGACAGACACTGTGTATGTACTATTAATACTTTTTTTTTAAAGACATGATGACAAGCACAAACACACAGTAACTACTGTATTCATGCTGTCACAGCATTTTCTAAATTTTAAATAAATCTGTGACTCCTACTGTTGTTAAAGTATGACAATAAAAGAACACATTTTATATTCTGTTCCTATCATGTACAATGTCAGTACAACCATAGAAAACATTATTGTTGTGCTGACGGTATAATTTTGCATTACTGTAATGATATATTGACTGGAGGATCTAGTGGGAAATTTGACAAGTCAGAACTCATTGTTCACATTTAAATTTGACTAACACTGGAGAAACTGCATGTTTCCTCACATTTACAGAGCACTTTCCTTTCACCAAATATATCTACATACATTATTTTGTGGAGTGTTGCTTCACGCTTGACACTGTAATGATTGTTATTGTTAAATTGCAGGGGTTTCAGGTGGCTTGGGTAACGTGTTTAACTGCCAAAGAAGAAATAAATTCATGACGAGGGAAGATTAGTTGAAAGCATCTCTCAGCATTGATAGCAGAAACACGCTGTGGTCCCAATCATCTGTCAAGCAGCCAGAAACTGCCAGAGTCACAGATGAAGCTCAGAAAATGCTGTCAGAGAAAGTGTGAGCACTGTGACTGACTGATGAGCTATACACATCATTTGTGCTGCTTTAATTTTCAGTATTTCTTGTTCTACTTGTAAATCGTATAAACAGAGAAGACGCATACTCAAACCAGCACAATACATTTCTTCTCTTCAACCATATCTAATCAAAATTGTCCTGGTTGTATCCAGGTTTGAATTTAGTCCTCAGACAATAAAAAAAGACAAACTGATCCATTTCATTTTAAAGTGTCACTGAGACATTACAGTTCAAAGATGCTGCTGTTTATCCCACATCTGAGAAGCTTTCCTTTTTGGTTTTTATTGAAAGCCAGTGGATGTAAGGTGCGTACGTTTAACAGCATTATACAGTATTTCAAATCTTGCTTCATCTCTGTGCAAGTGCAAATTTGTTTTAAATTTCTGAATATCTTGCAAGAGTAAAATAAATCTATCGTGCACATAGATTCTATCGTGTTTTTTTGTTTGATGATCAACTTTAATACAATATCAAATTATAATAGGACATGGTCAGTGAATTAAAATGGAATTAAATGGTAGCAAGACGTGAAGATGTGAAGAAAAGCCATGTAGTTGATTAAGGCCCTGTTAATGAGGAGTATTAATCCAATCAATTAGCATTGCTAAAACAACGGAACAACAACTCTCCGTCTTAAGGGTCCTCTTCTTTCTATTACTTACAAAGCAATTAATTAGTCAGTACTTCTTTAATTCTTTAATTAGAAAGTCTTTCTTTAATTTGACACATTACCACAAAGACTACCCCTAACTCAAATTACTGTTCAACGATGGCACGCTCTCACGTAAACACACAAGACACTTTTCTTTCAGTGTGTCGTTCTGTGTGTGACAGGTCGGTGTGTGTGCCGGTCTGCGTGTGAGAAAGCTGAAGGCGTGTTGCAGTTGTGATTGGCAGGTGGTGCCAACACAGTAACAGACAGTGAGGCACAAATCTCAGTGGAGCAGTTTCCTTCTGCAGCTGCCTGACCTCCAAACAGGCCAGACAACCAGAGCCTACGGACAGGGGGAGGTAATCAAAAACAACAAAGACTGGAATAAGCTACTTTTTTCTCCCATACCACCACCAAATAATAGGATTATGCAACAATTCCCATCACAGTTTTTGATGTAGGGAGAGGAATGTTAAAGTAAGAAATCTAACTGTTGTATCAAAGCTTCTTTGAGTAAGGGGAGCCATCTTCCATTTAGGTTAGAGACCCTTGCATTTAGAATTTGACATGGCTAAGGGAAAAGCAGTAAGGATTTGAGACCACAGAGTTGCAGCTGTGGTGCAACACATGCGAGGTGGTAGTTTTCCCTACCTGGTGGCAGGCTGCTTCTCTTCCTCTTCTTGCTTTTCTCAGCAGTGTTTTCCAGAGGACACTCAGTCACCAGTGGTCCGCTGGAACTGTTGAACTGGAGAGGGTCGTTGTTGGTTGCTGGATCAAAGGGCAGAGCGTTGAGTCCTGGAAGACAGAGACCACACAGAAAAGCCACATTATAGTGAAGGAAACAGACACAAGCAAAACGCAAAATGAGAAAGAGAAATGAGACTCTAGCTCTGCTACACTTTTCATGTTGTATCCTGTGGATGTATTCACACATCAGCGAAGGCCTTCTAATCATTTTTATTTCAGTGACACTGATGACAGTGTCCCTGGTGGAACCACTCAAACACACCACCTCACAATTTTCTGAGATTTCATAGCCCAAATTTCCAATTGATGAACGTCAAATGAATCCATAATGAAAATATAGATTAACTTCATCCATATACAAAGTGAAAAGACTTGTGGTAAATGCACGTTTTGTTTACTAACTTTGGAGAGAGTCATGAGTATTACATGTAAAAATCTAATTTTTCTTTTTTTACTGTGGAAAGGACTTCCTTTCCACTGCTTGTCCACTGCAAAATACACTGCTTGTCCACAAAAAAACAAACAATCACCTCCTGGATTTAACTAAGCAAATAGGTAGGAGCATCCCATTGGATAATTACTGCATGGATGATTATGTTTTAGCTCCTGTCAAATAAGTTATTTAACCCGAACTGATGCAGTAAGTAGTTTCTCATTTCTCATTCTCGCTTAATAAAATGATGCTGTGGCGAACGCGTGCCCTAATCAAAGCCAAAAGCAGTCCAACTAAATATTGGAGTGTGTGACTTTTTATTGGGGATGGGCAGTGTATCTCGATAGCAGATGCAGTAAAGATACAAACACACGGCAGCTGAATGACTTTTGAAACTATATTTTGTGCAATCACAAATGCACTGAGCTTCAAATCAAGGTTACATTTTATTAAGACCTAAAGCTAACAATAAAAATACATTTAAAAAAAAATGATGCAAATAAAGGTAAGAATGTTTATCTGTCAAGAATCTATTAACCCATATAAAATTTCCACATTAACAAAAACAAGGTAGTTCCACTTCTAGCCTTAAGCTCAGATATACTGTATAATGAGGCCAATTTATCAGGCAGTTGACTGGAGGGAAGGTTATAGGAGAATTTCTATTTTGTTTACCGATATCATACAATAACAGAATCTACAGTCATATCTTGACTGCAAAACAATAAGCCCATTTACAACCGTAGGTAATGGAAACAGAAATATGGATGTGGACATTCCTCTACTCTAGTCCCAATAAACGATAAATAATTTTTTTGTTTTAAGGATTTTCTGCTTAATGTACCAGCCTGCTCTTTTTAACAGTTGTGTATTTGCTTAAAATTCAGGGCAGGGTCATAGATATTGGAGAATTGGTCTACATTCATGAAAAATTCATGGAATTTCTTGTGCGCTCACATTTGGTTTTCACTCTATGGCACAACAGATCAGAAGCCCCACATTACTGTGGCTCTATCAGAGATCTGAAGAGCCATAATCAGTTATTATCAAACTCAGGCAGTGCTCTAAATGTCAACAACATAATTATTAGAGATCTTAACAGCTGTAAATCTCCTTCAGACCAGTTCAGGAGTTGCAATCGTGTGTCTCTGTCGTTCGCGATATTAACTGGTCAACAGCAAGACTGATCAGTAGCCTAACAGAGGCTGGTAATTCAAAAAGCAGAGACAAATCCAGACAACGTACCTTGAGAAATAAAGGCTTAAATACATTAAGCCTACGTGTGGGACATTTGTTAGATTTAAGCAGAGGGGACTGTGTATTTGCTGCAGAATAGATCTTCTGTCTGAGCTCACACACACAGACACATCTCTCAAGTCGATTCCTACTCACCATCCATCTGTCACCCTTCTTTAAATATGACTGTCAATAGTGTAGAGAGAGAAATAAATCCATTATTTTGCCAATGTTAACTCTGTCACCAGTAGACTGTCACAGTTTACATTTAGGGAGACAGCATTTCAGTCATAAAAGGGATGAGAGTTCCCATGAAGACAGGCCAAAAGAGAGACCATGGAAAGACTGAAACAGCCCTAAACAGCTGCTGGGGAAAAAACTAACACTTCTGGAGTGTAACTGTGTGTTGTCTAGAGTGAAGAAATTACCTTTGCCTTAGTTGTGATTTATCCAAAAAAATGTTATAACCTCTTCTCTGAAATAGACTCTAACATTAGAACAGGAATTCTAAACTTTGGTGCAAAGGTGACCGGCACAGTGGACAAATGTTGAATCAAGAGGGAAGAAACATGTTGCACTCGAGTGTGTGATTTAAAGACGTAGACTGACAGCATGCAGCATATCTTTCTAAGGATCTGGGCTCTTTATCTGGCTCTTTAAGGATAGCATTACTAGAGTTCTGATGGAAGAGTGAGAAAAGTATTCTACAGATTCAGCCTTGATGAAACAGCTTTTGACGGTACATTGCCATTTTATCTGACATCAGAAGCTTAGATCTATAGCTTTGAGCTTAGGAACAGTGTCAATGTTCAGAATCAGCAATCAGGCATTTACATGTTGATTTAAAATTGAAGGCAAAAAAAACCTAAAACTGAAACATGCGAGTATATCTGTGTATGAATAATGTCTTTGCTGGGTCATTGACCCTGTTTGCTGTACTATGTGTAGGCTGATGGATGGCACGGTTAGGTTTCAACATCTGGTCAGAGGGAGAAGTGATGTCAGTGAGCATCAGTCCATGAGGGAGGAGGGAAATAAATACCAGGAGGCTGGGTGGAGACAGGCAGAGACTGTGGGCATAGGTGCTGCAGAGTAAATTAAGGGAATGAATTGAATTCTGAACTGAAATACAAACTTTATGTGCTCTGTGCCTTCAGATGTGTAATGCAATGCTGGAATATTACAAATGAAAACTGACCTGGTCAACATGAAAGGACAGGACCATTAAAATATACAATGAAACTCGGTGGGTCATTAAAACACAATTTGAATGCCTTGGATGTGAATCCAACTATTGCATCTACACAGTGGAGAATTTGGGGAAATTTATGATACCGTCATGTTGTTATTAAGACAGTGCACTTGTTAATATAGCACTTGTTCTATAATCAAATCTGTAAAAGCTAAACCTTTTGACAAGGATTTCACTGTTGCTTTACAGTACAAGCTGCTGGTTGATGTCCATTTTCATTTTGACACAAGAATGTAGAAGAATGTTTATACATTTCCTATACAGAGAGTACTGTCTATCATCAGAACTTTCAGTAACCTGGAAACTGTCAGGTACTGATAACTATTTTAACCAGCATGGCACTAAGCTGTAATGATTCTCTTATTACCACAAATGCATAACTATGTTATACTCCTTACTCTAACTCTTATCAGCTAATAGCATGAATAATGCAAGGCAGAAGGAAACGTGCATCTGCACAACATTGTGAGTAAGTGCTTAAGTGGGGGGATGTCCGAAGCAATGGACTATTAATCTAAGATAGCACTGAGAAGCATATAGTGGCCATGTAGACTACTGCGTATTCATTCATCTTAACAAGACAAAGGGCCAGATGGTGACACACAGCATTTACATACCCCCAAACCCAGAAGAACATTTGCTTCTCTCACTATCCCACTTCTTTACTAAACTTCAAATGCTTTTCCGCTGAACTGATCTGTTATGCCAAAGAGACTTTAACATATGATGCCACTGTTAACTTGAGAGGTGACTTGCTCAATCAACCAATTATCAATGTAAGTTTTTGAATAATTGTTTTCAAATCCATCCACACTCATTTCAATTGCAGCCCTTTTAGTCAAATTCCATATTCAGATCATGTTACTGATGCATACTATGTGAGGAACATGTGGCTAGGGTGTAAGAGACCTCAATATCTTCTAATAATGGATTAAAACAAAGGTAACAGAGGTCACATTGTCCATTACTAATACAATAGTAATGCAAGTCACAAGTCACACAAAGCTGCCTGCTGGGGGTCACAGTATAATAACTCTAGGTGCTGTTGAGTGGCAGCTGACAAATCTACAAATAGGATCCTAAATTAGCCTTCAGTCACCTGAAAGGTTACTGATCAAAGTCAAAGTCACAAGGCCTCTATTAGGTCTCACTAAAAAAAGGTTTCTACAAACATACGTCCCTAAACTAACATGAGATATTGCTCTATTCATAGCCTGGAGGGCTCATCACAACAAGAGAGAGAGAGAGTGTTGTGGTACTGGACTATGGGCACAAGCCCTAAGTATCCCAAAAAAGGTAGCTGAATGTGAAGTTGTGAGTGCCCTTAGCAGATGGATAAACAAGGTGTCTGAGTGACGTGGCTTAGCGATGGATGGTAAAGTATGCCAAGCAGCTGCAGCATTCTCATGAGGCTATTAGCCAAGCTTTTCACTTCCTGTGTATTTATAGCAAAGACAAAGACAAAGAGCAGTTGAAATGACAGTTCGTACAAGTAGAGGACCTTTTTATGTACAGCTTCAATATCCTGCAAGCTTTGCTTATCTTAAATAGAATTAATGGTTAAAAGCATCCTATTGGTTTTCTTCTTTCTGAAGATAAGACAAAGCCTTAAAGAGGTTGTCACCTATAAAAACAGTGGTCAGTGAGACGATGTGTTTCATCAGAATTAAATAACATTAAGCTGTTTCACAAACAAGTTGTCAAGTTATGAGTTTTAATGAAAACATAATTATAGATATTTTACACAGATACTTCAGTTGTCTTATTCTTTGTGATGGATTCACTAACACGTTAATCACCATGAATACTCTCTAGGTCATTTGACACTATTTGCTCATGTTCTTCATCAGGACTAACAGACATCAAGCAGGTAAAAACTAAATCTCTGCTTTTCAAAAAACAGAGACAATTAAAACAGCCATTCAGACAGCAGCTTAAACTGGAAACACTTCACCTTCTATCACCACGACAGTAGCGTGATAACAGGAAGTCTCGAGAGAAGATTCATTATGGCAAATACAGAGGCCACCGTGGCACGTTACCCATGGTGACCTCTACCCACGGGCAGTGGTACAGGATGCTGTAGTTAAGTCTAACCTGCTCCATGGAGACCTGCCAAATGCTGCGAACCTGAAGATCTTTCCTGAGTCTTTTCTGAGTAATCTCTAAACTTAGTGGTATGCACAACAGATATAGAGGACGTTGCAGTCATCACTGTACAATGTAAACACAATGCACCTACTACACATATTCTTTCATGCCTCGATCTTTGATTGCAACAGTGGTTGGTTGTGGATGTTCACTGACCTTCTGTCTAATACTTTGGATATAAAACTAAACTTAGATTATTACTTATATGGCTTACATACCATTATACAATACTTTGTTTAAACTGCACAAAGAGATTTCAAAGTGTATTCATGACATCTCTGACCCCTTTTAGGGACATAATATTTTCTTAGTGTACATAATAGCAGCTCTGTAGTTCCCATGGCAAACTTTGTTGAAACTTGGTGATGTAGCAGGTGCTGTCAGTAAAGTGAATTCAAAGCACTGGCAACACAGCTGCATAGGGATCACAGAGGAATGAAGTGCAAAAAAATCTGCAATGACGATAATTAATCACCAACAATACTGCCAAATAAAGACTATCACTTTAAAAGACTTAACATTTTCCTACAATTATCATTAATCAGACTGTCGAGACAGTTTTGGGAAGTCTCATAAATAAACAGCCATTTCAAAAAAAGACAAAAATAGAAAATATAGTACGAAAAAAATGCAGCTGTCTTTCATTGTTACTGTGTGTTATCACGTCCTAACCCGTAAAGTAAAGACAATATCTAGCAGATGCATCATTTTGCATCTTTAAGTAAATGTCAGAGGCACCAATCAGGGTTAATAACATGATAAGTACGTAGAAAGAATTATATTCTTACTGTAGGAATTTGGTAAAGGTTAATCTATTCCCTGATGTTGTGATGACATTTTGAGACAATGCTCACATAGGAATATCTCATCGTGCATTTACGTATTTCCCTTTGCTCTGCATGTGATGTACACTCTACCAATACATTGGCATATGGAGTTGGAGCACACTGTGACACCTAAAGGGCAAAATACAAAATGCAGGGTTACTAATGAGAAGGGAGGGCAATTAATTTTTGTTTTCCACTCCTGTCTTTGTCAATATCTCCAGTGTTCTTCCTCAAACACAATTTCTAGCACTCACCATAATCACGTCATGACTATTCATAACATTGGTGACAAGGAAAAAACATTTCTCCTCCGACCCCCCTTTGTCATTCCTCTGAGCCTCAGGGAATGCACTGAAGGTTAATTTATTTAAATCTCCAATCCACTCATCTCTATTCTATTAAACTCAATAAGAATCTTTGGTTTGCAGTCTAATCTGCTTTCTCCTGTCAAAGGCCTGTGCCCTTTCTGCAATGCAGTGAGTGAACGCATTTGTGTGTATGTTTATTATCAAGACAACACAGCTGATGGTCACGTTTGCTTGCTCATGCGCATGCAATGTCCTCTAAGAGCATAACGTTGTACTAATAAGTCTATGCGGCACTCATGGTAGATGGAAATAAAGTGAAAATGTAAGTTCCTCCCAGGAGAAGTGTTCTTTTCTACTGTTCCCAACCCACAGAATATCTGAGCTCTTACCATCTGTCCCCCCCTTTGAAAGACAGGATACTTTAATGCATGCAGTGTATGGTCAGATCAAGATATCAACAATTAGGCTGCAGTACAAAGGATATCTTGGCTATGTGGGCAATCCCAGTCTCATCATTACAGCATGGCATGCGTTATGACTGGCACTGAGGCTCTTATGGTAATGACTGTGGAAATGCTAAGCCTTCCCATCAATAATTGGTGAGGCTATTTGCAGTCTGTCATAAAGACATCCAGCCTATGTCGATGTGTTTTTGTGTTCCAGAGTTATAGCTTATAGCTCGGTGGTTCCAGCTTTGTTCAACAATGACACACTGAGAGCTGTGTGTATTTGAGCATGGCCCTGAACACTGTGAATGGCCACTTCTAAAACACACTTTGCTCAGCAACTGACAGTAATGCACGTCCAAACTTTAGTTTTGGAGGGTTAAGCACAGCAGCTCAAACTGCTGCAGTGTGAAGTATGGCCTTTGTTTGAGGTTGCACTTGTTTGTTAATAATGTCCAGATGAATTAGCAGAACTGAAGCTCTGAATCATGTGAAATACTATTTGAAGAAAACTTGGGTTCTCCTTAAGAGTAAAGTGCAAGTCATCTCTCCTAATTAAACTGGAATTAGGTCGCAGGGGGACTGGCTGTTCTTTTAAGGCTTCAAATGCATATCAGCATCTTTTGGCACCGTCTGCTTGTCCATAAACTTTTACTTCATTTTATGCCACCTCTTGTTCTCTCCCATCTGTCCTCTCAAACATACTGTAAGCTTCTCTTAATTATGTCGCTCTTCACTCCAGTGCTTAGCTGCCATCTACTTTTTTTCCCCTCCATTTTTGTCTCATTTCCCTACTGTTCTGAAATCGCAATTACTATTTGTACAACCTATATTTTATCCTTGTGGTGGAATTGACTGAAATGGAGGACACGAGATTTATAATCAGCTGCTGCCATCACTAACACAATCTTTTCAAACTACAAGATTTGTCCTGATCTAGCTTTTTGTCTTTGATTTCAATAGTCAAACTTTTGTCTTTGAATCACAATTTCTCCATGTACAACTGCTGCTTCCTGAGGTATAGTAAGCCACAGTACATATCCAATATCTAGGCTTATTAATATTTAAAATGTAAGAAGAAAAGACAGAATAACAAATTAGACAGAGAGATGAAGGGAGACTGAAAAACAACCCACAAAAAGGTCAGTGTTTATTCCGAAATGGAAATTTTGTTCTTCTATTAAATATTTACCGTATGTCCTTAATCTCATGTATTGTAAATGCTGTCCTTGATTGTCATAAAGCCCACAAAGACCCACAAATGGTGGAGAAAGTCAAACAAGGTCAATAACTTGTCTCAGAAAGGGACTGTATAAAACTTAAAAAGACTCTAGGACTAAGAAACTAAAGCTACCAACATTCAGTCATTATCTCTCCCTCATTCTCTCACCTTGCATTTCAATCATCTCCCTCATTTGTCTACAGGTATGCCTTAGGTGAAAGGGTCACTCTATTCTGCATATTTACTGCAGTCATTTTCTAAAGGTTTAAAGGTGGTTAAGGTTTAATGTAACTATAAATGTTAGATTAAAGACTATCATGAACCAAGGCCATGTGAATGTCATGCATTTATTTCTTCTATAATTGCAGTAATTAGTCCTTATTTGAGTAATTACCTTCACCAAGAGCATTTAGCCAGAGGAGATAAAGTTGATGTCTGTAATAAGCTATAAATAGATTGAACTATAAAAGGTTACAGTTGAAAAAAGACAATAAGTATAAAATAAAATGAAGATGAAGCCCTGCAGCCAGTGTCATTTGAAAATTAGCACCATTAAGCTAAATCAACTCTTGGCCATTCTGAGAAATTAATTTTCCTGACTCACAGCCTGTGTCACTACTTCAGATTTCTTTGCAAACCACGTTTAAGTTTGGTTTTGGAAAGCACACCCACACCTTGTCAGTCGACTTCAGAACATCCCAGAGGCTGTAAGTGGTTTCAAGGAGAGTAGATAAGAAGCTTTATTCCCTTGTGTGTCAATTAATACTTGTAAAAAAAAATGCTCCTTAGTTGTTTCTATTGTTTGTCTCGTGCACGCAGCTTCCTCTTTCTTTCCTTCTCTAAAATGAGAATGAGTGAGGCTGAGTCCATATCCAAATGTTTTAGACCCCCCGAGTGACAATACAAGTGAGATCTCAGTGCTCTAGATGCAACAGCCCATTTTCAAAAGACAATTCTTTGCCTTTGATGCTATTTCAGGATATAGCTGCCATACAGGTCTGGAGAACTGAATTACCAGATGGCTACTTGTCATTCTCTGTGAGTCGGAGCTCTGAATTCTAGTCCAGGAAGCTACAGTCCTCAATGTGAAGTCTGATGTCGATCACGATTTACACTGCTAACAGGGACACATATGCTGCCTTGACAGATGCTTTGATTAGCATAGTAGTGATCAGACTTTTGCTTTCAGTCATTACAGCTACTACTTTTAGAGACTTTTTTGAAAATCATTATGTCGGCTCACAAATTGACAGCCGTGAATAGGGTACTGACACAATAGATTCTGTTAATCAGTGTGATAAGTCAGTGATAAGTCATGTTATACTAATCTTTGATTTCACTTGTCACAGCAATCATGTATAGACTTTCTAGTTGCAGCTATTTTAGTCATCTTTAAACTTCATGTTTAAACAAGATCAATAGCATGTGGTGCAAGTGAATCCAAGCCCTCAGGTTGACAGGCAGATGCCTATGCACAGAAACCACAGAAGATATTAGATCAAATTAAGAACCATGGTCATTTACAGGAAAAACGGCTTATTAAATTATGCATTTATTTTTCTAGCTCTGGCAAATTGATTCTATCAACTATGATGACATGCAGTGGAACACACCCCAGTAACCGCTGAAATCTAGGAGCATGGACATATCACTAAGAATTGTTTCAATGGGGCAATAAAAGCAAACTGCCTGATGATGGGGATGTGGAAATAGAATTATGGCTTAAACTTCTCTCTCGAGATTTTCTTTTTTCATTCTTCTACATATGCCACTTTTCATGTGTTCCAACAAGTAAAACAACATGAATTCCTTTTTGGAATAGAGTACTGTACTGTACATTCAGTATGTCAGTACAATTGTGCAGAGATATATTAAAAAAATGTTTTTCTTTAATGATCTGCTCCAGCTATTCAATATTTCACCTTCACAAAGTTGGGGAATTTCTGAATGAGAAAAGTCAATGCAGCAGAGCCTGAGTTATCTTGACTTTTAGTGCTAAATATAAGTCAAGCTCCAAAAATGCTTTTGCAAAAAAGCACTTTTTCACACATTAGCACACCCCTTTGACCATCCTTGTCTTCTAAATGCACACACACCCACACAGACACACACACACACACCCACACTCCATTCCCTTAGTTTGTAAAGCAGGCATTCCTTGAAACATCTGAAGCTTCACATTCCAGCCAAGAGAGACATCTGCCGGATGCTACTGCAGACCTTTTATAAAAACCTTGTGTACTGAAGCAACCTACAACAATCATCAAAGGCAGGACATGGACACCTGAGGCTGTTGAGTCTCTAAGGGACTGGTTTGAATGCACAGATTGGAACATTTGCTGGGAAGGTAAGAGCATGGACATTGACAGACAGGTTGACTGTTATAGCCACAAAGTCTGTGCACTGTTGGACAGAGCCAATTAACTTAACGAGTTCTTCAGCCGGTCCGATGCTGCTACAAATGCAACCTGTCCCACCCACAACCCCTTATTTCTCCTCAATGTCCCCTCTTTCATCCACTCCAACTCCTTTTCCTATACCTGTGTGCATCTCCTCCACTGCAGCTATGCCCATGCTCCACCATATGTCATAGCAACAGGTTTAGGTTGCAGTTACAAAGACTTTGCCGCAGGAAGGCAGCAGGCCCAGATGGTATTTTTCCTACGCTGCTGAAAGACTCTACAGAGCATCTTTAACCTCAGTCTACAATTGGGGAGGGTCCCAGCTCTGTGGAAAACATAATGTGTAAAGTGTCCAGCTGAACTAAATGACTATAGGCCAGTGGCTCTTACATCCCACATTATGAATGTGCTGGAGAGGATTATTCTGCGCCTACTAAGACTCGAGGTTAAACACACAATGGATCCCCTGCAGTGTGCTTATAGGGAACGTACAGTATTGGTGTGGTTGATGCTGTCCCTCTACATGTGTCACCGTGTTTTGTCTCATCTGGAAGAACCTGGAAATTATGTTTGAGGATTATATTCTTGGATTTTTCAAGTGCATTTAATATAGTTTCCTGGATCACTGATTACCAGACAGAATGCCACAGTTTGTGAGGCTGGGGAATTTCATCTTTGGGAAAGTTCTAAGCAGCGCTAAGGCTCCATGGTGGACTGTTTTGGCTCCATTCCTGTACACACTGTACACATTAGACAATAAGTACAATTCTGAGTGCTGCCACATTCAGAGGTACTCTGATGATACTGCAATTGTTGCATGTATCAGATATGGATAGGAAGAATACAGAGGACTGATAAAAACCTTCAGTGACTGAAGTCACAAAAATTGGCTCCTACTGAACACCTTTAAAACCAAGGAGATGGTAGTGGATTTTCAAAGGTCTAAACCCTGTCCTCATCCAATCAGCATTTGTGGTGCAGACACTGAAGTGGTGCCAGCCAGCCCATATCTAGGTGTGCACCCAGACAATAAGTTGGACTGGTTACTTCACACAGATATTAAATATATAAAAAAGGTCAGGGACATCTTTTTTCTCCTAAGGCGGCTTAGATCATCAGACATACTACACATGCTACAAATGTTTTAACAAACTACAGTAGCAAGTGTGCTGTTGTATACTGCAGTTTGGTGGGGAGGCAGCATAAAGCAGAGAGCAGCTGATGGCTGGACAAACTTTTGCAAAAAGCTTGTTCAGTAACTGCAATGAGGTTGGGCTCACTAGGGGCTGTGGTTGAGAAATGCACACAGAAAAAGACACTATTCTACTGTACAGTACACCAACCATCCCCTACACAACATCCTGATGAGCCAGAGAAGTAGCTGCAGTGGACGACTCATCTCATTGCATTACAGGACTGAAAGATACAGGAGGTCCTTCTTCCCCATGGCCATCAGGCTCTACAACACCCTAGCCAACAGCAGATGATTATTAACTATTTTTAATATCTTTCTATCTAAAAGACTACCCGAATTTCCCTTCGGGGATTAATAAAAATGTATCTTATTTTATCTTACCTTCTCTTCTCTTGGTCATGACCATGACGAGTAAATTGACAATGCATATAATTGCAACCAAGTATAATGGAATAGCCCTTTAATATTTAACTGAGAATAACCATAGTTGTAAAGCTCTGACTCTAAATAAAAAAAAAAAAGAAAAAATCTATTTCAACTTTCATTAATGCTCTTTTTTGCCCTCACTAAGTTTAGACATGCTAATATTTCAAGCTGTGTGTGCAAAAAAAAATATTTAGTCACACATGAGAGTGTTAATGGACCCTGAGGCAAAAAATGCCAACACTCATTGTCTAAAATCTCTTGTTGTTTTGTCACTGGAAAATGGAACGCAAGGTGTTCGTGGCAGAGAGGTTTTTAGTGTGCCAGAAGGAATTATTCAGTGAAGCAAGAGAAACTTCTTCCTGTAATGACCAAGGAACAAGACAGGGAGAATCTATTTCAAAGCTGCCACACTGAAATTTAAAGCATAAATAAAGTGAACAGCAGAACTGGGGAACAACAGCGCAAAACAACATCTTTGTTTTACTTCAGGGAGGCTGGGAGTAGTTGGGGTCACAACAGGTTGCACTCAGTCAAGTAAACACCCACTTAGGAACACAATGATTTATTTGATTTATTCAAATGCCTTAGGGTTCCACTGATGCATGCTAAAGCTAAGCTCTGACTCATTTAAAGAGAGAAACATAGTGACAAAGGGTAAAGTGAATCATCTTTTTATGTGACCCTTGGTGCAAACTTCACTAACAAAGTATGCCACTGTAGGAAGAACAGTAATGCATCAAATTTTGAATCCTGCAGTCAAAGGACTACACTAATAACCAGTGTTGTTGGGCAGTTTTACGCAATTTTCATAAAAACAGGAGAATTTGACAGATTTGTAGCAGCAGGATAACTGCCAAAAGTTTCCATATAGTCCAATTAGTAAATTAGATTAAAATAAGTAATAATAACAGATAGATATTTTAAGTATAATGTGAACTTGTCATTGTTAAGAGTCAGTTATCATTTACCTATTAAGGTAAAATGTCAATACAGGAACTTTTTTTTTCTCCATTTTGAATCAACTCAACTATCCTTGACTTTTGGAGTAGTGATTAGAAAAAACAAGCAATCTAAAGACTTGCTGCAGTTCTACTTGAAAAATGTGTGTTTTGCTGGACTTGCATATTTAGGTGATTGCACATACTCAATTAATAAGTTAGCAAAAGTCCAAATAGTGTTATAACGTTTATAACGTTAAAAGACTGTTGACGCTGTTACTCAAGAAACTGTCTTGCCATCTACTCACTGATGTTCGCTCACAGCTTTACTTTGTTAAATACGTTCTCTTCCTGTCACATCTCTTGTGCCAACAAACACCAGAATAGAACACACTTTGTGACTAGTGTCTTTGTGTAGAAGCCAAACCCCTGATTTGTGGTCCTTCTAAAAACTGGCTGTAAATAAACAAGTGATCCGAGTGTCTTAACTACCTCTGCTTCTGTGCAGATGGTAAAAGCCAAGAGAAATACATGCACAACAAAATATACAAAACATTTACTTGACACGTCTTGCAAGTTACAACTTAACAGCTCACATAACCGGAAGACAGAGTCTTAGCTCTGGGAAAATCTGCTACTTCATTTGTCCAGTGTCTAAAGGGCAAGCTATTTAAATTGAGTTTTATTACGTTTACAATCATGTCATGTCCTGTCAACTTGTTAGCAGTGCGTCAAAACTGGATGAACAATATGACCACTTTGCATTTGTGTCATATGTTGAGTCATTCTCACAATTTGTTCTGACAGCAGCTATGGACAATTGTGTCACCGAAAATATTCAAAGACAAAGTTTTAGTCTCTGCTCTTACACATGTACATCCCAGATCTGAAGTCCACTTAGGCTAGAGGAATAAATATTTCCTCAGTTAATCTTCAATTTCTCTTCTCATTCTGACCTAGTGCAGGAGCTGTGCAGTACAAATGTAGCATGACAGCCTTGAGTACTCAGATAACCATCGCCTGGCCTTTTTTCAAATTGGTTATACATTCCCAGCTGTTTGCACATTCCATGCCATTTCTCAAGGGACTAGTGTTTATAATTTGACAAACAAACACAATAATGATATTGCCATAATATCATCTACTGTTTATCTCTCTGAAGTGCCTGAGTCTCCCTCGTGTCTCCTATGGAACTAGGACAAGAATTGTCCTTTACAGACAGTGAATGTCCTGAACATAGAAGAAATCAGGACAAAGGCAATTAGTCAGTCCATAGATTGCCCTTTTACAGCTATAGAGGATGAAACCAATCCCATCATATGCCTTTCAATCAGTGTAATGAACACAAAATCCTAAAAATGTGATATTACTGTGGCCACAGATATTCACCTGTAGTTTGAGAACAGAGTTATCCACTGCTCACACTCTGCAGCTGATTACACATCATTAGTTAGTGTGTACTCCCTTGGAAATGTGCATGAGAATTTTTCAAAAATGATGCTCTAAATTGGAACAAGTTTGTTTTCAGCACAGATAAACTTGATGGGCTGCAGAAGAATAATACCTGCCTAGTGCAGAATGCATTATCATTGAAATACAGGAGTAGGTACATCATTTTAACTGGAGTGATTCAGTGATTTCAGTCTCTTTCCCAATCAATTTCAGTCTCCTCAATCAATAGAGCCCTTGTCTAACACAAGAAGCAGCTGCCATGCGCACTACATAGCCTGTACTCTTTTTCACAAAACTCCCATATCTGGTGTTCTTTGTGTAATTCATGAATTAAACATATATGACACCAACATATATTCTGCTATCTGCCCGTAATGACAATACACCATCAATATTTGAAGCAAGAAATAAAACAATACATTCAGTAATTACTAAACCACATTACTATTATTCCTTTGTCATACTAATTGTATTTGTGTGGAAAGGGCCTTGGCTCATTCCTATGGCGCCAAAAACATTGCACTGATTAAACCCTAGCAGCCCTTGGCACATTTCATAGTCCTCGTTTCTTTTTATTTCCCTTCATACTTTCCCCATTTAGCAATCTTTATAAATGGAAAAAGAAAAACAATAGTTATATCTATATGGTTATTTCTGCTAGATGGAACATTCATTTAAACAGGTGCAATAGTCTAACACTTGTCAGATGTCAGAAATATAACAAATGGATTTCAAGAGATAAACAAAATAATCTACTGATGCAGTAGTGATTTGTGGAAGAATTACTGACAGATTAGCAGACTTCATTGTAAGGGACCAGCTGTAGTCAAACTCCAACATGGTCAGACCTCTAAATGCCTTCAAGCCCTCTGGTTACCATCCTGTCCCATAGCAGCCAACAAACAGTGTGTGCTATTTCTGGATGATGGACCACAGCAGAACATGCATGTCTGTACTAGACAACCAGGTTCCATATGACTGGTCTGAATACCTTGAAGACAGTGGTAAGATCACTAATGAATAATGGTCAATTTCATGATGCCTCTTCATCTCTACAATGCGAATAGTAAAAATTTGGAAAGGTATGTTTCTCATGCATCTATGACTTATTGTAAAGTGAAGGCTTCTTTTAGCCTCTTGACAAATATAAATGGGACCCACTGATTTAAAAACTGCTGCAAGTATAACTAACTCTTTCAATTCATTTCATACCAACACCAAACCTATCATATCTCAAATATAAGAAAATAAGTGTTCTTTCAAAAGTACTGCAGATATATGTTTCTAAGGGATTCATACAGAAGGACAATGCTCTCTAAACTCTAACAAGATGTTCACTCTTGGCTGCTTTATTCTGGACTCAGGCTTCAGAGGACCTATGCCTGTCAATGCAAATGAATAGGAAACTAAATTATGGTATTTTACTGCGCCAGCACTCCTGCTGTCACTTTATGACTATTGCACACTATGGTCTACATTGGATTTTGAGCTGTACGCTGTGTGGCAGGAGGCAGCAACCTACTACAGCTCACCCAATGTCTGTTGGGAGAAGGAAATATAACAGTTTATTTGATTTGGATAAAATATAAATTTGAAACAGATGTCTTTTCCTTTTTTTTTTTTTTTTTAAGAGTACTAAAAACTGGTAAATGCCACTTTTTTGCTCGTGGCCAGGCTCAGACCACATCCATCTTTATTACACCTACTGGACTCGAATCTAGGAACGCACCTACCAATCCATGACACAGATGAAGTCAGAAGACCAATGGGGTGGAGCTCTCAAAACGCACAACATTATAAACACTGGCCTTCTACACTGTTTGTAAAAACAAAATTAAAAGGAGATTCAAGGTTTAACCTTGGTAACAGCTAGAAAAACAATTTCACAAGGCTCTTCTAAAGCTTTTGATTATTATTAATCATAATAATCTAAGGTTTATGGTAATGTTAATTGAACTAACTAAACTACTAAACTTATTGTGAGGTTTGAATTTAGCTTTAACATTTTACTTCTTTATATAACAAGGGCTGTAGGGCAAAAGCAGATAGAAGATATTTAATAGTAACAACATCCCATCTAAATTAGGAAACAACATGCATAGGTCATGTCTCAGCTGACTCAGATTCTTCTTTCAGATCTCTATAGATGGAGTCACATCAAGTCAATTATAAATGCTGCCCAGGGCATTGTTAGCTAAACAGCACCAAGCACACATACTTGAAAATAGCCTTCAAAACTCTTAGCTCATTAATCAGAGCAGTACAGTAAGTATGCATAAAGGTAATGATAAGTGACTCATACAGTTTCCTGTCCTCTGCTGATCTTGAGAGCATTTTACCTTGAGATTTAAAAGCCCTCAAGAATCTGCTGTTTGGAAATCATTTGAAGGTCAGTCACTGTTCAGAGACTGCTCTCTGGCCAAGTGCTTATGTTTCCTGTACATGTTAAGTGTCCTAGTGCCTTAGACCTCTATCGCAAAGACTGAGGGACCTGATGGGCAATTTCAGGCAATATGTACAGAGCTGGGTTTACAAAGATGCATAAAAACACCCCCTGAACACCTAGTCCTACCATGGGAATACCTCATTCCTACACTGCTCTGTTTGCTTTTAAGGAGCTCCTGGGGATTAAGTTCTCCCTAGGTTTCACATTAATGAGAATTTGTGTGGCATGTCACTCACAGGGAAACCCACTTCACCGGACAACACTAAATGCCCCACCTTATTCTCGCTCTATGAATTCCTTATTTTAAAATTAATTTGCAGTAAGAAAGGCATTTTCTCCTGAGTGCTGTTGAAGAGGTGTCTCCAGTTCGCCTGTTCTCTTGGTGGTGGTGTTGGCTAATGAGGGTCTCGTCCAGAGGCTGATGCTGACAGCTCAGCTCTTCAAAAGCCTTTGTCAAAATATTGCTCGGGGGAAGATTTGAGTAGCTAGCTGCCCACAGGAACAACTCTACCATGGGAATATCTCTCATTTCCTCACTACTCTGTTTACCTGCAGGCTACATGTCCAACAACTGTATGTGACAAGCCAAATTCATCCCGACATTTGTCAATAACAGTGAATGAAAAAATCTAATGCATTCATATTCACAGTCAGAGGAAACAGTACTAAGCTAAGACCATATGTCAATCCACATACTGTATAGACTCACAATTGGTTCTGTTCTTAATGAATAAATCTGCCAATATAAATTTTCCAAAAATGCATGAAATTCTTTTGTTTGAGTAGCATTTGCCAAAAACTACAGTGCCCAGCTGTTTTAAGAAAATCTTTTGGAAATCCAGTTATATTCATGATCAATTTTCAAGATTCACATATGTAACAGAAACCAGTGGGCTTGGGGGCTGACTGCCAAAAACTGAGTTGGATTGGAAAACATTAAGAGACAACTTTTTATGGTCTTGCATAATATATGCAACATTAAACAGCAAAAAAAAAAAAAATTTAAAATGACATGTTGCACAAACAGTGATGGATGATTAGATGTCAAAATGGCATTCTAATCCTTGAACTTTCAGCACTCGGATAATCCATTTCATATGCAGCTAAAACAAACTATAATGATAAAGTCAGACAATTAGAATGAGGGACAAAGCCTAGCTGAGAATATTCATGTCTGCTCCAGTACTTGTCACATTATAATCTGCCATTAGCTGTCTGGACAGATGCCAGTTCACAGTATCATCGACCACCGCAGAGATGACACCCTAGCCAAACTCTGAACAAGGAAATAAGCAGTAAGTTGAGTAAACAAGATGAATCCCTTCCATTAACAGAAACACTGTGGGCTCTCCTGCCATTCCACCATTAATTATCTGGTCTTATGGGAAGATTAAGGGAGAGAAACTAAGCCAACAGCCAGACTCCACTGAGTGGGCCTCCCCTGTTTAATTACCAAAACAACGCAAACAAATGAAGCCCCATAGATCATGCAACAGGGTTGCTCCAGAGGCTATGATCTGTCTGAGCCTGGCTCCAGTCCTCTGTTCTTCTTTCTCTCTCCTGTCTCTCCCAACACCATCCATCCATCCATCACACATTAGCACAGACAGATTGCAAACTTCAGTCACCCCATAATTAATGGCTAATGTAATGAGAGTGGAAACAGGAAAGAAAGGGTGAGACAGGAACAAGATGGCAATGTTAACACGAAAAACGTATTATCATGTTACCATGTTTACAGTAATCTTTACAATCAGATACTGTCTTAGCATATTCCTCATAGTTGAAAACGTCTTTCTTAACTACAGCCACCTCTCTTTTACAGAAGTGCCTTGATTACATTCACATTTTAAAGACATCACGCCAATTTAAGACTCCAATTTAAGAAGTATCTAGACCAAATGTTTCATTGTATAAATCATAAAAACAGTCATCAGAAAACTATTTGCAGTCTCACATATCAATAAAGACAATGATTACTTCATTTCTATTCATTTTAAATCCTGCAAACCCCACTGATGTGTAAACTCAATCCCAACAGTACATATTATCATACTGACAAAATACACATGCAAATAAAAAGGACCCAGTGTGTATGAACAAACTCCCAATCACAGCCAGTTCTCGCAGTTGTTGGTGCTGTCAGCTTCATTCAAACAGTGATTTAAAAATGGGATTGTGTGTTAGGTGGCAAGCAGAGATGAGTTCTGTGTCTAAGGTTCAACAAAAAACACATTTTTTTCTGATTCTGTGCAACAGGTGTTACTAGCATGAAGCTTTGAAATGACAATCAAAACACCATGTTACTTCTACAAAAGTAGTAAACTCTGCCTTTAACCAAGATGTTAAATCAACACTGACTTTTGTGTCTATGAAGGAGGAGAGTGTCCAAGATATTAATGTTCCTACTACAAATGATGACCATGCAAATGTTCTACTGTATCATCCCCATTGTGAAATTCAAGAGATTAGACTAAAGTTTGGTCCATAATGTTAAAAGCAAAAGTACAACTATGAAGGACATCTTTTGGATCCCCTGAGAAGAGAAACATGTTTTCTGGACCTTTTTTTTATCATTTTAATGAAGAGTCAATGTTTAGTAATAAAATCATCCATGACTCTGAAATAAGCTAATGACACATGATAATGAATGCTTTAAGTTCATCTGACAATTTAAAAACATCTTCACCTTTACAAAAGCTCCAAAATGGTCCAGTGGCCCTCGGGAGAGAAATTTATCATTCATGCTGTTGGCCAAATTTCCCTGCCTAAGCAGTTCAGGCCTACACCCAGAAACATGCTGATGATTTATTGGCACACTGTTGATTTATTGGCATGACATATTGGACATTTCCAGACACAATATATAAATGAACTTCAATAGAATCACACTGATATATTAACTAGACTTGGGCATTATGTTCTAGACTGAAATAATACAATGCGGTATAAATATGGATTCATTCCATTCACTGTTTACAGCTCAGATCATCTTAGCCTGGAGCTTTTACTTGTAAAGCTTTCTATAACTAATCCAGTGGAGATCAAACCAAAGGAATATTTCTTATTAAAGAAGGGAGCCCAGTAGAAACATATCATTCCTCTATAGCCTAGGGTATACCTGTAACTCTGATACCCCAGAGAACAGTTAACCTAATGCCCAATATCCAAGGGGTTCTATTAAGCATAGGTGCTGTGGGATGCATGGTTTGCCTGTTGGTGGTGCTGAGCTGAGCTGCACTGAGCCTCAGTGTGTTACCCTCGAGCCTGGTCCAATTTTCTCTTAGCACAGCTTCGGTCCAGAGACCACACTAACAAGCTAAACCTCAACGCTCGTCAAAAGTATATGGACAGTCACTAGAGGCCAAAAAAATGCAGGCTGTTGGTGCAACCCTCAACTCGGACACAATAATTAATCTTCATATCGATCTACCTCCCTGATGTCTGTTGGGAAAAGCACAGAAAGCATGACTGAGAACCTCTAGTATGTTTCAGTTCTTTGGAAAGAGGAAGATTCTCTTCAGCTTTTCCTCCCACCCAGTCTCAAACACACAAATGTTTACCTCCCTCTTCTAAGACTCAGGAGAAACATTATTGTCTAAAAGGCAGAAACAACTACACATGAAGAAACAGAAACAGTATGTATAGAGTGAATGGTATAAATGAATACATTTTACTAAAGCACAAAAAGGATAAACCAGTGACTGTGACTGTTAAGAAGACAAGGTTAAGTCAGTGACAAGGACAACAGAAATAAAAACACTTCTTGAATTTGTGTACATGAATTTTATGATCAAGTCTTTATCTGTATATTTTCTCTCCAAATCAGTTTCTCTGAGATAACAGGAGAATTTAGATGCTCTTGTGACTCTCCCCTGCACCGCTTTCTCGTTACCACCAAGTCTCCTCTGACAAACTGCCTACCAGTCTCTGAAATATGACCCATAAAACCTAGTGCCACTATAAACCCGGAGCCATGGCTGATTTGTGAATCCAATTACCTCCCTGTCTGTAATGGCTATGTTCAGTGCTATGATGTTAAGTCAGCTGTTGTCAGCATATGTCCCTAAGGCCACAGCCTGAGCAAGGAATGGCATTCAGCATCTAGAACAGATCATCTAAATAACTATCTTGATGTATAACAGTACAGGCTATGGGAAGCCAAAACAAAAGTTTAGTTTACTGGTATAAACACAGGGAAGAGGTCAAAGACCATTTAAGGATGTATAGATGTATACTGATTGCTGGTACAAAGTGCTGAAAACTAACATAGGGTAATGAGTTAGGGATTGGATTTCCAGTCACTGGTATAGGGTACATTTACAGTATATTTGTTTTAGAGAGGCTAGATAACCTAGTGAGATCCATACAGTATCTGTGCAATAAGTTAATATTAGATGACATTATGGTAGCAGTGCATATGTCAGTGAATATGTGACAAGACAATAAAGAAAAGAAAAGAAAAGCCCAATTTAGAAACCACGTCAACATCACATTGTTTATCCCTTGGAGAGCATTTAAAAGTTAGGTAAACGCCCAGCCAATGCACATAAAAGGACATGAGTCTGCAGGGCCGTGTACACACACAGGGATCTCACACAGAACTTTAAAAAGGAGAGTTAAAGATGATGGAGCACCAAGCCCCAAAATGAAGAAACATTTCAGCAGTTCTGAAGCAGAGGCGCCACTGCAGCAAGTGAACAGTAAACAGTGTCACCTTATTGGCGAATGAGGCCCATTTTGATTACAACCTACAGTATATGCTATATAGGCACCCTAGTCTTAGCAATTTTTGTGCAGCAACAAAAAAATGGCAATAAAGATCCTTCTGTTTTCTTATTCAAACATGGTGAGCCTGTAGACAGAAGTCTACATTAATGGGAATATATTTCAGTATAATATAGTGCTATGCTGCATAGTGATTACTTAAGAATATTGCAAAACATGACACCTGAATATCCAAAATAAATCTTTATCAATAAAGTTTGTGGCATTTTGGTGTATTTTTACTAAAAAAAAAAAAAAAAAAAAAAAAAAAAAGCCAAAGAAGTGCAGTTGCACTTCAGTTCACTTGGATCTAGCAATTTCCCCTCACCATTTCCTGCTGGTGCCTGTTTCACATTATGCCCTGAACGCTTGCAGACACTTGCCTCTGGGGTAACCACGTAATTCGAGCTTTAGTTGCAACTACTAGTGGTGCTTTCCTAAACAAGCGTTAATGAATAGCAAGAAGGTTGTGGTGATTTTACAGCAAACAAAACTAACATACTGAAAATGAATGATCAAGACTACAAGCGTCCACATTAAAGAGAAAAGTAACTATAAAAAAACTATAATGAAAGTAGTGAGTGCTGAAAAACAGTGCTTGCCATTTCAGAGACACGCATACACAGTAGACAACAGTAAAGCCTAGTGATGGTTTTGGAGTTAAGCTCTCTTTGCGGATGTCCCTAATTCAACTCACCATGACCATGTCACTGGGAGAGCTTTCAGTTCACCCAAATGCTGACCTCAACTGACATTCCAATGGTCCAAAATAGACAGAGCTATAATTTGAAGAACCCGACTGAAAACTACACCCCATTCCTTAGACAAAATGTTACACTGGTGTTGTATCATCCTCCCATAAATGCTGACCTTCCATTCCTCAGAAAAGCTACAGAACTAATATTGGCCAGTAGGATGTGCTGAGAAAAGAAAACTTCCATTTATCCAACAGCAGGGCCCTGACTGTAGCCAGGCTCAGAGCAATAAACATGCAAGTACAGAGCTTACTTTGAGCTCAAACACCAAACCTTTAAGAGCTGTTCCAATGACATTTTGGATATTTTTTTTTCTCCAGAGCTATGACAGGTTCTGCACAGTGGGGATCTTTGAGAGTGAGTCTGCTGATGTAAAATGGAAAGAAATAACCCAAACAAAATCCACTACAAAATATGTATTTTGCAAATGGAAAATTCCTAGGTTACCCCAACTCTTCCAGTTTCATTTCTGTAGTATGCAGTGAAGTTAATAATCTTGATATATTCCCACCAGCTAACCCATGAAAGAGAGGCAAAAAGCCCCTAAAACACAGACTGCAAAGAAAGACCCTTTGCTACCCTATTAATAATGTATTCTGTCTACCCATTTTGTTTTCATGCTCCTTTTGCCCCCTTTAAGCCATTCCTTCTTCCTAAAGTATGAGCCTGAGCCATATAAATCTAGGCTCTCAGTCTCTATTACAGTAGAGTGATGGCTGCTTTCCAGACAAGCAATCACTGTGGACACCCCTGTTCTCTGGTCCAAAGCACTGAACCAAGGTCTCAGCTTTCGCCATGCGCTCTGTGGGGGAAATGTTCAACACATCAGTGTTTGGAAAAACATATTTCAGCTGAAAGGGTCAACACCTACACAGCTATATCTTTGCACCCATATGACAGAAGGTTTAATAAATGTCATATAAATACAATTTCCTGCAATACTTTCAGGATCCTCATAGTAAATAAATAATAATAAATAGATAGTATATGCAACAGCTGAATCTTATGATAATTACAGGGAAAAAAGCAATACACAATAGAACTCCCACATAAAGCCAGATTTAGTGGCTCAATTTATCACCCAGTGCAAGAAAATGTGTTGTAATACAATCTCTGAAGCAGCAGTGGACACAGGTAACTTCTAAGATGTACACCAATAGTGTCCTACATCCCTCTGGTGATCCATCACGCCACGCATTGTGCTATATTCAATTGCTTCTCCTGGCACTGCTGAAAGGGAAAAAGATGCCACTGTATAAGCAAAAACTCAGGTTCATTCTGTCTCCAGGGAAAGTCACATTGCCAGGTAGGTGTAATATTTCTGTGACTACTTCACCTAAAGAGTGGTCTTTTCTTTCCTGCAGCACACTGACGAGGGACAGTTCAGAAGGTACAGATACATGTGTGCCTGCACATTATAGTGGCAGCTGTGGATTTTCTCATTACTAAAGCATAAGCACTTACACTGCAGATTAACCAGGAGACTGCTCTGTGATTTTTTGAGTTGTAATGGTTTGACTGTTAGTTATCCACATCATAGAACATCTGTGCTTTAAGTTAAAAGCAACAGTGTATGGTACAAGCTTAGTTGTACTCTACTTTTACAAAATAACAACTACAGTGTAAATGGTTAGCCACCTAAATAAATCAGTTAAACCCTCTGGAGCTGCCATTTTAGACATTAGTGAGCCTTCACTAGGGCATATTAGCTTTACATTGTTAAGAAAAATTCATATAAAGCATGCCAACTTAAGTTTAACAACTTACACAGTGCCTTTTTAATGGTGAGTCACATGTGATGTTGAGATTGAAGCACATTCTAATACTTTTACCATAGTAAATATGAATTGTATTAGATGCAGAATACATGCCGCCAGCAGAAGTTTTAGCCTACTCCAACATACGTGGGGTTATTGATTACACTAAATGTTAAGACCAAAGTAGAAGACTGAAGTTTTCATTATATTTTTCTGAGAGCAGATATGGAAATGTTGAAAAGTTGTACATCAACTCCCTGGTGAACAGCATAATCCAATATCTTCTAACTGCTTCTCTATTCTCCTCTGCTCAGAGGGACTGTCAGCAGGGTTTAACACAGCAGCACTGCAGCCACAATCCCGTCTCACACGTTGCTCATGTAACACAAATGCAGAATCAGTCTGATGACTCACTTCGTCTTTCATGTAGCTCCTGAACTTGCAGTTGCAGAGTCCTTAGCTCAAATTTCAAGGTTCCCTGTGTGGTTGCTTATCATGAAAGTGATTAGAAATGAAGAGCTCTGTCAGTGATATGGTTGGAGCCCCTGAGTTGGTTGCCTTCAGGCTGCCAAGCTCTCTTAGCTACTCAATACCAGATGGCAGGTTGAACTGCTGCTGCTGCCAACATTGCTGATCCTCACAGGAATGTTCTAGACAAGCTAATATACTTTTTCTTAACCTAAACAGTTTTGTGCTTCACTTTAATGCTGCTTTTGTAATTCAAAAGCTGAACAATTAGACTAAGTCAAATGGAGTTTCTGGAGGGCACATGCAAGTGAGCATTAGATACAGGAATAAACAACAATCATTACCCTACATTAGCCTGCTACAGAGATTTAGGTTGAGTGGTGAGGCGATGAAACAATCAAGTTATTACACCAACAGTCTTTAAGTATTAGCCCAACAGATGGTGTTGCTGGAGTGATAGCAACATATGAAGGGGAATAACTTCATAAAAGCAGCCAAACATCTTGTAAAAAGCAATGTGCAGAAGCATCAACATTGTTTTCTTATTGAAAGCTTTGTAAAGTGTTTCTAATGAATGTTTCTTGTTTTGTTCTCCACAGCAACAACCTCCACAGCACAAGTGGAAAAGGGAATTGGTGAAAGAAGAACCGAATTGCCAACTTTTGTCACCAAACTGAAATTAGTAAATTGACATTTATTGTCATACGACACAATACTGCCAAACAGTTACAGCCAACTTTGGAGAACAACTATCACAATATACCTACAGAATCAAGCTTTTAAAATTAAAACATCTGTAACATTTCACACTAACCTCAGCTCTATAGGAATGTGCAACACCATAATCTACTGTAGGCAGTGGTGACGAACTGAGTCAGAGCAGGACCTTGTAGGGCTCATGACAACTTTGTTATGCAAATTAAATGACTACAATTAGAAAGTGATGAGACATGAGATAATATTCAAGACTCAGTCAGTGGCAGTTAAGAGGCTATACGATCTGATAACATATTCTCTGACAAATCACTTAAGTTTTCACAAAAATCTCTACAAGTGGCAAGTTGTTCTCAAAAACCTTAAACTCGTGCACTTAATAATACTTCTAATAATCACAGAGATAAATTCTACACAATGGAACTGTACTTTCAATTTGTCTGCAGAATAAGCACAAACAAAGGTACAGGTAAGTCAAAAATCAAATACCTTATAAGTTTTAATGTTTATATGAAATGTTTGACCTTTTGACTGGTACCTTTGTAGCTTGTTGATTATTCAATGCTACAAAGGCACCAGTATGCGTAACCCCTGCAGTAAATTCTGTGCAATCCTTGCAATCTGTATGCAGCAAGAAACTACTTCAACACTGGAGGAGTGAGACTTCTGTCTGTTTCAGCTCATACCAATTTATAAATAATATGGTTTATGTAAAAAATTGGTTAGCATGTTTCCATAGGCATAACTTTACTACACTTGTATAATTCTGGCAACACAGACGTAGTGTAATCTACTAGAAAATCAAAAACTCTGCCATGAAGAGATGTTATGGGCCACCTCAGTAGTGATACTAGTATATCCAGGTTTACTCTGACTAACTTAGTTGCCAGAATTTTACACTTACAGAGTTTCCTACCTGTCTGTCAGATCAGCTTTGAGCAGTCAAAGAGATCTGGCACTGAATACTAATAGTCAGGCCGAGTAAGTGAACAGCTACAGCCAATTGCTTATTCACCTTTTGTTTAAAGACTTGTGATAAAATAAATAAAATCACTAGCCTGCATTCTGGTGGACAGTTTTTCCCTGGGTAATTTGGATAACTTTAGTAGGCATGTGTTATTTCAGCCTTCATTGTTGATGCTCATTTCTACATTAATAAGCTGCACAGTGATTAACAAAGCTCATTGTGTCCTGTTGATAATGAGGGGCTGATTGTCAGGGCAGCCATTTCTGTGTTTATAGTTCTGCTCCAACACGTGAGAGTACATTTGAAATAACAAAAAAGAAGAAGAGGAGGAGAGTTCCCACTGTCTTAGACAAGCTCTCACTGAAGTAGCTGGATCTAACATTTGAGGGTCATCTGTGACTCATATTTCCACTGTTGTTTTTCCTGTTTGTGGTTTTTTTTTTCAACAGCCACTGCAAAAAATTAGTAACCACAAATTGTCATGCAGCAACCAATTAAAATTTGAGAGTTTCCAAAGCTGTCAAATCTCCTGGTGTTGTACATTAGTCCGCTCTGTATTCAGTCTTAATTTGTTCTGCGGCACTATCATCCTATGCCAAAGAGAGCTGAAATATTTAAGCTCCTTCTCAAGCTCTCTATGTACAATCTTTAAAGCTCTCCTCTCTGACAGATCTAAGCAAAGTGCCCCCTCCCTTACGCCATTAAAGGCAATCTAAAGATGCTTTCCCGACTGATAAGAGAGGACTAGCGCAGTGTGGAGGTAAATGGCTGTCACAAGGCATGACGGACCTTTTCTCTCCCAGTGGTCATAGAAAGGCACTCAACCCCCATTCACCCAATTTGATTCAAAGCATGTTTGTGCCTCTGGAAGAGAAGGAAATAGAGGAGAAGGAAACTGATCTGTTCTGTCGGTGCAAGATAAACAACACTGTAACAGAGAAATGAAAACCTTCCAATCATCGAAGGACATGGAACACATTTTCATTCACTAGACAAAAGACAGTGGCTTATTTTCTCCTAGGTCATAAAGACATTTTTGGTCCTAACTTTCTTGCTTTGTCAGGCTACATGCTATATTTCAAATTGTGAATTAAAAAGAGTTAAATTACTAGAACCACTGCGACGACAAAGATTTAGCTCAACAAAAGCCTCATTACAGAGCTGATTAAACTTCACTACTTAAAGCATGTGAGCTGTAAAAGCATGTCAAAAAGTAGAAGGAAACGTTTTGTAGGTCTTATAAATCTTACAGGACTTGGGGGTTGGAGAAAAAAGTAACTGGTGGCAGTTTCATTTCTAAGCTGCTAGTCATAATACAATGACAAATGGCCAAAAAATGCAAAGATACTAATATCTGACAAGTCATGGCTTCAATGAGCCAAAAGAACTGGAGCAATTACGCACAGACCACAAGAAACTGTGGGACATTTGAGGTAAATTTATCATGACTATAAACAGAGGAAGCTGGTGAACAGAGTGCCAGAATAAAGCAGAGTAAGCAGGTTAATGTGAGAACAGCATCCTCCCTTAATTAGATCCTGTGCGCCTGGAGAAAACGTCCCATTTGAAATCGGCGATTCGGAAACAAGTGATACGGAAATCTCCATCTCACATCCAAGCAACTTATATGTATAAACCATGCAACTCTGAAGCCCGTGCACGACAGGCCTCTCTACTACAGAGGGACTCGCCACGCTCGATCATGTTGGTTAAATATAATAGAAATCAGACTAAATAGCGTGGGGGGGGGTATGTGCATTGAAATAGCGGTGATCCGGCGTCTGTGTGGATCAGATCTATTGTGAAAACTTCCAGTGTGTCAGTGAAGATAAAAGCCAAGACTCGTGTCGATGTGCAAGTGTAAAAAATGAGATGTGTAATTCATCATCATAAAGCCCGACACAACACATATCATGCTGAGCAACATGACATGAAACACACACACACAGCCATACGACAGTGGACAGAGGCAGCACCGCTCCTCGGATGCGGTCTCAACAGCTGGTGAACGCCCGACAACTACACACACACACACCGAGAAAACGTCCACGCCTGCTGCTCCAACTTCTATTAAACAGCGTAAAGACCAACGAGCACATCTGACGCGCAACTCATTCATTACCTGACTGCGGCTGCACAACTGTGTGGAGCAAACAGAAACACGGACAACAACAAATGACATCTCCGCTGTCAAACCGAGAGACCAGACGACGAGAGCGAACAGCAGCGGCCGGGGAAACTTGAGAGCTGTACCTGTGTACTGCAAGAGAAACATTGTCCACAGAAGGCGAGGTGCGATTCCTGTCGGTCCCCCTGCTGTAGGACGAAGTGAACGGAGTAAAATCCTTGGAAGGAGACGGGGCTCGTCCCTCAGTCAGTCCGCTCCGCTCCGCTCAGCAGACTGGACTGCAATGAGAGCAGCCAGTCGAAGCGGGACCTTTTAGCTACGGCAGGCGAGCCCGCCCTCACGACGCGCAGAACACACTTCGCCTCACATGCGCGCAGCGTCCGAGCGAACTGTTTGCGCTGCGTCAGTAGGAGCGGCGGCCACTGACGAAACTCTCGCTTTTATCCTTCGTCCGCCTGCTCCACAAGGGAGAGAGAGCGCTATTGAACTGCCATGGGATGATGGTGTTCTCCTGGAGAACCATTTAGCCTAATGCCAAGCTTCCCCAACGGCAACTCACTCAGAGCGAACAAGAGGGAACCATTCAACACCTCTCCTGAGCTGAATGCCAAACAATCTAGATTTTGGTAGAGAGAATCATTTTATTTTACCAAATTAGCGTTGGAATATGATCACATCTCCTATGGTGCAGCCAACTCACACCAAAACGCCAGGCAATTTGTGCGCAACTTGTGTCAGCGTGGCTTTTAAGAAGGTGTCGTTCTGTAGTTTGCCAGTTGGAGGAGGAGAAGCAAAGAGATTCTCAGTTCAGTGCCAACGTTTAGCATGCAGACTTTGAGGCATTTCTTTTAACCTTGAGGCTCCAGGGACACACTTTGGCCTAAAATAAAGAAAGAAAGAGAGCACTTGTCCAAGTTGTTGCAATTAAGTAACTAAGGGATTTATTTAAAATAAGAATATAGCTTTAAACACAGCTTTGGTTGAAGCTATATTCTGTTTCAGAGCTGATGTGGACTGTTGGAATCAGTATTAAGACCTTGTAATGTCTAATGACCCGTATTTGTTTCCCCACTTGATAACAGTATCTGTATTTATACGGTTTTATACATTAGCTGGCAGTGTTTCCATCATGGTTGATGTTTTTTTTTTTATCCTCTTAACAGGTATTCCACCCCAAATATCTATGTACTCTTTTGCTATGTCAAGGATAAATATGTTTGAAAAAAAAAAAGCAACTGAAGCTTCTGAGGGTGTGAACATTGTTTTGATTTGGTTTGATCCACACACAGCCAAAAGATTAATTACACAAGGAAAACAGAAGAGCAAACACTATTAGGCTTCCATAATTAGACACAAGCTGTGTACAGAGACAAGAAAGAATGTGCATGAAGAAGAATGCTATAAAATCACTGCAGTGGTCAGCGCAGTCATTTATGACTGATCTCATGAAAAGACAGACGTCACTGCTTTTATGTTAATGTTTAATTCAACTTCTAATGGTAACAACTTGTGAAAAGGTTCCATTATTTGTTTAAGATTATATAAGCAGTGTGCTCATTTTGGGAGCATTCCACCTGATAATTAAAATCTTTTCCCCAGAGAAAATAAAACATCTTTTTCCGAGTAACTATTTCTCATGTTAGGTGCATGGATAGCTTCTCGGTACATACACTTATCACCTGCTTTATTCATTCCACAACTAGAACTGGTGTGTCTTAAACCATTGTAATATAGAGCCTGCAAAATGACAATAAAGTTGTTGTCTGGAGCTGTGCATGCTCAGACTTCTAGGACCTAACGCCCCACGTAAGGTGTCTAGGACTTCTTATCCACTGAGGATGTTTAATCTGCTGAGAATAAAATGATGTGGTTAATGACTACAGGAAGGTGACTAAATGATCTTGAGGTTAAAACATCATCGTTTTGAAATTTATCATTTCTAGGAATTGCTAATTAATATGCAGTTCTATAAAATACGTACCCTGTCAGACATCAGACATTGGAAAACAATGCAGATAATATTGCGGAAACATCATAATTGAAATCTTTTCATCAACCCACAGATATTTAATGTTGTAATCTACAGCAATATAACCTTCATGGAGCTGTATTGTTACTTTAGACTGGATTGGTTTGGCTAGCTGTTCCTCATAAAGTAGAAATATGCACAGTTACTGAACACAAGCAAAAGTTGAGGTTGTGTAGTTCAGGACACAAAGCCTTGGATACATTTAGAAAATATCTTCCAGTTTAAATTATTTCCTCCTCTGCCCAAACAATAAGTTTCCACTGCAGTCACAAAATCATTTCAAAGGCAAATGAAAGCCTTTGCAAAAAGTAAGGATGCCATTCCCTTTTTTCCAAAACTCTAAAATCTTCTCAATTTCCAGTTCATTGCAAAGCCAAAATACCATTATATTCTACAAACAAAGTGTTGGACTGATTCAATATAGTATAGTTATGACAGTACCTCGCTACTCAGTGACTTTTATCCATTGTCAGCACATGTCATCAGTGACGCTCTAAACTGTTTAGACTGATTCAGAGAAATAAACAAAAAAATATGCTCAATATGCATCGACATTCACTGAAATAAAAAGCAACTTGTGCCTGAAGACAGATGTAACAAGAATCTAAACTGTCAGCTTTATGAAAACCACCGTGAAGACTAATCAAGGAGAAATTTAGCTGATTTTTAAGGCAACTAATCAAATGAGTTATTCAGTCACGGTTACAATGGGGATACGTGGAAAGATTTGAGGACCTACGGTCCTCTAACATCTGGTCTATGGCCCAGCCTTTGAAAGATACTAGCTGGGAAAAGCTGCTGTGTTACACCTACATACACAGAACAGACAGGATTTACTTTTACTGCATGTTTGTTGCATTTAGTGATCCAAAAACATGTAAACCCACCAAATGATAGCTGGCTTTTACGCGGTCCACATTTTCACAAGAAAAGACTTGTCATAAATAAACTGAATGTTTTCCAGGCAGAATTCAATTACCCCTGTCAGCCACTAGTAATGAGTAACAGCCAGTGCATGCTCTCATTCAATTTCACTGTCCCTAGGGAATGATGTTTGTCTGATGTCTTGATTTTTTTTTTTTTAACAACGATGATGTTTCTGTGGCCTGCTTAGTCTGGCAAAACAGTCAAATCAAACATTAATTTGACTCTGTGCCTCAGTAGATGAAAGCAGCCTCGGTTTGCTTTTAAGGTTTTGGATGAGAATGAGTGTGTTTGGTGACATTATAGACCTCTTTAGTCAAATAAACCGCCTGACTTAAAAGTTCACTGACTAAAATATTTCACAATTTCATAAAAAAAATCTTTAGAAGACTTCATGAGGCCATGTGTTCTAGTTCATATAAGTTTCATATTTTAAAGAAGAGAAAGAATGGTCGACCCAGTTACCCCTAATCTCTGGCTCAATACATTGTTTAGTTTATGCGGAAATTCTCATATAATGAATAATTCCACTTTAATTAGTGCATATTAAAAGGAAGCTGGGCCTCATCAACAATTATTACAGCATAAATCTTAACCAGGGCTTTGAGAGGCATAGCCTTCTTAATTAACATTTGTTTTATTCAATATTTCCCTTTTCACTACAACAACATTTATGACTATTTGTCCCGTGAGATGCTGGCACTGCCTTGTTGTGTAATTTGACAAATCACACAGGCCTGTATTCACCTGGTAAGAGTGCATCATACTGTATCAATATGCCCGTTTGCAGGCAAAACAACAGGGTTCAACAAGGTAGCTGCTTCACAAGGCCTTCAGAGAGAGAGAGAGGGGGGAGGAGAGGGAGAGGATGATATTTAAAAAGGTTTTGCTCAGCGGAAAGCCTATGAGTTTAAAGTGACTGCAGTGGTATTTGGTGTCATCCATTTTGAGATCAATGAATGGTGTGTTTGTAGCTCAGACTCAGTGAAAAATGCCATTAACTCCACTGCCCTCTATAGAGGAAGTGAGCCAGCACAGATATGTGCCATGAGGATGGGGGACATCTCTGTCTTTTGCTAGTTATCGCTGACCTCTTATCTTCCTTAATCCTTCCCTCCTAATTACCTATCCATTCTTTCCCTCCTCCCTCCTTACTTCATATCCCTGCCCCTGACTGATGGTTAGCAGATGATCATCTGGACAGGAAAGGTTGAGGTGACTCCCAGTCTTAAGCCACACTTCATTAAGTGAGCTTCATAGTGTCCCAGTTCAGTTACTGGTGTATTCCTAGTTGAACAAAATTAATGAGCTGTGTAGGAGTCACAAGGCACCATAAAAGTAACTGGAGCCAACAGGTTTTGAGATTTCACGATGATGTGAGAGGAGGGAGATACTGTAGGCACTGTGGTGATGGCAGCATCTGTTCTGGAAACCGGATTAGGCTAAATCCAAAATAAAGCCAGGCCCTATCTCTAGAGAAATTTTAACTCCACATGAATATTGATGGAAATGAGTCTTAACCTGAGTGCAAAACAACTGTTAACCCCTCTGACTGATGAAATGTTGTTAACAGCACTCGCTGCCCCCACCATCATTCACAGCCAGAGAATCACTTGACTCAAACACCATTTGTGCATCCCCGCCAATATATCTACGGGAAGAGGTGATGGTGTTTGTTTGCTCTACAACATTTCCACACTGCATAAAATGGTGCAAGTCCTCTGATACAAGCAAAAGCAGTTTATGAGAGCAACTGGGCACTCTGGTGCATTTTGGCAGCAGTGCTGCACAGCAAGCTGCTTGTGATTCCTGGCACCAAATGTAATATCAGCCCTACACAGGCATCAAACTTCACTGCCCCCAAGTCAACATTAACACAAAGGCAGTTAATGTCTTGTAGCCAAACCTCTGGCTCCCACTAAGAGGGCAAGAAAATACTGGCTAAAGAAGATGGGACAGAAAGACTTTGTAGGACTTGAGGTTTATATTTGATTCCCATCTCAGTTTGCATGTTTCATCAGAAAAAAAACACTGACTTTATTTAAATATTTCACTGCTCAATTATAATCTGATAGCCGCAGAAACAACTTTAAATCTTTAAATAATGTCTTTCTCAACAAGCAAAACATTTTTATTGCCAGGTATTACTCATAACATTGGCCATCTCTCTTCTCGTGATGATGAATGTTAAATATGAATATCATGTTTAATCCCAAATGAACAAGAACTATAAATGTGGCCAAATAAATGCCCATAATCACTGAGAAATAATCTTTTGTTTCTAGAACAACAGATTATCCTGGGAATTGGAGAAGCTTCCTTCAAAGTACTGTCAGAAAAGCATGGCTCATCTGTACCACAGCATTCATGTACAAATGATGGAAGTTGCATAATGCATATTTTGGTGAAAACATTACTATGTCATCTGCATATTATTTAAACCTCATGTTTTTAAATTTCAGATTTGCTATAACAAGCAGTGCTTCAGCCTCATTTTTGAAAAAGTCATTTTTCACATTGTGGCATTTTAATGTGTTATCTTAAGATAATAGAAGGCACTGCATAGTTTTTTATGGACTATCAACAGTTATCTGATGCTATAAACACATTGTAATCAGTAGCCAACTTATATATAAGTGACCTGACTGACCTGCATATTTTAATTTGAAAAGCAACTTAAACTTTAGGCACAGAAACATAACTCAGTGGAAATTGACTCAGAAGCGGAAATAGCCTGTGTTTAGTTTACATTGTTTATTTTGTCCCCCTGCCCCCAAAATAAAATGGAAGAACATTTTCAGCCATAAATCATTTCAATCATATTTGACTGTTTACTAGAATTTTCAACATATCAAACCTTAAACCCAGTGTGTGCACACAACACTGGTTGAATGCATTATTGTTTCCCCTTCCTATTGCAGATATTCATGCATTACAAGTTGGTGTGCACAGAATTTGATTAGTTCATCCAATTCTGCGTGCACTCTGGAGACTAAAGCAAATGATCTAGCAAAGCTACCCTTTTTTCTGTTCATACAAACCTGACAAAAATCAGGTTCCACAGACCTGAACTCAATGTTTAATTCAAAAGAAAAATAACAGAAAACTCAACAACTTTTGTGCCTCACAAAATGAGTGGAGATATTCAAACTGCCCAGTACTCCTGAACAGATGAAGAGGAGATTGCTAGATAATTAAAAGGAACCAAAGAAAAATCTATTTGATACTGTAGAAAACTCTGCAGTGCACAACACTGAAGAAAGAGAGATTTAACAGAGAGAGCAAAGCAGGCGAGCAGGAGGGAGGGAGAAAGGCCAAGTACCAGACAGAGCATTCATTATCACCTGACTGACCTGCATATTGCGCAGTGTGAGCGTAATGGGAAAGGACACACTCATCGGCCAAAGCCCAGCAAGAAAGAAGCTTTTCATTCCTCCTCTCTTTCCTCTCTCTTAAGCAATCTGTCACTTTCTTACTCGGTTCAATTTCTATTCTCAGACAACGTACTGTAGGATCCCATTGTTTTCCAAAACACAATAAGAGCTTGCTGAGACACAGTAGTCATGCCTAATGTAATGCATACTAAATAGGTTGTGTACTGCGGTTTCTCTGAACAGGACTATGTAACAGCTAAATGTGCAGTTAATGAATGCTTTAATCTCCTTTTTCATTATTGTGAGATTGTGTTAGTTACATGCAAGGGCAGTAAAAGTAGCAGAGTTACAGATGATGTGGAGATGTGATAAGAAGATTAAGAGTCCACAGCTGTGCTAGGGGTTCTGGGAGGCTGTGCACGGTGGTGCTTTGAGTTAAATGCTGACATTAGCATACCAACACACTCACAATGTATAATGTTTATCATGTTCATCTACTCAGTTTAGCTTGTTATCATACTAACATATGCCAATTTGCGCAGCACATAAAATGCACCTGAAGCTGATGTGAAAAAAGAATCTATGTGTCAGACGGGTAAAACAGCTTCAACACTCCAGCTGTTTTACAGGGAAGGGAAGGAGGCAAGAAAAATAGTAAATGAATACATGAACTCATGGTCAGTGACTTCCTAATTTGTAAATATCTGAGTCAATTAAATAATAATGATAATAATAATAATAATAATAATAATAATAATAATAATAATAATAATAATAATAACAAAAAATTGCTAAGCTTGAAACTCAATCTTTAATGGCACATACTGGCTCAAGAAAACTGCTGTTATTTTGATTTCCAATCTTTAATTTCTTCTCATTTAAATGCACTGGCTCGGTTGAGCCAAAGAACCATTGCAAATAATCATTTAATTATGATTATAATAAACAATGCTGCTTTGCACCAACATTTCATTTGAGATAAATAAAGTTTTGTCTTGTGTTATTGAAAAGCAGTGTTACACTTTCTGAGTAAATAAAGTATTTTGGAAGTGAAACCATCTCCAGCTGTTTACCAGAGATACTGTTTTTTTAACAACCAGCAAACAACCCAGAGGTTTGAGTATTTAATGGGAAAACAAGAATAAGGTCTCTAGTATGAGGGCAGTAAACTGATGCAATCCATGGTCAATAACTACCCAGCACATTTATTTAGTCACAATTTCACGCAGGCACAAACAAGGTCCACTGTTCCAGAATCCCAATGAATGTATCACCTTCTCAGGTGTGGCTTCCCTTATGTGTTAATACTGTGAACAAGTTGACAAATTATGACTTGAGCTACACCTTTACATAAGAGTCACATTAGATTAAAAAGTAAAATCTCTCAAATGACATTGTTCTGTTTGCATATCTAGGTTCACAAATAAAATGAGCTTTCATGTGATTTCTGTGAAAGTGTGTGTGTGTGTCGATGCTCTCAGTGTCTGAAAGCTTTATGAATCATGTGTGTGAGCTTGAATGCGATTAACACTTTGAATCAGTAACCTTGACAGTAATCACTGAGAGGATATGCCAGATTTTGGATGTTTGCACAAAAAAGCTAAAGTGGACGTGGAAGAAATAAATATGATTAAAGGTGCAAAATTCTAATCCAGGAAAGAGAGAGAAAGGTTCAGAGGTTAAGGCAAGAAGGAAGACCGGCCTTTTTAGAGGTAGTTACAAAAAGATATTTAGACACTAAGTACTATGAGTATGATATAATCCATAAATCTTCTTTGTGATTTATTTGAATGAATGCTTCTGGTGAACAGGAAAAAAAAATGATGGAAACATAAAATGCACACACCCAGACCTAGGCCTCTTACCGGTGACTCGACTTGATCTGTAGTCTTTGTACATCCCCGAGATGCAGCGTTGTTGTTGCCGTGTACGATATCAGCTTCCCTGGCGTAGTGGCAAAACTGTTATATCAAACAAAAACAAAGATAGCAAAAGTCGGATCAGTTGCCGTTTGTTCTGTTCATAAAAGTGTCTCCTAAACCTCAACACTGCAACTTACGTAGCTTATTCATTCTGGAGTCATTCATGAACGCTGACTGAGAGCAGTTAAAGAAAGAGACAAAATAAAGAGGCTTTGTCTTGAATAGAGAAAGAAGACAAACAGAGGAGAATGTAATTCATTCACTTCTCCATAAGGCACGACCTCCCTGCTTTGTGGAGCAGAAGCTCATCCGAGCCAGAGAGGGCTCTGAGGCGCGGTAGGGTCCCATTGACTGCAATATTAACACTCAAACTGGGGGGGGGGGGGATCAGCATAGAGGAAATACGAAACGCTGCCAGAAGGATGCACAGAGAATTCTGTAATGCATTTCATTCCACCGAGAGGGGCCCTGAGGGTGCCATGATGACCAGAGTAATTGGCTTTCTGTGGCTATGATAATCTGTATCAGTCATGCCATGCCAACATACTCTCAGGCCACTAAGAAGGTCACAGTGATCCCCAAACCTCCCTCGTCTCTGCTGACAGCAGCATCAGAATTTTTACTAAAAGAGCACATCAGCAGGACACTTACTTTGAATTCTTTGGATTTTAAGTTCAAGACTAGTCAAGTTAGACCTTTTGTCAATTGTTGATTTGGGGTTTAGTTTGTTTTATTGTTGTTGCCAATGATAAACAATGCAATTCAGATACTACTTTATTATTATATTATGCATAACCCATTAAATAGTCTACAGTGTGCTGGCCAAGATGTGTGACTTGATTTTGTGGGCATCAGTTCAGAAATGTGGGTGAACATTTTGCTCTGTCAGTTTTATATTTTGGAGATATTTTCAACAGATTGCCACTGTGCTAATACAAAACATATTCTAGGTAGCAATGTGCATCTCATAAAGAGTAATGAACATTATTTTTGATAGATATGAGTAAACATGTCATTGTAGCTGATGCTCATTAATTTTTAAGGGGTACTACCATTGTTATGATGACATTTATGAATCAATATTTAAATCAGCACACACAAAATCACAGATACAGTGATTAACGCAGCAATTTTCACCTCTATCAGCATCAGATTATCATCAGCAAGTTTTATTTTTATTATTTTTCTGGCTTCTTCTGCAACATATTTCAAGTCTGTCAAACTCTGGTTCAGGCACACCACTTCCTTGGCAGTGAAACAAGCTTCTACATATATTACTACTAAAGCGTCTGTTGTGGTCAATACAGACAATGAACACAATAAAAGTAGTATTGCCAAAGTGCAGCGTTCTTCCCAGGTTTCTGCAGGCTGCACTGTGGATTATTTTTACTTGCATTTGTTTGTGGTGAGCTGACCTCCAGTGACCTAAAATGACTCACTGAAGATGATCTGATCCCTGAAGATGGGATATGGTGAGGGGATATTTATGAGCAAATGCGCAATTGTTTGCTTTTTTCCGCATGGTTTCAATATAGAAAACAATGTAGACTGGAAATAACTGGAATGCTTGGGGAATGGGAAGAAATACTGTAAACACTGGCTTGTGTTTATATATGAGCTCTCAAAGCATGAACATTTCACAACAAACTAAGATACAAAAAAATAAAAAAAAAAGGAAGCCTCACTATTCCGAAACCCCATCTTGACAAATCGGAAACCCCTTTTTTAAAAATAATGGTTTGCAGCCCTTGTAAAATGGCTTGTTAGGACAATGTTTACAATTAAAAGAGCACTGACCCATGATTTGCATTAAAAGGTTAGTAATTAAAAATGTTTGCACAAATGTGCAAGTTTTTAAGAAACACAAACAAAAATCATAACTGTGTACAAATTTTACACCTACCTTAATCGGTCTTGTTTTCTCCGTTAATATAATTATATCTTATAAATGTTTACAAGGTAAGAAAGTAAACATGTAAAAAGTGGTAGTGTATACGACAGTCAGGACAATGCAGAATAGTCAGAGCTGCTGTTTATTTGCTTTTACACATGATTGTAGTAGTAGTATACTTGTAAACAGAAGACCATAATGAGTGTATGTCTCCTCTTGCACTGACAGGCATTTGGACCAGCTGAAAATGGAGGCACACCATTCACCACAGTAATGGCAACCCCAAAGCAAAATGAATGCCAAAAAGCAAATGCACACACTCCCGCTATGAGAAGAGAAAAATAGGCTACTTATTCTCCATCAGTATGGCATTAGTCTAAACTTTGGAAGAGTAATGACAGTTATTTTAATTTGGGAAAATAAGAGTTTTCTTAATGGGGAGATGCAAAGAAAATCCATTTTTAAAGTCTTTGTGGGCACAACAACAAATGGCATTCATCACTCTTAGGGCGCCCACTTTCTCCATTATATTTGTTATTACCAGCATTTTTCATTTCCACACACTTAGCTCTAAAATACTTTTCTATAGTTAGCAAAAGCTCGAGTTGCTAACTTGAGGAAATGTGTACACTAATGATTATGAATGAAACAGAAGCTGTGAGGGAAGTTTCACACTAGCCTTTGAAATCAGTCTGTGAAATTGTGATTCAGATGCAGCACGATTAATATGCAAGCTTCAGAGTAAGCACAAAAGCTGGAGAACTGTGCTCCAGACAGAGCTTTGTGCAGCCACACTTTCTGAGACCATGGGTGTTACTGAAATGAAAAACATAGATTCTTGTAGCAGAAATGCAACTTGAATTGTTTCCCAAAATGAGGAATGCTGCTAGTACAGCACAAGCTGCTTAAAATGATAGACAGATGATTGTTTGGTCTTAATTATTAGTAAATAATAATAAATGAATAAATACAAATGAAATATCTCACAGGCATAGCATGAGAGATGGTTATTGATGGCTGTTTGACTAATAAATCAATAGAGCAAATGCACAAAAATGCCCATTTTAATACTTCAAAATGCCATATGTTATTCTTATGCATTGCCACCAACAGATATTCATCATTTAGAGTGTTCCATGTGTTTAGCCTTGTGTAAGTATATAGTATTTACATATGTATGTCCACACACAGAGCTGAGCACATTAGTCATCTTGACCAACACGAGGCCTTACAACATTTACAAAGTCTAACAGGTTTCAGAGGATCCCCTCAGCGGATAGAGAATAATCTGAGTCAACTGGCCCCTGTAGTGATGGAGAAGGGAGATAGCCCATAATAGCCCAGATAGGTCCATTTATCTTCTGTCTCTATGGCAGGAAAACTGTACTCTTGGAAGGCACAAACCAAATCACCCTCTGCAAGAACTTAGAGCTTTGGATTAATCTTACCAACTTCACAAGAACTGAACAGTGCCTCACAGGCTGCTCTCAGCTAGCGTTTCTTTCCTGTGGTTGTTCCCCAGCCTTAATGCTCATCTCTGTGGTCAGGCAGCAGCATGGAGGTTTTGACATGTTTCTGAAAATTATAAACTAATTCACAACATCAAGTAATGTGCGAAACATAAGATGATGATGGTCCCTGTTTATGTACTGTAGATGTGCAGTACTGAAAACATACAATCAAAAAGTCGTACTCAATCCCAGCATCAACCAACAATCATGTTTTAAGCAAGATTTCTCTATGGGTAAATGTTACATGTCATTTTATTTCAGCAGTTTACTGTTGCTCTTTAAGGTTCTCAGAAACTCTTGATACTGTATGAGTCATAACCTACCATCATTCATTTATGACAGCATGTAAACTGCAGATACACATTGGGTTTTTGAAGACGATAACATTACTGTTGTTGCACACATACAACGGTCACAGCTTATTTTGCTGCTGCTAGAAAAATACTGTGGCATTTAATAAAATGCTGTGCAACTTAACTGTGTTATATCTGAGAGATAAGAACTGACTAAAAGCATTAACAATATACTAGCCTAAAATGATCTAGTCACAGCATAACATATGTAATTGTTCTGTGTTGTGGCAGATTTAAAGTAATATAATCTTAAACTAGGAATGCAGAATTCAGAATATACTCTATAACTAATTAAATGTTTCCATCAACTTCTCAGAGAAACTGATGTGTTTGCTCTTCAAAACAAACCCACTTGTGGTTTGCTTTATTACATGCAAAAATGAAAACAGACATTTGAAAGTTTAAGAATATGATATTTGTTGCATTAGCAAATGCAACACTAACATCCTATTTAATATGTCTCAACCACCAGTTGTAACCGAAACTAAATTTCTTTGACGATGGCTGAAGGAAAGCCAGAAAAGTTCATCACAGCAGCGATATCTTTCCCGCCATCTAAGGAATAACATAATTGCTTTAATCTTCAAGTACTGACTTCAGACAGAGATTACATTTGGATAAACCATGTGTCCCCATAAATTGGTCTTCATTTATCACCAGCTAAATTTCAGCAGCAAGTCATCCTATTGCTACAGCGCTGTTGTATTATTGAACCTAGTGAAGCTGAGGATGGTCATACTTTAAAGACTAAAGACTTTAGCTTGCATTATTAAGTTGTGTGGCCATGTAATTGCAAAGGGCTCACATATTTACCTTGGCAGCATATGGATGGTTTGATGTGTAATGACAAGGAAACCCTTTGCAGTTGTCACATATCACATGCAGATTTTAGGGATGAAAATGCTCCAATGGAGCAACTGCCATGTTTTTAATGATGTGATTACATCGTTTCCTGCCATCACACTTTGTGCATACTCTACAATCAACCTAATTCATAGTTTTTGATCACATACAACATGCATTGCATAGTATATACTAAAATACAGTCACAGATGTTCTCACACAATTGCAAACATGCAATCATGTGTTTGTTTGGTAATGAGCCCCCACAGACATGTTGAAGAGATGACAGTCTGTCAAGCTTTCCTACACACAAGGAAACAACATGTGGGAGAGATGGCAGCACAACTGTGCTGCAATATGTGAGGCCACAATGTAAAACACTTATAAATACTTAAAAATAAATAAATACAGAGAAACCCTAAAGCAGCCATCTGTTCCATTGGTGTTGTTTCTTGAAGATATGGTCACTGATTTGTCATAAATGTTACACTTATTTCTGTTATAGAGTGAACTGGTCCAGAAACAGTTAATATAAACAAATTAAAAAACTACTGACATTCACTCCTGTCAGCAGTGGGTAATAAATATGATGCAACAGAAGAAGAATGTCTGTATAGCATTTCAACAAACTGATGAACTGCTCGACATGTTGACGTTAGACTGTACGGTAGATGTAACACTGCACATGATAAAAAGTTTTGACTTGAAAAAGATTTAAAATACTTATAAACAGCAAAGCAGCCAGAGGGCAGAGAGAGGGCAACAAGAAGACAGAGAGAACAAGACAGACATATCCAGTGTTTGCTACCAAACAACGATCAAAGTGAAAGAAACTGGTTACAAGTGGGGTGCATCTTCCGTCGTTTAGACACAGCTCGGGCAGAAAACTCTGATATTTGAGCAGGAAAACAATTTTCCGCAATGTTAAGAGACATAGACAGCAAACCAACACAACACCATTTTCTGTCACTGCAAGATAGGAAACAAGGCTTTCAGTGTGAGGAAAGCAATAAAATGTGTGCATAATCGAGTAACAAATGGAATTTAATTTTAGATATTAAGGAAAAGCGGTAGTTTTAAGCTACCCAATGTAATATAAACATCTGACTGTGTGTCTGCAAGCTAATAAAACCAATCCGATCCAAACCCCAGTGACAGAGGCCATCAAAGAGCACTTATTATGCTCAAGTATTATCCATTTAAACATACAACAAAAACAGATGCTGTTAGTTATCTAACAATTATTTTCACTATCATTAATCTGCTGATTGATTTAATTGACTAATTCTGTGCCTGACATATTTTCTCAGGTTAATCTCAAGTTAATGCGATAGAATGACCTTTTTATGACAACCTGTAGTCTACTTAACTCAAAGAGAAGATACTGTATTTTTTTAATCTAAGACTAGCAGCAAATTTAAGAATTATAAGGTTCATTTTGAAAAATGTTAAATGATAATTCACATAGTTTCTGATAATTTTTATTAATGAATCTTAAATACCCTATGCCCTAAATACTAAAACACAAACACTACTTTGAGTCTCCTCACATGTATCCTTTCTACATGTAATAAAACACAAGCAATAAAGAAACTAATGAACCTAGCCAAACTGCTTTTTGTAATTTGCGAACACACTTCTGGTCTCTGAGCCACAAAACCCTGTTAACTGACAGCCATAGTGCTGGTTATGGGAAACAACCTTACTGACTGAACGGTTCCACTAAAGGCAGTCTTGGGAGAGACTCCATAATTTGCGAGTGGGCTGGAAGCCAGTCGGTGTTGGTTAACAGCCATAGACTTGTGCTGTCTTTACATTCATGGCCAATGAGGAGGTTGGGGAAATCATTTTCTCCCTCTTGCTCACAGACACAGTGTGCAGCCCAGGATATCACTTGGTGGTGCCAAAAAAAAAAAAAAGTATTGAAAAAGACAAAAAATAAACAGGATTTAATATCAGCGGCAAAGAGAGAGACAACTATTTAGGTGGGTAAATTATTATTTTGTGGAATAGTGTATCCCATTAGATCATTCCAGCATGTTAATTAGGCAAAATGTGACAAACGGAATTTAGAGAATATAGAATATTAATAGTAACAATAAATGTTTACTAGATGTGGCAATAAAGAGGAACAACAGTGTTCTGTTGTTGGATATCTTTAATATATTTATCTTTGGCTCGATACAGTAAAATCTAAGGCTTTTATACCTTTACAATTCCCCAAACCACACCTTTTAATGGTGTCCTTGCGTCGAGAGGCTGTTTCTGGAAAAGAGCAGAGATGTTGAGTCAAGCAATCCCTGGTAAATACAGTAAAGGTTTCAAAACGCTGTCTTGCATGTGAAGGGGTAGATGTAGCTCAGCTCTCCCTATCACAAGTACTTAAGTCAGGGAACAAAGGTAGAAGGGCAGGCTAAGCATGTGTATAAAGGGGAAATGATGAGACAGGGAGGCCAATTCTGCCACTAAGGACAGGACACAACCCGTCTTTAACTGTGATGTCTCAGTCAGACCTATGACATACAGACTAAAATATTAAACCCATATCAAGTAGGATAAGTAATACTTTAACAGTGAAATCTGAAAAGAAATTCAAATGATAGCTCATCTGAAGAGAATCAAATTTCATATAGAGAAATGACAAGCAGTCCTTTGAGGAAACTGATCTGTTAAAGGATCTGGAAACCCTCGATAAGCTCCAAACAAAAAAAGCACTCTTTGTAGTAAGGTTCCCACTGACTGAAATCGTTTTAGGCAACCCAAACACTCGTCGGCCTGAGGAGGATGTTGTCTTGCATTACAACAAATACTGTGTGTGTGCCATGCTGTGAGTCAATGACCACAGGCTGCAGAATTCAATCTTCACTTTACAAAACAAATACATAAATAAGTATCTACACTACTATCATTACTTAATTATGTTACCTGTGCCATATTTTGCTTAATTAACATTAAAGTAAGCTAAAAAAAAAAAAAACAGAAAGAGAAGTACACTACTGTCCTAAATTACTGGTCATGCAATGAAAGCCAAGTGAGCAGCTGTCTCACTTTGAACGGATTCTGTTTCTGCTGGTGCCAGCAGCACATGGTCTGCACTTTTCCATATCTTTTCATACTCTGCATAAAAAAGTAAAAAAGGAAATAAGAAGATCAACATTGTTGATTGGTGCTTATGTAATTTATGCTGCAAGGGTCCAGAATTAGGAAGAAAGGAAATCTGGCTGCCACTGGTACGAATAGTATTAATAAAAGAATCCCATCTGTTCTCAGACTACATGTTATCAGGAGGCATCCACCTCCTTATTCAGCTGGTCCATTGGGTTCTCTCTAGTCCTGACCAGAGTGCACAGCATTGGACTGAAAACTAAACAAGTCTGTTCTTCTCCTTAATGTAGGCTTCTCTCTTAAGACCTAATTAGCTCAACACTGAAACCACCTCTTATGAGAAGAATAAGATGCTTACCATTATTGCCTAGAGATAGTTAGGTGTATTTTTTTTGAAGAAAGACGCATGTCATTGGATGAAATCAAAGTCATGCTGTTGCTGTTGTTGATTTCATTCCAATCAGATTTCCTTTAATTTGGCAGGTCATCATTAAAAAGTGAATGAAAGGCAGCTACCACGTATTTAATTAAGTCCCCTAATCTTACAATACAATTTCTTTTTTTTTTTCTTTTTTAATCTTGTTTCTACCTGTTCTTTATCTGTAAAAGTATATAACTAGCTGTCAGTCACTGGAATTAGATTTGTCCACATGAGACCATCTTGCGCTGCATATGCAAGATAACATCTCCAAAGATACCCAATAAATGTGATGGTTTAATGTTTAGTTAAGTGACCATGAACACAAAACGTACCAGCAGCTTTCTATACTTGCGATTATTTTTAACATGACAACAGCTGCGCTCAAACACACAACCACAACAGGCTTTGAGGCTTGAAGAAAAACACATTAGTGTCTTTTGTTCTGGTCTCTGTTCAGACTCCTGAAGGAAATTTAAATTTGTTTATTAAGGGAAAAGCAGACCTGAAAGTAACTATTACTCTCAGGTGTAACAGTATAGGATTCACACAAGCTAACAAAAAGCTGCTGTGATTGGTCATGGATGGGACTCATCTCATCATGGGTGCAATAAAACAGAATTACACCTATTGTCATACCTGATGCTGTTTAGTTTACTATAATCCAGGTCTGTCAGATCAGGTGCTTTATTGGCTGACATTGTGTAGTTTGAAAAAGCAATTAGATGTCTTTATATGACTCAAGCTCATAATGAGAGTAGCTCAATTGTCCTGCTGCCTGTTTCCTCACATACTAAGTGTACTGGCACTCAGAAAACTGCTCATCTCTGTCTGGCCCAATTGACTGATGGATTTCCAAACTCTGCATCAGCCAAAGCTATTAAGCGGTCTGCTGGAGCGAAATGACTTTACTGTTCCCAGAGTGCAACATTAGGCTCAGCAATTCCTGCCGGCTATTGTCTAGGGCCACTGTGACAAAGTTAATTTCTTGCCAGACAAGCACAAACACGTATGCCATCACACACAATAAATAAGAGTGAATAGTTTCTTCTTTTTTATCCTGAGACATCTCTGAGGTAATAGTTAGTAGTAACCATTATTAGTCAGTGTGTAATACAGTAACTACCTTTACCCATTCAGTATCTCATGGTATAGCTAAGACTTGCATTATTAAGTTTAACTCTACCCAGAAAACAATCTGTTTAGATATGTTGGAGTCTACTCTAAATCATTCCTGGTTATACCAGAATGTTAGGAGATAAATCCAGAGTCTATTAATGGAGACAGAGGGAATGTTCTGAGCATCTTGTGGCACTGTGTGAACCAAATTTCCCTGCCATGGTTAAACAAACACAGAGCTCATTTCCCAGTCCAGAGATCTGGCTGTGGCTATTTCCCAACAAGGACTAGTGAAGGTGCAGTGTATATGCACTACACATGCAGTACATGCAATATAATGCAGCCTGTAGAAACTGCAAATAGTACATATAGAAAAATAACGACTAATGTAGGATTGTGCAAATGTAAAAAAAGAAAAAAAGAACTTAATAAATCTGTGTCCTCCCAATGCTGACATATGCCTGTATGAAATCATTTAGTACTATTGAGTAGATGATTTGTGATTTCTTGTTGTCCCTAATGTGCTTTAATCTTTGCAAATATAAGCATGCACTCAACATTTGAATGTGCTTTAGTCTGCATTTCATCTTTAGTCAGCCCACAAATAACATGCCTGGACATGTGCAATTATTTTTTAATTAAAGGTGTAGTCTCATTTCATCAAGATATGAAATGTGGTAGATTACAGTGTCAAATTACCTTTTTTTCACACATAAGAAAAGGGTGCAAAAATCTAAGTCTGAAGCTGGATTCATGACAAAACCAACAACTGCAGTCATTTTTATAGGTTTTCAGCATTACTTGGTCATACAATGTGATCTGATCACCCTAAAGCCACAAATGTAAACAAACAATATTTCTAAGCTGATTAATCACCAACTGTTACAATCTCTCATGAAATCAGATGCCGATTTCACTTGTATGGTGCTTTATCTACATTTCACAGACAACTGTTTACATGCTTCCATTTATTGTATAACTCAGAGCAATGATAGGAAGGTTTACCTTGTCTCATTACTAATTGAGACCTTTACATTAAAATATTGTGTTTACAGTGACTCATTCACTGTGACAGAGAGAGACTCCTGTGACGAGCAGGGGTTTCCGCAGTGAAAATGGTAATTTTGTTTTACTTAAGTCTCTTTTGCCATTTTCATATCGCCTTTAATCTTAACAATCTCACAATCATCAGAAACTCACAGGGGGAAAACACAAGCAGTCACAAAGAGACAACCACCATAACTATTAAAACAGAACTATATATTTAGGAACCAATGGATTTTTGAAGGTTTAGCCTATGATGTCCTCTTTAGGGTGGCTTAACTATATAAAACAACATCTGTACATAAAGTTGAAGATAAGACGAACTGCATAACTGCTTAATCAGAAGCTTTAGGCTTTGAACTTACCTGACAGAACAATACACAATCACATGACTGTACCACCTACTAACTTCAGTAACTTCAGTTTTGCTTCATGAATACCTTTACCTTTTACACTTGTATCTCGTCTTTGTTATAGCAGTACAAACTAACTACCTCTGTGGCTAAAACTAAAGTATTTAACTGGAGCAAACTGTCAAGAGTTATTAGTCATATATCTTGTTTTCTAAGCTCCATTGTAGTGAGTGGGGTCTAACTGCAGTGCCTCTTTGTCTGGGCACCTTATCTGCTGTGAAGCACCGAGCTCTGTGCTGCTGTCTCTATTGGCATGGTGATGGAGGAAAGGCCTGCCATCCCAGATAAACCTTCCTCTGTTCTTCCAGCAGCCCAGCAGGCTTCATGTTTGCTGCAGGTGTCACAGAAAATGTTCCCATAGCCATTAGACTTTAGCGCTGCTGGTGACATGCTGGCACCTCTGACTGGAAATGAGTGAAGATGGGGAAAAGTGATGACGGGAGAGATGGAGACAGACAAGACAGAATGAGGGGGGAAAATGTACACTTGGATGGCTACGAAATAGCATAACTTCCCATGTTACAGAAACAAATGATAAAAGTTATTGTGTTGTCAAATTGTGACATGAAATACATCTTCTACAGCCCCAATAGCTCAATCTGTCAATTTGAGCACTCTGGCATGTTAGCTAATCACTAGACACTGCTCATTTAGAAACATATTACGAGCAAAACTCCATAAAAAAGTGCACAGAGCTATTCACGCTTAGAAACACTGCATGTTATGATTATGGTACACCACGAAGAAAAAAATCCAAAAATGAAAGCAAGGCAGGCAGGTTGTAGTAACCACACTGTAATGATGGTTGTTGCTGCTGCTGCTCCAAAACTGTCACCAGGGGAAAAACCTTGTTATGCTGAATATTCAGCAGCCATACTGTTTCCAGGTGGCAAGAGATTGGGTACAAGGAGGCATAATTGAACGCACAACAGCAAGTAGTATGACAAACAGCTAAAATTTGTAGTTTTTAACTTCGACACGAATAACAAGCAGAGTTTTCCCTTTTGTGAATTGGGAATCATAATAAATGTGGGTTGTATAAAGACACAAGAGCCGACCCAAACGTGGAATTATTGATTTTCATAACCTCCTAATGTGCCAAATATTTTTTCAAATATGGGCGGTTCAACCTATTATGACAAAACAAGTAAAAACAGAAAATAAAAACATTTGAGAAACCACTACATTTTTGTCATTTTGCATGGCAAAATACTTCAATCACTAATCACACATAGTAAGATATAGAATTTAGAAGTAAATTATCTATAATTTCAGTTTTAGTCACTATAACACATTTGATATCAGGTGGTTATATAAAGTAGATCTAAATGTATCTCTAAGAGCACATTTTTATCAATATATCTGTGGATACTGAGGACAATGTTAATGTGGGGACAAACAACCGTCCCGCCACCTTGTCAGACAGGGAGCAGGACACCAAACTGGCAGATTAGACCACCTGGCCCTGACAGACTGTCAGCCTATTTATACCGAGGACAATAATTTACACCACGACTGCCCAGTAGCAAAGAGACAGGGATATAGGAGGAGGCAGCTCTGTGTGACGTTCATATGGTGACAAAAAAAAGAAAAGGGCACTGAATATCACCTTGTGCCGCCCAGTAAGGATTTCCCAAATGAGTGAACTAATGGCATCGTCCTCCTCAGCTACTGTTTGTTCCTTCAGTACAATAACACGAAGAAATGCAGTGCTATGTAATCAAATACAAATAAAGTTTACATTCAAATTGTGTGGATTTGTGTGAAACCAAATTGATTAGACATGTCTAAAATAAAAAAATTTAAAAACTACTGTATTTTTTCTTCTGACAGTAGCTATGTGCCCTAAATACTGTAGCGTACTGCACAGGGCTGCAATAGGCTATAATCAGAGTTTGAATTCTAACGCCATTAAACTTGGTGTCGGTGGTAAAAAGGTAAGAAGCAAGTTAATAGGATCAACAGAAATCTAATGACAAGCAGCTGCATATGTAGTGTTAATGGCTTTTGTGTAAACGTGGGCATAAACTGAAATATATTATATTATACCTGCTCTGCCGAATTCTAAATTTGTAATATTACAGTTTTACAGTTAACCACACTGCAATTAAAGCGGGCAACGAGTTGTTTAAACTAAAAACCCCAAAAGAGCTCTATTTTTTGCTCCTGCTGCCGCTGACATTTTCCCATTAGTGGCACGGGCGTGTAATTTGGTGGCACCAATATTTCATTTCAGAGAGCATTTCACACAGTAATGAACATGTCACCAAGTGAAATTAATGTGTCACTGTGTTTAACAGATCCAATAAAAGTAAAGAATTTAAATCACTCAGAAGTTACACATCAGACCCATTATCACAGTTCATACAATGCTGGTGACAGTTTATTTTGCAGTTATTCAACGTTGAGATGTACAAACCAAATGGCACGAACTTTGCAATCTCACTTCAAACGATTTATACTGCATTGCATTACTGCCAAAGCCTGCAACTTTGGCCCGACTCGATCTTTCTGTCGCAACCCTGGGATAGAAAGCTAGAGCAATTTTTCTTTTTTAAATCTCAAGACAGAAAATTACAAACCCCACTGAAAAACAAAGGTTGTTTTTTTAGTGGAAACATTTATGATTCAGGAATTATCTCTGTTCACTAATACAGAGTAATAATGAAGGCTTTTATCAAAGTCAAATAATTACGTACAAGTTAGTGCCGGAAATATAAAGCATAGCATAAAACACATTGATCTAGCATTGTGGAGTTGATATCATCTACATACCAAAACTACAGTATGCTATAGATCCTTATGGCAACACTCTTGTTAATCACTTTGGTCGAATATAAATCCAGGTCCACGCTCACCAATTAACACTTTATATCTAATTTGTTCAAGCTAATTAAAAGCCACAGTATAAAAAGAGGTTGTGGTATTACAAATTTAAAAAATGTATCAATGTAGTGCTGGTAGGTGGATTTTTTACTTTAAGACAGATAAGGCTAGTTGTTTCACCCTGGTTCTAATCTCTGTTGAGTTTAGCTGCACATTTACTGTCTGTTGATTCATACAGACACATATTATTCGAGTCATCGCAACATAAGAAAGCAATATTTTCCTAAAATTACTATTATTTCTATTGTTCTTCATTCAGAGAGTGATGTTTGTCTACAGTGTGTTATTACTCTCAAACATGCTGAGAGCCACTTGCCTGGCATTTTCTTTGCTGAAGGGCAGCCTTCACTCACATTCCTTCCCCATTCACTGTTAAAGAACCAGCTCGTTGAACCTTCCCTTGATGAGAGCAAACATATCTTTGAGCAGAACACCGGGAAAGCCGCTGCAAAAATCTAAAATTATAGATATTGTGTGTGCCTTACTATGTGTTGGTGTGCAGTGTTGAGTGTGTGTAGGTGCTTCAACAGCCATTTCAGCCTACTAGATATCCAATGCCCAGCCTTCTTTTTGAAACAAAAGGCTGGAGGCAGAGATGAGTCTAAGATATTGTAATTAGCTACCACCATCACAAAACTGTTGCTGTGGAAAATGCATTATAAAAAGATGTAACATTTTTTCATGTTGTGTTCATTGAACCAAGTAGTCACTATCCTGCTCTTTAGGCTCATTTGACTTTGCTGCTTTACTTGTTGTACTGAATGCAATTTCAATGTCATTGTGAGAATCACATCCAAACATCTCCCCTCTTCACAGTGCCCACCACACTTCATTCACACACATTGCCATGGAATTGTACTAGCCACTGAGAGTAGGTAACACAATTTGACCACATGAGCAGACAAAATACATTTGTATAAAACACAATGAAGTAAGAATAGTTATTCTTAACCACATAAGTTTACAGCATTAGCTAAAGGCTCTGAGATTTAATGGTCAAACGGAAAATTTACCTGCATTTAGAGCAAGGCGGGTGTTAATTTCCGACCCTGGATCATTAAATGATCACATTCAGTACATAAATGTAACTGCATTTCCAGATCAGCTGCATGTAAATGTAATTTTTGAGACAGGGTTGGAGACAGGAGGCTCTGAAGTTCTTTAAAATTGCTTTGCATTTAAAGATCCTTCAATTAAACGCAAAGGATTAAGTAGAATTAATACGATGACAAAGTAGTGATCCTTAACAGTTACTCCTACAAACTTTGATGCATGCTTTTACCCTCTTACAGTACTGTATTCAAGTGCAGACCTTCCAGGAAAGTGAAAGCTGGAGTACAAAAATGCACACAGCACTTGACAGAAAAAGATTCCATCAGTATGTTAAGTTAGGAATTGACAGCGATTTGTCCTGGTGTGTAAAATGTCTGCACTACTAACTCAATAGCAGGTAATATCCTCTCCATTACAGACAGACAGTAGTATCTGGGTTGCTCTCAAATGTCAAATAGCTGTTCTAAGTAATAACTGGTAAAAAGTTGACGAACATTCCTCTAGCATGCTTCTCTGGTACTGTGCATATGTGTGTGTGGTCAAGATGCTGTGGTAAACTGAGCTGCTCTCAGGAAAAATCTAAGACAATAGCATCAGTATTTTAAATATAATATAGATGAAAGGGAAGAGAAAAAGGCTCTTATCACATCCTCCAGCTGGCTCTAGTGGGTGTTTTCAAAGACAACAGAACAGTGACATAAGGATTCTTGCTGTGATGTGAAACCCTCAAGTGACAGCATAAAGAAAGTCTGTGCTATAATCAAATCGTTCACCTTGGAAGTTTTCTCCCAAAAGCTTCAATGATGGACATTCTACTGCGACCAGAAACTGGAGCTTTGACCTATTTGCTTCCACACTGGGTATTAATCTAGGACATCATACTGTCTACTGAGTATCACATGGAAATTTAGCATGTGTAAATTTAGAATGAGGACTTAATCAGCAACCAGCAATTACTAAGTTCAAGATCCCACTTTCTTTCTTTCTTTCTTATTTTTAATAAAACAAAATCAGAGGCTATGACTGGCCACGTCAAATGATTTGTGAAGAAACAGTTTTTGCAAATAAACATTATTTAACTTTAATCAGTTCTGCTACAAAGAGGTTGCCAGGTGTGGAATTGACAAAGTAACACTCGTTCAAATTTATTTTTTGGAAAAATGTAAATGAACAACAACATTGTAAATCATGCCTCATGACAGACTGAAGAGCTGGGTGTCCTTGTTGCTCTGCAATAGGACACTTCCTGTCTGCTCTTCCGTTCAATGCGTTTCTAGTCATTAAATCTGTCCTGCGGTTTATGTGCCTTCATGGTTTTCGTCAGAGCAATTCACCTTTCTTTGTTGTTGAAATCACATTTAACATATTTGGTGTACTAGGCTACTTGAGCTTGTTGCACCTGGCTAAGGTTCTCTGTCAAAAACAATAATGTAGCATAATTTACTTAAAGTACAAAAGTTCCTTTTTAAATAAGCCATTTTACTTTTACTAGTGTACAATTTCACCATAGCAACATTACATTTTCTTGAGTAAAACTATTTTGTACTATTTACACTTCTGCCAGTGGCAAAGATGATTCTAGCTCCTGTGTAAATGAGCATGATTGTGTGTTTTGGACGAGAACAAGAGCTGAGAATTGGCATAGAGCATGGTCATTAGCTGTGCAATGCTGTCATAATGTTTATTTTCCCTTCAACGTTTCGATTGGTTCAGTTGATCGTGGTCAAACACACACAAAATCTTTTGTCTGAAGACATGAACACAGACAATGACAGAACAGGCAGAACACAGGCTTGAGAAACTATTCATACCCCTGAACTTCTCCCTTTTTATATTGTGCATATTGGTAAATGGATACAATGCCATTTTTGACATTAGCCTACACTCAACAACTCACAACGAAAAAAGTCATATAGGGTTTTAGAAACTGCACATCTATCTGAATAGACTCCCTGGCCCTGCTACTGAGAAACACCCCCATCGTATTACTCAGTTTGGCTGGATGGCCAGCTCTAGGAAGAGACCTGATGTTTCGAAACTTCATCCATTTCACAATTATTGAGGCCATGGTGTTCCTGGGAATCATTTTATACCCCTTGCAGTGATCTAAGCCTCAGCACAGTTTTATCATAGAGTTCTAGAGAGAGGTCTGAATTGTGGGACCTTATATACTTCTACTACTAAACTTTATATAAACAGCTGTATGTTTTTCTAAGGCCACAGGTGGATTCCACTCGAGTTTTAGACACATCACAAAAATAATAAATGCAATTTAAACATGCTTTTAGACACACATTCTGGGTGATTGAGTGTAGATCAATGGAGATTGTTTTTTTTTTTGCATTTTCACAATTAAATCCAAAACAAAAAAAGTAAAGTCATTGTATCGAGCCAAATCCCTAAAAATGTCATTAAACCGCAGCCTATGTAGCATTAAAAAAAAGCCATTCACATGGATTCCACTGCATGCACTACAATTAGATTCCAAATCACACCACATGACCTCAGGTGAAAAATGTGCTGCATTTCAACATTATAAATTAACTGTTCAGACACAACTTAAGTGAAATGGTCATTCAAAGGTCACACCTTCAGCTCAGAGTAGATTGCTGTTCAGTCGTCGTGACCATGCATTTTTTAATTAGGTTATAGTTTTAAAAGATGTAATAGTGATGTGGCTTCAATTCCCAAATTAAACCAGAGGATAGATAATTATGCTATTGACAGAAAAATACACTGCAGTGTATTCAAATGAGCAGGCTCCCTAATTTGTGCACGTTCCCAAATGCAGGCGTAGAATCCAGTTGAGGAAAACTATTTGACATGCACCCCACATCTCCAATAGTTAGTAGTTCTTAGGCAACAGGCAATTAGTGGCGATACTGCTTCTATTATGTGGGACTGAATCTGAAGGCAGATTCCAGTATTAATAGCTTAAGAGCTGAGCAGCACCTGAGCCTAGGTAACAATAAAGCACAGTAGATTCCCTGCAGGTAAACCATTTCAAGCTCTGTTTTACACCCCTTTAACTATACAGTACTCTAGGAAAGGGCATTTTGACATATTAAACTGCTTCAAATCTTTTACAAGACATCATGACATCAAACAGTATTTATGTGACAGCTGTAAAGGTACTCTTTGGTAATGTCAGTTGAACAGTAATAAGAACAAATAAAAACTTGATGGATTAAATAACAAACTTATTATTCAGTCCATTTAGTTTTCTTTTTTCTTCACAACTGGTTTCCTGCCAGTATGAGGTTAATAAACACTTAGCTGTAGAGAGGTGTTAGATTTTGAAATTAATTAACTTTTGGAAGTTGTTCAAATTAGAGAAAGGAGAGAAAGAAAAACTGACAATGTAAATGTGCTAGAAGTGAACTATTCTAAGAGGCATGCTGATAAAAGAAAAAGTTCACTGCATCAAACAATGATGAATTACTTCATCATTATTCCACTACAGCGTGGATGTTATTTAGGTATATCATACCTGTGATGTTGAAATCATAGAGCAGCAGACCTCCTTGTTCTGGTCCAGATCATGTTGCATAACATTGGCTCAAGGCCTGCAAAACACAACAGAAAAAAATTAATTCACATTTATAGTTCATAGTGTTAGGGCTACTTTCAGATACTAAAGTGAAGCCTAAGGCTCCAATCAAACCCTTTTTAGCAGCCTGGAGCAGCTTTTTGTAATTTTTTTCAATGAGAGTGAAGCGTTTTGTTGCCGTTTTTGCTGCTCCTTTTGCAGATTGCCTCGTATTTCTCTCCTCTATGTGCTTTGTGTTTATTACAGGAACACCCTGAACGCCTCCAGTTGGAAAAACTTCACCAATGCTTCTTATTTAATTTTATTTTTACACTGTCCAATTAGCAGACTGCCAAACTGCCCCTGACTCATACAAATATGAGCCTTGAAACAACCTTCATCCACCAGCGGATGTGCTCCATGATCTCGCTTTCTGATGGTCTCATGTCACATCACACAAAGTGATTTTTGCAGGTTGTTTGATTATGGCTGCTTAAATTTCATAGAGCAATATTGGGTCATTCTGTGGTCTGATATTGTCCTGACTGTGTTGTCCAGTGACTTATTACAAGCACGCATATCAGGCAGATTACCTTGATCTGTGAATTGTACTGTTGCACTAATTTGCTGCCTATCTAAAAAGCACTGAGATTGAGGAGAAGCTTATTGCCACTATGATTAAATTTCCAGAGCTGTGCAATTAGACCTCAAAGGAATACAAGGACATAAGCCACTGTCTTTGCATTTTAAGCTTTCATCCAGGGCTATGTTTCTATTTTATCTTCTTTACCTGCACCCTGTGGCAAAATGACCACACTCAGACAGCCCTGTGTTTCCACACTGTGTTTTTTTACCAACAGGGAAGGCCCCTGATGCAGACCTGAACGCCACATTAGAGATCAGAACATTTTGGTGAAGAATAACAACACAAAGGCTGTTTACCCCCTGACTGTACAGAACTGTCCGAACATAAGTAAGTAAGTCTTATTCACCAAAGAAATGCTTCTATCCGGGCTGTTCACTAATTAGAGCCAAAGAAGAAATATAACACCCAGTTATTCTACAGGCCACTGCACAGCTATTTACTGCAGCAGAACAATGGCAACACAGAGTCCTGAAGAGCCAGTAGGAAGTGGATCCTGTCAGGGGATTCAAAACAGTGTCACTTTATTTGTTTAGCCTCATATCGGCAGGATTCTTTTTTATTTTGCACTAAAAGTTCAAACACTATATAGATTTAAATAGAATTGGCACTGCACACCCATACCACTGTTAGATTCATGTTGGACAGTTTTATAAAAATAAAAATCGATACAACAGGACCAGCGATATTGTCTTTTTATTCCAAACTTCTTCTCCTTCTTCTTCTTCTTTGTCAAAACTTGACATCTACATTATCCACAATTCAAGTCAACCAAAAGAAAGTTTGGTCAGAGAAGCAGGTGTGTTATGCTTGCGGCAGCTACTGCCTCGAGCCACTAGCCTTAAGGTCTTAATAAGGAGCAAGGTACAGATGTCTGGTAAGATCGCTTTTGTCTAACTCCACACCCCCAGATATATAAAGTTTGCAAAGTTCTAGTCTTCAGAACCAATGACAGCTTCCTCTGGAGCCACAATAAGATTTATACAACTTTTTCACATATGTGGCCTGAAAATATCTTGTGCAGCTGCTTCTGTGTTCTCTCACTTTATCACTTTTTTAATCTCTGTTTTTGTGTTGTATAGAAAACTCTCATCAGCACAATTTGCTCACTGTATTATAGGAACTGGTCAACATATTTAAAATGTACACTATCAGAGACATTCCTCTGACCAGTGTCATTATAGGATGACAGCCCCTAGCAAAATCTCTGGCTCCGCCCATGTCCACCCACACCTACTTCAACATCCGGCTCGCACTAGCAGAGAAACCATTAACAGTAATGAGAATCGATGGTGGTGCTAAAAGTATTGGCAGTCCAGCCCAGAAGCTGCTCTCAATGCCATCTTTATTAGTCTGGAAAAAGAGTGCTACTCTCTAGTCTGCCAGCTCTAAATAGGAGCACATTGATCAGAAGGTCAAGTCAGGCTGAATCCAGCCCTTTAATTGTCTGTCATTCTCTCCTCTGATTCACTTCTTATTCCAACAGCTGTCAGTCGCCTCTCCGGTAAACCAAGGTCACCATCAAACATGGCAGTCCACACAAAGGCAGAGGTTAAGGCTCAGACAGAATACTTGTTATGTAAGAGGAAAAAAAACTGAAAGCACAGAGTGAATTATGCAGTCATATTTATCCTAATCAGCTGAGAGCAAGAGAGAACTCCACAGACTTCTGGTGTCTCTCAGGAAATGAAGCACACATTTTAATCCTTTTATTGTAGCCAAATGCATCTCCTAAATTTAGCTCGAGAGGTGTCCCTTCATCAGAATGATACAGTATACAGCACAGCTCTTTAATGCCTTCTTATAGACCATATTACTGTCTCATGTTTCTCCCCCAATGATGACCTAATCTCCCTTATGGACACTAGAGTAGCATTAAACTATTTAAATCCAGTTCAGACGTGCATTCCTTTACATTAATCTGACGGCACCTGAACATGTTGGCTTCATGTCTGAATGAGCACCTGCATTGCGTTTCAGTAAAAGTCACAAAGCCAATCTTACTAGGCACTAGTAAGATTGCCTAATCAACTAAAACATAAACTTAACTTAAACTTAGATTTGTCAACAAAAAAAGTGAAGTCGCAATATAAAGGAGAAAACATTGCTGCTGTGAGACTTTTTTTTAAATTAAATGCACAGTTGGACCACTCAGTCTGTCTGTTTCTGACTATAGCCTTTTGAGGGTATCTGTCGCCTGTAGTAATAAAAAGGAAAAATGTTAAAGTTAATATTTAAAGTCACCATTGGAGGGAACTCGTGTTGCTATTGGAAAAAGATGCAGAGAAAAAGCACCAATGTCAGCATACAGCTCAGCAGCAGACTAACACACTAAAGAGATAAGAGGGTGACCAAACACAAGAATGGTAAAATGCATTCAATCTATTCATTGAGTCAGATTATGTGACACACAAGCTTCCAAAGAATTTAATGCTGCACTTGATCTGAAATTCTAAACTCCAAGGACTGCATCAATTAATTTATTACACTGACAAATGCAAAGAGCTGCTCAGAGCAATACATAGGATTGGATAGGAAAACATAAAGTAGCCTGAAACTAAAACAACACTGTGGGTGGACCACAGGGGTAGCCACATGGTTGGTGCAAATGCCACATAACTACAACATCCCCAGTTCGAGTCCATCTGGGGGCCTTTGTTTACATGTCACAACCTTTCCCTCCCCATTTTTCCTTCTGCCTCTCTACTGTAAAACACTCAGAAGCTAAAAATGCCAGAAAATAATATTTGAAAGAAAAAAAAAAAACAGCTTTAAAGCAAATACCACACATGTTCTATGCCTCTCTTTGTCCTACTGAATGAAACCATGACATACATTATGTGACCAACGTCTGAAAGTCATCAATTAAGCAGACTGATTAAGGCAGCAAAGTAACATATCCTGTGTGTGAAAATGCCTTTAATTAGTCAATTAGTGTTACCCAACAAATCTCACATAAATTTCCTCCAATTTATACAACGATCAGTCACAAAGTTCAAAGTAACTAGTGGTTTTAATGGTGGTGGACAGGGATAAGCACAGGAAGGTGTCGGAACACACAGTGCTCTGCAGCTTAATGTGGATGGGGCTGTGTAGCCGCAGACTGGGCACAATGCCCATGTTGACCCCTGTCCAATGAAACACTAGCTGGATTTATAGTTGTCACTGACTGCTCTATAACATATATATATATTTAAGCTGTAATTAAATGTAATTTAAAAATGCTGGAGAATACATTTACCTCTTTACAGTGGCATATCCTCACTTAAGCAGAATACTGTTATGACAGGGGAATAGGTTTTATGGCCAGTCTATGGAAGGAGAGGATGATTGTTGAGGATTTGCCAAAATGGATTGTATGTGTCACTGCCCAAAATATATTGCAGTGATAAGCCTCAACTTAAAGTTCCACCTTAGAGTGCATTTTCTTCACTGAACAGCCGTTTTTACAGCCAACAGTAAACACGACTAGAAAAATACAGTACAGCACTATTTATGAAGCATTTCTGACAAGTGTCTGTGACAGCTGATGAAGAAAACATGATAACAATAAGTTTTAAATAGTGAATCAATCATATTCTAATTATGTGAATTGTTAACAAAGACAATCTTTAAAAAGGCTACAAACAGTTAACAAAGGCACCCAGTCAATGCCTGAAATAAGAGCCTACAGTGCCCAGACTCTGTGTACAGTATGCTGGCAAAGCAGATAAATGGAATCCCTCATTAGGTCTAATTACTGTATCGAAAGATTAATATAGTCATGCCAGCCCCTCTCTATAAAACCTTAAGTATTACAGGATTTTATCCTCCATGTATGCATCTACACAACTAACTCATAATATGTATTGTCAGAATTATAAATCTGACATTTTTCTTCAGTATTATGTTTTATAAATAAATAATATTTATCAGAAGCATGTCATTTTCATTTACTTAAAAATACATGTGAAGTAAAACCAGCTCAAATAAAGGAGGATAACAATTCCTATGCTAGTTCTTGTTAAATCTCTGATTCCAGCACTAGCTCTGAGGGAGGAATACCAGTCAAATCCTTTCGCACATTAATCCACGTCTGGCTGCTTCAGACACACAGCCCTGTCAGAACTGTACCCTGGCTTTAGAGCTAGAGTCATTTCAAATGTCTTGGCAGCTAATCAGTTGGTATCTTTCATCAAGTCACAGTGACAGGGCCAAGACTATCTTTACAACATCTACCAGGGTGAGATAGTGTTTCACTTGTACGGTGTTTAGAAGCTTTAGTGTTTAATAAGTGTCAGAACAATTACATAAACAAATGCAGTACATGGAATATGTCTTAGCTACTGGCTGCTGCAGATTTTTCCAGGATGTAAGGAGAGTAAATAAATAAGTTAACATACGACTCTATATAAAGCATTCTCAGATAAAATATGAATAGTAAGACAGACAGAAACCAACTTATAAACGCCTGTAAACATGAAACATGGGTTTAAAAACCCATTCCAAAATCTAATTCCAGCTCCTGTTAGCTTGAAATATGTCGATGTCATTCATACAGGACACGATAGCCAAGGGTAAAGTATGTAATGATGTTGTGACCACTTTTTGCTGTAATCAAAGTCTCACAGCTCTTCACTACAACAGGAGATTTAGTTCAATCACTAGAATTATAACCCATCATCAGCACTGCCTGATTAAAAGTGTGCCTTTCATCTTTATGAAAAATATGGCATTTGTGGAAGTCTCTGCCCTGCCCAACAGGTTTAAACTGAGGTCATCCTCAGATGATCAGGTAATTAGTGCAGAACAAAGAGTAAAATACAAATCACTGTTTAGCTCATGAATTTCAAAAGTCATGCATGTTTGAAAACTGATAATTTTTGGGTGTGATGAACACAACACTATTTCACTATTGGATTAACATGAAAGTAAAGTACATCCATGCCTTTCGACTTGTCAAAGTCATAGCATCTTCCAGACTTACTAATCTACTTTGCACCCTTCTGAGACGTCGCATATGATCAGCATCCACTGAGATCTGATGAGGAGATTTACTTATAGCCTAAATGACTGACCACAGGGACTGATGTTGTGGTGAGAGAGGAAGACAACAGCAATGCAGTCTGCCTGGGTTTAAAGGCGAAGAAACATCTGTGTTTAGGGCTAAATGGTCATAAAACACTGGGTTATGCCTTCAAAGCACAATGAATGCAATGTACTCACATTTATCCTGGGTGTATACTGCACGGACACTGGAAATTTCATTCATCTTCTATACTACATACAGTGAGGCTCAAAAATATTGGAACAATAATATGCATATTGGCATTTGGCCTCTGTTCATCACCATTCAGGAAAATGCCCACGTGTTTTAGTATGGTCCATGAGTCCAAATGCCCCCCACCCGAAAGAACTTCCAATATTTATGAACCTGACTACAGACAAACCTACAGCACATCCCCTGTGGCACTTGGAGTAAGAGTCCACTGTTCTATTTTTTAAGCCTCCTGAGAAGTGTACAGTGAATGCTCCCATACTGTCATTTAAGCTAGTTTATTTTTATATTGGAAGGTAGGTGATGCTTAAAGTTACAAAATAGCTTTATTTTTACCAGCCATTTCAGAGAAGTGAAACAGAAGGTAATATAAGACTTCTACAAGGTAGGTGATTATAATTAAGTTAGTATGCCAAATGTCTTCATCAGCACATTAACTCTTCTCATTGCACATTAACTTCTCTGTCATCTCTCTTCTACCCTTGCAGTGCATACAAAGTTGTAAATAAGACTGATAGTGAACACATGTGAGTGTTTTTGTCACAGAAAGATGTTCTGTACAAAGATTTATGTTATGTTGTCCTAAAAAAGTTCTCCATTTGATGAAGCTAAACTACTATGGTGAAGTAGTGACAACATGACAGAGGAATTAGTGTCAAGTTCAGTACCTATCATCATTTTGTGATAAGAACTAAATATACATGCAGTGTTGCAAGGCAAAAAATGCATTTTCCTCACAACAGCTTTCACTGTTCTAGTAACTTACTTTTGATATTTTATAGCAGGTCAGTACTGTATGCACAATACACACACTTTATTGATTCACTCTGATGGCAGCCTCTCACTGTCTGCCTCTTCTTATCCAGCTCCCACATTCCCTTGAGGGTCAATAAAACATCTCATAATGAGAAATGTCACCTTTCCTCTCCAAAAGTGGGACAAAACAATTTGGTTTAGAACACAGAAACGTTCTCAAAATGGTGCCATCCGCTGAGCTAAATTTAGTAAGATGGCCTCAGGCAGGAAAGTCTAGTCAGACAGATTTAGCAGATGAAATCAAAATAATTCTGGTCTAATTTACTCAACTCAAGCGACAAAGCAGAAAGCACTGAGTCGTACAACAAACAAACAAATGCATTCCACTGGATCAGAAGAACACCACCTATTAATAGGCAGATCGATGATGACAGATCAGATCAGCTCAATGATGGGATTACTGTGGCTAATCATTTTAAGCCATTTTTAATCACATGTAAAGATGTCATGAAATTGATTTGTGTATATGTAGGAGGAAAGTTTTCCCTTCCTTATCTTACTTTAATACAATAATTATAGCAGGAAACAGCAGCTAATAAATACCAGGTGTGTCAGCTCAGTTCATTAATTAAGCCGAAGATGTCAGAGGCCTGAAGTGTTTCTAAGGGCTTGTTAATGACCAAAGTGAATACTGGGACATCCTATTTCTTAATGAAGCAAATGCCAAGAGCGGATATAAGCCTTCCTTATGAACACCAGTCTACAAGTTGCTAAGGAAGCAGAATTGTTTACATGGAGTTGAGAACCGTTGGCACTGACATTTATTTGTTTGGCCTGTGACATCATCAGCTTAATTAAGGCAAACTGACTAAGTGAGCAGCACACCTGCTACTTCCTAGCTTGTAACCCTCACTATAACTATAGGTTTAAAGAGAAAAGGTTTTCTGGAGTAATACCGCTCCTACATGCAAGGAGATAATGATTCAGATTTTAATCTGATCTCCTGATCTGAAGGAGGGGACACAATTGAAGATTGGCTGAGACAAAGATTACACCGCTGAAAATTGCTTCCCCCAACCTGTACAGGTTTATGGACGACAACAAGCAGTTTGGACTGTTTATATGCAGTGCAATCTGTGCTGAAAACAAAAGAAAAAAAAAACAAACAAAGATGTTTAAGTGAGGCAGATTTTAAAATAGCCAATTGTAATTTAAAGGTGCAGTGTGTAAGATTTAGTGACATCTAGCAGTAAGGTTGCCTGGTAAGATTGACTGTAACCATCTCAATCCAGACCACATACACCTTTCTCTTTGCAACCATGAGGAAACCAATGTTGGCTGTCAGGTTACATATTGTCATCTACGCTGGCACTGAGTAGCAAATTGTAAAGTACTAAGGTTACTTTAGATACTCATATTTTTCTTTGTCTTCCAAGTGGTGCTATAGCATCACCTAAGTGAAGCTGAGATTTCCAAACCATTTATGTTTTTTTTTTTTACAATAGCAGCACCCTAGAGCTGTGGTACCACTCCAAAATGTCTGGTTGTTCATGACTGCCAAGTGCTATAAAAGCCATTTTATTTTACACTGCAGTATTGTACATTTTCTTGCTTATGTGCATTTAAATGCATTTACTCATAAACAGACTTTCACTGCACAATAGTAATTAGGACACTTCATGTGTGGGCTCTGAAAAAGAGGGACTGCCCACTACTCTCAGAAATTTCAAGTAATAAAAACATTGACCATATGCTGGAGAGTGGGTGGACTGTTATGGTAATGTATTTTAATAAACTCAATTAGGATTGCTGGAAAAAATAATAGACACATTTTGCCTTGTGTACAGAAAGATCACGTAGAGGAAGCATTATTTTACATAAATCATCAATAAATTTGCCCTTAGAGTCATAAATGTATATTGTTGATCGCAACATAAACCAGAGACTAGCAAATCACACACACATCTATACACATCAAGTATATAATCAATATTGTTTTAAATATACCAATATTTTGCTATTATTAACAAAATACCTACATAAAGCATCGGCAATTCCTACATACTCTGATTCACAGTACAAAGCACTGCCAACTGTTGTTAATCTCCTCTGACAGTACAGGATCATATTATATTCTAAAGGGAAAAATGAACCTAAATTTGTATGCAGGACTGGATTTTGACTTTTGATTCAAGCTTAGTTCAGTTCCAGGCAGCCAGGGTCACCTTACCCAACATCCAGATGTAACGGAACAGACTGATCAGTAATTTAATGCAAAAGTATGCAATTTTAATAATGATAAAAATATAATTTCTGCAGCAATTTAAAACAATAGCATAATAGAAAAAGTTATTTTCTTTTTCATTTAATGGAAGCACAAACAAAGGAGATAATAAGGAAAACCCTAATGTAACCATTTTCCAAAAATACTTCGCTTTTGAATAAATACATTTAGATAGTGTAATGTTTATCTTTGTAGAACAGGCAAAAATATGACTATCATCCAAGGGAGAGATCTCTCTCAGATACTATTTGTCATAGGCAATAATACACTTATGCATAATATATCATATATTAAAGTAAAATATTCGAGGTTTGTAGGTATTTGGTAGAAAAAGGGATTCAGTGGCATCACTCTAGGTTTCGGGAAAATGTCAATATTTTTACATTATCTTTAATCAAAACAACTAGCGTAACATCAATCAATAATACAGCAGCATAATTATTGATAGCTGCTGATTCACTTGGTGTGGACATTGCTCGTGCTGATGCTGGTACAGGTCTACTGAATAAATGTGTAAATAAAACTCCAGAGGGGGCAAAACTAATGAGGGTAATATTAAAGCTTCATCCATTTACACATGTTGATTCTGACCATTTTGGAAATCATCGTTGACTAACAGTTCAGAGGATGAACTTTATTTATTTATATTATTAAGAGAGTGGAAAATTAGGCATGCACCACTTTAAAATATTTGTGTTGTATTGTTGTATGTTTCACAACAACTATAGATATAGACCTTGTAGCCTTAACTGTGTTTTAATCTTGAATGAAACAACTGACAATGAAGCAGCCAACACTATGCAGTGCTATTCAATTTCTTTAAACAACACAAAAGAGAGGAGATGACTTCATCTTGCTGCTACAATCACGACCGCATAGCATCATATGATGTAACAATATACCTCCTTCTGGGTTACACATGTAGAATCCCCTCTGCACTCACAGCTCTGGTCTCACATTTTATCTCTGTCTTGTGCTTTCAATAAGTCAAGCACAAACTGATCAAGAGGAGTGGTAGATCAGGTAACACTGGCATAGATGCAGCTCTTATTTGAGCAAAGCAAGGTCATGGAACCACATGAATCCTGGATCAATCAGGCAGATTGATGAAGCACAACCTGCTGACATGACGAATATTGACACCTATTACATCTGGGTCCTGGAGCCCTCACACTGCATAATGAAGCAGGTGCAAGTAACAAGAAGGAGGCAGACCTAACCCAAGCTATTTAATCATTTTAATTATTAAATCAAACACAAGCTATTTAATAATTAACAATATTAAATAGCTTGTTTTTTCCAATACGTAGATATTTTCAGTTATGTACCATTCAATCTTATAAAACAGAGACTAGCAAATCCTTATTTGAGAAGATGAGAACCAAGAAGACGTTATTGTCACAGTTTCAGTCTCGGTTTCAGTAGAGTTACACCCCCACTCTGCATGTTCATCTAATGTCTAAGTCAGATAATGAATCTGTTTCTTAAGCTACACTAAGTTTAACTTAAACAATAAATAATCAAGTAGTTTAAATTCAGAATTCAAAGTGTGCACATCAGACAGTCTGAATGGGTCACCTTGTAGTGCTTTTAGTAAACTAAACTAATAACAGACTGAATCTACAGCATATGTGTGTGAATTGGTTTCAGACAAACTGGACACCAAGAAAAAAAATAGTAAAAAATTATTACATGCCTGTTTAAAATCATTTGGAGCATCAATTAAATCAATTAAATTAAAATACATAAAGTTATAAAAATCTGAATTAAATGTCATCAGTTGTGGCCTACAGCTCTGTATCAGATAGAAACCAGTGTAGCCATGCTTTTACTTGAATTAACTGGTTTAATATTTGAATGCTTAAAAAAACCTCTGTCATTTTTCCTGCTCAAATTCTTGTTGTATTTCCGACAACAGGGACACAGAGTGGGCCACAACAAATGGCATCCTTCATTTTTAATCAATAGGAGGATTAACCTTTGCCATCCGCGGTCCCTCTCTTAGCAAAATGTGGAGTAAAGATTTAGGATTAAACCTGTGAAGACATGCTTTAGCTCATTATAGGACTTAGATCTTCTGACCTGTATGACACCACATACATCACTGGCATTAGGTTAACATTAATGACTTGGTAATCCTTCAAATCTCTCAAAAAAATTGCACCTCATCATGAACCTTTCTGGAAATGAATGCATTTGCAGAGGTTTCTTCAGTAATTATTCTCTATAGTTTTTAGAGGCAACCTCTCCACTTAGGTGTCCTTATCAAAGGCTGGTCTCTTGAATATTTACATAAGTACCACAATGGTGATCCTTATTATTTCCATATAACTCCACTGCACTCATAAAGCTGGCTTACTGCACAAAGCTAACTTTAACAGCGTAGCACAATAATTTGATTGAAAACTATTTTTTGCAAACAATTTACTACTTGACCCACATTAGTTCACTAATGAATTAGTTTATCATCTTAATTGAGCACATGTCTGATAATCAATTAATCATTTAAAGCGATTCAACTCATCTTTATTCATATGGCACTTGGAGCATAGCACCGATGATCCAGAGTAAAGCACAGAGAGAGAAATAAAAGGAAGGACAAGCAAAAATCCAATAAAAGGATAAATCAAATCTTGACAGTGAGCACCGAGAGGGATAAAACAGGTCATTTACCATGAATATAATGCTAAATATTCTATGGTTTAAGTTTCTCAAAAGTAGAATGTTGCTCCTTTTGAATTTTTGTTCACTGAATATCTTTGGCACTGGTCTGCTGTATGAAGGAAACAAGCCATCTAAAGATACCACCCCTGGGAATGTGCTGTGCATTTTTACATGTACACTAAACTATTAGTCCCTAAATCCAACAGGACTCTGAGATTTGTAGGAAGCAGTCAGCAGGTGAAAACTTGAGTTGGAACCAAGCAGGGTGAAGTTGCTTTTAGCTACTATGCCGAACACAGACGGAACTAACTTCCTGATGATAGTCAACGTGCCTCAACTGTGGCCACCTTTATACCTAAATTGAAGACAATGGTGTTTTTCAGTGCCTGTGATTAATTGGTTTATCTACTGCACTTACTGCATGCATCTTCTCTGTTGATTTCAGGCCTATTTATTTATTTATTTATAACTTTGCTGCACTATATCTGTACTTTTCTTTATAAAGCACTCTGAATTGCTTCAGTTTTTAAAATGTGCAATGTAAAAAAAAAGTCACCTTTTCTTGTCTTAAATTAAATATTTGCGAGTGACTCCATGAGTATTTGCTCATTGCAACTATACCATGTCATCTATTAATTGCAATAGCCAAGTACTAAAATTCGATAAAGGTAGTATTTACACAAACATTAAATCATCTATTTATTTATAAGCAACATGAAAATTATTATTCCCATCTTATACAATTCACAATTTGTTCACAAATGCCAAAAGTTAATGTTTGTAATAACTTTATGTTGATGAAATTAATAAAGTAGAACCCATTAATGCACCCAGACAGTGTTCAGCACATAAACTAGATAAATCTTCCAGTGATTGGGTAGATATTGGATTCAATTACTAATTATTTAAACATAATCTCCCACCCAGCACAAATAGACTAAAATTAGCAGAGCTAATAAAATTATGATGACTAACACAATCTGCAGTAATTCACAAAATTTAAACAAGTACTGATGTTGTGAATCTGCCCATAGTCCTGCACGTGTACAGCAATCTAAATAACAATGGTCCGTCTACAGTGGTGTTGCTGCAGATTGACTGTCCTTCACTGCTGGAGAATCAATATCAACAAAATGTAAATAGGAAGTAAGAATTCAGTTTTCAATAAAAAATTGTATACTCAGTCTTTTTTTTTCCCCTCTTAGACTCAGACCATGACCCTCATTAAGATCACTTAGACTAACTATTAAACTTATAAATGACTATGGATTGAACCAAAACACACATATAAACAAACACACACTCACTGTACATATAATAAAGTTGCTAACACAAAAAGCAGAGCACAAAATAGGCTAGAAAGGCATAACCTCCTGGAGGAATCTCTAAAATTCAAGTCTCCTGTTTTTCTGTCATAAATTCTGCCATGATTGCTGCAATCAACTATTCAAAAACCTTCCTGAATGCTGTTCTAAATCACAGGCAGTACTTTTGACTATTACAGTGCTATTTCTTGCTCTTCTTACAGCTGTTATTTGATGTGGCGAGTAACACTTCAAGTGCACAAACTTCTAGCTCAGGACTAAGCAGAATGACTGATTTATGGATTAAGGTAAAAGAGGAGCAAAGTCACTGCAGGTGCCTTAAAAACTTGGTTTACAATGCAAAGCTGCTTAGTTAAAGTAGAATTAGCAGTCAGATTAAGTTGGTAAGTCAGCTAAAGTAGTCGTAAACAGAAGTCTATCAGAACAAATCGGTTGTTACAGTAAGCTTTCAGTCCACAAAAGGTATTTTAATGTTATAAACTGTGCCTCAGTGTAAACTTCCTGTGAGTTAGCTACCTCACGTTACTCTGAGAGATGCTAACGTTAATGCTAACTGCCGCTGACGGAAGTTAGCGCCGGTGAAGCGAAACAGGAAAGCAAAGAGGAAGAATAATAGTACCTGGCAACAGCTTGGCAACTTCTTGGTTTGTATGTTGCTGAAACGCTTATTAAAAGTCCACGCAAAAGTTGGGAGCTCGTTTCAGGTGACTGTGCAGAGTGGGTATCCAGGAAAGCCTCTGGTTAGCAACGAGACCTGTCAAACAATGGCGGAGCCAACTACGGCAAGCCGGAGGCCGACACGTGCTTTTTGTTGACGTTTTTGCGCGGCCCCCTATGGGTCAAACATGTGGGCTGGTTTATTTTCAGAGCAGGCGGCCACATCATTTAGACATATTAAAACATGTAAAACAGCCAAGAAGAAGAAGAATAGTTATTTACACTTATATAGGCTGAATGATGCAGTTTATAATGATGAAAGGTGCCTCATTCTTTAAAATTAGTGACAGTTCAAGAATTGTGGCAGCTGTTTTAGTTTTGGATGCTGTACTAAGGGATATTATTGTGTTAAGATGTGTTTAGAAACGTCAACATAGAAAATTCCAGATAGGATTTTAATAGACATATTTATTTATTGTGCATCATATTTCACACCACAAGCTTTGTCTTTAATTAATTACACAGAATATAATATTTTAACCTCAGCAGCTCATATCATTCTTTTTAGTCTCAACTGTAGCTGTTTTAAAAGACCCAGCAGACTAATTTTATATCCATCTGCTGCATCTATCAGAAGTCGTTATGATCTTTTACAACTGTCATTATTCTTCAGCAGTTATTTAAAAGTTCCCCATAAAATTCTCATTCAAATTGATGCAGGTCTATTATGTAGATGGGTTTTAGGAAATGTTGGATGAATTGTCCTTATAGGTGGAAGTCATTCACAGAAAGTCCAAAAGAAATATTTTAGTAAAATATTTAATGATTCTTAAGCATCTTTACAGGTCTGTATTTGCTCTTAATGTACAGTATACAGCTAAATGTACAGTGGTGACAGACATGAAGTACATTTACTCAAATACAACTTTGGCTAAATTTATTAGAGTATTCCCAATTCATATTACCTTGTACTTTTGTTGGATTTTGAATCATAATGGAGCATAATTAATCATAATTAGATCTCATTTTAAAATTCGTTCACACTCTTCAGTATTTATTTTGTTCCTGTGGAACCTTAGATTTGGGATTTCTAAGGCTTGGTTTGTCTGCCTCCTAATCTTTAACAACTAAAATAACTCAAAGCTGATTCCTCCCACTCTCTCATCACTTAAAGTACACTCTTGTTGAGCGATGACGGCGTCAGCTTGCCCTGCGTCCCCAAAATGTCTTGATTTAATCACCCGAAAGCTGAGAAATAAAAGACATGCCATTTTAAAATCTCTAGATTCAACAAGTTATGTCATTGTGTGTGTCATTTCACTTTGCTCTCAGTTGTATTCAATGCCATCTCCATGGCTTGTTGTTACTGTTCTGGTGGCTAAGCTCTTTCAGAGATGCTGGGACATGAACACAGCCCGTGATATCTAGTGAATTCTCATTACAAGGGGATTATCATATGTGCCAGCATGCATTCCACTCCCACATTATTAAGTGTTTTGGACCATTTACAGCCAATTACACCATTGCTAATGCTTTTTTTGTCGCCCACCATTCCCCCCAGGGTGATGATGATATTTAACATGTTGACAACTCAGTATAAATTTATCTTAGTCTCGGACTACCTGGAAATCACCTTGCTCTGCAGCAGACATCTGTTTCTTCTTTGTGACTGAACATCAGTACCTATTCCACCAGTCTATGTTGCATATGCTCCAGCTAGAAAGTGGTACAGGATAAATACTGATCTGAGAGATCCATTAATGTTTAATGAGCTGTTAATATTCCCAAATGAGCTATAATACCAGTTAACATGTCTCTCCCAGCTGGAAAGTTGTACTGTTACCTGGTTCACAGCAGGTTGCTTCAATTAGATGCCTACTACACATCCTCAGTTGCATAACACCAGCCTGGAGATCTTTAATGTGGCTACATTATGTGGATTTTTTATTTTATTTTATTTTTTTTGCTATTTTCAGCTACTCAAGCCAAACCTTTCTTCACAGGAGAAGTTAACTGTTGCCTCTGAGTACAGGAGGCAGCCCGCTAAGATTTTCCCGCTGGAAAATGCTCTTACTTTCTTAACTACAAATGTGGGGTATTATTACATGTCTGTCATAGTTTAGTTTAGTTTTTCTTTGGTCTGGAGGCATTTCTTGGTTCTCTGTCCCTTTTTGTGAAAGTGTGGGTGGCTGGATGGTTACTGCTGTGATTCCTCACAGTCGGGTTTTGCAACAGAATAACACAGAGTTAAAAATGCTCGACACGCGTTAGTTGATTTTTTGCTGAGTTTATATTTGCATGACCTTCCTTTTTGATTTATTACACTAATACTGAACCGTTCAGTAGAGACTGATACAGTATTTTGCTGACAGATATTAGGAATAATACCACTCTGACGTCTGTACAGTAAATTAAAAGCTACACCAGCAGCTAGTTAACTTTGCTAAGTAGGAACACAAGAAGCAGGAGGCGGGGTGGCACAATCCTACAGTCAGCAGCTCTAAAGTTTAACAAAATGTACAGAAACCTGTTTACACATTTACAAGTGGTTATGTTGCAGACTATTTCTTGGCTGAGTGACTTCTTGAAGTTTTGTCATTACTGTGAGGTTCCCAGGAGTCCAGTGGAAACTCCAGAAACTCACACAAGAATTAGTCTAAATAAAAGCACGCAATCGACTCTACACAGTGTGTAGACAGATTAATTATATGCAGCATTTTAAATAATGAGGTTTAAATGTGATCATGGGCAGATTTGGTTACATCTGAATGGAGCCAAGCTCTTTAGACCTGTTTACATTCTTTCTGCAAAGCCATTGCCAGCAGTAGCTTATATTCACTATAGAGACATGAGAGTGGTTTGGACCACTCATGTACAGTATTGCAAATAAGGATATTTAGCAAAATATTAAACAAAACCTGTAGCATATGTTCTTGTATATCAGTACATTTTATGACCAGCTGGAGGAAATTAGTCTGAAATGTCAGCTGTTTTAATTTTATGCAATTTTAACTCTATGTAACTTCTCTGGTTCAGTGAGATACTTTCCCACTCTCTCACTCAAGCTTCTACACTTTTCACACTTTTCATGTTTGGTCCATTTTCTTATCTTTTTTTTTTTAATAATGTAAAATAAGGCTATACTTTGTCAGAACTAGAGCAGGGCTGTCACTACAATATGCAAATCACAGCATGTATGTAAATATCTGCTGGAATACATGCACTGTTGTTTCTTAAAAAGTGTACACAAACTCAGCACAGTTATTTTTTTTTTTGTGTATGTGTGTGTGTCTCAGGGCTTTCATGGTGAAACATCCAAGAAGAAACATGAAGAAAAAGAGATTACTGCCACATTATAAGTCGCTGCTGACCAGAGAAAACATGTCATTTCTCATCAACAGTGTATGTGAGAACATTCAATATCAGCCCTCCTGCAGGCATCCAATCTCATTCCAAGCTGCTATCTGTGGTCCTTCCACCAGTCTGTTCAGCTTTTCTCATTAGATTCCTACTTTTATGCATCCCAAGTATTTTTGAAGTGCATAGTGTGTGGAATGATGCAATGCATTCAAGTGTCAATCCTGCACAAATCTCATCATGTCCAGTGTGATTCACACATGGAAAGTTCAGTATCCGAGCTGCAGGGAATAAAATAAAGCTTTCATTTGGTATTGCTTATGGTCATCACAACTTAAAAGTCAACAGGGCTGCTTTTCTGCGAACAGATTAGAGCGTGTTTACAAGCAATCAAATATTGTTTTAATCATTCATTGTGGTAAACCAGAGGAATAATGCCTTTTCTTGTCTTGAATAAGCACTGAAGTGCCTATAATGTCCTCTCTTCCAATGCATGATTTTACATGAGCATAGACAAAATGGACCCAATCAGGTGTTTCGAGCTGGGTGGTGATTGCTGAATTAAAACAGATGACTGTCTTTCACACTGGAGGGTCACATTCGCCGTTTCATCGAGTGTCACTGTATCTGATTGTGCCCTGATTGCCAGTGTTCAGATTGACAATGATTTCATGGCAAATGTAAGTCCTCTCTGGAGATATCACACTCTCTAAGCTCCTGCACTGTGACACTGAGGTAAAAAAAACCCCGGTAGACTCACCCTTAAATGTCGAGGGAACCCAAAACCCACAGTCCGCCATTTCAGTTTCCATTTGTATTGTGTTTACACGTTAAAGTATATGATAAGACAACAACTCTCAAAGGGAAAAGCAATAAGGAAACATCTGCCAGCAGAACCAAGTCTCCTGAAAATGACATTTCTATGGAACTAAACTGCAACTGTGATCACGTATTTGATGGAAACTTTATCACATGATAATTATGTTGTGATGCAACAGGTCTTGAATGAATAAAGGATCACATTTATTAAGGGAAAGCAAGCATTGAGGTATCAATGTATTTGTGACGTAATTTACGTTATCTTTGAACATATTGGCATTATGTTAACAGAAAGCCTAATAGGGTTGCACATTTAGGGATATAAAAACAGTATTTTTAAGAGAGCAGTTTTCTACCTTGAAGCTTTGGCAGGACATTAAAATTCTCAGCTTATTTTATAAAGTGTTATTACTGGAGAAATGAGTGTCCCATGACGTCTAACTGAAACTCTCGAGGCTCATTGTGATTGTCCAAATTAAATTCTGTTGTTAGAGACGGGCAAAAAGTAACCACTCAAAAATGTGAAAGTTTAATTCAAGCTGATTCCCAAAAAAGCAGGAACCGAGCAACCATGAAAAAGTTTGACTTGCCAATTAAAATTTTTTCCACCTCCTGTCCCTGAGGTATTGTCTGGTAAGAAGCCATCACAGACCAGCTGGGTTGGTAAACATGTGCTTTGTGGATTTCACACTAAATTGAATTTCAGCTTTTTTGAAGTTACTCTCTGTCCATCCACCGGTGCTGCCAATGTGCAAAGTTGCAGAGTCACATAGTTTTATCTTCTCTGTTATTTGAGTTTTTATTTTCACTGGCAATACATTTACATATGTATGTATATGTATTTGTATTATATATATTATTTTTTGCATCACTTCTGGGTGTAGAAACAAAACATAAACCTTTCTCTATTCTATTTCCAGATTAAATGAATAATTAACAGTACCCGCAACATTGTTTTTTTCAAAACATAATTTTTGTTCCCTATTTTTTTGATATACTGTATAAAAAACACTTGGACATACTTACTAATCATAAATATATTGTAAGTTTGAAAAAAAAATATTGAATTAATTGCTGTTTCTGATTTACACATTCTTTATAGGCATCACATTTCATTAATTCATCCAAGTAATCGTTACATTTTACTTGTGTTGTGTTGTTGTTCTGCATCTTCACATATTTATTTGAAAACCAAAAAACATCAAAGGCAATAACAATAGAAATCAATGTGACAAGAATTGCCTGAACTTTTCTAACTCCCTCTCAGTTTACAGTACATTTGAATCAGGACTTTGAAGAACAAAACAAAAGAAAACAATGCTACGTAAAGACCTAAGCCAGTTCATTACTCTATACTTGTATCAAAGAGAATATTTAAGACTATAACCCAGAGGTTCACGCTTGTTTTCCCATTAAAGCTTTTCACATATTTCACAGTTATACAGTCTCAGTGTATTCTGCTCTACTTTGCTCTATAGATTTGACACACTGGAAGAAGAGCAGCTGTTCCCGTGGGTGATTTGAAACCAGTTAGGTAATTTACCATCCAGACTGGAATCATTTTCAAGTGACCAGTCACATCATTAGTATCACTTGTAATTTGGCTTATTGCATAATTAGGTAATTACACAGTGTATCAAGACAGATAAACACTTGTCTTTGAATTTGTTATGAAGTGCCTTTCACTTTAGCCAAATAATGACACAATTGAGGATCAAAAAAGGTTGAATGCTATTAAAGACTATTGAAGACCCATGATTGTTGCACTAAGTGCAAAGCAGATATTATAGTGTGTAGCTGTGTAATTTTGTTTTAGACTCTTCCTTCAAATCTGAATAAATCAACAAATCATGCAGCAGATGTATCTCACCAGTCACCTTCACTACATTTCACACACACCAAAGTATAGACTTTCACTGGTCTTTTCTTTGCAGCAACTCGACCATGAAGGCCAGATTCATGCAGTCTCCTACGAATAGATGATGTGTCTGCCTCTTTGAACTCTGGGAAGCATTGATGTGGGCTCTAATCTGAGGTGCCGTTAATTGGCGTTTTCTGAGGCTGGTAACTCTAATGAACTTATCCTCTGCAGGAGAGGTAACTTATCATCTGCCTTTCTTGGGGTAGTCCTCATGAGAGCCAAGTCTCAGGTTTAGTTTAGAAAAACACTGACATGCAGTATGTGTAACTAGCCTGAAAATAACATGAGAGAAGCTAATGTAGCATTACTGTACAGCTAATGTGTCTACATTCAACAAGCTTCAAACTCTTTTTTTGGAAAGGAAGTCGTTTTAAGAACTATTGTATAGAGCCAAATCACAACAGAAGTCCTCTCAAGGCACGTTACAGTGTTTAAGGTTTAACCTTAAAATATAACTCTATACAGAATTATATAAAAAAACCAACAACCCCATCTGAGCAGCACCAGGTGACAGTGGAGAGGAAAAACTCCAGCAACAACAACCTATGCAGCCTCCACATTCATCTTCAAATGGGCTCATGAGGAGCCAGGTCAGTGGGGCCAGTAACTGCTCCCTGGACATATACAGCTCCAGGGCCGAGGATCCCTGCAGAGGAGACCACACAGATGCACATGTAGTAGACTTCAATGAAGGACTCAGTGTGATGAACCATCTCAGTTTAATACGTACATGCCGGCATGGAGAAAACACCACAATCATGTAAATGTCTTCTGCCTACCTCTCTCTAACCCTCATACTTATACTGTACTTCACAAGGCCCCCTCCACAAAACATTCCTAAGGAATAAGTATATGTGTACCATAAAGAAAACATAAATTCTTCTACACATAGGCTGACTGTTTATACCATAAATTCCCACTACAGGTCTGTGTTTTTCACTCGTGACCTTGTGACCCAGAACTTATCTCCTACCCATGTCCTATCTGTGAACCCTTGTCCTGTTTAGTATCTCTTACCTTCTTTCATACTGAAGTTGCTCTTTTCTCCTACAGAGTGCATTAGAAGGACTATATGTACTGTGCAAGATGCAAATAATACAGTCAGATACAGCAACACTGTAAAATTAGAAACTCCGTTTCATAAAAGTCCCAGAACATAGAAAGACGAATCCAACGGGGTCCTTAAGCAGTGTGACAAATTGTGGATAATGTGCTGACGCCAAGCACAGGAATATAAGAATATGAGAGCAGGGAGATTTTCGAGATGAAACTTCCACAAATGCCTGAGAGATAAGTCTTTGATGAGGACCCTAAAGCTGAGAGCTCACACCTAGACAAAAACATGACAGATCATTACCTATGCAGCCTCCGCATTCATCTGCAAATGGGCTCATGAGGAGGGTTGACTTTGAAGAGATTTGTGGTATTAGTGGTGTATTATGGTTTAAATTGGTGAAATATTGAGGATCATACAAATCTGTGAAACTGAATCTAGTACTATAGCTACATATTTCCTCAGTTTTTATACTAGAGGTCATGTAGAGACAGCTGCTGTTGTGAAGCCTGCGGCAGCATCTAAAATATAACAATGGGAAATTATTCCTTCTTCATTGGCTTCCTGAAGGTGTTTCTCAAGAGGTTCTGTGTCAGAGAATGATTATGAATGAGTATCTCTAAACTTTAACAAAATGTTGAGGTGATTACAGGTTATATAAAACTTTTCAATGTCACTGTACTTTTTATATTTAAGTTCTTATTTATTTGTGTGTGTGTGTGTGTGTGTGTGTGTGTGTGTGTGTGTGTGTGTGTGTGAATCCCACTATTTAAAAACTTGACAGACAAACAACAAAAAGTGTTAATTCTTCTCTTTGTCTTTAAAATTCGGCACTGTGACAAAGTCTCCATAATTCCACACCCACTACACATCATTCCTAACACTTTCAGATAGTTTTGAACTGCTTCCCGGGGCCACATCAGCTCTGTGAGCAAGCAACACCCCAACAACAAATAATTGTTACTGAAAAATCAGCCACTGGGAGATTTGCCATACAGGTTGGTGCTGCGATTGAACAATTCCTCTCACAAATCACTTTGAGAAATGTGTTCATTCCTGACAGACAGGACAAATCAGTTTAGAGCCAGCCACATCACACTCTCTATTGGATATCTGTGAAGAACAAAAGATATTGGTAAATTCATTTTCTGGGGCTCTACTTGTTTTATAGTATGGCACCCTCCGTGCACAAACATTTTCAGCTTTCATAGTACAATATTGTGCTGCCAAGTACACTATGTTCTAAACGAATCTGCACATTGTTCACTGATGACGTATTTTATTTGTTTTCATACAGTTCTGGCTCTTGCAAGACAACATCTGCCACGTGCAATTGATGCAGGATACATATTTTTTTATGATTATGGTTTTGTCTTAATTCAGGGGCAGCATCCTTCAAATTTCACAGCATTGCGACGACACTGTGCCATTTTGAAGTCCTTCAAATGAGGCAGAGAAAGGCAAGCTCACAAAATGGTTGGCATTTGGCAACCTTGCTGAAGTTCTAAACTTTCAACTCATATCCATCTGATATATCTGATAATTTAGGCTTGTTGTTCCAGTAATTTTTGCAGGGAGCTGTATCTGATTATGATCCAGTCATATTGAAATCAGGCTTACTGGCAGAAATAAAATGCAGTTGCTTGGTTTTTTTTATTTAACTGATAAAAAAGTACAGATGATAAATTCATCTTTTTTTCTCCACTTTATTTTAAAAGTAATTATGAAAATCACTCCCTGTGCAAAACGAGAATATAATCCAACACTGTAAGACTGAACCAACAATCTTACAATCATTGCCCCTGGATTACAGATAAACCCTTCCCTCATTTACTAAGCCCTGTGATGATATACTGCTTCTACATATCAATACAATGGGGGACAACTTTCTTATTCTCTCTTACCATGCACATTTCCCATGTAGCTAAGACAGGGACTGGATATGATCTGACACAGTAAAGGCTTTTACCTGAGCATGCTGGACCGCTTACACTTCTTCTTTAATGTACAAATACAGCTGCTGTGCTCTGCTTTTTGATTCTGTAGTTGAAGCACACCTCATGCAGTAGATTAAAACTTTGAGGAGAGGATCAGCAAACTTGAATGTTGTTCGTATGCAGCTCTTCAGAGAAATTAATGCTGCTTACTTATGCGTGATGGAGAGGCTTTAGGTGGTACAGAAAACACACACAGCACAGTTATTATAGATAATAGTACTGTGGAGCTGAATACACTGGCAGTGGTTATGCATCTCATTTCTAAAATAGTAGATACATTATGCCTGGATGCAGGAATAGTAACCTATAAGACTGTGTAATATTAACTTTGCAATTGTAGATATAATACCACAGGATATTAAATATATCAGTATGGAACAAAGAGTTTTACACTTTGGGAAATGATGTCTTTGTTTTCTTACCAAGAGTCAGATAAGCTACAACAGTCATTTCTGTACGACAAGTATGAAGCTATAGTTGCAGCTGGTTCTCTAGCTTAGCACACAGCCTGGCTTTAACTATATATTTCTATCTCCTATATTTATGGATTGGGCTCCACCTCTAGCCATCAATCAAATTATATATTTAGAAAATATATATATATCACAAGGAAAATGATATTTAGCTCAACATACCTTAACAGGAGCCTCTTTCAGAAAGTTTACAGCATTGGCCACTAGAAGAGCCTCTAAATCATTTCATGAAGCATTTCACTTTAGCACTTTTAGTTTTTACACTTTCATTGTTGTTTGGGTGCATGATAACAACAAGAACCTTCATATCCTAGTGAGCTTTTCTTACCCTCTGACAGACTCAGACACTGTGTATTCCCCATGTTTTCAGTCCTCTGCTAAACTTAGGAGACCAGCTGCTACCTGTAATTTAATATTTACTGTACAGACATGAAAGTGGTACCAATATGCTCTTCTAACTCTGACAAAGGCTGTAGATCTAAATGTGACAACTCCATGTGAAAAAGACAGCTTGGCTCCTGGACTTAAAGAAAATAATGTGAGCTTTGTGCACTTTGGAGCTTCATGTTTATCTAATACTGCATGTTACTCTACTTCATAACAAGAAGAGGGATCTGAGGAGGTTCAGACACCTGGTTAGGACGACCTTTGAGTACCTCCCTCTGGATGTGTTTCAGACACAGATTAATAGGAGGAGACCAGCCAGGAAGCAGACAGGGGGCACACTGGTACTTGCAAGAGGGGTTACTGTACGTATCCATTTGAGGTCCCCTGGGGATGATGAAGGGAGGATGGGGTGGCAATGGAGGCCTGAACTCTCCCTGCTGCAAATACAATCCTGACAGGGATAATAAGTACCTAGATAGAATGATAGAAAGTGAATTGGTTGTTGTTGTTGTTCAGAAATGTTTTCGCTGTTTTATTGGCTTTCTGTTTGAAATGATTACTTGTACACTGTAGTTGAGAGAGAGAGCCCTGTACATCTCACAAAATGACATAATAAAAGCTCAAACTACTGCATATCCCCAGGAATTAGCACATAGTTCAGTCACAACATCTCAACAAAAAGTGAATATCATGAGCTTAAAGGCTTACAATACTATAAACTGCATTTGTGTGAACCATGAAAAGACCAAAATCAACAATGTCGTCTCCCCTCTGTTGCTCACACCCAAGCCAATTCATTCTCACTGGAAATTTAAATCTTTAAAAATGGTCATTAAAGTGGTGTTTTGCCTTAAAAGAAATTTCCCTGAAAACAACTGAGTGCTGACAGAAACAGAACAATGTTGAAAGCATCCAAATAAATAATGTTTGTGGCTCACAGATGTGTTTTCAGTAGTTTTTGGACAAATACTCAAGTCTATTAACAGGAGTCTATAAACTATCTGACTTAACAGTGAAGCTCATTATGTGATGTTTCCTCTGGAAAAGTATTCAAACTGTATTTGGACAAAATGTAATGGTACAGTTTGTTATTTTTGAAGGTGAATGTTTCTGTATGTCTTAGTCAAAGTTATTGATGTAGGTTATTTTCATAGTGCCTATTTCTATATTTGCTTCTTCGCTGTTTCATTTTTCCTCCAGGTTTATACCAGGCTAGGTTCAGAGATTTATCATAGCTGCCCGGAGACCAGCAACATTTCCACTGCCTTAGGCTGTATACACAAACTCAGCCCTACAGTCAGCATCTAAATAGTGAAGAATTTAGGCCCATTTATTACCCATCCTGATAAAAATAGTTTTTGTTCTTGACAGTGAGGGTTTGGTAGTATTCCCAATTACCAATAACACTGTGTTGACCCTCAAGCGCATCGACAAGATGAGAAAAGATGTAGATGTGAGGTGGTTCCGTTCTCTTCAATCAATACGCTTTTTATAGGCTGCGCTTGTCTGTCAGAGGACGAGCAGTACAGTATCTTTACTCTCTGCAAAACATTACTGACACAGGCTGAATCATGACATGGTATCTGTAGATCAGAGCACAGGCAGTAGTTTCATCGCTGAAATATGTTCACAGATTTATAGCACAGGTTCCCAATGCTGCAACTTCAACATCCTGTTTGATATTCTAACCTCTGACCTATGTCAGATTGAATATTGGTCTGTGACAGCCTTATTCTCATTAATGCACCTCAGTATTGGAGGGTGAAACCTGTCGTATGAGCTATGAGCACCTTATTCTAATTGGTATCCCACTGGTTATTATGGATGCTTTTCGAATGGGTGATGGAGCTTTGACTGACTAATTGCCTGGATGGTAGAGCTCTGAACCTGGTGAGCCGGACAAAGGACTCAAGTGAATCCAAGTAAATGATTGTGCGTCAGACTGACAGTAGAAATCTCAAACTATTACAGAATTTAAAATTATTCCACTGAATGGAAACATATAGTCAGAATCGGCCATTTTTATTTACTGTGACAGAGTAGACCAGGCGTTTAAAACTCAGACACAAAACCCAATGTCGGTAAGTTTAGAGTTGGTGAAAATGTTTTTTGTAGAGGATGTGTGGTGCAGAATTACCTAATGTTAGAAAACATATCAAAAGCTAATTTTGAAATAGATATAATGATAAAATAGGAGCTTAAAGAAGTCACTCACAAACTTATATAAAAGATGAAGTCAATAAAAAGCAAACAACCAGCCTTTACTGTAATAATAGATCTGCTCAAGACTAGAACTAGACTTTACAGCAGTAGCAGAAGGAGAGCATCTGAAGAAGATAAACTATAAACCATGGAGCCTGTACAGACTCCTAACTGTGCATAAAAGGTGAAGTCATCAATTCAAAAACCAACAGATAACATTGCATTGCTTAAACCACAGGAGGAACCTGGCAAAGCCAGTAAATTAACACTTTTGGTAGAAGGGAAAAGAGTGTGTTGAAGTATTAGTGAACTCGTTATAAATGCTTTATGAGTTAAGACAAAATCAATTGAATATTTTCACATTAAAACCACAACAAATAAATTGAACACATATTGAGCCTGTTTTTCATGGCCAGGCTCATAAATTTGGTAAGGCTAAAAAATAATAACAAAACTAAGGCCAAGACTTCATCAACAGCTAAAAGATATATTAACAATTTTAACAGCTGAATCTTTTTCTCTTTCATTTTGCCTCTAGATCATCTGACTAATCCCCTGCTGGGACGCATTGGAGAGATTTTGAGTGTGCTGTATTCACACTGGTAACGTGCCAAAATTAAGGGTATTCAAAGATGTCAGTATGCATACTGATTGTTATGTTTGCGGTTGGTTGAAACTGCTCTTAAACAATGAACTATATCAGATCAAATGGAGGAGCTGCCTGCAACTTGAGAAAAGTAAAAAACAAAATGCAGATGGTGGTGATACAGCTCCAAGATGAAAACAAGACAGTACTCCATCACTGAGAAAGCATTTGGCCCTCTGTTTGGTTTAATTGTCAGCAAGTGCTCCAACATCATGGTTTAATCAATGTCTGTCAGCACATCTTGTATCATCTTTTGTTATGATAAAGTACACTGATGTCTTGTGGGCTTCATTCAAAAGCAATAGGTTTGCGAGCAGACCAGCCTTTCTGCACCTGTGTCGTCTGGGTGCTCCAGCCTGTATCCTGCTCTCTCTGGTTTGTACCTGATCTGATGACCTCTCTGTCTTTTCCTCTGGATTTCTTTGCCAGAATCTCTATCACAAAGTAAAATCTGTAGGTTAGCAGGGGTAGCAACTGTGGCAGAAAAGAAACCTCTCTCTCTTTAAGCTGATATAGATCACCATGGTAACTCATGAAGCAGGGCTAAAAGTTTCCATCGCAGCTTCATTTCAGAGAGTCTCGTGAAAATATTGCAGCAGTGTCCATTCAAAGTACACGTTTTCTGAAAAGAAAGGTCAATAAGTCTTTGTTTTCTCTGCTCATCATATCAGAAATTGTAAAGCAAGACATGTTTTACAGCATAAATATAAATGTAGGAGCATCGACAGATCAGCCTGTGGTGGACGGGGGTCAGCATGGGAAAGATTTAATGCTGGCCATGATTGACAGATCAGTGTCAGAACACACAATATCTCTCTGTGTATGGGGCTGCACAGTGGTCAGTGCATTGAAATCAAGAGGTGGATGTAATGTTGTCTGATCTGGGAATGTCTTTGTTTAAATGATAGTAGACCCTACTTGTACCTGCATGTGAACAAATATGGATGAGGCACATTAGAGAAGATTCATGTTTGGCTGTTTGTTTTTTTACTTGTGCCGATTTGTGTCACATTCACGTGTTTATTGATGAAGCAGGCAGTTTCCACCAACAGGAGCAAAAACCACTGGCAACAGGAATGAGAACGGGAAACTAGGATGACTAGTACCAGTACCACTACAGAAATAACAGACGATCTGGCAAGTGACAAGAGAGATCGAGCTGGGGTATAAGACTTGAACTGATTAGGGAATGGAGAATAGGTGTGCAGTAGGGTGGGGGTGGGGAGTTGGATGACTCATCTGTGAGTTTCCAGTGGAGCAGCAGGTCTGCAAAGTTACATATAAGGTAATAAGGAAGTAAGAACGTGGCTGAAAATAAAAGAGGAGCAGACTGGACAAAATTAGCAGGACCTGGCAAAGAAATGTGACAGTAGGACTTGGAAATGCTTCTTGCAATCATTTGAGAGACGTGACACCGACACTGGTCAACAGTTTTGACTAATCACAGATGGTAAGAGGTGTTGCTGAGAAAGAGAAGAAGCTGTTTGAAAGAGTGCACATTAGATCGCCTGTGTGCACTACAGTTACCCATAACAGCCTTGACTGTCAGGACTTACTGAGATGTTTATCTAAATCCAGACTAATACAAATCAGTTAGCCATGGCCAGAGGAAATGTAGCTACCAGTAAAACTATAATATAAAATGAAAGGCATAAAACAGGAACAGAGCAGAATGCATGATTGCACTGAACTGCACTAATTTGCCTCGTGTAGAGGACAGAAGTAAAGGACTAAACACTGTGCTATGATATAAATATTCATCAAGCACTCCTCTGTGCAAAAACATTTTAGTAAGAACATATTCCTGACAAGGCTAAAGCCAGAGATAGTTTTGATCCTCTGCTCCCTGCTGCTGCCTTCAGCACAACACACGCAGACACGCAGCAGTAGCATTATGCATCTCTATTCCAAAGATGACACAGCAGACACATCCGATTCACTAACCTTACATCTAGTTCTGCCAATATTTAATTCTTGAGTACAAAGTTCTGTGTTGAATTTACTGCAGGGAGCCACATGCCGTAAGTCCCCCCCATCAGAGCTGAATGGCCACTGATTTAAGATGAAGTCTGAGAAGAGGTGTGAAGTAAATGAATTTCATACACCAGTAAGCCTGAAAACTCAGTTCTAACTGAGCAGTCACTCTGATTGAGGGTGACATGTGGGTGACTGTGCTATGCTAATCCGGCACAGGAAAAAGGCGTGTTGCAGTGTTATGCGTAGCCATACATGTTTGAATTCACTGAACAGGGATGTCCATGAGTTGTGCTTTTATTTTCTTTTTACAGATTATCTGTGGTTGACCTGAAGGCTGTGAGCTATTTAGCTCAGTTACTCCTCACCATATTTTTCACATAGACAGCCGGTCAATGTTGGTGTTGATTGTATTTTTGCTGCTGGAATAGAGCTATCAGTGGAAGTGGTGATGAAGCGTGAGCTGTTTGATATAAACTAGTGAAAGTGACAAGGAGATCATTGCCGATTCTCACCTTGGTCAATCTTGCCAGTCATAAATAACCTGAAGGGCATCCCTTCAGCTCAGGCTAATGGGAGCTAGGTGTCTGCCACAATCTTGACACATGATTGCAGTGTCCCTTTTGGTACAGTAGGGTGAATGTTGTGGACGTCGTTCTGTGCTGCTATTGTTTTTTTTTTTTTTTGTATGTATTATTTCAAGACCTGAGATATGTGGATTTATTGGGTTGTATAACTACTAACCCCACATGCACGACACCCGAGTTTATGTTTTTTAATTAAGTCTCACCCAAACATGTCTTTGGCGTCTTAGCCCTTCATATCCCAATTTGTTTGTACATGATCTACTTACTGGAAAGACTGTATAATAAGTTACACAAAAACCATCATATTTAGCACGGAGCTGTTTAGCAGCTAAGTATTAATGAACTAAAAATAAATTTCTGATTAACTCGGAATCAGGAACTATAATATAGTTAATAAAGATAAGTTGCCTGAGAGGAAAAGTCTGTGTTATTTCCTAGACACTTGTTAATATGTGTTCTGACCACATCATGATTCATTCAGTTTAATAAGGTGCTAAATGGGACATAACCAACAATTAAAAATTGCTTTCTCTGCACTTAAAATCCCTGCACACCATTTTCATTTACTCAGGCTGATTAAACCTCTGCTCAGGTTCAATCTGGGTCATATTAGGAGATGTCACACCACTCTGTGAACCAGTAAGAATCAGAACAAGGTAAGTTGCTCTGCTCCCACAGGTGCACAAAACTTTACAGGGGAATCAATCAAACCCTGTCAAACACACAGACCTGAGGAGAGGTCTGAGCAGAAAACATGAGTGAAACAACAGTGTGGGTGGAGTATGTGGCTAAGTCAATGTGCCCAGTCCTGATTAGTGGTTAAACAGGCCTTAATTTATATATATTCAGTAATTTCTGGTTAGCTTTTAATTAATTTGAAGTTAAATTGTAATTTGTTTCTTTCATATTTCTTAAAACTCCTTGTGTGGGTTTTGTGCAGCCAAATCCTTTCTCCATTTACGAAAGTCTATATTTTACCTTTTATTAGTGCATAAATTAGTTTTTTCTGACAATCCCACACAATGCAGTGTCACATAATGTGAAAATAACAAGTGCGAGACCACACCTGTCAGTGATGATGCATGATGACAAGACGATGATTGATAAGTGTCTGAAATTCAGTTTACTGCTAACTGTAGAGCAAAGTCTGCCATTATTGTGTTAATAGGTATTTTTCACAGTAGGCATTTTGTAACAAAAGGAAAACTGCCGGTGTGATGATCATTGACATCACTTTAGCTGCTTTTATGTTTTTGTGCATTTAGTTTCACAGCTATATCTTAGTAGAACACATTGTCATTGTTTTGCTTGTCTGATCATATGTGAAAACCTCTGCTAGTGTACTTTGTTTCCTTTAAAGCAATAATTTATTCTCTTCCTGAAATATAATTTTGGTTGATAGCTCGTCTGGCTTCTGCCAACAAACAGAGTTTACAGCTCTGACAGTTTGTCCCTGACTCAGAAGGTTATAACTTTCTAACCAGCTCTCTCACACCTCTCAAAACAGGTATATTGGTGAAATATATCCAGCCACCTGAATTGGCGTCTATTAATAATACATTCAATATGCCAGTGTTAAATTATGCAGAACTTATGTTAGCTAATGTGTTGATTTATATTCAACATTTCTCTGTGTTTGAGATACTGTCTAAGCATCCAAAGACAATCAGGAGAGAAATATTATCCTCATTGTATCAAGAGACAAACTTAGGGCTGATCATCCAATGAGGCATCTGAATTCCATATTGCTCCAATCCTCATTTCAGTCAGCATGACTCAGATAAGCAAAGACTCAGAGGGGGGTTTGTGAAATGTCAGAGAATGACAATGAGGCTTTTGAAATTGCAGCCAGCCATCTGGAATAATGTGCAGAAGGATTCGACCTGTTTTCATCCCTCGGAGACGGCGGGATGTTCAGGCAGTGGCTGAGAGATTGACACATCACTGACTGTCATCTGCCTCTCATCTGCTGTGAAAAGGAGGAACATGTGTGGCTGTCATGACCAGCAGGACACTCGGTGTTCACCTCTGTGTGGTGTAAACACTGTGGCATGTGAGGCAAGCTGGAAGCACATTAGACACAGCCGAGTGTCCCTCAGACCCATGGATCAGCATGCCAACAGGCCCCCTGCAGAGGAGGAGAAACATAAGCCAGGGGCACTGAATGCAAATAGATGATCAGTGGGACCTGTACGTTCCAGGTTTTGTATGCAAGCTCAGGGTTCATCAAGTGGCATGGTCATTATTACCGCTTCAGTAGCTGTATTTAGCTCATTTTCAATGAGCAACACAAGTGTAATAATAAGTTTCTCAGTGATTCTGATTATGGATTTGACCTCTGTCATACTTTTCTATATTACATGCAGTTTACAAAAACAACAGTGGCAGATTTACTGATCGAAATTCTTTGTGTGTGGAACAATGGTTCCATATGCAGACAGATATTGACAAAAGCAAGCTTCTCAGGTGGCGACTGTCACCTTTGCAGCTAGATTTAATCTGCAGTAGCTACAGCAGAAAGCTAATTAACCTACTGGTTGGTGGAAAAAAATGACCTCTGGCTGATGTTTATAAATTTTCAGTCAATTTATTTTAAATCTGGATTTTGTAGTAAAGGCTCAGATACGTCATGGGAAAACTGAAATAGTAAGTATGTTTTTGGCAAATGTGGAACAGGCAGAGTTTTAGTTCACTCCCTTCACACCATTTTATATGCCTACCTGTCTTTTCTGAACTGTATCCTAAACCTTATCAATACTATTAAAGTGCCATAATTGCTCCTGACCTCAGATACTAGTAACATAACTGACAGCTGTTGGACTGAGGACATGGATTGACACAGTGAATCAGACACTTGGACCCAATTTGGTCTGAGCTTCTGATCAATGCACCATCATTTGGAGCTGGCAGAGTGAAGACATGTGCTCCACGCACAGGCTGTGAGAGGGAACACGGGGAGATGCTTCCAGGCTGCACTATCAATACCTTTTACACCCACATCAATTCTTTTCATTGCTAGTGGTTTCAGGTCTTTAGTTTAACCTGCTGTTTTGGTGGAGCATAGGATTGCAGGGGTGCCAACTCAGATTTGGAGAGGGGCCTCATGTTGAGAGCTGGATTGGACTGTAAGCAGAGTGTCTCTTGTTTTTCATGTAATATTATAAAATGAAGCAGGCCATGCTCCTGGATATCACCTACAGTACCAAACAGAAGGTTCCCTCAGCCAAGAAGCCAAATATGTGCCAGTTTTATCACGCTCACAATAATGAGGAAGCTGTCTGGATTTGCATATATGTAGGATTATCCAAACAAATCCTGTAGTTCCCTGAGATGTTGCCAATGATCTGCTAACTAAAAGGAAAATGAAAATGAGCAGCACCCTCGCTTTTTAATTCACTGAACGTATTTGTAATATGCTGTTGTTCTCTCTGACTCTCGCTGTAATAAATAGCTCTTCAGATTTCACTGGGCTGTGGAGCTGAGTGTCACATTCTTCCCTCGGCTATAATTAGTGGCTAGTTGAGAAAGTGGAACGTCAGCCCCTTTATACAGAAACCCCGCTGGACTGGTGAGAAGGTGGCCCCTTCTGCTGCAGCTCTGGAGCAGTAAGAAGCTAGGTTTAAGATCAGAGTCTGGTTAAGTGTAACATAACACTATTGTTGGGGCTGTGTCACCACCTTCTGCTGCCTACGTCAAACACTTGTTGCTCACACAAAGCCGAATGTAACCGACCTTAGGGGGGATGATTCAGAGATGCCTGAATCGTCATTGGGCATCACTTCCAGCTCTTTCCAGTGTTACCACCACATTAAAGTTATTATCACAGCCATGATCATACTGCAGTGGAGACAAACTGCACCTACCAGAGGGCCTTAAAGTGCACGTCACTGATACAGGTTATAATTAGACAAACTAGTGACTTTAAAAACTGTCAAGGAGACAAAGTTGAGGACGTTGAGTTCGACTGGTTGGTGGCATAAAACAGGGCGCTGAAAAGTTGGTTTGCCATGATGAATGTTGTTGCTATGTCAAGCCAAAACATGCCAGACAGCCTACTGAGCCAACCAGGAGGTGGAATAGGGCTCTACTAACAACAAATGACAGCCACCATTGAAGGGTGTGATAGTATTCAAAGAGGGTGCAGAGTGCTGGGATTACAGCATCATCTGCAATTTATTGTCAAGGCTACAGTGAGGAGACAGCTGTAGAGTCCATGTTTGCTGAAAGGATCTGGTTGACTGATGGTTCCCGTGCTGTTCTTTGTTTTGTAATGGGATCATCAGCTGTGCTTGGAGAAAATGGATTTTCAAAGTGGCAGATCCCTGTGTCCTGCCTGTCTACGTGCTGCCCAACTTCCAGCCACCTTGACTGGACCTGTGCCTGTCAGTCTGACCTTTGACATGTCTGTCTTAGCAACTCCCTCTTCTAAAAATATATCATTATACATAATACCAGTTTGTTGTAGCAGAAGGTGTTGGAAGAAACTTAATAAGAAGACATTCTTAGCATTACAATCTTAAGGTAAGGTAAGGTTTTCTGCCCTTATCAACAATGTTTTACCCTACCCCTTCCCTCCTAGAATATCTGTAAAGCACAATAATTTAAAATTAAACTGGGAAAAAAGGTAAACACAATTCCCACAGCAGTCAGACAACATATTTTTGTATTAAATGCATTTGTTTTCTAGAAACAATCTCTGGCCTTGCTTCTCCTGATCTGCCCCTCTTGTGTGTGCAGTAACAGGCTCTTATAGGCTTGATATTGTGAATTGATCTTCAATTTTAAAGTTTTTGACATTGCTTTTAATTTGATTAAAATGTCTTTGCACACAGTCATTGGATGATTTAAACTGAGGCAATTAGGTACAGTAAACATAAAGACGTCACACATTATTGCTGTAATTGTATTTAAGACCTGCTGTCGTCACAGTGAATCTCTGAAAGGGTCTTCTCCACTGACAACATTTCGAATGCTGCCATCCTTGCAGGAGGTCATCAAGTGCATGAGTCGATGCGATTGCCTCTCAGGCTGGTGTAAGCAGAATGTATTCTCACTGTGATTCAGCTGAAACTCTGGCAGCACTATCTCCACTAATTTCCCCTGTGCCTGTGAACCCCAGTGCGAACAACGCCAGTCATGCCAAACAGGGTCCTTAAACTCCACATTACCTTTCATCCCTTCCATAAAAACCTATTTATAAATTTATTTTTCCATCTTTCCAGTGTTAATAGATTTTATGCTAACAGCAGTCCTGTTGCAATTTGCATTTCATCACCTCACAGATCCGGTCGTTTTTTCTTAATTCCCCTTCATATTGCCTTCCTGCCCTTGTGCACTGTTATTAGCTGCAGATGTTGGGGACATTTCCCCCCACCAATGACCTGCACTCATTACACCAAACCCACACAAATAAGCTTATAATTCAACCTCTGTCTTGATGGATGCTGATGAATGTACTAATCACCTTTGTCTTGGTGTGGAACTTATTGAAAATCAGTAATGTATTCATTAACTTAATTGTACAATGAGCAATATTAAACAACCTTGAGTATCATCAATTATCACTCAAATCAAATATATTTGTTCCTGTGCTACTGAATAATTGATGTGTGCTGCATAGCCTGACAGTCATGTCAGATATTTTACAGGACAAACACAAGAGCACGTTATTAAATAAGTACGTCGTGCTTTGCAAGTCTTGTTGAGACTCAGTTGACCTTTTACTTTACAGTCTAAAGTTTGGAGCGAAAAAGGATGACCACAAAATTGCTAGTTCCTGGACTGCGATTGCTTTTTATTACTAACAGAGAGTCCTTGACTGCAAAGTTAAGACAGGCAGAAACACTGATGTGCAACTCCAAGGTCTGATACATACCTGGAAAAGTCAACTGGACTGAGACATATTTAAGGAGGAATAACGGTCAGAGTACTTTAATTAACACAACTGGATATTTCTTAATTAATAAAATCATAAAGCAATATACTAACACTACAATAGACACGCTATTCTAAAACACAATAAACTAAAACTGCACTCAGTGCATGTGAAACAACAACACATTAGAAGTTAGATGGAGGCTAAGCATGAATTTGCAATTTGTTACCTTGCTTCAGGTGACAAAACTACTTTTTTCCCCCAGTTCTCAAGCTACATTAAGAGTAAGGGTAGTCTTACTAAATCATTTTAAAAATAGCTGAGGGTGTTTGCACCTCTACAATTAGAAAAGCATTAAAATATTAAAAACACTCATAATGATTAAATTAAAGGTTTGGCTCACAGAACCCCCGAGTACACAGTGAACTGAACAAATCATCCGACAGTGTGCAGGCAGCCTTCAGGTCCAACCTCCAATTTCATTTTCATATCACAATATAAAGTATACTGACTGAAATGGGTGTACTTGGAAATCTGTATGCATATAATCATTATTCCACTGTTACCTGTTTAGTGAGATAGAGCTGATTAAAGAGGTACATTTGTTTTCCATTCAGTTTCATTTTGCAACTTAAAAACAAACTAAATAGCTAAAGAATGTGTGAGTTAGGAGTTTTTAATATATTGATGTTATTGTGCGACTGTTGAAAGCCCACCTGCCGCCATCATGGTTTTAATGATGCCACTACTGCAGTGGCAGAGACAAGGTGGACGCTTTGTGACGAGGGGGTACATTTGTGCAACCTGCTTTTGCGACCTCAGCACGGTGCACACGTGCATGACGTGTGTCATTAGTGCCACAACAGCTCCGGAGTTAATCCCTGAGGCGCCAGCAGGCCTGTGCTGTCCCTGTATGGTCAGTCTGTCGTGTCAATCCCAACTAACTCATTTAGGTTTGATGAGTTTGCACCAACAGATAGATCAGATCTACACAATCAATCACTTGAAACCTGTCCTAGTCTGACATAGTGATGGATCTCAAAATCAATTTAACTAAAACTCGACTTAATTTATATTTTAAATGATTTCTAAAAACAATTAGCAAGATAAGAAACATTAACGCCACTCATGTCTAGAGTACTGTATATGATAAATACAAAGCTATTGTGAGCAGCTAGTTTAGCTTAGCATAAAGACTAGAAAGGGGAGACAGTATAGATATCTGCCTGCTTTTAACTCTAATAGCAGCTTACTTATAACCACACAATATATTGTTTATAAAGGATTATGATGCGTCAGACCCCTTGCCAACAAGCTGTTGCCATAACAACCAGGCAAATAGAATAATCCACCATATACCCATTCAAATAAATGATAATGTTGGTTAATTAGTGAGTTTTAATGATGCAGGTAGACACAGCTACTTTTGGACAGAGCTACTGCAGCTGCTGTCCCCTTTGCCCAGTGGTTGTGCCAAGCTAAGTGGCTAAGTGGCTGTTAGTGGCAGTAGTTATAACACTTGATACAGTGGTACTGATTTTCTAACGCTTGTCAAGAAAGCAAAATAAAATTTCCAAATTCCAAAGAACGACAACTACTTTTAACACGAAAAAAATCAAATACAAATTCAAGCACTTTAAATGGACAGTTGTGCAGGGTGACTGTCTGGAGCAGCTTCACCTTGAGTGACTTTAAGCAGCCGATCATCTGTCTGCTGTTATTATAATAAATGAATAAATATCTCTCTATCATAGTATTTCACATTCACATACAGAAGCATACTCCTGTGATAACCCCAGTGATGCATCAGTGAAGGAATGAGAAATTAAGCGAGATTGGCTGTGGAACTATGTTTTTTAACGAGGGCTCAATGAAATTGAAACAGAATTGAATTTTAAAGACTTATTGACGTCTGATTATATGTTTTCTTTGCTCTTTTATTATTTTTATTTCTCTGTTTCAGCAGCAACACTCAGCACACACGGATTAAAAATGCATAAAAAGAGTTCATTACTTGCATTTTATAGTAATAATCCACACTTGAAGAGAGAACTACCATCTCTTCTCTGTGTGCAAACATTGACCTGTGTCTCCAGTGAGTGTGGGCTGGCTGCAGTTTCCTGATGAATCACAGAGGCAGCAGTTAAAGAAACAGAGTAGGGGTCTCGCTTGAGTGATTGCAACACGGAAAGTCCAATTCAAATGATTCCCTGAGGCAGTTTGTTTTGTGGTGTGATCTCTGGTAAACTGTAAACAACCATTTTCTTTTTGAATTAGTTTTAGCATTAGCGATTTGTGATTAGCAGATAGGATCCACTTTCGGAGAGATGTTGTTTTGGTTTTACATCTGCTTCTGCACCCTCGGGTAATATCTTAACCACAACACACAAAATGTAGAACAAATTAATGAAAATGGCTGATTTAAAGACAGAAAACTGGCAAACTTGTTTGTAACTGAATGATTGTCACTCAAGCACATCCAGCAGTCCAAGACAAATTCCATATTACAGCTGCAGAGCGGGGAAATAGGATTTAAGCAGAAAGAAATATTTTAGATTACAAACAGTAGAGAGCAAATCAAGATTTACACAGTAATGAAAAACAGGATTATGGATTTGTTTAAAAGCTTGTGCATGTCACACAAATGAGTGCTGTTTGTATCTGGTACAGCAGTGATCAAATGCACAATATCAGTTGATGTTTCAATGAGAGCAATGTTTTTGCATTTTAGATTCATTTAAACTGCTTCGTCTGTGTTTAGACTTATACTTGGAGCTTGTTGTTGACCAGTTTCTCCTTGGCAGGACAAGATGTAATAAGCAGTACCAGAATAAAAATTATACGGTTGCCACTCATTGCAGTTACATGCAGCTTTGTTTGAGAGATCACACATATAACTTCACCACAGGACAAACAGAGAGACGTGCACCACTATGATGTGAAGGTGAAGACAGCTGAAGAATGTTTTTAAGCGTCTTGAGATTATTTGCATTGTGAGTTGAAACCATATTAATAAATTGAACTGAACTAAAATGAAAAAGTTACCAACTCTGAAAACTGACTCACTGTGGTTTTTACTCCTTAGTGAGCAGGCCTTCTCTCTCCATGTGCTATTTGGGTCACTGGTACATCCTCATTTATAAAACCATCCTGGATAAACTCCCCACATATTGTTGCAAATTGATATCATGGACCTCATCCCCGTATCATAATCTGATATCACAAAACACACCTCTGCTTTCTGTGACAGAGATGGATAAGAAGATACTCCTTTTCTGCTCCAGACACTTGGAACAACCTGCAGAGGGAAATTAAATTACATTATTTGGGATCTCAGTCTAAATTCAGGGCCACTGTAAACATGATGGGGAAAAATTCATGTTTTCTTGCCTCTGTCCATAATGTTTCTCAACCATTGTGACATTTATTATTGTTTTCTTAACTTCTCAGTTTTAGTTGTGTTTACTGTTGACGCTTTACACTACGTTGTGCCCTGGACTATGATGAAGATCTGCAAATGGTAAGGAGAGTTTGTTGTGCTGAACACAGACTGTTAACGGCTTTGTTTGCTAATGAATAGCTGTAAATATGTGACATGATGAGAATGCATGGCGCATTTAATGAAGCAGAGCACTTCTGGTAAGTCACACTTGCATTAGCAGATCATTTCTGGCTGCTACATTCATTCTTCTCACACATTCAGTGTGACCACATTCTCCTGAAACATCTATTTCACTCATACCAAAGCTGTTTGTTGTACTGAACATAGGCCCAATGATGCAGAAACATCAGCATCATGGAGCGCTCCTGTACTTAGAGATGTATAACATACTGTAGGGTTAAATAGCCACATGTTTGACATGCATGTGTCTCATTGAGCTAATGCAGCATCTTACTGGTTTTACTAAGAGCCTAGAAATGGTAATAACCATCCTGAATCTTTGGAGGTTGGATCTTTTTGCTACTCTCGTTTTGCTGACTGGGTAAATCTGCAGGATGAAACGCTTTTGACAGCTACATGTTAAATGCGTAGTGATTTAACAAAATGCTGTAAGAAATATGCAGACAGTGTAAGTGCAAACTCGAGCTTCTGATTATATGGAGTGAGTCTGGAGCAGAGCGCCGTCACTACAGGTCCACTGCTCGCATTCACCATCAGTGGCTGAAGAGAGATACTGTAGGGGGAGAGCTCATCATTCAGGAGTCAGTCATCCATTTCTTCCTCTCTCTACCTCTATCTGATTCGGTCCATATCTGCCTCTGTCTGATTCCCTCCTCACTCCCTCGCTTTACCTCTCTGTGTTGCCAGGCCCTGCTGAGGCTCGAGACAGTCATGTGGATTTTGGGGCATCGAGCCAAGCGGCCTCCCAGGGAAATTACCTCGAGCTTGCTTAATGAGGTTCACAATGATTTATGTTGCCTTATGTACAGAAAATAGAATCAGGGACCCGCATATTGGCTTGTTACTGATTAATTCCACACTCTAATTTTACCCTGGATACATTTCAATATCATACTGACAACAATGTGATGTCCTCTACTTATTGCTTTACAAGAAGGGAAATTAAAGTTCTACTAAATTAAGCACATGGATCCCAGTATGAGTGCTGTTTTGCAATGGTTTCTACTGTTTTTCCTCTGTTGTGGAGAACTTCAAAGTGAAAAAGGTCTTCTGTCAAATGAACTGGAGTCCCATCTGTGCCGAGCTCAGCTCAACTCTCCTTTTGTTCTGCCTCTTTTCTGATGTATCACCACAAGTCGATGCAACCACAAACAGCAGCAAGAAAAAGTATGTGAAGCTTTCGGAATTTCATGGTTTTCTGTATTAATTTGTCATAAAATGTGATCTGATCTTTATCTAAGTCCAAAGGTTCACATACTTTTTCTTGCCACTGTACACCCACATGCATGCTCGCAGACAGCCGTAAGCTTAGACACACACACACTCCGTTCTGTGGACACAGTTTGCAGACATTTACTGTTGGTTTTGGGCATTTTTTCCTGCATGAATCACTTTTAACTTTTACTTTATAAAAACTATCAAGTTATTAATGTCACCGTGAGCATTTTTGTGGTCTTATTTCTACCTTCTATCTGGTTGAGCTGAGTGATACCAGGCCTTCTAGCTATATTCTAGCTCCATCTTAGTTCCAGAGGGAACAATGGATTATCTAGCATCAGGTCTGCTCCGTTCCTTCTCAATTTAAAAGCCAACAAGTCTATCTACAGATCAGTTAATAACATGGCACTTCTCCCTTGGCCAGATCTTTTGGTGTGTTTCAATTAGACTTCCTCTTATTGACCTGAGATTTGAAAAGGATCCTCTCTTGCGGCAAATCCAAGCCAACGTGTCATTCATGGCAGTCAAGGGTTTGTTGACTGACATTAGCTGTAACCTCTGCTCTGCCATGGACTGAAATGAAAGTGTGAAATCATAAGGTTAGAAGCATGTCGAGTATTTCTTTTAAGAATAGAGAGATTTACTATGTTTATAGAAGAAAGCAAGAGTAGCTGAATGAAGAAAATCATCACTTTCCTTCACCAGGAGTGCCTGTCTCCACATCCTTTTCTCCAAATCCCTTCTCCCAAAAACAAACAGACAGATCTCATTATGTTCTGTGCAAATAATCTCACAAGTCATTGTCACTAAATTGTTTGAGGAAGATTCTTTTTAGGCTTGTACCAACAGATTTAGAGTATCTACTGAATGTGTGAAAGCAGACAAGCCTTTTCTTAAGCTCAACAGGAGTAAGATGGACATCAGGCAGGATGTCATTTACAGCTACAGAACAATCTAACACTTATTTTTATTTCTGGCTTATGTTAGATCCCTTTAAGCATTGGTTAATTACGTATTAACCACTAATAACTCATTTGTTGTGGTGCTGTGAGAGAAAAATTCCATTAAAATGCACAAACACATCCAGTCTGACCTTTGTTTAATATCTTTTTTCCTCTCATTTCACGACGTCTTGATTGCCATGTGTATTAAAATGCGGAAAATTGTTTAAAAAGTGCTGTAGTTACAATTTAGGAAGGGTGCCTAATCAAATAGTGACACCATGATGGAGATGTCAACAAAGAAAACACAGCACTGACATTTAAGTTAGTTGTTGTTTTGTTTAGTGCAAAAAAGCAGTTTAGTTGCCTAAATCTACACAAAACAACCAGTTTGCATTGAAAAATCTGATTATTTAGGTTGTTGCCTTCTTGTTGTATGCTGCAGATTAAAGTTTGCTGTTGCCCAGCTCTTCTTGTAAATGGATTCTGCAACATTTGGAAAACATACCCAGGCTCCCTTCCCAAATTTTATGTAAAGCCAAACGAGGCAGCTGCTGGCTGTAGCTTCATATTTAACAGACAGGTGTCAGAGAGATATCAAACACATCATCTACTCTCTGCCAGAAACTGAATAACTGTATTCCCCAAAATGTCAAACTATTCCTTTAAGGCATCATGTTCAGATACACCATATAGTTTAGGGAGACAGGTGTCTAGATTGGTTTGAGTCTTCTGTCAAAATCAAATTGTAGCACAATGCAAATGCTGTTTTTGGGGGTGTCCCATAAAGATACTGAAGCTATAAATACTGGCTGTCACAAGACCTACCACTACTGTATCTCCAAATCTAACTTTCCACTGCTCCTGGAGCCTCTGCAGTTCCTCCCTGTGATCACTGTCCAGGACTGAGCCAGAGGGGAAACAGAAACTTTACAAGTGTCCAAGTATCAGGCATTAGTCACATCCACTGTGCCAACTCGCAATATTTCTCTCTTTTGCACTTGTGCACTTCTGGGGCCTGTAGACAAGCACATCTACATGCACAAACATGCACAATGCGAATGCATATTTTTGTACTGCACCTGTGCACATGTGCGCGTGCACAAACACCCACCTGTTCTCGCTGCTCACCAGCGCTGAGCTCCTGTTCCCCCTCTCTGCTGCCAAAATGTTCCCGTTGCCACATTGCCACTTCACTCTGTGCAGTATTGCTGGTGTTTAGATTCATTTAGCTGAACATATGCTGCTCCTTTACTGCACCACATTTATCTGACTTGTTTTCGTAGCCTATTGAAGAACTCTGATCTTCTAGTTTGGCAGCAGTAATGAATTATAGAATTGGAATTAGCGTGATAGAGTGTTTCTGTGAAATCGGACGGTTTCTGTACAGGAGCGGAAAACTATTGATTTATTTATTATTATCACACAGCATAAGGTTTCATTGATTTAAGGTTAAGCTCTGTTTTCCCTATGTGGATTTAGGAATGTTGATGATAGGCTGCCAGGGCGAGACAGCCTGACACTATCTGAAGCTGCTTTGGGTGTCGTGAGAGGTGACAGAAAGCAAATAGTCTAATGTCACCCAACCAGTGAATCTCTCATGTTACACTAGCTGACATTGTCCACTGCAGCAGGCTCCTTTCCCACTCAATAACTAATTACAATGTCTTTAGCCTCACCTGCCTCCTCTCTATCTCCAGCCTTTCCTCTTTTCAAAGCAGAGCCAAAGGACAGGATGTCTATTAATTAAAAAGGCTGACTAATGGCAGCTCCAGAAAGTAGTCTCTCGCATTTTCACATTAAGAGACTGTGTCTGCGGTTTTAGCTGAAATTTAAAATGAACAGTGTGACAACAAGGCTGCTGCAGTATAGCAAGAATATGAGTCTGGTTGTTTACTAGGTTGTCTCTGAACTCATGTAGTCGTTGATTTCCAGCCTGTTTACTTGTTGCTCTGTCACCTCATCCTGACCCGTGGTTCATTTCTGTCTGTCTGCTCCTCCCATCGTTTGTACAACAGGTCTTCTCTGCCTGCCTGAGTGAAATCCAGAGCTTTTCGACTTTTACCTGCCTGATCCACAACTTCCTTTTGAGTTGGTGCAGGAATGTTGCAAAAACACCGACTGCATCTTGTTTTATTTCAGCGAACACTGGAGCCTTTCAAACCTTTGCCCTAATCCTGTCCTAACCTGAAAAATATAAAACAATAGCAGCAAATCATATTGTCCTGAACATAGGATGAGGATGTGCATGCAGGTCCGTGGGGATAACAGATCAACAGATGTTGGTTGCATGGTAAAGTAAAGGATGCAATGTTTATTATTTACACTGATTTGAGTTGGAGCATTATGCCTGAAGAATGACTGATGTATCACTATGCACCTTTTCCTCGTGGTAAAATGTGAGTGAAGTTCCAGTCACGATTTCTTTCTACTGCTGATGTTTAAACATCATTAACTATCTGCTCTGTGGCTCTGGTAGAGGAAGTGACAGCAGGCAGAGGAGAAAACCCTGTCACTGTTTTATTCCGGTGGGAAATCCTGAAAGGGAAAAGGCAGCAGAAGGGCATCTGAATCTATATTGGATCACCATTTCTTCACCATGGTAACTTCACACAGAGCCGTCCCCCTCTGGATCTACTTGTCAATGGTACTGAGCATTCCTGGTGTAAATTATTGTCCTGGGTATAAATAGTCTGACAGTCTGGCAGGGCCAGGTGGTCTAATCTGCCAGTTCAGTGTCCTCCTCACTGCCTGGCACAGCACAGTGGCTCTGAAGTGGATGTTTTGCCCACATTCACTGTGACCTCAGATTGTCCACAGATGGCACAGATCCCTGGCAAACTGTATTGGAGCAGGTCTTTTGATGAATAGATGACTCTTAAAACCAAATGAGAGTCACCACAATTAAATCCCCATCAAAAAAAAAAGAATAAAATGTGTTTTGTAGCATGGAAAAATAAACACGAAGGCATCAAATGCAATACGTAAATGAGAAGCTATCACAGTTAGGATGATGTTTTACATCTGTACATGGTTACAAATCTTTTTTAAATACATTTTGCTAGCTATTTTTGTGCAGCAACTCGGTGCAGCTCTTATGCCAAAGCCTGTTTTTTGACCTTTTAATTGATTACTCTTGTGATTGCACTTGTTTGATTAGTGTTCCAGGGGAAAAAGGTCACGATTGTGTTGCTGAAAAATGTCTGTGCCCCTCAGTTTCTGTTTTGTGTAAAAGAAGCAAGAGAAGGTGACAAACTGAGCTGACAGATTACAGACGCACCTAAAAATACATTAATGTAATACGATTTAATTAATCATCTAATTCCAGATTATTAACAAAGCTTGTGATACTTTTTTAGCAAAACTTCTCTGAGGGTTGAGACAAGTTTCTAATTGGTGCAGAGCAGACTGGTTTACAGGCTGGTAGGATCTGAGGTGGCGCCAGCACTCGCCATCTGAAGGCACCTTTAATGTTGATGTTCAAAGTGCGTCTGAGCTACAGCTGCCTAGTTTTTGCTATTTTCGTCTACAGGATCACTGATCACTGGAGATTTTCTGCTTTACTCATCACTCTCAGCAAACCCTTGAACTGGAAGTGGCACAGAAGTGAAACGTCTGGTTTGTCTCATTTACACAATCTATAGAAACCATGTGGTCTCGTACTTGGTGGAATGTAAATGGGAAATGCAATTTGTGCGAGGGTGGATCTAATAACTGTGCAGTGTGTTGCTGCCGATGATAAGTTTGAAAGAACTTTTATGAAAGAACTTGATTAGGATTCCCCTCCTGTCTCCTCCTCCATCCTGAACTCTAGGGGGTTCCCTCTCCTTTCTCTCTCACCTCATTCTGTCTCCATTCATTACTTTACACAAAGTATCTGTTATAAAATGCAGTTTCCAGCTCCAACTCGATTCTATGATTTCAATGGGATAAATACAATTACACTGCAAATATTATTCCCCACAGAGGGACATTTTGACAGATAATTGCGTTACAAAGAGCAGTCACTTTCCCTGAACTAGCTCCATACTTTTTGTATTTAAACAGATGAAAAACTCTTCAGGGGGCAAGAGGGATGGGGCATTTTAATAGTTTTTTAATGTTCCAGCAATTTGAAGAACCTTTATGAAGCATTTCTTTGTGGTACAGACAGATCCTTGGCCCAGAAAACAATAGCATTGAGAATCTCAACAGACTGTTGTTTCATTTTTCTCATTTATCGTTTTGACAATGGAGGAATGTGCCATTTAAATTTACTTTACCCACACGACCCTCACAAAGACACATCCCACCATTAAAATTGAGTGTAAGGAGGTCAAAGGTATTCATTTGATGTCTTGCTTCTGACCACCCTACAACACAACTCTGTTTTGACATCACATTTACACAATTGGTGACACCGAATATGGATTTTTACTCAAATATTAACTTTAATCATATTTTTTTTACTACACTTTTATTAACTGTTGTGATTGACCAACAAATTGAGGCACGATCGCTTCTGGTCGCAGGATTTAAAACTTAATGCTAAATATAAATTAGCTTGTCCTCGTTCCCTCCACCGTCTGTGTACCCATTTACCTGCTACCTGCCATTTCTCCCCCCTCCTGCTCCTTCATCTTCTCCAGTCATGGGGGCCAACCTGTCACCAGCAGACACGGGTGTCTGATGGTTGTGGGAGTATTTTCTACAATGCCTGCAGCAAACAGGAAGCCTGGTGGGCAGCAGGGACAACGGAGGGAGGGTTTATCTGCGACGACAGGCCTTCCCTCTATCACCGTGCCAATAGAGACAGCGGCACAGAGCTCAGCGCTCGACAGCCAGATAAGGCCCCCCAGACAGCGCAGCACAGCAGTGAGACCCCTCTCACTACAATGGGACAGAGCAGACACAGAACGTGACCAGCAACGCTTGTGGCTCCATACTTCTCACCTTCTCTTCTTTCATACAGTTCCTACTAAACTTGCCTTAATTACCGAAGTGACTGACTATACAGTTTAGAAAGTGATGAGATTCCTATTATATTGTGAAAAACAACATTAAAACTGATCACAGATTTTTCAAAATTCATTTTTACACCTTTTGTCCTATGGATGAACTGTAATCACTTTTACCTTTATCAGCTACTAATTATTTCCACATTAACAAATCTTTGACATGTCAAATTTGTTGAATAAGATATGGCCTAAACTAACATTTATCAACAGCATCAAATTAAATACTTTGTAAATTACACAGTTTTCTTCCTTAGCAGCATGTCTTGAAGAATTTAAAGTAATACTTTTACTTGTAGGGCAGTACTGATTAGGCAATTGAGTTCTGAGTGTGTGTAATTTTACCACAACTGCTTAAATTTCTTATTTTTATCTGCTCATTGTAAATATATTAAAGCACTTTTAAATATGAGATGAATGTGTATGAATGTTAATTTTACATGAAATGAGCTGCTTGTAGTGTCGTGTTTACTCACAGTAAAGAATCACATAACCCAACAGGTTTACTCCAAGCTGCAGAATATTTTACTGTCTTACTGTTTTTCTTAAGATGAACCGTTGGCCGAAGAAGACGAAGGTCTGCATCCTGCATGTACATTGTTAGGTTAATAAACACTGTGTAAAACATGTTAAGTGATACTCTGGTGCAAATGGGGCAGAACAACAAGCTGTGAACATTATTATTACCTCATGAAGTTAATATGGTGAACACCTGAATTTTAACACATCCAGCATTCAGAGAGCCACATCAGCATTCATGTGGAGTATGTGTGTCTACGTGGTGATGATAACTAATTCACTCTCCTTTTGGTTATTACCAACTACTGAGGAAAGTGTGACCATGTCAACTGTAGGTTCACTACATACTGTAGTTGCAGGTATTTGAAGAGGAACATTTAAAGACCCCAAACACACTGTAAAACTAAAACACAGCCCAATCGTTCGAACACCACTTATTGTCGAACATGGTGCAGTTCAAAGAATAAAACGAAAGTTGTCTTTTCTTTTCGGTCCCCCTCCTTTGTCTCATTGCAGTTGCTGAAAGTCCCCTGTGTGTGTACAAAGTCTTAAGGGAAATAACTGCATTCAGTGTGTTCTGTACTGGGAAATCCAGTACTGTGTTTGGCCAACCATGTCAGGCACTTAAATCACACAGGGCTTGAATTCCCCTGGGCCATTCCAGCTTGTCACCATGAATGTAAAGACAGGCTTTATCTCCTAAGACTTAAATGTGACCATGAATAATGTGGAAGCAGGTAGAGCAAGTACTGAAGAGAAATCAGAGCATTACAGTTTCCACGCCTCTTTGATATTGAGTCAGTGGCACGGTGCCACTGAATCATCAAATCGGATTTACCGTTATCGTTGCGAAGTGGGAGTGGAATAAAATAATCAAAAATCAACAGAAACATCATGAGCTCGGAGATTTTAAACACATGATGGATGAGGCCTGTATCAGATTCATAATAACAGGACGACATGCAGTCGAATGCAAAAAGCTCTTGAGGGGAATTCATTCATTTTTGGGTCACCTCTTCCATTTGAATCCTGCGCCGATAATGAGGGGGAACAAAAGACGTTAGAAATGGGATTTGCTGTATTTCTTGCTTGTTATTTGTTGTGTGTGTCAGCAAATACGTGCTTGCGCTTGTCTGGCAAGAAATTAAGTTAGTCACAAAAGGTCTGAGACAATAGCAGGCAGGAATTGCTGAGCCAATTGCAGCACGTCGGCAATGGTGAAACCATTTCGCTCCAGCAGACCACTTAATAGCTTTGGCTGATGCAGAGTTTGGAAATCCATCAGTTAGCTGGGCCAGACTGAGATGAACAGCATGCTTAGCTGGGTGAGGAAACAATGGATCTGTCCTCATTATAAGTTCAAGCCACTCTGTGTCAGGACCTCTCACTCAAATTTTGATTTCAGAGAACAGACTGCAGCGAGGTCTATGAAATTCAGAGTGTGTGCTATTACTGTATCACATTAGAATACATTAGAATGATAATGGTGGAAACTGGAGCAGGTTTTTCCACCAGATTGTCATGTGTAAAATGTGAGAGACACATCAATCGACTGCACTTATTAATGGTTGGACAGGAGCCATTTATCTAACGTTCACTGCCTATTTTGAGATTTTTTAAATAGATACTTTGGAGAACACAACATTTTCTTTAAAAGAGTACTCCATACGGTTTGTAAAAGAAAGATTTTAAAATATATGTTTAAATTTGATCCAGCTAAGACCAAGATTTCTTGTTTTGGTTGAGCTCTAGATGTCTTCAATGTACAATTGCACATATGTTTGAAAAAACATTTTGCAACTTTGCAAATGTTCATTTAAAATTCAGATTCAGATAACATATCTGTTTACTATTGCAGTAGTAGACATGAATTCTAGGAAACAGGGTAGTTGGTATGCTGATACTTTGTTAGAAAGTAAAGGCACTTGACCTTTTGACACTGAGACATGACACCGGCTATCCCTTTTGCCAGCAGAGTGTGTATGTGTGTTGGTGTGTGGATAACCGGGAGCTTGTTGTGTTAATGCAGGGAGAAATATAATATACAAATATAAAACACAACAATTATATTGTGCAGGATCTGTTATTTATATTCTCTTGATATTGAGAAACTGAGTAGTCTATCGAGTTAACATGTTGCAAATATATCTGTAAGGGTATAGATGCAAATAACAGTCACCATAGGGGGACGATAAGGACACAGGGTGTAAACTAGACGTGCATCTAAATGAAAAAATGCACAAAACATTTATTACTTGTTTATTATTTTAAGCACAACTGAGAAGTAGCAAATGTTTGCACTAAGTGCTACTCCATTCATGAATCAAGTACAATTTTAAATGAACAGAAATTCTCCAGTGTCATTCTACTTGGAGGCGTACTTCAGTGCCATCATCAGCACAATCAATTTTCGAAACCCTTCATTTCACAAAGTAAAAAGAAACCAGTCACAATCCCAGTCAAAATATGATTCACATGTGGAGCAGCTGACATACAGCTTTGCCTCTTTCAGTTGGCAGGGATCGGTTATTACTCATGCTTTGTCTTGTAAACTGGCAATTTACTTGTAGATTTTTTTTTAGGTTATTTATTTATTTATTGATTGGGAGGTTACTGGAGGAGAACTTCAAAGTCTTTGGCGATAAAAGGCTGCATATTTCTAGTCATGAATCTTCCTTGGCTCAGTCTTGAATTGAATTTGGAAAAGAACCTGAAAGGAAGTGATGCATTTACTTTGAGAGTCAAGCAGTTGTCAGGATTGCTGTGGATTAGATTTCAAGATGGAGACACCTGTCTACTCAAGCAAGTCCACAAAATGCCAGTGCTTGGTTTGTAGCACAGAGGTGATGCCACAGTTTGTGTACAGATTTCAGCTGTTCTGATATTCAGTAGATTAAGACCCATCTGAGACTCAAATATCAAGGGAAGTCACGTAGCTGCTGACCGAGTGAAGATGATACAATCTTTTGATGGTAAGCAGTGTGGAAAGAACACAAAATTACTGCATGCACAAATAACAAATGCATACTGAAAGATATATCTGCAGCAGACATCAGACTGCTAAGCTACAGATGTGTTTCATGTGTTTGAAACCAGGAGAAGACTTGCATTACCTATCAATATTAACATGTTTGACAACTAAAGCTATTTACTGCAAACGTAACTAAACGTAACTATAAGATGTGTAGAAGGGGAGGACATCCTGTTTGTCCTGTTATTTATCACCTAAACATCCAGTACAAGTCAAATTCAGGGACTTGATTCTCCAGTCAGCACGTTCAGACAAGTGCATGTCTGAAAATTGCTTGAGATGTATAGAAGGTTGGTTTGTTTAAAACATGAGTGACACAAGGTAAATATCAACTCGCTCACCTGGGGAAGCTGTAGCATTAAAATAAAGCAGTTAGTAACCCATCGTTTGTCAATTCAAGGTTAATTATTCAATGGAAAAACGTTATTTTTATGTTGACACCAGCACATTCAGGAACTGCAGGAAAGGGAAAAAGTGCACAAGTTATCAGTGGAGACAGGAAACTAATATACAGCTCTCAAAACAAAGCCAACAGTACTGGAGCAGTGAGATAAAAAGACACCTAAATTCAATACTAAGTTAATCTGATGGAGTGAAAAAACTTCTAAACAAAGATTTCAGGCCTGGTTAACTAGACTAATGTGAGCAAAGAGACGCAGCAGCTAATCATCAACTCTCAATAACCTATGTAAAGGCTGAGGCCTGGACAGGCTGACTCAGCATTTCACCGACACACATTACACTTAAGTAATGTTCAAACTATTAAAGTTTCCAGTATCCGCATCTAGCAACAGGTTTCAGTACACAGGCAGGCAAACTCGCAGTCACAAAGCAAGACAGGTGGTAAGTGGCCATGCAGGCAAATAAACGAGGCCGAGGCAGAGACGCAGATCAAATGCATGAAACAAACAAACAACGTTGAGTCTTTGAAGAGACTTACTGATCCAACGAGGCAGGAAAACTCAAAGTCCAGAGGAAACAAAGCATGGAGAGGATCCAGACAGGCAGAACAGAGGGAACACGAGGCACAAGACGAAGCTTGATGAACAATCTGAAAGCGAGCGCGCGGTGGATGAGAGCTTTATATGGCGTCCTTAACAACAAGCTGGTGCAGAGCAGGTGAGTGCGTGGGCGGGGGCTGGGAGAAAATGGAGGGAAAGTAGAGCAAGGGAAGTGGGAGGGGCTCAGCGAGTGAGTGACAAGGAGCCAGACCTGAGGGTGGAGGCAGGTAGGTGTATGTGTGTGGGGCAGATGACTTAGAAAAGGTTTAGCTGTGTTGTTTTGCAGCTGATTGCACAGTGGAGCGTTTGGCAGCTGAACAACGTCTTCCTGAGGACTGGGTGGACAGATTGTTTAGGCGACCAGGAGGACAGCTCTGAAATAAGTGCTTACGTTGTTTTGTGTCTGCAAATACTGTACGTTTAGAAGGAAACACGATGAAGACTCCGAATAGGAACCACAGCCTCCAGATCCAGATTCAGACTCACTAGTTAATCTGTAGATAAAGTTAACAATACCCGCTCATGGCTCACTGACTCCATCATTATAGGTTCATCGTGTAACTCCCAGTGATGGACTTCGAAGTTTCACCACATCGCGCTCATTTATTTTTAAATCTGTGTGCTTCCAGTTAGTGTCTGGGTAACCTCGGTGTCAACAGTGCAAAAGTGATCGATTAATATTGCCGATACGTTGCCACCAATAACGTTAATAACCTCAGATTGAGCAATCAGCCTTGATGATGGCGCTGGGCAATATGAGAGAATTGGTATTCATTGTGTCCTCTTCAAACGATGAATTATTTATGGTTTGCTTGAAGCTACCGATGGGCTGGTGTGGGGAGGAATAACTGCAGCAAGGTAAGTGGTAAGAGGAGAAACACAGGAATGTTAAATGCGAGGGAGAGCCTTATCTCTTATTCTCAAGACAGCAGCATTGTCATTAATGGCTATGGGTAATTTCTATCTGGATCCTGGTGTGATATCTTTTGTGTGCTTTAAGCTGTACAAAGGTATTAAAACTATTTTAAGAAGGAACAACTGTGTCTGACCATTTTCAGGGGGCTGCTTATTTCAATTTGTGAGAGAAGTACTTTGCGTTTTCTAAGTAAATGAAAACAGCTTCAATTAAATATGCAATTGAGCTAAAAACTGTGACTAAGGTACAAGAGGCCTTAAAGCTACCAATTCAATATACATGCATAATAACAATAATACCCACCATATTAAAACAGAGCAAAAGCAAGACCAAAGGGCTCTCCAGGCTCTCATCACACAGCTTGCACCAGAGGTTGGGAGCCCTGATAGGTGGTGTGAGTGCCTGCAGGCTGGATGTTTTTTTAATTGTAGACAATTTAGAAAACACCACTGCAACATTATGAAACAACACATGACAAAGGGGATGCACAGCAGTGAGCGCACTCACAGCAGCGGGATTTCACACACCAGTAAGAGAGTATTCTGGTAACGCCTTCGTGTCTTGAAGTTGATTTGTTGGAAGCAGGAAAAGGACCCGAGCACCTTTGACAAGGGACAAATTGTGATGACTTGATGACCGGATCAGGACGTCTGAAAAACAGTATGGCAGGTTGTTCACACAGTTCACATAACTATAAGTATGAAGCAAGTAAAAACCATCCGACAACCCTTACACAGGTGACAGATCCTCAGAGGGAGACACTGATGTACAAAACAAGGTGCCTCTGCGGGAGTAGTGTGTTAATCTGTGCTGCAGTTCTGCAACAATAAATAATAAATAAAAATATCAATTGTTAATCGTGTGGCTGTTATAAATTGATATATTATACAGAATTGTTATTACTGATACATTAATGTGTAAGCAGCAGTGGACTGGGGGATTTGCCCAAGATACTGCTTCACCATTCATTCTCATTTACTCTACTGAATTGATCTGCTGGTTTATGTTGTGTGTTTTGCTGCCATGTAGATAATTATCTTGTTATTCTGTATCAGGTCACTAAATAATGTAGCAGTATCAGCCTAGGAGCAGACCAGCATCATCACACTGCTGAACCCTTCTGAGTGGGAATAAGTAGAAAGTTAAAATAATAAACCAGTGTTTTTGGTCTGTGTTTGCAAAATTGACCACTTTCACAAACTTCAACTCTTTCTATAGCCCAGACCTCAAGTCAGTAGAGATGCTGTGAAATGACCTCAAGAGAGCCGTTCACATCAGACGTCCTAAGATTATGTCTGAGCTGAAGCGGTTCTGTAAGGAAGAGAGGTCCAGAGTTCCTCCTGAACGTTGCACAGGTCTAATCCACAGCTACAGAAGATGCTTGCTTGAGGATATTACTCTCAAAGGTGGTTCAATGTGTTATTACAAAAAATAAATAAATAAATAAAAAGTTTCACTTACTTTTTCCACCATCGCTCTGAACGTTAAAAGAGTGTGTCCCGCAAAGACACAAAAGATCTTGACTGTTACGTCTTATCATCTTAAAAAATCAGATCACATTTTATACCAAATATATGAAATAGCAAATATATTATAGGTGGAAGGGGATTTGCATTCATTATGTCTCATTTTGCAATAAATACAGTTGAATGATGAATAAAGACTCCACTGACGTCCTCCAAAGGACATGTTGGAATGGATTCAACCCTTAACACCATAACATCTGCTATACTTTATATTCCTCTATCAATTTTAGCCATGGACCAGTGTCTTTTAAGTAATTCCAACAAACAAAAAAACAAACATTTCAACATTTAGTGTATAACTGGCTCCTCTCCAAACACGCCTTTAGACAGACAACAGTGCTGAAATGAAGTGCCCGTTTAACAGTTCAGCAGTAAGAGAGCAGAAATGTTATTGTTGGTCAAACCATAAATTCAGAGCAGGTAAAGAAATCCCTGCCTCAATAGTAAATATCTCTCTGTGTGCTTGTTAAAAAATAATTGGCACGTTGTTGCCTTGATCTTTGATTCAGAGCATTTCACCGTAATTTTTAACATTCACTGTTCTGAAAAGCTTGTTCTGCAGTTCAATCCCATTGTTGTTTCTTCATATAAAGATATCTTCATTTTCACAATGCCTGTGGTTAGTTTTAAGTGCTCATCATGTCTTTTGGCGTTCTCTTGGTTCTGAGAGGTGTTTTATTAGTGCCAGAGTCTCTGGCATAATTGGCAGGCGCAGGTGCCAACAGTATCAGCAACAGCTGGCTCAGACTGTCTGCTGTTCGCTGCCCAGAGTAGCATCAATCGTACTGGAACTGGTGCAAACAATCACTCACTTCGTAAAGTCGATTCATCAAAGCAGCACCAGCCTCCCTGCGACGGTATTACAGGCTCGAACCTCTGGGAAAGTGGCTTCTGCTTTTAATGAAAGGAGGTAATGATTCATTGTTAAGTGTGGTCAGTGACACGGAAGGCTAATTACGTCTCACGTCCGTGGCAGCTTTAAGGCTGCAGACCTGAATGAATGAAAGAACACGTTCATAACTGATTAAAGGTTCAATCCACTATCAATGTGAGGCAAATTTTATCTCCACAGGAAGCTCCACTTTTCTCTGGGCAGCTCTTCCTTCACTACAAATAATGTAAATAACCACCTGAGGCGTACGAAAAAGATTAAGACTTTTCATTTTCTTTGTTTCTGAGAAATCAAGATGCAACTCTGCACCACAGACACGAAAACTAAAGCTGTCAAGCTCTGCTTCTTTTTCTATTTCCCTTCTTTCTGCTCCCCTCTTTTTCTTCTTCATTACTTCAGCACTGTTGTCAGGAACCATTTAAACTTTTTCACCAGTTTCCTTTTCTTCTTACGTTGGTGACATCTATTTATTTCCTCATCATTTTTGCGAGAGGAATTCAGGCAGGTGCTGCCAAACTGCATCCTTTCCTGTGACACTCTGTGATGTATGCTTATGTGCACGTGCGAAAATGAGAAAAGGCGTAGAATGGCTTCTCCGTCTGACTAACTGGAAATGGATGCAAAGAGAACAAGTGGCTATAGGTTGTTAGGCAAGGTGCACTTGGCTCCCAGCACGCTCATAAATAACAGGAGTGAAGCTCCTTTCCGAGTCTGACTTCAGGGGGGCTGCTCAGTCGAGGATACCCTCAAAGGAGAGACTGTCAGCTGTGGTGCTTCCTTTAACATCTGCACAGAAAATCAAGACAAATGACTGCAGGACATTTGATTCTTCTGAATGGTCGTTGTCATTTTTCCCTCTTCCTTATGATCTGCAGAGGAGGATGCACGTTTCAGCGACTAATCAAATTATCATGTAAACTGTTCTTATGACAACTATAATATAAAAAGTATGACATGATTGTCTTTGAGGGCACTTCATACATATTGGGATGCTGTGGGACCTTTATTTGAAGGTTGCAGCTATGGACTCAGCATGTTTGATGTGTTACACTCCAGACACCCTTGATTAATATGGGTTTTAACAAGGGATTAATTATTGTTGTAGTCTTAGTCAACACTTTACATATTAGTTGTGGGAGTGCCTCCTTCCATTTTTTGTTTTCTTTAGCATTTAAATGAGGAGCCGGTTTTCCCCCTGAAATGGTTTCCTGGTTGCAAACAATGAGACTTCTACCCATTAAATAAAGGAATCGCTTGAGTTGTTGTCAAGCCCTGATTTTATTCCTCAAACAATTTCAGCCTTTGTTATCCTGTTTTTGATGGGATCCATTTGTTATGACTGGGCATCTGCTTTGCAGCATGGAGCCGCTGCCAGCTTTCAAGCAGACGTCTGCTTCTGGCACTGGGTTGTTGGTTCCTTGAGCGAATGAAAGCATGACAGTGCCTGTCATGTCTTAAATGTGTCAGCGGGGACTCATTAACTAAACAAATCTGTGCCATCACCCTGCAGACCAACAAGAGTTCCAGGCTCAGTGAACAAGAGGAATTGTAAACAAAAGACCAACTGGTCTCACAAACAGCTTTTCTCCAAAGATAGATTAAAAATCACCTTCACCTTATTAGCTTGGCCGTGTGTGAGTTCATCAGCTCATCACTGCCCAGGCCGTTAGACATGTCCGTTCCAGTCCATGGAGACCAACAGCGGATAAATGTTAATCAGTTAGGTGTTTACCTGGTAGAAACCACACCAAACATTTCCACAGGTACACTGAGAGACGACCGGGGCTGTATGTCTCATGCAGTATATTTTTTAAATGTTTCTGTTTTCCGGTGCAAAATACGAGAGAGGGAACGGAAAGTTATGAACACACAAACAGCTGCTGCAACTAATTTATAACTGCAGGCAGCAGCAGACGACATTGTGCCGAAAATCGAAGAAGAGCAGGTAGAAAATCTCTGACTCTGTTTTAAAAGAGGGTGAGAGGTTAATCAGATTCAGAGACATAATGAGACAATGAGAATAATTCTAGCAGTAAAGAATATTGCAGCTAATGCACTCTGGGAGACAAATGGTGTCTATAAGTAGGGAGTGTGAGTTATTTAATTTGGACAAAAAGTCAAATTACTGTGCGAATATGAGTTAAAACATTGGTTGCAACTTGATTTTACGGATTCAGTCCACTGCAACATGACTGAAACAGCTGCTGATACGTATTAAGGAGGCAATTGGATCACATATTTATCTTTTAAAATTAATTATTTTGCCAGAGGAGAACACTCTAGGACTCTACTTTGGTTATATTTAATTTTTTTTATTAAAGCCAAATATTCACTTATCGCAGCACAGCTGTGAATCCTTATAATTCTACTGTTCCTTTAAGAGGATCACAGGTGACTATTTTGTCCGAACACGATTTCCACTCCCTATTACAAAACTCTGCTCTCAGTAGGAAGTAAACAACAAGTTCCTATTTGCTTCACACAGATAAGAAAGCAAGAGGCACAGCTGTGGCAAAGGAAAGTCAGGTGCTTGTGAAGTATGGATTAGTTCTGGTAAAGTTAGTATGATTAATCCAGTGCTGGGGAGCTGGTGCAGCGTCGGCTGCTTTGCGCTTCGCTGGGCTGCTGTGTTCCTGCTGTGCAACTAGGCAAGATGAATGAAGTCAGATGTGTTGTGGTGTTGTATTCCCCTCCTCCATCACAGTGGGAATGTTGACTTTCTCTGATGATTTTGTGTTCATGGGGGGGGGGAGGTCCTCTGATCAGTGCTTCCAGCAGGTTTCTGGCCTCTGCACTTAACATTCGGGACTCGTCTGGGACTCATCAGTTTTGATTGCAAAGAGCAAATCAAGGAATGTTTCCTGTAAATATTCAGTGACCAACAAACGAACGAGTTCCCCACAGCGCTTCCCTCACATCTTTCAGCTTTGTGCATGTTGTACCTGGTACAAGACATCGTAAATAGAAAGATGTTTTAATCCTTATGTTTTACTGTGACTCTCTCACATCCTGTCCCTGCACGACTCTGGACTCGGCTTTATAGCTCTAAACCAGAGAACTGACACTACACTACATGGAGCTGCAGTGCTGTACTAGTGTGTCATTTTCAAAGCAAGGGTAAATGCACTATCTGTACATTTCTTGTTTCCATGGTTAATTATCATGTTTGAAGCTGTATATGCTCTTAGAAAGTCTATTACAGGCTTCTCACATATTGCCCTACTTTCATGTATATGCTTCAATTTGACCAGATTACAGGAGCATATGCCCGTCCTGGAATTTGCTTTTCCTAAATTGCAAAACATTAATAATAAACATTACACATTCAATGTCTTTTAAAGGAATGTTTGCACGTGAGAAGAAAAGAAAATCTCAGTGGTACATGCACAAATAAATGGTTATAGTGGTCGTGATGAATGGATGCTGCTGATGTTTTTATGTTGCTTTCTTTCATCCTGCTCTACCTTTAGAAAATGTTTTTACATCTGCCACTTCACAACTGTTTATTTCCAAGGTGTGTGTGTGTGTTTTCTCTTTTTTCCCCATATGGCATTGTATTGTTCTCTTCTCCTTTCCCGCATAATAGAAGACATTGTGCACAGGTGTGTCCGAGGATAATGTGTGCTTTTGCTGGAAACCTCTGCACTTTCAAAGAGCACATTGTGTGTCTGCTCTTCAACAGAACAGTTCCTGTGCTGCCTCGCTTGTGAAATATCTATACTGCAGTGCTGCATATGAAAACGCCAAGAATGCATACAGTAATAAGGCCACTGTTTTCACAAATGGACAGCTCAAGTGAAGACAATATCTACTGTAATGTTAAAAATGATCCAACATCTTTTATATAAATGACTTTGGTAGGAGAGGGTGTATTGTGTGAAACGCTGCATCAAGCTCATTCTTCATTTAGGAACTGGTCCTTTGTCAGAATAAACACACCTACAAGCGCTTTCTAAAAGAAAAACATCAAAAAAGAAACAGAAAAGTAGGAAAACTAGTGAGTGAACTTCTAGTTGGGATTGTTTTGCTGTACTGCTGTTTCACACATGGGAAATCATGACAGTTAATACATTTTTGATGAAGCACCAGTTGACAGTGTCCCGTTGTGGTCTGCATTATCCATGCAGCCCTATTCAGATTATCTATGCAGATTGTGTTTGTTGATTTTGAGATCTCATAGTAGCCCGGTTCCTGTGCTTTAAAAGCATTCATGGTTGTCAGAGTGACAGATGACGAATGACGGGTAAATGTAACTATGAATGTGAATGTTTTTAATACAAAGAGTCCTGAGTTCTTTTCATTTGGCTGATGTTTCTGTTTTCCCCATGAATTTCCACCATAACATCCCAATATATTATGTCCATTTTAGATGGTTTTGCACTTAAAGATTTATGTCCAAAGCCACTGTGCAGAAAACAGAATGTGGCAAAACAGTTGGATGTGGACATCAGAGGGGAGTTCCTTGCAAAATGTTGGGTGCTGGAGTTTCTTAGAAAAGGAATTTTTTGTTGAACTTAGTCTGTGTTTGAGCAGAATCTAAAGAATCTAAAATCTATGTTGAAAGCGGTTTTTGAAAACAACATAAAGACCGTGTTAGAGTGCATGTAGAACATAATGAGAGTGTCCAGCTGTAATCTATTATTTCACTTGTTCTCTTCTTTAGTAACACACAAAAAGAACAATCATTTCGAGGGATGGAGGTCAGACTGGAGTGACAGGTCCCAACACATGGTTATTAGATTAAAAAATCAAACAATGAAAAGAATTTCACCAAATGCAGGTTTTCACATTTATAATACACAAAGGAATGATTTGTGGAGCTTCACTCTGCTCTGAATGTTTCTTGCTATTGAGAAAAGTTGTTTACATTTTTGCTATTATAATTAAAAGCTCATGGGTCCTTAACTGAGAAGAAAAAGGACTTAAAGTCCTTTGTTCTCCCATGATGATCATATTTTTTTTGCAGTTTCTTCTCATTAAATTAAATTGGCTGTGGTGCCGTGTTTCTCAGAACTACCATCAATGCTAATAGCCACAGCGGTGAAATGCTTTGACGTTTCCTCATGAGATGTTCAGTCGTAAACGCAGGTCCGGGAAGCCACTGTCAATCTCACAGCCTTACTGACGACCACTTCCTCACACAAAGGACACTTGTTTGGAGTCAGGACTTTGACAACACTGCTTTTGTTCCTCTTCTGTTGCTCATTATTCACTGTGACAAGTAAGCTACATGTAATGAACATCTCTGACTCTGTGCTGCAGCCGAACCCAGTCTTGTCCTAATTTGAGTTAAAAGGGTTATTGATCAATGGTCCTAAACCATTAACTTTCTTTCTGGGCTTCTAGTATGCAACAATTTTGAAGAGCAGGATGCTGAGACTGCAAGAACAAGAACAGAAGGATCAGTGGAGGTGGTGGATGAATGGAACAGATGTGCTGGTCTGCAGATGTGAAAGGAGTATTATTTTCAGATGAGTTGTGTGTGCTTTACAAATCCATGTTTAAAAAGGACAAAGATGAAGTAAAGTAGAAGGAGTTAAATGTGTCAGGTCAAAATCTAAATTCTGATTGATACTAAGGACACAGAAGTTGTAATTTACTCTGAGAAAGATCTGTTGAGGGAAAAAGTCAAACAATTCATTAGGACACATCATCAATGGATCGTAAACCTCTGTACAAAATGCTGTGACAATTCATTCAATAGGCTGTTGTTGAGATTTAAGTCTGGACAGCAGAGAGATACTTTAGCACTCCGAAGAGTTCCCAATACTTTTTAAAATGCAATTCACACAAACTTTCATTAGGAATCAAAGACCCAAACTTTAATAGAAAACAAGGCAAAAGCAGGAGCTTGTCATTCATCATTCGCATTGGATGGTTTTCTGATGAGGCCACATGATTGATGGGCAACATCTCTTCGCACACTAAACTCACTGAGAACACTTTTCCAGTTTGAATAGTGATAATAATAAAATCACAGTGTCCTGCAGCCTTGGAGCTGCCTCTGACTCGGACAAGCGTCTGCAACACTAAGAACGAAGGCTGTACTCTGCAGTGCAGCAGGTCTCTTTCTATTTTGTTTGTGGTAAAGACAAGTTCAGCGTCCTTGAACTGGTGGACGTTTGGATAAATTGGATTCCTGGGCTTCATATATTCTGCCAACTGAAATAAAAGAGAACTGGAGAGACACAAAAAAAGTGGTTCTACTGTGTGTTCTGTACAGCGTCTGTGTTTCTGTGTTCGTGTTTGAAGGTACAGTAAGTCCATCCAAAGAGGTGACTTCAAGTGGATTGTCCAGAGCACACAGAGTCACGGTCTCATGTGAGGAGATCTGAGAGGAGCCCACTCTCATCTACATCAACCCCTGAAGCTCCATCTCGCACCCATCCCCCTGTGCTGCCTCAACAGTGCTGTATCTTGGAGGATTTGCTTTTGTTTCCACACATCTGGACCGTCTGCTTTGCTGCATTCTCTATTTTATTTTTCTTAGCTTGTTTGTTTCTGTCCATCTAAAGACAGCAGCTGATGTGGGCTTATCTAAACGCACCAGCATGTAGCCCCAGATAAATACCCACATGAAGGAAATGTGTCTCAAATCACACACAAGTGCAAAGAACCCTTTCTTTTTCGGTCACAGATAGCTATGCAAATACATACAATCTATTCTTTAGTTTGAAGGGCAGCAGTCCACAAATCAAAACCAGAGCGATTGGTCTTTATTTTATTGCTCCCTGACAACAGGCTTGCAAAAGTGAGAGGAAAATTACAGGCTGTTTGAAGCATTACCATTTCGCTGAAAAACATACAACATGGTACAGAACAATAACAGGCTCACATGCGTAGGCACAGCAGAGATTAAGTGAGATTGTATGAGAGCGAAGGATAGAGAGAGACAAAAAAGGCAGAGAGGAGTCGAGGGGATGAGACTTGGTTAACGAGAGGAGGGTTCGCAATAAAGATCAAACATGAAGTGGTGATAAAAACGGGGGCAGATAAAGGAAGAATCAGATGAGATGTTCCTTGAGTGATTAAAGCACATACCAACGGATGCTGTGTAGCTTTATTTATTTCAGCTACATTTAGCCTCGTATCTGTCATCTCCTTTTCATCAGCTCTGATCCCTTCCATCCTTCACCCCCACCCTCCCTAATCCTCACCCTTTTTTTCAGACGATGATTTTCATTCACTACTTGAGCAGCTGATCTACCCTTTTTGGTGCTTTCTGATGGATTCTGGCATGTGTGCGCGTGACGTCACCCACCGCCCTCCGTCTGTGTCGACTAATTGGACCCTGTCCTCTCTGTGGCCTTCAGGGACTCAGACATAATTAAAGCAGAGAGACGGGAAGTGTCAAGTTCAGGGCTGCTAACCACACCCTCTTAATTGGTGAGAGTGAGAGGTGGAGGGCAGGGCAGAGGCTTGCCGGATTGCTCATATTTGGATGCCTCAGTGGTTTCCTCTATCAGTTGTGACTGGCACTTAAATGTTGCAGGAGGAGCAAAGTGATGGTAATGAACCTGGAGTGTGTCTGATGCATAATTACCACCGAAGGAGCATGGTGAGCCATAAGCAAGGAGATGATGTGATTTTAAGTAAGTTAATGTCTGTGATGGTTATATTTGTGCACATTTAATGGAGATTTCCACTTTACAAAAAACTTCTTTTCATAACTTTTGGGATGATGAACAGTTTCCCGGTGATTTTAATGTTGTGGCTAATTGATTTGAAATGTTAATTGTCAGTTACATTTTTAGTTAATCTGTAGGATCTTCATGTATCTCACTTCTTTTTAGTTACAGTGTGTCACTTACTGCAAAGCAGCAAAAGCAACACCTCCAGTTGCAATGAACCAAATTTAGTGTTTAAACACATTTTCCACATATCCTGATCTGTTTTGCCGACATAGCGTTTCGTTTTTTTTTTTCTCACCCACATCCAGCGCCGTTATCTGTCAGACTTGCGTTAGTGTTGTCTAAGGGCCAATGTATGTGATGCTTATCTGCACAGATGGCACGTTTGGTGCCAGATATCATGACTAGCTAGCTGCACAACAAAGCTGCCAAAACGCATCAGCGTGCCCACTCACTATGATGGACCCGTTCTGCTGTGGAATGGGATCCTGAAAACACTGACTGGAAGCAAATCATTTAACTTACCCTAATCACTATATCGGTGATTCTTTATGTTCTTATGGCCTGACTCTTGCATCAATATTCATGCTGGGGGGGAACCCTCCAGAGACAAACTGGCCTCTGTGCAGATTTAATGCAATTCACAGAATGCTACCACCAATGAAAAGCCCCTCTTTTTTCCTCTATGAGAAAATGAATGACCTCAACACAAGGTTCCTGGAACATGAAATGCTTCATCCACACTTTCTCCTTCTTACTTTAACCTATTTCACTGCCCCCCATTACTTCATGTTACTCAAACTGGCAAATACCAACCTGTGCACTGGGACTATGTGGTTCTTCTTTAATGATGTGTGGCTGGAGAATCACCTCAACCTTCCCAGTCCGAATGATCACTGCTAGTTAGCAATAAATCAGAAGGCACAGAGTGGGGTTGTACAGTAGAGCAGATGATGGGAGATACTGAGAATGAATGATTGCATTGAATCGTAATTGACAGGTAGCGCAAAGAGACAGAGGAGATGGTGAGTGGGAAAGGAAGTGAAACATTATCAACCTTGTCATTGCTGACCGAGCTACAACTGCTGCAACCTATTAATTAGAAAATACAAATATAATTGTAGTTTCTTTTTGCAAGAATTTCACTGACTTGACACGAGATAGACAAGTTGTCGCCTTTACACTTTTACACAAACACATATGAGATGTAACAGGTGAAAAGATCTGACGTTAATACAGAGCTGCTCCTTTAAAATATACAATTTGTTTTAATCTTTAGATTCTTAAAAACATATTTAGAAAGAGCTTAACACTGTGTCACACTACACTGTTTACTCTGCATAGCACTTTGCGCTATGTGGGGCATCAGACATCTACGGCTACACGCTGCACTTCTGAATCTGCAAACATTGGAAGACAAATCCTGAGTGTATTTTCTGATTACAGAAGGATGTGAAGAGGATGTGAAGACCCTGCGGAAAGAGTGGAACCCAACTGTGATTTAAAGCTCACTCTATGCATAAAAATATAACAAGTTTCTTTATTTGATCTACACAACTCTCAGACATCTTCAGCTGTTTTGTTATATATTTCCGTTTTCCAAATCAGGTTAGCTTTCATGATTATATGGTTGTAACAATGGGGGGGTCACAGCAGGAGGGTTGGATGAAAACAGAGTTCTCTCATCTAGATATGGTGAGATATCTGTGGGCTGCTTTGTGCAACTCAGTAAGTTACCTTTAATAATCCATGCTCACTAAATTAAAGTTTAAATGCGGCTTTCAGAAATAATCAGGCGATCTGTAAATCTTTGCCTTGGGCTGGAATGAGATGGGTCACATCCGTGCATCTGTGACTGGAGAAATGGCCACTGTGAGGTTTTCTGCGATGGTGCAGATTTTTCCTAATTTCTGAAGGAAGCGAAAATGTTCTGGCAGGAATTACTTTGATTTATTACACCCCCACTTTTAAGTCAACCAGTCCACTTTGCTGCAGAGGACGGTTGTGTTGTTAATGCAAAGTGCTATCTATAAAAGCCTCACAAGATCTTCTGCATCTGTTGGGTATTATGTCAAATTAGCATTTGATTAATTTAATTTTCTTACCAAGCAAAACACGGAGAGACGACCATTGTCGGAAAATTGAAGAAACACAAACACCATCTCCCAGGCACATCCAAATAAAATAAGAGCACACACTGGCTTTTATTCAATTCTATTGGGTGACAAAGGTAATCGAATTTGGTCTGGAAACCATTAAGATTATTTATGACTGCCTTTCTTTAGTGGAAGCGTGAACAGTCAAAGAGAGCCCTGCACATTTCTGCACAACCACTAAAGGCCAACGCAGCCAACGCATGAAGCACATCCTGCTCCCCCAGTGGGGGATTTCAAATCTCCTTTTCCTGCTTGTTTTGTATAAAAATAGATTGTCTTAGGCTCCAAAACATCATACAGAAAAAGCGTTGCTCTGATCTACTTAGCGTTTGCATTCAACTATGCGTTCCTGTCAACCCAGCCAAATCCCACCTGGCCTTGTTCAGTGACATCAACGTCGAACGATCAATACCGGTGTTTAAATTTGGCTCATTCAACACTTTTGCACAGTGGAGCATCCTAACTGAGCTCTCACTTACATCACAGCACACACATTTCACTTAATTTGAACGCTCCACAATCCCCACCACGCTTGCAGTGCCGCTGACGGTGGCGGAAAGTAACCAGATGTATTTACATAAGTGCACATAATTAAAAACACATTTAAGACATTTGCGCATTAGTGAGTGTGTGAGTCGTGCTGTAGTTATATAATACACACTAACCGTGTTTCCTCTTTGAGCGCTTTTAGTTTCCATACTTTCACAAAACAATTCTTTATGATATTAACTTTAATAAGCAACAGGTTTTAAAACTATTAAGCTTATCTATTACATTGGAACTATGTGAGAGTGGTTTCATTAAACTACAAACAACCTGGCATCACCTTTAGTTTAAAATACATATGTATTACAGTATTTCATTATTCTACCTAACTCGTCTGCACTCACCTCAAATCAAAACAGTAGCGTTTTAATAATAGTTAACATTTTCAGTGCAGTACACGTATTTGTAATGAAGTCATTTTAACAGGGTGGTTTTGTCACTTTTAAGTAAAGATCTCAAGAAACACTCAATGTATAATTTACTGCCTCAACACTGTCTATCTTTCTTAGATAAACAATAAGCCATAAGTAATCAGCAGCGTTTGTGATTACATACATAATCAGCCGGTAGCGTAATTGGAAAATAAAGTCAATTAGCTGTGTGTGGATTTCTTTCTGAGGCCTGTACCATCTGCTGGATATGTACAGCTACTGTGACCTCGTGCTAATTTCAAGCACTCTTGCTTAGTTTTATCAAACCCAATGAGATTAAGAGCCAACAGAACAATTTTATACATGTGAAAGATCAAACAAGTTGTAATACCTCCTCTGAAACGCCATGTTCTCTTTTCATTTCCTCTTTAATAAACTGAGTGTGGAACACCAGAAGGTAAACGCTACTTTAAGCTACACTGACCCCAAAAAAACACTCTAGTATTTCCATAATAAACTCAGTCAGCGCGCTGGTTTGACGTTTAATGTGTTCAGACATAATGTTTTTACTTTAATGCACTCGTATGTGGTGTTGTTGTGACATGTAATTACTGCTGCAGAGACTGGCTGTAAACATGCAATTTCCATATTCACAAAATGGCTTCGCAGATTGAGAAATCAACATTAGTGCTTCGTGAACAGTGGACGCCTCATTTATTTATTGTAATTACATCAACGCTGTTTAAAAATCAATGACGGGAACACATTGCTGGGCATAATGGATGCACTGTGCGCCTAATTCTTTTCCACTTTGGGACATTTCTGACGTTGTGTTTATCTCTGACCTTTTTTTCAGTCCCAGGGTGAAGGGACAGTAATTCAAAATCATTTTTCAAGGAGACACCGGTGTCAAGTGGTAAATGCAGAATATCACCTAGGAACAAAAAACAATTTCAGACAGGGCAAAAAGAAAATAGCAGGTCATCTGTTGCCAAAGCATTTATCTACCTTTTCACTTTGAAAAGCTTTCAAATTATTTGACTCACCCTGTGGCGTTTGTAAATAGTGTGTAATTTGGCAGGTACGATACAAACCAACACGACCGCTTTACTGCAAAAACATATACAGAAAGCCCCCGTCTACAGTAAAAGCATTTAAAAGCAGAATACTTACTTTTCAAACAACATTTGTAGTCGTTTTTTGGTGTTGGGTCTCCGGTGAGGGCCTTTTGTCTCATATGAACTCCTTACACACACACACAGATGTGATTATTTATTTTCAATATTTGATGATGAAAAACATCTGCAGAAGCTTCTCCCATGACAAAACTGAAGGTGCAGTATGATCACACGCAAACATACAGTACAGTGGACATAAAATGAGCCACAGGATTTGGGAGGCGATGACACGTTTGCTAAACGTGTAGCTCAGGTGGTCCGAGGACTGTTTACCAGGGTAGAAAATGACTCAGTGATATTAGGCAAAGGGCCAACCGGACGGAGAAGCACAGTTTATTAGCTGTGGGAGAGTTTCTCTATGCCAATCTCTGACTTCTGTGAAGATGAGACAACCATCACAGAGCATGAGGGAAAAAAAAACTTCATCTTGCTTTTGTTCTGCTGTCAAAAGTGTTGAAAAATCACTGTTTATGTACTAATTTCTCCTCAACAGCTGAACAGCGGAGCATCAGGTAAACAACCAACACGCATGTTGCATAGTAAGGGTTGCTACACTGTTAGAACAATACATATTCATCTATTGAAAATGCAGCTTTGCTTGTGCAAAATCCTTAATTCTGCACAAAACAGATCCCTACAGTATGTGTGCTCCTGTCCTGGTCTTCACATTTCTAGAGCTGCAGCTCCAGGAAAAGCAATAAAAATTAAAAGTTGTTTTCACCATTCAAGAACAATATCAACGAATGTCCACTATCTCTCTAGAAATCTGTGTTTGTATACAGGGTTTTCCACAGTGACTGACTAATTAATAACACTCAATCTCACAGAGATCACACTCTTGTGTCGAGGGTGTTGCCTTCAAATTAGAAGTACGCAGGTTCTTTTAAGATTCTCAAATGCGATTTTTATTCATCTAGATGTTGGCACTCTCTAAATAAACGATGCTTGTGTCGCTTTTTACCGATTCTTTATGTTATTAAACTCTAAACGAGTTAACGCACAAGTTAACTCAATACCGATGTTTCGCCATGTCATTTATTTTGAAAGGCACAACCGGAAGTTCTGTTTAATCACCCTGCTAACTTGATTTGAGACAGGTGAGAACTGCTCACCGGTGTTTGGCAAACATGCTGCGTGTGCATGTGCTTTAGTGCAGACTCTTTTATTTTCAAGTATTAAAATCAAACTGAGCGACTTCATCTTCCTTCAGACGGTTTAACCTCAAAAGTCTGAGGACATTGTTTCTCCTGCAGAAGACAGGTAAGAAACATCAGTGTGTGGAGATGTCTAGTCTATAATAATAAACTTAAACTTAGAAGTATAAAAGTACATAGTGCAGGGGTACTGTTACTAATATTAATTGAAATAAGAAGAAATTAAAACATGTAAGCATCAAAATATACCTACAAAAACTACATTCTGCAATATTCAAATACATTATCTATTATATTATTGGATTAGAATTACTGATGCATTAATGTGCATCATTTTAATGTTGCAACACATCACGCTGGGGCTGATTTTAATTACTTTATATATTCATTAGCCTGTAAAAAGGCTCCCAGAAGTCAACAGTCTTATCTCAGCTTCTCCTACCTATATATAAAATGTATGTGTTCATCGGATTTTGTGTTATTAATCTTATTCCTCAAAGAAAACTTGCATCTGAAATGTAGAAGAGAAGAAGAGTTAAGTATTAGAAAATACTAATTTGCGAGTTAAGACGGTGACCTCACTCTGGGTTCATGTTATGTTCAGTGCTACTCGATGATACTTAAAAGTTTGTTTCCCTTCCCAACTTTATTACAGGATTACTTTACCTCGTTTCATAATGAAATGCATCTTGCTCATTTGACTTTATAATGCCGTTTATCCCATTTCCCATCCTGTGAGCGATGGGGAGCTGTTGAAAAATCATTTGATTTGCCTTGGTAGATATAAACAACTTAACTTTCTCAGACTCTTCAGCCACAAATCTCATAAGCATGAATGGCTGGAGGATCCCAAACCTTCCATTTTTTTTCTGGACCATCTAGTTTCACAACAATTAATGTGAATTTATCGAGTTGTTTATTGCTAATTTATTGTTTGCCTCCAGAACTCACTTTGGAAACTACTGGGTCTGCTGGATTAATGTGTTTTAGAGGTGAATTTTAATTTATTTCCTAACTGTAGTAAAATTAATTCACAATCACCAGCAATTGTAGAATCGTAAAATCCAAAAACCTCCTACCAACAGGCTTATTGTACTCTACTTCGCAGTGCTGGGATTTATTTAGTATTTCACCCAGGTCTCTCACAGTCAGTCTAATGATGGTTAAGTGCTCCTAATTTGATTAATTCTCCCAGTTACCCTCAGTGCTGAATGTATGCAAGGAAAATTTTCCTCAAGCAGCAGCTGTGCAGTTGAGCCGGTCGTGCTGATCTGTCATAAACCTTCAGGTCTGTGGACTTTGTTTATATCTGTTGTTAGGAGACAGTGTGATGTAGGAATATAGTGTCAACATCTGCAAATGATAAATAATTTTTCTTCAGATAGTCAGTTTCAATGAGTGTTCAGCTGATTTTAGGTCTGTTTACTGTACTTGTCACTGCTGTGAAGTCAGTTGTGGAGTGTTTTGGTGAATCTCAGAAATAACCTTAGATATCATCAAACTGGAGCAGTGGAGTTTAAAAGACAGGAGTGTGTATCAGGCAGTGGAGCATCCACTCCACCGTGATGACCGGGAAATGTGCGATCCAGTCTTACTACTACAGTCTGGAGTAAACACCTGAATATTCCCGTCCCTGCTGCTTCAGTTGCTTTATAATTATAATGGAGTATAAAACCAAATAGAAGTCCCCAGAGATCGTGCTGACAATTTATGCTGTCAGACTGCCCAAAATCCACCTGACTATAATATCAAGATGCACAGAGCTGCAACTGATGGATGCATTTAGAAAATCTATGTCCAACTAGTTATATGTTATATACTTATCCTTTTGCAGTGATGTTAGTGCAGCTGAAAACAGGCATATTTCTAAGTGACTCCAAACTTTTGAACAGTAGTGCGTGTTGCTAAGTTCACATCAGGAAAAACAGATGCTTTATGTTAATGTTTCATGACTCCTCTAGTGAAGGAACAACGTCTTCCCTGCTGTCAAGAATGTGATGGGTGACATCCTTGCATCCATCATTGCAAGTGGAGGCTGAGTGGCCTCAGGAGCAGCCACAGTTGAGTTAAGGTCCATCATTCCCTGCGACAGCCATTTACCTCCACACTGCACCGATCCTCTCTCTGATCAATGGGCAGGACATTGTTGGATTGCCTTCAGCAGGAGGGGCTGTCAGAAATACAGAGAGATATATAGTAGATAGCGAGAGAGTGAAACTAGTAGATATCTGCTTTGTTTTGAGTTCACAGTGGCCCCAGGATAATGGTGGTAGAATAACTAAATTAAAGCACAGCTGAATACAGAGTAAGATATTGTAGAGTGGGAAGAGATTTGCCAGCTTTGGAAAAAATCTCCCTTTTAAATGAGGAAACAGTTGTGAGCTCAGTTTTGCTAACAATTCAGCAGTAAGTGTGCGTCTTGTAACAATGGCTACGGGGAAAAGAGCACAGCACAATGAAATGTGAAAATATGAGTCAGAGATAAAGGAAGCTCTCGTTCTGCGAGTACTGCTGGCAATAGCACTGATTGGGACCGGAGGATTCAAGAGGATATGCTGCTGAAAAGCCCGAGTGCAGTTCCAGTAACCTGGTTATGGATCACTCAGCAGCACCTCGAAGGCCCGGAAAGACACGCAGTCTGCTGGCTGTTTAACTCCTGTTCTGGCCTTTTGTAAGTATGATTACTCTTCACGTCTTACTGTGCTCTGTGCTGTGAGCTTTTTTTTTTTTTTTTTACCAGTGCTGTTAACAACAGCCGAAGGGTGAGGAGCTTTAAACCCACCGACAAGTGTTCAGAAAGAATTGTTAGTTAATTAGATTATGGAATTAATGTGATGAAGTTTTTTACTTGAGTTGTTCTTGGACTGATGTCTAACGATGGAGACCTGTGTGCACTTCATCGTGACTGCTGAGTATTCTGTAATGCTCTGGTTTAGTTTGTGTCTTAGTCTGTGTCTGAGTCGTTCAATGAGCCCTGGGCACCCATGACCCTGTTATCACTCCACTTGTTGTCCTTCCTTGGACCACTTACTGGGCACACCTCAGAACTGCTCTTTTCTTGTTGCTCTGACCCAGTTACCTTCCTGCTTCTCACACATGAACTTGAGGAACTGATTCTTCACTTGCTCCTTAATATATCCCACATCATGTCTGTTGTACAGACGTAATCATAAATCTCTTGCATTGCTGTTGTTACTTTACACCAAATGACACACTGACTCGTGCTAACAATTATCTCTTGAGCATTTAATTTAAAATCAGTTACTTCCAATTTTTGTTTTAATTAAGTTGCAATTTTATGATAAATTTATTTTTTTTATTTTAGATAAAATAGACAAGAAGAAAATTAATTACATGCAGATAATTACTGTTACTGTCCTGATGTTGAGCCACATGTTCATGCATAAATCAGCATCATAATGTTACACATGGCTATTACTTTTATTATGGATGGATATTTGCACCCTCTATTTCTAATATAACAACTCTTTTCATCCAGCCAAATTAGAGTTGTTTGGTCACTGATGGTGAAACAGAGTATTCAGAGCTTTTATCCAGTTCTTACATGTAACCACATACACAATGTCTCTTGTCAGTCTGAGATCTTACATGCTGTGAGATCAGTACTAGACCATTTTGCGTTTCTGTTCAGTTGTCTTACATAACGGTGATTAAAAAAAAAAAAAAAACTTTCACTGTCTGTGTGAAGTTAACTCGTAACTATTTAAAGCTGATTCTGGAGATATCTCAGAACCAAAAAGACTTTTGCGGAGAGCAGAACCATCATCAAATTTGGTTCTAGAGGATACATTTTCATAATTTATTTTATCCTTGTGAAGGCAGGATTGATAAATACAGCTTCTTTTGAGCAGGCAACCCGACAAGAAGCTGAGCTGAATCCCTCGACAGCTCTCTTTATCTTGTTAAGTCTTAGTTTCAGTGAGCTTGTGATAGAAACTTCATTCCTGTGACATTTGTCCTCAGAGCTTGTTAAAGTCCTCGTTAGAATCTTCCTACCCAGACAAAACAGGTGAAAGAAAACATGTTTGTTTTAGCTGAGGCGCTGGGATATGTTCATGGTTTGTTTGGCACTAAATGAGTTTGTAATTTTCACTTTGCCCCTCTTGTATCTGAGCACCTCATGCACATCTGATGTAATGTTGCTACACCCACAGAAGCAATTGTTTGGAAAATTGTTTTTTTCTCCTTTGTTTTAAACTTGTAGGAAGGTGTAAGAAATGTTCCTGTTGCAGTGAGAAAGGCACTTTGACAACAGAATTGGGCCATAATGGTGCTTTTCCACAATTACGACCAGTGCAGTGGACAGCTGTGCTATTGAGTGCTGTCATTGTGCATTCTCACTGCTGGCAACTTCATTGATGGGTTACTCTTTTTCCTGGCTGATTGTGGGCGGTGTGAGAGGCTTTGGTCATATCTGTGTAGTGGTCTCATGTAGCTACAAAGTTTTGAACAAGTACTCTAGTTTTCCCTGCTTTCATTTAGTTTCACTGTCGTCCTGCAGGGCTGCTGTAGTCAGTGTGGCTAATTCGGTTGGATTTATTGGAAATGAATTGTTATTATTCTGAATTATTGACGGAGGCAAGTTGGCAACGGTTCTCTAGTCATTGTTTTAAACACCTGTATTATTGCAGTCTTTCAAATATAAATAACAGGGTACCAGGAAGCTTTCAAGGGCTGTAATCATCTTTAAAAAAATCACCACAGAAAGGAAGCAAGGAAGTGCAGACATCTGCTGATTGCAGATAAATGCAGAAAGGTTAGCTGCGGACAACAGTTCTGAGCCAACATGCTGAGATTTTCCACGTTTCTGAGCTCTCTCCGGCCATATGAAGGTGTAGGACCGGCTAACGATAACATCTCGATACTTTAATAATCAGAATCTGCCTCTGCTTCGCATGTAACTGTAGTTGAGCACGTCAAAGCTTTTTTTGCAACCTGTCATTTGAAGCCTTTTCAAAAATTTGATGAAAAAGAAACTACACTTTCATTCTGCACCCACGTCATGCTCCCCCATTGAAAATTAAATGCAAATATGGCAGCAATTAAGTGTACAGAGGCAATATATTACAGTATTCTTCAGCGGTTGCTGCTATAAAGTGTGATATTTGACAGTTATTTGGAGCAACAACAAATAGAAGAATAGTATTTATTCTGACAAACTGGGAATTCTACAGCTAGAAGCTACGAGTTATTCCTCAAATGACTGGATAAGTAAGAGTAAACAATAAAAGACGTAATGAACTGTGAAATATTCAGAAGGATAAGCCTGGGGGGGTCACACAGTCGCTGGTATCCCAGTTCATTAATGTATATTATAAAATATAATTGGAAAAAAAGTTGCATGGATAGAAGTGTAAATGTAAATCTGTCTCACTGAGCCCTCGAACACTGAGTGACCTGAAACATTTTAAACTGTGTCTGAAAACTGTTGATTCAACTCTGGTCATTTTGAATCTGTAGATATTTGACGATTACCAGGACTTACCGATAAATAATAAATGAGCAAAAAATAAATGGGACACACATCGTGGACTGAATGGTTCTACTTCCACACGTAAAAGATTTCACGTGATTTCAACAAATAGCTGGTACCTATATCCTATATTTATACATTATTATTTTATGCTATTCAATTTTTATTGTATTGTTATTACTATGTAATGATGTTTGATATATATTTTTATATATAATGTTAATTTTCTGATCAATTGCATATTTAATTCATGGACACTGTCTTGGTGATGAATCACTAAATACCAGTTAATTCTAAGATATAGTTGCATTACATTATCCAGAAAATACAGGACTTGTAAAATAAATGATAATCATTACAACATGGTGACAACTTTGGATCACATAAACTTTGGATCACATAAAATTTGGTTCATATAAATGCAGCTGTATTGGTTGGTTGTAAGACGGATCAGAACTGTTCCTAGTTAGTGTGATTTCCAAATGATTGTTTAAGGCAAAACAGAACAAAATATCAATATTACCCTCCCCTTCGGGCATAAAATGGCTTTGAAATTTGCGAACTGTGTTGCGTTTCCTTTGGGCTTACCTTACTGAATCTTCCAGGTGAGACATTAAATAGAGAAGTGGGATCAACCGGTACCAGAATCAGTTCATTTGAAGAGCAGTGTGAAAGATTGCGTGGTACAGCATTGTGAGTGTCAGCAGAAGCAGCAGAAACTTGGCAGCCGTGAGGTGTTTTGGATCAGCTCTGGCGCTCTCTGGGGCACAACCACCTGATTGATGGAGCTGTTTGTTCCTAATCACTTCAGAGATAAAGTACCATGCAAGGAAGGTTGAAATTGGAACTAAGAACTCTGCAGCAGCTGCAGGAACAACGCCAGACTTTGGGTAACAACTTCAGATTGTCTCATTGATTGAACACATGCTGTTGACTTGCTTTTATTAGGTAATGGCTTTCGTTTTAGCTTGCCACTAATGTTCTGTTGTCTGTGTTTACCAGAAACTCCATTTGGGACTGTGTGATTGTTCAGCTTTGTGACCTTTTGGAAGTTTGCAAAGCTGAACAATCAGTATTACACATTGACTTATCTCATGCTGCAGAGAAGTCTGTTTTAGTAAAGCTGGTATCAGCTCAGTTACACAGTTTGTGTGGTAAAGCAATATGTGGAAGAACTGCCCATCCAAAATGTTGTGTATGCAAACAATGCCAATTTAAAGGGACAAGTTTGAAAACGGTGAGAGAACATATGATAAGAATAATGATTACCAAAGATAAGAAATGACTTTATTTACAAAATACTTTGGTAAAAAGTGTGTGATTGTTGCAATGGTCAGCATACTGCAAAAATTTCTAATATATATTTTAAAAAGCAAAGCAACTGATCATCCGTAGCGTGCTGCAGGAAAGGTGGGAGCAGAGAAATAAAAAGAGCAGAGTAGAAGAAGAAGCTGGATTAAACTGTTCACGAGGAAGCAGCTGTGTGATTACACCTCAGAAGTTATTTTTTAAACTTTTGATTTCACATCTTCAGAAAGAATCCCTCAGTCCGCTACATGAGCATCTGGATACCAGTCGGCCTGTCCGTAAAAGCCTCCGCGTGGCGGAAGGGACAGTCTGAGCCAGACATGGACTGATAGATTCCACCTGAACTGTTAACATAACATCAAACCAGGCTTTTTGTTGACTCTGCTGTTTTAAAAAATTTGAAAACCTATGAATTAAAATGCAGGACCTCCCCCCTCCCCCAGTTTCTCTGCATTGTTGTGGTCACAGTGGAGCAGCAACACTCTAAGCAGTATTACGGTGACTATTGCCCTCACTGCACAGTGGCCTCTCTCAAGAGACAAAGTGATACTGAGATTTTGCTGCAATTCTGGCATTTTTCTCCTTCCAGCAGTGCCAGGATAAACAATTGGAAATAGCACAACACAAGCTTTGATGGATTACTGTTGGGATGAAGCTCAGTAAATCAGAATGTGCCTGCATCCGCTACTGCTGCTGTGTAGTGGATGGAGACTAAAGTGCATAGAACTTGCAAACTAATCAGATCATAATTGATGACTTTGGCATGACCATCTTGACGAGCATGGAACAGATGTGGTTCACCGTGGCTTCGACCTTTTACAAGTTTTGAAGATATTACCTCAAGACAGACAGAGAACTTAAACACACAATGCCTCTGGTCACAGCTGTCATTAGCATGGAGGCATAAAAAACTTGCCATGGATGGATTGGTCTTTGGTGGTAAGGTAACATGGTCCAATAAATTGTCGTGGGCTAGTTTACTTGCGTTATTGTTGCATAATTATTATCTCAGCACCCCTCAGCTCAGTGATTACAAACCCACGCCAGTAAAAATGAGCACAGTGCAAATATTCTATTATCTTTATGTTCAAAATCTATTCAGTCTAATTAACTTTGTGACCTGGAGATATTGCAACTCCTGCATGTTTCATAGAGTGTAATTTCAATGAGCAGACATTCAAACCAAAATAACTATGCATACAACTTGCCATATGCTGAGAAATAGATCTGTAATGACCTGTAAGATCCTTGAGTTTCAATATAGGCTTTAAAGCGGCTTCGGGCAGTGAAATAAACAGTGAGTGCATGAATAAAGAATGCAGTTTTATATATTTATAATGCTCATGAAACTTTTCAAGACATATTCACAGACAGTATGTTGCTGTATCTGTTTTGCACTAAAATCTAAAGATCTTAAAATATCCACTTCAAGTGACTAAACTTAACTTAAATAAATATGTTGAACTGCTCAGTGCCCTTGGGTAAATGAGGTTGGGGAACGAATGAGGTGCTAAATCTGTAAAAAAAAAATAAAATAAAATAATAATAAATAAATCTCTACATAAAGCCAGTGAAAATATTACTACTATTCAACTGGGAAAACAATTTACTATTTAGGATGCAGTGATTCTGAAGTCATGATTTAATGCAGCACTGGATTTTAATTTGGTTTTTTGGGCACCGGGGCCTTTCAAACCACAGATGACCTACACTCTAGTCCCATGTTTCTGAATGCTTCACAACATGAATGACCTATACTCTGATGCGATGCCCTTTATGTGGACACAGTGTTTCTGAATGTAAAGTCTGCTCACAGAGGCAAGTCGCAGGTCCCTTTATAACAAGAAATATCAGATTTCTTGAATATCATATGCAAATTTCAGGCGTCAGGGAGCTGCTATTGATACATGGGAGACCAGACCGGACTAGACTAGATTTTTCTGGTGTTATTGCTTATATCCTGTACTATTATATATTCTGTTGTCTGCAGGATTTATATGTTGGACATTTTCCCTGTAGGAACAATGCTGGAACACAGAGGTTGTGGTTCAATGGTTTGGCTCTAGAAAAAGCAGCTTCCGCTGAGATAGCATGTCTGAAAAGCATCCATGTCTCCAACATAATAGACACAGGATGCCTAGAGGGGCCTCGATGGCAGCTTAAGGATGAATAGAGACATGCACAGTTGCATGACACAAATATAGCTTGAAGACCAACAAACAAACATAATGGTGAAGGAAAAGATGCCAAAGACGCCAGAGCCAAACATATGAAATGTGTGGTTAACGCTCTCTGGGTGCAGAGTGATTCTTGTCCTTAGGGGGCACTATGGCATTGAATGAAGAACATCCGTTTACAGTTCACTGAGTGAGAGCAGATTTTTGGTTTTCTTCTGGAAATCGAGTGATGGTTGTTTGTGTAGTTGGAGCTCCTTCAGTTTGGAAGCTAGGTTTATTTTAACATCACCTCATGGCAGCTCAGTAATTTTCCATTTACCAAAGAGAAGCTGCTTTCAGGGAATTTCAGATTTTCCTTACTGGCTCTAAACATTCTCACTTAGACAGAGCCCCACTGTGTAGGACCCTTCATAAACACAGAGACGCTCTACCTAATATATCATTTAGAGCGGTGATGAAGGACTCAGTGTGTGAGCTCAAAGGACGCCCTGTACCTGAGTGTTTACCACACTGAGCTTGGCCAGACTCGAACTCCTGCTGTTTGGATAACTCTGTGGATTCTTGTGCGTTCAGCACATCTGACTGACCAAAATATGTTTGGTTGCCTTTTTTTTTTTAATCTTCTTGTGGAATGGATTGTGGTCAGCATTTACACGGAAATGATTCATCACTGGTGTAGCATTTCAAGAGGAAAGCAAAACAGCTTTCATTCGAGTTGTTAATGTATTGCTCTGTCTCGCTGTGCAGTGAAATGCACCTTAAAGTCAGCAGTCTGTTTGTCCTTCATGACAGCATGTCTCTTGTCCCTATGGCTGTTTTTGCTCTTTCTTGGTAAATACTCACAAAATGAGTAGAAGTGTACTTGTGTTTATTTGTAACTGTTGCATTGGCTCAGTTGTATCTCTAGTTATGATCATTTTTCTCTTTGACAATCTCTTATCAAGAGTGCACAGAAAAACTATAGCTTCCAAGTGGTGTTTGGAAAACCATGCTGCCATCTGTGGTGATAAGAGATAACTATTACTGATAGTACTTATAATTGATTTTGATGCAATGCATAATAAAAAGCGACCAACAGGTGGTTTTAAAACTAACTACTTATTCGTGTCTTCTAAATCATACACCAAATAAATGTATAACATACAGTAAAGATAAAAGCAACAAACATCCAGTGAAAGACATCAGCTCCTACAGTTCCTGTCAGGGCTCATTTATTCACCTCTCATGCTTATGTGAGTGCTTGCAGCCCTTTCGCCATGTGATTTCTCTTCTACATTCACATCCCTCCTCTGCCTGTGGTTCTGCATCCAAACACTTTCCCAGTGAGGCTTGCTGTCTGCATTTCACTGCACCCCTCATTGATTTGGCCTCGTCTGTGAGCTGAGGAGACCTCCACTTGGGTCAGTCCAATCCGAATCCCTCTTTAGGCTGCAGGTCTCAAACAGTTCAGATCCCCTCTCTGATTATATTCTGAGCCTGGGGAAATAAAATGGTGTGATAAAATAAAATTGCTATTTTACTGTATGTGGATAAACTATCAATATCTTCCTCAGGGCACTTGGACTTTTGCAAATACCTTATTAGTGTGGCTGAAAATAAGATGGAGAAAACATGAAAGCACTGACATCTAGTTACCCATGTGGTGCTGCTAGAAATAAGACTATGAAAACTATCATGGAAATACTGAACATTGCTCTGTACTTTGGACCAGAGTTTAATTAGATGAATTATAACTGACTGAAATAAAGCTAAAAATAATTAATTAGCCAGAGGCAGGAGGGAAGCTAACGAACAATGACACATACGCAGTAGGAATCTGTCCTTTTCCTCCTTTTGTCCCACCTCCCATGTCTCATACACCAAATCATTTGCTCCTTTTATTTAACCACAGTGATTATTAGGGGCCTGGTCGTGGCCTCCTGCAGGTGACAGCTGCCCATTAGATATGAGCCATTATTACTACATTCCTGCGTGCTATGACTCCAGTCCTCATGGCAGATTTACTCTCCACCACTTTAAGTGTGACAGTGTGTGTTAAGTGATTGGAATGCAGGAATACGGTTTTGTGCCTTAATTTTTTACAGTATCTGTGAAAACCTCTCCAAGCAGACCTCTGTGTCCTTGCTCCCCAAGGAGCATCACAGCTGCATTGGACAGCTCCCACTGTGCTGCAGCTCTGGTGGAGATAATCTGTGTGTCAGCAGCCTGTCTCCCACCCAGATGTCAACTGATGCCAACTGTTGTGTACTTTCAGTTTGCACTCTCACAGTCCTGTCAGCAAATGCTCATCCCACCGTTCTCTGTGTTACTGACTTTAGCACATGCCAAACTCCCCGCATCATTTTTCTTTTCTTAACCGCAGTGTTTGGGCCACGAATGCAGAAATGTGCGATGTGTTTAATGACCTTCTAATATTAGTGCTTGTGTTGCAATTTACTATGAATAAATTACCACATTGTTTTTGAAAAGAAAGTTTAATTTTAAAGAACGGTCTCCACATTTAAACCTAAATTAAAGTTTACAAAAGTGAGTGAGACACAGTAACAATGCAAAAATGCTAAAGCAAATGGAGTTTAGTCTGTTAGTAGTTGGCTGATGGTGATGTTGATAACGGAGCAAGGATCTTTGAAGTCAACATGCTTCATCCACTGGGGACTGAGAATGGTTGCTCAACATTTTACCATTTTGTTGTTTGTTTCACAGGATTACTGAAAATATGACCAGCTACTAGTCCTACAGCTAAAGTCTTTGGATTATCATAGTCATTAGGGGTTCATCCTGTGGTGACCATAACTGTAACGCTGCGTTCACACTAACCAAGCTGTAGTTTGAGTCGTGGTGAACTCATCAACAGACATATTCACCTCTAGAGTTAAACTGCTACCATGACTAACACAGGTCCAAACTTTGCAATGTCCTCAAGAGCTACTTCCCAAACATTTCAAAGGACTTACAGTTATTAATCTTCAGATGATGTGTCCTCTGTGCTGCATGTTGTTTTGTGCAAGCTGAATTCCTGTTGACACACGCCAGCAGCAGCTGACTTACATTATTGCACTGAACACACCCATTACAGAGAGGAAGGTAATTGGATTCACAAATCAGCTGACAGCACCAGGTTTATAGTGGCATTGGGCTTTATGGGTAATATTTCAGGGACTGTTGGACAGTTTGTCAGAGGTAGTTTGTAGGCAGAAAAGAACTAGCACTGGGGAGAGCACCAGGAGGGCTTCAGCATTCATTTCTTAACTTTTTGTGCAGCTTACACTGTGGGAAAATCACTGATGAGTAGTGAGTCACTCGGAGGCCACTCATCCCTGCATCATTGTCTGGAATGATACAAGCTTTTGAAGGCAATTAAACCTTGGACGTATTGTCTAAAATGAGAAGCAGGTGATGCAGTTTTCCAAATCCTTTTAATCAGATAGCATTTGAAACATAATTGTTTGAATAATTTGTTAGGATCAAATGACAAATATGTCACAGGACACTGGGTCATTTGCCCCTGCTCTTTTTATACCTTGACAACACATTTGGCCCACTGGGAAGATGACGGACCAGATGCAGAGGAATGTCAACCAGAGTTTTTGTACTTCATAAAACCTGAGGTCATCTGAAACGAATGGACAGGTCAGAACATATGGCCTGGCACAGTATGAAATGACCTCTATCTTGCCCCACGTCTGTCTTGTGTTCTTTATTATGGCGGGGTGAGCAGTCTTTTGTTGATGCCAGAGTAATACTGGTACCGCTTCTCCTGGGTCACAGGAGAAGAAAATGCCTTAATGTGATGCAGCTTTTCAGGTTTTCTCCCTTCTCCTCTTTTCTCTTCCGTCTGCTGATACCGGTCCAAACAAGAACCACCAGGGTGGGAAGGAATGAGGATTAATTGTTTTCTGCAGGTACACAGGGCAGTACCAGCGGTCTGCTTTATCAGGCCCCTATTGAGATTCCATATGCTGGGTGAAATCTGTTCCTTCTCTCCTGGCGAGTTGGCTCGAGTGTGTTTGTCTGCACTCTGGACTGAAACAGAGCTCTGCAGCAGCACATTGTGGCTGTCCTCCCAGCAGAACAGCCATCCAAGCCCATAAATCATGCCATCCATTTGGCCTAATAAAGTCTGTAAATATCTAAATAAAGTATTAGATGACAGAGGGGTAGTTGTGAAAGACATTAGGGCTTTAGTGCCTCCCCGTGCCAGTCTGACCATTCCTTCATGAAAATCCTATGTTCTCAAGAGACCTAGGTTAAAGCTGGAAAAGCAGGTGAGATGTATTTCCAGCTGTTTGCTTGAATGTGGCGAGGCCTCGAGGGCACAGCTTTGCTTACTTGGTTAAGTTGCTACTGTGTTTTCCCTTTTTCAATTTCTGCTTGTCCTTGTGGTGAAGATTGGTTTGTGACAATTCCAAGATAAATGGCTTATGTCCTGTGGAGCATATTTTGTTTAGCTATGTCCGGTATATCATGCCAATAAATCAACAGCATGTGTGTAACCTCCCTTGCTGTTGCCATCACTGTTTGGGGTTTGCCAGATTTGGTCAACAGCTGAATGATAAAACCCATTTCTGAAGGCCGCGGGAATATGTGGGTGTCGCCAAGCTGATTTATTAAAGACAAAACAGAATGTGAGTGGTGGAGTTTTGTTGCTGATGGGTTTATAAATTATATCTGCTGTTGCCATGGAGGAGGAAATGTCACTGTAAGTGTGCGTAGGATTGTGTGATAATCAGTCAAACTTATCAAATATCCTCATCAATACTTGAATCAATTAAAATACATACAGAATATCTCTAAATTAGTTTGATACTGTGGCAACGTAAAGCCCATTTCTATCTAGTTACATGTCCTTGCCAACAGTAATTCAGTTATTTAAATCAGAGCAGGTGATTTATAGTCTTAATTGGATGTATATTTAACATATAGTGCAAACATACTGTACTTCGCTGTGGCCCTGACACATTTTGGCTCAGTCGATAAAATATTTAAAGCCACAGATTGTTTCATTTCAGCTTGATCATGTAACGCTGTCCTTTGCATCCACATCAAAGCCTTCATTAGTGAAACTCTACTCTTATCTCAGCAGGACATCTGCTACATGGGAGTTTCTTTAGGACTCCCACATATACTGTACAAGACATAACAAAGATATCCATCTGTAGTGGTGTTACGGTGATGTTATTGTTAGGGGGGGATAAAGAAGGCCCCTAAAACAGCACTGTGCAGAGCTGTGAGTGTTTGGTAAAATCTTTTGTTTAAGAGATTTGAGTGCCGAATGATAATTTTCTGTATGTGGAAGCCAAGAGCTGACCACTGTGCGTTTGTCTCTGTGACAGAGGGACCAGGGAGATCATGAATGTCCACTCACGTACATTTTCATTCTCGATTTTAATATTCCAGTTTTGGATTGAAGCCACACATCTGTTAGTCCCTGAGGTACATCAGCATTCACACAGCTCCTTACATTCAATTAGCGTCGTGTTCTCACACACATGCACACACACCATCCAGCAGACGACCTTCACCTTGCCATATGCGTGTACTTACTATATATTATAATCACTGCAGCATGTTGGTTATGACAGCTTCACATCAATCATTTCTAGTACAGCAGGATTAAGTGTTTGTGTTTTTCTGTTTTGATAAGTTAAATGTGGTGGAGCCCCGAAGACTTTCTGGAGTAAAGGGTGCAGCATAGTACCCAAATGGCAATCTGTCCAATAGCTGGAGATTTTAGATGAGCTTAAAGGAATAGTTCACCATTTTGGAAAACTAACTCTTTAGCTGAGAAGAAGTACAGACGGACAGTCTAGCTGTTCTCACCCCATTTCCAGTCTCCTCTGCTTAAATCTACTGCAAAGACAGAAGATTGGTATCAGTCGTGTTATTTAGCTCCCAGCAAGAAAGCTGAACTAATCCTTTGGAGTCAGTTGCATGTTTCAGTCAATTGTTGTAAGATCAAATTATACATATGTCAAAAAATTTACAGAGCTTTTTTAAAGATGGACTCGTGCATTTGTTTTTTATGACTTTCATGATAAGGATGGGATTTCTTATTTTGAAGTATTATACCATTATTATAGCAGTTCCGAAGTTAGAAAATTGGATTCATGAGCTAAAACTTCTTGACAAATAGTGGATGTTAGGCACTTTAACCTTAATTGCACAAAAAAGTACAGAATAAACCTGATCTGTAGATAAATGTTGCATTAAAAAATGAAACCAGAGAAAACCAAAGCCCCAAGGGGAGAAGCTAGTGAACCAGTACATAATAAGGAGGACTGCCTCCAGAGCAGCAGTGTTTAGAGCCCAGCAGAACCACAGTGATTTATTACATCACTGATATAATAAATGTTTTTTTGTTTCTAGGTTATTTGGCCACTTTGGCTGTAAAAGAGAGTTCCTAACAAATAGCATGCACCTTTCATTGATTGTAGGTATCAATAATGAAGGACATTTACCCTAGCTTATTAAGAGCGCTGAAATCATTTCATAGAATTTCTGACAGAGATTGATGCAACGCGCCGTGTTGCACACGTATTACCTCCCTTGCAGCCCTAAGGAAAGATGAGATGACTTTGAAGATCCTTTCACACTATCATATCAATAGAACGCCTGCCTACTGTGCCTTAATGCTGTGGCAGCGTGCCTTAAAGGCAGTGATAACCCTTTCCACTTACACTTGTGTACAATATCTGGAGAGTTCCTCCTGTGGGCATTTGTGGAATAGCTGCAGACTTATTTTCCACTTTGCTAAGACCAATTTGTTTCTTCTAGAACATAAATGTGAATGATTGAATTTGAAAAGCAGCTTTTAGATGACATAGTTAACAGAATAGTTGACATCTGAACAGGTTATAAAGATGTTTTTGAATAGTTTCAGTAACTAAAGGGATAAAATGTCTGCTGAACACAAGGCTCATCATCACCACAACGAAGCATGGTGGTGTTATTTTTGTTCGTCAGCAGCAGAAACCTTCTGTTTGGCTCAAGTTAGCTCTTGTTATACAGGAGCACTTTAGGGATTTGTTTTCGTGGCGGTGGTGGGGGGTTGTGTTAAAATACTTTGATGCACTGAACATCTCTCTAAGAATGGTTAACCTCAGATATTTGAAACGGGGTAATTTCCCCATGCAATAGAGTTTGGACATGTTTATAGGACAATAATAATTAAATACAGTAAATGAATGAATATGTTTGGTCATGTTTCAGCTTCCTGAGGAATGTCTGTCTAATTAAAAAGTCAGCAGACCTCCAAGCATCAGGGGTTGGCACGTGGCTTGTTGTTTTCTCTCATCTAATCTCTCTGTAAGACCAGATAATTAATGGTGGTGTGGCAGGGGAGCCCACAGCCATTAATGCAATGGATTCCGCTTGTTTACCCAACTTGCTCCTTGTCCTGTACTTTCTTAATGAGGATGTGGGCAAGGGTAAGCCATCACCATGGTTATCAGGCGTGTGGGGATGTGGCATCAGTCAGGAGCTCCTTGTAGACAATCACAAGCCCCACAGAGGGCTGGTGATCACAAAAAAATATATGACAGCATGCAAAAACTATCTCTGTGGGCCAGAACGTGGTGAGCAAAAACACTATTCTTTATTAAGACTCGCTTTGATACGACACAATAATTATCCAACGTTCTCATCACTGTTTTGTTGTTGCACATTTAAATGAAAAGGAAAATACATCAAGGAGTAATATTTTAAGTGCATAGCTAATTTGAAATTGTTGTTTTAGAGGAGCATGCAAAGATTTGACTGAATTCCTTATTAAAGCAAATGGCAGTAGACTACTTCTACTGTTTGATCACTCAAGTGAAAAGAGCTATTAATTTGTCAGTTAGTACAGAAACAGAAGAATTGCACATATGGTCTCTCCCATCAGTTTCTTTGGCTTCGAGGCCTTTAGTGATCAAGTCCCACATATTGCAAAAAGTAAGTTTGTTAGCGAGTATGATCCATTTATCACCCCGGTGGTGGTACTTACTTAAGAACAACTAAAAGCGCCCATGGTGTTCTCTGGAATCAGTCCTTATCTTTCAATCTATAACTGCATTTTAATGGACAGTTTTGTTTTGTTGTAAAAAGACAAATTAAAAACATTTATGCTGTATTAATTATTACACGTATGGAAATTGGCAGAAAGTACAGTAAGTAATATCTAGCAGTTATGATGATCACATATTACATTGTGTTAATTCAAAGATTACTAATACCTAAATAAAGATGCCAGTCAAATTGATTAAACACTTGTATGCATAAATGTGGGACTTCATTAAACTATAGTTATTCAAGTTATTACCAATTTTCTCTGACAGCTCTATACTTTGACTCTTACACATCTTGTTGCTAAATGATAAATAGGAGTGACATGCTTGTTTCCAGAATGCAACTGACTCCTGGACTCGTCCAGTTAAACAGACCAGTGTGGAGATGAGAGATGTGCCCAGGGCACTCTTGCTCCTGTGGGGAGCTTGATGTTTAAATTCCCCACAGAGCAACTAGCTGACAAAAAGCCTTTGAAGAGATGAGTTATCAGAAGCCTAGAAATCTTACATTAGCCCTCAACACATCTGAAAGACTGGAGAATGTGCAGACCTTTTGAAACTAGGCAATATGAGGTAGATAAAAGTGGCATTATCTTACTTATGGCTTGTAAACCCTTTTTCTGCATTGCAGGTGCGTCACAGCTATATCATAACAAGTTGCTGGTCGTACTGTAGATTGGATTCTATGGGGCTTGGCCTCCCGCTCAAATCTTTAACCAACTGGGGAAATGTCCATGGAGAAAGTTAATAAGAATCCCTCTTCCCTACCTCAGCGGTCACTGTGATAACCTGGAGGCAGGTAATTTTGCCTGTGTTTCTTCAGCAGAGCTCAAACTGCAACAACAAGAGAAAATAACAGAGCAAATCCCAGGTGTGGATGCTTATTATTACCCTGTACAGGTGTGAAGCTATATAGTGTATGGGTGTGTAATATGGCTATTGCACTAACCATAGTTGTGACATTGTGTTTCTGTAAAAGGCTTTTAATAAGCATTTAAAATTGGCACATTTAATAACAGTCATTTGTTAAAGGACATTTTGTATTTAAGGTGTGTAGGATGGTGTCCGTCTGTGCAGACTAAATATGATGTTGCCTGTAGAACAAAAAAAACACAGAGTGCTTCATGTATTTGACAAAAATGAGTTTTGCCTCTGTCAACGCTGAAGCATTTCAAACTGAGCCAGCATCCAGATCAACTTCATAATCCTTTTGCTGCTTCTTACTGATTCTCTGTGTCTTCAGGACAGAAAGAAACTGCAGGAAATTCAGAATAAATCGCTGTGCTCCTTTTTGAAAAATCTATTTTTCAGTGAAAGCCTGTAACATCTGATGATAAGCCTTAGTAACTTTTAATTAATGGCCTCCTCAGGTATCTGCAACAGGATGTTCTGAGCTGTGCCAGGTCAGGTAGCATTCAGATCTTCAACTTAGTGGCACAAATATAGAGTGAGACACATCTGCTTTGTTGTCGCTTGTGCCTCGTAGCAACTTTTCATCAGTCCTGTGTATAATTGGCTGAGACAGTTGCCTCTTTTCACTCATTTTAAATGTGTTATGTTGGCTCTGGTCAGACGACCTCGTGCTGCGCCGCCTGTGGCATTGGCTTCATTTGACTGGCTCATCAAGGGAGGAGCGTAGTCGGAGAGAAGAAAAGTCTGTAAGGCGAGCGAGCTGGAACCTGACAAGCCTCCATGCCATCTTCTTATTTAGATGGCTTTTTGTCACTGTTAATTATCTTGCCTTCTCGCTGCAGTGCCACTACAAAATAAAGAAGCGGGGGTTTGATGCCAACTGCTGCTCTTCTGTTCTTTCCACACGACAGCCTGAAGGGCCTGAAGCTCTTCTTCTCCACTGTGGTTACTCAAATGAACTGCTTTAGAGAAAACAAGGTCAATGTACTATGACTGCCTGTAAGGAGCTGAAACAACATGATGTTGTTTTCCCTCTCGGTCCGGTTTTACTGGACAATAAACTTCAGGCCTTGCTGTGCTATTATGGAACGGCGTTTCACGTAGGCTCTTTTCCATGTGGGTTGGCAGGTTTCAGTCTGTGCTTCCGCGCTCAGTGTTTCCTTTTATTTGGATGGTATTAACTACATGAAAATGAATAGTCAAGCTGGTGAAGGCCACTGGATCATTAGCCCATGCCATGAATCATTTAGCTCCCAGCGTTTTCATTTCATTTGTTTTAAACAGTTTTTTCTCCTACTGTTAACAAATCTGTTATGCCACCCACAGCACATTATTGCAGTGAAATACTAGCATTGCTCCAGAGCAACCAGCAGAAAAAACATACAGTGCAACATCATGCAGCTGATCGGCACACGGCACCGAATGCGAGCATTAGCTCCCTATATCACAGAGGTGTTGTCTTCATCAGGGTGTGAAAAGTGGAGGTGTCATGTGAACAGTCAATGTTCATGGAAACACATTCGAGATTGATGGATTAGCTGGTCGTCTCATTTTGTCTCTGTTGTTTCTCTTGTCCACAGCTGGTTTTCTCTCTAGGGCTCACATGCTGAGGTGAATGGAGGCAGTGGTTTATATCGGCCATAAAACGGCACAGAGTTCACGAACGGAGGCTTTTCCATGAATCACTGCTACATTAATTTGCATTGACCATCATAACTCCTACAGAGGCATTTCCATGCTGGAAGATACTTTATATTACAGTTCAGAGGATCAATTCCCTATTGAAGCTTTCCACAAAAACACATCCGTGAATCAGGCTTTTCCTGAAATTCTGATTTATTTTAAATGTTTTGTCTTTTTTTTTTTTTTACTTTTACTAACATATTTATACAGTTATTTGAATCCTTTCTCAAATAATCATCTTGCACGATTCACATGTCCCTGGGTGATCTTTTCTGACTGAAAAGAGGTTAAGCAGCTTAAGCTGTCTTTTTATATCAACACTCTCCTGTTATTATAGTGTGGATAAGATGAGAAATAGGCCTCAAGTAATCCGGAGAATAATTAAAACTTACAGCTCAGACTCCTTGGTTGAAGTAGTGTGACTTTCAAGCCACAGAGAGCAGGATTTTCCATTAACATATTTCTGTATATTACGCTATAATGAGACATTGTAATATTATAAAGTTGCTTCTGTTTGCATTGCACGGATTGGATACAAAGATTTATTTGCGTGTTTTTATTTGGTGCAGTGTAAAAGTTCCTATGCTTGTTTATGACAATGTCACCGCAAATCCTTTCTAGTAAATCAGGAGGTTTTATGTAGAAAACAATTATTCTGTGCTATAAAAGTTAGGATTAATCATGAGACAAACAGAGAGGTACAATCCAGTCCATGATTGGATTGATATCCGGGCTGCTACTGACCTGATTAAGTGGCACTGACTACAGCTTCTTTGTCAGTGTCAATATAAAATTCAGCCTTCTGCAATTTATTTAGTGATGGCAGGTTGCTGACTCAGGTTTTAGTGCCACAGCAATCCCTGACCTCATGTTGCCTTAGATAAAAATAAATCCAAAGAAATTTAGAAAAATATATTTTGAATTATATTTTTTACTACTTGTAATTAATAAAGTCATTTGATCTGCTTTACTGGTTGGTGAATTGGTTCTGAGGCAATGTAAATAATAAATGTCACCTTTGTTATTGTTAATGATCTGTCTTCCAGGAACTAGAGTCCAGGTGTAGACACTGAACCAGGATTATTCAGTGATCCCGGAAACGTCACAGCCAACAACAATCAGTGACACAAATTCTGATTCATCACACTTTTATACGAGCTGTACTTGAACACATCAGCAAAAGGTTTTTGGTGTTTATAGTCTTGTAGTTTCTTGTCTGTGTCTGTCTCTGCTCACTGTGTCAGGGTTTGATCATAGGTGGGACTCAGCTCATCCACACACAGACATACAACAGACAGGACCAGCAGATGAACTCTGTTGCATTATCCCATAGTTTGTGATGTATTTGGGGACATATGAATTAAGTCCAAAATGTCACTGCATGTCTTCAGGAGAACGTGGACGTGTGTTGCGGTTGAGTGATTCCCTCTGTAAACATTTTCAGTTCCAGTGGCGAGGAGGTCACATCAACTATATTGAAGGTCAGCTTGTGATGTAGACGGTGTGAAGGGTCTTCTTTGGGTCAACACACAGAAATAGCCCACGCTGTTTGCCAGCTGCTACTGGACAGGTGGGTCGCTGGAGGGTTGCAAGGTATTTAGAAGACTAAAGATGTCTGGATGTTGCTAAGGTCAGTCCTTCATATTCAAACGTCTCCAAAAATCACTGCACATTATCACAGCTTCTCAGCATTAGAGCCTTTGAAATCTCCACTATGCTAGTTTCTCCACTCTTAAGTTGATTGTAATGGATTTTTATAAGGTTTTTGTCCAGAGTCTATACTTCTACAAACTATATTCTTAGGCTGAAATATTAAACTGAATCCTACTTGAGTGAGATATTCTTAAACTCTGCATCTGAGGTGCATTTGAAGCAATCTGTTGTGTCCAAAGAGTCTAATTATTCAGCTCTGAAATGTCAGACTAGCCTTGATGACAGCTATTATCATTTCAATCAGTTCAATTACAGGGTTTAAACCCTACAATCCAGTTGGGGATATTGAAAGAGCAGAAAATTGGTGTTGCAAGGTCCTTTGTAATGTTAACCGAACGGGGCTCTAGTTGGCTTGGTTTCTTTTTTTCTCACATTAAATTGTAATCTATGGGCAGGCTGATTATCCGTCTCCTTTACTGCAGTAATAGTGTCGGTGACCTGGTCATTTCCTGTCTCGAAAATTTGATTCATGCCAACGTGGCCGTCAATTCAAATGACTTTTTTTATTCTAGCTTGAGGTTCAATTGTAATACATTTCCGCACTACGTGGTTTTTAATCTTATCCATATTTATTCTACAACCGAGGAATAGTTCAAACAGCTGAGAATTCATAACTAGCTTAAAAAGTCTCAGTGGGTTTCTTTCTTTCTTTTTTTTTTGTAAAGCACTTGGGCTGCCATACATTTCCTCCAATAAATGGGGGATAGCAGAGGAAGCCCTCACTGGAGAAGAGGAGTTGATTGGGAATTGGTGAAGCCAAAAGGTGTTGAAAATCCAAATTAATCATATATTTGTTTGAGAGGGGAGCTCACTAAAGCCACACAGTGAGCCCATGTTGGGTTTTGGACTTTAAGGCAGAAAGGTCGACTGAGGATTACGTCTGCCTGCTGTCAGAACAAATAAACTGAGCCTGACTGATACGATGTGTCAAACCTGTACAGTCGGTTCCCATTACCGTAGCCTCTGCTGGTAAAGCAACACTTGTATTTTGAACATTGCGCTAAATGTTTGAAGTGTTAAAAGTCGACCATAAAATCTCTGAAGAGAAAGTGGACACGCATTCACCAAAGAAGCCATCTGTTTGTCCTGCAGCAGTTGTGATTCACTGTACGACACTCCACATGGTTTACTTCTCTTTGTTACAGATCTACTTTAATAGTGATTCACTCTGCCTTCTGTTCCTTGCTGCCATGACGTGATTCACTGCTTTTCTTCAGCATGTATTCTTGAAAATTTAGGGCATCTGAATAATTCAAGTTATTGTTCATATTTTTTCGTCATCTGTCCGCACATGACAAGAGGACTGAGTCGAGTGCACAGTCACTGCTGAGAGCTATAGATTCAACTTTTAATACAGACATTATCATCAGTCAATCAGTCAGACAGTCTTCACATCACTTATAAAAAGAAGGAAACAAAACCTTCTGAAATGATTAGTTGGATAATAATAATATTGATTATTATAATATGATAATAATAATAATATGAAAAGCAAAAAAAAATGGCTCAACTTTTGTTGTTCCACTTGCTTTAAGACAATTTTTTCTGGTTTATTTCATTATGAATTCAAAATCATTGACATTGGGACCAATATTTGGACAAAACGACTGTGATCAATAATTTAGTCCAAAACGATTGATCCACTTAATTTGAGTTATGCATTAATAATGATGGTACATTGTCACAAATTTTAGTTTCTCAAAGATCATTGTAGTTTTAATACTGGAGTGTAGATCTGGCAATATAACAAAGCACAGGAGGCCAAAAAAAAAGTGCAGTTTTAACAAGGATAAAATCCAGGCTGACAGTTGGCAAAGAGAAGGCAGACAGAGCAGACAACCTAAACCAGAGGGCTGAGACAGACTGAAAAAACCTGCAGATGATTTGAACAGATACAGTCAGACAGAACAGAATACTGGAAAGAAACACACAATCAGAAAATGGAGCATATTGTACTGACCATGCACAGACTTGCTGTCACCGTGACAGTTTGTGAAATGCTGCCCAAAAATGTCTGCATGTGGTAAACAAAGATTACCAGTCAGACAAATTGCTTTGTTTCTGTTAACAGAGCAGAGCTGCAGGTGTGGATTAGTTATCACAAGACCCTAGGTTTTTAGATATGAAGATGTCCCATATTCAACAAAATTCAATGTTTAGTCATATTACAATTATATAAAACAGAATAGCAGCAAATCACCACTTTATAGAACCTGTAGCTGGAGAACGTTTGACACTCGTTTCGAAAATTCACTCATAGTTGCCAAATGTTATGTCAACCAGCTACCAGCAGTGTGTAAGACACGGTGACAGTGACACAATATGATCTTCACGGCTGTATATGCTGTATGTTGTTCCTATATAATACCAATAGGACACGTTTTTATTGAAACATAAAGTCAAGTGGTTGTTTAAAAAAATAACTCACTTGAATTGGAAATGTCATAGCATCTCTGAGCTGTGAGCTCAAAGACTCCGAGGGAATGACAATCAGCCATCTGGCTGTCCTTCTCCCCAAGTTTATTCACTAACTGCATACTTGAATAGCTTTAAAGGAGAAAGCCTCTTCTTTGGAAAGAAGGCTTTTGGCACTAAGGCTCTCCCTTGTGTCATCGCTCAGGGGTTATAATTCACTCTCACTCAGATTCAATCATTTGTAATCATCACACTTGTATGGGGGGGAAAAAACAGAACTTAAGCTCATTGTGAGTCCTGTCTGATTGACGAGAAATGCCATGAGGGGTCCAGAAAGGGAGATATGCTACAGAAGGGGGATTAGTACTTTGGTAAAACCACCAAATGTTCTGGTGGCATGCTGCAGGGTGATTAAGCTAAGAGGAACAGGGCGACGATTTTTGTTCAGTGGCCAGCATTGAAATTGTGAGACATGTGAAGTGCTTGAGGCCAGAAACTCTTCTTTTCTCAAAAACAATTAAAAGTTAAATTGCTGAAAAATAATAAAGACAACTGAGCATGATACATTCTTCTAATGTTGTCACTGATTACTTTAATTAATGGGAAGAATTGTTAGCATCAAATCTTTATAACCTAATTCCTTAAAGGGCGATTTCCAGCAGTTCTTTCTTCATTAAATCAGAAGTGTTTCCCAAATGTTAAAAATTCACAACCAAATAGACAAAAACGTTATTTAGGCACAAGCCCTCATTGTAGTTAAAGTGAAACAACTACTTTGAAAGTCTAGTTGAACGTTGTGTGCACATATACTGTATACAGAACATCCACATCCGTCACAGTGAGGACCTGACTGTGAAAACTGGTTTTCAGGGTCGTCACCAGACACATCAGTTAATGAATACAGTCAAGTAAAACACCCACATGATCCTAAATAGAGGTTTAATCATCATCATTTAATCATATCAATGATATTTAAAACATGCGTGTTGGTTCATTGTGTTAAGTCTGAAACAGGATCCAGTTTGTTGGGTGTCGTCAGTATCACTGCCGTATTTAACTTAAGGGGAAATAGCATAAACATGGGAACATTGTTAACATTTATACTAATGTCCTTTAGATACAGAGAATTGCGCAGATGTCACGTGGCTGAGTGAAACTGCAACAGAAAACGGTGGACGCAGCAGCAGTAGAGATCAGATGGGAAAAAAATAGAAAACTCAGGGATAGTGTTACATATATGGTGGGTAATATGAGAGATGTAATTTTTTTTATTTTCTGCTAGCCTAGCTTTATTCAACCTCAAAGGTTAAGTTTCAAAGTGATTTTAGAACTTTTTTGCTTTACTGTTTGCATTGGAGACTGTTCTCAGCCTTGATAAAATATTAAAAAAAAGCTTAGACGTCATAGGAAAATTGCAGGCTTTTAAATTGAAAAATTAAAAATTTTGGTCGTATAAAACATCTTGGAAGATCTTGAATCTTTTCATAAACGAAACCTCTTGAAAACGAAGAAACACGTTGACGTGAATGAGACCTCGTCTCTTGCAGAGCGGCCTCGCCCGTTGGTGAACCAGCGGCCGAGCTTGTGAACAATCGTTATCATAAGAGCATCTGCGTGTAACGCTGACATGTTGTAATGATGATACAGGACTTGTCCACAGTGTCAAGGTCCCCTTGTAGCTCAGAATAATCGTTGCTATCATGAGCAGGGAGGTATGGCCGTGTCCTTTATTACAGAATAAAATGAGGGGAAAGAAGGACGATGGGAAATTGTGTGTCCATGGGCTTAGAGTTTAGGACCTTTGGGACACTAGAGCAGCACAGGCCTCTTTTGATTTTATTGCCCACTACCATGCGCTGCACTTAAATTAATTAAAGCAGGCTGTTCGGCCCCCTTCAAAGGGCAAATATCTGTGCACAATTACATGTGTGCACACCCACACACAGAACATGGCATCTAGTGATTGTAAATTGACCTTATCCATTGCCTTGTTATCTTTGAGTGCACATCCACAAGCATGTGTGCAAAATGTGGCTGAGGCCTGAGCCTTTGACAGTAGCAAACAGATTACATGGAACACCAAAGATTTATTAGTAGAGTTTAATGGAATAGAGATGAGTGCATGGGGGATTTAAATAAATTAACCTTCAGTGGATTCCTCGAGGCCTGGGGGAATGACAGAAGGGGCTGAGAAGGAATATTCTCCTTGTCATCGATGTAATGAATACTGATGACACGATTCTGGCCCGAATGCACTCTGATCTTGTTCAGCCCTTTAAGTAAACATGAGCTGGTGTCCATGGACAGGAGCTACGTAATGATGGAGGGAGCATTGAACATAAATAATGAACTTGGATAATGTTGGGATGGTGTGTAGAAAGCCGCTTAACAGTATCAAATTATGAATGACGGGTGGTATTGAGGTAGAGTCGTGGTGAATTCTCAATAAAAGATTGTTATATGAGGGCCACGGTGCGCCCACAGTAAGTCATTTAAAAAAAAAAAAATAAAAAAAGAAAACAGCATGCAGTTATTAAAAGTATAAAACAGAAAGTGACCTTAGAAATGTGAAATGTCAGTGGGGACGTCGCACCACTGATATGAGTCACACAATATATTTTTATCTGGGTAATACTGGAAGTTAAAATTATATTCTCTGAATGAGACACACGGTGAAGTTTAATAGTGAAATGCCACTTTCTCAGCTGGACTTACTGTTATGTTAAAACTGCTTTTCCTTTTTCTTACCAGTCTGAATCGTATTAACCTTCATTAGTGTTCTTTTGCAAGATTGATTGTTATTCTCTTGAGATTTTGGATTGAAACAGTCACTCATTTTCAGTTTTTACATCTTTGTTGCTATGATCACGCCGCCGTCCATCGGTGTATTTTATCATTCTTTGTTTCTTTTTTACTCTTCATGGCACATAGAGAACACTGAACAGTGACCGTGATTATATTGTCAGTGCCTTTTCAGCATTCGCTCGCGCTCCCTCCGCTCTTTACTTCTGCTAAAGCTGTACAAATAAGGCAGTCTCACAACAGCAATCTCATTCACGCAGCTTCAGCTCTCTCAATAAATGGCCTGATACCATAAAATCTGCAATTACAGAAACAGTCTGCACAAAGGACAGTTTATAGAAAAGCAGCCTGAGTGGTTTCAGTGTCTCCTTTAAGCCTTTTTCCACAGAAAGGTGACAATTTGATAAGTCGCCATTACTGGCATGGAAAATGTGCGGATGTTTCACCGTTGCATGCAGAAGTGCATGTGGCTGAGTGTGATACAGACCCAACAAAGAGGGCATGTAGGCGTGTGTTTGTGTTTGTGTGTTCCCGTGTGCACTTGTGTGGCTCGGCGTGCTCGGTTGCACGCTCGAGTGTGTGTATGTCTCTGCGTACGAGAGCGACGTTGTGTGTAATGTCTCTCACAGCCTCGCTGTGTGTGCACAACACAGAGCTGACAGCTGGCGCAGCTGAGATTTCCAGTTTTTCTTCATTCAGATCTCTGTGGAAACAGTCGAACTGAACAACAGCAGCTGGTGCCGCTGCCAACAGATACCTGTCACCACGGGTTATAGTGTCACCATGGATACCATCCACTGCATTTCTAATTCTTTAAGCCCTCATGGCACTGTGCACACTTTTTCTGCAGGAGGTCGAAACTGGTCGGAGTTTTAACTAACTAGTCGGATAGTTGGTTACAAAGCAGACAGGAAAGATGGGAGAAGAGAGGAGAGTATGACGTGCAGCAAAGGCCCACAGCCAGATTCGTACCAGTGACATTGCAGTAACATGCCGTGCATTGTAACCATTCACCTGTCAAGGTCTGTTTAGGTTTGTCCCTGCACAGGCCTCCTAGAGATTTCTGGATGTATTTAGTGTGACGTTCGGTATTAAGTATTATTTTTCTTTGCTATCCTATATTCAGTATCAGTCAGACAACATTAGCAGCAATGATCAGATCAGAAATCACCTGGAAAACACGTCCACTGGTTACAAACTGAGCTCATTTTACCTGATGACTTTCTTTTTTAAAGGCATGGATGTAAATCTCTACTAAAGTAAAAAGATTATTGTTGGTACTTTTTCCTCTTTAACTTTTTGTTTCCTTCCTGTTTATTTGCTGTATGTTTGCCGAACGTACAGGCCTTTCATGTCTTCACCAGAGACAGATGTTGTGTGGGCCGACTGAGAAACTATTAATGAATGTTTCTCCATGTCCTCATTGGTCCTGGCACGCAGTAGGTTGCCCACTGTGCTGAGATCAACTGGATGATCGCGTTGTTATATCCAGATTCTCCACATCATAAATGATCCATGTTGTTTTTTTGTTTTTTTTTCTTTTAGACTGTGATGGATAGAGCGTCTTTGAGGATATAAATCCATGAAGCATTAAATAAACCTTTTCTTTAACTCCAAGATATTTATATTGTTTAGAAAGTGCAGTTTTTTCCCCACTTGGTCATTATTGTGTATTTTTAAGGTGAGGGACAAATCTCTAGGAAAGGGTCGGTATTTGTTTTGTTTACTTATCCTCTTATTGTTTGTGCTACTAAAAATAACCCAGCAGTGAAAAGTCAGGTTCATATCCTCAGGAAGATGCTTCACGTGCTCAGTGTGCCGAAGCAGCTATTGCTGATCCGAAACAGTCAGACGCATTGTTTATTCATCTGCTGGGGTCATCTGTCATTCGGCATAGTCTGCTAGTTTAATGACGAGCTTCATCTTATAGCCACACACCTGCAACCTTCACTAATGGGTCATTTAGCTGGACTATGAATAGAGCTATAATGGGTTCCAGTGCCTGACTTCTCTATTCAAATCTGCTCTCACCTACTGACGCTTATGACGGCGTTTCAAGGACAAACTTCCAAATGTGCCAACGTAGGTGCTGCAGGTGAGAGGACGTTAATCTTAGAGCTACACATGACACAACAAGAAATGTGTCTCTTGAATATGACCATGTGAGCCAACTTGGAAATGTATGGCCACTCGGTAGATGAATGTGTGTGGCCACACTGCAGCGTGACCCCTTCTGTGTCCGATTGAATTGTTTTACAAAACGCATGACAGTCATTGGCTCTGTCACCCTCTTCCTGATTGTCTTTGTTAACAAAACTGGAAGCAGCTAATTCGAGTGATGACGGTTCATCATGTTTCATTTCAGCCTCTCTGTTAAAGGTTAAGACCCCTCAGAGGAACTTATTGCAAATAGTGGCCTTCAGACAATTTGCTGATTAAAAATGACTTGACGTATTAATTTTATGCCCCTTTACCTAACGGTGCACTGAAATAAAGCGTTAGGACTCCATGATTAGAGAGTCTAAAAGTGGATTTCATTTCATTATGTGCCTTTGCAAAATGATAACGTGTACGTCTGTGTCTTTTGGGTATAGAAAGAAATTAAATTTTGATCCCAGTTTTAAATATGTGATTATTGAAATCTTGAAAAGGTGTTGCCGCTTTCTATTGTATCCATCGTTTCAGTGTTAGAGTTGATAAAGGCTTCTATTGCGGAAGAGTTTTCATAATGACATAAAGCGTGAGCGGAGAACACAGCCTGACTGATAATAGGCAAGGGCATGGTGTCTGCATTCAATTTAGGAGAAGAATACACTTTCTGTTCTGTGGCCACCTTCAAGTCAGGTCAAGTATTTACATCATCAACTGGAATATGGAGAGCAAATAAAAGCTCTAACCTTGAAATAACAAATTACCCCTTTGAGAGTAAAAGTAGCAGAAGAGAAGCCTAATGTCGTTGATTTTGCTGTTGAGAAGAGCATGTCCGCTGCTGCACACAGAAATACCCTAAACTGAAGGTTTGAAGCAAATTTGTGTTGACAGAATTTTTCTCCCTGCATCCCCTCCTGATATGTGCCTGTATGGATAAACATATAATTATCTTTGCGCCTACATTACCATCAGACTGTATGAATTGGGTTTTAAATTGATTCATAGTGTATATTTATGAGGAGTGGAGTTGAATAGAGGATGTTCTGTCTCATATTTTCAAAGACCAAGTCAAGTCTGAATTTGTGCATTCATTCAAATTCCTCCACTGTATTTTCAAGTCAAATCCTCCGAGCTGTGTGGACAAATAAGTCCAGAGGCTCTGTGGGAAATTATGTAAAAAAGAAAAAACGGAATCAAGTTCACTCAATGATGTGTAAATATTTTATGTCTTTGAGTGTACCTTTATCTGCCTCAGATGGATGAACACAGTTATGTATGGTAGATGTGTTTTATGGTTGGCTGAGGCAGTTATAGCTACGCTGCCCTCACGCCACCGGTTCTCTCTCTCTGCTCTCTCTCGGACAGACACTTCCAGATGCACATGACTTCACCTACTAATGTGTGCCAATTTTCTGCTGTTAAACCAGCTCATATGTTCATAACAAGATCCAATGATCTATGTATTTACACAGCTAATTTACGCCGAAAGAAACGGCTTCACGGAGCAGACAAATTGTGCAGTAGAGAAATTGGTCTAGTGTGGAAATATTACACCACACGTCATTTTAACAAGGAGAAGAGGAGAAAGAGAACCTGGTGTAAAACTGTAATGAGGTGACACCGCTTCCTTTGACATGTTTCACAGTTTATTTGATTTATTTGGTGTCCATAAACATTCAGTTCTCAGGAAACAGTCCTTCATGAGAGTATCCTATATGTCAGCCCGAAATATTGTATGAATAAGAGCTTAACTCTGAAAACTATGAATGTCGGTTGAAGATCTTTAACTAGTCAAACTGTCTAAAAGATTATTATCATTACATCAGTATTTTCTTTTCATGCAGCTTTCTACTTCATTAAATTTCAGAAGAACTATTATCTTAACTATTAATGTGATTAGAGGAGGAACTATGTAATGCAGTGTGTATCAGTGTATTAATGAAAATGAATGATTCCAGCAGCATCTGTCGTCCACAGCTGTGTTATGTGTTGTGAAAAGTTTGCTTCATTAAATCTCTGCAGCTTTTTAAGGCCTCAGATTTGAGCACAGTGCCATTATGCACGACCATCCAACTTGATTAAATAAGGTGCAAATGACGTTGGAGCTCATTAATGCAGCCGTGCATCCAGACCCTTCCTTTCAACTTTTTAGTTAATATTCTTGAATTGCTTTATGCTGCAAATAGTTCTATAATATTGATGTATTGTGTTCTAATGTGTACCTATGGTCATATGCTTTGGGTAGTTAGTTTGCCTCACAAGGTGACTGGGACCACCCTACTAGAATTTGGTAAGGAGCTCAGAGGAGCTTGTTTCAAGGCTTCTTCACTGCCAGCAGACGTGTGATAACACTGTCTCGTTGATGCCTCCTTTTATAGGTATTCCAGGCATGTTCCACTGAGATGAGACTTCAGGGCAGACTTGGTGCAGGGACTTAAGGGATTGCATATCCCATCTGGTTTCAAAACACCTCAGCATCCTTCAGGAGGACCTGGCATCAGGCATTCGCTGCTTAGTCTATTTAGTCATGGACATTTTACAATAAGCTATCTTTCAACCCAACCATCAGGTGGTATGAGAGGGGGAGGCTCTGATACATTATAGTGCATTTATTATTTATGCATTTACAAAGTCAGATCAGAACCGCCAGAGGTCGAAGATATAGCCATTTTTAGTTGGACTCTCCCTCTTTATAATTATTTTGTGCTGGCTTGTGGTCTAGCATTGACTCCTCTTATCGACAAAAGGCGGTGTCATATTCAGCAGACGTTATCCTGCGCTGTCCATGGATTTGTGCAGCCCATTATTCAGATTAGATCAGTTACTGTTACACGGTGTTTTTAATGACTGGTGGTTCAAGTGGGTTTCTGTAACTAGTCACCTCTCTATTGTCTCTCATTCCTGTTAGTGCTGCTAAACGCTCATAGAGCTGCAGCATTTTTGCAAAGAACAATATTGGGTGGATTTCATTGTCCAGATGATGTGCAAACGTGATATGGACTTATGCAAACTCAAGGACGTATCTCTTGCTGAAAATGTTTTATTTATCCTTGTCAGACTCTCCGTCCTCAGATTTCATTCAATAAAAAAATAAATTCTCATAGTGTACGTATACATGTAACATGACGTTTTTGTCTTTGAGTTCCATGAAACATCACAATATTATTGTTTTATTAAGAACATGATATTGATATTCATCTCTAAATGGGGCCTTTTATTGTATTGTTGCATGATTTTTATAGTATTGCACAGGTGATGCTGTGTTGTACCTCGTTTTCAGTCCTATCCACAAAAACCAGCTTGTGCCGATGTTTTGAGTATTTCATAATTATTTACTGCCATTTGAGCTGCCTGCGAACACTTTGCAAGCTCCATGCAGAGTGAGAGAGTAACTGTCATAGGTGATAATAAATATTCTGGGGTTTGATGCGTTTGTGCAACTTGGAAGCAATTTGAAGTTGTAACCTAAGGGGATGGTTATAAAATTGATAATTTGAGATAATGTGGCTTAATCAGTATTAATAATTATTTTTTTGTTGTGACACTAATTTAGTTTATTCAGCACTAGAGCCACTGCACATTGTGGTTTCCATCCATTGGCATAGCGGTTTAATTAAGTGAACTTATGACATGCAAAAAGGAAAGCGGTGTACTTACTTCACTGGAGAAGAAGGTTGGTGAATATAAAATTGATATGAGCTTTATCAGAAAACACATTCATGGAAATGGAATTGTTCTTTATGTTGCCACATTAATTATTCACTAAATGTGCTATTTTATTACTTTCTGCTTCAAGCATCTTGAAAATATTTATGAGACAATGAGAAATTTCAGTCAGGACTTTATACTGCAAAATAATTTCATGCATCCTTTTGTATGTAGAAAATATATTTGGATGCATTTTAGAAGCTGAAAACTGCTGCTTGAAACTGACTTTGAACAGTTTGTAATTGCTGATTAAACTACTGCACAGATTTATGTGTTTGTTCAGGCAGTGCACCACCATAACCCCATGTGGCTTCCTTGCAGGGTGTTCCCTGGGAAAATATGTCTCCCCACCTCCAGTCCTGGTAACATTACCCTGCAGTGTAGGCGATTCAGATTGAGACCTTTGGATAAAATACATACACATCCATCTGCCTGGACTCAGATGAAGAGTAGGTACAAAAACACATCCACACAATGCTCCAAAATGCTAAAAACAACAATTACCAGAGTGGTAAGAGGGTGCTGTTTTGTGTTAGACACATCAGGGTGGGGCATGCACTGCTACATGGTGTTTTGAAGGCCCAGAATTTTGTGCAGCACCCTTGCACTCATGCCTACTCTGTCTTCCTCTCTTTCTGTCTGTTTCACAAACTCTCATCTTTGAGTCGTCATGTTTCGTCTCTTTGTGCTTTTGAATGTCTTGGATAAAAGTTGTCACAGATGAGCTGGTAGACTGACAGCAGTAATATCAAATCAGCAAAAGAAGATGAACTGACACTTTGCTGGGTCTGTGTGGTACCACAGAGAGAGAGAGAGAGAGGAGAGAGAAATGCCAGACAGATGGATGTTGATGGGCTGCAGACATCTCGGGAAGGAAATACTGATGCAGTCAGTGAAAAGGGTGTGTGTGGGTGTGTTTGATGTAACCCCAGACAGCAGCCTTACACAGACAACAAAGAGGCAGAGGACTTTTTGGGGAGAAATACAGGTGCATGCTCAAGCATGCGTGAACATTAGTATTCACATGTACTGTCAGAGGAAGGTTTTGATAAGGATTCTGTTTTCACAGTCAGTACGAAGGACTGTGCTCAGAGACAGTACTGTAAATAAACACGTTTTTGGTGTCACACACTTTAGATTACAGCACCTCTGCTCTCTGGTGATGCTTAAAACAGAAATACTACGCACGCTGATTTGTTCTTACCCTAATTATTGGTGTGTTTATACGCTAAGTGTGCAGCGAAATGCTACTGTTGTAATGGTGTTTGTGTATCAGGTGGTGCACTGCAATTTTGATCATCATTTTGGCATGAAATTGCGCCTGTGTTTCTGTCAGTGGAGAGTGCAGCTCATCCCAAATGTAAAAAAAGTGTTGATTTTGTTGTTGTTGTTGTTTGTTTCATGCATGTAAGGTGCACACATGTGTTTGCTTTGATAGAAAACTACCAGCTGGAATTAGTGGTGATTAAACATTTAGTCCATAAACAGAACGATAATCAACTATTTAAATAATTTTGTCTTAGTCTGTTTATTTAAAACATTTCATTCTCTCAGTTTTCACTTTCTTTCTTTGTCTTATGTGATTGTAAACTGAAAACCTTGAGGTACTAAACTAAAAATACTAGCTGTTCCAGCCACTGCTGCAGATTGCTTTGCACTGTGACAATATTATGTTTGTGTCTTCAGTTACCTACAAATATAACAACCTACATGTGGCTAAATCCAAAGATAGCCGAGGTTCTAGCTAGCATCTCTTTTTTTCTCCATAGCAGAAAATTATGACTTCACTCTGTTAGCTGTAGTAGACAAACACATTGTTGTTGACTAATACTTCTAATATCAACAGTTTAGACGGCCCATAGATTGTAATTCCCATAAAGGTGACGTATTCCTGGTCTGTTTTTTCCCAGTTGTACTGTACAGCTGTAAGGAAAAGCTTTACGACTGTTTCTGAAACCATTAAACCTCTGCTGCACCATTTATTTAGAAAGACTGCCGGCACAAAGAGCACCTGCACAAAACCCAGATTATTGCAGAAAGAACTAAAGCATAGACAGATAGATGGATATGGATACACTTGCATAAAAAACATGCTCTATATAGATGGAGATAGGAGAAGCCACTGAAACACCTGACAGATTGGTGAAAGACGGTGCAGAGAAAGGCTCCATCTGTCTTTGTCTAATAGTGAATGGGGAAGATACTCATCTAAAGGAATGCAACTATTATAATTCCTTGTAAACATATTATAGTCCTGGTCCTGTTCAATATATGGAACAGAGACATAACAGGGATATATAGACTAGAGTCACATACATAAATGCATGAAGACAATCTTATGTCAGCATCTGCTGTGCATCCTGATGTGCAATAGTTGACACAGATAAAAAAGCAATATAGAGAGACCTGAATGAAGCAGTGTAAACATGTCACCTGCAAATAAAGTAGTTTTTTACGCCAATTGTCAGAAATTAGGAATCTAACACAGGGCGGTGTTTGATCATGTGTATGAGAGTTACACTGGCATACAGTTGGGTTCATAATTGGAGAGCATTTAATATACAAATAAAGTTTGTATGCAAAATGGATGGAGAATAAATTGTTGTCAGCTTTGCCACATATACAGCAATGCATGATTTATTATAATGTAATTCACACAAAGAAAGGAAGTATTTAAACTCCTGCACACAGACCCGAGCATGAATCAAACGGGAAACTTGTCAGTAAATATTAAACAGTAAATATCTTTTCAGAGATAAAGGTAATATACAAATATGGTGGAGACGCGTTTTAATACCAGTGTAAATAAAACAGAGCTTTATTAATGTAGCCTCTTTCTATTATACAGTATATACCGTATAAGTCTCCTACAAAGTATTAGTTTTGTTTTTACAACAGGACACAGAGAAGCTCTAAAATATCTTTATTTGAAAAAGAAAACATAAGAAAAAGAGCAAATGAGCTGCTGATCATCTGATAGATTCTCTCCAAGGGCATAACAGATAGGCCAACTACATGTAAACTGAATTATTGATTAAGAAATAAATTAAAATTATAAAGCCTATAGAGAGATGTTAATGTCAAAAGGAAGCTGAGAGATCACATTTGAATGAATCATTTTGACCTTTTATTGCAGCACATCTCGTAAATTATATACATTTAAAGAATAAAAATAAAAACATACATCATGATAATTTGTGAGTGGAGAGAGTGATGTGATTTCTTACTCATGCTTATAAACACATGCAGCTTAATTCAAGGGACAAGTAACACACACAAGCATCAAACATGCATTTCTAAGTAATCGGGATCATGTTGTATGAGACGGAGAGCTGGACATGAGTTTCTCTGCTCTGTGAGAGATCAATAAAGCTGACAGGGCCTGAAAGCATCACTCATCAATCCCTATCCACACCCACACTATTCAACCAAAAACAGGTGTGAGTTAAGGGTTGCATTAGTATGGACCTGACGCTCCAGGCCTTCCTCGGTGTGTCTGTACAAAAAGCAATAATATGTTTCTCTAAATTTCCTTTTAAGAGCTCATTTGCTTGTCATTCTGAGATTTGAAAATATGCTCCACTTGACTGATGTGCGCATTATTCAAGGATGTGACTTTTATTTATTGCTCCTTTTTAAGGAACCGCATGATGAGAAAATGAGCAGGTGAAAATTAAAGTATTTATAGAACAGAATATGGGCTCAAAACCATTAGGCAGATGTGGCTGATTTGCATTGAAGCTCTTTCATATTATTATGAATCTGTGTGTGTGTGTGTGTGTGTGTGTGTGTGTGTGTGTGTGTGTGTGTGTGTGTGTGTATATAGACAGTTCGCCCACATTAATAATGCATTTCAGATAAGATCTACAAACTCAACTCCAGCATCTCGAGATAAAAATGTCTTATTGAGATTTAGTGCAACTTTTCAAGTTGTTCTTTCTTGTTGTTTATTTATATATAATTTTTCTACCTCATCATTTCTCGTCTTCCGGCTCCCAGATTCTAACTTTTTTGGATATTGCTGAAATGCAAACCCGGTCTATTGATTTTGATCAGTTGTTTTTCACATTAATCCTCTAATTATATATCTTGGTGTGTCTATCTGTCTCTATTTTGACAGACATTTGTCAATATTCTTCATTACTATGGCAGGTGTGGTGGTGTTTTCATGAGACAGGTGAGATTCATTACCAAGGAACTGGACATATCCCCATTAAATCATAGTCAAGTAGGGCTTCTAACCTTTAGAGTTTTTCTAATTGGGGAAAGAAATATGTGTAAATGGGTTATATTCAAATGAAATGGTTAATGCCTGGTGTCGACTGGTTTTGTTGATTGTCTAATAACAGATGGATCTTGCTTTCAGTGTTTTTGTTTCTGCCGCTGTGGGTGTGTGTGGGTAACTTCACCCATGCGCTTTCCCCAAGTGGAAAAGAAAATTTGAAAATATTTCATTCATTTCTCTTCAACAACTCTGAGGTCTGCGTGAAAACAAAATGCAACTGTGGCTTGTTCCTCCTGTTTGACGATTTTCCTCCAGAACAAAATGACACACAGTGTTTTAAGTTAACCTCCCTTTAACTATCAAATGATCAAATGAGATTGAATCAATTTTTTAATCGGTCTCTAAAATAATTCTCACATTCTCTCAACTTCTGCATCTCTTTTTGATCTCAGGCAGAGGGATCACAGAAGTCTCTCTAGGATTTCAATCTATTCTCATCCGAGCGTGATTCATGCATCTCATGCTGAGCTCAGACAGAGCAAATAAAGAGCTCTCCACAAGCTCTCACTGAATTCTCATCCGGGCTTAGACTAGGAGGAAAATATTACCACTCAAAACTCACTCTTCCACTGCTCCAAGACAAAACTGTGATACTTAAATCAGCTCATTTTAGTTTCTAGATTGTCTGATTTGTTCTGATATGTTTCTCCTAAATTTCAAAAGTCGCCCTGAGACAGAAGGCATTCTGTACATCCAAGGGACCATTTTTCATGGATCTTGTGTCTTTTCTACATTACATTAGTGTTTTGAAGTGCTTTTTGAATTTGTGACGGGGTGCTCGCCGTGTGATTCCATCCTACACGGCTCTCGTTGCTGCATTTTTAGGACCCAGGATGAGAACTAGCCTCCAGGTACTGACACTGCTGCCTCACAACCCTTGTTGCACTAAAGAGTAAAGAAAACTTGCTCTCACTGGTTTTGCAACAAACCTTCAGTATGATTCTGTGTCGTGCTACATGTTGTTCCACCTGGAATTACAGTCGCTCACGCTGTCTCACATTGGAATGTAATTTAAATGCTACAAGCATCAAATAACTGCTGCTGAGAGATAAACTATAATCCTGTTATTTTGAGACAGTCTGGAAAAAGGTAGCCTTGTTCCGTCTTTGGTGTTTTTGATTAGCTTGCTGTAGCCTGCGGCTCCGCTTGTCTGGACTGTCTTTGACTTTGGAGGTCACGCAACTGAAACCAGGAAGCTGCACGGTGGAGATTTTACATCCGCCTGCCGTTCACTGTGCCAACAATCCCGTCTATCAAAAACACGCATGCCTTTGTCTCTTTCACACATATTGATCAGTTATACACAAAATATTATCTGGTGAAGATGTGGGTGATATGTGCAAACATGCACCCAGTGAGCCTAATTTTAATCAGGACCAGCGCTTTGTCTAATTAAAGAAGGGCTTTCTAATTAATTATATTATGAACAGTAGAAGCTAGAGGGCCCTTAAGACAAAGAGGTGTTGCTCCTTGTCCTCATCTGTTGGGGAGACACTAATTGGTCTGGATTTATAAACTGGCAGAGATACAAGGGAGCTCCAAATTAACTAATGGCAGTATTTGCAGAGAAGAGCTAACTGACTGGGGGTGCTTCTAGTTAAACATGGCATGTGGAGCTTCGCACTGGTCAGCCAGTGGCTTGTTTATCTCCTCTGTGAGACGTTGTCAACAACTCCATTAAAGACAATGTCTGCGTGTCGTTGGTGCTATTACAGATTTAATTCCCAGAGGCAGAGATATGTTAGCTCAAATTGCACATGAGCCATGTTTCTTCCCTTCTCAACTGCTGGCTAGTGTTACCACTATGTAAGTTAAGGGCAGGAAGGCGGAGTTGGACGGCCCAGTGACACCCACATCCATGCCATGTTTAAGACATGTGGCGAATTTTGGATGCCTGTCGATTACTAAAGTCTAAATTGCTTAGTTTACCTTATAATAACCATGTCTTCATGACCAAATTAATTCTGCTATTTACACACTAGAGATGGAGGGATGGCACTAAACAGTAAATACTTCTACTACTTCAAAAAGCATCTGATGTCTTCAGTCTTGCAATTTTAATGTTGCTGACTTGTCTGAGCAGAATATTATTTAACCTAAATTTTAGCATTTACTTTCCCTGCAAACTTAAATACAGTATCAACTGTTAGTTAGCTGTAAAGACGTTGGACCATGCACATTTTAACAACAGTGTGCGCCATGCCTTTGATACCTAAGCAAACGAAATATACTTTTGTTGAGCTTTTCAAATTGTTGCACTTATTTCTTCACACATTCTCTAAATATCACTACACCTTACTTTAGTATTTAGTTTGAACATCAAATGATGAATATGAGACAAAAGATCCACATTTTAGCTTTTATTTCCAGCCATTTACTTCTGGAATTAAAAAAAAAAAACAACTTAGAAGAAGAAGAAGAAGCACATTTTGTTTGAACCCATCCATTTTTCATGTGAGCAAAAGTGAATAAAATGTAATATTTCGTTACAAATCCTTTGCTTTCAATAACTGCATCAAGCCTGGGACCTTTTAACACCACCACACTAATTTTTTTATTCTTCTTTTGTGATGCTTTTCTACGCTTTTTACTGCAGCCCCTTTCAGTTCTTGCATGTCTTGGGTGGTTTCTCCCTTCAGTCTTTTCTTTAGCAGGTAAAACGCTCTATAGGGTTCAAGTGTTTTTGGAATATTTCATCCTGGACACCTTGCTAATGAGTGGTTTGCATCTTCTGGTGTCGTCTGTACTTTTGTTTATGAAGTCTTCTGCTATTTTCTAAGTTGTGTATTGGATCCAGTTTTAAACACCTGAAAATAAAAGCTGACATATTCATCTTTTGATGTCAAACCCAAATATTTTCAGTCTAAAGCAAAAGTCAAGGACATGGCCTCACTTTTCTAATACTTTTAAAGCAGAGTGTATATGCAACCAAGCAACGAAACACAGGACGAAGCAAGAGTTGAACCACATCCTCAGAGCATCACGGGTAACTGCTTTACAACCATCCTCCTTTTATTAGGAAAAGAAGTGCGCCTGGTATTTACTGTATGCACTCAGCAACTACAGGTGAAGCCAAATAGGAAAATAAAGTACCAAATCTTGCTTACTAGGGCTTTAAAGTATGTATAAGTATATGTATTATGTATTATATTAGTATGTATAATTCAATGTTAGCTATGTCTCTGTTCCAAATATAACTTTAATACTGAAGACAAGCTACGTGATTCTGAGTCAGGTTCTGAAGTGATTTCTATAATTCCCCAGGTAATGTATGGGTTTTTTTATTGATGAACATAAAAAAGGTCAGAACAGTGACATTTTCATAAAAGTAAGTCACACACAGTTCCCGTTTATCAAGACACATTTTAACACTGTTATCTCGTGCCCCTTTGTGGAGGTGCACCTCAGCCTTATGCAGTTTCCTCCACACCTGGTTACTCAACAAGTCGTGAGAAGTCACTTTTCTATGCCAAAATAAAATAAGAAATTAAATAAAAAATGAAAAATCACTTTGAGTGAAATACATAACACCTTGCAAGACAAGTCAACAACCCTTTTGTCTTTTTCCTTTACCTGCTTCTTTCCATCATGGTGCTGCCATTTTCTTTTTCGCTGATAATACAACCAAGGACACTTTAGAAATTCTAAATTCACCTTTCCACATATTTACTTTGTACTTTCAGTGTCTTCTTCTTCTTCCCACATTTTGTGCTCCTTTTTACCTTGAATGAATTTGAAATGTACAAATCCATTGAAAAGAACTAAAGAGTTGCAGCAGGCACATTTGCAAAAGCAACCTTTGTAACAGTAGCGTCAATTGGCACCAGCAAAGAAAGTTCTTGAATACCAGAGATTCAGCACAGTGTAATGCTCACAATTTGTGTATGAAGAAATACAGATGTGCCTAGTGTCATTTTACACTTTGTTGTTATTAAACACAGCAGCGTCTTCTGGAAGAGGTCTCTCCAGTTGCTGTTCTAACTTTTCTCAAAACCAAAAACAGATGGCTGGAAATAAATGAAGTCCATTTTGTTTGGTGTGTGTGTGTGTGTGTGTGTGTGTTTGTGTGTGTGTGTGTGTGTGTGTGTGTGTGTGTGTGTGTGTGTATTTGGATGGCTATCATTTTGGCCTGTCAGAAAGCCTTCAGATCAAAGCCCAAACACACACATATTTCACAAATCTGATCTGTCACTAGCAAAACCACCCAGTTTTTTTCCTTCCATCTTAGAGAAACTAATGAAACTAACAATATGTTTGCCGTTAGCCAATTTATGAACTCTTTATTAAAGGTGTTATCATATTCTTTGAAATTATTCACATGATTTAATGTATTATTATTCATGGTGGTGTGTTAAAATGACTTTACTCTCTGCCTTACTTCCGCTCCCCATGATCATGAAAATTTAAAAAACACAATGATAAACACAGTAACCCTCCTCTTAGTTCATATATTTTATAGTTATTTTATTGTGTTTAGGAAAATTCATCCTAAGATCATTTTAACACTTATTTGCGTATTTGCATAGCAAGAAACAAACTGAAATGGTAAAGTGAAAATTTGCCATAATAAAAACTGAACCTATAATAATGTGGAACCAAAAATCTTAGAATTGTCACAGCTGAAGTATTTTCAGTATTATGTTTGTAAATATTGACATGATTATGTGATTTTTACGAACACCTTGATACTCTTGTTCTGATGACGGTGCCATCGGCAGGTACTAGTCTTGAAGTGATCAGGTGCGTTAGCTTTGTGGTAGGTAAACTGTGCCTTGCCTTAGCTGGATGTAGTGTTGATGCATCCATTTCTTTGTGCTACTAAAGCAGCACAGCCACATTTAAATTGAAACTCTCTCAAAACCTGTTGTTTCTGGTGTTTGAACAGCTGGACTCTGCTGTACTCTCATTTTTTCTTTTCTCTTATTCCTCTGCTTAAGTCGCAAGGTCAATACTCAGCATCAGCTCTTGGTGTGACATTGATAAATGTGCATGGACTTGTTCACCGTATAATACCTCCGCAGATGAAGCAAAGCTCTGAAGCAACGAATTTGAATTGTTATTATTATAGTTTTTTTTTTTTGTTTGTTTCATGAGTAAGCGCCTCAGCCTATAACGTTATATTAACCACATGTTGTTGCACAGTATATTTCCATGTGTAGCTGTAGCTGGAAAGCTAATAATAGTCCAGTACCAACAGAATCCTACAGTGCATTGCTCCGTCAAGCTAATGAGCACGGCCCAGTAATGGCAGATCAATGATTACAGATGATTAGTGTTTCCCTGTGCTGGCTATGACTCCATTGTCAATTAGTTGTTGCTACTTGCTAACTTGAAGTCACTCCCTAAAGGACTGGAAGCTAAATTATAAATATCTACAACAGCTGGCGCTGTGGATTTACTGACTTAGAGGGTCTGATTCTGTCTGGGTCGAGGTCGTTTGCAGCTCCGGTCAGGTCCTGCAGCTCTCTGAAGACAACTGCTGGAGCACCGACTCATTACCAGCCATGTGGATTTTGTCTCATTAGGGGACCATAACAGATAGATTGATCTCATTACATTTGGCACTTCATTAGAAACGCATACTGTTTGACAGAAGGCAGAAACTCTGACATCCACACACCACATGATTTATTTGTATTTCCACATAATGTCAAGCATATCATTAATACAGTGCAACCCAGACCAGTGTACTGTGCAGAAGAAATGTCAGGAGGTAACTAAAAGTCTTGAATAATCACCAGGGAACCATGAACGAGTATCAGTCCATCTAGATGTTGAGATATTAACATTAACAATTGATTTATGAATTTAATAAATAATTAAACATCATAACAACATAATAACTCAATAATGACCTGATTAATAAGTAGAAACATATCAAGTAATTAGTCACAGGGGTCAATTCCATCTGTCAGACACAGAAACATTTCAAAACTGTAAACAGCACACTTTACGTTAGGCTGCTGAATATGTCAGAGTCTGACTTTAAGGTTGAGAAATTGTTATTAACAGACTGCAGGTATTAAAAAAAAACTGCAGTAATGAGATGTAACAAAATGAATACAGAATTGTTCACAGTTCTGTAGGTGTATATCCCAACCATGCAACCGATGTTGTCATTATACTACAAATAATTACAAACAATTACCCCTGAAAACCTCATGAATGAATTCTACAACACTGGAAAGTGTTTTTTGGTTGGTGACTCCACTATTTCACATGTCCTTGCCAGTGTTTCTTTTCAAACAATGCATAGCAAAGACTCTCTTTTCTATTGGTATCGGCATTGTACAGCTTGGTCTTCTCTCTCTGAGCTTCTGTTGTGGATGAACAAAAGCAAGTGAGCAGAAATGAGCAGCCTCTCCAGCTGCTGGTGTGCTGGAGAGGAACAACATCACTCAGTGACTGAATCAATAGCTGTTACGTATGAAGCTTTCTTGGTTAGCTTCACAAATCAACACCTGATTACCTGTATTGCAATAGCAGCAGAACAGTGCACGCTCCGTGCTTTTACTTTGAAAATGTCTGACACAGAAGCCTCAGGCTGGTAAAACTCTCTTTGTTGAACACAGTGTCAGGCTGTCTTTATAATGAGCCTGTTTCCATGACAGTAGTAAACTGGAGCACTTTTCAAATGAAGTACAGCTACTATATTTACACCTCAACAGATCATTTTGAGACCTTTTGAGGAACAAACTCTATTTTAAGTCAAGCATGAAGAATGAAAACGTAACAGTTACAGTGCACTGTGACGCACATTAACCTTTGTCAGTCTCAATATGAAAGGATAGTGAGGAAAGATGACCTTATATTTCTGCCTACACACAGAAAATGCAGTTGACTGCTGCTTTTTATAGATTTCTGGACAAACCCAGTGTTCTTAAAAATAATTAAACGTTAACGAGGCCGATTTAGATGACACAGATAACAAAATCGGACAAAGCAGCAAATACAGAGATTCATTGCTTGCGATCAGGGGCAGTGGTAAATAGTCAAATACTGGAGTTAAATATAAAACATGTTTAGAATTAGACTTTTATACTACTTTCTACTTTTACTCCACTAAACCTGAAGGGTAAATATTGTGCTCTTTACTCCTCTGTCCTTGAGGAAAACAGTGAAAACAGTAAAATGGAAAAGAGGGATTAAGTTGTTGTCAATAATACTGAAACAAAACACACTTTTGACATCGCTACAGTACTTTAGAGTAAAAATCTTGTGTGTTTGCACTACTGAAGCAGTGCTTATGTCTCTTGGAAGTTTATAATCCTCGTTTTTTAAAAAGCTCCTGATATTGCTGGAAGAGATTCACCTGTAATAATTCCTGCTGTCACTGATTCTGTAAGGACTCAGCCCTACCATGTAAAGAGCAATGACATGTTTTTTTGTTGTGATTCGGAGCTCTATAAATAAACGGAATTGAATTGTATATAGCAGCTACACAAAGCGATGCTTTTATGACCCAAGCTTCCAATTTATTTAGCACCTGCATATCCCTATCCTCATTCTGCTGATAAACTGTTATCTCTTGAGACATGGCATGCAATTATCCATGCCAAATCATTTATATCCCATTCCCCTGTTTGCAAAAGGTAGAATTAACGTTATTTTTGTTTTTTCCAATTGCACTGGGGCAGTCGTGTCGTGGATTATTTTGTAAGTGGTGGCTACAAAATTGCACAAAATTGAACGTTGTGTGAATCTCAGGGTGTCAAGAGATCTGTGTTTATATTCTGCAAAGTGAGAGATGCTCTTTATTGCCGATTAAAGTGATTAAGTGTTCATTAACTTTCATTGTTGACTGGATTTTTTTTTAGATTGCTCGGAGTGATTATCAAGTGTGTGCCCAGAAATTGAAGAAATTACAGTTTCAAACTTCCTAAATTGCCTTTATTAACTTTTTGCTCCATTTATTTTAGTCAAACATCACATAAAGTCAATTCACCTTAAAATGTCTGACAAAAGAGCGCAAAGTGACATCTTCAGAAATTACTTACAATAATTCCTAGAAAGCAGCAGATTTGAGAACCAAAACCTTATAAAACAATAAATGGTGTAGATTATCTGAAAATTTTGACTTCATTTTCCAATTGCAATTAAATTCCTTTTCTTTTGGATTGAGTTTAATTTTCAAATTGTTAGGTTGTCTTAACTTAATTAAATAATGTCAAAAATGCATGATCATAGTTTTAAAACATTATGTAATTATTAACTGAGTATCATACAATGTCATCATCCAGCTACTGGTTGCTCAGAGAGGCCAATCTGATGAACTCCAGTGTCCCTGTCTTCTAAGCTTCACGTGCTCAATTAACCAGCATAATGATAAAAACATTCAGAAGAAATCAACAGCTAAACTTTTAACTGAATAACATTAATTTGTAGAGAAGGAATTGTTTCCCAAAGGCACATTAGGAGGACTGAATAATAAGACCAGTATTTGTCCATTATGAATAAACAGCCCTACAGTATCTGTAAATAATATATTTGTGTGACCATGTTTGCAAATAGAAGCAGCTTTAAAGTATAAAAGATAATGACCAGCTCATGACGCAGGGAGATGAACAGCATCAGTGCCCCACAGACATGTGTGCATATATGCATATGGTGAATGTCTGATGGCTGCATGGGGACTCTGCTGGGTGCGTGACAGGCGACACATATTGACACGCAACACTGACACTGATGAACGGTACAACCAGAATACAGACACGCTGGAGGTTCACCGATTAAAAACGTGCTGTCTCTGCCTCTTTCACAAACCCAGAGAACAAAATCAAAACTCAGTTGTTGTACTTGACGGGAGTAATGATCAAGGGGGCTGCATTTTTGCCGCCATCATTAGAACAGGGACTGAAGAATGGAAAGAGCTTCTCTGTGAAGTTATAGCCAGTGAAGGAGAAAATCTTAGCCTTGGTATCCACGTTGTAGAAGGAAACCTCTCCCTCGTCACAATCCACAAACACCCCGACCTTTTGAGGGACCTCTCTTACATCTAGAATAATGGCAGGACCTGCATTGGCTGTTAACTCATGGCCCTTCCTCAGCCAGATAGTCCAGTATCCATTGTTGGGGCTCAGTCGTATATCCCCCTTCCTGTTGATGGACTGGTTCACTACGCCCACATCCCACTGTGTTTTGTCTTTAACTTGGACCTCGTAGTAAAATTTTCCTGATGAAAAACCCTCCTTTGCCAAGATGTTAAGGACACGATCAAATCTCTCTGGTTTGTTGGGGACATTTCTCCGCTTGTCTCCGTGTGAGACCTGTTTCCCATCCTCAGAAACAGTGAGACAAGGGTTCGCTGTGTCAGGATCCAGAGTTACATCGACAGCGTGCCGCTGCTTTTTTTTCAAGTCGGGATCACACAGCATACTTATTTCTCTGGTAATTAAGGTCTCTAGCTTGGCCAGAGCTCCCTGAACTGTAAACTGGTCACTGTTAAGAGTCACGTCAGACCAGTCGGTAACCTGAGGCGCAGTGATGGTAAGAGAGAGGAAATTCTCAAGAAATATGAAGGGGTCACTGGCGAGTGAGACCTGATTAAGCTGCAAGCTTTTCTGCTTTATTTGCATAATTTCTCCCTCCAGTTCTTTAATGAAGTCTTCTGCCACTGTTTCGTTTTTTTTCTGCTTTGTCTCAATTACCTCAGCCAGCTCAGCTTGGCATTTCTTAATGTAGTCCAACACAGCAGTCATCACGTGCGTGTTGTAAGATTGTGCCTTTATTGCATTACTTCTGCTGACCCCCACTGACCTTTGAATCTCGTGAATTTTCTGCTGACGATCCTCGATCATCTGATCCGCGCCTTTCTTTTCTGTTCCCAGCTGAACTTTCTTCAGTTGAGCCTCTTCCTCTAGAGTCACTATCTTATGGTTTTTGTGGTCACTGGTTTTGCAGGACTCGCAGATAAACATTTGATCCACCCTGCAAAACAGCTCCAAAGGCTCATCATGCGTCTTGCATATTCTGCTCTCCAGGTTCTCAACTGGGTGGATCAGCTTGTGTTTCTTTAAGGCGGAAATTCTCAGATGAGGCTCTAGATGCGTTTCACAATAAGACACAAGGCAGACTAAACAGGACTTCAGGGCTTCGTGCTTTGGCCCCGTACAGACACCACACAGCACATTTCCCTTTCCTGCTTCTTCGGCACTACTAGAAGGTTTTTCCGTCTTGAATTTTTCAGCCATGTCAGCAATGACATGGTTAACCCGAAGCATTGGTCTGCTGTAAAACTCCTGTTTGCACAGTGGGCAGTGGAAGACGGTGTGAGTAGTATCCCAGTAGCTTGTGATACATTCATAGCAGAAGTTGTGCCCACAGGGAATTGACACAGGTTTGTTGAACACACTCAAACAGATGGAGCAATGAAAATTCTCCTCAGGCAACATACTTCGGGCACACGACATGGCTAGAAAACAAAAGGAGAAATAGTTAGCCAGCATGAAGTTAGAGGAAGAGTTAGCATTAAGTCAGTCTACTTTTATAATTGCCAGCATTTAAAATGTCAACATAGTAGAGTTTAGATTAAAGACAGAACATGATAAAATGCAGTTTTACCTGGTTTATGGAGGCTTTGTTAAAACTGTCACAGAAGTAAAAGTAAGAAAAACATGCGGCTGTTTTTCTCCTTCTTAGTTTCACTTTCAGCACTAAGGTCAAAGTGCCGGTCTCCTCCCACTTCCCTATGTGAGTGGAACAAGTTAACCCATTACAGGCTCCCACATTTATGGTGATCCCGCTCCTTCTAAATACATTATAGCTTTTTCGGAGACATAAAATGTCCCAGTCATAATGTCAAATGTTTAAATACAGCTAGAAAAGCAGTGATTATTTTAAATAAATGTGCATTATTCATGTTGTTCTTTGATTGTTGATTTATGCATCACAAATCCCTTTATGCACAAATGAAATGAAAGCTCTGAGACAGCACAACATGCTAAATTCTTAGGGAGTTTGTGTGCAGGCACATGTGCGCATTTGCATTACATGAGGGTGCTTAGTGATGGCATCTGCATAATAAACGGTAAATACACTTGTCTCGTGCTCTCTCAGCTGAGGAAACAAGGATTTGCACACAATGGCTCTCCTGAATCCTTGAAGGTCTTTTTCACAGCTGAAAGAACTGTGTAGGTTTCTGTGCATTAGCACCATTCATGTGTTGCATGAATGTGTTTCCACTGCGGCACGTGGGCTGATCCATAACGTGTGCCTTGCAGTAATGTAGGTGTGAGCATATGAAAAAATGGTGGATAAATTAAAAAAAGATATGTTGTGCCTAACCTTTCATTGACAACTTAATTAGCCTCCACACCTGGTTTAGCACATCGTCATATCTCAGTATTTCTTTGTTACTCAACAGAATCTTCTGTAGTCATTTTTAATTACTATATGCATAAATACAGTTCTCCGAAAATGACAGGCCACCTCTAATCAGAGCTCCATTGAGCCACCTTTTATGAAAACCTCCCCTCGATGCCTTGGCTACCATAAAAGATTTAAACGACATTTGGATCGGATGAAGGTTTGTTTTGATCCCTGTCTTTCTGAAGCTCCAGGGCTTGGGCCCTTCTTGTCGCCTCCTCTGCAGGAGCACTGATAGGTTCTGTGAAGGATGAGAGGGAGTCAGGGAGTCTCCTCCCATTTTGTCTTCTCATTCCTTCTATGTTTCATCCGTCAGTGTTTTCTTCCCCCCTTCATCTCTGTTCTCTGACCCTTTGGGCTCTCACTTGTATCTGCCCCTCTCCCCTTTCACCTTGAATACATGAATAAGAGATTAGAGAGCTCAAAGTGGTAGAGGACACAGACCTCCCCTATTAGAATTGAATGCCTCCTGCTGGTTTCTGTTCAGTTTTACACTGAGTTTATTCTACGTCAAAGCCTGGTCTCTACAGCCGAGAGAAGAACTGTAACATGTTGAGAATCTGGGACTAAAGGCTAAACTGTGTGAGTGGACAACATCATATTATATATATATATATAATTTATACATATGATATATAAACAAAGGTGTATGAACACCCCCGTCCACTCCTAGATGTGACTAATGTTCATTGAAAGAGTTAACTGGTTTCTATTAACAGTCTTCTTTGTTTCCATACTGGCTGTGAAGCTTTTCTTGAGCAATTACCCTGTAAAATATGGGGGAGTTTTTGTTCTGTACAAAAATGCTGCTGATTCAGCCTAATTCAAGTCCTCGGCCAAATCGAGCAACAAAACTACATGCAACTGCCAGGAGATATCCTCATTGACACAGGCATATTTTTACTAGAATAATCCTAAATAGCCATTTAATTTGGCCAAAACACACGTCTGATGTTAGTTTCAGAATAAAACAAGGAACTTGGCTTCTGTCCCACAGTAAGTGTAGTCATGCAAAACGATATTGCTATTGGACGGCATAGATGATAACTCTTCCAATATAACAACATGATGGTTTTGGATAGAAAAATAATGCAAAGGGCCATGTCTTGTACTTCATAAACACAATAGAGTAAAGTAGAGATCCATGCTGCAAGTGTGTGAATATCAGTGCTGTGTGGCTTTTTGCTGCATTTTAAAACTTGATTCTTACTGAAACAACAAATCTGAAGTCACCTGTTAAATACATGTACATGTGGGTTCTCATTATTTTTAATGTGATTTTTTTTTTTTTATATATATTCTCATGATAAAATACAATTTAAATATAACCTTCCTCATTTTGTGTCAGGGCTGCATGTATGGCAGCTTTACTCTACACTGATGTGAAGGAGGAGAGTCAATCGCCTCTATGACTCGAGTTTGTTTACTGCTCGGTCAGAGCAGAGGGTCGTGTTATCTTCAACCCCTAGACACAACAGTTCTTAGGGGAAAGATAAATAATTAGTCACGCGATGAGTTTCTACTTTCATCCATCAGCCTGGAGAGTACGTCTGCCACAGAAGGACTCGAGCCAAATGAGAGTCCCATCCCTCCAGTGATTTTGTTCCCCAGACGCTCAGCTTTAGATTTCCATCCTTGATACAGTAGAATAGCTCTAAAACACTCAAAAGCTTGCAAAGACGACTCCATCTTTGTCAGCGTTTTCATGGATTAGAAGCGTATTCCTTTTGCAGCCCTTGTTAAAAGCAGCGGAAAAACAGAAGCGCAGATATAACTTTGCGTTTTCATCCAAATAGTCAAACTAGAAACACTGAACCTGAGTAATTCAGGTACATCTTGTTTGAAGCATGTCATTTATGCCACTAAAATGTTAAGCTAACATATTTTTTTTCTCCTAGCCAGTAAAAGTGTCATCTTCTTCTTTACATCGGCATTGTGGAGGAGGATTTTCAGTCTTAGTAAAGTCAAACAACGTGATGTGAAGTTCATCATCATGTGACACTAACTAGAAAACGAATGCTGAATTCCCATTGGATTGACACCACAGGAAAAGTATTTCGGCAGAGGAATATATTTGGCGTCTGGGGAGTGTTTTTAATATGTAAAAGTGTGAGAGAACTCTTTGAGAGATGACTGTGCAGAGAATTGTATTGGAGATGCTCCACCTGCATTGAAATCAGACTGGACGCTTTCTCCAACCCTGAGTGGTGCCTGGAGATTGTAAGGATCAGAAGGCTTATTTCCAAATGTAAAGGCTGTTGATCTATTTTATCTACACTCTTATTCATTAAGCGTGTGGTGACTGTTGGATTTAAATCACTCTCTGAGATGGCATCCAAACACCAGAGGAGCTAGTTGCTTTGATAGGATGCTTTAGCTGTTGAATTATTCATGTGCGCTATTTGCCAGACTTGGTGTCCGTGACTGAAAATTCGACAAGGATTGAATCATTGAAGGCTCAATGAAATAAAAATATTTTTGATGCTACAGAGGTCAAAAGCTCCAGTGATTTATCTGTTTGTGGAGCGTGAGAAAGTCACAAATAACTGTCTTTGTGTTTCCATCACTGTCGTAGCACTTGTTGTTTTACAATTTGCGGTACTGTCCTCCCAGTTAACAAATGCACTTTCACATCAGTGACTCTAGAGTCAAGAAGAAGGAGAAGAGTGCAGGAGCATGGATTCAGATTACCTACGTACACAGGAAATCACAGCCAAACATGCATGTCTCATGTTTCTCAAGTTTTATCTCCTTTTTAACAGTGTCACTGTTCAGTCTGCACAGCTGTACCTGAGCTGTGCTTATTTTCTGCTAATGCGAAGTGAAAGTGAACTGACGTTTGCACAGACACAGACACATCAGTTTTTATTTTTTCAGTTGAGTAATTGCAGAAAAATGACCAGCTACAGTGAGCTGCAGGTGACAGGCTGTGCACTTCCAACTCCTTAGCATGGTGATAAATCCCTTTCAGTGCCCTGCTGTTGTGTGAAAAAACAAACTACCTAAACAGTGTGCAGCATGAAATCAGATCACAGTTATTCTAGACTATTTTCTATTAAAGCAATACAAGATTTAAGTAGTTACACTGTGAACATATTCACCAGTTGCTCCTCGACGATTACAGGTTGTTTGCTGTGTTGGTAAACTCCACTCTGTAACCGTAGGCCTCATCAATCAGCCAGGACTGAAATCTTAAAAAGCAGATATAACAGAGAGAAAATTAGTTGAGATAGGTTATAGATGAGTTTTTTTTTTTTATGTTCAAACAATGGCAGGTTGTGCACGTTTCTCTCTTGCTTTAAAAAGTTTGTGGTCACTTGCTTTGTTTTTGTGGCAGATTTTCTGACATCAGATTAATAAACAATGCAGCTCAGACATATAATAATGTCAATGACTATTTCAGTATTGCAGTAGTGTACAGTAACACTTACAGTAATACCTCAATGTTCACAGTTCAATTCCTAGATAGAGGACCTTATCTCTCTATCTCTGTCTGTGTTTCTTGACTCTGACAGCTATTAAATAACAGGTTTTAAAACATTATGGAGAAGTGATGACTGTCAGTAGCTACTACTTGATCTTCCATTTCCAAACCAGCACTTCTGGGCTTGTTTTGCAGCACCCACCTCTGAAACCCTCTCTTATTGTCCGTACATTTTTTTTTCAGTCACTCTCTGCAGCATTTAATGACTCTGAGCTGCAGCCTTTCCTTGACTGTCACAGAGGGGTTTTTAACAAGGTCCTGCTCTCTTTTTGCTCTTTCCTCCTCATCTTACCATGCTGCTGCCACTTTCCCCTCTTTCCCTTGTAATTTCACCTTTCTCTGAGGCTAAAGTGTGCAGGTGCCGCGCTAAAGTAGGGGGAGAGATGGGAAATGGTTAGTACCTTTTTGCCTTTTATTAAATTGGAACCTGCACAGATTTGCACACTAGGCAGATTGCTTTGAATTTGCTAGCTGCATAATCATGCACTTACTGAGCATATTATATTTCATTTAGTTCCTAAATTTATAAAGAGTTTATGGTCTCTTAAATATTATGCATGCACTTCAAAGCTGAATTGATAAAAATTTTATCATTTTTTTTATCTTTCAAGACAAAAATCTAATTTACTGGATTCAGTGTCATGACAATTTGCTTTTTGGAAGCAATTACAGAAACAAGCAGTCCTTGTTTCTTCAATTTTATAGACCAAAACATTAGATAATTAGATCATAATAATTATAACGTCCAGCCCTAACGCTGTTTATGTGTGGATACAGAAGTGAAATGTTCTATACTGTGTAATGTAAATGAAGTACAGTACATCTCACTTAATATTTGCATGTGTCTGTGCACATTTGTAAATGAATGAAGCTCTGATGTCCTTGAGCTTATATTTGTATTCATAACGAACAAGGAAATTAAAGCCAACTAAATCACCCAAGGCTCCCTGCATTTCAATTATAGACAGTGTAAAAGAGTTATTGATCCATCGCAGAGGAGACACACAGAGAGGCAGAGAGATTTTTAAATACTCATCAGTCGTCACACTACTATAATGCTTGGTAAATCTGCTCTTTAATTGATTTTTAGGAGCGAGGCAAAAGCCAGTGAGCTTCAGCAGACAAGTGAAACAGTTTAAAGTATTGGTGTGTTAGTCTGAAATACATTCCCTCATGTATTCCTCTGTACGCTTTCTCCAGTAATCTATATCGTCCTGCAGTGTTCACCTAGGAAGCCCCAGTGGCTTTTGGCGTTCCATCATCTTTAAGCTGCAGTAAAGAGCAGGTAGGGCGGCTGCTCAGGTTCATTCAGGGCTCCAGCTGACCATGATAAATGTGAGAAAGGCTCACTTCACACCTAAAGCCCATAGCTTTCCCACCTCACCTCCTTTCCCACCATCACCAGCCTCTATCTCAATTGGTTTAGCAGTGGAGCCCAATGTGTTCAGCCAGCCATATCACAGAGGCTCCAGGGGTCAACTAGCCATATCCAGATGTCTAGCAAGACACTACTTCCATGCATGGATTACTGTAGGGGCCCACCGAGCATAGACCCGGGTGCCAGCAGGGGTGGGCGAGTGGATTAGAGCCCTAGTTTGAAATGACTGCTATCGTTTCTTGTTGTGACTACAGACACAAAATGACCCCAAAGAGACATAAAAACGTCAACAAATGTGTTAAAGCAACAAAAACAGTTGTATGGACATCACTTACATCAGGTCACATCACTTTAAACAACGTCAGACAACACCTGTGCACCAACTCCACCCTGCAGATGCACTGCTTACAGACAACAACAGTGGAACAATTAGCAACACTTGGACAGACAGTAAGACACAACAGGAGGCACAAGCCAGTTTCAAGGAGACCACTGTAATAACAGATTTGTGTTCTACATACAAGGTATATGTGGCCTTTTTACATGTTTGTATCTGTGTAACTATCCATGTCTACTTCCTTCCCTCGATGTTTCCTCGTCAGGTTCTTTCTTTCTTTCTGTAAGCTTTTTCTTTCTGTGTATTTTCTAACCTCTGGGCCGTCTGTGTTCCCTCAGCGTCTCCTGTAACGCCACAGACGGTATTTGTGAAAGATGGGGGAGATCACAGAGGATTTCTATCTATCTGACCCTAGTTTGCCCTTCATCTTCCTCTCACAGCTTGATCTATCACACACAAGTTCTTTTTATTGTTGTTTGGCAGCCAGCTCTTCACCCTTCTGGCTCTACTTGCCTTTCTCCACCCCCCTCATCATTACTGTGAGCCATCTTCTGATGGGAATAAGCCAACATATTTGCATTTACTCTGTGCAACGCCTCTGTCATCGTCTGTAAAGACACGCTCAGCCTTAAAGCCTCTATTCTTTCTGATATTCATATCTTTATTCATAACGATTTTTGTCCTAGGTACCACAACCATCAACCTACTCTCCTTAAATATTTATTATCAGCCCTTAAATTGCTTCCACCAAAAAAGCATTGCAGCCTTACAGAGACAGTATTTCAGTAGTGATGTTTTAGAAGTCTGCAGGATTTAATTCAAAGACACTCTGCCTGTTCCTTGATGCTTATTTTGGCTCTCTTTGACTGTACCCATCTCACCTTGACCCATTCGAACAACAGATATCCAGTGTGCTGAAAAAATTATATAATCATGTGTTTGACATCTTCTCATTGGGAAACATTCACAAACAAGCAGAGCTGCATCACATCGTCTTCGGTGTCTGGCTCCTTCTGATCTTGTCCCACATACTGTAAGTGACAACACTATATTATGCAAAGTTTTCTTATCTTGCTGCTATTTTAAACGTAATGTAGGCACAATTTTTTTCACAAATAAAATCAAATCGGGTAGTACAAAATGCAATTCTATGCTTATTAAAGTGAGGTTAAACCCGGTTGCTAAAAATATCTGTCATCTACTCCACGAGTTCCTGGATTTTGTGGTCAGGACAGGTGATCAAATCAAAGCCCATGTGCAAAACGGCCAGCTCTGCAAAAATCCAAGTGTCAAAGGGGAAAGAACCACAGAATTAATATAAAAATCTGGAGTAAAACCCACAATAACAAGACCTCATTAAAATGCACTAATGCACATTCTCCTGCACAGCACAGATTGATAATAGTCAAAGGGTGCAATCATCTCATCTCTGTCTCTGAGGCAATTTGGCAGTGACCAAAGTATTGTCTCTTTGAAGTGTCAGTTCATATGAGGGGCACAGGGTATTTTAACAATGTTTGCATCAACACAGCACACTTTGTTAACAGCCTTTTAACATTCCCCTGCTACAGCTTATAGGTTTCCTTTTCCCCTTAGGTCTCTGAATAATAAGGAGGGTTTGTTCATTTAATCTGAACTCCCTACAGCAAATAATCAGACAGATGACTAGAAAGGGCTGGTGTATCAGTATACAGTCTGATAGCAGACACAGTATAGGTTTCCTTATCACATACATTGGAGAGGTGACCATACTGGATGTTTCCTGCAAATTGCCATCAGGCTGAAAAATTCAGAGTCACCACAATTTTTCAGTGTAATGGCATCTTTACTAAAAATAAACATGTAAATACCCCCAGTAGCAGTTTTTTGATTTGTATCACGTTTGCCTTTTTGGGTGCACGTCTGGAAAGAAATGGAAAAATAAAGTAGAGAAACCTTTTGGAAATCCAAATGCCACAATCACTGTCTAATTTGTTTGTTTGTTTATAAAATGAAACGTGCATTTGCGTTAGAAGAAAAGTTTAATGTCTACGTGCTGCAGGGATCACATTTACCTCTATGTGTTCTGGTGTCCTTTCAAATCTTTGGTTGCAAATGCAATCTAGTAGTTTAGCATGCAAAAGAGCTGCACATTTATTTTATTAATATTATTTAATCTGCCGTTAGAGGTCAGAAGTAGAACACAAGTCTTCCCTGTCTTGTTACTGCCCCACATCTTTCAGTCAGAGCTCCAGTGAACTATCTCACCAGTAAAAGGTCAACCATTAAAACAATAACAAAGACCTCGAGTCTCATGGGTTTAATGGATAAAGCAGCCGACCATAGCTCCTTAACTCGTGACTCTCTCCACGGAGTGCGTGATGGACTGGTACTCTCTAATGGACTAACATCATGTTGTTGTTTTTTTTTTTTTTCATAGAGTAGAAGCTACTGTGAATCAGGGTCAGTCTGCTGAGTTTCTCCATAAAGCTTGATGACACGACAGTTCATGACACACTGTGTCTGCCGATGAACACTCGCGTGTGACCACGTGTGCTACTGTTGTCTTCAGGGACCATAAAATACCACTCACTCTGTCTGTCTGTCCAACCTTGGTTTTTCAGTGTAGCATGCAAGGGAAAGGGCAGCCGCTCTAACAATATCATTATGTTTTAGAGTAAACTGCTACTTAGCAATCCTCTGCCTTCATGAAATAGAAGCAGAACTAGCTGCAATAATGTATTGTAATGACAGAAATGGCTGCAAAGGCAACGAAAGGTTTAACTGAAATCACAGCTTATTAGCATGTTTAAATGTGTTATTAATATGTTTTTATTCCTGGTGCATTACTTTATTACATGAACATTTCTACTGTTTGCCCCACAGACTGTAAAATCTGACTACTGTGAGCGGCTGTGTTGTCTAAACCTTTTCACATCTGTAGCTGTGAAACAAACTATGTAAAAATATAAATGCCTTGCATTTGGTTTCCTTTTTTCCCTCAAAGGCAAAGATACAGTAAAACATATGCTGTAGCAGACAAAGTAAGAAACAAAACACAGTCTCCTTTACAATCACTGAGGCAAAATAAGATGCGGTTACAGGCTCATAATTCACAAAGCCCACAATCATTTCTGCAACACTGTTAAAATATGAGGGAATCATCTAAGTTGTTAAATTGGGGTTTTCTCTCGTTTCTTTCTCTGTTTCACACAAATATTCTGCAGACACAGCTGCTTCATATGAAATATAATTATATGCAAATGTTGCAACATTTTGAATTAAGAAGTATTTGACAGCTTGAGAAATACTCTGTTTTCTAAGGGTTATTGAAACAGTCTGGGACATTAGCAGGTTAGACGGCAGTCCATCATCTGTGGTTACTGTGATAATAGATTCAGAGCTGTCTGCATGGAGAGGCGTGGTTGGCTCACTTTAGCTCATGACATTTTCTCACACAGCATGTTCCTGACTTTTTCTAATTGTCTGCTTCCTGTGTTCTAATTGACCAACGATGATAAATTGTTTTAAGTGCTGAAAAGTGTAGCTACATAATGACGCCAAACTTTAATTGACAAAATTAAAGCTTTTGAATGTTTCCTTTTTTCCTGGAGTTTAAGTTATGACACGGCCTTGTAATTTGGCAGGACATTTTTTTACAGTACACCTTTACCTTTTCCCCCATGTGGCTACTTAAAGCCTCACTCTCCATGTCATTATATTATAGTACTATATTGTTGCCTTTAGGGCACTGGGCTGTTTCCCAGAATCATTCCTCTACCGTGACCCATTTTCAGTTTCTCCATTTGGCTGCATACTGGAACCAGTGTGTTTTTCCTTGCAACTGCACCTTACAAAGGTTCATATAGATTAAAGATTTAAAAGATTTAGTTTTGAATCTAGATTAATTTGTTTTACTTATGAAGCTAACTCACAATTTCCTGTGTTTTTATGTGTTTAAACCTCTGAAAAGGTGGTTTTCGTTTCCTCCTTGGACAGTTTCTGTCTCCATTATCTGTCTAACTGGAATCTCTTTTGCTCCACAGAGAAACTTTGTACCAGGGCTTACTTTGTGAAATCTGATTGGTTGCAGGAGATGACTGGATAATGAGTTAATTGGTCTTGTGAAAGAGCTGCAGTTTCTTTTATTGGTAAATGGATACACAGAAAGGCCATTTGGTGGGAGACAGATCCATTACATTGCCACACCCTCTGCAGTCCGCAGTGCCTAACTGATGGAGGTCTGTAAAAAGTACGGATCTATCTTTCACTCGCTTTATGTGACTCGGGAGAGATGCAGTTGCATTACCGCTCATTGAGACCTCACCTATTGTATATTTCAACATACTGTACGTTAGAGCTTTTAGTATGCCAGCTCTTCTACAGGGCTCCAGTGGACTTGTAGTGAATCAATACCTTAGACAGGATCTCATTTCTCTTGTCTGTTTTTGTGTTTTCCTCACAAACCCCTGGGAACTAGAAAACCTAGACGTGGTGGTGAATGGATCAAATACACACCGAGTCTGGAGCGTTGCCTTGTTTCCTTGTAAAGTTGCACGGTGAAACATGATGAACATCAAAGGTAAAGTAACTTTTCCGAAGGTCTTGTGCACACTTTCAACATCAATCAGCATTGTTACCTTCATGTTTGACAGTAAAAGATGGGGAATACTCCAGCTGATTTCACTTCTCCAAGGTGTCTTACCTTTATCCTCTGACAACTGATAAAATATGATTTATATCGCTCTCACATTTGATGAAGCAATATCACGCCACAGAGTCTTTTCCCAGAGAATTTCATGACCATGAGCCCTGTGAGAAAATATTTAACTTAATTCCATAAAGGTGGTACAGTAGTATTGTTGTCTTTCTCAGGGACACCAAAGCAGGATTGCTGCTTGCTGACATGTCCTGAACCTTTTGCAGGACTGAACCTCTGTAGGACCGTGTTTCTACTCACTAAGACTCCCTGCTGACAGAAATGTTAGGCTCACAAGAAGCACACACAAATTGACGGTTCTACACAGGTTTAATTGAATCTGTCTGAACTTTTGTTTTCTTGCCTGGTAACTTGTCAGCACAGACAAGCTCAGTTGTTTCAGGAGAACTGAAGGAAACGGTGTCTACCTCTCTGTAGTTAGACTCACATCAGCAGCCACAGACCCATCGATGTGTGTGCACATTCATAACAGGTTTCACATTCTTGAAGGAGTTTTTTTTTTGCCTTTTTGTCTGTTGTAAGTCAGCTTTGTAGCATCTCTATGAATATATTGTGTTGGCTGATGTTTGCTGTGTCTTGTCATTTGTGTTTACTCAATTTATATGCTCATATTTTACTGCCATCCATCGCTCAGCCCACACTGCAGGAAAGATGCCCTAATGTCAAGCATATGTGCATGGAAAGAAGTGATGAATAACTGCTTGAAATTCAGACAATTAGTGTTTGGCATTTGCTCAAAAAAACATTTTATGGCTATGTGAGGAATGAGAGGCAACAACTGCAAATGCATGCTGATTCCAAAGCCTGTTGTGCTTGTTTGTCTTGGCCATAGAGCTCCAGAAATGATAATAACACATCCACAGAATAGGAACATGCTTTAATTTTGTAAACAATCATTTTTTCTCGCTAATGCTAATGCTAATGGTAACGTCAAACAAATAAAATTCATTTGAAAATGAAGTTCTGTGTGTGGGAATGTCTGAAACTCATTATTATCACTTTTCCCCTTCAGATTCTGTACTGTCCCTCAGTATTGGATAAAGGTTTGCTCCACTCTTTCCCAGATGCACAATTCAAAAGTCCAAAGTCACAACCGAACAAAGCAGTGTAAACAGAGTATGTCTGGGCGGTGGCCTCTGCCTTACAGGAACTATTCTCCAGACACTGTATAAGTTATGGTTGTTATTATTGTGTGGAGCTGTTTATAGATAAAATGAAGAGCCTATATTTTTTGTAACAAAGAGATGTGTCACCTAGTGCAAATGTGGGTCACTGCTATGTTTTAAATAGTTCAAAAGCACACATTATACTCTATCTTAGCAGAACATATGCTTGCTTAAGCCAGGCTATACATCATTTCTAATCCTGACAGCGTGGGGGAGCCACATGATCTATGTTGTGTCCTGTATGAGCAGAAAAATAAATATGATTAGGTTTTTATACATTCATATAAACTGAAATGATAAATGTATGTTGTTTAAAATTTGTGGACTGTGTTTTTTAAAAAGCTACTGTGCTTGTACTGCTTGTTTGATTCAAAAGCGAATTTGATTTGGATGTAAACATCTGAAAATTGAAGCAGACACTAGAAACTAAAACGTCATAGTCACTGTTTGATTTTAACTCATATCCACTGGAGTACAGAGCACTACATATTTTAGTTTATCTACATTGCATTTTACTGTTTTTATTATAGAACACAATATTTAAATTGCATTTATTATAGGACATTAATTATACCTGTATATCATACTGGCCCACCTGCACACACGGTTCTGTAATAATGGAGTCTTAGTCTCCTAGCACAACTCGTTTAGAGAAATATGAATTTGCATTGTCTTGAGAATTGGTTTTACATTACTGATATCTGCTAATTCAGTGGGTTCAACCACATTTAATATAACATTTACTTTTTTAATTTTCTCTCTCTGTGAGCCTCATGTTTGATTAAACTGTTGAATGATTTTGATGAAACTGGCTCCTATTCTTACAAAGCAGACCTTTCTGAAAATCATCCACATGGAAAAAAAAAAAGGTAAAACTTCGACATTAATGATGGAGAAACAAACTCTGACATATTCCCATTTAGAGATACCCTTAATCTGTGAAATTAGGAAAATCAGTCTGCTGACTTTCACATGCAACTCAACTGTCACAGGACAACGCAACAGATACGTCTATACAACTACACTGCAATATGACAGAAATATGTTTTTGTGGGGAATGTAATTTAAACCTAGTTGTGTTTTTTAAAAACATAATGACTATATGTTTATAATTAATGTAAATGACAAGTTGCAACGTATCTTCACCAAAATATCCATTCTACAACAACCCAATTTCTTTTCCACATGAATATCTTTCTGTGTCACATTCAGACTTGTGATTTTCACATATAACACAGTTGGGTTTAGGCTTCACATCATTGGGTGAAGGTGAGGGAAAGACAGAGCACTGGGTTAACAGTAAAACATTCTACCGTGACTTTACAAATCACTGTACTTTGAACAATTAAACCAAAACACTTTAGACTTTCTCTAACCCCAAACAAGTTAATTTCTTGCCTAAACCCAACCTTGCACAGGACTTTATGATGAAATCCACTTCCTGTTAATAAATCTAACTTTTCCTTCATTTAAAAATGATGCTGATTATGTTGACTTCAGTCGAGGTTGCACTTACACTTGCGACTCATAATTTTCATGAGTTGTACCAAAAGGACAACTTTACTATTTGACTTTTGTTCATGTTAACACCTTTCAAAGTTGGATGCATGAGTGAACAGATGTAGGCGATTTTTTTTCTCACTTTTCTTACTGTGCTCATAATTGTGAACTGTCCAATTAACATATGAGTCAGATTCACTGTCTCCACATTTCCCCATTTACCTTCTCCACATTTCAAACCACAGACTAAAACCTTTCCAGCATAACACTTCCTAATGAAGTGTGATTTTAAAATGACTAGTGCTGCCCAGCATCTAAGTTAATTTTAAGAAGATGTATCAGTACAGTACTTTCTCCAGTTTGCATTAGTAAATCTTCTCTGTATCAGCTTTAATCTAATAATTTTCTCTGTTTTGAAATTGGTGATTTGTATTCTGTAAAATGTTAAAATATTTTTCATCACTCATCCTAAAATCAGGGGGGAGTGTGTAAAGTCTCTTGTACTTTTATGCCTTCCATGTTTCACTCCCTTTTCCTTTAAATGAGTTCTTAATCTTGAAATCTGTTTGTTTTCTTGATTTGATTTCAGTCTTCTATCCCCCTTTTCATAGTAATGTTTTTCTGTAAAGCACTATTTAACTTCTATCTTGAAAAGTGCTAAATAAAGTTTGGTTGCTTAGTTAAGCAATTAAAGTTTGCTTGTAAAGCTCTGTAGTTTGATTAAAGGTAATTTGGAGGAGAGAGTGCAGAGAGAGAATAAATGTGGCTCAGACACAGTAATGCCATTTGTTCTGTAATTAACTATTAGCAGCCATTCATCTTAATGACAACTGATGCAGGGAGTTGGTATGCAGAACCAGACTAGTCTGACTGATGGACTGATGGAGAGACGATTATTAATGTTCATTTTGACCCTGATCTTTTCGCTTTCCCTGCAGCAGTGTGGTGTAGGTTTAGGATTGAAGAGCTGCGGGAAAAGAAAATACAGTCAACTTTGAGTTATAGCTGAAGGCCATGCATCAATTATCCATGGGCTTACTTAGCACCTGAAGGGGAAAAAATCAGCTTGCTACTGTAGCAATAATAACGCTCGCTTCAGAAAGCACTGATGATGCACTCGCTGATGTTTGGCAGCACTGCTACAGCAGCATTGTGCGTGCATGGATAGTGTATGATTTCAGCACATTGTACATAACACATGCATCATCTACTTGCATGCATGTTTATTTGGTCGCCTTACAGACTTCCTGCTGTTTATTTTCAGACATGAGAGTGAGAGAGGCATAATTGCCCGACTTTAAAAGCACTGGCCTTTTCTGAATCAAATAACATATGACTTTGAAGAGGGAGTCTTCATGTCTTCAAAGGGAAGTACAGAGAGTGAGTGAGAGAGAGAGAGAGAGAGAAGATGAAGGAAACAAAGAGAGAGAGAGTATAGATAAATATCTCTGGCTGTACACCTACTTCCCAGTGACTGCTCCACTCCCCAGACACCCTCTTAGAAGGAGGAGCGGACCTTTGCTGGTCAGTGTGGAGCTGTTTGATTAATTTAGGCCATTATGTGACACATCAAAGTTGAGACAGATTTAGTTGTAAGCAGCTAGAGCTCCCTAATTGACTCTTTCTTCTAATAAAAAATCCCTAAAGCAGCATAAAGAGACATTTGTAATGTTGTGTGTGGTTCCTACTTATTTAACATTGCTATCAGTGTGAAGCCAGTGATCTGACAGAGATTACTGTCCTGATACCCCACAGATCCGACACTGTAGTCCCTACAACTCATTAAATATCTATTTTGTATTTGAGTAAAGACACATACTCAACTGGAGCCTGGAAAAGTTTGGGAATACCCTGTTTTGACTTGTAAGGAAGATGTTGAAGATGAAAGCACCGCAACAGAAGTGAGACTTTGTTTGTTTGTTCTCTTTATGTCGAATTCAGCGGGGCTGTGACCGTCCTTTCTACCTGCACATAACCCAGAATCAACAGCTCATCCGCTCTTTTTGTTCTTTTATTTTTCCCTCTGATCAATTGTATTTGTCTGAGTGACAAGACGGCAGCGGGGTATTTTCTCTGTTGCACATCTCGGAGGGATTGTTTTGACTGACAGCCCTCTATGGAAGACTTCTTTTTTTTGTTTGACAGCTGTTATTCTTTTGACTTTATCTTTCTTGTGGCTGTTCGAAGTTAGTTTTGTCCCTTTCAAGTGTCTTTTTTTTTTTTTTGTGCCATAAGGGGGTTTCTTTGTTTGCTCCAATCCTTTCTGTCTTCATGACTGACTGCCTGTTGTGAGCAGAAGGGCTTAACGTCATCGAATGCATCGGCCAGTGCATCATCACACTTCTCTGATGAATCCTCAAGTCATATTCTCACTCACTGTATAATGGATGAGCCAGATGAATCACATGAGCGAACATTAAAGCTGCTGCCTTTAATTAACTCAAAACTTCCCCCACGGTTTGAGATTTGGAGAGCATATAGTTAAAAATGTGAAATTTAATATGTTTTTTTATCAATCTGAAGCCTAAGCCATATGTCCTCTAAAATTTTCGCCTCACAGAAACACAACAGAAACTTTTTTTCTTTCTGGACATTGCTATAGTAATTACCTGTGTGCCTATCTCACAATGAGCTGTGACATATTTAATAGGTATAGTAAAACCAATTTTTTATTGCTCTTCTGCAGGATTAGATTAGTATTTGGTGTTCCTTATGCTTAGAGCCTGTTCTGGAGAAATGGCTTGAAGGAGGCTTTTATTGCGTATAAATAAATCAATTTTCAGTTGTCCATCATCTTTTTATCCGGAAAATGAAAAGAAAACAAACTGAGAACCCATCTGCAGGGTTCAGGTCAAGTCACACAAACTAAATCAGGTATAAAATAAGGGTGTGTGTGTGTGTGTGTGTGTGTGAGTGTGTCTGCAGCCATATTTGATGACTGATGACTGTGTGGAGACTATAAAGTATGCTGTATTCAAGTGATGTGTAACCACTGACCATGTATCCATGGTCACTGTCACAACTTGTGCTTTTGGGTGTGTTACTCAGAAACACACACGCATTCACAGTCTACTGCAGACATGCAGCTCCTGCCAGAGACTGACACTGAGCCACTATGGCCAGTCAGCAGGAAGAAACTCATAATCCCAACTCGTTCAAGGGTAGCTGGAGGACAGGATGGGTGAATGAGCACTGAGCGACAGGAGCAGTTAACCGGCCTGTACTTCTTGTTCCTGCTGCTGTTGGGTGTCATGCTTCTGTCAGTGTGGATGCTGACCAGCTCTGGGACTCCAGAGCTCCTCCACTTAATTACCAAACACCTCTGTGCCCTGATAATCACTTACAAAGCTGTGAATGGGCCACTGTGAATAGACATCTACTTGACTGCTCCTGCACTCGTTCTCAGCGGTGAAAATTAGACCGTTTTCAACGTTTTTTGTTCGTTTTTAAAAATTAACTTCTTCCCACTGTTTTGCTTTTGTTATGTCTCTAGAAACCTGATGCCAGGAAAACAGTTTTCAAATTCCAAAGGTCGTTGTTTCTTGACGCTTGCTCCTGTACGCAGAGTCTAATGAATGCTGCTGCTTGGCAGGTGAGAATCACACAATCTTTACCTCACTTTATTTTTTAGGAGACTGGATTTTGGATTTCTGGATTGGGGATTGTCTCTCTTCCTCCCTGAATCCAGTTATTGCTTGTGCAACGTGTTGCAATTTCTCCACAGTATTTTCATGACACATTTGTAATCACACAACAGATCTGTGAGCTGATCATGTGGTTATCATGAAACTCTTTTTTTTACCATCCTATTTTAAAGAGATTGTTTAGTGTCTATTACTGTAGAGTTTTGTTTTTAAAAATCCCTTTGTAGTTAGCCATGTCATTATACCAGCTGTCTGAGGTAAATGTTAAATGGTTAAATTTTTGTTCAGCTAATTGTTATGTTTTTGCTGTGCTCTTTTCATTTCTACCCTCTTATTTTTACTTTTTATTATTGCACATGTTTTTTAGCTCAACTGTTGTATTATAATGCCTCTGTGGAAATATTTCACTGACGATACGCTGATGCATAAAGCTTATTAAACATTTTATTCTTCTTCAATACAGTTGTGTGTTATTGATTCACCTCTTTCAAGGCCTTCCAGCAAAAACATCTGTTTAAATTGTGACTTAAATCTAAAATAATATATCTTGTCTATTATGTCACATTGTAGAAACTTGGCCTTTACGTAGTTTATTTTCATAAAGATCTGAATTATTTATTAATTAGACATGCACACAGTTGGTTGGCTCACAGTCGTGCTGCACAGCTCCACACTAGTTCCTTTATCAGAACTTTGTACATTTTAGGCTGGTGAAAAGTACTGTGTGTCGGTTGTTGTTGTTGTTGTATCTCCTCCCACATGTGGCTTGTCCACATGTGGGAGGAGAGAAAGTCCATTTCTTTTCTTTCTATGCTCCCACTGCCCCAGACATGTTTTTTGTCAAATCAAACAAATTCTGTGCGTTGCATGTTATCCACTCTCCCTGGCAAACTGTCTGCATGCTGTCTTGTGTATTCCTAATGGTTATATAGTACAGCAGGGTTGTATTGTCAAAGCAGAGATGAACTCAGGTGAAAAACATGCAAAACCGAACAAATAATCTCCGACAGTGAAAAATAAATAACCTGCAGATAGTCCCAAAACACACGTGTGTACAGACCCTCTTCACTTGTTATTTGCTTCATTTGCTAAAACAAAAGACATTTATGCCTGTGCCATATTTGCATTTTGAAGGCAACAGTAGGTGGTGTCTCCAGACAGTTTTTCCTTGCAGAGTTCTTAAAGGTATCAGCAAGAAAGAAAAAAAAAAAACTTAGTAAGAGAGTGGTGTAACTCATCAAAGCCTAAACTGAGAATGAATACATCAGAATTACATGTTCCCAAGTGTTCAGCATTGCCTGAAGTTTTGTTTTGCCTTATTTGAGTTGGTGAGCGAATAAAGTGAAAATAAACCCCACAAGCCAAGTCGAGTTTCGTTTTAAAAAGCCGTCTCTGCTTTCTGCCTTGTCTGTTTGTGCTTTTAATAACAGTGTGTTGATTCTACTGGAAAATCAGTGGCAGAGAGTGAGTCAGCACGGCACTGTTTACTGAATCTGAAAGGTGAAATATACAGAATTTGGATGAATTTGTTGAAACAACAAATGTGGTATTTCTGCTTTTGATCACATGTGCAAACCATGGGTTGATGAGTGAGATGAAATCACTGATTTTCAGACTGACCATCTGCTTGTTTGTCAATCCACTGATGGGCAGAATCCTTGTTTAGTAATGCAGCGGCTTTGGAGGTTGTTTTGGATCAGCAGACCAATCACCGCTTCCCTGTGTTTGATTATTTATCAGTAAACATCCTGCTCTTGCTTGTCGATGCTGCTGCCTTGATAACGGATGCTTTTATTAAGGCTGAGTAGATTAATTGTACGGGATGAAGACACATTTTCTGGCAATAAACCCTCAAGGGGAGAAGCAGAACGGATCAAACGTGTCCGTCTCAAACCCCCATAATGTAGTGCTGATTGTTTACCGTGCAGAGCTGGAAGAGAACTTAGATGGATCTAAGAGAAAGCCGGCCTTTACTCACTTTATCTCCATTATCTCTCTGTCACACACACACACACACACACACACACACACACACACACACACACACATCCGGGGAGTATATATCTTCACCCTCTTCAGGCCAATGAGATGAGTCCTGCTTCAGTGTCTGAACAAATGCAGCTCCCCGACAACACTAAACAAGAGGAGGATTTGTGTTCCACTCATCTAAAAATGACCTCTGATATCAACAATGGTTGTTTACAACTGCCTTAGGATGTTTTCAATTACGCACTCTAAAAACCACAAGAGTGCTTTCTCCTCGTACAAATGTCTGCCTTTTAATAACTCTCATTTAAAAAGAGATGTTTGTATGGAACAAGAACCTGAACTCTCATAATGTATTTTTGACATTTACGTTTTTGACGCACACTAAGTTGGCAGTTTACAGTAGGTAACAAGGTAAATCTAATGCAGTCTGTGCTTTTCTTTGAACTGAAGTTCAGATACAGGCTGATTTAACTCTCATGAATTTGTTTTCGGTTTGTGATGATAACTTCATATGGTTTTTTATTGTAGTAAATTCTAAATGGTTAAGAACAAAATCCTAGAGATAAATCATAGTTGAGTCTATAAAGTAAAACAGCACATTTGTCCAGTAAATATATAACTAGTAAACAGACGTCCATTATGTTGGGCACAATTACTACCCACACAACAGCTTCATAGGAAAGTCCTTATGTTTTTTTCACAGTTTATTACACTGTGTCACATGTTGATTTAAAACTATGGTGACTTCCAAGGGTGTTTAATATTTGTCTAAACACATTTATGTCTTTACAGTTTGAACAAGGTGTTAGACGTTCAATTTAATTCCATCAGATTACGCTAAATGTTGACAGTAAAAATATCAACACTAGCCTATTAACATAATGCACACACTGCGTATTAGAGGTGATTATTTTCAGCCGACATTATATGTGTGTGATGGTCAGTGAATGTCCAAGGTTTTTATCACACACAGACATTTTTAGGTAGAAGCACGTTTGCGAGCAGATGCTGTGACACAACTGTTGTTCAGCGCATGTTGTGCCATTAAATACAGTCGCTGTCACACAGTCACACACAGCTAACAATCTTAGTGTCATAATGCAACAAACCACTTGTGGGCTTTTAGTCGGAGCAATTACACAACAGCGTTTACAGAATATACTCAGAGGAGTGGGTTTTAAACTGAGATCCTGAGAAAGCTTCCTAGAGGATCAGTGTCTTCGTGCTTATTGGCTTCTTCTTTTGCCATTATTTTTTCTCCTCTCTCATGGAAAGTGTGTCTGTCTGTCTGTTGCAGCTACTTTGCATTAGCATATAACATTTTTGGGAAATGTTTACTGCCTATATTTGGCACATGCAGCTAATCTTTATGTATAGAAGTTACTGCGAATGCTAAATTCTTACATGAGACATCATTGCAGGTATTCGCATGGACACACTCCACGCCGGCTTCAGGTAAACTTACGCTAGATTGCTCTTGATGCTGTGATCTGAGCTTTGTGCTGATGTAGTTTCATTTTCCTGGTTGTGCTGATGTCGTCGGTAGTTGAGAGGATGCGTAAACACACACACGCAATAAGGTCAAAAAGCCAACCAGTAGCAGAAGGCAGTTTTGCAAACCGTGCATTTTATTGTGCTTGCTGTGTGTTTTGATGATTAAGGATGCACATGTTTGAATATCCCGTGACGTTCCTCTTATACTATGTAAATGATCAGATGTCAACTTATATTCATCATACATGACTGAACTAATATACAGGGTAACTGTACTGCACAGCTGTAGTGAGCTGCTACTGTTTTGTACTACTGTAAGTGTACCTAATAAGCTGCCAACCAACCATGGCTGTATGTAGATTTCTTTCAAAATAAGTATATAATAAATATATATAGAAAGAAATATATTTTGATTTTATAAGCAGTGATGCCAGACACACACAATCCTGTATAATCTAATATAAATTCAGACAGATTCAGGACAGTCGGCAGAGTTCTTCCCTGGTATTTTGTATTTATTATACTTTCCTTTTTTTACTTATTTCACATCAGCTTCTTATGATTTCTCTTTTCCTATTTCACTCCAACTTCTAACATTTCCTCCTCATTTTTTAGGATAGTGGTTTGCTATTCAAGGCTCGCTCATTGTGAAGGAAATGGTCCCCAACTTCTCTTTTGACTCAGAGATTTACAGCCAACAGGCCTTAAAATGGCTTCATTTCCCATCAGCCCCACACCCTGAGGGAGCGTTTAGTGCAGCTGAAGGCCAATCAGGAGAGTCCAGGAGACCAGTAAAGCCTTGGTCTGAAATCAATCCTCAGAGTTCATGAGCTTTTAACTCTGGGGCACAGGGGGAATCAACTTCCCCTCAACAAATTCATTTTGACCAGAGAGAGTCCCTTCAGAAGGACCAAAAAAGCTAAAAGCAATAAGCTACATGAGGAAAATCTCAGAGACACCTTGTCAAAACCCATAATCCTGCATTCATTTGCCCTATATGGCCAATTACAAGAGAAGCAGACAGGTGAAAAAAGGATTTGAAAGTGTTGAGTGGTGGGCTGCAGGTTCTTTTAAAGACAGTTTCAATCATGCTTTACATTCAATTTGAGAAACGTGTTCAAACACTTAGCTGTGAGCATGTAAAGGTATGATAAAAATACAGTAATACTGTATAGGAAGGCTCCTACCTGTTGCTTTAACTGTATGTTACATAATTAAAGCACTCTCTGCTGCCTGCTGGCTACCGCGGTGCAAAGAGAGCGTCGGAGAATTGATAGCAATTGGCTTTAGGGTTCAGACTAAATTGACAGGAAGTACTGTATATTAGACGATATGCTCTGGCTGTAAAATGGAAATGAAATTGAAAGGTGGCAAAATCAAATGTAATATACTGCAGGAATTTCCTCTAGCACCTCAGGCAAACCACAGATTGACTTTTCAGACCCCCCCTTCTAAAACCAGTGCAGATAGAATACTTTTACTTTCTCGCTGAATTGCCGTACTTTGTTTCTCGGAGAAGTGTTGAGTTGATAGTAGACTCAAATGCTGCTGAATGTGCTAACAAAAATAAGTGAATACAAGCAATTAAACCCAGATCATGAGTTGACATTTTACAATCTCTGACACAGCAGGAACTGAAAGTCATAAAATAGCACAATAAAAATGACGAGCACGGGAGAATTTGTCTGTATAATAACAGAATAATTAGCTAGTAGAGACTCAGGGACACACATTCATCATCAGACGTGTGTCAGCTGCAAAAAAAACAGTGTATGCTCTGAAGTTCTGTGTAGAGTATGTATGGATTCATGAGTGTTAGAGGAACCACTGAATACTGGCTCCTTCGTTTGTGTGGTCAATAGGTACAGTATTTCACAAATACCCTAGAAGACATGGCAGCTGTGGAACTATTTCAAAATAACAGCGAAACAGGCTTCGAGAAAAAAATGGCATGCACGATGCAGAGAGAGGACCAGCATCATCACACAACATCAATGAATCTATTGCTCTGAACAAGGTAGAGAGCACCTCTAAAGAGGTCATTGTAGAAGATGAACTTTCCGCTCCCTCTGTGATCCACTGTAGCTTCTCACAGTGGATCAAGAACACCCCCCCTCCTGCAGAGATCAGTTCTCATGATATACTTTCAGCTGTGTTAAAGATTAAGTGTCAGAGTTACAACTCAATACATGATCATTCATGACTCACAGACGTAGTTGTGTGAAACAGCATGGTGCCACATGTTCAGCGGTCTGTTGGACAAACCAAACTCAATCTGCAACAACTAAAGGATTCGAGTTCTCCTGGAGGTTTCTCATCGATGCACTTTATCAGCAGATTTCTGACTTTTCCTTTCACCTTGACCCTGTTATTACAATCTCCTGTTCCATGGCGAGCTTAAAAGCAAAAGCTTTCAACTGTGACTCTGCGATTGACACACAGCTCCACTGATCCGCGGTGGCTCTTTGGATGAATTGGTTTTGCACATTACTGCGGTTGTCTATTGTTTATGACAGATGATGTGAGCAGGATATGAGCATGATGAAATGACAGGCAAATATCTGACAGATAAAATAACATCAAATAGATTCAGTTAAACCCATTACAGAGATCCCTCTGCTGGTGTAATATCAAAACAGTTTGCAGCATTGTGAAGTTTAGACTCATGGCTTGTTGTCCCTGTTTATTTTTGCTTTCAATGCAAAATGTGCATTTTTACCTGCGGTTCTGCTGATTCTATAGATAAAAACATCACAGATAGTTTAGAAAAACACACTTGTGTGTATGATAAACAATCCTTTTCAGAGAAATTGGATATTTGGGTTTATGGTGTCACGTGTTAGGCGTTATTATTTACTTTTATTGTTGCTTTTTACATGTATATGTTGCAACTGTTGTGCAGTAGCTCAGTTAACTCTGAGTACTTACTGCAGATAAATAATATGAGCTATCCGTTGCTTTGTAATTCAAAGTAGCAGCCCCCACACCGTGCCACACTATGGTCTGACTAACTCTGAGCTAGCACTCAATCTGATTTGTTAAAAAGACGTAAGAAAGTGGAGAGTGGGACGATTGCAGAGAAAACATAACTGCGTCACTGGGTGAGAAATAGTAGTGAGGAAATGATTTCTGGGCACCGGCCCAACTGGGCCACTTTTTTTCCACCAGCATCTTATTGCCAGCGGTACAGCAGACAGCCTGTTGTTAAACCATGCATTAGTTTTCATATAAGCTCCTGCGCCTAAGTTGTAAACCTGCTTTAAAATGATAATGGATATGCAGTAAACCTTTATGTTTCACCACTCCACTCCTCCCACTATATTATCTCTCCTCTGAGTGTACTGCCACCCAGTCAACAGGACAGCTAATGGGGTTGTAAGTGGTTAAAAGGCCAGTGATGCTCTTGTCGGGAACAGTAACATAGCAACACGACAACAATGAATGTGTTATCAGGCCTCGCCATGGCAACATACAGACAACCTTTAATAGATGAGTCTTAGCAGGGATGCTGTTGCTGTGTCAGTGGAATACGGAAAGTGTTCCAACCCCTTCACTTCATTCACACTTTATTGTATCGTAGATTTAATTTGAAATGGATACGATTGCTTTGAATTGTATTAATTAGCAGAATGAAAGGCAAAAGAGAGCCGTTGCTACATGACAAACATGCTGGTATGGTGGTTTCCTCTTTGTCAAAGCCTATTTACAAAGCGCCAAGCCGCACAGCCTCGCTCATTACAGTTAAACATAAACAGTCAAGCTGTGGCCACATGACATGAAATGTCACAGTCGTGTGAAATGTCTTGATGATTTGTTTTTGTTAAACAAAGGTCGCATTCAAACGGACACGCACGCTTTGTGAGCGTAGGTAAAAAGGCATTGAAAGAACTTTTTTGAGGTGTAAAATTTCAGTGTTTTTCAGTGCAGGGTTGTATTACAGTAAAACCTGTGTCGGGGAAGAGGAGGAAAGGCTTGTGGCTCAGCTAGCAGCCACAGCTGCTCAGCAATTTACAGATCTACCAGCAAGAGCTCAGGCAGCAGGAGTTGTAAGAATATTTAGAGCTGTGAAATTAACTCCTGGTAGGGAGAATGAGCCGCCGGTGTATGTATGATGGCGTTCCTGTTGACTTTACTGTAGGGTCCATTTTATGGGGATCTGAATATGTTTGCTTTTCTGTGCAAGATGCAAAAACCTGGCAGAGAACTGTGAGCCTGAATGAACCCAAGGTTTTGTGTGGCAGATGATGTGTGCATTTGTAGTTGTATATGTTGAGGAACTTTTAATGCCTGGGTTTGTACTGTGATCTGGGGTAATACTGCAGTGGTACTACAGTGCTTGTTAAATGATTTACATACTGTGGCGTCATGAACACAGATGTTAGCCAGTTCCAATGATACCTTTAAATCTTTGGCTATCTCTCAGGGTTGTCTCTTTACCTTACTGATGAGCGATTGTTGTGCTCTTTGGGTGGAGCAAATTAAAAAAGGTTGAGTGGTTTTTGTCAGTCTATGTAGTCCAGTCCACACATACAAACTAATTTTCTTAACAAGACCCCAGTTAGCTTTCTTGAGGTTATTATTGCAGGGGTTCACATACTTTCTCCACTAGCACTATGATGTTTTTATGGTTATTCTCATAAAGACATTGTGTTATTGTTTTAGACACATTATATGTTTTAAAAGTCTTAACCTAGTTGAAGTTCAGAGCACATTTTATGACAAATTCATGCTGAAAACCATGACAGGTTCACGTACTTTTTCTTGCCACTGTATATGTACATATACTGCTTTTAGCTGTTTTAAACCTTTGTCTGTCAAGATGAATTTTGTCAGTCCCTGCATTTATCAACTTCTACAGTACGAATTACACAACAGAGTGCTGTGCGAGCCAACTTAAGGGTAACAAGAGTTCCTCTGTGTGAGGAATAACACATCAATCAAGCGACTTTTTTCGACTTAGGATGAAGTGTAGGAGTAAGAGCTAATTTATGACCAAGTGTTTGTATCTGATCCAAACAGGCAAAGTTAAAAGCGGGTTGTCATGGAGAGGGGCGAAGGGTGCTATTATTTAGGAATGGGGGATAAGGAACATTTTCCACAAGGAGGATTCAGTGGTACAAATAAGAAGTGCAATCCATGACTCTTTTCTCACCTTTCCCAATTACATCATGTTGGTGTTAATGTTGCATTGTCGGTTTCAGAAAATTGAAGAGAGAGGGGGGTCTTCAAGGGTATAAAACTGCAGATTGTAGGATATAACTGGTTCTGTTTTTCATTTGCACTTTTGTTGGGTCACATGCTGCATCCTGTTGAGTGGAGGACAGAGGTCACCGAGACAGGAAGTGCTGAGAGGCCACGCTCTTGAACTTCTGTGCTGTTCTTTTGAAGGGAAGCAAACAACAGCATGAGGAGGAATATATTGTAATCGACAGTGCTGTAAAAGTTCAAATAGAGTCAGAGTGACAGCAGGGTCACAGTGGCCTCGCCGCTCCTCTCTCCTGTGACGGAAAGCAGAATTGAAATGAGGGTGAAGATCACAAAGCACTTGTGTCAGTAAGGTAGAGAGATTTAGTCATAAACGGAAGCCAGAGCTCTGACGTCCCTTTAAATGTAATTCTGATTTTGACCTTCCTTTTACCCGTCTGAATCAATGTTTATCTGAATCTAGTAGCTGAATAATGGGCCCAAAAAGGAATTTAAAATTTCACTTTCTCGTTCTCCTTGTCTCTGTAGATGCAAACAGTAACATCACTATGGAGTCCAGCTTTAAGATGATGCCCATGTCAGAACCCGAATACCTGGGTATGGCTCCACTAGGAATGAGTGGACATCAGCTTGTGCCAGGTAGCACAGAAACATCCTGCTGCATGCAGTCCAACAGAATATATTGATGTGGGACTTTCTGTGCCGCAGCCCGTAAAAGACCTGAATGTATGAGATTTATGTTGACACTCCAGTGTGGTAGAAGCATTTGTCAGAACTTTAGTGCAGGAACCGTTTGTTTTTGACATTTCTGTCATTAGAAGATATACTATAAGTAGCGTACAGATGCCTACGTGTTTGGAGGTGGGAGAAACTGCTGCCTAAAGGTTACAGAACTGTTTTTTTGACTGTGGCTTAAATTCACAGACTGGCTGGAAAAAACGCGTGTAGGAGGACAGATGAGTAACCGTGTTTCCTCCCCCTCCGCTGCCCTCAAAGTGCCCTTGAGCAAGTCGGTGAGCAACAGTGCTGCAGCATAGTGCTGGGCAGCTCCAGATGCGTCAGTGTTTGAACATTTGGAGCTTCCCGTCCTCTGCCCCCACTCCCCCAGGCAGTTATAATTAAGGATGTGCCGTTAGTAAATTTTCCTGCTTAAGTAAAGGTTTTAAAATGCCAAATGTGTCTGGAGGATTATCGTGTGAGTGTTTTCATACCTGTGTGGGGCCCATGGGGGCGGTAAGTCATCCTTGTCTGACTGTTAAAGCTTGGCTGGAGCACATGGTTTTTACAGTGTGCAGTATGCGGTAACTCGTTTAAGAATTCCCCTTGCTTAGTCACAAGTGTTAGTAATCCTCATCCAGCCCCCACAGGGTTAGGTTCATCCCGATTGGCTCAATATATGTATGCAGATCTTCATGTAGGTGACAACTCTAAGTATTTTTGGAAATATGTTTATTCACTCTGTTGCAGAAAGTTAGAGAGATGTTGCAGAAAATTTATACTACTCTCAAGGTTGTATATTTAATGGGATGTTGTATCCAGCAGCCAGTTATCTTAGCTTAGCGTTAAGACTGAAAGCAGGGGGATCTTCCTACCAGCACCTGTTAAAGCTCAATACAGTCTTTCAGTATTTTTATAAATAATCCCTCAGTAACACCTGTTAAAATTGTTATTTTTATATTTCACTTTTAAACAAAGGAATTGGATTTTGTACTTTGTACAGAGCCAGGCTTGTGGTTTACTCTGTGTTTCCATTCTTTATGATAAGATAAGCCAACTGCTTGCTACATGCTAGAAGTTTCAATAGTATATTTGCTCTGTAGATATGGGAGCTGCAAAAATCTTCTCATAAAATGCTGCTTTTAGCAGATATTTTTTATCAGAGTTACATTTAAAGAGGGAAGGAAAAACTCCCTTTAAAGGAAGAAACCTCCAGCTGAACCAGGATCAAGGTGGGCGGCCATCTGCCTCGACCGGTTGGGGTGAATGGAAATAGGAGAGAGAAAAGAACAGCAGGCAACAAAAAACAACAAGCAGCTAAAACATTGGGCAGGTTGGTAGGACCAGTAACTGGACACTGGAGATAAACAGCTCTGAAGCAGAGGATACCTGCAAAGGAGAACAGAGAGAGGGAGACAGAGAATTTCGATAGACAAGAAAATAGGAGGGGAGAGGTCCTTGTTCTTGATGGTACAGATAATTCCAGCTATTACCAAAATTCATAGACATTCTGGTATAAAGCTGTGTTCATGAGAAAACATTCCTTCACACAAATGTCCATCATAATATAAACAGAGCCACATACATGTTCCAAATACAGTATAGAAAGTGGATCAAGTCTATATGAAAAGGGTTGTGAGAGGGTGAGAACTATAGCCCAACTCAACTCTATGATTTTTATTTTAAGACCATAACAACAAAAATAGCTAAATGAGCATCAGTATTGGATTTACATTGACCAGGTCACTATGACACATTTAGACTTAACGTGGTTTTATATTCAGCACTAATTTCCTATAGACCACAAAGACTACAGTATGTTTTGGTCTAATGATCAATGAAAATTGAGTAAATTACCTAAGTCTTAGTGATACTACTATTTACTTATTCTATATTTATCAAACATTTAAAAACATTTTAACGCCTGCACATGCGATGTGACTGAGTCGCTCACCGGCCTTGCACTTGATGTGGCACAGAATGACACAAGTTTGCTTAACTCTCAGAACTTTTAGTCTTGTTCAACATTATTTTTGAGTTTATATTTTAATATATATGGTAGGTAAATATAACATATATAATGTCTTGCAGACATTTCTGTTGTCCAGTAATTACAAAGTATGTAATACTGTGAAATCAAAAACCTGAAGGCCCATTTCATTATGCACAGCATTTTATTAGCTTATACATAAATAAACATGTGCAGTAAACACATTCTTATGTAGGTGTAAGTACATTACAATAGTAGTTTCCACACAACTAGTTCCAACTTCCTAATACTGTGGTAACTACATTTCATAGGCAAAATATGTGCTGCATAATGGTCAAGTGCTTCTTACGTCACGATTGCACAGTATTATCAATCTATCTATAAAATCTATTGCATGATTATTTTATTGTGCAAAAAGTAACACTGTAAACTGTTAACTGATAAGTAACAGGACATTTTTAATAATAGCTGTGATGCGAACAGCCAAACAAGCGCAGCAGTTTTTGAAGAAAATCTTCAGGTTAGAGGCAGAAAACACATCAGCTGTGGCTCGACACCCTTACCGTTACTCGATTGCTAATTATTAGGTAATATCTAGTAAATGTGATTTTTTTTCTTATTTTGGATATTTTGGCAAATTAGTTGAAATGTCATAACACGTAACTGTCAAAACACTGTGTTAACATTTGAGAACCAACTGTGAAATTAATGAAGCATTGACATAAGTTACCATCTGTTTAATATTTTAAAAATTTTATTTTATTTCTCTGTAAGAATTTAAGGTTGGATTTTCTTTTCTTCTTTTTTTGCCATACACACCACATGCTTCTGATCTGTGTTTTCTCAAAGATGAAAACATAAAGATAATTATATGCTGTCCCACTTCACCTGGCCAGTTTGCTCTCACATTAGCAACAGCATCTGGCAGCTCTCCTTCCAAGAGTATCATAAACATTACCAGCACAATGAGGAGCTGTCGAGCATGATGGAGATGGAGGGAAATGCTCTTGCCCACACGTTAAGAGGGAGAAGTGTCCATGGATTAGGGTTTACTTGTAATATATCTTCATTAAAGTCGTTTTGCTGAAGTGGTTTTCGAAAGGTGACTTTCCTCCCTGCCCATCTACACAGAGATGGGCAGGGAGGAAAGTCAGGTTAGGAAGACAGCTGTGGATCATCTGGGAAAGCAGCTGGTGCTTCCCAAACTTTGCCTCCTCCTTCCTCTGCTCTTCTTCCCTATTTCATGTCGCTCCTTCCTCCCTTGCCAGCCCAAATTACCCAACATCTTCATTAATGTCTCATTACAGCTGAGTCAGCCACTGAAGCACATGCTGCTCATTAGGTTTCTAGAGAGCTGAACACTTTCACAGTTTAGTCTCTGGTCTGTAGCATCGAAATGCTCAAACAATAAATGCAAGGATGTAATTTCCACTGGGGATTTTAATCATATTTATTTTTATAAACAGTGTCCTCTGCCTGTCTAGGTCCCAGAATCCACATAGGACAAGAGAGGAAAGAATGAAAAGGTTAAAATGTTCATCTGAGTCGCATTAAATTATTTATTGATAATAAAAATGATTAACATGATTTAACATGTGCCTTTCAGACTTTTTGCCCTGGGTTTTACCCCAGTGGCGACACAAAGACAGCACTATCTTACTGGTGGAGGTTGGAGCTGGATCAGCTGGATTTAACTAAGCAAACAGGTAAGAGCCTCCCACTGGATAATTACTGTATGGATGATAAGTTTTCAGCTGGTAACAAGTTATTTAACCCTAACTGATGTAGTCAGTAGCTTCTTATTTTTTAGACGCATCCTGTGGTCGTGGAAAATATGTTAATCTGTTTCAGAAGATTCAAATTGTTGGCATGAATCAAAGAAAACATCTAAGGAGATTAATGAAACTACTAAAACTGGGTTATGAACTGTCCAATGGAAGAAGTGGTGAACAGGGGTCAGCATAGAGTTTCTTCATATTATTATATTTTACAGTTGGCCGTTTGTCGCCTCGGGGAAGTTTCCCCAAATTTGTCACAAACTTTTACTTGAACGTTCAGTGATAAACTGATTTGATTTTGTGGTCAAAGGTCAAGATCACTTTGAGTTCACGTCCATCCCATTCTTGTGAATGACATGTCAGAGAAATGCCTGGAGGGAATTTTGCTCTGCACTTGAACTCATGGATGAACGGATTAGTTTATGAGGCTACACACTGCAGCTTGACTGGTTGGCAAAGCCATATAGCCGGATATACTTATGCTAACGTTATTATAGAGATAAAATAAAGATCATATGCTATTGTTTATATTAGGGACTTGAGTTAAGCTTATCTCTTAACTTCATCCACAATACAATAATACTCTATTAAATAATCTTCATGCATATGAAGAAATAGTGTGTGGTACTTTTGTCTTAGCAGATCTCATTATTATCCTTCTGTCACTTTGCCACACAGGATGAAATGATTCCTTTTCAAGTCCTTCAACTCATTTTCTCTCTTTAACTCTACTCTTACCACCTAGACAGAAGGAAACAGAGTCCGATTGCAGGGAGAAGGTCTAGGAGGCTTATGTGTGTAGGGGACGAGTCCATATCGCTGATGAAGAGAGAGGGAGGAATGGCGGCGGATCCAGGGAGAGTGGGTGGCAGTGAGGGAATCTCAGTGGCTGAAGCTGACACTGTCGCTCCCCTTTGAACCATTATGTAGGAAATCAGTCCTGCTGAGTGCATCGATGACCAAGCTCTATTCTGCCTGCACTTAAAAACCAGCAGCTGAAAGGAGACCGCCTAGCAGTAAACCTGACCTTTGCTGAACTTCATCCATAATCCATAGGTTGAGTTGCAAGAAGTACATGGTCACGTTTCCAGTGTGTTTGTTCTGGACCTCGTGAACTTTCTGAGCCACTCCAAACAACACAACAATGCACATCTTCAAGCCATAACCTTTCACATAAACAAAGCATCGGACTTACCTTTATGGAAAGCTGTGAAATTAGATCTCTGAACTATAAAGGAAGAAAATGTGCAACTTTTTATTTTCTCCTAAACATGATGTGCTAATGTGATTATAAAGCATCATGTGTTGTTCCAAATAAATAAATAGTGTATTAATCAAATACTATGTTTGCTGTCATGTTTGGATATAGATGACATGAATGATATTTCTTTTATCTTTAGAAGAAATGATCAAAGAAAAGAGCCTTGAGCCCTAGTTTCTGCTTAAAAGAGGAAAAATGAAGGCTCAAAAGCAGATCTTAACTGGAGCTAAATTTGCCATCACTACATGTGTGATAGGGATTTCAACAGGTCCAAAGTCTGTGCCTCAAGCTGATGTGCGTAAGGTAAAGAGCCCAGCTAAAAGAGACATGAAATCCTGTTTGGAGTAAGGAAGCCCGTGGATAACTGGACTAAACCTCAAATATCAACATCACTGACAGACGCACTTTGCTATACCTAAAAAGAAACAGCCTGGTATCGAAAAATACAATGGTGTACAGTTCATTATTGTAGCTCTGCAGGAATCCACTCAGGTAAGACAGCGATTCAAGGGGGACCTGACATTTCTGATGTAGAACCAAGTTGAGTCGTGATAACACCAGTGTGAGGTTTCTCCTCACCTGGCAGGTGCAACAAAGCAACCTGCAGCATCAAGCAGAGTTAATCTAAATCTATACCGTCCGCACAGTGCTGCCACAGCTCTAATCAGACACAATGATTAACACTTGTGTGGGTGTAAAATAGCTGTGCACTGACTTTAAACCCAGGATATTTGAGAAGCTGTGCATAACCAGTCGGTGAAGTAAATACCTCTAATACTACATTACCTACCTACCTTGGATACAACATTGTCTTTTCTCTCTACTCATGTACAGTTTGTTCATGTTCATATGGTAGATGTTACAATAATGCTTGGACAGAGATGGAATTAACAAAGAATAGTCTTTTTCCCACAACGTCAGTTTTCCTTCAATGTATAATTTACTATTTAACTGCATTTCATTCTCCATGATTTAATCAGTGTTGTGCGGACAGCTTCACCAGAAGACTGCAAAGCACTTTGTCATTTATGCTATGTAAATAAATTATTATTAAAGTATTACTAGAGTAGACAGATAATATGACAGAACAAATGGAGAGCTCTTTCTAACGTGTTACTGTGTCAGCATGAAAATAAAAGACACTTTAATTTGATTTAATTCTGCTTTATTTGTCAGTTTGCAAGAATAATTTGTCATTCTCTAACAAGTGACTTTATTTCTAGAATTAAAACGTTTTTATTTCATTCTGGCCTAAACCAATACAGATTGTTTTAAAGAAAAACCTACACACCCAACACTGTGTCCTAAATATTATGTTTGTATACAATTAACCTGCAGTTACAAGTATTTACAGTATGGGCTTTTACCTCAAGCTGTTTTACAGTAAAATGAAAAACATCTCCTGTTCTGCACTCATTTAACTTTCCAGATGTGAGTGAGACTGCATGTTGTGTTAAAATATGCACAGTGACAATCTTTACATGCTGTTTCCTAGCGGTGTAAAGGTTTTGCATCATCACTACTCTTAATTAGCACATTATCATGGAACGATTAGCTACTGATACCTTAATGCAGATGAAAAGTGAGAGCAGACCCACTCCCTGTGGCCAGAGCTGCTTTTGTCAGTGTAATGTTATCGACTTCAGACAGGTAAACTTGAATCCAGTTTGAGTTGTATTGCCCATAAAAGAGAGCGGCCTATTGATTTCTATATGATAGATATCTTTTTGGTCAGAGTTGGTGAATGGAGGTTGTGCACGTTGGCAAAGCGATATTGAATGGAGGATATTACATCACACCCACACTGTGATGATAACAGAACACTGAGGAAGAGCCAGAGAAATGGTTCACCTCCATCTGTCAAATATGATTTTGTCTATCTCCTTGTTTCGGCCTATGTCTCTCGGTCTTTCTCTCTCTCTCTGACCTTACAGCCCTACAAGCTACCACTTATTATCACGGACACACAGCCACTCTCATCTCTAAATCTAGTAGAATTTACAGTATTCGCTCTGGCAGCCATGTCTAAGACACTTTATGTCAGGGATATCATTTAGCTTTTTCCAAGAGTTTCGTGGATTCATAACTCACATTTTCCTCCAAAGAAAGAGAAAGGCATGTAACAGCATTCAAATATCCTGCTTTGTGTCTCTTTCTCAACTTTTTGCAGTATAAAAAAGTTTTCTTCTATTTAATTTATGAGGAAAAAGTATTGGTTTTGTGGTTTCTAGAAAAAGGCTAAATCGTTGTAATAGTTTGCTCCTGTTGCTGTTTTCGCATTCCTTTACAGTGGTAAGTGTTACATATAAAGTTTATAAAATGTGGCTAGCCGTGATGATAACTGTAAGTTATTATTGTAAATTTTAAGGAATGACGCTACATGGTTAGCATTAGCTCATTTGTAAATGTTATTGGGTTATGATAACATTGTTAGTGGTCTAGTTGAAGACAAATTGTCATTGACTACTGAGGTAATGATGTGTTTTAGTTTAAAGCTGTTATATTTTGTTATTTGTTGAAACATGTACAATCCAGTTGCTCCAAACCAATGTTACTTACTTTTCTCATGTCACTAATTTTATACACTAGCTAATATTGAGTATTGTACATAATATTTATTTGTAGAAAATTAAGTTGATTTAATTAAGATGAGTTTACAGTAAGTAACTGAATTTATTGTTTATGTTGTACAATAAAAATTGGAAATATTATACGGCTAATTTATATAATAGTTTCAAAGGACATCTCAGAGATTACAGAAGCTTTTCTTTCTATGTTGTGGGTTGTGACACAGCTCATAGGACAAAAAAAAAAACTTTCACGTACACTTACTGTACTGCTGGACTGAAAAACAGTGACATTTAAACAGACATGGTATGGTATTTTGTTGTAGTTTTTTTGTGCACACAATTTATGTTTCCTTTCCCTGAACCGGTGATAATAATAATTTGTAACTGCCTTATAATTTTGGGTGCCACCGTGTTGTGAAAAATATGCAAATGACAAACAAATATCACTTGAAAAAATACACAAATTAACGACAATAATACACTTATAATTCTTATCTCAGTGTAGGAGTAAGATAGCTTACTACCTTTGTCTTACTTTATGTTCAGAGTATAATGGCCTGTCAGAAATAATGTTAGAAACGTTCTAAAATGTGTTGAAACATTTAATTGCAGATTATCCTATAAACCCCTGAAGATGAAGAGGCACACTGAGCCTAAAGATGTCCCAGATTTTTGTGTTGTGCTGCTGAAAATACAAAAAAAACTGAACAAGTTTAGGTCAGGTGGTTCATAGTCCTGATGCCGTGCATTACAATGTTTCATATTATCCATCAATTAAACTAATCACAGCAGAATATTTAAGTGAAATGAAGACAAGAGGTTTTTCTCCCCCTGGATGTATATTTTTATTTAAACAAAATTATTAAACAATATTTTATGTTTCCAACTAAACTCAATTGGATTCCATACCTCATAACCCTTAGTTTGTTTTCCTTTCAGACTATTCATAAGTATCATAATATTCCCAATAATTTGTTATGCTCTATGAGCAATAGGCCAGTTTTCCAGAATTACTTTGTTAATTCAAATTGAATTCCTCTAAACATAAAAAGTGGATTTCTGAAGATAGCGCTGTTCCTTCATACAGAAATGTACGATATATTGATTTCACCCAGAATATTCAGTGCTCACTTGCCCTCCTCAGTTGGGAGGTCAAAGTTCAGAGTCAGCTGGAGGGGACTGTTTTCCATGTGTGCAGATCCTGGTGTTGCCGTCGTACTAGTTGCCCTTTACTAAATAATAATCAATCACCATATCTCTACATTGATATTCACTGCAAAATGGTACTTATGTTAATATACAGCTGCCCAGGACAACAAGGGCATTTCTGATAGGGTTGTCTCATGAAAATAGATGTCTCTGTTAGCAGCAATAATAGCATTGATTGGCTGGTTTGGGCTCTAATAAGAAGTGTTATTGGATAGAGGTCATGAGGCTGACACTCACATCTACAATCTACACTTCTCTCACCCACATAGTGTTTTTATACCAATACACGAGCAGAATTCTGTTTTCAGTATTTATTGAATGAACAAAAAGGCTCACAGGAGGGGGAGACGTTTCATACTGATATTTCCGCTGAGTTCTCTTGGAACACCCAAGTTATACACGAGCATACACACACAGACACGTGTTCTTGCACGCTGTGATCTGATCTACTGTAGCGATCACAGAGAGGCTGATTTAACTGAGATAAATGTCCTATACGGTGAAGTGAATATGGAAATGAATAGCATGAAAAGTAATGATGTGAACTGTAGGTGGAATTATGACAGGAGTAATGTAATATACTAATGTCTTTCACATACAGAGAATTAAATAATTCTTTATGGTTATTAAAATTGGAATTGAATTTTTTTTTGTGGTGGGAAATGGAGATGCAGATGGGGGACAGTTCACTTAGAGAGTCAGATGTCAGGTTTCAGGAGGCTCAGGCCTGTTCATCAGAAAACATTAACCATATTATCCACCATGCCTCACAGCGGCTCTCTGTCCACTCGCCTGCCACCTATCTCTGACACTACTGAGAGAGAAAATGTACTGTGGAAATCACAGTTAGAGAAGGAAGAAATGGGAGGAGAGGTTGTGTCACGGCAGAAAAAGGCTTTACAACATTCATAGCCAGGAGCTTGTTATGTCAAATTTATATATTTTTTCAATCTAATTTGATTTTTGTGCTTTTCTTACGTGCAGGCTGGGTAAAATTCAGTTACCTTCGACAAACCTTCAGGAAAGATTGTAACATTAAAAAATAAAGCACCAAGATGAGGGCGTAGTGTACGTGGAAATGCTTCAGAGCAGTGTCATGTACAGTAATAAAGGAGCACACAGAGAAAAGGATTTTAAAAAAAGCTGGAGTTAAACAGTGTGCGAGAGAAAAAGAGATCAGAGATAAACAGACACAGAGACTGGCGGCCTTGTGTGGGCGGATGGAGAACTAGAAGGTTTCTCTTGATGTTTTTGTTTAAGGGCACTTTCGTGATCCCTGGGTCTCGCAGGAGTTCCTCACTACAGACCTTTTTTTTGCACTGAAACCACTCAAACACCAGGTCGTTGCACTGTTAGGGATGAAACATGAGACATGGCTTCAGGACTGAATCACCATTGTTGCCATAGTGATGACAGAGTCAGAGCGACTAATAAAATATTGTAAATATTATCTCCTCACGCACAAACCTTTTACTGTTGCACGTTTTTGTCTTTGTGTGTTGATGGACGGGTGCAGAAAGTAAAGTAAGTCTGTTGTTTCAGTCAGGTGCTGTAAAACTGAATTAAACAAAGCTAATCATTACTGAAGAGTTTATATTATGAGGAAACTTTGATCATTGCCAAAATGATGCGGGCTAAAGGCTAAAGACATCTCCATGTTCTCCATAAACACCACCAGACAGGCAGCGGAAACCAGGCTCCAGGCACAGAAGAGTTTTGAACTAAATGCTAACATGTGATGATGCCAACGTGCTGATATTTAATAACTATATTTAATTTCATCATCTTGACATCATGAGTGGCCCTAAATGATAAGGTAAGGGGTCAAGTGGGGGTAAGGCGTCAGTAATCAGGGTTCATCCTCTGGGGACCATTGGTGTGTTTTTTTTATTTCATGGGAAATGAGTATGCTGCCAGTTTTTAGAAATACAGCCACTAAACACACTTTGGCCAAATAACTCATAAGATGGCACATTGTGAAGCTGTTTTGTAATAAAAAGAGAGAAACAACAAGCGAGTTTGAGGATTAGGGTTATATGTTTAAGTACTGGCTTTACACTGCACAGTTTAATCTCATGTTGTTTTCCTGTTCATTTGTAAACCTGTGGCATTCACAATCCATTTATCACTGACAGCCAAATATTTCACTGTGTTATTTCAGTGGTTTTTGGCCTGAAACGGCACAAAAGTAAATAAAGTGAAGGTTCCCTGAAAAAGTCAGTCTTGGTGGAAAAGTCGAGCTGTGACCATTAAGCCTCAGATGCAGTGTCCTAAATGTGTTGCTACTGTGCACTTAGAAATGTGTCTTCATATTTTTCTGTTTTGGACATTGAGTGTATGATGTGACAGTGTGATTGGTGACTGTTCGTGCAGAATAAACAACCCCTTGCTGGTTTATTCTAATGAACTGACCACAACATGACATTTTGGTTGCATTTTGCTAAACCTTTTCTTTTTTTTCTTCTTCTTCTTCTTCTTTCTTTCTGTTAAATTCAGCAGCAGCTCTGTTGGAGATGTGTCAGAAAGAAGTCACTGTGCTGAATTTATCTGCAGAACCAATGCATATGACCAGTAATCCACCACGACACATTGTTTAACGGGTTTTACATTGAATTGTAAATAGTTTAAATGATCTGCAATTATATGGCACTTCTCCACCAAAAATTAAATCAAAGCCATTCACACACTCACACCCCGATGGCGGAGCTGCCATGCAGCTCACCTGATTCACCTGGGGCAGCTTGGGGTTCAGTATTTTACCTAAGAAGACGTTGACACGTGACAGGAGGAGCCAGGAATCAAACCAGCGATCCCACGATTGGTAACTAACACTGTTAGTGATTTTTTTAAATGATATTCATACTGACTAATCTGTCGTTGCATTATTTTTATTACATTAAATGTGTAATTAAAACTAATATAAGACAATAATACAAACACACAAAGGCTTCATATGAGGTGAGTCGGCCATGCTCCTAATGAGATTACTCTTTTTACTATAACTAGATTTGCCCCCAATCAATATTTAAGTTGTGAACACAAACAAACAGAAGTTTCTCCTCATTTTTCACATCTAAAGGAACGTCAGGTTTGAATGTGATAGGAATACCACAGCGAGAAAATAATAATAATACAAAAATGTGCAGGCGTACAGGGAAGCATGGACTCAGTAGCCCTGAGCAGTCAGATCATGTCTGTTTTAAGGTAGTGTGCTGACCCGAGTTCAGAGTGCTAGGAGCAGGAGAGGCCAGGATGTAACCCTAGAGATAGCTTTTTGTCTTCCTGGGTCAGATATATCATGATTTCCTCCTTTGTACAAAAGTACAACGGAAAGCGAAGAACACAAAGAGGATAACGCTCGACAGAAACATAAATTAATGATAATCATTGTCATAAATAAGTTGCATACATAGACAGTGCTTTGGTGAATAAGTACATCTGCTGGTTTTAAATGCTGCTCAAATCTCAAAACTTTCAAACGACTGTTCGTATCCGTTCAGAATGTAAGCCGTCTCCTCCAGTGTGAACTGTCAGTGACGGTGAAAAGTCATGCGTGTGCAGAGTAACAATGACGTCCCCGTCCGTTTCCTTATTCACTCTTCTCCCGCTTGGTTTCAACACATTTTTGTAAAAGGTGCCTTTGAGTTTTAACTCAACCGTCCTGCAACTTTCTTTCTTTTGCATCTCTGTCAGCAACTATTGTAACAGCATGAAGTAAATGATGAAAAACTAATGGGAGTCATGGGAGTTACGGCACAGTCAGATCTGAATGTTCAGACGATCTGATATTTAACACATATTTAGGAGGCAAATTGAAAATAAAACAGAGTGGTGATGCAACATTAATCTGCCAGATTTGGCTTCTTTTCTTAGTTTTTTCATTTTTTGGCTGAGTAGAAAACCAGACTAAACTTATGAGGTGAAAGGAAATAAAGGAGAGTTCATTTTAGTTTATTTGAACATTTTAAAGGCAGTCAGAGTTTCACGCTAATGTAGGCAGTGTGGATGTGTCCTTACTCATAAATATTCCTTGCTTTTCTCCTGGTCTGATTGCGCTTCTTTTTTATTTTTTAATTTCAACTCACCCCAGACGGTTGAGGCAGATGGCCGCCCACCCTGAGCCTGACCCTGCTGGTTTTCCTCTCCACTCCAGCTAGTTCTTGCTCAGAGGGGGTCATTGGGCTTCTTATTCTATAACTTTGAAAGGTCTTTACCTTAGTATCTAAAATGGTTTTGCTTTTTCTAAAGCCCCATTTTTATTTAAAAATCACTTCAATCCAGAGTACCAACATATAAAATCGACATATTCTCTCTGCCTGCTCCTCCCTTTGCTATCGGTTCTGCTGCTAAACGTTAGTGAAGTTAGTCAAACTACTTTTGATGCAGATGATAGCACCACTTCCTCTATTGCAATTGCTGTTAAAGTGTGTTTTCCAAAATGGCATCATTGTTTTTCTGTCTCAGTAAATACAAATAGTAATACAATTAGTGACATCTGTGAACACTAGGCAGATATGGAGATACAATTATAATGGAAAACAGCACATCCTGGTATGCTGTTGTAATAATTGGATCAGACTTTATGGTTCTGTTCCTATTTTGCAGCTTCACTTCTGAATCACTTATCTTTCCCCCTCTGTGTGATTCATCTTCCTCTTCTCCACCTCACCAGAAAAAGTCATTCATCGTCCTGGCATTCCTGCAGTATTTTCATTATCACCTGCCTCCTCACCCGCTCTCTATCACCTGGCTAAAGACAGATGTCGGGGTCATCAGCAGGAGACAGAGAAAGCTAGACAAACCACCAGAGTATCACAGCTCTTCATCTCCATGGTGTTTAGTTCAGCAGCATTGTGTCACTGATAACTTTTTCCATCCCTCCCACGACTCAACTGCATAATATCTCATCAGGATTTCTCCCTCTCTCTGTTGACTCCTCCAGATAAAAAAAATTAATGCCAGTCCTCTTGAGTGCACATTGCATCAGTGTTTTGTTGTGCTTTCATTTCAGTTTTGTCTCAGGCAAGTTTTTGTCACTCATGGGAATGAAGATGTGTCATGCACAGCATTGCATAGACACACATGCATACAGTGGTATGATTTCTCCGCCGCTGTCTGCTGCAGGTGCAGGGGAGACTCTTGGGAGACCTGAACGTTATTTCCATTAAAAAAAAAGAAGATGGAAATGTATGTGAGTGAGTGTGTGTGTGTGTGTGCCCAGGTGCAGTCTAAACGAGTACTTACGAGTGTAGCGTCTGTGTTTTTTTGAAATATGTTTCTGATTTGATGTTTCTGGTGCTGTAGGTCATTGTTAAAAGTCTGAAGAAGAGGTGGAAGGAGAGGAAGGGAGTGTGTTAGAGGTTTGTGTAGAGAAAGAGAGAGAGAATGAGGAAAAAGACAAGAGACTAAGTAAAAATAGTTTAAATATTCATGCTTTTCGTCAGATGATTTATTCATGAGTAGCTGATATATTCAGTTATTTATAAACTGCTTGTGTGTCACCCCTGTTGACAGAAGTGTTGCTCTGTGTTCAGAGCTGAAGTACACAATGTAAAATGGAACATGAAAGAGCCAGCATGTGCTCAAATGATGCCACAGTAAAGGTTAGCTGTGACTGAATAGCGGTTAGGAAATAGAGGAGAGCTTCTTAATGCGCGTATACTGTGTGTCACCGCTTTCCCGCCGCCTGCTGTTTTGCTTGCTGTGTCTTCTGTCCCCATTTCAACTCCGGGTTTTGACCCCAGTCTCGAGCTGATGACCAGCACTGACCCCTGTAAATCCCAGCCTGGGCCCGGTGGCACCTCCCCTCTCCCAGGACGTGCTGCACGCTGCATTCTCCAAACCCCAGTAAGTCTCATAGCAAGTTATCACACCTGATATAAGCATCACAGAAACACTCCAAGCTGACCCGTCTTCAGCGAGCGTGGCTCATGTTTTATTTATCGATGCGGTAGTGTGCCTTACCTGTGACTCATCTCTGTCTCCATCCTCACACTTAGGCTCCACCTGAAATTGTGCGACCATGAATGAGCAGCAAGTATTTTTCCTTACTGTCACCTTTGATAATTCTTAGTACCTCTGCTTGGCAGAGCGTGGCTGATTTGCATTTACGTTTCATCAGGAAGGAAAGGAGGGGGAGGAATTAACGAAGGTGTTAAGGTGTGTGTATGCATCCTGGCGTGCACTTGTGTGATGTGTGTGAATGTATAATTGGAGGCGTGACCTCTACGAACACATAACAAAGTGCTGCTGTGTCCAATATGTTGGGCCACAGAGGTGATGGACTCTGTCCTCCTCTTAGTTCAGCTCATCCTTATCGCTGTATAATTTCTTAATCTCTCTTCACCTGCTTCCTTTACCGTACTATATATGTACTGTAATACTTTTTTCTCTCTCTCTATCATATATTGCATCTCCTCTGTTGCCACCCCGTGTTGACGAGGTCAAATCCAGTTAATTAAATGATCACCTCTGAATCTTCCAGCTACTAGTTTCAGGTCAAAAGGTTTTTGTCTGTTGCATAAATACTGTGGCAAGAAGAAGTATATGAACCCCTGGAATTACCAACACTTCAGCTTCAACTGATGAAGAGAAAACTTTCATTAAATATCTCGTCAAACCCGCTTTAGCTGTGATTCAGACCTGCACAACATAATCTGATTCAGTCCAGCCATGTTCTTTAGATGTCCAGCGTGGGCGGCTGTGTCAAGGTCGTTCCACAGCATGTCTACTGGGTTAAGGTCAGAGCTCTGACTGGGCCACTTTCTACGATGGATTTTCTTTATTTGAAGTCATCCTGTAGTAGATTTACTTCAGTGTTTAGCTTCATTGTCCTGCTGCTCCCAAAGGGACCATGGTCTCCAGTCCATATTATGGGATCCATAACATGTCCATTTGTCATGGGATCAGTCTGCTATGTAAAGTCTGCTCCAGCACATCCCAAAAATTCTCATTGGGGTTGAACTCTGGACTCTGTGGATGCCAACCATGTATTAAAATGATGTCTTATAGTCCCTGAACCATTGAGAATCTTTACGATGTGCTGGAGAAGACTTTGTGCAGCAGTCAGACTCTTCCATCATCAACATCTGGACAGGAATAAATGTGACATTGCAGAAGCTTATCGAAGCGATGCCACAGTGAATGTGTGTTGTAACCAAAGCTAAGGGCGGTCCAATAAAATATTACAGCATGTGACACTATGCTACACTCCACCACGCTCTGATTCTGTCCTTCAGATATTATTCATTATCAAATTACACTAAATAAGAAGCTGCAGAACTTTATTACTATTTGTTTGATTAGTAGCACGAGTTTCACTCAAAAGATTTCAGAAGCCATAGTCTCTACACTGCTTCTAATTCTGTTGTGTGATTTCATGGGAGGCATTAACAGCACCTCTGTTCAATATAATGTTTTAGCACAAGCATGGCTTGTACTCACACTTTTTCTTTAATTGTGTTCTATTAATAATGAAATGTGATCCACGTCAGATTCCTCAGCTGCTGCGAGATCGCGTCAGACTAGACTACAGTGAAAGCTCCTACAATCAGAGTCACAGTGTGATTCAATTTCATGTTCCCCCTTACGATAAAGCATCCCACAGAAAACTAAAACATCACAGGTTGGGAATGAATAAATCATTTCCCTCACAGATGTTTACGAGCACATGGATGAGAAATGGTCCACTTTTTACAGGGCTCATTCTAATCCTGAGCACTTTCACATTTTCTTTCTTTTTCTGCACATTGAAGTTAGCCATGCCCTTAAGTCCTCAAGAGCTCTGTTACTTAAAGATAGTTCTTCTTGAATTGGAGCCTTCAGTCTTTTCATTGTGTGCAGAAATGTAAAACAAACAAAAAGCCAAAGAGAGGTTTGGGAAAAAGAAATTGCATTGCGATGCAGCTCATGGCATATGTACGGACTCCATTTCCTATGGGCCACTGATGCTAAAAATATAAGCACTCATGCTTCTTGTAAAGCACTTTGGATAAAAGCATTCACCCAGTGATATGTTAAGATATAATGTGGCACCCCCATTAAGCTTCTTGAGCAAAATGTCTCACTTTAACCCTTCTCTACATCTTCTCCACAACAGTACCATCACACATCTTTGTGATACTTCCTGCCGCAGTGTCGCGCTCGCTCACTTCTTCTTGCATGCCATCTGTCCCCTTTTATTCATTTCCTTCCCTTTTGTGCCACCTTTAAGGGAAGAAGTGCCCTATAGATGAGAGCGGGCTAAAAGTTTGTCTTCAGAAGAGGCCAATTTATTCCCAACATGAAAGAGTAGGTTTTTTTTTTTCCTCTTGAAAGATGCTGCTGTTGCCTCACACAATAGACCAAGAAATTGTCAAAACTGTCCTTTGAAATGAATAAGTAGATGTTCCTCAGTAGCCGGCATAAGCAGAAAAGTGGGAAAGCGCCATCTAAAGAACAACATTCAGGGCAGGAAATTAATGCAGCAATTTATTTGAGCAAATAGGAAGACATTCACCCAGAGCCGCGCAGCGCTAATGAGGAGATTTCTGGCTTAATGGTAGGTTTTCAATTGTAATTGAAGGCACCACAGTTTCTCTGGCAAGGTGGTCACAGCATGCCAAAGCAGGGGGAGCCCACTATAAGCTGACATGCATCTTACTTTAAATTTATTTTTAAAAGTATTATAGGATGTAGGTGTGGAGGAACAAAAAAATAGAGAGAAACATCCTTAAAGGCAGTGTGTGTTTTTTTTTCATTGATATCATGCTGTGAAGTTAGACGACGACTGTGAGTCAGTGCTCTGTTGCCTAAGGTACTGTGTGTCTGGCAGGCAGTAGCAGTGAGTGTGTGTGATGTGGATAGAGGGCAGCGGGTCACGTATGTTGGCTATCACAGGAAGCAGGACCCCCCAGCTACTCCACCTCGGACATTACATTCAGCTTATGACATATTTATCTTTCTCCCTTTCATTTTTGGACTTTGATATCCATGAGTACATTTGTTTTGTAGTTTTCATTGTGTTTTTTCATCTTTTTACACTATATACTGTGTAACTTCTCTGTATTTCATAAGCTTCATAAATAAATGTATTATTATTTTACCTGCATTGTGGATTACTCAGTTGTTTGCTATACTAATACAAGCTAGAAAAGGTTTTATTTTAGAAGTTTAGTCTGATTACTTTATTTGTTTGCACAGTCATAGACTAAACCAGACAGTCTACTCGTAATCTTACAGAGTTTAGAGAAAGAGAGAAAGAAGCCAGAGAATACTGCAGAAGTGTGTTGATGCATCACCTCCCATAAAGTAGGACCTGCTCCATATGTAGATTTAAAAGGATTATTGTGAGGTAAAAAAACATGCAACAACTCTTATTTTTTGCACACTAAAACATAGTTATGATTACTCTATTACATATGTGTTAATGAATCCTTCTAAATTTTACACAGTGCACCTTTAAGTGTCAAATAATTTGCAAACCCAATTCAGTGAAAGAGTTCACAAATTAGTAGCTCTCCATTTTAATCTGTTTCCCAGCTGCCGGTAGTGCTAGATAAATGTATAATTTAAATGTATAATTTATCATGGAAATTCCAATTGGCTTGTCTAGTACGACCTAATAAAGTGCAGAGGTTTGGAATAAAATATTGACAACAGTGTGGCGTTCATTATCTTGACGCTTATGCTCTGTCTGATAAATCTGATTAAACTGAGATTTAATCACGCTTTCTTGGCAACATTGTTGTTTACACTTTTAGGCAACAGCTAGCAATTATTTTTTGATATCAATTGCTTTGTCAATGATTTTTCAATTTATCATTTTGTGGTACAAACCTAAAGATATTCATTCGTATATGATATGATGTGTGCGAAGGTCCAACAACATTACAACACGCCGCAGTAAGAAACACGTGGGTAATTCATAACTTCAGTGTTATGTGTAATGTCTGATTGATATCCGTACAGCTGCTTGGTTTCCAGAATCTGTGTGGAAAAGATTTGTTTTCCGTGACAGTGATGATTGAGAATAAATGAACAACCTAAAAGCTGCTCGACCACCAGCACCAGTTCTCGTTTCTAGACACACAGACTTTTTCTTCTTCTCTCAGCTTAGAAACACAAAAGGGTTGATTGAACTTTGTGTTTCCATCTTCTTTTCACTTCCCCTCTGTCCGAAACAACCACACTCACAAACACAAACCCGTTTTGGTCTCTGCTTCTTTATTGCTGAAGACCGACGTTTCATTTGATGCTTCAGGGAAATACTTGGTGAGTCTCTACAATGGTCATCGCCTCCTCTGGCTCTTCTTTTTTATCCATCACTTTTTCATCAATGCCAGGCTTGTCTGTTTGTAATTACCCTCAAGTAAAAGACCAAAGATGCCCTTCAGAATCTTCCTCTCTACGTGCCTACATTTCAAAAAGGTCCCCAGTATGGATTTCATCCTCCTTTGAAAGCCACATATTTGGTAATACAATCACATCCCTAGTCTGTCTGGAAGAAATGTTTTTAAATGCAGGCTTTTTATGAAGTAAGGATGTCAGCTAAATGTCAGATTGCTTCCTTGTTGTCCTTTTATATTGTCCTTGTTGCTCATCAGCCGAAGTCTGTCAGAAATTGTAATTTAATGCTGAATCGTGCAGTGAACCGCAGCTTGTTTTAGCTGACTGCAAACTAAAGCCAGGCATTATTACCGCGGTGCAGTCCTAGACACAGCGTGTGTATGTGTATGTGTGTGTGTGTATGTGTGTGTGTGTGTGTGTGTGTGTGTGTGTGTGTGTGTGTGTGTGTGTCTGGCTTTGAGTATGAGAGCTGGAGCGCAGCCGTGAGTATGTGCATGTTCCAATTTTAATGCCATCATCATTGCCAAGGTCAGGGGACACAGGCGTGTGGGCCATGTGCCAGAGCAAGCTGTGACATGAGGAGGACAAAGCCATAAAGCACCTTCGATGTGTTTTACCATAACTTCGCTACATCAAAGCACTGGAGCCACTAAAGCTACAGGATGAGATAACAACTCCTCCTGGGCCCATAATTTAAAATTTAATGTCCAACCTTTAGAGTATAGGTGACAAAAACACAGTTTTTTTTTATCTAATGTACGAGTTGATTGATTGTAAAGTTGCATGATGTAGGCCACAGCTGTAAGGCCATGGAAAGTGATTTCAGCTGCTCAGAATATTTCATATTTTTGATTGATATCTATAGTAACTATTCCATATTAAGACATAAAAATATCTGAAAGAAGAAAGATATGATACAGTGTGGTCCTTCACTTCAATTTTTTAGTTTAATCATTACATTGACTTCTACCAAATGGACCAAGGTGTGTTAACGCAGTGTCATATTGACTGACAGGTAATTAATTCACTGGACAGTTGTGCATGTCATCTTGCATCATCAGCATTACGTGAACCTCCCATACTGTACGTAAATCAAATTTCACGCTCACAGCGGGTCATGCTGCTGTTTACTGCATCTTTACTTGTTTATTTCCCTTCTCTGGTGTTAAAGCTGCAACTCAACATCGTGTTCTGAATGATGACATCAGTACAAAAAGCAGCAACACTGGGCCATAAAATTACAGGCAAAGCGCTGAGGACAAACTGCTTTCTGTATCTGAGTGATATACAGTTCTTTAACAACCTAATTCCACAAGGATTTGCACAATTGCCCGTGTTGTCGTCCACATTAAGCCCAAAACTTGACACTGTCCTTAATATAAGTGCAACAAGAAAGAAACTAGAGGCTCTTGACGTGAATCCTTTATCACTGGAGCTACTTGATTTGTAAGTAGAAAGGTAGATTCACTGTATCCTAAAAATGCAGCATTTTTGTTTTACTTTGTATTAGAAGTGACAGCAAGTGTTCAGCCTCAGAACTTAAACATTACCGCTAGCACTTTCTAAATCAAATGCTCAATAAACAAGTAGATACCAAACAGAAGAAAAGGATTTTGACTCCTGTCCAACAACAGTAACAGGCAATTTGAGTTAAGCTTCATTCCATCTTTTAGGTTAGATAGCCGTACTTGCATCAAAGCCTGGATGGTTTAACATCTATTAGTTTCCCAATTCTCTCTATGCAAACTAAACCAGTCAGTTATATCATCTATTGAAATCCTGTCTGAGATTAGATCAGTCAGCGTTTATCTTTGTTCAGTCCGTTTCGTCCTTCATGCTGCAGACTATCATTGATTGTCTTGCTGGGGATGGTGTGACACAATAATTTTTGCATTACAAGAAGGATTCAATCACATAGTTTCATCTTTTTCCTTGTCATTCTGTATTACCATCGTGGTACGGTCATATAGAAATCTTCACACTATTCCACTTTCAACATGTTCTACTACTGTAGCTTTACAGGCTTCCTAGAGCTGCACCATAGTCTATACCCTATGATGCTGAGGTGCATCTTCTCAAAAATAACACGTTGGGTTTACTGTGAATGATTTGGGGTTTGTACATGCGAACATCAACAACTGTAATCAGAGTCAGACATCTGCACCCTGGAAGAAAACTCCAAAAAAAAAAAAAAGAGCTTCGTCAGTCGTTTGAAAACAATATTATCAACTACATATACAACTATATATCACTGCCAGCAGAAAGAGCGAAAAGAACTTGTACACATCAGATTTTCTAACAGAGCTCCCTTACTATCTGCTCAGGTACCTTTGCTTTAAAAACAAAGGCACTTCTCTTGGTAAACCATGTTTTTTTGTTTGTTTTTACCAAATTCTCACTATTTGCAATCTTGTTTTTTATATATGTGTTGGTTTACTTTGGGCTTAAAGGTCACAAGATAACAGCTTTCTTCTTTCCTCAGATAGACAATATTGAATCTGCTGAGACCACTTGTATTGTTAGTCCACTGCTATCGGTGCACGCGGCCCTCTCTCTGTGCCCTGCCACTGCTTCACCTCAGGTGGTGGAAGAATGATGAGCTGTTAACCTTTACTCTGATGGAAATGAAAGGGCTGATATCTATCACTCAGCACTACAATTCTCCAGCCTCACACATTCACTCGGGACCATTTGACAGATGGACAAAAACAGTAGATAGTGTGTGGGGGCGAGAGGGGGGATGCACAAATAGATGGAAAGTTGCTGAACTCCAAACAGACCAGAGCTGCACAGGTTAGGAAACAAGAAAAGGAATGAATAGAATTGTTATTATAGCAGTCATGGTGTTATTGATGTTTTTATTTTAGTACATATGCATATTTATAGTTTATCCAAGAATATTAGTTGTATTTTCTGCATCATTGTTAGTGATCATGTCATTTTGCAGCTGCAGTTTCACTTTTGTCCAGTGTTACCTCACATATTTTATGGTCATACTACAACGATTTGTTCCGCAAACTCTTTGTGCACCCCGTATTGCAAATATAAAATTATTTTATCTATTATAAAGAATTGGTGAGGATGTGTGAACAGACAGTATTGACAGTGCTCACTTAAGTTATGTTCAGGCACACTATGTTTCACCTCATCTCCTTACTAAATAGGAAAGTGCTGCCATGCAGTCAGTGTCACTATGAAATGTACTAACAATGTCTTGTCTAATGGACAAACTGTATTATCTTATGTTATCTTATCTGCCTGCTGTGATGGCTGTAGTCACCCTGTTACTTTCTAGCACCACACAAGATTTTAGTTAGACACCAGCCATGAATTTTTATCACATTTAAAATCCTTCAACCAACGGGTTGCTGCTTTATCTGCTCTTTTTGAAAAAGAGGTCTTTCTGCATGTCACGTGACCCCAGCTTATGATTTTTTTATTTTATCTCCATCCTGCAGCTTCTTCTGCACAGATCTCTCTTTGTGAATTTCCAGCCGTATATTCCCTCTTCACAAAGCTCATTTAAAACACCAGCCACCGCAATAATACCCCCTGCATTATTTAACGTGTGTGTGCCTGGGTTTGTGTGTGTCTGTGTGTGATTTCATCTGCCTGTCCCCTACAGAAACACTGCAGCTATAAGTCCATATATTAACCACACGACAGGCCTGTGTCGCTTTCCCATAAATACTACTTTCCACACACACGTGTACACAGATTCACATCATTGCAGCCACAGCGCACCAAGGTCTCCTTTTATGCAATATTGAAGCAAACCCGGAGCTTTAAGCAGGGAGAGCAGACTTGAGAACCAGCATTTTTCTGCATACACTCATACCTGATGTTATCCCCTTCTGGGTGCACTCACATGTATTTGGCAGGAGGGCTGGACCGGGGTTTTCTGAGGTTATTTGCTGATTTTCGACTGCACACTGTTCTGTAAACTTTCCAGCCTTTTGCAGACCACCCCACCCGATCGATTACCAAAACAAGTGTGACTGCGCACACATTTCACACCTAGAAAGACATTTCCGAATGAGCATTGTGTGTCAGGCGAGAGGTAGAGGGGTGATAGCGGGCTATCGCTTTAATTAGTGTTTCTCACTCTTGTACATACTGTATAAAAAGCTCTGCTGCAAAAACAGGACACCCAGTGAGAACAAAGTGGACGAGAAGATCAGGTTGTTCTTTCTATCCAGGTAAAAATTAGGACACAGTGTGTGTCTGTACTTTTTTTTATTCTGCGTGTACTTATCTCTGTCAACTGTACATCTGAATCTAAGTATTAAACTTGTGACATTAATTTTAAAACTTGCGGCTCTGAATCAATCAGTAAAAGGATTTCTAACATCTCTACAGTCCATCTTTTTCTGCCACACACACTGTATCTTTGTCTCATCTCTTTCCTCTCCAGTTGTTAGTACTTGTACACACAGTACGTGATAAGTGGATAAACTGACACAAACAACAAACTGCATGGATACAAACAAAACGAATGACTTATTGACAGTGAATCCTAATGACGTTGATGATCCACTCACTTTTGAATTGTGGTTTTCACAAGTTTAAAATGTAACCTCTCAGTTGAGGGATAGAAACAAGTACAGGCTGATTATAAATTCGTTTAGCGCCAGCAGCGACAATAATCGAAATAGTGTTGGGACTTGAACAAGTGTTCCATAATGCAGACCTTTTCTCATTTGAGTGCCTTGTACTTCTGCTGCCGACTGAGAATTCAAAGAGACTTGATACTTGTTAATCATTTTTCTTGACTGAAAGGAGTTGAACTATAATTTGAAATATTAAAATGCGCTGTGTATCGTGCTGCTCAGAGCACATATAGGGCTCTGTTTTAAGGAAAGGGAGGCCAAGAGGGGCTCCTGGGATGCCAGGACATCTTGTCAGGCTTTATGGATTCTTAATGCAATCAAACATCTGTGGCAGGAGACTTCATGTTGATCCCCAGTGACATTCTTGTCCTTACCCTCCGCTCTTTACTTTATATCAGCGTGGCACTTCAGATCGAGTGCATATGTGGTGGCACAAGAGATGCACTCGATCTGAAGTGTCACAAAGGTTTTGGTAGATACATACAGAGCACTTTTTTTATTCAAGTGGTTGTTCTATCTGACAATTGACCATTTAACAACTATGATTTTCATCTATTTGTCAGATTTTTGGAAGAAAATCACTTCGTTCCTGAACGTCACCTATTTTCCAGTGATTTGGCCAAATCTTATTTGATAGTTCAAAGAAGACAAGCATTTTGGATTCAGTACAGAAATAAATGTTATATATGATATATATTTATAATAAAAAGAGAAAAGAAAGGGGATTATTACTTAAAGGCAGCACAATTTACTGAGACGTTTCAAAGATTTACAGCGTGTTGTTTTTTTTTATTATTTTATTATATGTTATTGCAAAGTTTGGGGTTGACTACATATACTAAACATCACTAAATGGCACTTAGTATATGCTATATTCTGCAGGTTTAAAGTAACTATCCCATCTGTTCAATGCTAGAAAAGATAGGACATAAAGATAAAGAGAATCACAGAGAAGCAAAGACTTGATTGTGTATTTATTGTAGATAAATCAGGGTAATTCATTCTTGTATTTGAATGTGTATATGTGTTCAGTTTATGCTTCAGCAGAAGATGTTTTAAATGATAATCCAAATCTCTTTGGCCTCTGGCCGTTGGCAGTGATGAAATGCTGTTAATATTCCTCCAGATTGTCTTTTAATAATTCCTGCAGGGTGCCATGTATTATGATATCTGAGTCTGCCTATAAATAAACAGGAACACCTCAGGGATTCATGAGCTAGAACCTTGATTCAATATTTGTAGCTGTGATAGATCATCACTCATGCAAGCCATCTGATGGACCCCACTTTGAGTTGGTGTGTGTGTGTGGTTTGGAATGACAGGGAGAAACCTGGCTTAAATAAACATAAACCTCCTCGGCTGCTCAATCTGTAAAGACACTAAGTAATGTTTATGTGCGGGTACATAATGCATGCTGCTGTTGTGTTGTGCACTGACCTATGTGTGTGAGAGCGTGTTCCCTCCTGTGCTCCTCTGACTTGTGTGCAACACAGCGAGGTAGGACAACCACAGCAGAATAACAACAATAGGAATCAATAAAGTCTCTTGGCATCATCTGATTATTCACCAGACAAAGCACGAGTACTGCTAAACAACCTGCGCTTTGTAAACAACAGCTGTAAAACACTGTGCTCACCTTTTCTGCAGACACTTGGCGAGTGTTGTTTACTTTATTTATAGGAAAAATGCCAGCTGGTTGATTTTATCCTAAACGGTTCCTATTTAACCTCTTGCTGTCTCATTTCCAGCCTATAGATATGATAATATTTCTTCTCTCTTCTCCTATTCATTTCCTCCCAAGATAAACTTTTGAAGTTATTTTCATCTTGTCGCCTTCATGTCCTTCTTCTCTCCTCCCAGAAACTTGGTGCTCATGACCTATAGACGACCCAGCAAGCAATTTGAATAGATGTCGCCAAGTCAGAGTGCACCATCAAGAAACAATGCACAAACATGAATTAAATGTAACTTTTATTTATTTAGCTTTATTTATATACAGAGCTTTGGTTTGAGCAGAACATTCAAAGGGTTTTTTCTGCTCTTCTTGTGAAATATTTTTTATCTTGGGAACATTGTGAAATGTTCTGCTCATTTGACTTGATGTTGTACTTGTTGCCTTCTATGTGTCCCTGACCGTCAAATAGTTTCAGAGAAAATTTGCTGATGCAACTTTTCCTTGCTCCTGGTGACCCTAAATCTTTCCATCTATTTTTGAAGAGAGACAAATCTTAGCTGTTCTGTTATTGTACGTCTGTGGTATCGTAGCTTCTTATTTCTCTATTTCCTGTCCCGGATTTTTACTTTTAACATTTATCTGGTCCTGACCAGATTGGAAAGAGGTGAAGTCGAACACAAGACAACCAACAACGTTCATCTGCAGATTAGTAAGTAAGAAGAGTCTGCGTGAGGGGGAGACAGAAAAGGCAGAGTTCAAGATGCTGCATGTAAAGGGTATTTACTGTAGTTTGGCAGCATCAGGGTCAGGAGCTTCGTCTGAGTCTAGTCAGAAGTCATATAACATCAACGCCAACTTATAACAACACTGACAATATAAAGTGCAAATCAACATCTTACATTTTCTCTGTAATCTGAATAAACCTTTCAAGGTTTACAAGGTTGGAGCAGGGTGCTTTACAGAACATAAGTAAAATGCAATAGATGTCTCAATAAATGGAATTTTTAAAACTGGTATATAGCAGCATATAAAAAATATCTAGTATTAAATTCAGAATTATAGGGTCTAATACAACTGTTAGTTCTACCTCTGCATTGGATGCTTATGTAAAAGGGGAAACTCAGGACAAGTGTCGTGATGAATGCTCTGACCTGCATGCCAAACAGTGAGTCAAGTGAATGTGTTGAACGCCTGCTGATTCCCCATCTGGAGTCGAGTGTGAAATAAATATATTCATAAATGTTTTAAAAAGGGTTGGGATTTACTTTATATCCTCTTTCTGATTTCCAGGAATGTTTAATCCTGCTGTATCTGCAGATGTCGTAAGTGTTTGGCCCCAAAGATTCGGCTGCTTTTTTTCCGAACATGGCCTGTGACAAAGCTTTGACTGAAATCGTGCATGGCCCTGAGGTGGCAAATTGTGTCCACATAGAAAATTGTCTCTGGCCCCTCAACGCCAGTCATTGGAACAGGAAATTACTGGAGAATCCACAGGTTCAGGAGCATGCAGACTCCTTGAGTGTGTGTCTCTCTCAATCACACTTACATACACAATTTATCCTATGTCCCAGCCTCCAGAGGAAAGAACTCGATCCTGCAGAATTTACCTTTCACTTAGTGCTGTGCTGCAATCGACCACGCTGTGCTGCAGTAATTCCCAGGACTCTCAGCAGTCTGCAGTTTCATCACGGGTCAAAGTTATATACAGGATATATCAAATGGTCAAATACAATAACATGAAGATGCATTACAGTATGCTCTAACCAAGTCATTGTCACATGTAGTACAACAGATAGGAGCTTTTTATTTAACATTAATGAAAAAGACTTTTTGCAACTCATGCTGTGTGTGTTCTTGGACCAACTTGTGTATGAGATATAAAAACTAACTTTTGATTCTATACTATTCAAAAGGGCAGTTTGCATTTCTGTACCTTTGTCTCTGTCTCCTCAGTCTTCCTCTTCCTTTGCCTCTGTTGAGTTGTATGTCTCTATTTCTCTCCGTCAGGTCTTTCTGTCTGTTTCCCCCTCATTAAAGGCCATCCACATCCAACACAATAATCCATACAAACACTTATTTCTATTCATGAGTTTGTCTTCTGCTCACAGTAGTTCCACCCATGCAAATGTCAACACTGAGACTGGTCTCCCATGAGGTGGATTTACACACCACACCTGTGAACAAAAGACACATCCATATTTACCAGGAGCTCCAGACTGATATCCAAGGACGTACTGTTATAGGAATTCACACTTCTGTCACCTGAAATAGATGTACCTTCTCTGAAAAGCTCTGGACATTGTTTAGATTTTTTTTTTTTTTTACATTTACTTGATGCTATATAACAATAACATTTTGCAGGAATTCCTGTAAGCAGCCGTCAGCTCATCTTTTTGTTTGCACAGCGCATTTCAGAACAGCTATAACTAATGTTGCCTCCAGATGTTATGTTGCACGAGCGAGGTTGAACCCCTCTTTGAGTTGCAGCTGATGATACCTACATGTAAGGGTAAATAATGTGTTTTTTCAAGCAGCATCACAATTCACATTTCTAAGACTATTTTACAAGTTACTGAACTTTACAATTGAATTTATTTCCCTGTAAAAAAATGCCTTACGAAGTAACAAAGCCTAAGTTGTGAATTATATAAATAATCAGGCTGTTAGCATACTCTTTCCTCCTCCATGTTCATCCTGGTACCTGTATGCTGCCAAATAGGTAATGTGAGGTTCGTCAGGTTAGACAGATTGTAGATACACTGTAATCGTTCATGATCCAATATCATCTTATCGCTCAGCCCTACTTACTTTGCTACAGAGCGAGTGGACATCTGGAATGACAGGCTGTTGTGTAATGTACCGATGACAACCACACTCTGTGCATTGGATAAACCGTTTTTAAGATGGATAAAGTTGGATTCTCATCCTGTCTTGATTCATTAACATTTCTTATCTGACGAGAACAACAAGCAAGTACAGGAACTCTATTCTCACGAACCACATTTGAATGCTCCTGCCACTGAAGCATTCCCCCAGGTAATGAAGTGCTGACTGCCCATTTTGCACATGGTTGTGCTAACTGGCCAGGAAGCCTCATGGTTGTGTCCCTTTTAGCAGGGAAAATGAAAAAGTGTGCTTCGACCACAGGCTGTGTCTTGGCCACAGCTAGTTTCTGACATGTCGTGCTAAGCATGACTGCCTTCCATCAAAAAGATAGGGGATATCTACAGGGTGCTTCATTCTCACCAGAGGGATTGTTTTACCTCTCTGTGTTTCCAGAGAGGAGGAGAAAAATGCCCAGTTAAAGCATCATTTTTCTGTGTTGTTTGAGTTTCCCTTCCATCTGTCTATGTTAGAGGGGAAAGTGCTCTGTATTGGGTTTGGCTTGTACTGAGGCTAAAGTATAAACATGTGAAGCATCTGCAATTTGTTCAGTTTGTTGGATTTATATTTTTTTCTGCCAGTGTTTTGGCCACTTTGAGTCCTCTAATAAAATAGTTTTAATTGATGTCTCTTCCTACTAACACAATTATTTCTGGCCTCTTACAATTAGTCAAGAGTGTTTCTGAAATCATTTCACCAGTTCTGATTTGTAAAATGGACAAGTTACCTGGGTTCATGGTCTCTTTCCATGCTTACTAATTGATTTGTTATAGATTAGTTTGGGACTTGATTTGAAGTGAAAGCTGTGAGATGTTGCTTTCAGTACGTTCTACTTGGTAATGCTTACTATTAAGCTGTTCTGGGACTTTATAATAGCACAGGATTTATTAAATTAGTCTGAGCTTCGGTTTTACCCTTTACAATTACATAATTTTTAAACACAAAACATAGAAAACCTAGTTTCTGTTCTTGTACCACTGCAGATAATGGTGCAGGTCCTGCTCCAAATGTGGTGGTAGTACAGTGGTTGTAGTCAGAGCAGACTGCAAATACTGCTCTGTCCATCCATTCTCCATTGGCCAATGCAATGTAAGTATTATTAGTAGTGACACCACACCTATATGTACACGCTTTTCCAAGGCTAAACTGTATTGTCCAATAAAAGAGCCTCTACTTACAACCATAACATGAAAGCAGGGACCCTGGAGGGAAATGGCAATATCAATGGGACATAATGTAGCCCTGGGCTGATGCAGCCTTAACCCGGAGTATACAGGAATAGATGTAATATGTGAGGGTGGTAAGACTCTGCAGCCAATGTGTTTTACAGTGGTTTTGTATCGAGTGGTGGAGGGGATCTATTCAAATAAAATGCTGAGTTCACTGTCTTCAACCTACATGTTGTCCTGGTGGTCTCTTTAGAGAGGGCGAGGAGGCAGACAATAAATCATAACAGAGTTTCTCATGGCATCTTACTTGATGAGTATTTATGATTCTAAATTAAAGCCCACTGGTCTGAACAGGCATCAGAGAACTATGTGTTGGCATTTGAGTAGATAAAAAGTGTTTTTTCTTTGTAGTTTTACAGTTTTGTTTATACAAAACAGGCTCTCACAAAGGAAAAACATATAACATGTACACACGTTAGTGTGCACAATTAATACATGAATAATCGGGTATCAGACGTAAAAACAAACCAAACTGTATAATATTCAGTGACATGCAATAAGTTACCTGTGGAAATATTTAATAATGTTCTTTAACAATGATGTGTAACAGTTCTTGGATGTTGGCTGCCATTTTTTATTTAGTGATCAAGTATTTTTAGAGCGTAGTAGCATATGGAGCTGATGCGTCACACCTCATATGATGTATCTGTGTAAAATTACTACGACTAAGTTTCTCTTGTGCAATAATGTACATGGTTAAATACTAAAACTATTAAATACTTCAGGATATTTCTGTCTGACTTTAATATCTAAACAACTAAATCAGAATATATTGTATAAAATGTAAAGGACGGAGCCATTTTTAAGTCTTGTGACGTTTTCTAAGCAATGGAGAATCATCTGTACTAATATTAGCACAAATGACAATGAGAAAATAACAATTTTTATGTCTATATCTATTTCTATGTCTCCAATAATTACATCCTTCTAAGATCTAAAGTCTTTGAGTTAATCAGCTGCATGTGGAAGATGCATGGATCCAAATCACAGTGAAACATGTCGGCTCCTGGCTCTGTTGGCAACACCTGGAACTTTCTTGACATCTTCCTCCGTCTTGATCTATAATTTTGTCCTCCTGATTGTCCACAGCATAAATATATTGCTTGTCTCCATTCCAGAAGAAGGATCCCTCCTTTTTGCTTTTCCTGAGATTTCTTAAAAAGGGTTATTTTAGGGACAACCCAGTGGGTGTTGTACAGTGTAAGTTAAGATGAGGGATTGGATTTAAAGGCCTCAGTGGAGTCAGCTTGTCTGATGTCAGCGGGGAGGTTATTCCAGAGGAATAGGCCATTAAAAGCCTATGCTTACTTCTTCTTAGCTGTGGGATGTGCATTTAAATTTTTATACATGTTATGAATAAAACCACCTTATCTGATCTGACATGAAGTCAAAAGAACGGACAATGAAATCAGTACGATGTGAATGTTTAGATTTAATTTAAACTCTGCATCATTCTGAAGTAGTATTTTATTATGTAGTATTATCTTTTCTTTTTTTTTTATTTTGCTCATCTCATCTACACATCTCTTCCTCACCAGTTGAACAGATTGTGTCTGTTTTCCACACAGGTTTCAAACAAAAGCTACGGGACCATTTATCTAAAGCAGCAAGAACCTGGACATATGGCAGAAGTAGGTTGATGTTGTGTTTTAATCCCTATTAATTAATGAATCTACTACACCTGCATGTACAGGTTTGTACTCTATCTGTATGTAGTTTTATTAAGATGCTGATTTGATGAGCACTTTGAATAAAGTGAAATATTCTTCTTTATTTGCTCTTAATTCTAATACATCAAATTCAACAAGGGACATTAGGCAAAGTTATAGACACTGTAGACACGGGATCATCATTACTGTGATAACTGTTGCTGAGCTACTGAGCTGCAGATAAATCATTATTTCTTGATCACACCTTTAGTAAAATAAATTTTAAAAAATAGTAATGACACAAGTTGGGATCAGTATTTTTGGCATAAAATGACTGAATGTGAATAAAAGTCAGAAGCAGCAAAATGTTGTTTGCAACTACAAAGCATCTGTTGCCACGTTTTGCTGCAAGTCGTGTCTGTTTATGCTTGTAAATCACAAGAAATAACAGCAAAACAACCTTAAACTGTATTATAGAAATGGTGATGCTAAAGAACAAATGCTCCGCTTTTAAAATTTTCCAGTGGGTTGAAGTCCTTGGTGCAGGCAGAATGTGACACAAGCTGATGCTGTGGATATTCAGCGTATCCCGATTTACAGCCAGTATTGAAATTGGATGTTAAATGAGGTGTAAAAGCATGAAATACATATCGCATTGGAAATGCAGATAATGATCTTTACAACAGGCGTAAATGGACGAGTGCTCATAATTAGATTATTCAGATAAAATATCCAGATAACGATCACGTTTTAATACCAGGTGTAAATGCGGTCTTAACGTCATGATGTTCTCACTGAGATTATGGTCTGTGAGGGCTTCAACAAGCAGGTAATTGTAAGTTGTCCTCTGCTTGTCTACTGCTCGGATCTGCTTCATCCTTCGGTGCCTGGAACCATAAACAGTATGGATAGAAAAGGAGGAGAAGGAAATCAAGGTTATCCATCTTATAATATTTTCAGAAACGTTTTGCTTTTTCATTATTATTTACTGTCAGACAAATGCCACATAAATTATGATGAGGACGGCGTTTAATGGAGCGTTGTGAGTCGAGAGCGTAGCATTGCAGTAGGTGTAGATCTGATTGGCAGGTTTTGATCCACTGAGAGTCCCCTAATGTTTGCACAAACAATATGTATAATGGTGGTATATCGCTGCATGTCAGGCTTAGTCACAGCGTGTTTCTGAAACATTTTCTCTGCTGAATGTCAATGAGGCTTTTTTTTGTTGTCTTTGTGAATATTCATGTACAGTATCAAAAGAGAAAAGTGCTCATTCTCTTTGTCCCCTGCAGAACTATGGAAATGCTAATGAGCTTCCATAAATAGATCTATTACATTAACAAGTTTTCAGAACCGCTGCTGGGAGCCGTCCACCTTAGAGTGTTGAGACATTAATCACACTTCACACTTGAACCCAGAAATATTGATTTGCTGTTAGACAGAGCACCATGCCGCCACACGTGGTTGTTAAGTCCCCCGTGTAATGACAGTAGCCTTTGTATCAGAGATGGAAGCTCACAGGGTGAGTGTACGTTCACATACAGATGTTTAGTCACTGCTGCTGTGAAGCCTTTCTGTGTTCAGCTCCTTTGAGTTATTGTCACATCTCAGTGAGACTGGCTGTTGTTTCAGTCACTATCTGTAATAAGACAAACTGTCTGTGCTCAACACACATCATGGTAGAAGTATGTTTATAACTACATTACAAAATTATGGATGATACGATCTAGACTTGATGTTTGTTTTAGTTGCCTGAAGCAATTCAAAATCCAATAAGTCGCTCTTTATCTCTGATTTGCTTTCTTGAAAAAAATATTTTATGTATGTTTCTTTTTTTTTAATTATCTCTACAGCGGCTGTTTATTCTCCATATCAAAGAACTGCACAATACTTTAACAGCCCTTAATAACTTTACCTTTCATAGCACACTTTTATGAATCCCTGACACTTTTTAAAACACTAATGGTGAAAGATCATGGCTGAAGGATTATCAAGCTTTAAATGACTCTGTTAGAGAACAGGCTTATGCTACAGGAGGAAAATCATCTGCACAGGCAAAATGTTGTGTCTCCTTGTGCTCCCACTGATGTGAAGCCTGTTATATCTCTGAAAAGCTTCTCCTGCCCTTTGACCTGGAGCAGGAGTTAAAGAGGACACCACAGTTGGCCTCGTTGTTTTGTGATGCTGCAGTTGAGTTTGTTTAGAAAAGGCCTGAATTATCATTCAGTCATTGTGAGTCACATATGTAAGGAACAAACCTAAGTAAGGTTGGTTTTGTGATGTTTTATTCACTTTGAAACTCTGCAGGATGTCTGGTATTTGAGGGGGGTTCTCTGTGTCGTGAACATTAAACCGTTGGACTCATGAAAGATACATTGCTGTCTCATCTTTAGTTATTTAACATTTTCAGTAGCCTGTTTTAATCTCACTGTCATTTATCTGTAATATATAGTTTCACAGTGCATTAGACAGAGAAGAAGGTCTCTGTGCTCTCCAAAGTGCTAACAGAGTAGATGTGCACTCATTTTGTGTGTGTTTATCAGCCAGAACAAACCAACTGCATCCAGAATGAAGGTCAAAGTATTCTCACATTATTGAAAATGATTTTTATCCTCCTCATAGTGTCAAAGAAGGTCAGTTTACCACATCATTTGTCAGCTACAGCCAGGTGTAATAACCACCAGCTTTTTGGTTTGCTTCCATAAAGGTTACATAGAACAGAGGATTTTGATTATTCAAATGCTTTGACCTCACTTTGTGAGATTAGTAATCGCCATTGATCTACTTGAGAGCATCATTCATACAGTCTGATTAACCTGTGCCACAGTTACTCTCTACAGCCTAGGCATGTATGATTTAATTAGAAAGGTGCCTCTATTTCTACATCCGACAACACTCACAACAAATGAATAAGGTGATAAACAAATACACTGTTGGAAATAATTAAGGGAACACTTAAATCACACAACTTGTTTACTTCTTATACTAAATATGGCTGGTAAGTAAAACTATTTAACATGAACAGACTTTCTAACCTTGTAACTCTTGTTCACTGACAAGCTGTTTTCCTTACAAATATACTTCTGCTCCACAGTGTGCACATTTAACTGCTGATATAGTTGCACTTTTGGTGCTTGTCAGCAAACAAACAAACACTGCAGGCGTCGTTGTTTTTTAATCCTTAATAGCCCAAATGCATTTTGTGTCCTTTACTCCACCTATTTACACATGGTATCGGTTGTTAAAAACCCATAGGATGGGTGCAGTTACATTACAGTCTACATGACATAGATACGCAGAACACTCTAAATCGAATATTTTAGTTTCTTCAATATGTGAAAGAACTATATACTCTGTTTTATTTTTTGTAACTAGTCTGGAGGTGTAGGAGCAGTAGGTGACTGTAGAAAAATCCTAAAACGCTGTAGCTGTAGACAAGGTTTGGTCGATCAAATCAAACAGTTTCTTACAACACACACACACAGAGCTGGACGTGTAGTACTCCTAAAAGAACCTGTAATCTGATTATAGAAACTCTCAACACAATATGGGTTAAATAAGCTGTGCAGGAACAAAACATGGAGCTAATCTTTGGAAATCTCTTTCCTAACAGGAAGTTGTGCCCTTTAACCATCATATTAGGAGACGGTTTGTTATTATCAATACAGTGGAGCTCTGTAGTGATAAATCTGGTATGTGACAAACAATAACGCTAAAAATATAAAGTAACAGTAAAACAGCTGAAGCTTGATTTGAAGTTACAGCTGAGGGTCACAGCACACAGATTAATGGGATAATAACCCGTTCTCCTAGCCTTTGTTTGTGTGTGTGCATGCTTGCATGGCGTCTGGGTACATGTTTGTTACTGCTGATAACACTTCTCGCTGGGGAAATTTTGAGAGTCTGGCTAAACTGTTGGCTTTCCTTGGGCACCAAGTTAATAAGACTTGATAATCAATACTGTGCTTCCTGCTCTACTGCCTCACTGAAAACACACGAGCTGGGACTATACAGTATTTTCATAAACCAGTATTTTATTTATGTTTTCGAACGGAGCTTGACTAAAAATAAAGTATGAATTTCAATGGATTTCTAACATAACGTGGAAATGTATATGACATTACTACACACGCTATAATGTGATTCACATATTTGTACAGTAGGTGGGAAATTGACTGTAACTGCATATTGGTACCCTCTATATCATAATTTCAAATTGTCTGTATGGTTATTCCTTCTTAGCATTAATGTTATTGGGTGTCTCTGACTCGACTGTCACTGTAACAGCAGGTTCACGTTACAAATTATTAGATTAATAACAGGTCATGTAGATTATGCTGTTACACCCTTCTCTCTGTACCATCACAATCAAATTGTTCAGTTTTACTGCAGGTTTGCAGAGAATGAGCCTTTTTTCACACAATGTTTTCAAAAACATTTTTATTTTTATGCTAATGGTGTAGCTTTCTACAACCCCATAAGGCAGTACTTAAAAAAGGTTTGTCTAAATGCCATTAAAATAAAACAATTTTCTGTACAAATACCAACTGTTTGTGTTACCAACTGCTTTTCATTTAATTTCAAGTTATTATATGACTTGAAATGAGCGTGGTATGTGTGCCCTGTTTCCTTAACATAACTTAAAATATTCTTAATTGCTTTCCCAATCATGCTGTGCTAAAAACTCCTACATTACCATGTACCATTACGCCTGTGTCACTTGTTAATTAAACACTTTTCTCATATTTTAAGAGAGAGCATAATCTGTGAAGATTCTCACTCATGGTTTCAAAGGTGCTGTTCAGTGGTAAATGATTACAATCCAATTATAATTACTGCTTCAAAATGGTTGGATATAAACATAAGGTACAGGGGCACAGAGTTGGACAGTGGGTGTATCAAACATGTGGTGCCAGCGACAGTGATCATGTCTGATTAGAAAACAACATCACTTTGGTAAGATTAGGGAAAGATTCTGGTGTCTGTGAGTGTGCAGACATAACCATAGAACAATCTTATGACATTCACATACATTATGTACTTAAGGAGCACATAAGTTGGCAGAAAACAAATTAAATACAGCCTGTTGTCTGTGACTATGAGATATTTTAATTACTGTAATACATCTAATATATGTAATGATGACAGGGCACCCTTAAGCCATGAAATGAGATTAAGGAACAACAGAGATGAGTGAATGGTCAAAAATCTGTATATCATTATTAATAGTTATCAGATTGTAATGTGGTGACTTTTATTGAGTATTAGTTCTTCTAATTTAATTAGTTAATCTTGTAAAATGTGTTACATACCCTGTGCACATTTGGTGGGCTAAAAGATAGTCCATAGAAATATTAGCCATATTAGACCTCTGTTGGTGAGTTCACCAAAAAACTTGATTTATTAATATATTAGCTGCGGATTTCAGACCAAATCGAGTTGCACTGAGGTCAAAGTAAATTAAACTTCTTCTGCAAAGTTAATAGGAAAAAAAGAAGAATGCTATTGAAGTCAAAAGCCTATTTAGAGATAAAAGGCACTTTTGCCATTTTTCAAAAGGGATTGTATTTCAGTGCCTGCATGGGAACATCATTTCTTAAAGGCTCTCATACTCTGCATTTTGTTCAGAAATGTAAAAGGAGGAGAATGCTTCTTTGTTTAAAAGTCTCTTGGGGGTTCTAAACACTTTTTTTCTGTTATTGAGATTAAACCATTATTTTTGCACCAGTGTTATGAAATAATTCATGGTGTTTTAATGCTTCAGTATGAGGTAAAGGAACACACACTTTCACTGATGGAGCTCCCAACAGCAATTTGCAAATATAGTAGTAATGAAAAAAACATGCAGCACTAACTCCAAAACATTCAGGTCTGTGATAATGACAGTACAGTTTTCTGAGGACAAACTAGTAGACTGGATTTAAAAATGGATTCTCATATTCATTTGCATTTTCATTTAGGCAGCTTCAGTGTTGATATTCCTGTTGTGTACATTACACATTGTAAATTCACAGGACTTAAAGAGACTTTCTGGTGTAACCATCGCAGCTTTGGCTTATCACAGCTGATAATAATCTGTGATTCAATCAAAGATCAGCTCTACTTCACTGATCTGAGAAATTACAGATGCTCCAAGGTCATGACGCTGCAAGTTTTCAGAATATGAAAAAAAAACAGGGCTGTTGTTTTCAGAGACACTGTCACATTTGTCAGTGGACTACGTTGGAAATACAAATACTGCTGTTAGAACGAATATATGACCTCCTGCACCTTTCTGTAAAGCAGATCGGAAGGTTTAAGTTTAGATTTAAATTAGATTCGCCTGAAAATGTGTAAATGGGAACATGTTGTCTTTACAGGAACGATCTCTGAGCTCTGAGATTCCAGGGGTAAGAGGTCACGCTAGGGACAGTATTTAAGTAAAAGCATGTACAGACTTGGTGAAACGTGCAACATTGCACCAGTGTGTTTTTCCAGGAACCTCTCTGGGAAGTGGGATGGATCATTAGTGCTCTTGCTGCCCCCTGTTTTGACTGACGGCTTAGAAACAGATGTTTTCACTTATTCTGGCTGATTAGACCACAGCTCAGGTTGGTGCATGGCTGAGGTCACCCAATTTCACGTGCCAGTTAGGATGATAAAGGTATTTGCAGTCCTGGCTAAACAGACACAGAAAAGCCAACAGACAATCAGGGAGATGTCAATCATGCACAGTTTGAACACATCCACACATGTCACTCTAATCAGTTTGATTAAGTGAAAGCATCTGTGTGGGTGGACAGTGACTCCAGGGGCTTTAGGATTGATCATGTACTGTAGATCTAGACTGTAAATATGTTTAATGCAGATCAGGATTAAGATGAGTTTAAACTCACACTATCTATAACATGAAGCTTCTAAAACCTGATTATTCTGTTGTTAGAAAGTCAGAAAATGGGGTTAATGTTGGTGTTAATTAAGGATAAATCAGTCATTTAATGCTTTTTTACATACAGTCCCTTACAGAAGAATTGGAGCAGCAAGGCTAAGGTTGTATCTGTACGCTGAGACCTTGTTTTTAGATGCAATGTACATCTGAATATATTAAATATAAAATCTAGCAGCTTTTGAACCAGATGACCCAAATTTTAATTGAGCAAAAGTACTAGAGATAGATAAGCATAATATTTTGTTGGAAATCCCCTTTGCAGTAACTGTGTCAAGCCTGTGACTCACTGACGTCACCAAAAGTTATAATTATTGTCTTGATATGATTGTCCAGGCTTTTACTGCAGCCTCATGTTTGTTTCCTTTCTTTAATCTCCTGTTTAGCAGGTGAAAAACTTGTTGAGCTAAGGTTTGGTGACTGACGTTCGTCCGTCTGATAAGATCAACCTAGGTTATGTTTTGGATCTTTCCGCAAGATGAATCTCCTCCCTTAGTTTTGATACATCTCTTAATTATTTACAGGCAAACCTTGACCTTTATTTTGTTAATGTCTGAGCAAAGAAAGTGGTCATTGCATTAATCAGTGATGAAATATCTTTTGTCCAACTTTGGTATATTTACTGTTGTTGCCCTTGTATTGCCCACCTTTATACTGAATTCTTTGCAGCATCTACTCACATTATTACACTTGTTTTACAGACTGATTTACAACATGAACTGATGTTTGATCACTGCTGGCATGTGTTGATGCAAATCATTTTTTGTTTTTCAAATGAACAATAAATTTGGCATTTAAGAAATAAATTACACCGTTAAAATGGCTAAAGTGAAAAAGAAGTCCCATTGTACTGGGCACCAACATCGAAAGCTGCAGCTTTAGGCCATATTTAATAGAATAATACCCTTAGGAACATTTAGCAATTCACTTGAAAAAAGAAAACACTTCCTCAGGCGGCAATCCACTTTCTGATCACCTGCTGTGTTGTCAAATAGCCCCAGCTTGCAGTTAGTCTTCCTTAAGAAAATAGATATTGTCTTGTCAAGGCACTGGAGCTTTCTACCACTTCCATCTCATTTGACAAGTGCATTTTAATTGCCTTTATAAAATGTGTCTCCTGCACATATAAAAACATGAGTTGACAGTTTGAGCACTTAGCTTTTTTTCCCCGTGTGAAATCCAGTCGTTCTATTACTACAGATACATTTATGCTGTCTGCACCTCCATGACACCTCTCGAATGATCTCTAGGAGAGAATTGATGTTCACCTTGAAAACTAAAAGACATTTATATTGTCTTTATTTCAGCCTTTTCCCTAGTTACACCTTATAAAGTTAATTTCTCTTTCCTCAAACCTTTTTCACACTTGATAAAATATATAGCACATGTCATGGCAGTAAGCTACTGTATACATAACAAGCTGAGGGTATATCCAAATACCCATGTAATGGTGGGGAGTGAAAGGCATTTTAGCATAAAGAAAAAATCTTTAACCTCTTTGGCTGCAAAATATTACCATCAGCAACAGTTTTCTGTCAACTAAACAATGCTGAGTCTTACAAATTTTCATTTTTAAGATTTACCAGTGAGAGGTCGACTGGGCACATCTGTTGTTTTTTCCAACCCTGCAGATTCCCATATACACATTAAGATGAGGGGGCTGCAAGCAACAAACTTCTGCTTCTCACCTCGTCTGATACTCCTCAGACTCAGGGTTCAGGAATCTTGTAGAGATTTACCTCCTTTTTTGTCAGTACACCATTCAGCACCAAGTGCAGCAGTCATTGTTCTGATTTTAGTGCGCAGTGCATCTTCCACTTGTAGACTTACGTTTAAATAATTGTCACTGAATACATACCTAAAGAGGTATTAATCATGTTTACTAGATCAGGAAAGTGTTTTGTATTTTGTTTCCTACTTTCTCTCTTGATAGGAAATATAGTTGGGCAGGTTTAGGAAAATCAGACCTAGGCTGCTATAATGGTTACATTTACACTTATCTAAGACACAGCAGTTCACATTATTCATTAGATTTTCAAATAGAGAGCACCTTATCACCAAGTGTAAACTCCAACTTGATTACATCTGGCCAATTTTCAATTTCAGTTTTCCACTTGTTATCCAACTACACACACACCAAGCACCAAATTCTTACTGTTAACACGTCTTTGTGTGTGTACGTATTCAGTCTGTTGATTAGCAACTAAAGTAAAAACCTACCTGTCATATTTACAACTCAAATATGACCTTCTCTGTTTCTATTCCAGTTTGTGATCGTGTTTTCTCACTCGACCACCATCACATTGTGAGATATGAAAACTGGATTCTGATATTGGCTACCTGGTGTTAGCTGCACACCTCCTCTGCAAAGTGCACGCTAAAAATAACACTTAATGCAGATCAAATACACTAATTGGATCATTTAATATCTAGGTAACACACACTGAAAACATATTCTTACAGCTCCATGTGAATAAGGCCCCAGATATGCAGCCAGGAGCTAATTATGTGCAGGTCTGCCTTACTGACCAGCTGAATCACTCTGGGCTGTGTCTCCACACAAGTGCTCGGTCTTCACCTCGCTTGACACACACTGCACAGCACCACACTGTAACTGATGAATTGTTCAGCATAAATCAAGGCAGTGTGGGAACCATTATTTTAGTGTTTTCCCCAACAAGAATCTTACCTTTTGATTTGCTCTAGTTGAGTTCGGAGCCTCTCTCTTGCTACGTTTCATCAGTCGAACATACTCTGCCTCTGTACAAGCTGTTGCACTGGTGAACCACGAACAGTGAACCACTCGTGTTCTTCTCTTCATGTTTAGCAACTGCAGAGAATGAGATGGGAGTTGAGGAGCAGGAAGCGGAGCTGGAGAAGAGAGTTGAAGACAATCAGCAGCAAGAACTAAATCCATAACCTCGAAGCAGAAAGGCACTTACTGCAGATGGTGCACACACACACACACACACACACACAGGTCAGAAGAAAAAACAAACACCCATGTTAAGTCAAGGAAAACTTCTGTGCTTTTGTGAGTTAGAGCCTCATCTGTGATCAACTTATTAGTCATTACTTCATAATGGGTTTCACTGCATGACGAAAGGAGCATTTTGGGAAAATGATCAGAAACACCACTGCCTGAATTTTAGAGATTAGATTTAGATTGTTGTGCATTTGAATTAGTGTCTATCGATTTGTTCGTGCATCAGCCTGTGAATTAAAGATGGAAGTTTGCCCTAAAGGCTGTGATAATGAACAGGTAATCAAGATTGCTGGTATTGACCGTGACTTTACAAATGATAAAATTACTCCCTAAAACACCAGGTCATATCATTTAGCATTTAATTTAGGCTTCAGGGCAGAAAACACTTCACCAAAATACAAGAAAATGATCAACAAGAAGTTTATCTCTTTGAACTGATTCAGCGATATGTCTTTCTTTTACAAATCTGGTGTTTGCGGCTTCAAACAACTCTGGTTTCAAAAGTTTTACCATGAAGGAACACGTCATCCAGTAGTGTGTGTCTGTTTTTAGTGGACTGTGGCAAAGGCAGATAAGCTAATCCAGGTTTCAGACTGATGAATAATGACAAACCTTTGATTGTTGGTTTTAGTGTCTGTGTGGGGACTGTTAATGTTCCCTTGTGCCTGTAAAGGACTCGTGAAGCACACTGAATGTCTATTACAGAGAAAATCTGACCTTAAGTAAAATAAATGTTAAGAAGGAATCTATCAAGACATTATGTTTCTTAAGAGATATTGTTTGTTTGTTTTGCACATTTCAGATTTCAGGCATTTGAGGGCACTTAAAATCCTTGAATGAACTTTTACCCTCATGAGATTTTACAGCATGTAGTTTTGAAGCGAGGGAATGTCACCCTGCGTACTTTCATTGCCATCACTGCCAGTTCTTCCATTTAGTTCTTGTAATGCTGAATGTTGATGTTACATCATAAAATAAGAGATGGGACAAACGCTTGTCTTCCTCGTCACTGGGAGTCAGCAGAAGGAGGAAGAACTTTAGAGAAGTCACACCAGGAGGTTAGCGATTATTTCTGGACCAGTTTTGACAGGAAACGGGAAATAAAGTGTGTGTGTGTGTGTGTGTGTGTGTGTGTGTGTGTGTGTGTGTGTGTGTGTGTGTGTGTGTGTGTGTGTGTGTGTGTGTGTGAGACGTCCTTTGTATAACAGCTAAAATTGAGGTGCCCTTGAGTGAGTGACGTAAGTCATAAACAACTCTAACGAGAAAACTGTGATTAGACTTTACACAAACTAAATCTACGAAGAGGCTAAATGACATGAAATCCACTTTTCTTCAGCTCCATATGAGGCAGGGACGTCTTTCAAAATACCACAAAGATATCATTTCATTGCACCCATTGAAAAACAACAAAATCTTATTCGGGCGCCTGTTTGTTCCACCGACCCCTTTTCTGTTTTCATTTCTCGCTGGCCTATTTTAGCTCAGCATGGGAACAGGGGCAAGAGCTGACACAAGTATGAGCTTCAAGTTCAATCAGCTATGTAATTGGATAATGATGAGTCTAAAATGGTGCTGTCAAATGGCGCCTGATGACTGTGGTGCCTGGCATCCTGCTCTCTGGTCAACTTTTTGATCCAGAGAGCTGCTCGCGTTGGTCTGCTGCGAGCTGAGCGAAGGTCACTAAGCTGCAGATATTTGAACTGGGAATGTTTTCCGTTTGCCCTTTAACAAACTCTGAGGCAGATCTGTGCACCTGCTCCGACAGTGAGGTCCAGAATTATTAAAAAGTGGCTGCAGCTTATGTTGCAGAGCAGGTTTTATTAGAACAGCAGAGGAGCTCACCTGGGAGTGGCGTGAGTCTAGCTCAGCGGGGGACAAGCCTGCTCCACAATCATCACAGCCGTGCTTGTTTTCCAGCTATCCCAGCCCTACCTACTAAACTGGAAGATACTATCATTAGGCTGCTGTACAGACAAGAGATGATTAAATGTGGTGATGTCTTTAATTGTGGCTAAAACTCTTTATTTAGGATGACCATCTCACAATGTGAGTGCTACTGCGACCTCTGTCTGCTAACCAGACGAGAGGGGAAGGAAGCTTATTTCAGCTTGTCATGAACAGTATTTATATCATACTAACATGTCAGAATACTAGTTTTAAAGCGCCCAATTAAAATGCAAAACACAAGTAAATAGGGGAAATGGGGTTTTTATTGCTAAGTGTGATTGTAGACCAAAACAAGGACATGGAAGGGAAACAAAGATACAAGAAAACAAAGTAACTACTAAAACTCAGCAAGTTAGGCGACTGGGCACAAAAACACAAAGGAGCATGAGAACTGTGTTGATATGCTGGAGCAATTCAACACAGGACAACCCAACTAAACCAGGCTTAACCTTTGCTGCAGTGTGATGGCAAGACACTGTGTTAGCCAATCAAATATGCACAATATGTCCCCAGTATTGTATTAATGTTTCATTTGACTTGTTCCTAATATCCTACTAATTTATGAAGAGAAATCTTTCCTCAAATGAGCTACGTATCCTGATACTACAGAAAGGAAATACAGAGAAGAGTTTCAGCTGGGTTATTTATAATTAATTAGTTCCAATTAATCATGAGTCAAACCTAGAGAATCTACTACTCGGTGTTCCGCTGACCTGGCTCCACAAACATTCATACAATTTAAATGAATTCATAGTGTGTAAGGAGAATAAAGAGTCCAGCATTTAAAAAACAATTAAGCAGTATTTTCTTGGTTTAAATGGATTGTTAAGGAAAATTCCTATATCAAATCCTCCTAGAAATAAATAGTATTTGTATTGCATGTACAATATTTCTATTTCTATTGTTTTAGTAGGGAGGGGTTCTTCTTCCTTATTCACGTCTTTATGTCTTCCTGTTTTCAAGAGGATTATCTCCACATGCAGGGCTGTACCGTAACAACACTTCATCATCTGGACCTCAGTGTGGATGCTGACCTCAGGTGACATTAAGGAAACTATTCCTGGGTTCATCCCATGAGACAAACAGTGACATTTTTATGTCACTTTTAAATCCTCCTCTTTGAGTAAAGAAGAATATGATTGCAAATGATAATGATTGCATGCACCATTATTTTTGTATTATTGATTTTTTACCCTACTATCCCCCTTTGTGTCAATTATACCAATCAATTAGAAGAAAAGCACAGCAGCTTACAAAAAGCTGTGTGTATCCAGCATTTCCTTTATTTAAGCAATAAATGATTTTTTACGTTTGAATATTGCAGCATCTTCATGCACTCTGATTTTTTGATGTGTGTATAGGAGAAATGAATCATCGCTGAAGACAAAAGTGGCTCAGCTGGTGGTGACAGAAAGAAAAACAGAATTTCAGCAGCAGCATGAACACAGTTGGTCAACAGGGAGACACAGGAGCTCATTGATCCACAGATTCCACCGTAACAACCAATGACATTTGTGCATCAGAGAACACTAACAAGTTTATTTTTTAAACATGTGCAAAAGAGCCGCTCACCATAGATGACCAGGTTTGTGAACATGGGTTCTCAATTGTCCAATTTACACAATTTGAAAACACCTGAACGAGTCAGGTGACAAGTTTGAAACTGTTAATAAATAATTCATAAGAAAAACACTGTAAAATTACAAAGCATAAGAAAATTCTATCAAATTATCAAAAATAGAACAGACAGTTGCAGACACGGCTATAGACTCTCACTGCAAACTAATTGGTATTTAATTCTCAACCGCCACGTGTTGGAAGTCATCAATTCAACTTACAATATGACAGGATTGTTCCATGTTTACTATGGATGTGGGATTTAAAAAGATCCATGCAAACATTCACTTGCTGTATGCA